>NC_136927.1:40661799-42130103 GCF_949752795.1 Hyperoodon ampullatus | reverse complement strand
GAGTTTTAAAGATAAGTTAAGAGAATTGTGGGATGACTGCGGTGGCTTCCTAGAAGGCTTTATTTTATAAACGTCAGGAACCCACTTGGGCTGTTAGCAGCCAACCAAAGGCCAGCTTAGGGCTTCCCTGGTGGCGCAGTGGTTGAGAGTCCGCCTGCCGATGCAGGGGACACGGGTTCGTGCCCCGGTCCGGGAAGATCCCACATGCCTCGGAGCGGCTGGGCCCGTGAGCCATGGCCACTGAGCCTGCGCGTCCGGAGCCTGTGCTCCGCAACGGGAGAGGCCACAACAGTGAGAGGCCCGCGTACCGCAAAAAAAAAAAAAAAAAAAGTCCCCTCCAGTGGGTGAATGGGAATTTGCATTCTTGCCTCAGCATGCTGGGTCCAATCAGGCGGAACAGGCAGGAGCTATTAGGAGGTTGGGGCAGCCTGAAAATTGCCTCTCCTGGGAGAATCTTGGGGCCTGCTCCTGCAGGGTTAGGACTGGACCTGGGAGGCCAGGCGATTTTTCAGGGTCTGCTGCTCATGTAGATGCCAAAATGATGCAAAATGATGATGATGCAACCATTCTTTGAGGGAATATTCTTGACCCACAGGGCCTATGTCTTGTTTCTGGAGTAGCAGGACGATTATGAGGTCCAGGTGACTCAGACCTCATATTCCCGAAAGATTTAACGATCCACCCATCCTGGGGGTTACAAACACAAACACTATAGCCAGATGCCCTGAGCTCAAATCCCAGCTCTGCCATTCAGTGGCTGTGTGACCTTGGGCGAGTCATTCAGCCCTTTTCTGCCTCGGTTTTCTCATCTGGAACATGGGGGTATTGACAGTACCTAAGATTGTTATGAAATTTAAATACATTACTACTTACAAAGCTCTGTCGCGAGCTCTTCCTGACACATAATAAATGCTGGTGTGTAGACACGCAGTTGTGTACACACACACGTATTTTAAAAAAATTTTAAATTGAAGTATAGTTGATTTACAATGTTGTGTTAATTTCTGCCGTACAGCAAAGTGATTTAGTTATATGTATATATACATTCTGTTTTCATATTCTTTTCTATTATGGTTTATCATAGGATATTGAATATAGTTCCCTGTGCTATACAGCAGGACCTTGTGTATCCATTCTATATATAATAGCTGACATCTGCTAACCCCAGCATCTCACTCTGTTTCTCCCCCAAGCCCCTCCCCCTTGGCAATCAGAAGTCTGCTCTCCATATCCCTGCATCTGTTTTCGTTTCATAGGTAGTTTTATTTGCACACACACGTATTTTTGTTAGAGAAATATAATTTAAATTTCTGACATCACGTCCAAAGAAGACTTATATACCATTACATTCAGAGATCGACCAAATTTATGTCCCATACCTGGACCTCACTGCCCATAGGGAACATGGAATTGATAATACTCCCATAATTACCTTATGAAAAGTATAATTATATTGCTTTGCCTTTTTTTTTTTCCCCCTGAGGGTGTTAAAATGTTAATATGTTCACTGGAGATGTGCCGTGACTCTTGTGAGATTTTTGGGGGCATCCTTGTACTTTTTTAATATGTCAGGAGCCTCAAAGAATGGCAGGGGCCCCTCCCAGCTTGAGGAGGTGGCCGGGAGCTGGAGAGAAGGAGGAGGGGCAGCGGCTGATGAGCCCGTCCCAGCTCCAGCACGTGGGTGCGACTTCTCTTATTACTCCCACGGGGTGGGTGGGGGGGAAGCAATCACTGCAGAACACATCCGTTCCCTCCGCTGTGCTTTTCAATCTTCAGTAATTTCCGCACTTTGTCATGCCACCCGCAGCCCCGTTAGTCATGTCGCAGCCTGAAACGCTGTGTGGCAGAAGCAATTACTGCCAACGTTGTCACACTGTCACAGTGTTTGTTGCCCCACCTGTAGCCAGGGCCCACACCAAACACGTGGCCACCTGCTGTTTCTCACCTGCCCCCCTCCCCTTGCTCCTTCCCACTTGGTCTCAGGCGCTTGGAGAAGTGGGACCCAGCCTCCAGGTGCCAGGACGGACGCTGAGGGCAACAGCCCACCTTGCCTGGCTCTGCCTAGCTGCCTGCCTGCTGCCCGCACCCTGAACCAGACTAGCCCAGCCTTGGGGAGATTTGGGGATTTTATGGGCCAGCTTGAGTTTGGGAGTCAGAGAGTCTTGGGTTCCCATCTTGGCTCCTCCACTCAGCCTTGAACAAGTTACTCTTTAGCCCGTGTCCTCAATTTTCCGTGTCTGTAAATTGGGCTTTGATTTAGAGTGCTTTGGCAAGAATGGGCTGAGATGTGGTTGAGTTCTGTGTGAATGCAGAATTGTTACACAGCCCCTGGCCCTTAGCAGGCGCTCCTGCAAATTATCATCATGGGCTGGAGGGGGTGCTGGCACAGATGTGTATCCCTAGTTTTGAATCTCTAGGGGCTGAGGAACTCTGGCTGCCTTCCCCCAGACATCGCTGTGTTTGCATTCTCTTCGTCTGGGTCCCCATCCTTGGACACAGTCTTAGTTTTTCTGGCAGTGTTCGCAATTCTGGTGTGACCTCAGCCTCCCAAATCTAGCCCTGTGACTCTGGGCTGGTCCCCATCTGGTCATTAGGCTCCCCCTGGGAGCCTCACTGCAGGCTGAGGTTCCTTTGTGGGGCACTGAGTGGGGTCCAGGCACGCGGTGGGGCTGGTCCACTAATCCAAGGGACCCCTCCCTTACCCCATCTCCTCCTGGCAACAGCAAGTGCAAACATTGCCACCACAGCAGCCAGGAGGCATGGGTTGGTTGTCCCTCTGTAACCATTCCCTGGTCACCATGACTGTAACCAACCATCACAACATTAATTGTCTTGGTTATATTCTGAGGTACCGGGGGATGGGGCTTCAGTATATGAATTTGGGGGTGGGGGACATAACTCAGCCCGTAACAAGGGTCCATCCTGGGTCATCTCCCCCGACTCCCCTGCAATCCTGGTCCTTGGCTGGTCTTGCAAATGTTATTTAGAAGCAGCTGCAGTGAAATCCACAGGTGGAAGAATGCTGGGCACACCAGTTAAATCCCCCAAAAGAGAGGTCTTTAAGGCTTTCCCAGTACCTTCCTGGCATGACCTAACAGGCTGCTCACGTGAGCACAGTGGTGGGCGCTTGGATGCACAGCTCACCTCTCTCTTCTGCGTGTGTTATGGTCGTGGGAGAACGCTGTGGCTGGAAGGACCTGAGATCTAGTTTAGCACAGGGCTGCTGCTTCGCATGATTCCTGGGGATGTCATACCAAGGGGTCTGGAAGCTTATGGAATGCCAGCCTTTTATTTATTAAGATTTTACAGAGAGTTGCAAAGATGATCCAGAGAGTTCCTTAGTACCCTTCATGTAGCTTCTTCTAATGTTAATATCTTACCTAACCATGGTGCATTTATCAAAACTAAGGAATTAACATGGGTATAAACCATCAGCTAAACTGCAGACTTTATTTACGTTTCACCGGTTTCCCCACTAATTTTCTTTTTTTTTTCTGTTCCAGGATCTAATCCAGAATCCTACTTTGCATTTATTCTTTCACTTGCTAGATTTCAAAACCGAAGTGTGGAGGGGAAGGGCTTAAGTGCCTATGCAAAGGCAAACCTAGAACCCCGTCTCTCTGTTTTCCTCCCAGGACTTCATGTTAGAATACCCTGGGGGCTTTTGCAATGCCATGTTCCTCCACCGAAGCCACTCCATCGTTGGGAGGCCACTGGCCACCTGGCTAATGGCCACTGTGTGACTCGTGCACAAATGCAGTGATGGCTTCTACCTCCGTGGGGGGCAGGGACCATTCAGGCCGGCTTCGGTTTTCTCGTTTCTGGAACGGGGATGATGATAACTACCTCTGCCATTTACGTCCCTTCACTGCTCTGTGCCTCGGTTTCCTCTGAGATTAAATGGGAGGAAATTCACATTGACTTCCAAAAATGGTTGGAGGGTTTGATGAGTTGTATATGCAAATCAGCCGACATGAAACAATGCTTACTAAGCAATTCTCAGCTGCACACTGGAACACCTCGGGGACTTCTTAAACTCTGATGCTTGGGTCCCACTTCCGGAGATTCTGATTTTATTGGTCGGGGCTGCAGCCTGGATTTAGGGATTTAAAAAGCCCCCTGGGTGATTTCTAATGTGAAACCAGGGTTGAGAATCACTGGTTGAAGTATTTCCTCCCAATCCCACCTTCCAAGCTTCAGTGAAGAAGCAAGAATCAGGATTACAATGATCTGGTAGGAATGGGGGTTGGGTGAGGGATAAAAGCCTATCTTTTCTAAAGATAACACCAACAAGAGCAATGGCTAATGGCTAGCCTCTGTTAGAGCTTACAGGCACAGTGCTAAGTGTTTTCTGTGCATTTTTCTCAAAAGGACCCTACGACCCAGGTCCTATTATCACTGCCATTACACCGATGAGGAAAATGAGGCTCAGAGACTTTGAGTTACTTGTCTAAGGTGGCACAGCTACTTATTGTCAGAGCTGGGCTGTCACCCAGGTTGTTTTGATGGTGGAGCCTGTGTTCTTAACCACAGTGCTATCTTACTCAGATCAGTGAGGTGGCCTCAGGATGAAAACCTATGGCTCAGTGGCTTTAAGTATGACAAATACTAACAGGTATCATTCATTATCCTCCTACCATGTGCCAGGGCTGCCTTCTTCCTCCCAACAGCCTTGAGAAATAGGTACCATTTTCTCCGATCTCCCAGGTGAGAAACAGGTCCCCCAGGAGATGAAATCGTTCACCTAAGGCTGAACTGGGAGTCGAACTCTTGGCTGCCTGACTCCCGGACCCTGAGGGGACGCTGTCTGCAGGGGAGGGAAGCACAAGAACCCACAGCAAGAAGCAGCAAGAGGGTCTCCCCAGTTTCTTCCGTGTGAAGAAAGTGATTGTCAAATTGGTTTCACTTTTAAGTACCCTGTTGAACAATACCTGTTTACCTTAATTGTTCTACAGCTCAGGAGGCATTGCTGGGGAAGCTGAAGAAATACAGCATCTGTTTTTGGCTTCCTGGCGGGAGCCTGCTGAGCTCATCAGTGTGGGATCAGTGGGGGTCTCATCCTTGATGTTCTCCTTTCTGCTCCTCGTCAAAGTGTCTCTGCGACAGGAGAATGGACTGTCTGGGTCAGCCATCAAATTCCTTGTCACTCTCAGCTGATGCTTTTAACTCTCCCCAGCCTCTGACCTCCGCCCATTTCCAAGCTGAACCAATATCACTGGGGCAGGGGAGAGAAAAGGGAAAACAACAACAATGATGGCAGAGGCAGACAGCTGACCACCAAAGAATTGTGTTCCTCTCCCCCCACGGTGTAGAATTGTTGCTGAAAAGAGGCTGCCCATCTGAGGGCTCAACTTCCCAGCCTCCTGTGCATCTAAGGGGGACCATGTGACTAGTCCTGGCCAATGGGATGTGAGCAGAAGTGATGCATGTCACTTCTGGATCAAAGTGTGTGCCTTCTCTACTCTTTCTCCATCATCCATAGTATGGAGAAGATTCTAAAGGAGGGCAGACCCCCTCGTTTTGAAGCCTGGGTCCCAGCATGACCATGTGGAAGCCTGACTGACCAGGAGTATCACACTGGATGGTCCATGAGTGAGAGAGAAAGTTTTCTTGTGCTAGGTCACTGACATTTTGGGGGTATATCTATTGTAGCAGCTAGCTTTACCTTAACCAACCCATGTGTTCCCTCTGCCTAGAACTCTTCTTTGTGTTTCCCCAGCCGCCTCCAAATCATCCTGCAGCTCTTACCCAGCAGTCACTCTCCTCCAGGAAGTCTTTTCTGATTCCCCAGAGTTGCCCTCCTCTGCATCCTCTGGTTGTTTGGTTACTCATCAGTCTCCCTTATTGACAAGGGACTGTCTGAGGTCCACGTCCGTGTTTTTTTGTTTACAGTTCTATCCCAGCAGCCAGTACAGTGCCAGGTACATTGCATGGCTTGGTAATATTTGTGGGAAGCACGTCTGATTACAAGTTTGCTCATCCTGCCTCTTGTGCAGAGGATTCACAGGTGATAAAGGTACAGTGTTATTCAGAGTTCTGGCAGGAAATACAAGGCACACTGCAGAAGACAGTTGAGGGCAGTTTATTGAAGGGGCTATGTAGAGAGGCCTGGGCAAGGATAAGGGCAACCTGCAAGAGCTGGTAGTGTTCTCTGGGACTAGCCACAGTGGGGAGCCATAACTACCCCTAGACCTGAAAGGTTTACCAGAACCCAGAGGGAGCTGTAGGCAAGGGAGAGGCTCACTCAACGGGGCCAGTGGCTTTAATTAGAAGAAGTGAAGAATAAATACTCTGCCCTCTGATGGCCCCTGAGCACCTATCAGCCAAACCCAGTCTAAACTAGGGAGTGAGGGAGTTAATTGATGCACACCATAAAAGTTAGGCTTCTGGCAAACTATAATTCAAAAAGATATATGCATCCCTATGTTCATAGCAACATTATTCACAATAGCCAAGACATGGAAACAACCTAAATGTCCATTGACAGATGAATGGATAAAGAAGATGTGGTACATATATACAAGAGAATACTACTCAGCCATAAAAAGAATGACATAATGCCATTTGCAGCAACATGGAGGCAACTAGAGGTTATCATACTAAGTGCATCAAGTGAGACAGAGAAAGACAAATACCATATGATATCACTTATATGTGGAATCTAAAATATGGCACAAATGAACCTATCTACAAAACAGAAGCAGACTGACAGACATAGAAAACAGACTCGTGGTTGCCAAGGGTGGGGGGAGGGAGAGGGAGGGATGGACTGGGGGTTTGGGGTTAGTAGATGCAAACTATTACATTTAGAATGATAAATAGCAAGGTCCTACTGTATAGCATAGGGAACTATATTCAATATCCTGGGATAAACTGTAATGGAAAAGAATATAAAAGAGAATACATATATGTGTATAACTGAGTCACTTTTCTGTACAGCAGAAATTAACACAACATTGTAAATCAACTATACATCAATAAAAAAAAATTTCTGGGACTATATCTCAGAAATCTTTAGAACTACAATGGAATGCTGATTCTACAACAGAAAGAAAAAGTAGTTAGGCTCCTGGGACACAGAGAAGATAGAAATGGGTGGGGTGAATTTTGAAGGACAAACAGACCATTGGGCACAAGCCCTGTGACAGTGACCTGCTCCTCCGACACGAGCTTGTGTTCCAGGTGCTGACATGAGCACAGCCCTTGAAGGTGTCATTCTAGGGAGGTACAGACTGGAAGGGCAGCCTGAATCTCAGAGATGCCAGACACAGGAGAAGCACCCCCATTAGTAGTACAGGCAGACATCACCCACCCCTACTTACACGCCTGGGTCCCACTGACCTGCCCCCAGCTGGCACCCCCTCCCAGGGTGAGAGCAATGATCAGACATGCTTTATCACTTGTCACTAGTCTAACCTCCTCGCCACCAACTTGCCAGGGACAAGAGAGTGGCATTTATAACACAGTGGATAATTATTCTTCAAATGAATCAAGCTGAATAAATCAAAGCAGAATGAGGGCAGATTTCATAGAACTGAGTGGCTACAGCTGCCCTTTGTGATCGATTCGTGCAAGAGGTCTCTTTTGTCACCACCCAGCATTTATAAGTGATGCCTCCCCTCCATGGCTTTCAGCAATTTCCCATGCCAAATGAAGATAAATGTCAGATGAGCAAACAGCCTTCAAATTGCTATTGAAAATATTTTGAAAAAGCCACGAAATGCCAGGCCTTTCTCCCTTCCATAGAGATTCTATTTATCTCCTGAGAAATGTACCCCCTCCACCCTGAAGAAACTACTACTCAGTGAGGTGGGGAGGTAGCACCCAATTGCTGTTTCTAAGGAGTTGGCAATGCCTGAGTGATAAGCCCTCTAGCCAGGTGAATTTCCATCCAACTAATGTCAGCTGACCAGGCTCCCAAAAGGATGACATCATTCACTGTTTATTGAGCACCTACTAGGTGCCAGCCATTGTGTTCAGCAGTGGACCAAATGGACAATATTCTTACTCTCCTACAGCTTAATTTTTTTTAAATTTATTTTTTATTGAAGTATAGTTGATTTACAATGTTGTGTTAATTTCTGCTGTACAGAAAAGTGACTCAGTTATACACATTCTTTTTTTTTTTTTGCGGTACACAGGCCTCTCACTGTTGTGGCCTCTCCCGTTGCGGAGCACAGGCTCCGGACACGCAGGCTCAGCGGCCATGGCTCATGGGCCTAGCCGCTCCGCGGCATGTGGGATCTTCCTGGACCGGGGCACGAACCTGTGTCCCCTGCATCGGCAGGCGGACTCTCAACCACTGCGCCACCAGGGAAGCCCACACATTCTTTTTTATGTTCTTTTCCACTATGGTTTATCCCAGGATATTGAATATAGATCCCTGTGCCATACAGTAGGACCTTATTGCTTATCTATTCCATATGTAATAGTTTGCAGCTACCAACCCCAAACTCCTAGCCCATCCCTCTCCTTCCCCTACCTCCTTCCCCCTTGGCAACCACAAGTCTGTTCTCTATGTCTGTGAGTCTGCTTCTGTTTTGTAGATAGGTTCATCTGTGCTATATTTTAGATTCCACATGTAAGTGATATCTTATGGTATTTGTTTTTCTCTTGACTTACTTCACTTAGTGTGATAATCTCTATTTGCATCCATGTATCTGCAAATGGCATTATTTCCTTCTTTTTAATGGCAGAGTAGTATTCCACTGTATATATGTAACACATCTTCTTTGCCCATTCATCTGTTGATGGACATTTAGGCTGTTTCCATGTCTTGGCTGTTGTGAGTTGTGTCATACAGCTTACTTTTTAGTATGGGGTATGTGGGGAGGCAGATAATAAAGAATAGATGTTCTGTCAGAGGGTGATAAGTGCTGTGATAAAAAGTATAGCAGAGCAGGAGGGATGGTGAGGGATAGGGGTTGGAGGGCTACATTAGATGTTACAGGGAAGGCCTCCTTATAACATTTAGGCAAAGACAAGAAGGGAATGAGGGAACGAACCAAGAAGATATTTGAGGAAGCGAGTTACAGGCAGAGGGATTGGCACGTACAGAGGCCCTGAGCACGGGTGGACCTGGTGTGTTTGAGTGGCAGCAAGAAAGCCAGCATGGCCATAGCAGAGTGAGCGAATGAGAGAGTGGCAGGAGAAAAGGTCAGAGAGGGAGCTGGGGCTTATCAGGCAGGAAATGTTAGGCTGTGCTAGGACTTCGGATTTTAATTTGAGTGAGGTTGGGAGATATTGGAGAGTTTTGAGCAGAGGAGTTTCAGGTCTTATTCATGTTATGTAATATGCTTCTGTGCTGTCATGGACTGTTGGGGCTCAAGAACGGAGACAGGAATGTGGTCCTCTTTTGAGTGAGATGACAGTGACTTGGGCCACAGTGTGGTGATGGTGGAGGAGGTCCTGGCTGGATCCTGGCTCACAGGTAGAGCAGATGTGATTTGCTCATGAATTGGATGTAGGGTGTGAAAGAACAAGAGGAGGAAAGGATGACTCCAAGGTTTTTGGTTTGAGAAACTTCTAGAGTGAAGGTGCCAGTTAATTGGGATGGGAAGACTGAGCAAGAAGTCAAGATTGGAGATGGAAATAAAGTTTAGTTTGGGACATATTTGGCTTGAGATGCACACTAAACAGTCACATGATGATGCTGAGCAGCCAGTTGGGTGCCAGAGTCTGAGTCCGGTGGAAAGGTTGGGGATGTCAGGTGTACAGTATAGAAAGCCGCTGGGCTGGCTGAGATCATCTAGGGAGTCAGAGGATTTGTTTGGTCAATTTTATTGAGAATTACTCTACGCCCAGCCTCGTTCCACGTGTTGGGACATAGCTCACGGTCTAGTGTGGAAGATGGGTAAGAAACTGGACAGTTTCAATCCTGGGTGATGAGTGTTACTATGGAGGAAGCACAAGGTGGGAGAGGCACCCAACTTGGTCTTGGAACTCAGACAAGACTTCCTGCAGGAAATGAAATGTATGCTGTTACCTAAAACTTACAAGTAGCTAGTACTTGCCTCATGCATTCTAAGTGCCAGGTAGAGTTTCAAGCATTTGGCACTGGTGGTTCTCAACTTTGCTACATAGTAGTATTGCCTGGAGAGAGTTAAAAAAGCCCGGTGCCTGGGCCTCACCCCAGACCAACTAAATCAGAGTCTCTGGGCATGGGATCCAAGCATCAGTATTTTAAAAAAATGTTCCCAGTGTTTCCAGCATGTGGCTAAGTGTGAGAACCATTGCTATTTCTGTATTTATTCATGGAATTCTTGGAATCACAGCCTCATGGGGAAGGTACCACTCTGAGTATTATCATCCCCATTTTACAGATGGGGAAGCTGAGGCATATTGAAGTCATACACATATTCAAGGTTATAGAGCTAGTGAGTGACAGGACTGGATACGAAGTCTGGATCCTCCACATTCTTTTTCTTTTTTTAAATTTATTTTATTTAAGTATAGTTGATTTACAATGTTGTGTTAATTTCTGCTGTGCAGCAAAGTGACTCAGTTATAAATACATATACATTCTTCTTCATATTCTTTTCCATTATGGTTTAAAACAGGATATTGAATATAGTTCCATGTGCTATACAGTAGGACCTTGCTGTTTATCCATTCTATATGTAATAGTTTGTACCTGCTAATCCCAATGAAACCACAGGTCTCCCCCTTGGCAACCACAGGTCTGTTCGCCATGTCTGTGAGTCTGTTTCTGTTTCACAGATAAGTTCATTTGTGTCATATTTTAGATTCCACATATAGGCGATATCATATGGTGTTTGTCTTTCTCTTTCTGGTTAACTTTGCTTAGTATGATAATCTCTAGGTCCATCCATGTTGCTGCAAATGACATTATTTCGTTCTTTTTTTATGGCTGAGTCATATTTCATTGTATATACATATATACCACATCTTCTTTATCCATTCATCTGTCGATGGACATTTAGGTTGTTTCCATGTCTTGGCTATTGTGAATAGTGCTGTTATGAACATAGGGGTACATGCATCTTTTCGAATTAGAGTTTTGTCCAGATATATGCCCAGGAGTGGGATTGCTGGATCATATGGCAACTCTGTTTTTAGTTTGGATCCTCCACATTCTTAAACACTGTTCCATGATGCTTCCCATGAGGGGCCCGTGTTGGCATTAATCAGGAGAAGGGCACGATAGGAAGGAGTGTGTTCCAAATGGTGGGTTTATTTGGACTTTGATGGAACTTTAAGTAGATTAATGTGAGTGTAGAATATGCATATTCATTCATTCATTCATTCATTCATTCATTCAACAAGTATTCTTCCAAGGTTTTTGGGTTGAGCATCTTGGCAGGAGCTGGTTACTTTTACTAATATGTGATAGGAGTAGTTTTGGCAGAGATTATGAATAAGAACTTCATTTTGGACAGAGCATATTGCAGATGCCTCTGAGAACTCCAAGAAATTCCAGTGGGTAACTCGATATTCAAATCTAGAGCTTGGACATACATATGTCACCTACAGCCATGGGGTTAATGATGTTGTCCCTGTTCTTAGGTCCCCTGCAGACATTTGGCTCCCATGTCAAGGTGGTGTCACCTCAATCTGTGGCATCAGAAGTGAGGTCAAGCATATATAATATCTGACCCTTTTCTTAAATTTCAAGGTTGATCTACCTCATTTTACAGATGTGGAAACTGAGGCTTGGGGAGGAAGGGACTTGCTCAAGATCACACAGTGTGTTAGTGGCAGAACCCTCACCTCCTTTCTCTGTGCTTAGGTGATTTCATAGGTCTCTGTGGCAGTGGGAGTAGGCACCAGATCCTAGGCACAGTGGTGGCTCTATCAGGTGGACCTTGCCACTTAAACACAGGCCCTTAGTTTACTGTTTCTCTGCTCCTGCATCTTTACACTTCATCCCACTGGTGAGCTTCATAAGCTCTTAAATTTTCAGAAGTGGAAGCCCTTTGGGAGGTTAACTTGACCAGGCATACATAACATGGCACCTGTCCCACCACTGCCCATGCCAGACATCGCCAGTCGATCTCAGAACTCCTGGTCACCAAGTCTTAAAATCATCCTCCACCTAACATTCTAGGTAGTTGAAATTCCAGAGTAGGCAGGTGAGTGAAACCTGGACAATTGCTTTGTGCGTGGAGATTAGGTTCCTAAGACAGAATGTAAGGAGAAAATAATGGAGAGCTAAAATTTTGGAAAAGTATATCGAATTGCTCATGAAGTACAATGCCTGTTATTTTGTGTACATTGTGTTTTTCCTCAATGAGTACAACTCAGCCAATTTTTCTCCTAACTTTGGTACAGATGATTGTTTCTTTGTTGAGTACTGGATGAAGGAAATGACCGGCAATTAGAAGCCATTCTGTGATATTTACCTTGAATCGCACAGGGAAAATTCACAGGAATGGTCCTCCACTGTGCCTGCCATCTCTCTTCCAGAACAATCCTGCTCTCTGCCTCCTCCTCTTTGTTTTCAATAACATAAGCTAATGTTAGTAACGCCAGTAATGTTAGTAATGCTTACTATGCATCTGATACTCTTCTAAAAGCTTTACATGCATTGATTTTATTTAATGCTTGCATCAATCCTATGAAGTGAGTGTTGTTATTAACCCCACTTTTCAGAGGAGGAAACTGAAAATCAGAGAGGCTAAGTCATTTCCCCAATGTCACACTATTGGTGACAGGTAGAGTCAGGATTTGAACCTAGAACTTTTGGTTCTAGAGCCTGAACTCTTTATGCTGCCCTACCTAACCCTAACCCTAACCCTAACGCTAACCCTAACCGTAACCCTAACCCTAATCCTAACCCTAACCCTAATCCTAACTCCAGGCTGAATGGTGGTGCTCATTGCACTGTAAACTAGTAGTGGCCTCAGACTGGAACCCATATCTTTTGTCTCCCCTTCTCAGGTTCTTTACATCTCTCCAGATCTTCCTTCTGGCCTGGCTTCCCTGCCCTCTCACTGGGGGCTGCCACACTTGCTGACTGTGGCATTCATCACCTGTTATCCATCCCAGTCTCCAGTGCTTTGGTTAAACATGTACTCCAAGACTCCAACCTCATTTCTCCAGTCCATTCAGAGCTTTATTGATCTTGCCTGACATTTGCTTCTCTCGGATTCTCAGCCCCATGCAGCTGGACAAATGGCTTTTACACCTCTGTGTCTCACAGGAGCTGCAGCTGTTTAACCAGCTCAGGGCTTTCAGTTAATGGAGAAGGCATGGGGGAGGGGAGGGGGTTGCTATGGTGGATGAGAAAGGGACACTGACCTCCTGGGCACCCCAGAGTTCTCTCCCCAGGGACTCCTAAAAGTCACTGATCTCAGCACTTAATATTTTCAGAGTAGCTCTCTCTGAAGTCTAGAAGACCCATGTAGTGTACCTGTTATTCGAGGGCTGCAGAAGGAGGGATCAAGACGGGACCTTCATGCCTGTTGGGATGAAGACAGGACAGCAGATTCCTGGGGAACAGTAAGACTGAGATGTTTGTCTAGACTGCCCAGGAGTTGATATTTTTGGGCTGGTATCGCAGTGTTTTTCCTGTGCTCTCTGATGAATGTATCCTTGGTTTCCCAAAGAAGGGGATGTGGCAGAAGCTGAAGCATTTTGTGGCCCTGGACGGGTGATGGTGTCTCACTGCCAAACAGAAAGAAATGGCTGTTCTCATTTAGGTTTTCTGAAGTCAGATCTTTTTATTTTAATTGAAGTATAGTTGATTTACAATGTTGTGTTAGTTTCAGGTGTACAGCACAGTGATTCAGTTAGACACACATACATGCGTATATATGTATATGCATATGTATCTAATATATATATATATATTCTTTTTCAGATTCTTTTCCAATTTATTACAAAATATTGAGTATAGTTCCCTGTGCTATATAGTAGGTCCTTGTTGAAGTCAGATCTTTGATAAGGCTTTCTGATTGTTGGCATTCAGGAAACGGGTTGGGTTTCTGAGAGATATGGCTTGAAGTAACAGTGGGTGATTGCCTGGCATAAATCAGTTTCTCAATAACAATAGCAGAGTACACTTCGGTAGAATTTTTGATGAGCCACATACAGTTCTAAACATTTAACTCCTCACATTTAACATTAACTTGCCTGATACTTACGGCAACTTCGTGGGGTAGAAACCATTATTCCCCCCACTTTACAAATGAGGAAGCAGAAGAATGGATTGTAACACCCTCAGTTAGGATTCACATTCCAGCGCCAGGTTCCCGAATTTGCAGTCCTATCCAAACTACCCAAAAAGCTCTTCTGCCTGTCGTTGTCTGTCCTGATGGTTGTCACTGTTGCTAACCTGTCACTCACGTCCACCCGATTTGATGAATTCCTTTCATTTCATTAGAACCCTTAACCGAGACCCCCCTTGGGGGGAGGATATGGCAAAGGAGTAAAGAATGTTCTAGAAACAGTTTGTTGTCTGGTTCTGGAGACACATTTAGCCCAGCTCAAGCCCAAGTCTACAGAGGAGAAAAGGCAGATTATGGACCCCATATGCAAATCATTTGTTCCTCTATTCATTTATTTAAGTAAATAAAAATTTCTCCATAAGTATTTGTTGAGCACCTACTATGTGCTTGGCTAACATGACTATTAGCTTAGCCACTCAAAAATATTTGCTCACTCAAGGAGAGAACAGAGCAGAGAGGCAGGGACTCCACAGAAGCGGTGATGTAGCCTCTGACTGCGTCACCAGGGGCCCTGGTCTCCTGGTCTGACACAGCATTTAACTTCTCCAAAGCTGAGACCTATGTCCACGGTCTTTGGCCCATCTCTCTGATCAAAGCCCTTGTCCAAACCTAGTTATTTTTCAGGCCTCTGAAAACTTTGACTTGTGCTCTGTGGTTGGAAAGCTTGAAGGCAAACAGGATATTTCCTTGCCCTGGGGTAGGGGACGCCCCAGGCCCCTGGTACATATCCATCTGGGAGACCATTAGGTGTCCTCTTCATGTCTGCCATATATGCTGGTAGAGCTGGTTGTCCAAACAAAACAAACACAACAAGACCTTACTAGCCATTGATCCTAGGATGCAGATAAGGGCAGGAGCTGTGGGCCAGGCTGTTTGGGTTGGTCTCACCTCTGCCTCTTTCTGACTGTTTGATTCTGAACAAGCTTCTGCACCCACATCAGACTAACATGAGGAAGAAGCAAACGTTTGGTTGTGTCAACCCCCAGATATTTTAGGGTTGTTATAGCCATTAGTGAGTAGTCCTGTGATGAGTGCAGTAGAAGTGGAATGTTGGAGGTTCAGGGAATGCTGTGTGGGACCATGCACGGGGTAGGGGCAGGTGCTTTGGGACTGCCAGGGCTTGAGAGGGATTCTGGAGGTGGAGACAGTTCTACCTGGTGTTCTTGCTATGGCTGGCTGATGGTGCCCTGTTTCCTGCCCATCCCTCTTAGGTGGAAGGTTTATTCTTTGCTGCCCTCCCTAGCAGAGGACAGCAGGTCCTCATCTGAGCCCGAGGGACAGCAGGGTTTGCTCCAAATGAGAGGAGGTTCTGAGCACAGAGAGTGGGGAGTATGAGGGGTGGGTTTCTGGCCTTTCTCATGGGGGCACTGGATCCCCTCCCCAAGCCTGCACTTCCAAGGAGAGGCTGCCCTCTCTGGTTGCCACCTTGCCCTCTGTCCTTTCTGTGAGCCCTGTGAGGGTCAGCGGGAAAGAGCCTTCCAATGAGGCTGAACTCTTTTTTTTTTTTTTTTTTTAAAGTTGTACGCGGGCCATTCATTGTTGTGGCCTCTCCCGTTGTGAAGCACAGGCTCCGGACGCGCAGGCTCAGCGGCCATTGGCTCACGGGGCCCAGCCGCTCCGCGGCATGTGGGATCCTCCCGGACCGGGGCACGAACCCGTGTGCCCTACATCGGCAGGCGGACTCTCAACCACTGCGCCACCAGGGAAGCCCGAGGCTGAACTCTTGATCAGGGCTCCCAGGGGGTCTTGAGAGTCACAAGCCCACGTGGGAACTTGAGCGGCTTTCTAAACTGAGCTGGGTCTTTCTGTCTCACCGGGATGGGGGCCACCCCTTCCTCTTGAGCCAAGCTTCCTGTTCCAACTTCCTGTCCCGACTCTCCTTGGAGTGGCTTCTATGCCCTCAGATTCCAAGCTACGTGGAAGCCGGGCAGCCTCAGTTCTCTGATGGGCTTGAGAAAAATGACTTTGTAGATGATTTGGAGTTTTCTCTTTTTTAGGGTGAGAGACTCCCTGTTTGGGCTGACTACACTGAAGCAGAACCTGAAAAGTAAATTTTCACATGGAATTTTCCAATCTTTAAAAGTTGGCAATTAATTAAAATGATTTAAAAATACTGCAGGCTGCTCAAAGCATGTCCGTTGGCCAAATCCATCAAAGCTATCAAGGGTCAGAGAAAGCACAATAGAATTGAGTTTTAGGTGTGTAAAGAGCAATACTAATGAGGGCTGCAGAGCATTGTGAGTCCCAGAAATGTGGAGAGAAACCCAGAGGATGATTGGAAGTGAAATTAGCAGCTGGAGTCCTTTGGGGGGTTCTTTGGGGTCCACAGTTTGACCTAAATCTTCCTCAGTGTCCCACTGGACACCATTGATTGGTGGCTGGGCCAAGCTGAGCAGAAGTTGCTGAAGAGGGGAGACGTGGTTTCGATGTGAGCAGAGCTAAGAGAAGCCCCTGGGCCTGTACCCCCTTTCCTCCAGCCCCGACCCTGGGTTAGAGCCTCTTGCCTGCCCGGGTCTGTGCCTCTTGTCCTCACGCCCAGTCACTGAGACCCAATAAGACAGGTGTCTTCCTGCAGAGAGTGGCAGGGAGACTTTACAGCCCTTCTGCAGAGAAATAAAATACTGCCTTCTGCTCAGGCTTCTCATCCTACTGGCCTCCCCCGCATTCCCCCAGAGATGGGATTTTGAGTGATGAGGGGTGGGTAGGGGTGGTGCCAGGGATCTAGAGAAATAGCGATATTCAAGGAGACACGGAGAGGACAGAAGGAGACAGACTTGGGAGAGCTAAGAGCCACAGAGACAGACAGAGATAAAAGAGGAAGAGAGAGAGACAGAGAGAAAGTGTAACAGAGAGACAGAGAAAGATGGATGGAGGGAGGGGGGGCAGGGAGAGACAGAGAGACAGACAGAGATGGACAGAGACAGAAAGGAAGACAGACAGATAGACAAAGAGATAACTTTCTAGGGACCAAGACAAAACTAGAGAGAAAGAAAACTATGGAGTTGGGAGAGGCAGACCGAGAAGACAAGGAGGTGATGTGGAAATAAAAGAATGATCCAGAGAGACAAAGCAGAATGTGGTTCAGGTCAAAGAGGGGGGCGACAGAGAGGCACAGAGATGGAAGTGGTGAGACAGGAAGAGAGAGCTCCAGATAGGATGCAGGGATCTGGGGAGCATGCCTACGGAAAGGGGTAGAGAGGGGAATTGATATTTTTTGAGGACCTCCTATGTCAAGGTGGATTCCATATATATGTGTTGATTACAAATTTTTTTTTTTTTTTTTTCCTTGTTTGACCCTGTGACAGCCTCCTGGGCTAGAGGCATCATTGTCTTTACTTTAAAGATGGGGAAACTGAGCTGTCACTGGGCTAGGAAGTCAGTGACCTGGGGCTCATCTGACCCGACCTGCATCCAAAGCCTCTCTCTGACCTCAGACACAGCAACCAACAGAGGGGAGGCCAGGCCTTGCTGTGGGTCCTTGGTTTTCCGACCCCTCCTTGTCCTTTTTGATTCTGCCGTTGCAAATCAGGGCTGGAGATGGTTCTGGTAGGGCTTGAGGCGGGGCTGGGGGTGGTCACATTCTTCAGGGAGGGAACGTCTGGAAGGATTTTTCTTCATTAGGGCAAGAGGATGGTTTGACACCTGCAGAGATGCCTGAGCAACCTCAGAGAAAGTATCCCAACTCCTCATTCCAGAGGTTAGAGCTTCTAACAGTCTAGATCTGACCTACTTCTAGATGACCAGCTGGCCAGGACCAAGTGCCATTCACATGGAATCCTTCTTTCTCCAACTGGGGCTCCTTCTTGCTTGATCACACTCCTTGCTTGACGCTAGCACAAAGATCTGTCTCTCTGGAAGTTTCTCCTCACCCCTCACAGAGGCCAAGGCAATCAAAGGGAAGGTGAGTCCCTTTGGTGTTTTGCTGTTTGAGTTACCTCACAAGTCCTGGCTCTCTACAAAGGCTGTCTTTGAACAAGATTCAGTTGAGAAATCTCTACAGTCCTGTTAATCAAATATAGTCATCTCTCTGTATCCAGCAGGGATTGGTTCCAGGGCCCCCGGGGGAATACCAAAATCTGCGGATGCTCAAGTCCCTTATATAAAAGGGGGTAGTATTAACATATAACCTACACACATCCTCCCATACACTTTAAATCACCTCTAGATTACTTATAATATCTAATACGATGTAAATGCTATGTAAATAGTTGTAAGTACAATGTAGATGCTATGTAAATAGTTGCTGGCATGCGACAAATTCCAGTTTTACTTTTTGGAACTTTCTGGAATTTTTTTTCCCCTAATATTTTTTGATCCGTGGTTGGTTGAACCCATGGATGGAGAACCTGTGCATATGGAGGGATAACTGTACATTAAAAGGAAAGTCTGTTTCTTCTGAGGCCTGATTTCTCAGGGGACACTGGAGACTGAGGTCCCAGGGATCACTTGGGTGTAGGAGTTGATTCTTCACCCATTGTGGAGGTGGCCTTCCATCTGCTGGCTCTTGGACTCCATTCTGTGCTATACTGTGAGATCCCAGGGCTGGGATGGATGGGGTGGGATGTTTTCCAGAGTGGTTAAAGGCAGGTAAGGAGGGCAAAGAAGCACTGGGGAAGAAGACCGGAAGTCAGGCGTGAGGGGTAAGGTGTTGCCACAACTGCCCATTTTTCCCTGAGGGCAGAATCTGGGTAGGGACCAACAAAAGTTATTATGGAGTCACTTTCCAAGGGTCAGAGAGGTCGGGAGATGGGCGGGGGCTCCTTGGATGGAAGCTTCTTGGATGAAGTTTATGTCATGGAACAGGTTGATGGATCGAGGGTGCAGCATCATCCTCCCACCCACTGGATTTTCATTCTGGGACATTCCCTGCACAGCAGTCCCCTCATCCTTGGACTGACAGCCTGGACTTAATATTCAGTCTTTGCTTCCTCTCTGGGTCACCATTAGCAACCAGAGTCCTTCTAGCTTCCCTCTCCTTCTGCTCTCCTTTGGGGCACTGCCCAGAGAGCTGACCTTCATGCAAGAGGGGAAGGCAGTCACACTGGGGTTGGGGGGATGACACGGGGGATGTGCAGAGGATGGACTTCCCTGGCTGGGCATTTCCATCTCTTTGGAAACCTTCTCTTTGGTCACAGTTCTTTTTTTTTTCTTTAACAGTCGGTAGTTTCTTTTTTTAAATTATTATTTGTTTTATTTATTTAGTTTTGGCTGCATTGGGTCTTCGTTGCTGCACGCGGGCTTTTCTCTAGTTGTAGTGAGCGGAGGCTACTCTTCGTTGAGGTTCACAGGCTTCTCATTGCGCTGGTTTCTCTTGTGGAGCACAGGCCCTAGGGCTTCAGTAGTTGTGGTATACGGGCTTAGTAGTTGTGGCGCACGGGCTTAGTTGCTCCGCGGCATGTGGGATCTTCCCGGACCAGGGCTCGAACCCATGTCTCCTGCATTGGCAGGTGGATTCTTAACCACTTCGCCACCAGGGAAGTCCCTGGTCACAGTTCTGAGCCCCTCAGGGTGAGACTTGTTGGGCAGGACCACCAGCCAGCTGCCCTGAAGAGAGCTTACCCAAGGGATTTCCAGAAGAGATGAAGCCATTCTTCCAAGTTAGAAGCATCCACCCGTGGTCAATACTGATGCTCGTGGAAAGTGCATCCAAGCATATTTATTTCCCTGGGAGTGATGAGGTTGAGAAAAGCCAGCTGTTGGCACAGGGAGACCCCCCCCAGATTGTCAGCTGGGCTGCAGCTGCTCATGGAGCCCACAGCAGCGCAGCTGACCTTGCCTCTTCCTTGGGAGATTTGACGGCAATTCCTTTCTTGGCTGCAGGAGGAACGGAGCCAAGGGGTAGGACCTGAAGGAGGGAGGGCTCAGGGCAGCCTTCCGGTGAGAGGTGAGGTCAGGACTCTGCAATTCAAGGCTGAGAGAAGCAGGGTCAGTGTTTCTGCTTCCCTCCCAGGGTCCTGACCTGAGTTAGCCAGGACTGGGACCGCTGTGAAGGCTGACCCCAGGGGAGTGCTTTAGACTCAGAAGAGCAGCTTCATCTCTTATTTTGGTGGGCCATTGGGTGAGCCCCATTCAAGGGGCAGACGGAGGACTGCTTCTGCACACTGGGAGCCTACACAGTGGGGATCAGCACTAGGGTCAAGGCGAAGGACTTCAAAGTTTTGTCTCCCCTCCTCTCTTTTGGTAAGAGATAAATGGGTATGTTCAACTGGATAGGCTGATTGTGGTCATAAGCAATCCTCAAATGTCAGCGGCTTTAGTGAGGCACAAAGATTTCTTACTCACATCACAGTCCAGTAAGGGCTGCACAGGGGCTCTGCTCCATGAGGTCTGTCAGGGACCCAATGTCCACCAGTCCACGGCTCTGGACTCTTCTGCGTTTTCAGCTCAGATGGATGAAAAGAGTGAGAGGATTGCATGGGAGTTTTTGGATCAGGCTGGGAAGTGGCACACAGCAGCATGCCCACATCCCTCGGGCTAAGGATTTTATCCTAGGAAGACTTTGCCTGGCTACTGGGGAAGGAAGGCTGTCTCCAGGGATTCACACCTAGAACCACTGGTCAGAATTGGGCCACACTGGTGCCTTTATGTGCAAAGGAGGTGGTGAGATTAATGTTTTAGCTGAGCACCTTGCCACCCTGGACAAAATCTGTGCTTGGGATGTGTGTGTGTGTGTGTGTGTGTATGTGTATATGTGTGTGCATATGTGTGTGTGTGTGTATGTGTGTGTTGGTGTGTATGTGTATATATTGTGTGTATGTGTATATGTGTGTGTATGTGTGTGTGTGTGTATGTATTTGTGTGTATGTTTGCGTGTGGTAGGCACCTAATCACACTCACCACAGCTACCCAGACAATAAATGAGCAGTGGTTAATGGCACTGGGTTTTGAGCCAGACCCTCTTGGCTTTGAATCTGGACTGTACACCATCCAGCACTCTCTACACTGCTTGGTTTGGGGGTCAAGGGAAGAGAAGCTCCAGGGAGTGGCCGGATGTGTGTGGCCTGGTCCAGCTGGCCTGTGTCCAAGAGGTCTGAGCGGTGGACCCTCTGCTTGGAGGCTGCCCCTCCACCCATTCCTTTGCTAGCATCTCTGACTGTGGCATTTGTGCAGGGTTTGGGCATCACCCTCGGGGTGGCTCAATGCAAGACTAGTCAGAGCATGTCAGAGTTGCAAACGTAAATATCTAGGGGTCCAGGCTGATCTTTCAATAAACACAGTGGTGCAGTGGATGGCTGTGACTCAGGCTCCACTGAGGGTGTCTCCAGGGGAAAGCTGGGTATTGCCAGATTTTTGGAAATGTCAGAGAAGCTGCAAGTGAAAACTTTTATGTGCACTTTTTTTGAACGATAGCAATGAATCACCTAAAACTTACTCAGCAATAACTTGGCCCAAACCAAACATCTCTGCGGGAGGGCTATTTCCCAAGGGCTGGGTCCATCTCTGTATGAGGGAGGGGCCTGGCTGACACAATGACACCCTTCTGGGTGTGCAGGAAAACAGAGCTGAATGTTAAATAAGCACCCGCTAATTACCCTGAGAATATTTATTGAGGTTTCCACACATTGTAATAAGAAATTATTGAAACATACATCACCTACCGAGCTGTTAATCATTGGTGAATATATTTTAAAAACAGCAGTCCATTAGTATTTTAATTTAGCCTGTCTCCAGGAGAATTTGTGTTGGATCAGACAAATGTGCTGAGCTTCAGAGCCAAGGGAAAAATTCCTCACCTAGTTAATCTTTATGTTCTCCTCTCAGGGAGGAAATGCCGTCTGCACCAGCAAAAGAAATGTTCCCCCGGGTCCGGTATTGATGGAGGAGCTGGTGGGCAAGGCAGGGAGGCTGCAGCTCTGGAGAGAAGGCAGAGTGGGTCGGGGCCGGGGTGCTGGCTCTTGGCGACTCCCCTGCCGGTCACTGAAATGCACAATTGTACAGCTGAAAAAAATGACAACTTATGTATTGAACCTCAATGATCACAACAGACTTTCTTTTCAGCTTGGGTGGTCTGCTCAGAATTGTTTACTTCCCTTTCCTGTAGGCTTCCTCTCTGTCCAAAGGGTGGGTTCAGATGTCATGCTTCACGTATGCCACATACACGTGGGGCCAGCCAGAAGGGGACAGACTGAGTGATGGTGAACTGGCCTTTGCCTCGGTGCCACCAGACAAGCCTCATGGACCCCTTTCCCCAGCAGCTTACCTGTTCATTCAACAGACACTTATCAAGCACCAATCACGTACCAGGTGCCGTTCTGGGCGCTGGAGATACAGGGGTGAACCAGGAAGAGAAGGTTTTACTTTCTGGAGCTTACATCCCAGGTGTGGAAGGCAGACAACAGACACTTCAACAGTCAGTAAGCAAGTGCGTTTGGGAGCCTGAAGACACTGTGAGAAAACAGAGCAGGGGTGATGGGGGAGGGTGACTGCCAGAGCCGCGGTGGGTGAGCGTGGTGAGGGAATATCCGAACTCCGACTCAGAGTCCATATTTTTTTTTTTTTTTTTTTTTGCGGTACGCGGGCCTCTCACTGCTGTGGCCTCTCCCGTTGCGGAGCACAGGCTCCGGACGCGCAGGCTCAGCGGCCACGGCTCACGGGCCCAGCCGCTCCACAGCACGTGGGATCTTCCCGGACCGGGGCACGAACCCGTGTCCCCTGCATCGGCAGGTGTACTGTCAACCACTGTGCCACCAGGGAAGCCCCAGAGCCCATATTTTGATTTGACAGGTGAGGGGGAGGGAGAAATGGATGATACCTTTGAAGTTTCAAAAGTGGAGTAGACGTGAGCCATTCATTCCCTGAGCTTAGGAATTTGAGGGAAGGAGCAGGGTCACGCAGAGGGGATGCTGACCTAGTTGGGAACACGTTGAATCCGAGGTGTGTATGTGTCACTCAGGAGAAAGGCCTCTGCTGAAATGCCCCCTCCCACTCCCAGCTATAGCAGACACGTGTGATGCTCTAAGCCGCATCCCCTCGGCACCTCTGATGTCAGCGCTGGGGGTGTGGCCAGTGTCCTGCCAAGCTTGTGCTGCTGTGTCTCTTCTGTGCCTGCCTCGGTGGGAGGCACGTCAACTCAAGGCAGCTGCCACCAGGAAGTGGTGGAGGGGAGTTCACTTCACTGGGGAGACCCTCAGTCAAAGGAGGATGAGGGAATTTTCTGGCGCTCCAGTGGTTAGGACTCAGCACTTTCACTGCCATGGTACGGGGTTCAATCCCTGGTTGGGAACTAAGATCCTGCAAGCTGCCCAGTGTGACCAAAAACAAACAGACAAACAAACAAGCGAACAAAGGAGAATGAGAGGTGGTAGATAAAAGCCTCCATCTTCCCATTCTCTGCGAGGGGGGCAGTTCCAGGGAACATTCTCCAGGGTTCCTCAGAGGATCTCCAGTGGGACTGAGCCTGGGGGCCCACAGTGTCACCTGCTGTCCAGTGTACATGTCAGTTGGCCTTTCTCTTCACTCTGACCCACTGTCTCACTCCTGCTTTCTCAGAGAAACCTTTCAAACTCCCTGTGCTGAGTCCTTGTCTCAGAATCTGCCTTCGGTGGTACCCAAATCTGGACAGACTCTTACCAGCTCCCGAGGGCACACACATGAGACTGTACATCATGGTGCTGGCTGACCAGGCAGCAGCAGATTTCCCAGGAAGAATGGGAGGCGTGAGAACAGAAGAGGGAACACTAATGCTTAGAAGGCAGGCAGAGGAGGAAGAGTGGGTTTTCCTAAAAGCACACAGAATGAGCAAATCACCCAAGAGCAAACACCGACAACCAAATACTTAGGGGGAAAAAAACCCAAACCTCATCGGCTTTCTCTTCTTTTCCCTTCTTTCTTATCCTTATTGTAGCTTCTTAACCTCTTTGGGCTGTGAGGTCATAAGAGGTTTTCAGAGGAGTTCTTGCATCCCTGGCACAGTCTTATTGGGGATATTTTCTTCTGAGACCCCATTGGTTTGCAACCCAGTAAGATTGCTTTGGGTATGGTGTGCGTGGTGTGAAACCCACCTGGAACACCAGCTTGATCAGGAAATATCCCTGGCTGATTTCCAGTCAAAGTCATCTCTTCTTCCTGTCCGTTTCTATCTCAATCAGCTCTCACCACAATCATGATGTATAACAGACAGCCTCCAAACTCAGCAGCTCATAAAAATAAGCGTTTGTTTCTTGCCCATGTACTTGCAGGTTAGTGGTGGCAGCCCTGCCCCCCATGTTTCAGGTTGGAAGGGCAATGGCTGGCTGAGACATGCTTTTCTCGAGAAAGAAGTTGCATGCTCCCAGAGGGCCAGCAGAAATGTGCAATGTTTATTAAGGCCTTGACTCTGAATTCACAAACTGTCACTTCCACTCACGTCTTATTGGGCAAAGCAAGCCACACATCCAAGCTTGATATCAGTGTGCAAAGAAGCACATTCTTCTCGTGAGGATGTGCGTGTATGTATGTAAACAGATATTTGCTAAACATTAATGAACCACAGGTCCCACAGCACATGATCTAAGCATCTCTTGTGGAGTTTACAACATTCTACTCTCTATTATGTGCATGTCAGTTGCATGTATGCTCTATCTCCCACCCACCCTATGAATTTCTTCTGGGCAGTATTCATTTGCAACCACTTTTGCTACCTCTCCACCCATCAACCTAGAAGGGGGATACTGCACATAGTAATATGTGGTCAGATTCTAGTTATATTTTGAAGGCAGAGCAAACAGGATTTGTTGGCAGATTAGGTATGCACTATGTAAGAGAATGAGGGAGATGGTGATATTGTTTTTGACCTGAGCAATTGAGAAAATTGAGTTGCCCTAGACAGATAGGGGGGAAATTGTGGGAGGAATTGATGCTCAGAAAATGGAAGGTCATGAACATCTATTTTATTGCTTCCAGAAGTGTGGGACACTCTATATTTATGGGTGGAAGGGACATGATACAGAGACCCAAGAACAGTTAACATTGAATCAAAGAGTTAGAAAGCTATTTATCTTTCAATTCTTTTTTTTTTTTTTTTTTTTCCACGGTACGCCGGCCTCTCACTGTTGTGGCCTCTCCCGTTGCGGAGCACAGGCTCTGGATGCGCAGGCTCAGCGGCCATGGCTCACAGGCCCAGCCGCTCCGCGGCATGTGGGATCTGCCCGGACTGGGGCACGAACCTGTGTCCCCTGCATCGGCAGGCGGACTCTCAACCATAGCGCCACCAGGGAAGCCCTATCTTTCAATTCTTTATTGACTCTTGATTAGTTAAAAAACAGTCTCGGTTTGGTGTTGGTGTGTCTTTAAACACTTGCTGATCTCTCTTTTTGGAAAAGAGATTATGCTGCAGGCTAAGAGACTTGGGCTGGCAACAATGTCTAGCTAGATTTAATAATGGCATTTTCTTTTCATTGTATTTCTTTTTCTGGATAACTTCTCTGTATGACTGTTGATTCTGGTTCATTTACATTCTAGATATACATTTCCTTTTAAAAATGAATTTACTTACATTAAAATGGGAATCAATTTAGCAAAAAAAGGTTTAAGTGAATTTATTTATCCATTTATTTGGAAAATATTTCTTGAGTGTCAACTATTTACCAGACACTGTCTTGGGTGTTGGGAACGTAGCAGTGAGTAAAAATAGACAAAACTCTGGGACATGATGGAGCTTTCAGTCTAGTAGTGAAGGCAGAAAACAAAGTAAATAGGTAAAAAGAGGGTATTTGATAAGTCCTAAAGAATAAGTAAAGCAGGAAAGCTGAATTGGAATTAATGTGCTGGTGGTGGTGCAATTTAAATAGGGTGGGCAGGAAATGCTTCCTGGAGAAGGTGGCATTTGAGGAAAGATCCAAGGAATCTAGCCACACTGGTCTTTGAGAAAGTGTGTTCCTGGCAGAGAGAACAGTAGGGACAAAAGCTCTGAGGCCACAGCATACCTGCCATGGTCCAAGAGGAGTACGGAATCCATTCTATTTGGAGTGGAGGGAGCTGGGGGAGAGGAGTAGAACATAAAATCAGAGAGCTAGCGAGGGGGTGGCATCATGCAGGGTCCTGGGGGACATTGCTGGGAATCCAGCTTCTACTTTGAATGTAGTCAGATTCTGGGAATATTTTGTAGGTAGAGCCAGCAGAATTTGCTGACAGATTAGATATGTGCTATGCAAGAGAATGAGGGAGATGGTGTTTTTGATCCAAGCAATTGAGAAAATTGCATTGCGCTCTTATACAGACGGGGAAATTGTGGGGGGAGCAGGTGGGGGTGCGCCTCAGGAGTTCCTCTTTGTCCTGTTGACTTTGAGGTGCTTGTTAGACATCCCAGTGGGGTTGTTATGTAGACTCTTGGATACTGAGGTTGGAGTTCATGTGAGAGATCCCAACCAGGGCTTAAACACAGGGACCATCAGCATATAGATAGTGTTAGATGAACAGACAAGAGACAGAGTGGGGCATAAAGCTGGGGTCTCTCTTCTTGCCTGCCTGTGCCTAGACCTGCATCTGTAGCTCTTTGCTCTTCTAAGGTCTGGGCCCCAGATATGACAGGCGCAGATGACACAAGGCTATTTTCTTCGTGACTTGGGAAAATATCCCCATTTCCTGTGGTCCCAGAAAGGGCAAAGAAAATCTGCTTTGAAAAACTGTCACTTCAGCATAATCACTCTGCATACCAAGCTCCGCACGTTAAGCTTTTCAAATTGATCTGTCCTGCCATTTTGACTCCCTAAACCTTACCTTTTTCTTTACATAGTTCATATTTCCACTGGGAAGCAGTTGTCTGAAGCCTGAACTATGTATGTCAAAACATCCTGTTAGGGTTTTCTGAGGTTTCTGATGTTGGGTCTCTTCAGGGCATTTGGTTTCCAGATCAGAGAAGGGAAATTTTCTTCCTGTCATTAGGTTATCACCGCAGACCGGGTCTTGACTGCTTCAGGTCTTGGGACCAAAAACAAATGCCTAAGATCTGTAATGGTTTCTGCTTTAGGATGTGAAACTGGCTTAGCCTGGAACTTGTGAGGACAATTTAAAATAATAGTGATAACTACCATCAAATGAACACTGATTTTGCCAGGCTCTGTTTTGTAGTAGATGCTATCGGTGCCTTGCAGAAACCCTACACTGGCTGCACACCCACTGCCCAGCTGCTAACAGCTCACATCTGTCCCCTTGGCTGGATAGCTGTCCCACCTCACCTGCCCCTGCCAGCAGCTGGTGACCGACTGACACAGGTTGGCCACCTTGCCTTGATTTGGGACTATCTCTGTGCTCTAGAGCTCCCTGTGGGATCAGGCTGAAGCCAGTCTTGGGGTGAGATCATATCCTTGCTTTTCTTTCTTCCCTCATCCTACTCTGCTTCCCTCACTCCCCTTCTCTAGAGAGAGCCCCCATCTCAGAAGACCATCTCAGGCTCTGTTTCTGGAGAACTCAGCCCAAGACAAGTGTCTGATATATTTCATATCATCTAATCCTCTCAACAACCCTTTGACATAGTATTATTATTTCTTATTTACAGACGTGGCTGTGAAGGCTCAGAGAGGTTAGGAGCCAGCCGAGAGTCACGTAGCTAGACAGGTACAGGAGCCAGGAGTCAAATCCAGCAATTCTTCTAAAGCTCATGCTTCTAACAATTATGGTGGCATGTCATCTTTCTAAATGGTTGATCTCAGATATTTTGAACATCAAATGTTTTCTTCCTTTCTCTTCTTTGGGGGTCAAAAATATTAAGCAGTGTTGATTGGAGGGCCAGGGACTAGTTGTCTGTGGTGACAATGGGCAAAGGAATAATGGATAGCTGGGCCCTTGGGGAGGCAAAGAAAAGTCATTGATCAGTGTATGTAGTTATGTTGTACGTATTCTGGCCAGAAAAAGTAGATGGCCTTGGACACCCCAAGAACCACTCCTGACTGGTTTTGGAGTATAGTCAGAAATTCCCAGCCATTTGTAAGTCACTCACATATTCACTACTGGCTCTCCTAGACTAGGCCTCAGGAGACATAAATATTCATCTAGCTTCTGCCGCTAATTAGCAGGGTTTTCTTTTGCAAGTGTTCTAACCATGCTATGTGAAACAGTGTTCTCATCTGTAAAATGGGGGAAATGACTTCTCCTCTGTCTTTTATAAAATCATTGTCTGTGCTTGACAAACTACAAGTTAATTGCTCTCTGAAAGAGAGGATTATGATTGGTGAGTTTTCTGGGTGAGGAGAGGGTCCAGGTCCCCTTGTGTAATTCCCAACGTGTACACTGAGGGCTTCTGCCGCCTGGTGGACCAGCCTGTGTCTCAAAATGGAATGAGTTGCTAAAATCATTGAGATGAGATGTGACTAGTATAAATGTAGGCACACGCATTTAGGTTCAAAACATCCTAAATGCTGGATGGGAGAGGGCTGGAGAAAGAACAATGCATGCTTAAAAGGATTTAAGAGTTTTTGACTGAGAGCAAGGTCAATATCAGCCAATAATGATGATGTCATTGTGCTTGTAAGGCCATAAATAAGATCCTCACTTGCTTTAAGAGAAGTAGGGGATGCATGGCCTCATTCTGCTCTAGGTGGATGAGATTACAGTTGGAGAATAAAATGATAATGACAAGAACTTATATTTATTGACTACATATCATTCCAGACATTGTGTGTGCTAAGCGCTTCATGTGCATTATCTCCTTTAACTCTCACAACAGCACATGGGCCCCCAAACTGTATTTTTTAAACTCTACATATGAGGATATTGGGGCTCAGATAAGTCACTTACTCAGCTACCAACAATAAGTAAGCTGATGTCCTTAACCAGGAAGAAATGGTTTTCAGTCCAAGGGCGATGCTCCACCTTGAGTTAGGAAATCACGTTTACGAGTCATGGTCAGATTCAGAAAATACCAGAGTTCATTGCAAGGAGTAAAGAGTTGCTCTGCAAAACTTTTGATCCAGGAATCCCTGTGTTGTTGCTATGTTTGTGCACATGTATACACACATATGTCTGTATTGGTTTGTGATGAAAAATGTATTTCTTGCTATAAATGATAGTTTTCAAAGTTTGAACAACACCAGGCTTACACTCTACTCCTTGCTTTGGGTTTCTCACTTTAAGTGACATGGGTGGACATAGAGATTGTCATACTGAGTGAAGTAAGTCACAGAGAAAGACAAATATCATATGATATCGTTTATACGTGGAATCTAAAAAATTGGTACAAGTGAACTTATTTACAAAACAGAAACAGAGTCATAGATGTAGAAAACAAACTTATGGTTACCAACGGGGAAGGGGGGAAGGGATAAGTCAGGAGATTGGGATTGACGTACCTACACTACTATATATAAAATAGATAACTCATAAGGACCTACTGTATAGCACAGGGAACTCTACTCAATACTCTGTAATGACCTACATGGGAAAAGAATCTAGAAAAGAGTGGATACATGTGTATGCGTAACTGATTCACTTTGCTGTACAACAGAAACTAACACAACATTGTAAATCAACTGTACTCCAATAAAAATTAATTTAAAAATAAATAGAAACTCGCTAAAAAAAAAAGAGGGATAGGAGCAACACAGAGCACATCCAGAGGAGGGTGACGAGGACCATGGGGGATGGGGATAGATGACTAGCCCAGGTCCCGGCCTACTCCCTACAAGACTGGAACTTTCCCTCAAGGTTCCATTTCCCAGGCCTGAAGACCATACTCAGCGTCCTTTTGTTCTAATCTTATTTAGTTTTGTTTCTTTCTCTACAGGGAAAGCTGCAGTTACATTGCTCAAAATTTCAAAGGAGTCAATGGTGACTTTCTAATTCAAGGCTCACGCAAGGAAAGTGGGATAGGCGGGGGGAGCAGAGGCGGCCTGGGTGCACCTCTGCACCACGGCTTTGGGGTCTGGTCTGGTAGTCTGAGACGTTAGGCGCTGGTCAATGCTGGTGACTCCCTTAGGTGTTGGTCATGATCCATCAGGACGTGATTTAGGTCGGGGGAGGAGTATGAATAGGGGAAGGCTGAAGGCAGACATGGCCAGGACGTCAGAGCCAGCCAGAGGTCAAGCATGGTAGCCTGGCTGTGTCACCATGGACAGTTCCTGGGGGGCAGCCTTCCTCTGGACTCTGGGATTTCATCTTCATCGCTTCTGAGCCCCACCATGTGTGAAACCTAGTTGATGATGTGACTTCCCTTTATATTTGTCAGGAATTCATCCTCAACTTTCCAAGAGCCTTTGCCTTGGAAGGCTGTGTCTTTTGAACTGATGTATGTATATAAGACACTGTATAGTTCTTCCTGGGACTCTTTCAGAGGTGAGACTGGGGAACACTTCTCTCAACTTGGGGGAAGCACATCTCCTAGGAGTTGGTGCTCATCTTTGTCTTTATGCGGCATCAACTCTAATCAGGTGGTGCTGCGGGAATACATTTCAACTTTGGGGGTAACCAGAATGTGAGTTCTCTGCGGTCAGGGACCTTGTCTTTTTGTTATTCTTGTCCACTCTGTGCCTGGCACACTGAAGGACTTCAACAAATATTGGTCCAGTGAATAGGTTTCAATATCTGCTTTCTTTCATACTAGCCAAATGGCCTTCAGCAAACCGCTTAACCTTTCTGAGTCTCCATTTCCTCATCTGTAAAATGGAGACGTTAATATCTAGTCTACAGGGTTGTTGGAAGGATCAGATAGGATGCTGTATTTAAAAGAACTGGACACAAATCAGACACTTAATAAGTCACTGCTGCCTTCCTTCTGAGGAACTGACATTTTTGTCCCCCTCCCCCAGGGCCCTAAAGCCCACCTCTGACTGGAGTTCCTTCCTCACCTGAGGCTGGCATTGCTTCTGAGCCTGGAGCTGTACTTTTGGGGACCATATCCTCTAACGGGGGAATAGGTGCAGGCTCATGACTTCTTCTCAAGATGGCAAGGAGAGGTGTGGGAGTCAATGGTTCACCTTTCCCATCTGGCCCAGAGCAGACTGCAAGGCCTGGGCTCTGGCAGACACCCCAGGACTGATGCATGCAGACTAGGGGCAGCCTTTTCAAAGCACACACCCCGGGAGGCTGCTGGCACCTTCCAACAAAGATGGCACCACCAGGAGCTTTCCAACTTTAGGCCACTTTCTTTTAAAAATGTATCTTTATTTTAAAAGCCTAAAATAAATATTCTTAATACAAAATAATCTAACAGTTCATTAAAGCAAGACGTTAATGAATCTCTCAGTCCTGCATGCTAAGGGGAAACGATGCGTAATATTGTGGTACATGGAATGTCAAGCATTTTTTTATGAGTACATTTTATGAGTATATTAAATAAATATATATATTTAATATATATTTACATATCTACATTTAAATGTGATCATTAGCTTCTGATCTGTAATATGCTGTTTTCATTTACATTTTAGTGTCAGAATAAATGTACTTTGTTCTCTCTCTCTTTTTTTTTTTTTTTGTGATACGCGGGCCTCTCACTGTTGTGGCCTCTGCCGTTGCGGAGCACAGGCTCCAGACGCGCAGGCTCAGCGGCCATGGCTCACGGGCCCAGCCGCTCTGCGGCATGTGGGATCCTCCCGGACCGGGGCACGAACCCGTGTCCCCTGCATCGGCAGGCGGACTCTCAACCACTGCGCCACCAGGGAAGCCCTGTTCTTTTTTAACATCTGCATAGTATTCCATTATACAGTGTGTCCTTAATTTGATGAACCAGTTGCCCTCCTGATGGTCATTTGGGTTATTTCCAATTATTTTGCTAATGATGAACCTCTTTTTCTACTTAGGATATATACACTTTGAATTTCCCATATAAGATAGGTTTCTGTCTCTTGAAAATTATTTGTATTTGGGAAACAGCTAAGAGTGATTTGTCAGCAGCTTTGTCATGATTGTTGTCAAAAACATTTATTCGTCAATGAATGTTCCAGACCCCGTGCTCAGTTCTGAGGTTATAGAGAAGCTCAAGTCCATCCACACACCGTTGCGATGAGGGTTTTACGTGATAATGACCATTAGAGAGGGGTGAAACCTCTGCTCTGGACATCTGATCTGAGCTTTAGGTAATTAGAAGTTGTCCAGGCAAAAAAAGAAAGAGAAGGACATTTCAAATATATGAATTAGAGCTACAAAGCCAGAGAGAAGTGAGAGAGCATGCCATGGCTCAGAACTGGCGAGTCAGAGCTTGGGTCTGAAGCAGAGAGGAGCTTCCGTGCGCCGAGGAGAGAGGATCCAGCAGGAAGTTGCCAAGGGCAGCCAGGACCAGACTGCAGACTCTGTGCTGAGAAGTCTGAACTTGGAGGAAGGAAGTGATAACTGAGGTCATGGGCTTTGGAGTCCAGCTGTGCTCTGATCTTCACCACTGTGGCAGCACCTTCACAGCAGTGCCTTTGGTCCTGGCAAAGAGGACTGCAGAGGGCTGGCTCTGGTCTTCCTCTGACCCTGCCCTCTGTGGGGTGAGGAGGCAGGGGGTCGAGAGGCCATGCCTGCCCAGAACCCACGTTCCCTTGCTGTAGACCATGCAACTTTATGATTCCTGTTCAAACATCCCCTAACCTACTTTGAGGGTCTGCACGAACCACTTTGCTGAGCCCATCCTCCTGAGAATGCATCCTGCTACTGGTGTGAACATTCCCACTTCTGAGCAGTGCCCAAGGTGTGGCAGTTTTCAGGGGATATGGATGAAGTTTTGATGGGAAGGCTGGGGTGTCCACACACGTGTGTGATGAAGCCCCTTTATGTATGGGATGGAGCCAGTATGGAAAGAGAAGGTCCCTGGGTTGTGGGCTCACAGCTTCCCCTTGCCAGAGGGCTATAAATGTCAAGGGAAGGCTCATTACTTCAACTGCCTGCTTCTTAGTTACCTCTTCTGTAAGGTGGACTAACAGTAGACTTTATGTCACAGGGATTTTGTGAAGATTAAATAGGGCACCAGATGTACAGTGCTAGCGTAGTGCCTGCCCGGCATTCAGCAAGTGCTCAATAAAGGCTTATTGTAGGCAAAGGGTTCTCTGGGAGGCTTTGCAGCTGGGTGGCATGTTGGATGTGGGATGTTGTGCGGAGATGGACTAGGGGTGGGGAACTAAATACAGGGAGATCAGTTACGAGCCTAAATGGTATTATATGGAGAGTTGATGGGGAGGTGGATGTAGCCTTGGCAGTGGGGCTGGAGAGAGTCAAGGGATGTTATCAGGCCATCAGCAGTTACTGGAGTTGGGGGTGTACAGTGCCTTTCTGACGGAGCACTAAAATCAGCATTTGTTCCGTCCGACTCACTGACTTCCAGCACCAGATCGACCTGGGAGGTTTTGCTGAAATGCCGATTCCCAGGTTCCAGTTCAAGCATAATGTGTCAGAATCTCTGGGGCTGGGACCCAGGGGTGCTTATATGCACATCAATTTGTGAATCACTGACACAGAGAGAAATAAAGACAAGCTGGTGACTAAGGATTGTGGATTAAAATCTAGAATGACATTGAAAAAAAGGAGATATTACCTGCCTGGAAGAAAGGCAGTATTACCTAATATAAACCAGTTGTTTTGGAGAAAATGTCTTTCTAAACTTGAGCTGAAGGAGAAAAAGAATCAGAAGGTGTTGGCAACAAAGAGGCTGGAAACCACGGCTTTGAAGGAGGCTGTGTGTGTGTGTGTGTGTGTGTGTGTGTGTGTGTTTGTATCTAAGAGATTGCAAATCGATATTCCATTTCCCTTGGAGTTTACACAGCTGCCCACAGGGCGATTCCTGACTCAAGGATAAATAGGGCCATATCACTCGGCTGGAGAATAATGAATTTTCTAGATGGGCCACACATCCACACGATGGGCCTTTCAGGAAACAACGTTTAGGGGAGAGCTTGTTCTTCCCTGCAGAGAAGTGCACTCACATACTCCTGTCCCCCTCTGGCCAGTTCTAGGACATATGTGTCACATGAGTGAGTGCTTTTGTGCAGGAGAACATAGTGTTTGAGAGAGATCCCCTGCATTCAGGTCGGGGTTACTGGTATTTGTGGACTGATTTTTCTGTCCACTGGACTGTGATTACCTTGAGGGCAGAGCCATCTTGTATTTGTCTCATCACATCCCCTGTAACCATCAGGATAGGCTAGGTGGTCCTGCAGTCACAAACCACCCTGGACCCTCAGTGGCTTTTGATGACAGGGCTGATTTCTTGCTCACACTATGTGTGTGTCCATCACGGGTGAAGCTGGGCAGGGCTCCATGTCCTTCGTGCTCTGGCCTGCAGGCTGATTGATGGAACTTCTGGGCTGTTGCCAGTCGCCAAAGAAGTGGGATGGAAACATGGTGGATTTCACACTGGACCTTAAGGCTTCTGCCTGTAAGTTGCAAGACACTTCTGCTCACGTTTCGCTAGACAAAGGAAGTCATGTGGCTCCATTTAAGTTGAAGGAGTTGGGGAAGTTCAATGTACTTAGTCTTTCGAAGGAGAAAACCAGAAATATTAGTTAATGGCGAGAATGACTGCCACACCACCAATGACAAGCTAACTAGGGCTTGGAATAGTGTGGGCAAATGAATGAAATGCACTTGTCTTGAATCCAGAGCTAATAAGAACAAAAAGCACAAGGAAGGGCCTGGCTAGGGTGTCCAGAGCAAATCTTCTCTTTGTCTGGGTGTCAGTTCCCATATTTGAAATATAGGACATATTGGCCCTTTAAGTTTTGTTTCTGTCTATAAGCTGGGCAGGCATTTACTGAATGATCTGGCATTTCCAGCTCCATGACTTGAATTCTGAATGCTCTTTAAGTCTTCCAGCGAAGTGTCTAGCAACCCAAGCCAACCACTTGGGGCTGGCTGTCCAAAACCACACCAATGAAGTTGACCATGGACATCCCAGGTGCACACAGCTGGAAAATCTGAGCAGGGAAACGGGTTGGCCCTCAGGCCCCAACTGTTTCCACCACAATGTGAAAGCGAGACTAGCAGAGCCATGAGTACGGGCTCTGGGGTCTGATGGCCTGCTCTCAGCTTCGGCGGTTGCTGTGTGGCCTCAGGTAAGCGACATTTCCTCTTTGCCCTTGGTTTCCTTTCTTGAGGGTTTTGGTGAGCATTAGGTGAGTTCACTTGTGTAAAGCCCGTGGCATTGTGCCTGACACACACTGAATGAGGGATGATGGATGCTAAGCTGTGGTCCTGAATATTATTATTTGTTCCTTTCCACTAGGATTCCCGTGCCTGTAGCCTGTTTTTCCATCTACAATATAGAGATACAATTAAGACCTCACAGGATGGTTGTGAATCTTCATTGAGACTTGAAATCAGTGGAAATGCCTCATACGATGCTGACTCTTGATCAGTAACCGATAACCAGGCATTTCTTCTCCTGATCCCTCAACTCACTCACTGGGTGACCTCAGGCAAATCACTTTACCTGCCTGTGCCTCAATTTCCCCATCTGTAAAGCAGGCATCGATATACCTGCAGTCACATGCAGGGATTCTGAACCTCTGCTTTTAAGTGTGCCTTAGCCCCTTCTCCAATATTTCTGACCACAGAAGAGGAATAACAAGGGAATATCTCCTTAAGATTCAAAGCTGCAAGAACCCTAGAAATACTGCTAAGACCTGATAGCTAGTCAGCATCTCCAGGTCTGCATTAAGCAGTCCTTCTCACCTTAGTCTGAAAGTCAATCCAGCAGTATGCTTGCCTTCCCTGCCTCCAGCCTCCCTCCTCCCAATGTCTTGGCATTACAGACAGTGATCTTTCTAAGACATCCACCTGACCAGGTCACTACCAGCTCAAATCCTTCCAACAGTTTCACTCGCCCTCAGGATAAGAACCAAGCTGTGTAGGATGGTACACAAAGCCCTTCACAAGCAGCCCCTGTGGGATCTCCAGTCTCTTCTCTCCTCCGCACACTTCAGGAAGCTCTGCTCCTGCCAGACTGTACGTTGTCATTCTAGCCAGCCTCTGTATTAGTCAGGGGTCTCCAGAGAAACAGAGCCGATAGGATATATCCTATTGGTTCTCCCTCTCTCCAAGCTGGACCCCCAGGAAAGCTGTGTTCATATATAACCTTGTGACGCTATGGGCTCAACCAGGGCTTCTTGAAAATTCAGGTGACCAAGAGCGAGAGTTAGGAAGAGAGTCATTCTTTGTCCATTCTCCCGGCAGGGTAGCTTCTGTGCCCCTGAGGGCTCAGGGTGACCACCAGTGGGCATTACAATGCTCAGAAGAGGGCCTGGGAGAATAGTATTGGTACAGAAAAGGCTCTCATTGGCCAAGGACCTCCCTTGAGGGCTGACGGGTGAGTGACCTCCTTCTAGAAAACAGGAGAACCTGACAGGCTTGAACCTCGCACCACTACCAAGCCGATAGCTCACTAAATAGCTGCGGCAAACTTTCAGAAGAGTCTGATTGTTCCAGGAGCACTGGATGTGGCCATCTTTACCTAGATGTCTTCGCTAGTCATGACTTCTCCTAGGGGAAAATGTGTGTGTGTGCCTGTGTGTATGTGTAGTAAAAGAATTACTCTATTAGGAGCTGACTTTGGTGGATAATTTGTGTAGGGCCCCCTGACTGTAATTGATGGTAGGGAGTGGTCTCCCCTCAGTTCGTACATCCATCCTCACTTGGATGAGTTTATCGTAAGTTGTGCAAAAGTCATACGTTCTCGGGAGGTTCGTTGGAACGCTCCATTGGTGACGTGGCTGCTGGGGCTTAGACTGTGATGTCTTGGTAATGGCACTGCTGGTGAGTGATGACAGGTTTCCTTCTCCATCCTGAAGGCAGGAGAGATCCCCCCTAGGCTGTCACAGGGTCAGAAGTTGCAGAATCTGTGTTCCAGGGCTTACCCCATTCCTGGTTCATTAGTAGGTAGAGAATAGAAGCAGGACCAATGTCGGGGCAAGTGTCAGAATCTTTGGTAATTATGAGGGATGTTTCGAATGGGGAAATCAGAGGATAGACCAAACTCACTGCTAGATGAGCAGGTAAGGGCTCAGGGCACCAAGAGCTAGGGGAACTTAGGTTCTCTGGGTGGTACAGCTGGCACAGACAGGCTGATTAGGGGAAAAGTAGAATTGGGAGGGCTCTCATTCCTTGGGCTGCACTGTTCTATTGGATTCCAGCTAGCATATGCTGGGCTGCACGATAGGCTTTATCTAGAAGAGGTGGAAGAGGTCTGTGTCACTCGAGGTGACAGTTTGGGGTTTGGTGACATGTTTCCTCTTTACTCCTTTAGCATTAACCTGCTCAGAAGAGAGGATTTGATTGGCTCAGGATGCCATCGTGTATCATGAAATGCCCCTCTTGGACAGAATTCTTTCCAAGTCACCTGCCCAGCCCATGTATGATGACCATTGCCTTGTGCATGAGTCCAGCCAGGGAGAGCCATGATGGCTGGTTTTACTTGAAAGCACATGGTCCAGAGAGGCTTATGTAAGAGGCAAATGATTGCAGCATGTTGAAAAAGAGTAGCTAGAGAGTGTCTACTCCACTTTAGTCAATTTAAATTTTACAGGTGAATCCTGTACACGGTTTCACGGTGGATATATTTCTGAAATGCGAATGGACCTGATTCTATCATGTCCTTGCTCCTGAAACTGATGACTGGCATGGCATAAAAGCAACAATTAAACCATGTGGCCTTGTGTAACATGGTTGCTAGTTGAATCTCTTGATGATAAACACCGTGAAAGATGCAAGTGAAATCTTTGATCATAAGACATTAAGATCACCTGGAAACAGCTAGAAACTTTAGTTTCCTGCATGGGTACAAGATACTGCATAGCACAAAATGCCAAATTCCACAAGAAGGTGGTGTGGTTTCTGGATGAGAGCAGTGAGGACAGCCCCTTTGAATTGAGGGGAGGAAGATGGTGGCAGCTTGATAACTGGTTTAGTCTCCTGGGTCTCACAGCAGGCACACATGTGCCCCAAAATCTCACTAACACAGTTCTGTGACCTTCTTCTCCTGGTCTCCCTATCCTCACAGTTCAAAACCAGCCCATAAAATGGGGGCCATTAGGGTGACACGAGAGGCTGAAATTGGGGTGTGATTATAAAATGTTTCAATGGAAATAAAAAATAAGGATATATTTTATTTTATTAAATTTTAGTTTTTGTTTTTTTAAGCTAGGCTTGAGGCATTGTCTGTCCAGGTCTGGTTACCGAACCAAACGTGGGTATGCTTGTCTGCACGCAGTGAGGCCAATCTACTGACACCGGCCTGTGTTGAAGGAAAGTGCAGCGTTTATTGCAGGACACCAAGCAAGGAGTCCAGGCAGCTAGTGCTCAAAACACCCGAACCCCCGCCTCCCGCCATGGGTTTTAGGAAAGCATTTTTAAAGGCCACGCAAGGGGTGGGGGTAGCAGGGTAAGTGCAAAATTCTCTGATTGGTTGATGGTGAGGTAACACGGTGACAGGGCGGTGTCACAGGGGTTCACGTTATCAATCCTCAGGCTCCATTAGGTGTGGAGGCTACGTGCTCATGGTCATCAAGTAGTTAGCGTCTTCCATTTTGTGGGAGTTTTAGCATCTGTAAAACCACTCAGGAATGTGCACCAGATACTGTTATCTAGGTACTTCAGAGAGGAGCTACAGCAGAGGGTATGGAGGGCAGCGGTCGGCCCCTGGAAGACCCCACAGGGTCCTGCTCAGTTACAGTCCCATAGAGCCCGAAGCTGTCATGAAGTCTCTTCACTCCAGCTGTCATGTGCGCAGGTTCACTTCCATTTTCTCTATCTTGTGTTGGGGCAACATGTGGTCACAGCTACTGAGGGGAGAACTTGGTAGTGGTGACAACTTGATGACATGGGAAGTGTCAGGGCCTTTATATTCAAATGCTTATGGGGTCCAGACAGTTAAATGAATGAACTGGGCCAGGCAGGGACTAAGGCATAGGAAAAGGTACTTGGCCTTTGCTTCCTGAAGGGGGCAGTACCCCTCAGTTCCTGCCAACTGAGGCCACGTAGATGTGCAGGTGAGATGTAGCCAAATCTTATTTTAAGGAAATCCAGATTTGTATGTGAAATTCACCAATTCTTATTTTCCAAAAACATCAGCCCTACCAAATAGAATGCAACTGTGGGCCAAATGTAGCCCATGATCACTGGTCTTTGCTATTGGATGTTTGTGAATGTACGCAGCTCAGCACCTGGTGTGAAGTTAGCCTTCAGCATCCTTGAGCTCTCTGCCTCTCTTCCCTCTCCAGAAAGGTTTTGTATGATGAGGAAGGAAAATAAGATTAAGCCCAAGATGGGTGGAGGTTGTCTGTTTGTTGTCTTAATGGGTTGAGTCTCATCATTAAATTTTCCTGAGCTGATGGCTTTCTGTGGAAGAAATACCAGCCAAGCCCAAACACCCTGAAAGCTCTATTAATCTTTCTGTAACCCCATTAACACTCACTGCATATTTCCTGTGAAAAAGGATTGGAAATGACCAGAGCCCGCAGCATGGAAATATCTGTCATGTACCCAGCAGCCGGGGAAAGGCCGTGTTGGCACACAATGGGAGGACTGTCTGAATATGCTTCCTTTGGAATTGTTAAAGGAGGGGGGACGGAGAGGGAGAGAAAGAATCACTTGACCCTGGGCATCTTATAACTTGACAGTCATTACAATAGAGTCATCTGTACTTTGCCATCTAGAAATATTTACCTTGAACCTGGGGTTAGATGCCTGCTCCCCAGGGGAACTCTGGAAACAGAGATTTATTTGTGCAGCAATAATTGAAGAGCTCATTTGATTCCAGTGTGGATCTTTCAACCACAATCAATTTCACGCCCCATCATAAATAATGGAGGTCGCCCAGGCAGCCAGGCAGGGAGGGAGGATCATTCAAATAGCATCAACAGAAAGGGATAGCATGTTTGGAGAGGGTTTGAGTGGCAGGGTGTGTGTTTTTTTTGTTTTTGTTTGTTTGTTTTTAGCAGAACCTTTTTTTCTCCCCCATAAATGGGAGAGACGTTCAGACATTGCATTATTAACTGCATGGGGAGCAGCAAGATCGCATCAGTGGACTCAACGCTCTGGCAGCTCCTGGGAGGGTATGTTGGAACAGGGCAACTTCTCCAGGCCCCTTAGGCACCAGGCTTGCTTCTTAGGGAAGCCCTATTGGTGGAGGAATTAACAAGTGGAGTGCTGTAATTGGCAGAGTTTCAGGATGCTTCAGGTTAAATGCCCTGAGGCGGTGTGAGGGATGGCTGTTTGAAGTCTGAATTGGATGAGAATAGGGAAGAAAGGGTAAAAGAAAATAAAAAAATCAGTTCTGGCTGCTTTACAGAGATTTTCCATTTCTACTGAAATGAGATGTAGAAATTTTAAAACTTCACATCTCTGGAAGACACTGACTTAAATATACCTCCCAGCCTGGTCCTCTTCCCCTGGCTCACAGAGCTGCTGATCCTCTGTCATCTCTCTCCAGCCTCAGGGCCTTTGCATGGGCTACTTCTTTTGCCTCACTCCTCTTCCCTCTCTTCACCTGGTTAAGTCTTACTCAACCTTATGCTTCCAGCTTAAATAAAATTTCCTCAAGGAGATCTCTAGACCCAGTTGTATGTTCTGATAACAACCTGTTCCAGTCTTTCAGAGTACTGGTCACAGTTGAAATTAAATAATCATTTGCATAATTGTTTGGTAAATATTCACTTCCCTCTCTAGCCTAAAAACCTGCTTCTTGGGAAGCAGGGCTAGTGTCAGTCTTGTTCAGTGTTGTATTCCCAGCCCTTAGCACACCAATTGGCATATAGGAGACACTCAAGACATGTTGATGGGTGAATGGATGCTTGCCAAGAGAAACCGGAGGATAGCCCCTTGGATCTGCAGCTGTCATGTGCATCTGTGTATTCTTTTTTATTTTATTTTATTTTATTTTATTTTTTTATTAGTTTCTGCTTTATAACAAAGTGAATCAGTCATACATATACATCTGTTCCCCCATCCCTTCCCTCATGCATCTCCCTCCCTCCCGCCCTCCCCATCCCACCCCTCCAGGCGGTCACAAAGCACCGAGCTGATCTCCCTGTGCTCTGCGGCTGCTTCCCACTATCTACCTACCTTACGTTTGGTAGTGTATATATGTCCATGCCTCTCTTTCGCTTTGTCACAGCTTACCCTTCCCTCTCCCCATATCCTCAAGTCCATTCTCAAGTAGGTCTGTGTCTTTATTCCCGTTTTACCCCTAGGTTCTTCATGACATTTTTTTTTTAAATTCCATATATATGTGTTAGCATACGGTATTTGTCTTTCTCTTTCTGACTTACTTCACTCTGTATGACAGACTCTAGGTCTATCCACCTCATTACAAATAGCTCAGTTTCGTTTCTTTTTATGGCTGAGTAATATTCCATTGTATATATGTGCCACATCTTCTTTATCCATTTATCCGATGATGGACACTTGGGTTGTTTCCATCTCCGGGCTATTGTGAATAGAGCTGCAATGAACATTTTGGTACATGTCTCTTTTTGAATTATGGTTTTCTCAGGGTATATGCCTAGTAGTGGGATTGCTGGGTCATATGGTAGTTCTATTTTTAGTTTTTTAAGGAACCTCCATACTGTTCTCCATAGTGGCTGTACCAATTCACATTCCCACCAGCAGTGCAAGAGTGTTCCCTTTTCTCCACACCCTCTCCAGCATTTATTGTTTCTAGATTTCTTGATGATGGCCATTCTGACTAGTGTGAGATGATATCTCATTGTAGTTTTGATTTGCATTTCTCTAATGATTAATGATGTTGAGCATTCTTTCATGTGTTTGTTGGCAGTCTGTATATCTTCTTTGGAGAAATGCCTATTTAAGTCTTCTGCCCATTTTTGGATTGGGTTGTTTGTTTTTTTGCTATTGAGCTGCATGAGCTGTTTATAAATTTTGGAGATTAATCCTTTGTCAGTTGCTTCATTTGCAAATATTTTCTCCCATTCTGAGGGTTGTCTTTTGGTCTTGTTTATGGTTTCCTTTGCTGTGCAAAAGCTTTGAAGTTTCATTAGGTCCCATTTGTTAATCTTTGTTTTTAGTTCCATTTCTCTAGGAGGTGGGTCCAAAAGAATCTTGCTGTGATTTATGTCATAGAGTGTTCTGCCTATGTTTTCCTCTAAGAGTTTGATAGTTTCTGGCCTTACATTTAGGTCTTTAATCCATTTTGAGCTTATTTTTGTGTATGGTGTTAGGGAATGATCTAATCTCATACTTTTACATGTCCCTGTCCAGTTTTCCTAGCACCACTTATTGAAGAGGCTGTCCTTTCTCCACTGTACATTCCTGCCTCCTTTATCAAAGATAAGTTGACCATATGTGCGTGGGTTTATCTCTGGGCTTTCTATCCTGTTCCATTGATCTGTTTGCCTGTGTATTCTTATAACCTGGTGGCTCAGCTGGTCAGGAGAAAGAGGCAATAGGAACCAGTGGGGCTTATGTAGGACAAAAAAATCTGCTTTTGCCTGGCTTCCAGGGTGGTGGCCACCACTTAACAACCAAGGTCCAAAATGGGCTGGGCATTGGGGTAAATCCAGAAAGTGGTACCCAGTTCAGCTGGTGGCAGTACCATTGTTCTAGGTGATTGGTCTATTCCGGGCAGACAGATATTCAGACATGGGAGATCAGATTAAGCCACTATAAGGGGGAGGGTAGTAGGGAGGTGGACCTGAGACTACTGGCTTGATTCTAGAGCAGGATTTAAACATCAGAGATATATGGAGGAGGGCGTGGGGGTCAATCAGAAGAGCTTAAGATTCTGGGAGCTCAGGGGTACGTGGGGGGGGTGTCCCTATCCTGGGGGATGGATTTGGAGCAGCAAGGTTAATTCCAGAACTGCTGATGGAGATGGGATATCTAGTTTCTACGTCCTGGCTAGGTAGAGCTCGGGGACCAGAGTGAGGGTGTAGAGACTTGGAGGTCTACATGGTTTCCCCTTCCCGCACCAACAGATGCGATTTTTGTTTGATTAGCCATACTGTTGTCTCTTCCCCTGGCAGCATGGTGATTCTACACTCCATGTCTCAGGGGGAATCACATGACCCAAGCCTATGCCAGTCCCATTGTCTCAGCGATTCATTCAGGGATGGGCACCAGAGCCAAGTTAGGCCAATCAGAGCCAAGAAGAGCTACTGAGGAAGTGGATTACACTCTCCCACTGATTCAAACATGAAACTAGAGCTTGGGCTGCCATCTTGTCCCAGCAGAGAACCTGATTAAGAATTTAAGGGGAACCCAAAGCAAGGTGAGGGATGGAGAGGTTAGGGTCCTAGCCATATCATTTGAGCCCCTGCATTTAGTTCTGTCTTAAACCAGCCCAGAAGCCTTAGGTTTTCAAGTTCCATAAGTCATTAACTCCCCTTTTTGCTAAGGATCCTGTTTGAAAGAGATAAGCATGGATATTTCCCCTATTTTAACCCCTTCCTATCCTACCCGACTCACAAGAGCTTATAAAAATCTATTTGGAAAAAAAAATCTATTTGAACCCCTGCTAATGGTTCTATCAAGCAAGTGAAAGTTCATGGAATCATAGGATGTCAAAGCTGTTAACATATCATCTGCTTTCACAGCTTAACAAATGGGGACATTGAGGCACATAGAGAGATGTCATTTACTTTACTCAATTAGGTCTTCACCAAATACTTACCAAGAGTGTATTTGGTGCTGGGCCCTGTGCTGGACAATGGGGGTGCACAAATGAAGAGAATGTTATTCCTGCACTCAATAAACTTATAACAGATGGTGGAAATGGTGAGTAAGTCAACAACTGCAGCGAGCTTTGGTATATAATATGACGATGACGTTAATGTTGTAGGAACATCAAGGTGGGGCCCCTCGTTCATCCCGGGTCATGGGTTGGTCTCATGTTTGAGCTGATTTTCGGAAGATGATAGGAATTCTCAGGGTGGCCTCAGTGTGTAAGGGCATTCCAGGCAAAGGAAAGAAAAAACACAAAGGCGTGGAGGTGAGAGATCATGACAGGAACCTCTAGGGAATACAAGTAATTTAGTACGACTGGCAGGTAACATGTTGACTGTTGGGGGTGGTGAGACATGAGGCTGGTAGGAAATAGAAGCCTGACTCCTGAGGGACTTTAAAGATGGCTGAGAGGTTTGATGTTCTAGGGCAATGAGGAGTCATAGGAGGGCTCCAGTCATGTAGCAGGTGTGAATCTCAACTCACACATTCGACTGTGCAAAAAAAATCTACTTCTTTTGTATAACTCAACTTAATTTCTGAATTTGAGCCCTCCCATTTCAACATTAATCCCAATCATTTCAGGGGGGTCCTCTAAAGGAGGTCCCTGAGATGATCTCATGTTCTGGGGTCTTACACAGTGTCAAGGAATTTGGGGAAGTCCATTGGTCTTCAAGCAGTCTGTCCACTGCTTGACCAATCACGAGGAGGATGGATGATGAGGTGTCCACCACCTTCGCATGAGTGGCCCCTGTGTTCTGGCAGCCATCAGTGGCCAAGCTAGGCATGGGAGTATTTTGCAAACTGATTATGGCTTCCTCCAGATATACCATGCAGACCTTTCTTACTTGGATTTTGCTATCAGTCCATTAGTGTTGTCAGGAAGTAGGCTTCAAGTCACATGTGCTCCAGGGTCCACCAATCTCTCTGCTTTCAGTACCTCTCTTTTAAGCTGGGGGAAATGCTTTTCCTTCATAGTTCTCACTTTGCCTTTGCCAGTAAATCCCATTTTCCTAAGGGCTTGGGCTTCTTGGAACATAGAAGACAGAGGATTGCAGGAAAGTTTTGATTTTGGTCCTGCCACTTCTTGCTTGAATAACGTGGGGGAAAAGAAAGGTGGAAATATAAAGAGCCAAAACAATTAACATTCCAAAATATTTCTTTTCCAGAGACAATCATATTCAGATATTAAGTAGTTAGTGTGGAGAGTACGTTGGTGGGGGAGAGTTGTGTGGTGGGGAGGCCACTGAGATCTACACACAGGATCTGAACAAGGGGGTGTGTATCGTGACCTTGGGCAAACTGCTAGAGACCAGGTATTGCTTCCTGAACCTTTACTTGTTCATCTCATTAAATCCCCATAGCAACCTTGCGAGACTAGTATTTTAAACCTCCATTTTACAGATGAGTAAACTGAGTGGTTGGCAGAGTCAGTATTCAAACACAGGCTTATCTAATGACATGCCTTCCATTGCCCCTTGTGAACCCAAGTCTTGCACCCTTTTCACCCCAGAAGGGATGAGAGACTGCCCAGGCTGGTGGGGAGGAGGGATGGAGACCAGGTTTGTGTTTGTGCACATGGGTGTGTCCATCTGCTCACGAAGGCAACCTTTTCTCGACTCAAATTCCAGAAGTCTATACCCTGTTCCCTACCTGAACTCGTTCAACAAGTGAATTCAAATGTATTTATATCTCTGATGAGTTGGTTTGTGCCAGTGTGTACCATCATCAGAGGCAGAGGTTAGGTGGTCTCTGAGATGAGATACCTGTGTATTCTCTTTCCAAGGGGAGGGAAGGGGAAGGTACAGCTAACATCTGTTTTTAGTCATCAAATGCAACAATGGGAAATCTGCTGGGGAGAACTTGGCACCCAGCCTGGAAGGGCACAGATATCCAGAGCAGGGTGACCTCCGGCTTGTCACCCTGTGATTTTCCCCAGCTGCTTCTAACAGCCTGTGTGATATTTTGGTTTTCTGTTTCCTGATCAGTCGCATGGTCCGGTCTCAACAGAGAAGCTGGAGGAATTCCATGTAAACCAAGTCAGATCTCACTCCTCCTTTTCTCAGAACCCTCAATGGCTCTCCATTTTGGCCATGGTAAAAGCCAAGTCTTTACACTGGCCTGCATGGCCCTGCACAATCCAGCCCCATCTCCTACTGCCTTTCTTTCACTCACGCCGTTCCAGCCATGCCTGACGCCCTACTGTCCTTTAAACCTGCTGCAAACCCTCTACCCAGGCATGGTCCTCTCTGGTCCCTCTACCAGGAATGCTCCCCTTTTGTGACTTGCTTCTGCTCCACTTTCAGGTCTTCCATCAGGTATCATCTTTGCAGGGAGGCCTTCCCTGGCCACCCTGTCTGAAATTGGAACTCCTTCCTCAGCATGACCTTGACCAGGTCATTTCTCCACTTTGGTCCCCTGTTTCTGAGTCATGGTCTAGTTGCAACCTGTGCTTTGGAATAGTGAGGGTTCTGTAAATGACGGCTATTATTAGCAGCATCCTCGCTTAGCAAAGAGGAAGGGAGAGGCCTTCCTCCCCATCAGCAAGTGAAACTGAGCCAAAGCCAGGATGGGTGCCAGGTATCCTCTTTCCCAGCTGGGATCTTCCCAATGAATTTCTCTCCTGGAAATTGAGGGAGACCTTGTGAAGGGAAGTTGGGCCAGAAGAGAATAAACTCATTTTGAGCCAGATGTAAGAAACATCCTTGGTTCAGGTAAGTCCAACATCCCCGACTCTTTGTCTCTTTTCTCCTGTAGCTCTTTCCGCTGGACTTGGCCACATCACACACCCTCCCCCACCGTTCTCTGTTGGCTCCACCCTTTGGGCAGGAGCATCTTCATGGGTGGGCCTGGTGGAGTCCATCACAAGACATCAACTTCTTTAATGATCAGTTACCATAATGACTAGCTGACCGAAAATAGAACCGCCTCTGGAAGGTTTGCATCTGCCCATGTTTCCTTTTTGTTCATCATTTTTCAACATGTTAAGGATGTTTTAAACCAATATACATGAGCGCCTTTTTTATCTGCTGAGTATCAATTTTGCTACATTTTTAGGAAAGGTAGGATTATATTAAATCCTTGTGGGTGTCTTTCCTCCCTCCTATTTTATCTGCTTTGGGTCCATGCCCAGAAGTAGAATTACTGGATCATCTGGTAATTTTATGTTTAAGTTTTTGAGGAATCACCATTCCATTTTCCATGGTGGATGCCTCATTTTACATGCCCACCAGCAATGTACAAAGCTTTCAGATTTCTCCACATCCTCACCTCACAGAAAGTAACACTTGTTGTTTTCGGTTTCTTTGATAGTAGCCATGCTAATGGATGTGAGGTGGTATCTTATTTTGGTTTTAATTTATGTTTTCCTAATGATTAATGATGTTGAGCACTTTTTCATGTGCTTATTGATCATTTGTATATCTTCTTTGGAGAATGTCTATTTCAGTCCTTTGTCCAGTTTTTAATTGGGTTGTTTGTTTTTCTGTTGTTGAGTCATAGGAGTTCTTTATATATTCTGGAAATAATATTCTCCCATTCCATGGGCTGCCTTTTCATCTTCTTGATAGAGTCCTTTGATGCACAAAAGTTTAAAATTTTGAGAGTCCAACTTACTTATTTTTTTCTTTTGTTGCTGTGCTTTTGGTGTCATATCCAACAAGTAATTGCCAAATTTAATGTCATAAAATTTCCCCCTATGTTTTCTTTAGTCTAAGCGTTTTATAGTTTCAACTCTTACATTTAGGTCTTTAACCCATTTGAGTTAATTTTTATATATGGTGTAAATAAGGGTTCAACTTTTTCCCTCCATATAGCTATCCAGTTTTCCCTTTACCATTTGTTGAAAAGACTTTCCTTTACCCCTCCTTAAATGCTCTCGGCACCCTTGTTGAAATCATTTGATCGTATATGCAAAGGTTTAATTCTGGGCTCTCTATTCTAATCCATTGGTCTATATGTCTGTCTTATGCAAGTACCACACTGTTTTGATTACCATGGATGTATAGTAAGTTTGAAATCAGGAAGTGTGAGACTTCCAACTCTGTTCTTGTTGTTCAGGATTGTTTTGGCTTTTTGGGATCTCTTGAACTTTAGGATGGACTTTTATCTATCTGCAAAAGTGTTGTTGGGATTTTGATAAGAATTGTATTGAATCTGTAGGTTACTTTGGGTATTATTGACATCTTATCAATATTAAGTCTTCCAATCTGTAAACATGGGAAGTCTTTCCATTTATTTGTGTCTTCTTTAATTTCCTTCAGCAGTGTTTTGCAGTTTTCAGTGTACCAATCTTTTGCCTTCTTGTTAAGTTTATTCCTAAATATTTTATTCTTTTTGATGATGAAATTGTTTTCTTAATTTCTTTTTCAGATTGCCCATTGTTAGGGTATAAAAGTCCATCTGACTTTTGTGTGTTGATTTTGTATCCTGCAAATTTGCTGAATTCATTTATTTATTCTAACAGTTTGTGTGTGTGTGTGTGTGTGTGTGTGTGTGTGTGTGTGTGTGTGTGTAAAACATTTAGCATTTTCTATATATAACGTCATTCTGTCAGTGAACAGAGATGGTTTTATTTCTTCCTTTCCAGTTTGCATGTATTTTCTTTCTTTTTCTTGCTCTGGCTGGGACTTCTAGTGAGAATTTTTTGAGATGCTGGATATGTTTTGTGCTTTCTAACATGGTAGCCAGTAGTCACGTGTGGCTATTGAGTACTTGAAATGTACCTAGTCCATCTGAGGAAGGAGCTGAAGTTTTAAATTTTATTTAATTTTTATTATTGTAAATTTAAAACTAAATAGTTACACATTGGCTGTAATAAAAAAATGAACAAGTGTTGGCAAAGATATGAAGGAATTGAAATGCTCATGCATTGCTGGTAAGAATGTAAAATGGTGCAGCCACTTTGGATAACAGTTTGGTAGTCCCACCGAAAGTTAAACCTAGAAGTACCCTATGACCCAGCAATTCCACTCCTAGGTATATACCCAAGAGAATTGAAACCATACATTCACACAAAAACTTGTGCATGAATGTTCACAGTAGCGTTATTCACAATAGGCAAAAAATGGAAACAGCCCAAATACCTATCAACTGATAAATGTGGTATATTGATAAATGGAAATTATCATAAGTGGAAATTAATCAGACATGATAAGAATTGAAGTGCTTATACCTGCTACAATGTGGATGAATCTTGAAAACATTAAATGAAAGAAGCCAGACATAAAAGACCACATATTACCGGATGCTGCTATTTGTATGAAATGTCAAGAATAAGCAAACCATAGAGATGGAAAGAAGATTAGCAGTTGCCAGAAGCTGAGGGAGGAGGGAACGGGTACAGGGTTTCTTTATGGGATGATGAAAATGTTCTGGAAATAGACAGTGGTTATGGTTGCACAGCCTTGTGACTATTTGAAAACCCAGGGACTTAACACATCTTAAAAGGGTGAATTTAATGGTGTGTGAATTATATTTCAATTTCAAATATAGTCACATGTGACTGATGGCTACTGTGTTGGACAGCACAGGTCTAGATCAATCTTGGGGATCCCTTCCTCTTGCCAGTGAGCAAGGATCCATTTGGGTCGGTGAAAACAATAGGGGAGCGTTTTGGTGTTCTTCTTGAGAAAGTCTTCCTCACTCTTAAGAAGGAGACACAGGAAGAGGTGCCCCCTTTTCTTTTCCCTACATTGTTTTCTTCATTTCCTCCATTTTTTCCCCTACGATGTACTGGATATTGGAACTGCTGACACCATCTTGAGTCCACGAGGAGGGCAGAGCGTAAAGCACACACACGGAGGATGGCAGAGTGGGGAAGATGGAAAACACTTGGGTTTTTTTATGGTTTCATTGAGTCTTGGATCACATTACACCTGGGGCCCATCCTCCTCATACAACCTTATGAGGTTATAAATTGTCTTATTGTTTAAGCCATTTTGAGTCAGTTACTTGCTGCTGAAAACATTACTGATACAGTTATGTTCCCTCACCCCCTGCTGTTTATCACCTTCCTCCTCATCATTATCACATTGGGTGGTAATTTGAGCACAGGTACAGGGATCTTCAAGACTGTGCTGCTGGGTGCGGAGGAGTTCTCCTTAATGGGGTTCTCTCTCCACCTTAGTAACTGTCAGAGAGAATAGACAAGCTATTAATAAATAGCATTTTCACCATGCTTTACAGCTCTCAAAGGTCCTGCACATCCTTTATCTCAGTTGACCTTCACTATAACCTAGCAAGATGGTCTGGGCTGAGATCCTTACCCCATTTCATGAACAAGAAAAGTGAGGTTCCAATGGAAATGACTTGCCCCAGGTCACCCAGGAGGACAAGGAGAGGCAGATATTCAAACCCAGGTCTTCAGACTTCTGTTTTAGTATCCCTGACCACAATGTCCTATTTGGAGCAGACATTGGGTGGTGGTGTTCGATTTTCATTCGTTTCTCTACTCATTTCCAGTAGGGAGGACTCTGCAGTCATGATTTAGAAGTGCTAGCTTTCCCACATTTCTTCCTGCCCTGTAACAATTTAATGACTAGTAAGGCTCCTTAGGGCTCAGCCAGACAAAGCACACGTGAACGTTCACATGCCAGAAAGCACACTTAGGGATCTGAATGTTCATCATCTTGGGTTGTAGGAATCTTGTGTCCTGGCCTCTAACCCCAAGACAATGGGGTGGCTGGGACATCACTAGGTGGATTCCACCACCACCATGATTTTTGTGGCATTTGAAAGGGCAGAGGGCTGGGTGTGATTAGGCTGGTCCAGCGTTGCTCATTAGCCCAGACAAGCAGCAGACATGAGGAACAGCCCTAAAGGAATGATCATCTCAGTCTGGATCCCAGAGTAACTCTGGCTCTCAAATAAAACCAGGAAAGGAACCCAGTGCCTGCTCAGATCCTATGCTCTCCCAGCTCAACTGTCTTCAAGTCCTATCTATACTCCTAAAGTCCCCACGAGCCAAAGATGGCCTTACTGTCCTCCTTACTGAGAACATGCAAAACCCCAGATGCCATGCATTTTCCCAGCTCAAGTCTTTCCTCTGAGAACGTGGTACAAGATGTTTGGAGGACAGCAACTTCAGTCTTATCATCATCATTGTCACTATTGTCATCAATGTCATCTCCAGAGTGTCATCAACAGCAATTAGTATATCAAGAACCGACACTTACCAAGCACCCTATGTGCTGTGAGTGGCAATGTACTTTACACACTTTAACTCATTTGACTTCTCACAACAGCCCCATGAATAGGTTCTGATGTTATCCCCAATTGACAGAAGAGGAAGCCGAGCACAGAATATTAAGTGGCTTTGTGGAGTCGCACAGGACTCCTGCCTGGAGTTCATGCAGAAGCCAGAAATGTGAGCCTGGGCCCCTCTGACCCCGAGCTTGAGTTTTATGCCGCCTCTCCAGATGGAAGCAGAAACAGTCACGGATTGATCAATTGATCAGTCAATCAATAGAATCAAAATCCAACCCCTGTGCCACAACATCCCACGTCCCTAAAGCCTATGATCAGGAATGGGAATGTGAAAGAAAAACAGGCTGTATCTGCAGGACAGCATTGAAAAACAGGGACTGGTTGTGTCAGCTGGGGAGGACTGATGGTCAAATGAGATAACAGAATCCAAGGAGGATGGTCCAAAGTGAACACTGGACATCTGTCAGCCAGGACCAGGGGTGCTCCTCGCCCAGAGGGAGCAGCGGGGGTCAAACCTCCTTTCTCACGGAACGCGTGGCTTCCTCCTCCCAGAAGAAGGAGCTGTGTGCAAACCCAGCTTTCCATGGGTCTTTCCCAGAGAACACCAGAATTCCTGATGCCAGGCCGTGTTTCCCCACTGCCAAGGCTGCTCTCACCGTACGCTGTGAGGAGGGAGAGTAACAGTGGGGGTGCGGTCTTTCCCCAGAACATAGGCCCACAGAGAGGGTCTAGCAGAGCACCTTGGCCTTGGCACACATCTGTCTGAGGACGATGAGAGGCCTGGGGAACCTTGGCCCCTCTTACCGACACTGGTTTCTAAGTCTCCAATAAAGCCATTCTATGTGACTCTGTGGAATTCCCTGCAGGTCCTGGCACCTGACAGATGGCGACCACAGACGGACCCCCCTCACTGACAAGCACGTGGCTACATGCCCGGCACATAGTGAGCCCTTACTGTCAAGTCGTGCCAGTTGTCAAGGCGTCACTGTGGTTGTGATTGCCATCTCCACTGTGAATGTGGCCATCGCCACCCGTCTCAGCCAAGCATTGCACCGGCCCTTTCCTTTCCTCTGCTGGAGGGGATCCTGCAGCCCGGAAAGGGGCAGGGGCCCTTTAAGAAACTGGCCCTCCTGCTTCAGTGCTGCATCAAAGAAATGTCAAGAGGCTGAGTCTGCTCCCGAATGTAATGTGTCCTGTCAATCAGGCGTCAGACCTCAGACCTGCAAGGCCCATTGACGGAGACCCAAGAAGATTTATTTTGTCTCATTTAATTGCCCTTTCTGCTTTGTAAACATAAAGGTTGCAGCTTATGGTCTGACAGCTAGAGTAGCTTTTTTTTTCTCGAAAAAAAGATGACATTTGGGCTCTTAGAAATGTTTCCCTCAATCCTGTCTAATAGTCCCTCGCCCCCCACCCTTGCCTTGTGCAAGTTCTCTGAGGTTTCTTTAGGAAGACCCCAGCACTGGTGTCAGATGGACCCCCGTGACCCGTGGCTTCTGTTTCGTCTTCTGTGAAATGTGTTGGGAAAATTCACTGGGGCAGTGCAGTTGGAGTGGCTGAGAGCCAGCACTAGGACCAAGAGCTCTTGGGTTCAAATCCCAGCTCTGCTGCTTGCTAGCTTTGTGACTTAACCTCTCTGTGTCTCAGTTTCCTGCTCTATCAAAAGGGGATGCTTAAGGTAATGAGGAGGATTGAATGAGTTAATGTGAGTGAAGCACTTAAAAGAGGGCGTGGCCCATAGTAAGGGCTGCACAACTGGGTTTATTTAAATTAGCAGATGCTCTGTGCTTTGCTCATGCCTGACACATAATAGGGAGCTTTTATTATTTTCTTCCAGATCAAAGGTTACAAAGAGACGGCCCAAGCAGTACTTTATTTGTTAGCATTTAGCAATTTGAGGATTTCATGTAAAATGCAGATTTCCAGCTTCTCTTGAGAAGTTGGAGGATTGCTGGCATCACTGGACCTGGACCACGTTTCTGCACGGCAACAATTGCTGGGCTGAGGAGTGGCTCCTGCCATGACCATCAGACTCTGTGGGCATGTGGGTCTCCCATCTTCCAGCCACAGACCCTGGGAAATGTTCTTACACTCAGAGGCTGTGGCCACAGAAACACTTCTGTTTTTGCAAGATGCTCACCCAGGAAATCCATCGTTTTACCATGGAGTGATTTTTTTAGCCTCGACCACGAGAAGGCCATGCCGTGACTGTGGTTTTCTGACCAACCCCACACTCTTTGGGCCACACAGGACCTACTGAATTCCTCAAAGGACTCAATACCAATTTTCAGAGAGAAATGTTATAGAGAATTCTCATGTTGCTGCTTTTTGAACGTGCCCAAATGTTAGCCATTTTTACTTCAGTCTAATCACTAATTCACTGCCCTGAATCCCTGTGAATTAGCCTGCCATTACCATGAAAAATATTAAGCAATAAACAGTTGCGATATTTAACACTTTCTGCAGAGGCTGCCACAGGCCTAGCCAATGAAGACTGCGTTAGTCGGGGTGGGGGGGCCCAGGCAGCAGGAAGGGACGGGGCTGGCTATGGCACAAGGCAAGCTCTGGGCCCCTCGCAAACAAAATATGCCAGGTTGAAGATGTGTGCACCACATGTGGAGATGTGCACGTATGGGCATGCCTCCACGTGGGCACATGCACATGCAAACACAAACGTGTGTACATACCTCATGCCCAGGTCCACATGCAAACAGATGCTAAACATTTATGTATAAGCACACACATTCAAAAGGGCAACACGCCCAGGCAAATTCACACACATGAAAATTCACATGCGTATGCACTCAAACACCCCAAACCCATCCTTGGACTCACACCCAGACCCAAGGACAAAGTCACATGTATATGTACGTGCATCCACACACAAGCACACACTTATCTTCCAGTGCTGAGGATAGTGGTTTGTTCTCATCTGATGGCAGAACCCACTTCTTGTCCATTTGGGCTCGAAAATTGAAGAAATGATGATTCTGCTTAGTGATCACCAACCCTGGTGACAGTGTCACGTGATGGATTTTTAAGGATGCAAGATTTAGAACAGTGCCGACATAGAATTAGGGGCACAGCTATTTAGGCTGAAAGAATATGAGCCACCAGTGGAGTTTTTAAGAGTCGTTTATGTGACTGGAGACTGGTGCAGACTAATGATCTTGCTTCCCTGGGCTCCTACCCAGTGGTGAAGCTCAAAAACTTTCCACAGCTCCGTCTTGCCCTAAGGTCCAGTGTAGAGTCATGAACTTTGTATTCACCTTCCTTCACTCTTGGTTCTAACCCATCTTAGCTATTCCTCATTACGCATATAATTTTCCAGCTATTCTGTGCAATTTTCTCATTCTTTAAAACACCTCATTCGTTCATTCCCCCATGTCTTTGACATACTCTGACATCTGCCTGGCAAGCCCTTTTTCTCCTTCCTCATTTTTCAAAGCCCAGCAAAAATGTCACTTCTGGAAATATTTCCACTTGACTTACTTGACTTAAATCCATTCATTTATTACCAGCTGACTCTGTGTTAGGCAGCGTGGTAGGGATTTAAAGATGGACGTGACATAGTTCAGGTCCACATGGAATCTCCAGAGTTAGCCCGAGTGGCACTTTCACCATTGTAATGAAGTATTTGCCTGTTTGTCTTCTTCCCCAAACAATGAGCTTTTTGAAGTTTAGAGCTGTGCCTTTTATAACCATACCACGCGTCTCTTGCACAGTGCCTTGCTATGTAGCTAGTTAACTGTTTCTCCTCAAGCAAAGGAGGAATCGATTATCATAAAATACAACTGACAGTAACCTGCAAGGAATCTAAGTAGACTCTTTGGTGTTAAGTCTTCTAAAGAGGGAGGGTGGAGATGATCTTGTGGATGATTTTAAGGGCTACGCTGTGATTGCTCTGGTTGGTGAGCTAAGAGCAGTCTGCAGAATGTTTACATTCCTGTGACCATCAGGCTTCAGTCAGCCAGCAACACTACTGGGGCCAGCTTGAGGCGGGCAGTGGGAGCAGGGGTGGAGGAAAGTGGATGAAAACTGAGAGCGGTCAGGAAAAGGGCGACTGATGGGTGGGGTTAGATAGAGAAGGAGGGTAGGATGGGTTTGGTCTCCGCTTGGATCACTGAATATGCAGAGGTATCATCCCTGAGATGGGGAGACAGGAGGACCAGGGTTGGGAAGCAGAGGCTCTTTCTGGGAGGAGGATTCATGCCAAGTGTTTCATTAGGAAGTGATCCCAGAAAAAACTGGTAGAGAAGTAGGAACCTAGGGAAGGGAAGGAGACCAAGCAGTGGTATGATAAGTAGCAAAGTCCAGGGCAATGGTTATTCAGACCCACAGGGGAGCCCTGAAGTTCACGCTTCAGAGGGGTCCCTATCATGGGCAGGGGACCCGGAGTATTTATACTCCTGCACCTGTCAATCTTTGGTTAAAGAATGCCCTCAGTGGCGACATCAATCCCTGGGCACTTTTGGCCCTGTGCACCTGCAGGAAAAGTCTCTTCTGCAGCCTGTGTGCAGCCCTCCAACAAAGCAACGCTGGTGCTGGATGTTGGGTGTGGAAGCCACAGGAGGACGGCATGCCCAGAACAACCAGTAAAGGGATCTAGGGGACGTGGGCAGAGCATTGATGTGGTGAGTGGAGAGTTTAGTTTGGGGCACACTGAGTTTGGGGTACATGTGTGATAGGTCATCTAAGTGGAGATTCTTATTAGTGAGTTGGATATTCATCCATCCGTCCATTCATTCAATCAATATTATAGAGTGTGTACCATGTGTCCAGCCTGTTGTAGGTAACAAGGCTCCGGACAGACAAACCCTCTGTCTCAAGGAAACTCCCACTCCAGCAGCAGAGACAGAATAAACAAGTGAGTTTTAATGTCAGGCGGTAATAAATGCTAGGAAGGAAACTAAGGAGACTTGTCTTTAAGGAGGTGATATTTGAGTTGAGGCTTTAATGAAGGGAGGGAACCAGCCCTGCCAACATCTGGGGAAGGAACATTCCAGGCAAAAAGAACTGAGATGCTTGGAGTGACTGCAGGGCAGCAGGAAGCCCCATGTGGCAGAGAGGTGAGAGTGAGGTGGGCAGGGGCGTAGGGCTGGGCAGAGAGCAGGACGCAGAGCGAGTGTCTTCATGATGGGTTTTATTCTCAGTGTGATGAGTAGTCATTGATGGTTTTGAGTAAAGGGGTGATAGTGAAGCCGAATCTGGTCTCTGCACCCTGACACCAAATTAAATCTTGGAGACAGAGTTTTGGGTGAAGTAGGAAAGAATAGCTTCATTGCTTTGCCAGGCAGAGGGGGCCACAGCAGGCTAATGCCCTCAGAACTGTGTGTCCTGACCTGGAGCGGGTAGTGAGGAGTTTTATAGTAGTGGTTCAAAGAGGGTGTGGTCAGCTTGTGGACATTCTTCTGATTGGTTGGTGGTGAAGTTACCGGGAGTCAGCCTCATCAACCTTCTGGTTCCAACTGGTCTGGGGTCTACGCACTTGTGGACAGTGTACAGTTAACTTCTTCCACCAGGTGGGGTTCAGTATCTGCAAAACAGCTCAAAGATATTCTTATGTGTATCCCTTAAGGGGGAACTGGGACCCTGCCCCAAGGCTGCACTCTTGTTTCTTGACTGCTTCTCCTTTGTCTCCCATCCCCTCCCTTCCCTGATTAGCAACTATTTGAACCGGCTCTTTGGAACTCAGGGAAGGTCATGGAGGCTGAATGAAGCCTATTACCTGTAACCAAGAAATGGGGAACCCAGAAAGGCTTTTGTGCCCAGCAGCCCCACAGGGTCCTGCTGGTGATTTGGAAGCAGCCATGGAGGTAATGGGAAGAAGGCAGATTCGGAATAAAGTTTACCTGTGGAGCCAGCAGGACTTGCTGTTGTGTTGCTCGTAGGGTGTGGAAGAAAGCTAAGGGTTAAGGATGAGTCTTGGCTTTTTCACCTGAGTAACCTCAAGCTGAAGGGGCCATTTACTGACATGGGGCAACCTGCCAGGGGAGTAGCAGTATGTTTGGGTTCCCCTTTGGTTATGTTAAACGTGAAGCATCCAGGCAGAGATAAGCAGGTGATTGTATGTAGAAGTCCAGACCTCACAATGGAAGTTAGAATCACCAGCTTGTAGATAACATTTAAAGGCAGAGGACTTGGTCAGATCACTTTGGGAGTGAGTGTAGCTACAGAAGCAGTCTGAAAAGCAAATCCTGGCCTTTCTGGTAAGTGCCATTAGGAAGCAGGAGGTAAAACTAGCAAGAAAGACAAAAATGGGGAGGCTTTGAGAGGCAGGTGGAAAAGAAGAAGACTGATGTCCTGGACGCATATGAAAGAAGTATTTTAAGAAGGAGGGAATGTCCAAGGGAGTGTCCAAAGGAGTCAAATCTTTTTCTTTTTTTTTTTTTAACATCTTTATTGGAGTATAATTGCTTTACAATGGTGTGTTAGTTTCTGCTTTATAACAAAGTGAATCAGTTATACATATACATATATCCCCATATCTCCTCCCTCTTGCAGATGCAAGAGATGCAAGAAAGGTCTCAACCCTTATCTCTGAGGGAGAATTATTTTGGATGAAGACTGGTATCTAGTATTGGATCCTCACTGTAGCAGAAGGCTCTGTGTCCAAGTACGGGCAAGACTGCCTGGGGAAATCTATGGCTTGATTAAAAAGCACAGCCACATAAATGATGGGATCCAACAAGGCAAGGTGTAGGGCCCAGGCTCAGTATATGATTAGTCCATAGGAATTCAGGCTAGGTGTGTAGAAACCTGGAGGCCTTCCCCATGGATATGTGTCTTCTAGTCTTAATGAACAGTTCTCTGAACCCAATGTCTGGCAAAAACAATGGCTAGTAAAATTGCTCTTGGGGGCTTCCCTGGTGGCGCAGTGGTTGAGAGTCCGCCTGCCGGTGTAGGGGACACAAGTTCGTGCCCCGGTCCGGGAAGATCCCACACGCCGTGGAGCGGCTGGGCCTGTGAGCCATGGCCGCTGAGCCTGCGTGTCCGGAGCCTGTGCTCCACAACGGGAGAGGCCGCAACAGTGAGAGGCGTACCGCAAAAAAAAAAAAAAAGGCTCTTGACCAGCACTTAAGGCATCAAAGGAAGACCACCCATACCCAATGTAGTTCAGTAGAAAGAGTGGAAGTTTTTAAGATAGACCTGGGTTTGGTTCTTGGGTCCACCACTTACTAACTGTGGCTCTGCATAAGTGACACGGCTATTCTCAATTATAGTTTCTTCATCAGTAAAGTGGGCATCATGTCAAATGTCATCATAGGGATGTTGGGAGGAGTAAATGAGATAATTCAAGTAAAACTTACAGCAAGTTTCAAGCATAGAGTAAGCACTCAATAAACTAGGTGCTATTATGGGGAGGACAGTCCAGTTCTTGAAGCCTTAAATATACTCACCAGTCTACTCAACAGCACTCTGCATAAGAGTATAATAAGAGATGCACTTATTTGCCATCAGAGGACAGGTGGGCAAATGTCTAAGTCCTATCTGAAGGAGAATATTGAAGTGTCAAATGTGAGTTTAAAGTATGTTTTAAGTCAAGAGGTAGGGGGCAGGGTGGGACACAAAGCTTGTTGGATGGAACAAGCAGGATGGCACTGCTTCACGGCATTGCACAGATCCCTGTGCCTCCATGGATGTTGAGGTGAATGGGAACTAGGCTCTTCCCCAACAAAAGGGCGGCCGTTTACTTCACTTAAAGAAAAGAATGAGATTACATCGACAGCCAAACTGTCACACTGGGAGGCTGATGAAAATAGGGCAGAAAAATGGTCAAGGGGGTCTGCCTTCTTTGTTCACCTTGTCGGAGGCAATGAATGGCGGCACAGTCTCCCCAGTTCTCTCAGCTTCATTACTATTCCGGATGGGCTGCTCATGTTCTGATCATGCCAGACCCCTCATTTGCTCGCAATCACAGGCAGGGACAAGCACAAAATCCTTAATCTGACATACAGTTTCTTTGTGACCTAGCATTCTCCTTACCTTTCCATTGTTCTTTTGACATTTAAGCTTTGTTCACTCTGCTCCTGCTATGTTGTTCTTCCTTCATTTAGTCTATTGAGCCATTCTCCTTCATACCTCTGGACCTGTGCACTTGGCATTTCTTCAGCCTGAATTACTGTTGCCTAAAACTCCCACCTGATACCCCCTGCCCCCAGCCTGATGCCCCTTTCCTAGGCCAGCTCCCAGTTATACTTTAGATCTTGGCTTAATGACATAGCCTTGGGGAGGTCTTACCTGATTTTCTAGCTGCTATTATATGTCCCCCTAGCACCTGAAGTTCCTCTAGCGCCTATCCAGTTGAAATTCATTGCTTATTGGGGTAGTTATTTACTTAGTCTCCCCTCCACCTCTCTCTCACTGGTTTATAAACTCCATAGGATAGACAGTGTATTTATTGAAAAAAATAAAAGGTACACTATGCCGGAGATCTTAAAGAGTTAAACAGTGGCCAAGGATTGTTGTCTTTTCTCTATCCATAGTTACTCATCCATCTTTCCACCCAACTACTCATCCATCTGTCCGTCCTTCCATTTATCCATCCATCCATCCATCCATCCACTCTATCTAGTAGTCATTCAGGATGACAAGCATTCTAAAGATTTACTATGTATCAAGCCCTTGGTAATCAACATGGAGGTTCATTTACACATTCATTGATTCTGCCACTCTTTCAAAATTTATAGGAGATGCACTTATTTGCCATCACAGAACAAGTGGGCAAATATCTAAGTCCTATATGAAGGAGAATATTGAAGTGTCAAAATGTGAGTTTAAAATATGTTTTCGGTCAAGAGGTAGGGGGCAGGGTGGGACATAAAGCTAAAGGGTTGATACATGAAACCTGTAAAGTTTTAATCAAGGAGAAGAAACTGCTGGCAAAGCATAGGCAGCCTGAACAGCATGAGAGCTGGGTGTATGCAGCTCCCTGCAGCGGGCAAGCCAGTTCACCTCCGGGGGCTGGGCCAGGGCAGCAGCACTTAACCTTACTCATTGCCATGTGATGGCAGAAACTAAGGTCACATTAGTTCCAGCCCTTTGACTACATTTCTGCCTTTGTTTCTTTAACTTGGACTTAAGCCCAAGTCATTTTGGGCTAGAGCCCTGATCTTCTCCAAGGACTCCATTTCCTATATTCCTAAACTCCCCGTGGGGGGTCCTGATCCCCCCAAAAGTGACTCCCAGGTCTCTAATAGAGTCGTAAGACTGTGATCGCCCGAACTTCAGCATCACCCTGAGGCCTCCTTCTCCCTGGATGACCCCAGAACATCCTGGATTGAGTGCGACTTCAGTCCTAGACCTTGTCCCAACTTGGTCTTTCAGATGGGAAGCTGAAAGATGGTCCAACCATTTCAAATGGTTGGAAATGTTCCAAAAAATTCCTTACTTCACTAAATAATTCCTATGTTGTGGAGTAGTTCAGAGGATTCCATGAATTAACACATGTAAAGGGCTTATAACAGTGCCTGGCATGTTATACCCGATGGTATTACTCTTGCCGTGGCTGTTATTATCAGTCTTCCAGGACACAGTGCTGTAAAGCAAAGAGTGCTTACCCCAGAGTCACGAGCCCTAATTCTTCCCAGGCTCTGTGATTTGAAGTAAGCCCCTTAATACCCCTGGATCTCAATTTCCCCATCTGAAGTCAACCCAAAGGCCTCTATAACTATAACTTGCCTTGTTTTATACCAGCTTAATTCCCAAAATACTGGAATGGTGTATCAGTTCACTAATACTCTTACAGCAGTAAGTAATTAAAAAACAACAATCAAATCGATTGAAGCAAAAGGGGATTTTTTTTTTTTTTTTTTTTTTGGTTTACAAAATGATGTCACTAGGACTACATTTCCATCCTCTTCTTGGCTTTCCTTTTCTATGTATTGGCTTCCTTCTCAGGCAGGCTCTTCCCAGGTGCTGGCAAGCTTTGGGTTTTCAATCTTCCATCCTAGTAACCACAGGTGGAAGACAGTGTTTTTCTTTCTTTTCTTTTTAAATTAAAAACTTTTATTTTTTTGAAAAAAAATTCCAGTTTTATTGAGATATAATTGATGTACAGTCAGTGCCTTTTTTCCCAGTCATCTATTAAAAATCCCAGGATTTGCTTCTCCAGGACTCAGCTGGGCCATGTGCCCACCCCTGAAACTATCACTGTGACCAGGATGAGGGTGGTCCGCGTTGCATATCAACCCTTGAAGTTGATGATGGGAATGGGTGCCATTAACCTCAGTTGATTGGAAGATGGAAGTGGTGGAGCCCCACAGGCAAACTGGAGTACTGTACCGGTAGAAGGAGGGATGGTTGCAGGGTAGATAAAACAACAGATGCCTATAAAAAGAGCACGTGAACGAAGCCTGCCCTGCCCTGGGCCTGGCCCATCTCTCTGGAACCTTCCGTCATCCCATTCCCTGAATGTGATTTTCTTTTTCTCAGCTTCCCTTCTTTTGCCAGAACATCTCTTACCCTTATCTGTTTACTGAGCAATTTTTCACACTTAAGAATTTCGGGGAACTGATACTCATCTCCACAGGAAGAGTTCATTGTTTTTCTTCTGTGCTCCCATAATGCTGTGCTTTGATGTACAACGTGGAGCCTCTGATGATGTCATGTGACTCCTTATATCTGTGCCTGTCTCCCCTACTAAATCGTGAGCCTCGGGGACAGTGACTGTTGCGATTTATCTTTGTAGCTCTAGTGCTTGGAGTCATTGTGGTGCATAGTAGGCACTTAATAAATGTTTCTTGCATTAAAAGGATTCAGTCACGCTGCAATTTATCTAAGCGTTGCCAGTGTCCCCCCTCACACATCATTTCCCTGTGTCCTAGAGGAGGGCAGGAAGATCAATGTGACCATATTACAAAGGCCTGGGAGAGCAGGGCAGCCAGTGAATACGAGGTTTTGTCATTAGTGGCATATTGCTTATTGAGACCCTGGCACATTGCATCTGCCGGGGGGTTGGATAAGAGGATTGGAAAGTCGTGATCAGAATGCCAAAGTGGAAAAAAGTTCGGTTGGCAAATGCTGAAGACATTGGCTAAAAAGCCCATAATTTACATTGGATTAGCAGGTGAAAGATTATGTGACCATTGCAACAATTCCTTCTTGGCATATGAACATCTCATTTATAAAAATATTGATTCCACTTCTTTGGACAAAATTGATTAATTATATTTTGAGAGAGAAAAATCGTTTCCAGGTCTCTGCAGGGGTTACCTTGTCTCATCTTGTGGTGTCCTGGTCCCCAGACTGCTGAATAGCCTTATTTTTCAAGACTGCAACTTCTCCCTGCCTGGAAATGGGGGCCCACAGTCTGTAAGAAAATAGGAAGAATGTGTCTCTGAGAATTTCTTAGGCTAGCTGTGAAAATAAATCGTCTAAGCATAGAATATCAAAGTCTTAAGAATAGAAAGCATCTTAGAAATTATCTAACTTAGGGGTCCTTGACTTTCAAGTCTTACAACCCATCAATCATTGCATTTTAGGGGAGGATGGGCCAGGAAAGTGGAAAATCCAAAACACATTAAAATTCTACTTTACTGTCATTAAAAGCCCTTTGTGTGTTCTCTATGGAAAATTAGAACACTATAGAAAAAAGAAGAAAATAAAAAATGGTCTTCCATTATCCTGTCACATTAAGAAAATCACTGTTAATATTTTAAAGTATGTATTTTCAGTAATGCTTTTTTTTTTTTTTTTTACAGTATTAGAATGATTCTCTACATATTACTTTGTAGCCTTGTCTTTCATTTATTATGAAACATTGTGGTGACTTCTTCTTGCTGTTTGCCTTTTACAACATGATTTTTAATGGATGGATAATATTTTTTCATATATTTGTATAATAATGTCTTTATTTCTCCATTGTTGGATATTTAATATGCCTCTAGTTTTCTTGTTTTGCTATTAAAAAATCTAATGTAATTAGCACTGTGATATATAAAGCTTGCATAGGTCTCTAGATATTTCCTTAGGCTATGTTTCCTTGAGGGGGAATTGCTGGAGCAAAGCCTGTTCATATTTTCAGGATTTTGATATGTGTTTAGAACTGTCTTCCACAAAATATGCCTCAATTTATACTTCTGCTAATACTTATTTTCTTGTACCCTTGTTGAAGCATGATATTAGCATCATTTAAAAAAAAAAAGCTGCCAACTTGATAGCCAAAGCAGTGTCTCATTTTTCATTGTTTCTTTTTATAAATGGCTTTATTGAGATATAATTCACATACCATATAATTCACTCATTTAACATGTACTCTTCAGTGTTTTTAGTATATTTATAAGGTTGTGCAGCCATCACTATAAACGAACTTTCAAACATTTTCGCCCCCTCAAAAACAAACCCTGTACCCATTAGACTCATTCCTTGTCTCCTCTCTCCTCCCAAGACAAGCACTAATCCATTTTCTGTAACTATATTTGCCCATTCTAAACATTTCATATAAATTCCATTTCGTATATATTCTAGAATCATACATTATATTGTCTTTTGTGACTGGACTGTGTTTTCACTTAGTATAATGTTTTTAAGGTTCATCTGCATTGTAGCATGTAGCAATACTCCATTCCTTTTTACAGCTGAATAATATTCTATTCAATGGATATACCACATTTTATTTACCCATTCATTAGTTGATGGACATTTGGGTTGTTTCCACCTTTTGGCTATTATGAATAATGTGCTATGAACATTCATATACAAATTTTTCTGTGGATGTATGTTTTCATTTCTCTTGGGTATAAACCTAGGATTGGAATCACTGGGTCATATGGTAGCTCTACAGATTCAACTTTTTGAAGAACTGCTAGGCTGTTTTCCAAAGCAACTGCACTCTTTTACATCACTACCAGCAATAAACGAGGGTTCCAATTTCTCCGTATCCTTGCCAACAATTACTGTCTTTCTCTTTTTTCAGATTTATTTTTTATTGAGGTAACATTGGTTTATAACATTATACAAGTTTCATGTCTGTCTTTTTGATTACAGTTATCCTCGTGAGTGCGGAATTGTATCTCATTGTGGTTTTGATTTGTATTTACCTGACGGCTAATGACATTGAGCATCTTCTCATGCACTTGGCAGCAATTTGTATAGCTTCTTTGGAGACAGTCTATTCAGATTCTTGTCCATTTTTGAATTGGGTTATTGTCTTTTTATTTTTGAGTTGTATGAGTTTTAAATGTTTTAGATAAAAATCATATATATCAGATATATGATTTGTAAATATTTCCACTCAAATTGTGAATTGTCTTTTCACTTTGTTGATGATACCCTTCGCAGCATGAAGTTTTAAATTTTTATGAAGTCCAATTTATCTATTTTTTTCTTTTGCCTATTGTCCTTTTGGTGTCATAGCTAAGAAACCATTGCCTAATGCAAAGTCAGAAAGATTTACTTCCATGTTTCCTTCTAGGAGTTTGATAGAGTTGGATCTTACATTTAGGCCTATTGCATAAAAAAATTAGTATCGAGGTTGCATATTCACATTTTTTCTTTTGTGAACTTTCTGCTTATTTGCCTTGTTCATTTTCCCATCAGGCTGGTTTTTATCTTATTGATTTTCATAAGTAATTTATATATTGGTTGTCGGCACTTCGTCTTATTTGCTGCAATTTTATTTTCTGGTTTGTATTTTGCTTCTTAATTTTGCTTGTTGTGTAAAATTACTTTTAAAAATTATTATTTTTTAACCATACAATAAGCAAAGAGACCAGATTCCTTGTTATAGGGATTTAAAAAAAAAAAAAAAAAGGATTTCCTCCTTAGGCCACATCTGTGACTGAGCTTGTGCCTGCATCACAGAATTGTGACCCTTCCACCATTTCCTGGTAAAGAATGGGTAATCTCACATTACAAGCAAATAATAAAAGATGGAAATTTGGAGTTGTGGTCAGGAACATAGACTTTGTCTCAAGGCGTAGTTTGGTTCAAATCCTGGTTCCTGTATTTACTAGCTGCATGACCTTGGGTAGAGTATTGACCTATTTGAGTTTATTTTCCTCATCTGTAAATTTGGGATGATAACCCCTTATTTCAAAGTTATTGTAGAGAGTCACTGAAGGAGTACTTGTGGTACTGACAATGTGACTGATTAGAAACTTAAAGACAGCCCCACTGGAAACATCTAGAAATGCTGAAAATAGTTATACTTTTAAATGAATAAATGAGTTTTCAAACAATAAAGGGGATCCTTAATTGGCTGAAAACTAGAAGAATAAGCATGTAAGTGGACAGTGTGACCGTCTTGGGTGGGGTGTCAATCTTAGCAACTTGGGAAGGTGGGTTTTAATATCCAGTGAGGACAAGAGACAAGGTTTTTAGCCACACAAAACCTTGAGGTGGGGTGTTGAAACTGAGACCACACCTTATAGTAAAACAGAACCCTTAAAAAGGCTGCGTCTTCTGAGAAAGAGGAGACAAGAAAAAAATCCACCTGCCAGTAAAGGGACAAGACAACAAGTTTGTCTATTTCCATCTGATGTCTGGGTAGGAAAAGTCCCTGTATATCTTCAAAACCACAGGCTGGCTGTTCCTCACATACATTTGAGATTCAAATTTATACTGAGAATACTCAAGCTGAGAAAATGAAACAGCAGTCTCACATTTTTCTTTTCTGGAAGTTTTTACTGACTATGGAAGAAGAGAGAACATTCTCCACTCATTTCTGTGACAAAACATTGACACCAAAAGCTAACAAGGACAGCATAAGAAAGCAAGATTACAGGCCAATCACATTGGTGAACATAGATGGAAAAAGCCCAAAGTTTTATCAAAAAAGAACTCATCAATACATTAAACAGGTAATATGTAATATCTGATTTGGGTTTATTCCAGGGATGTGAGTTTGGATCACATTAAAAAGTCGATTAATGTAATTCATCCCATTAACAGATTAAAGGAGAAATATCTTGTGATAATTTCAGTATATATAGAAAAAACTGATAACATTTCTTAGCAAAAGAAAAATAGAAGGGAATTTCTCTTAGACTGATATAAAAATATTCTAAGAAACATTGCATTTAAAGAAAAATTGAAGAAAGCATTCCCTTTAAGATCGGGAATGGGAAAGTAATATCTATTGTCACTACTTGTATTCAATGTTGTACTGGAAGTCCTACACAGCACAGTAATGTGAGAAAAGAAATAAAAGCTATAAAGATAGAGATGAAGAAAAACTCAGTATTCCCAAAATAGTATGATTATGTAGAAAACACAAAAGAGTCTACAGATAACTTCTTAGAATTAGTAAGAGAATTTAACACAACTCTTGCACAAAAATTTAATCTATAAAAGTAAATGGCATTGGTAGTTACCAGCCATCAATAGGTAGAAATTGTAATAAAATATGTCCCATTTATAATAGTACCTATAAAGAAATAGAAATCTAAAGATTTGTAAGAAACCTTTAAGGAGAAAATTATAAAATGTTATTGGAAGATGTTAAAGGAGACATAAAGGGATATTTTATGCTTATGGATAAGAAGACAGTTTCACAAAGCTGCCAGTTCTTCCGAAGTTGATCTGAAAAGTCAATGCTATTCTCATTAAGAGTCCAACAGGACTTTTTTTTCTTTGTAACATTTTATGCTAATACTAAATTTTATGGAAGAGTAAAGGGCTAAGAATAAGATACCCATAAAGGGGAAAAATGAGAGGAAACTTGGCTTACTTCATATTAAGAACTAGTATAAAATTATTGGTTAAAATCATGATAAAGCTGTACTAATTAAGACAGTGTAACAATGAGATGGACAAGTCATTGTATCCCTCCCTCATACTATACACAAAAGTAAATTCCAGCTGGATTAAAGATTTAAATGTGAGAGGCAAACATAACATCTTTTAGAAGACAATATTGGAGAATATATTTGTGACTATGTATCAGGGAACAATATTTTGAAAACAATATGCGGGAAGTATAAATCATAAAGGGAGAAATGAATAAATTTGACTACATAAAAATTCCTGTTAAAAAAACCAACACACAAACAAAGATGAGAGTTAAAATAAAACCCAAAATCTGGGAGAAGATATTTGCAACAACAAGATTGGTAAAAGATGAGTATTAGGCAAAATAAAGAACTACTGGTCAGCATGAATAAGACAAATAATCAAATTGAAAAATGGATAATCAACCTATAAAGGCTATCACAGAAGTGGAAATACAAATGTCATTAAACACTGGAGAAGATGGTCAACTTCATTAGTATTCTGAGAAATAAAAATTAAAACAACCATAAGATTTCATATCATACTTCCTAATTGGCCAACCCCCCCCACCCCCCCAAAAAAAACCAGACAACATCAGTTGTTGGTGAGGCCATGATGGCAAATCTTATACGTTTCTGGTGGGAGGATAAATTTATAAATTTATAACTGCTTTGGAAAACAATTTGGCTTTCTCTGATAAACATGATGGGCAGCATGAGTTGCATACAGGAGTGTACATAGCAACCCCTTTTCATAACAGCAGAAGGACTGGAAATACTTATCAGCATTGGAATGGAAACGTAAATTTTGGTACATACAATGAGATTCTAAACAGTAGTGAAAATGGACTACAGCTACAAGTAACAACAAGGATGAATCTCAAAAACATGATAAATTGAGTGAGAAAAGCAAATTGTCAATGAATAATACAGTATGGTTCTATTGATTTAAAGTTCAAAACCCATGAAAAATTAAACAATATATTGTTTATGGATGCAAACATGGTAGAAGTATAAAGAAAAACAGCGGAGTGATAAGCACAAATGATAAGCAGGAGAGGGCTGAATCTGAGAGAGAGGAACCTGGCTAAGATCAGGGAGGGACCGACAGATAGCTTCAAAGATTCTGGCGATGTTCTACTTCTTAAACTGGGTGTTGGTTACACAGGTGTCCATGGGTTTGCCCATATGTTATAAATAAATATTCATTTGAATCTATTCAGTATTGCATCATAGTGGTCAAGAAACTTTTTCTGTAAAGAGCCTCACAATAAATATCTGAGGGCTTTGCTAACCATAAAGTCTCTGTTGCAACTACTCAGCTCTGCTATTGTCACCTGAAAACAGCCATAGACAATATGTAAATGAATGAGTGTGTCCGAGTTCCAATAAAACATCATTTAAAAAGCAAGTGGTGGCAGAATTTGGCCCTCAGGCTGTAGTTTGCTGACCTCTATTTTGGAACATTAATTTAAAAAAACACTAAACAAAGGAAATCTTGTGAATCTCTATTAACACAAAACAAAATATTTTAGAGAGACATTTATTGTTAATGATAAAAGTGTTGATACAGAATGATAATAGGAGTGACTCTTCAGGAAGATATAACACTTCTGGACTTGGGTAGCTTAAATAGCTAGATTCAAAACATACAAAGTAGGTATTGACAAAATTACAAGGGTAAGTATACAAATCCACAATCAGAATGGGAGAGTTTAACACAACTCTCTAATTGATAGCTGAAATGACAAAACAGTATAAAGCTATGAAAATTTAAATAACAAAACTAGCAAGTTTTAAGCTAATTGACATGTGTCAATTAAAAATCAAGAAAAAATTATGTATTTTAGAATTTAACAAAATGTGTGTAGATAATTCATGTATCAAAGAAAAAAATCACAATGGAAACTAGATACTATATATAGCTGAATGACAAATAAAACCTTTCCTATCAAAACTTATGAGATACAGCTAAACAGGGATAAAATTGTGTCTTAAATTCATCTCTTAGAAAAGAAGAGCCCCAAACCTAAGCGTGTTTTACCAAACATTTAAGGAATAGACAATCTCTATTGAATGCAAAAAAGAAAAAAAAGGACAGATCTCTAATCCCTTTTATGAGGCTAGTAGAATCTTGAAACCAGTATCATACAAGGATAGTACAGTAAAGAAAAATAATATTCAAATTATACTTATGAATGAAAATCTTAAATGAAATATCAGGAAATAAAACCCAGCAACTTGTATTAGAAATACATCATGACCAAGTAGGGACTTTTCCAGCCCTGTAAGGATAGTTTACCAATTACAAATCTAATTAATATGGTTCACTATAGTAAGAGATTAAAGACAGAAAATCATATGATCCTCTCAGTAAATTTGGCAAATATATTGAATAAAAATTAAGAAATATTCATGATTAAAAAAAAACTTCTGGAAAGCGAGAACAGAAGAAATGTCCTCAACTTGATAAGTAAGTACTGTTGCTTTATGAGAAAAGAGTCGTAAATCCTTAGGTTGAATTAGGAAGTCAACAGCTGTGGTATTTATTATTCTTTTAGGCTTCTATGCACAATAGAAGAAATACATGCATGAAGAAGAAAATTCTGGAGCCCTTCTGTTGCATCACATGGAAACTTCCGAAGATTTTCACCTTTCAGTAAACAGAGATGTCAATTAAAATTTTACTACAAGGGCAACAAATTATTAAACAGGAACATTTGCTTAGAGTTGGAGACATTTTAGGGTTATAGGTTATGTTTCACAGGCATGGCAGTGATATCTGATGACTCGGTGACTTAACAGATTCCTTTGTGTGACTATTCTCACATACAGCTTTATAGTCACAGGAAAAAGAACAGGATTATTTATTTACGCACTATTCTCCACACTCAACAGGAGAGTAAGACAGATGAATTTGTTAATTTTCTCACGATTTCACTTTTGAAGTAGTTTATAATGCAGGAACACTGTCTGTTTTATTCTGCGGCTCTTTGGGGATTAAAGAAACATTTCCTTCTTCTTTCTGAAATTTCTTTCAATAATGATTAAAAGTGTTCCAAGGTTAAGCATGGGAAATCCCTTAGTCTGCACTGAGAGAAAGGAGTACACCAGAAGTACTTAAAATACCCATTAGGGAGAAAGGGGGAGCAGAAGAATTGTAACAAGAAGAGCACGACTCGTCCATTACCTCCCAAAGTTTCCTCCTGTCTTCTTTATTATTATTGTTATTATTTGGTGGTAAGAACACTTAACATAAGACCTACTATCTTAAGAAAATTTTAAGTATACAATACAGTATTGTTAGGTAGTGATGGTTTCACAGGTGTATCCTTATCCTCAAAATCACTGAGTTGTATATATGTACAACTTTTTACATGTCAATCACATCTCAATAAAATGGTTTAAAAAAAAGAAGAGCATGAGATGTAATATTTTTTTTTTTTAATTATTTATTTATTTATTTATTTTTGGCTGTGTTGGGTCTTCGTTTCTGTGCGAGGGCTTTCTCTAGTTGTGGCGAGCGGGGGCCACTCTTCATCGCGGTGCACGGGCCTCTCACTGTTGTGGCCTCTCTTGTTGTGGAGCACAGGCTCCAGACGTGCAGGCTCAGTAGTTGTGGCTCACGGGCCCAGTTGCTCCACGGCACGTGGGATCCCCCCAGACTAGGGCTCGAACCCGTGTCCCCTGCATCGGCAGGCAGATTCTCAACCACTGCGCCACCAGGGAAGCCCGAGATGTAATATTTTTCATTCAAAAGCATCAGGTACCAAAATCCAAGAGCAAACATACATAACGGTGAAATTTAAGCAGCATTTTCTTTAGAGTTGGCAATGGAACAAGTATACCTCCATTTCTGTTTCTATCCCATATTTTTGCTACTTTAGAAAACAGCTTTGTTGAAGCATAATTGATATTTAGTAAATTGCACATAAGATTTGATATATGTGCACACACATGAAATCACCATCACAATCAACATAATGAACATGTTCATGACCCCTCAAATATTTCCTTGCGCTTTTTGTAATTCCCCCTCCTGCCTGTCCTTGCCTGCCATACATCCCTGACCCCAGGCAACCAATGACCTGCTTTCTGTTGCTATAGATTGCTGCTCAATTTTAACGAATTCAATACTGATGAAATAATACAATATGTGCCTTTTGCATCTGCCTTCTTTTTTTTTTTTTTTTTTTTTTTTGCGGTACGCGGGCCTCTCACTGTTCTGGCCCCTCCCGTTGCGGGGCACAGGCTCCGGACGCGCAGGCTCAGCGGCCATGGCTCACGGGCCCAGCCGCTCCGCGGCATGTGGGATCCTCCTGGACCGGGGCACGAACCCGTGTCCCCTGCATTGGCAGGTGGTCTCTCAACCACTATGCCACCAGGGAAGCCCCGTGCATCTGCCTTCTTTTACTCAAATAACTGCCTTAAAATCTATCCATGTTGTATCATGCATAAGTAGTTCACTCCTTTTTATTGCTGGGAAATATTCCATCCTGGGTATACCACAGTTTCTTTATCCATTCATCTTTTGAACATTTGTATTGTTCCCAGCTTTGACTATTTCAAATAACGCTCCTGTGAACATTTGTATACAAGTTCTGTATACACATGTGCTTTCATTTCTCTTGTATAAATACCTAGGAGTGGAATGACGGGATCATAAGTAAGGTGTATGTTTCACTCTTAAGGGACTGCCAGACTGTCTTCCAAAGTGCCTGGAGCCATTTCACATTCCTATATTCCCATTAGTGTATGAAATTTCCAGCTGTACCACATTCTTGTCAATACTTGGTGTGGTTAGTTTTTAAAATTTTAGACATTCTAGTAGGTGTGTACTGGTGTTTCATTGGGGTTTCATTTTGGGTTTCTCTAATGACTAATGATGTTGAGCATCTTTTCATGCTTATTTACCATCTATATCTTCTTGGGTAAAGTATCTGTTCAAATTTTTTATCAAATACTGCTTTCATTTTGTTTTCTTATTATATGTTCTGGATGCAATCTTAAAAAATCAAGTATGTGATTTGCGAATATTTTCTCTGTATTTTGTCTTTTAATAGTCATTTTAAAAGCTTTATTGAGGTATACTGTATATATCTTGAAATTCACCTATTCTGAGTACAGATTTGAATTATTATTATTATTTTTTTATTAGTCTCTGCTTTACAACAAAGTGAATCAGTCATACATATACATCTGTTCCCACATCCCCTCCCTCCTGCGTCTCCCTCCCTCCCACCCTCCCCATCCCACCCCTCCAGGCGGCCACAAAACACCGAGCCGATCCCCCCGCGCCACGCGGCCACCCCCCACCATCCATCCACCCCACGCCCGGCAGTGTATACACGTCCATGCCTCTCCCCCGCCCCGTCACAGCACCCCCCCATATCCCCAAGCCCACTCCCAGTAGGTCTGTGTCTCTATTCCTGTTTTACTCCTAAGTTCTTCATGACATTTTTTTTTCTTAAATTCCATATATATGTGTTAGTATACGGTATTTGTCTTTCTCTTTCTGACTTACTTCACTCTGTATGACAGACTCTAGGTCTATCCACCTCATTACAAATAGCTGTTTCATTTCTTTTTATGGCTGAGTAATATTCCATTGTATATATGTGCCACATCTTCTTTATCCATTCATCCGATGATGGACACTTAGGTTGTTTCCAGCTCCGGGCTATTGTGAATAGAGCTGCAATGAACATTTTGGTACATGTCTCTTTTTGAATTATGGTTTTCTCAGGGTATATGCCTAGTAGTGGGATTGCTGGGTCATATGGTAGTTCTATTTGTAGTTTTTTAAGGAACCTCCGTACTGTTCTCCATAGTGGCTGTACCAATTCACATTCCCACCAGCAGTGCAAGAGTGTTCCCTTTTCTCCACACCCTCTCCAGCATTTATTGTTTCTAGATTTCTTGATGATGGCCATTCTGACTGGTGTGAGATGATATCTCATTGTAGCTTTGATTTGCATTTCTCTAATGATTAATGATGTTGAGCATTCTTTCATGTGTTTGTTGGCAGTCTGTATATCTTCTTTGGAGAAATGCCTATTTAAGTCTTCTGCCCATTTTTGGATTGGGTTGTTTGTTTTTTTGCTATTGAGCTGCATGAGCTGCTTATATATTTTGGAGATTAATCCTTTGTCAGTTGCTTCATTTGCAAATATTTTCTCCCATTCTGAGGGTTGTCTTTTGGTCTTGTTTATGGTTTCCTTTGCTGTGCAAAAGCTTTGAAGTTTCATTAGGTCCCATTTGTTAATCTTTGTTTTTAGTTCCATTTCTCTAGGAGGTGGGTCCAAAAGGATCTTGCTGTGATTTATGTCATAGAGTGTTCTGCCTATGTTTTCCTCTAAGAGTTTGATAGTTTCTGGCCTTACATTTAGGTCTTTAATCCATTTTGAGCTTATTTTTGTGTATGGTGTTAGGGAATGATCTAATCTCATACTTTTACATGTCCCTGTCCAGTTTCCCCAGCACCACTTATTGAAGAGGCTGTCCTTTCTCCACTGTACATTCCTGCCTCCTTTATCAAGGATAAGTTGACTATATGTGCATGGGTTTATCTCTGGGCTTTCTATCCTGTTCCATTGATCTGTCTTTCTGTTTTTGTGCCAGTACCACACTGTCTTGATTACTGTAACTTTGTAGTATAGTCTGAAGTCAGGGAGCCTGATTCCTCCAGCTCCGTTTTTCGTTCTCAAGATTGCTTTGGCTATTCGGGGTCTTTTGTTTTTCCAAACAAATTTTGAAATTTTTTGTTCTAGTTCTGTGAAAAATGCCAGTGGTAGTTTGATAGGGATTGCATTGAATCTGTAGATTGCTTTGGGTAGTAGAGTCATTTTCACAATGTTGATTCTTCCAATCCAGGAGCATGGTATATCTCTCCATCTATTTGTATCATCTTTAATTTCTTTCATCAGCGTCTTATAATTTTCTGCATACAGATCTTTTGTCTCCTTAGGTAGGTTTACAGAATTGAATTATTTTTAATACATTTACAGAACTATGTGATAACCATCACAATTCAATTTTAGAATATTTCATCACCAATAAAGATCCCTTCTGCATATTTGCAGACATTCCCTGTTCCCACCTCTAGCTCCAGTCAACCACTAATCTATATTCTGACTCTTTGGATTTGCCTTTTCTGCACATTTTATATAACTGGAGTCTTACAGTGTGTGGTGTTTGGGTCTGGATTCCTCCACTTAGCATAATGTTTTTGAGGTTCATCTACATTGTTGCATGTATCAGTAGTTCATTGTTTTTTATTTCTGAATGGTATCCATCAGTTGATAAACATTTGGGCTGTCTCAAGTTTTGGGCTATTATGAATAATGCTGCTATGAGTATTTGGGTTTAAGTGTTTGTCCAGATATAATCTTTTATTTCTCTTGGGTAGATACCTCGGAGTGGAATTATAGCATGTTATGTTAAATTTATGTTTAAATTTTTGAGGATCTGCCAAACATTTTTTCCCTAAAGTGGCTGCATCATTTTACATGCAATAATTGGGGGTTCCAATTTCTTTATAAGCTTCCAAATTGTTGTGTTATCTGTGTTTTTGTTTCCATTATAGTGAATGTGAAATCATGTCTCATGGTGCTTTGAGTTCGATTTTATTAATTGTTCATTATATACAACATCTTTTCATGTGTTTATTGGCCAATTGTATATCTTCTGTGGCAAAATGTGTACTCATATATTTCGTACATTTCAATTTCAGCTGCAAACATTTTTTATTCTCCATTCTCCATTCTTCCCTTTCAGGTACTCCAATTTCATGTATATCAGGGAAATTAACATTGTCTTACAGCTCACTGAAGTGCTGTTTTTTAAAAGCTTTGTGTCTTATTGCAGGTAGTTTCTTTTACCATTTCTTCAGTTTCACTAATCTTTTCTTGCGCCATGTCTTATCTGTTGTTAATCCATCCCATTGAGTGTAATTTTTCATCTCAGACATTTTAGTTTTCATCTCTAGCAGTTGATTTGGTGGTTTCTATTTGTTCCATGTGCTTAATTAACATCTTCCATGTTTTCTCTAGCTTCTATTTATTAATTCCACCAGCTGTATCTGTTCTGCATCACTTCTGATTAATTGATTATTTTCCTTATTATGGGTTGTATTTTCTTGCGTATTTGTATGCTCGATAATTTTTGAGTGCCACTTTTGATTTTGAATTTCACCTTGCTGTGACTAGATATTTTTCTTTCCGATGACTACTTTGAGCTTTGTTCTTACGTGTAATTACATTACTTGAAACCTATTTGATCCTTTTGTGTCTTGCATTTAAGCTTTGTTAGGCAGGGCCAGAGCAGCATTTAGGGCTAATTTTGCCCCACCACTGTGAAAAAATCCTTCTAGTACTCCACCCAATGCTCTGTGAATTATGAGGTTTTCTGATATGGCTGGTGAGGATAAGCATTATTTCCTGGTCTTGTACAGTTCCTGAGTATTATATGTCTTATTCCTTTATGGTGGTTCTTTACTTAACTTTGGGGAGGGGGTGACAGTTTGTCACATTCATGAGCTGATCAGTAGTCAGCTGAAGACTCCGTGGGGGCCTTCCGCAGATTTCCGAAGATCTCTGAATAGCCCTGTGAACTCTAGCCACATTGGCCTTCCTAGTCTCTCAGCTCCATCTTCTTATCTCAGGTGGATCTCATTCTGCCGGGGGGGTCACCACCCCCTCATGCTGCAGCCTGGAAACTTTCTCCTGGCAGTAAGCTGGGGCAATCCAGAGCTTACCTGGTTTGTTTCCTGTCTCTCAGAGATCACTGACCTTCTTTGACTAATTCTAATATCTTGAGAACCATTGTTTCATAAAGTTTTAAATGACTTTTTTAGATGTTTCAAGTGAGAAGGTAAATCCAATTCCTGTAGCTCCATCTTGGCCAGAAAAGGAAGTGCTTCTATTCAGTATTGAACTGAAGAAACAATGATAGTGTAACAAAACACACACACACATACCTGCACACATACACACAAAGAAATAAAAGGTATAACAGTTGTAAAGAAAGAAATGAGGCTGTCATTATTTGCAGTTAATGTGATTACATAGAAAAATGCTACAGAAAAAAAAGAAAAATGCTACAGAATATAGTCATATTAATAACAAATATGAGTTCAGTGAGCTGCTTAATATACAGAAAAAATCAATATACAGAAAAAAATCAATTGTGTTCTTAAACACCAGTCAGAAACAATTAAAAACAGTAATTAAAAAGATTCAATGTACCATAGCAACAAAACCTATACATTAATTAGGAGTATATCTAGTAGAGGACAGATGCAAAATTTGTGGAGCAAAATGTAATATCCTCCTGAAAAATATATAAGAAGACCTAAAAAAATGGGAAAACCATGCTGTGTTCATGGATCAGAAAATCTCAGTTCAGATGTCAATTCCTCACACATTTAGGTATAAATTTATGCAATTGATATTTAAATATCCAAATGCTTAATATTAATATTTATTATTTTAGTGGAACTTCACAAGAAGGACCATAAAACTGGTGTAGAAAAGTAAAGGCTAAGAAGATCAAGGCAATTTTGAAGGAGAAAAATAAAGAGAGAACATTTCCTTCTTTGACATCAAGATTTACTGTGAAGTTGCTATATCAGTAAGTGTCCAGTCAAGGGACAGAAACCACACCAGTTGTTTTAACAGAGTTTAATATAAAGCACTGTAAACTGGTTGTAAAATTGTTGGTTAGGTAAATAAAAGGCAATAAAGGACACAAAGATAGCACAAAGACAGGAACTACAGGAATTACTTACGACTCTGGGACTAAGGGACAAAGGAAAATGGTTGGAATTATGACTTTTGACTGAATCTCTGTTGGGAAATGATAAATAAATTATGGTTTATTCACTGTAGGATATGATATCACAGTTTGGATGAATGAATGAGACTCATGTATCAATACAGATAAATTAATAAAAATATGTTTGAAGGAAGAGCAAGTTTTAAAGGATACTACATGTAATATTTTAAAACATGCAAAATTTTTAACATCTACACATATATGTATATTTCACACATAAATATACGTATATAATTCAGTTTATGCTTATATAGAAAAATTCAATGAACATTAACATATTTGTGGTTCATTCACAGCAATTCAGTATTAAGGTTACCTCTGAGATAGGACAGAAATAGAGAAAAGAATGAAAGGTATTGATGAAGAGGAGTTTACTAGCGTCTGTAACATTCTGTTTCTTTAAAAAGTGTTTTAAAGCAATATGGTGAAATGTTAACATCTGTTTAATCTTAGGGTACATGTGTCTGACACATTATTTTCTGTATGTTTGAAATGTTACAGAACTAGGAAAAGGAAAAGATTAAATGAGATAATGTACCCAAAGCACCGAGGTGACATGGGGTTATTATAATTGTGATTATTGAACTGACTGCCCCAGGTCATTGATGGACAATCATGGCCGCTGGATCCAGAGGAAGCTGCATGTCACATTTAGGGTTGGTCGTGCTGGCTGAAAGAGACAGTATCCTATAGGATTTCAGAAGACGGTCACCCCTAGATCCCTCTGCTACCTGGTAGCACCACTAATTTAGGACAACATTGTCAATGCTGAAATGTCATTTTATAGTGGAAACTAGAGCTCAGAGGAGAGCAGTAATCGGTGCACAGGAACCCAACCAAATAGTCTTTATTATGGAGCTGTGGCCGCTTTTAATTTTACTTCCCAATTGTCTTTCTGGCCAAGACACAGCATGAAAGATGGAGCTGCCGTTGGAATCAGCCAGATGTGAGTTTGAACCTGAGTTCACGTTGCATAGATCAACCCATTCTTCTTCTTAAAGTCTCAGTTTCCTTAACAACAAAAATATTGGGAAGATAAGAGCGAGTTCATGGGGATGCTGTGGAGCTCTGTGGGTTAGCACACCGTAAGTCTCCAGGCTTACAGAGGTAGTCACTTCTGGTCCACCACTTTGCCTTCCTTGGTGGAGTGGATGACCCAGTGGATTATCTACTCTCCTTTCTTCACCAGAAGAATCCCAATTTTCTCACTCATTTCTGTCCTTCAGTCAGCATATATCACTCTGGCTCCAGAACCGAACCTGAGACCCAGAACCGAGACCCAGAGCTCCAAACTGCACCAATAAATTGGCCCTGGAACTTTCCAGGAGCTATTGGAAAAGAGAAACACTCTTTCCATTAGGATTGCTGAGCTGGTAGGATGTGAGTCTGGATCTTTTGTTAGCTACCTCACCATCCTGAGAGTAGAATCTGCTAGAGAGTGAAGACAGCACAAGAGAAAAAGATGTAAGAGACCAGGAGATAGAATTCTGATGACATTGTTAAAGCTCCTGGATCTAGCCACACCTGAAACCTGATTGGACCTTTCAGTTACATGAGCTAGTAAGTCCCCACCACCACCACCTCTCCCTTGTTTCCTTTTTTCCTTTGTTTTGTTTTGTTCCCTATAGAACAGCAAGTGATCTAACGTCTTCAAGTTATGCCTCCTGGATAATCTTTTCTGAGGGTCAGCGCCTAACTCTCCAGCTATGACATAAGTCCCTTTCATGCAAAGTATTTAGGGGGACATAGAGCAAATTCTGTTCTGTAATTCTTTCAGCATGTGAGAGCCAGGTGGTGATGCAGCCGCATTAACCCACAATGCAGGCAAGCATCTACAGAGTCTTCTAGCTGCTTAGATGAGACAGCCTGATGGATAGCAGGACTCCTGGTGTTCTGTTAGCTATTTTGGCAGCTGGAACGCACAGGTAGAGAATGACTTGCCCAACTGAACTGTTCCCAGATCCTTTTAGCCATAAGTGCAGATTCCTACAATTTTCAGAGCCAGCTTTATTCCATCCCATCACCTGGCTGGTTCAGGGAAGAGGCAGCTTTTCTACCAGTAGAATTCAGAATTATTTTGCTGTCACAACCAGGTGACTGTTTCAGAGATGAGCCCTAGGTACACGCAAGTGCAGCCTTTCTATGGCATAGAGTGGTTAAAGTATGGGCTTTGGAGTCAGAAAACCCTGGAGCCCATAATATTCTTTTCACTACATATGAGCTTTGTGATCCTGCCTCTCAAAGCCTTGGTCTCTTTATCTATAAGATGTGACAAATAAGAGTATCTACCTCCTGGGGTTGTAGTGAGGGTTAAAGAAAACCACATGGGTAAAGCACTTAGCACATGGCCTGGCATGCCTCAAACATTATATTAATCATCATTATAATACTGATAATAACTGTCTCACTTTTCTCCCCTGTGACTGTAGTGCTTCCAATCTGTCTGTTTCCAAAGGTCACAGGTAGAACCCTGAAATTATGGAAAGGGCGAGTGGGCTTGTCCTTGGGGGTGGCAGGAGGGGGGAGGGAGGCATATAAGCCCCATTTCAAGCCAAGCTAAGAGGGCCGTCTGGGGGGTGCAGCATATTTCCCCAGGTGAAGGTGAGGGCTGCTCTATGGAAGAGGAGAAGGGATCCCAGGGACCAAGCCAGGGACAGAAGTAACCTCTCAGGATTGGCATTCTGTCCCCATCTAGGTCACAGCAGGCCCAGTGGGCCAATGGCAACCCTTCTACAGCAGGTCCCTCTGCCAGGACCTGTCCATCAAACGCTCTGACAGAGCCCTTTGTTCTTGTCACCAGCAGTCAAATAACTGGTGTAGAGGGAGTGAGGGCTGGGCGGCAGCATCAGTTTCCCCAGAAATCCTATCCCAGCTCAGCCCGGCATCGCTTGGTACCCCGGGAGCAGTGGAAGCTGGGTCCTGGTGGTTCAGGGAGCAAAATGGTTACGTGTCCTGGTTACGTGGTGGGTACAAATCTCATCTCATTATCTTAGCAATGTAAGACGTAGAGTCTAAACAATTATGTGACTGAGCTTGACTCGGATGGTAGGAACTGAACCTCGGTCAGGTGGGCGTCTTTCTTCTCCCAGGGTCTTGCCCAAGTCTGGAGGTGCCCAGATCTCAGCGGGGGTCGTTGGGAGCACAGAGGAGGGAGCATTTGGACTTGGTGCTGTCATCTGTCGGTTGGTTCCCCTGTGCTGTGTGTGGTCCCCTCTGCTCTGGTCTTTGGTCCCTACCGGTTGCTGCTGTGTCTTTTTTCACACCCAGCTTCAAGTCTGCTTTAGCTCACACTTTTCCATGCCTCCCTTCTCTCCATCCAGGGTGCATGGGAACATTCTGTGGTCCTCATTCTGGGTGGGGTCACAGGGCCTTCTTCACAGACTGCACCCAGGTGGTTTTCCTGCTCTCACTCTGGCTTGGTGTAGGGAGATCAGGGGATCCTGCTGTATTCTGGGACTTCCCTCCTGGGATAGAGAGCATGGCTCCTCTCTCCTTTGGGGTCCCCACAGGTATCTTGGGGTTCTGTAATTTTCCCAACCATTACTCTGAACTTGGCCTTGGGGGAAGGGCACATAGCCCCTTCTCATTCACTCACCAAAGTCACACTCTTTTACCCTCTAATTTTCCTCTCTCTCCCAAGCCTGGCAAATGTTTATCTGGTCTGGGAGTGTGTCTTTTTATGCTTTTGAGATGCTTACCTTACTATACGTTCATCTAAGGTCTTTCCACTCTCTGGTCTTTGTGCTCAGATCTGCCAGAGCTCCGACACCCCTCCTCTGAGGCAGGATGTTGGACACCCTCTATGCTCTGTGAATGGAGGAAGCCTCTCCGGGCAGCAGGCATTTCTAGGAAAGGAAAAAAAAAGGTACACACTGATTAACATATCAAAGCTTTATTCCCCCAGCGCCTGAAAAAGGCTTTGGCACAGCACAGAAGGAACTCCTTACTTCAGCTTCATGCAGATGGTTTTCTTTGGAGATCAGTTCCTGGACCACAGCTTGGATTTCTGGGAGAGGAGGATGGAAAGTTTTATCTCTTTTTAAAAAAATATTTATTTATTTATTTGGCTGCGCCGGGTCTTAGTTGTGGCCCGCGGGGTCTTCGTTGCTGTGTGCGGGATCTTAATTGCGGCATGTGGGCTCTTAGTTGCAGCCTGTGGGATCTAGTTCCCTGACCAGGGATCGAACCCAGGCCCCCTGCATTGGGAGCGTGGAGTCTTAACCACTGGACCACCAGGGAAGTCCCGGAAATTTTTATCTTAAATGATGTAATTATAATGTTGCATCCCTCAACTCCCTAAGTCACCTCATGCTCTACCAGAGGGGTGGGCAATACATTAAAAATTTTTTACCCGTGATAATTAATTAATATTATTTTTTAAATAGGGCAGCACATTTTTGGAAACACAGTTATGGCCACAAGTCCATTGATGTAGGAAGCCAGAGACCCACATCCAAAATGTGTTGCTAATTTGTTGGGTGACTTGGGTGCATCTCTCGCTGCCTCTGGGCTTTACTTTCACCATGAACAAGAGAAGGAGAGCGATACAAAATTACCCTGTAGGGTTGTAGTGTGGATTAGGTGAGAACTGTGAGCACACCATGAAAAATGTGAAAGAACAATGAACAGTAACAAAATCTGGGGAGGCAAATGTCGAAGCTGACAGGTAGAAATCACTGCAGGAAAGAAAAACGTGTTGCTTCCGGTCATTTTCTTGGATAAGGTGAAGGGCAGAGTTGTGAAGTTAGGCTCTCTGGATTTAAATGCTAGACACCACTTCTGTGATCTTGGGCAAATTATTTACTTACTTTTGGTATATCATTGCCCCTACCTAGGAAGTGGCATTTATCATAGGGTCTACTTTCTGGAGTTACCATGAAAAATCAATGAGATAATTGCATATTAGTGCGTAGATTTGGGCATTGAGGGTTCAGCCCCTGTGAATGCAGTTTTCTGTATTAAAAACTTTTATCCTTTGAGTAAAGAACCGGATATTTTCTGGCCTTTGATCCTCAGACTGTTTCTCTCTTCAGAATCTGTTTTTCCAGCTCCCTGAATATTAGCCTGTTTAATTCCCCACAGTCCTTGGACCTGACACGTGAGGACCACCCCATCTCCCTTCCTCTCTCTTGAGTCACTGCCCCCATTTGTCCCTCCGTGTCCCACTCTGGACCTCCATCTGCCCTCCCTACTTCTCTGAGACTCTGTTACTTTCCTCATGTGGGACTTTGCCAGGGAAGGGGCTGCGTCGCTGATCTCTTGTGCATCAGTTTCTGAATTTTCTTCCTTGAAAAGGCCAAATTATCTGCTGAGAAGCCCCAGCCATCGGCCGACAACTCCATCCAAAGCGCTTGTGGTTGCCCTCAGTAGTTTAAAAACAACCCTCCCATCTAGCCCTTTCTGTTGAGTACTTGGGATGGAGATGGGAAAAGCTTACCAAACCCATTTCCTCTTCCTCCTGGGGACACAGCTGGATCACATTTCCCCTCCTCCCTTGCGTGTGGCCATGTGACTGAGTTCTGCCCAATGAAATGTGAGCAGAGCGATGGGAGCCATTTCCAGACCAGGTCCATCCCACCCTCTCCTGGGTGCCTGTCCAGTCTCCTTCCCCTTTTGCCAGCTTGAGACAGATGAGCACGGTGAATGTGGAAGGCAGATCTGGAGACGGCAGAGCAGGAAGGAAGCTTGGAAGGAGGCTGAGTTCCTGGACACTCATGAGGGATTGATAGACAGCCAGGAACAGCTGCCTTGGACTGAGTATAAATGTCCCTTGTGCTAAGCCACTGATGTCTAAGGGGTGGTTTGTTAGAGTAATCATCCTGAGTCTAAAGAATCCACTTGCACTGCCCGAGATCCAGCAGTAATCCACTTTATCTTCAGTAGCCCCTTCAAGGGTCTTCCTCCCCGAGCTCTCTTTCCATATGGCTTCCAAAGCAATAATCCAAATAACAAAGGCTGACCACGGTCACTCACGTCTCTGCTTGAAGAACCTTCACTGATGCCTACAAGATAAAGTTCAAGTCTTTTATTAGCTGGCCCTTCCTGCATCTTTTATTTTATCTCTTATTTGTCTCCTCATTGAACCCTGCAAAATCTTAAAAAAACAAAAAACAGAGCACACTAAAATATGATTTCCATGCAACAGAGAGCATAGATATTGCGTAAAGAATTGGATACAGGCAATTACCATGACACAGGCAGGTGAGTTTGGATTTCACTGAGTTTAAGGAACAGTTGTGTTTGTAGAGGTCAGCGCATTCATACACCCAGACCCCGGCTGCCTTTGGGCCCACCTATTTATAACATTTTCTATTAAAAAGTTTTACAAGAGACGACCACATGGAACCATAGTCACACATAAAGACGTCCATGGGAGTGATACGGAGTGGGTGAGCCTGGTCAGTGCTTACTGCTCTAGAAAAGAATCTTGAGGCGTCCTTCTGCTACTTTCCCATGACCTGACCTCTGCTACAGCCATTGCAAACACCCTTCTATTTGTCAGATGACCCCGTCCTTTTCACGCCATCGTGTCTCTGCGTGGGACGCTTTCCCTGTCTTATCCTCCAGGAAGTGCCCTGGTCCTCCTTCAGAGCTCACTGAGGGCTTTACTCTTTCTAGCTAAGCTTCTCCAACCTTCTGGTCCCCTGGCTCCTAAGGCAGGTTAGTCATGAATTCCTCTAACTTAAAGCTCTTGGTGCAAGCTCTCCAGTTAGAACATTGTACGGTAGTTATCTGGTTGTGTATCTGTTTTTCTCACTAGACAATGAGCTGGGAGGAGAAGAGTATGATTGTTTAAATAGCATATTTACATATACGAAATACATATAAATGATTACGTGTGTAAGTAGCAGGTACTCTACACGCACAGATTGACTCATAAGTAGGGGGAAGAGGGAGTCTGTATGTCCACATGCAATTCAGCCAAAGTGTTGGCCGCAGGCTGGTGATGAGATCACTTATGTTTCTGCCCACCCCTTCTAGGAGGACCATGGATGCGGCATGAAAGAGGAAGAAAATGTATTCTGAGTGGTCCCAGAGGTCAGAACTGGGACCAGTAGTTGGAATGATCTGGGGCCTAATCTCGGTTCCATTAAAGATGACAATTTCCCCTCTTCACTAAAATACACTAAAAAAAGAAAAAAAAAAAAAAAAAAAAAAACGAAGACATGTTTTAAACATCAGAGAAGTTCAGATAATAAAAGACATACACTAGGTACCTACCAGCAAGATGCATCAGATGTTGACATTTTGCCATATTTGCTTCAGGCTTCTTTGTTAAAGAAACAAATGTTACAGATAGAGTTAGAGGCCCCTCCCTCACCCCTCTCTTCCCCCCTTCTCAGAGGCCACCACTGCTTTGTGGTTGGTGTGTATCCATCCCATGCACGTTTTTGTACTTTTACTAGATGCAACATACATTATTGTTAAATGAATATTTACATATATGAAAGATATGTAAATGAATATATATGTGTGTATAGTATCATATTGTATGCACCAATATTGTGTTTTTTTTAAGACATCCATTCAGTTGCATGTAGATCTAAAGAATTTATTTCAATGACTGCAGACTATCACTACTGTACAGATAAACCCTTTGCTGTTTGCTGACTTAGAGATATTCAGTTACATTTTTCACTGTGATAACCAGTTCTGAAAAGCACGTCATTGTTTATGCTTCATCATGTGCACAAAATAACACATTCTAACCATAGAACTGGCTGCTTCTAGAGGTCAAGGTCTTCCAGTCCCTGGAGTTGATCATGGGGAAGTTTATCAAGGAATGTTATAAAGGAGTTTACTTCACTGGTTTTTAAGTTGAATCTGATGATGTGTAAATTCCCTTCCAACACTGAAGCTGGAGGTTTTCTTGAGTTTGGGAATAAAATATTAAATAAGCATGTCGTGGAGTTTTCTTTGAATTCTAGGGTCACAAGGAAAGTGCAGTAGAAGCTAACCATGGAACCAATGATTAGAAGACCCTTTAGCAGACCACCTCTTGGTGGGTGTCTCCATGTTGGAACTGTCATTATTCTAAACAGTTTTCATTAAGTCATTCAGCAAACATTTGTTGAGCACCTATTATGTGCCAGGCACTAAGTGTTAGGCATATGTAGTGAAGAAAACAAGGTCTCTCGTGGAGTTTATGATTGCAGAGAAATATGTAATGTAATGTCAGGTGCCTTTATGGGCTGAATTGGGTCCCCCCAAATTTATATTTTGAAGCCCTAAGCCCCAGTACCTCAGAAGAAGACTACATTCAGAGATGCAGTCTTTAAAGTGATTAAATCAAAATGAGGCCATTGAGGTGGGTCTTAATCCAATCTAACTGCTATCCTCATAATAATAGGAAATTTGGACACACAAGGAGAGACGAGGGCACATGTGCACAGAGGAGAGGCCTCGTGAGAATACAGTGAGGAGGGGCCCAGGCCTCAGGAGAGACCAAATCTGCCGACACCTTGTTCTTGGACTTCTAGTCTCCAGAACAGTGAGAGGACAAATTTCTGTTGTTGAAGCCACCCAGCCTGTGGGCTTTTGTTCCGGCAGCCTAAGCAAACAAATACAGCAGTTGTGGAGAAAAATAAAGCAGAAAAAAGAGATGGAAAATGAGGAGGCTGGTATTTTATGAGGACGGTCAAGGAAGCACTGCCCTCGGAAATATTTCATCAGATCCTGTGATACTCTGCACTTTACAGATGAGGGAATGTGAGCTCAGAGAGGTTAAATGACATCCACAAAGCCCCACAGCTGGGAAGCAGCAGGGATTCAAACCTCTGTCTTTTGATTCCACATTACTCTTGTGTTACACAGTGCTGTGCTGCTCCTGTTTTTTTTTTTTAAAGGGAAGACTAGCAGAGAGACGATGCTTTACAGTTTATACATTATTTCCATCCATGCTCTCACATTTGATCATCACAGCGAATTTATTATGTAGGAAGATGATCTCCCTTCCTTCCCCTCTGCTCCCCTGCCCCCTCCTCCTCCGCTTTCTTATCATCTTTGTTTACTGAGGCTCAGAGAAGTTAAATGATTGGCCCAATCTCACAGCAGCAGAGTAAAACAGTCAGAGCTAGAACTGAATTCTACTCCATTGATCTTTCCACTTTGTAAGAGAAAGTGTTTCCTCTTCAGACAAATCCTTGATCAGCTCCTGAAATGTACATCGAGCTACAGCCCTGTATTTACTCTCCTGAGAGGTATCCCACCTGGACCCCCGGGTGATCGGCTGGGCCATCAGCCTCAGCACAGTAAGCCCATTTCTCGGAGGCATCAACCCTTCTAGCTCCCACAGCCCACAAGACCCTGCACGGCCCATCAAGCCTCCCGCTGCAAATCAACCTAACTGTGGAGAGTTAATTCGTCTAACTATAAAGGGCATTCAATAAGTGTAAAACAAAACTAATTGGTTCTCTTCCATACAAATTTAATCATACCATAAAATGAGATCAATGCAAATAAAAACCATTGAGTAGGTTAAGTGTCGAGGATCCATAAAGGGGGAAAAACGGTCCATGAGCATCATCCTAGGAATTGAAATCTGGGCGCGTAGTCACATGTGCATTAATCATCTCGCACGCTGCCAGAGTTGACAATAGCTGGGCTGTGTTGGAGGGACACTGCAAATGTCCTTCTTTTGTGCCAATTGTGCAGAGGAGATGATTTCCTCATTGATTTTGGGGCGCATTTGTTATCAGCTAATACATTCTGGATAATATTCATCGGCTGCCTGTTCCGTGCGTCTGCACGCCACACGTTGCCTGCAGGTGCTGCCCGAACTGTTCTGGCAGTGACTGTCCTCATTGTAGATAAAGAGGCTGGCGTTTGTGGAATGTACTTCCTCAGGGGTTAAATAATGCAGAGGGGGAGGGGTGTGGAGACCTCTTCTGTGCACAATTTATTTGGTGGGGAAAAACGCTGGGTAGAATGGTGACTTCTAAAACATCAAATCCAATCCTTTGTTTTATTGTTACCCCTTATTGGAGGGGCAAGTGAAGGCATTTATACCACTCACCTTTGTTCGTCTATCAGATGGATTCTTGACTCCTTTCCACCCTAAGTAGAATCACTGGAATTACCTGGAAGCTGAGCCCTGTTCAGACTCTGAGGGGAGCCCATCAGGACGGGTCCCTGGGGAAGGGCAGCCCTGCAGCCAGTCATACTGCCGTAGAGTATGTGCTCCAGACTTCTGCCCAGGGAGGCGCCTGTCTTTCTATTTTGCATTCTGATCAAAGCCCTTGCAAAGCTCACACCAAAGCAGACATTCGACTGGAACCAGGACATTGCTACCTGTGAACTCTGAGAACCACCATGACCTGGAATGGACTAAGGCCACATGCCATGTACCTGGACCTCTTTGATGGAGACCTCGTTGTGGTTGTCTGCTGAAGTCTACTTTCTCTTCCTTACCTCTCCTTCCTGCTTCTACTCCCCGTTCCCCAAGGTGGCATAAACTGTGAATTGCCACTAAAATCCATTCTCCTCTTCTCCCACAGCCACAGAATCACAGATGGACATGGATGCCCAGCCAGGGACCGCAATTCCAAGCCTCCCTTGCAATTAGGTGTGGCCATGACTGAGTTCTTTTCCAAGGGAAGGTAAACAGCTGTGATGTGAATGGTAAGGATCAGTGAGACCTTGGAAGTGTTTGAGAAGGAAAAGTCACCATCAGCCTGGGTCCCTGAATCTCAGTGTGGAGAAGAACCCCTGCCCATATGAAATACCTTCCCTAGACTGACAGTGTAGGGGAGAAACTTCTATTGTATTAAGGCTATTATATATTTGGGTCTATTTGTTACAGCACTTTTGCTACTTCTAACCAATACATTCCATCATACCTTATCTCTGTAAGCATGTCTAGTGTGTACCTTCAGGTCCTATGCAAACTAATTAGACCTACTATCTACTGAGATTTTAGTTCTTTGATCTCATCCATTCTTCACTTTCCCACTCCCAATGGAAATAGTTTTCTTTTTTTTGTTTTTTACCGACTTCAAAATTAATACATGCTTATTGTGAAAACAGTCAGACAATGAAGACTTGCACAAAGATAAAGTTTAACTCACTATTATTACACCATCCAGAGGAAACTACCCTAAATCTTTTTCTTTAAATATACACATCTGCATAAAATACTTTTACTGAAGTATAATATACATGAAGAAAAGTTCACATATCATGAATGGACAGCTTGATCAATTTTCATAAAGTGAATATACCCTTGTTACTGGCAAGCATATCAAGAAACAGAACATTCTTACACTCAAGAAATCCTCCTTTTTCCCCATTCCACTTGTTACCCCCAAAGGTAAACATGCTCTTTTTTAAAAACCAAAAGTTTGACTAAACATTTTTTGCAAACTGATTTTTAAAAAGTTTTTAACATACCATAAATTTCTTTCCATGTCAGTGTATATAGGTGTATATCATAATCATTAAAAATTAATTGTATGCCCTTTAATTAACGCATCATAATTTATCTAATGCTTAATTTATGTTGTACAGTTTGGTTAAAATGATGCTACAATGAGAATTCTTGTACACACATGTTTCTACATTTTTTTCCTCCTAAAAATGCAATCATAGAAGTTGACTTTCTGGATCAAAGGTATAAACACTTTAGGTATTTTGAAAACACATTTAAAATTTTCTCAATAGAAATATTGTATCAATCAACATTCCTATTTTCCCATGCCCTGAAACATACTACACTTACATATCTTCCTCCTCATGTAGCAACATTTATTGGGCTGGAGATCTATTGTTTTCCTCTTCCCAGAACATTTCTACCCTTATTTCCCTTCTGCTGATCGTAGTCCCTAACCCTCCTGGTGACTAGGGTGGTCATGTGACCCAGACCTGACTAATCATAGCACCCTTTTTTGGGAGTATAATTGCTTTACAATGGTGTGATAGTTTCTGCTTTATAACAAAGTGAATCAGCTATACATATACATATATCCCCATATCTCCTCCCTCTTGCATCTCCCTCCCACCCTCCCTATCCCACCCCTCTAGGTGGACACAAAGTACCAAGCTGATCTCCCTGCATAGCACCATTTGGAATGGGCGTATGATCCAAGGAGAGCCAATTGGAGTTCTTCCCTGGGATTTATATACAAACAATGGAAGAGAGACTTTTATCTGCCAGTTTTTGTAATCTAGGAGGATGTGAATTTGGGGCTGTCAGTGGCCATCTTCCCCACAATATAGAGAGGTTTTTGTTTGTTTGTTTGTTTTTTGGTTTGTGTTTAGAATGAAACTAGAACTAAACAGAAATAAGACATAGGATTTGAGAAAGGAAAAGAGTGTTTGGATAAGAGTGAACTCCTGAGGCTCTGGTTTTGTGGGAGTTGACCACAGGCACTACCTTGGAATCCTTCCCAGTTTTGTGAGGCAATGAATTACATTTTTGATTAAGCTATTAATAGTTTAGATTGGGTTTCTGTTACTTACAACTGCAAGAGCTGTGGCTATTACACATTTCCATAGAAAGACTGATGCAAAACAGGGAGGAGTAGTTTCTGACATGTGGATACCATTTGGGAAGAAAGATTAATTTAGTCACATCCAGTCTTAAAAAACCAGGGTTAGCCATTAACGAGCCTTCAACTGAGGAGGGAGTCTCTGCCTTTATCACCCTAGTGATGATGTTTGAATTTTTTTGGTAAACTGTTATACAAATGTGAGGGTCTTGAAAGTATTTAGAACTTTGTCAGGAGGCACAATGTGTCAGAATTATGCCAATTTTATAGGAGAGAATACTGTAGCTCCAAGCAGTATTGTTGACTAGTTCAAGTGACTTTGAGAATGGATGAATAAGAGCCTGAGTCATTTCTGTATTTGTCAAGCAGAATGTCTTTGGAAGGGTCATCCCAACTGAATGAGTGCTCACATCTGGTTTTGCCTTCTTGCCACCTCAGCAGATAAAGCTGTGGATGTAGATGCACCTGCAGAGGTTGACATCAGGGGGTCAGGAGGGAGGGGAAGGCCCAGCATATGTGGAGGGCCAGAAGTCTAGGCAAATAGTCTGTGTGTGGTGGTAGTGGTGGCGGTGGTTGTGTGTGTGTGCATTTGTGTAGTGATAGTTGGACATCCAGGGATGCATTAGAGAAGCATCCTATCACTGGGAACCCACTTAGCTGGGAATCCAGGAGAATTCTGGTCCCTGCTGGGAATCTGGCAGGACAGGGAAGCATCCTTTCCCAGAAGTATTCTGAATAATTAGGGAGGTTTGCTAGGCTGGAGCTGAAGAGTGAGGAAAGGGAAAAGGCAGGTCTGAGTGTTTGGAGGATATATTCCAAAATAGAAACACAATCTATGACCACATAGGTGACAGCCATCCCATATCAATTCTGAGACTCAGCATCCTGATCTCTAAAATGGGCATCAGAAAACCTACCTCAGTTAATGGCAACTTACCAATAACGGACTCAGAAACATGGGAGTCAGAACCTCTTCCTGTGGGGAGGGTGCTCAGGGGATGGGAATAATCACATATTAGCATCAATGTGGGAGCTCAGGTCTCAGGATTTCTCTCAACGAAACTTGTACACCCCAGGGCCTTTGTACTTGCTATTGTTGTTGCCTGAAACACCCTTCCTCCAACTCCTATTTATCTTTCAGATTTCAGTTTAAGTGCTATTTCCTTTATGAAGCCTTCTGCTCCCCACACTTGCCCCAGACCAGATTAAACTTCTACTAACCCCCAAAGCTTCTATTTTCAGCATGTATCATTGTTTGTTTAATGATCCGCTCCCACAACCATCCTTGGTTAGACCGAAAGTTTGTTGAGCATTATTTATGGCACGTAGTTGGCTCTTAAAGTTTGTTGAACAACTGAAGGAATGAAGAGTTTGGGATACCTTCCTGAAGTCCATCAGGGATGGTGAGTCTAGGTCAAGTTCAGGTGATGGCATCCTAGAATGATTTGAATTCTTCCAGCCTCAAGATTGGAATTGGGGTTGGGTGAGCTCATAAATGAGGTGTGATATCTAGAGTCCTGACCCCCCTCCACAGCTGGACAGAGATGGACAATGAGATGCACTAATCTTCTTCCTGGATTCTCTTTCTTCCAGAAGAGTTGAGAAAGGTCACACATTGGGTCCTTATTGGTCCCCCAGAAGAAGCCCATCTTGTACATCAGTTGGCTCCCCAGCCACTTACCCACTGCTGACTCTTTCTAGTCCTGGGTCTCTGCTTCTTATTCTCTCTTCTGCTTTTGGGAATGTGCTTCACCCTGAGCTGCTGGGGCTCTGCCTTCTTCCCTATGATTTATCAGCACAACACCTCTTGCCGTTCTACTCTTTCATTTGTCTGCTCTCAATAATTATTTAAGCTTTATTAGGTATTTATCAGGTAAACTGTCAGCTTCTGAAGTTTGCTTATTGTAGCCAGAGTTCGAGAAGGGCAATTTGTAGGCATCTCATAGCTCACACGGCAAATCCTCTCTCTGGATTGAAATTATGATATGAACATGATGTTTTATGAGATGATAGAGGAAAGGTTCCAAATTCTGGGGTTTGATATATATTTTTTTCCTCTGAGCTTTCCTGAGAAAGAAATATGTGTAAGCAGCTCAAATGGCTGGGTATTGGCAAGGAGGGTGTGGAAATGTAGTCAGTATGGGGAGTCAAGAAGGAGCAGATGAATGGTCCAGCTCAGATGGCCTTTATTTAATTAATTTATTTAATTTTCCAACAGTTTTTAATGAAAAATTTCAAACAGACTGAAAAGAAAAAAATATATATATATATGTATATATATTTTTTGACTGCGTTGGGTCTTTGTTGCTGCATGCGGGCTTTCCCTAGTTGCGGTGAGCAGGGGCTACTCTTTGTTGTGGTGCATGTGTTTTCATTGCAGTGGCTTCTCTTGTTGTGGAGCACAGGCTCTAGGTGCGTGGGCTTCAGTAGTTGTGGCACGCGGGCTCAGTAGTTGTAGCTCGCGGGCTCTAGAGCGCAGGCTCAGTAGTCGTGGCGCATGGGCTTAGCTGCTCTGCGGCACGTGGGATCTTCGCGGACCAGGGCTCGAACCCGTGTCCCCTGCATTGGCAGGCTGATTCTCAATCACTGTGCCACCAGGGAAGTCCAAAAAATAATTTTTCAATGAATACTATATAATTATCACCTATATTCTACAATCAACATTTTAGAATATTTGCTTTGTCATATAGCTATCATCTATCCATCCATTAATCTTATTTTTGATGCATTTCAAAGTCTATTACAGACATCAATGTAATTCACCTTTAATTACTTCAGTATACATACCATTAACTAGAGTTTACTATTTGTTTACAGTTCTTTTTTGGGGGTGTTATTTACATATAGTGAATGCATTGATCTTAAATATACCATTTGATGTGTTTTGACAAATGCACATGTCTGTATAACCCAAACCATCACTCCAGAAAGTCCCCTCATATCTCCTCCAGTCAATCTCTGCACCATCCCCATTCCCTGCAAAAGGTAAGCACTGTTCTGATTTTTTTTTTTTTTACCATAGAATTGTTTGCCAGTTCTAGGATTTTACATGTGGAAGCATAAGCATAGAGTACATACTTTCTTGAATAACGCTTCTTTCACGTATCATGTTTTAAAGCCTCATTCATGCTGTGTGAGTCAGTAAATTATTCCTTTTGATGGCTGAGCTGTAGTCCATTGAACGAATATCTCAGGTTTTGATTACTCATTCTCCTGCTGATGGGCACCTAGACTGTTTTCAGTTTTGGGAAATTATTAACAAAGCTTATATAAACATTCTACATGATACTTCTTGTGAACATATGCTTTCATTTCATTTGGGTAAACATCCAGGGATGAAATTACTGAGTCATGGGTTAGATGCATGTTTAGTTTTTTGAAAAACTGCCAGAACTTTCCAAACTAATTGTATCTTTTTACATTCCCATCAGCAACATCTGAGAATCCCAGTTCCACATCCTCATCAACAGTGGTGCTGTCAGTCATTTTAATTTTAGCCATTCAGATGGGTGTGCAGTAGTATATCATGTAGTTCTAATTTCATTTCCTGAATGACTAATGAGGCTGAGCATCTTTTTTCATATGATTATTGGCCATTCATTAATCTTTCTTCATTAAATGTCTGTGCAAATCTTTGCCCATTTTTATTGAATTGTCTGTCTTTTTATTATTGAGTTGCAGGAGTGATGTATATATTCTGGACACTAGTCCTTTGTCAGATATATGTTTTGCAGATCTTTTCCTCAATCTGTGGCTTGCCTATTTGCTTTCTCAATAGTGCTTTTTTTTAAAAATTAATTAATTTATTTATTTATGGCTGTGTTGGGTCTTCGTTTCTGTGCGAGAGCTTTCTCTAGTTGTGGCAAGCGGGGGCCACTCTTCATCGCGGTGCGTGGGCCTCTCATTATCGCGGCCTCTCTTGTTGCGGAGCACAGGCTCCAGACGCGCAGGCTCAGTAATTGTGGCTCACGGGCCCAGTTGCTCCACGGCATGTGGGATCTTCCCAGACCAGGGCTCGAACCTGTGTCCCCTGCATTGGCAGGCATATTCTCAACCACAGCGCCACCAGGGAAGCCCTCAATAGTGCTTTTTGATGAGCAGAAGTTTTTAATTTTTATGACGTCTGATTTAACCATGTTTTCTTTTATGGTTATTGTCTTCCTTAATTCTGTCTAGGAAATCCTGGCTACCTCCAAGTCACAAAGATATTTTCCCAGTTTCTTCTAGAAGCTTCTAGAATTTATGACCCATATCAAATTAATTTTTGTATATGTGTAAGTCAAGGGCCTAAATTCGGTCTTCCATGTTAGTATCCAGTTCTTCCAGCGCCATTTGCTGGAAAGGCTTTCCTTTTCTCCATTACAATGAATTGGTGCCTTTGGTGAAAATCAAATGTTTATAGATATATGAGTCTATTTCCAGACTCTCTATTCTGTCCCACCGATCTATTGGGGGGTCCTTATGTCAGTTCATACAGTTTGGATTAATGTAGCTTTTATAATAAGTCTTGGAGACAAGTTCCATAAGCCCTCTAACTTTATTCTTTTTTAAAGGGTTGGTTTGGATATTCTAAGTTCTTTGCATTTTCATATAAAATTAGCATGTCAATTTCTTTTTAAAAATCTGTTGGGATTATGATTGGGATTTCAGTAAATCTAAGGGGAGAATCTAATTTGGGAAGGCTTGTCATCAGTTTTGAGTCTTCCAATTCATGAATATGGGCTATCACTCCAGTTATTTAGATCTTCTTCTTCTTTTTTTATTTTTTTAAACAGTTTAACTCATTTATTTCACCATCAGATGGCCTTTAAATTCATGAGGTGGAGTGCAAGCCAAGTTAAATACCGCTGGGCTCTCTAGCTCCTTGAACTCTGCTGAAATGGATGATTAATCTGGCTGTAGAGCACTGAAGGAGTTGCAACAGTGTAGGTGAGCAGTAATGTCCTGAACCAGAACACAGGAAGTGGAATGGATTCAGAGGGCAGAGTGTTTGAAGGGGGTAAAAACCACAGGGCTATAGTAGCATAACAGGAGTTATACAATCCTTTTTATTTCTGTTTCTGGTTGATACAGCAAAGAGAGGTAGATTTTTTTTTTTTTTTTGCGGTACGCGGGCCCCTCACCGCTGCGGCCTCTCCCGCTGTGGAGCACAGGCTCCGGACGTGCAGGCTCAGCGGCCATGGCTCACGGGCCCAGCCGCTCTGCGGCATGTGGGATCTTCCCAGACCAGGGCATGAACCCGTGTCCCCTGCATTGGCAGGCGGACTCTCAACCACTGCGCCACCAGGGAAGCCCGGTAGATATTTTTATACCATAGTTTTCACAGGCAGAAACCGAAGCTCCAAAAAGTCACAGATGAGGACATCTATTGTTTTTGCTAGACTGGCATCCCCTCTATGCACTTTTTGGGTAACCGAAGCCAGGTTTTCTTTTGGGGAAATCACCCATCCTCCATTTTCAGTTCATGAAATTGGGGTAAGACTGATGAATCCTCCAACTCTAGAAGTGGGCATATGACCAGGTTTGGCTGATGGGTACAGATTAGTCCCCTGACCAGAGTCACTTTTCATGTGTGGAAAGGCCCCCTGACCTAGACCAGCACAATGCCACTAAGTTCTGGAGCTTTGCTTAGGAAGACTGTGGGAGAGAAGCTCTTTCTCTGATGGGGCTTGAAACAGTGAGGTTGTAATATGTGTAAGACTGGGGCTGTTGGGGGCTTCCATGGGGGAGGGGTGCCTAAACTGAAGCCAGTGAAGAGGAAAAGAGAATTAAGAAGAGATGGAGGGCTTCCCTGGTGGCGCAGTGGTTGAGAGTCCGCCTGCCGATGCAGGGGACACGGGTTCGTGCCCCGGTCCGGGAGGATCCCACATGCCGCGGAGCGGCTGGGCCCATGAGCCATGGCCGCTGAGCCTGCGCGTCCGGAGCCTGTGCTCCGCAACGGGAGAGACCACAACAGTGAGAGGCCCGCGTACCGCAAAAAAAAAAAAAAAAAAAAGAAGAAGAGATGGAGATCTAATGACATCTAGGCCTGGACTTAACCATTCCTCAAGAGCCCACATCTGTACCTTTCAGTTACATGAAACAGAAAGAGCTTATATTATCATTATTATTACTGTTATTATTTCCTTATGTTATTTTTTTATTGGAGTATAATTGCTTTACAATGTTGTATTAGTTCTGCTGCACAGCGAAGTGAATCAACCATATGCATACACACATCCTCTCCCTCTTGGACCTCCCCAGCCCCCATCCCACCCAGCTAGGCCATCACAGAACACTGAGTTGAGCTCCCTGTGCTATACAGCAGTTTCCCACTAGCTATCTATTTTACACATGGTAATGTATTTATGTCAAATCTAATCTCCCAGTTCATCTCACCCTTCCCTTCCCCCCTGTGTCCACATGTCCATTCTCTATGTCTGCCTTTCTATTCCTGCCCGGCAAATAGGTTCATCTGTACCATTTTTCTAGATTCCACATATATACGTTAACATACGATACTTGTTTTTCTCTTTCTGACTTACTTCACTCTATATGACAGATTCTAGGTCCATCCACATCTCTATAAATGACCCAATTTCACTTATTTTTATGGCTGAGTAATATTCCATTATATGTATGTATCACATCTTTATCCATTCATCTGTCGATGGATATTTAGGTTGTTTCCATGTTCTGGCTATTGCAAAATAGTGCTGCAATGAACATTGGGGTACATGTATCTTTTTGAATTTTGTCAGAATGGCCATCATGAGAAAATCTACAAACAATAAATGCTGGGGAGGGTGTGGAGAAAAGGGAACCCTCTTGCACTGTTGGTGGGAATGTAAATTGATACAGCCACTATGGAGAACAGTATGGAGGTTCCTTAAAATACTAAAAAAAGAACTACCATATGACCCAGCAATCCCACTGCTGGGCATATACCCTGAGAAAACCATAATTCAAAAAGACACATGTACCCTTATATCATTTTGGGTAGTATTTTCTATCACTTAACCAAGAGCCTTGATCAATACAGCCCTTCGGCTAGAGAAGTGGGAATGGAGGGAATGGTGACAATGATGATTTGTGGGAACCTTCAGATCTGAAAGTCTGCACTGTCCCCACTGTGTATGTTGAGGGGGAAACATGGAGAAAAAGATACAACAAAGAACCTCACGCTGATCACAGAAGTCACCTGGAAACCAGGGCTCAAGGCAGGGCACCTGGGACCAAATTCTGGCTCAGCAGCTCATCTCTGAGTGACCTTGACCAAGTCTTCAACCTCCCTGGGCCTCAGAGCCACATCTTTACTTGGGGACATTTATTTATGTTTTTTTTTTTTTTTTTTTTTTTTGGTGAGAATCAGAAATTACAACCATGCTTTGTAATGATAAGATCTGTGAACATGCTACTGATACTGTTACTACTTTTATTATGACTCCCCATTGCTGGATATCACAGAGAGGTCAAATGCCTACATGTCCCAGGTATCAAATTCAAGCAGCAGATGGGTTACTAGGATTGATGGTCTTCAGGAATCTTGATGAAGGGAGTATGTATCTCTGAGGCAGTGACTATGAGCCTGGAGCCTGGTGTTTGAATGTATGTTAACCCCCTAGGTCCCACTGCAGCTGTGCGTGGTTGATTGACTATCTGCATTTTACCACTTGGGAGATGCAGATCATTATTCAAGACCACACACGGGGCCAGGGGCAGACCTGGGTCTAGAGTCAGTTCTGTTGGACTCTATAGATCCCATCTTTCCACTAAGGGGCTCTGCCTCAGGATTCAGAAAAGTAGTAGGAAGTTGACAGAAAGAAGGAAAAAGATCTGGAATGAGAATTGTTCTAAATCTGGCCTTAACGTAAAAAGACAAAGTATCCTCAGGACATGGCTGTGAAATCCTCAAGTGGGTAGAAGGCCTGGTTTGATCAGGTGGCTTGATCTCCTAGAATCTTGACTTTGTTAAAGCCCATTCATTTATTTATTCATTCAATTATTTATGGAACATATATTGAACATCTACTATGTGCAAGACCTTGGACTAAGCTTGTGAAGATGAATTAGTCACTGTCTCTTCCCTCAAGGAATTCCACCTGCTAGGGGATGTATTCCTGCAAATACCTTACTCTAGTACAATGTCATAAGTTCTAAATAGGACTGTGATCAAGATGTACATCATAGGGACTGAGTAATAGAAACTAATCTGAAATGAGGAAATCTTGAAAAAGGTTTTAAACAGGAGGAAGGGCATCTGAGCTGGGTTTTGAAGAATACATAGGAGTTCGTCATATGCACAAGGTGAGGGAATGTGCATACCTGAAAGAGGGAACAGCCTGAGGAAAGGTAGAGAGACACACATGGTTGGAGAATAAGTAGTTGTTGGATCTGGTTGGAGCATGGGAGGTGGGGTGTGTAGGAGATGAGCTTGGAGAATTCGGGCAGGGCCAAAGGACGAGTAAACACTAAGATAGGGTCTAGATATTATCCTGGGTGTGATGTGTAGCCTTTGAAGGAGTTTAATCCTGGAAGTGACAAGGATAAATCTGAATTTGCAAAGCTGGCCCTTGCTGCTCTTGGAGGATGGATTAGAGGCTGCCAAGCTTGGGGTAGGGAGGTCACAGAAGGGGCCACTGAGCTCAACAAGGGCAGTAACCACGTGGGCTTGAGTTAGGACTTGAGTTAGTGTTTCAGAAGCTGCTAAATGCAAGATTTGAGGTCCAAAGGGCCTTTCACAGCAGACCTCTCTGCTTGTACACTTCCAGTCTCACTACTTTATAGCTTCCCTATATCTCTGAGTTTCCCAGAGACCATTCTGAAAGGTGTGGTTCCCCTTTCCACCATTCTTATCTATGGGCTCCTGGAAGGAAGAGATAGAACATCTAACTGAAGGAGGCTGAGAAGACTAGCCAGAGAGGGCTCCCTCCTGCAAGAAGGCTGTGAAGATGGGGGCAGTTTCAGTGGACCCCAACTCAAGTCGAGGAAAGGAAATCAAAGACTCTATTATCCTTACCTGCATGGAGAGCTGGAAGAGAAGAGACCAAAGGCCAGATTCCTTCTGCCTTGGAATTCTCTTTGGATTCAGAACAAAACACATGACCAAGCAACATCCAGATAAGTCCTCAGACCATCTAGGCCAGGGGTCAGTAAATATTTTTTTCAAGGGCCGGATAGTAAATACTTTAGATGTTGCTGGCCCTAAAGTCTCTGTTGCGATTACTCAGCTCTGCTCTTGCAACATGAAAGCAGCCACAGAAGACACATAAATGAATGAGTTGGCTGTGTTCTAATCACACTGCATTTATAGAAACAGGGGCTGGCCCTACACCTGTACAGTTGTGCCGAGAACAGGAACACTTTGGAGGCTTAGCCCAAGTCATCGTTCTGCCTTAAGCCTGGTGGGCTCCATCAAGCCCCAGGGGAACCTCTCACTCCATGGTTCCCCCTCCCATTAAAGCTGTCTGCAATTTTCCCAACATGTCTACTCCGTTTCTATGGCTGGCCTGAGTCCCTGATGAGCAAGCTCTTCTCCCCATGGGGCGGGGGTGGGGAGGGCTAATTTCCTACCTTGCTCGTCAACCATTTGCTTAGAACTTTGGAACCTAGAACCACAGGTTGGGTACTGATTGCCCAACATCAGGTGCCGTATTGTCTGGATCATCCTGAAATCCTGCCTCATCTGAGCAGACCCTCTTGACAGCATCATATGTGCAAACACCACGTGGGACTCTGGTTTCCATAGGCAGGTCAGGGACCCCAGGTGGATCCCGTTCTGTTCTCCTCTGAGTCTTCCACTTAGAGACCTCTCCCTCCTGTCGGAGGCCAGGCTGCCAGGTTGGGGGCTGGGTTGGGAGTCACCGGTCTGGTAGGCGACTGGGGATAGGAGAAAGAGCAGATGGGAGGAGAAATCAGGAACTCCTGGTCCAACTGAGGCGTATAAATCGCCTGGCTGCTGTGAAGCGTTTTAAATGTTTTGACAATCCCCAGTCCATCAGAGCCTTTAATTGGGTTTTGACTGAGTTGTTCTATATGTAAATACCAGTTACTGGTGAGGTTGTTTATAGCCAAACTGTCTGTTTATGCAAATTGTGTTCCAAGATCGCAGTGGTTTCATTGCAGGATAAAAACATTCCCTTTATTTAATGCCAAAATCGCTCCCTTCTTGGGCTGGGGTTTATTTTCCTCTTTGACTTTTAAATACAGCACAGCAATTTGGTGAGCTGGAGGAGGGGATATGGTTCCCATCCAGCTGAGGCCACAAGGCCTCCCAAAGAGGCAGGCAGTGAAGCTGGCAATTTGGCTTTCACAGATGCACAGTGTGCTCTCAGCTCTCTCAGCCCAGCATCCCCTCAAGGTAGATGAAGGCCCTCGTTGCCCCTCGAAGCAGCCGTGTTTGGGCGGTTCTTACAACTGTAAAGCTGTCCTTGATAACGATTTGGAATTTGCCCTCTTGAAACTGACCCTCTGTTTTCACCAGTCTCCTAACTCCTCATCGCTCACCTGGATGATTAGAATAGCCTCTCTCTTCCCTTGAATAATCCCCTCAAAGCCCAGAGTGGACTTTTGGGAACACAGATCTCTCCTGTCTCACTGCCTTTTGCCCTCAAGATAAAACCCATGGTCTCTCGGATGGTCTATTTGATGCTCTGTGATCAGGACACATTTTTCATATCCTTGAACCCTAAACTCCAGCTTTACTGAATCGCTTCAAGGCTTTTATCCCTGGCCTCTCAATTGATGTCGAGGAAATAAAACGTCAGACTGGTGCCACAGCACATTTGTTCATCTCAGTATTTACCAAGTATACCAAATTTAACCCTGGTGACACAGCAGTGACCAACACAGAGAATGGCTCTGCCCTCATGGAATTCATCTTCTAGTGGAGCTCACATACAAATTTCTGGCTTCCAGTCTCAGCTGGTGAATGCTTCCTCCTGCAGGACCACACTCAACACAAGTTCAAGCCTTTCCTCTTAACAAGCTCACTGCCACCATTTCCCCCTCCCTCAGCAAACTAACCATTCTTCTGTTTTGCAAAGAAAATTATAGTCAGGAGGAAAAATTCCCTCATCATCCTTTTCTTCTCCACCTGAACCCCACGCCTTCTTCCACCTCCCTCCATTTTCATTTCAGAGGGCAAGCATGAAAGGTGAACCCGCCTGTATCCCCAAGACCACATACCCCCACCCACTCCGGGTTTCTGCTCTGGTGACTGCTGTTCATTTCTCCTACATGTTTATCTCTGCCTTGTTACGGTTTGCCATCACCATTTCTACATGCTCAGGAACCTCTCCCGCTTTAGAATAATAGCTTTATAAGAATACTCTCTCAATGCCATGCTCATAGGTTCTCAAACTCAAACAGCAGGAGATTTTGAAAGCAGATGCCTCGGCTACATCACAGAACAATTAACGGAGTCTGCGGTGGTGGTGAGCCCCGGAATCAATATGTTTTGAAACTTCCCGAGGTGATTCTATCACCAACCAGGGTTGAAAATCATTGCTATTGTCTTATTGCTTCCCTTCCTGCCATAGAAAATCTATTTAAAATTAGCCCAAGATATTGTCTCTGTTTCCTGTCCTCTTACTGACTCCTCAATCCAATGCCATCCAGCTTTGTTCTATCAATTTACTAAAATTGCTTTGAAAATTTCACTAGTAACGCTCTATATCTAAATCCAGCTGACACTCCACTTGACTCCTGGAGCATTTGATAGCATTGACTGCGCCTTCCTTCTTGCAATGGCCTCTCTGGCTCCCGTGATACCAGCCTTTGTTGCTTATTCTGTATTTATTCCTTTTCAGCCTCTTTTATGGGCTTCCTTCCTTCAGCCACGTTTTTGGATATTGGTGTCCCTAGCATTTCATTCTCTTTTCTCCCTGGCTGAGTCAATCTATTATTTCCATCTCTATAATGGTGTTTCCTAATTTCCATTTTTAGCCCAACCTTTTTCAAGCTCCACATCCTTCTCCTCCACTACCTGTTGAATGTCTCACATGCCTGTTCCTTAAACCAGATTCGCCTCTTTTACTCTGCATCTCCTCATATGACCTCATCAGGATACCCAATCCTGAAATCTAGGGTCAGTTTTGTTTATTTCTCTAACTCTCTTTCACATGGAATTGGTCACTGGGTTCTGAACAGTTCCACAGCCTAAATACTTACTGAGTCTCTCTGCTTCTCTCCCATTCCCCAGATCATAGTCACTGTCTTAGCTCAGGTCTTCATTTCTCTCTTAGATCGCTTTCTTAGTCTCACCTCCTTTAAGCCATTCTCCACGCTATCATCACAGTGATTTCTCTATAAAATCTGACCGTACATTTTCTCCTTAAAGCTGACCTTTCAAAGACTCTCTGTGGCACAGATATTGAAATCCAAGGTCCTCGAGATGTGTGTGGTTGTTACAGTTGGATAGAAATATGACTTACAGAAAAATGCCAATAGATGCAGGTATGGGATGAGTGCTTCTTTAATGTAGGCAAAGACAAGATTTTCAACACACAGAGCAGGAGGGTGGAAAGACCAACTTCCCTGACCTTCAGGTCCCATGACTTGAGCTTCAGGTTCCATGAAGGCACCCCACTGCTCCAACAGGTCCTGGAGATGATCCCTTTTTACAGTTTTGGTTTGTTTTTATTTCCCTATCAAGTGAAGTAGAGATGCTGGTTATGTGCATGTCTGACCACCAAGTGCCAGTAAAGGATAATAATGCCAACACACATTTTGGGGTACTTCCTTCAAGGATGGCAGAATCCAAAGTCGCTTTTGCACGTTTTCTTCCCCCAGCCTCACTGCCAGGGAGGTCCAGCCTTAATGCCTGTTCAGTCTGTTCTGAAGCCTGGCCTCTGCCTCTGCCTCTCTCTCCAGCCTCATTTTCTGCTGTGCCCTACCTCACACCATACGCTCCAGCCACACTGAAGTACCTGCAGGTATATAAATGTGTCATCATTCCTTTTGCATCATTGCATTTGTCCGTATAGCTCCTCATGCATGGAGCCTGGATATTTCCTTCTTATCCTTCAAGATTCACTCAGCATATATTCAAATTGATGACATTAATTTAAAGATGACAGATTATGTTGAGTCGCTTAAATAGCTTTTCATTGGCAATGTGAATATGGTATTGACAGTTTCAGGGAAAGATCTTTTGAGTGTATTGTCAGTGTTATGATGGAAAAAATCTTTTCAAATTCTGACAACTGCAAAATTTTTTTATCTGCATCATGATAGTTAAGACTATGAACTCGAGAAGCCAACATGAGTGGGTTAAAATTCTGTTCCTACCATTTATTAGCTAGGGACTCAGGCAAGTTATTAATATCCCTGTGCCCCCAGCTTCCTTATTTACAAAATGGGATGATAATAGATACATCACAGTGTTGCTATCATGATTAAATTATCTTATAAAAGTAAACTTTTATGAGCGTTTGATGTTTTCATGGGTATTATACAAGAGAGGAAACATCACTTAGCATAAAACGTTTTTTTATTAATCCATCTCTTTTTGTACGTTTTTCATTAAGGACCACTTAAGGAAACACAACTTTAAACCATATTGATCCTTATACAAGCATAAACTCAGGCATTAAAATTTTATGACAGCACCTCTAGATGAGATGGGCTCATCTCTCAGGGGATCTTGTGTCTGCAATTTTGCCTTGTCTTCACTAGATGGAACTACTGTTAGTTGAACCAGCTGGACCTTAAGAGTCAAGAAGTTGAGAAAGCTAAGGTTAATTGAATTTCTCCAAGAATAATAACCCACAGGCAAGTTTGCTTATTATAAAATGAAATAAACGCCTTCCTTAAAACTTTGCTTAAAAAAGATGCATAATAAAATTAAATGCAGCATTATCTGCCTCCCTCCCACCCTCCCTATCCCACCCCTCTAGGTGGTCACAAAACACCGAGCTGATCTTCCTGTGCTATGCAGCTGCTTCCCACTAGCTATCTATTTTACATTTGGTAGTGTATATATGTCCATGCCACTCTCTCACTTCATCCCGGCTTACCCTTCCCCTTCCCCGTATCCTCAAGTCCATTCTCTAGTAGGTCTGTGTCTTTATTCCCCTTTCACCCCTAGGTTCTTCATGACATTTTTTTTAAATTCCATATATATGTGTTAGTATACGGTATTTGTCTTTCTCTTTCTGACTTACTTCACTCTGTATGACAGACTCTAGGGGGCCTCTGGATCTTGAAGGGAAGTCCTCCACAGGAGGTCCTCACATCTTAGGGGACACCAGGTGGCTGATGTTTACACATATGGGGGTGGTAAGTGACAGGTCCTGGGAGTGGCTAGAGCCTTGACTGTCCTCTGCTGTTGGGGAGATGCTGCCAGAAGCTAGAGAGAGCGAGTCCCTTCTCCCCTTCTCCTACCAGTCTTTCAGCAATGCCTCCTTCTGGCAAAACCCAGAAGGAAGCCAGGCATCAAGGAATTCTGGGATATGAAGTATGCAGGCAGCCAGCCCCACAATCTCAGAGTAGAGCAGAGGTTGGCAAAGTACAGCCCACAGGCCAAATTTAGCCTCCTTTCATGTGGCCCACAATTTAAGAATAATTTTACATTTTTAAACGTTGAAAATAATCAAAAGAAGAATAATATTTTTGACATGTAAAAATTATATAAAATTCAAATTTCAGTGTCCATGAATTCCAGCCAGGTTCATTGGTTTATGTGTTGCCTATGGTTACTTTTGTGCTACAGTGGCAGTGTTGAGCCTTTGTGACAAACACTTAGGCCCGCAAAACCTAAAATATTTACTATTTGGCCCTTTACAGAAAATGTGTACCACCCCTGCAGTATGGTTTAGAGAGTGTTTTGGGGGCTGAGAGATAATAAGTAAGATAATAAATGACCCCTTGCAGAACAAAAATGATGACTGAAGGAGTTAGTATGTGTAAAGTACTTTAATTAGAGATTTTTAACATACAGCAAATACTTAACCCATTACGAGTGCTGTATATCAGACACTAGGCTAGGTTTTGGGGCGTCAGAGATGAATAAGGCATAGTTATGACTTCCAGGAGATCCCAGCTCAGTAGTGGTGGAAATTGGGTAAGAAAAAAAATCAAAGCAATATAATAAATGCATTATTAATATCCTACTGTTTGCCCTTGCTGTTCTGGGCTGCAGGAGAGATGCCACAAAAATAAGGCCTCAGGCATTTCCTGTACTAGAACAGGTATGGTCCCACCATACCCCCCATATACTGCTAGTGTAAATATTTGCCTTAGGACCCGTCTTTCCTCTAAAATGAGGCGACCATCTCCAGATCTCCAGAGTCTTATCTATTATACAGTTGACAATAGGCACCTGTATATATGTGTGTTGAATGACTGAAAGAACAAATTGGGATTAAGCAATGTTCCATTCAGAAGGCACCTTCTCATCTAGTCCAGTCTCTTCAAATGGAGAAATTGAGTTTCAAAGAGTTTATGCAGCTCACCCTCTGGGTGGTTGGATTAAGGAAAAACCTGCCTTTTCAGAGCAGGTATAGCCTGATGCCAAGGCACATGGCTTGGTGGGCAGAGCTCAGACCAGAATTTCAGCCCTTGCTCACCCCTCTTCAGCTGGAGGCCTTGTGCAGTACGTAACTTGTACAACCTTACAGGGCAGTCCCAACCTGCCTGCATCAGATCTTTCTCCAGTGTCTGCCTCCCTGCACCCATAAGCCTCTAGTTTCAATTCCTCTACCTTTTCCAAAACATCCCTTGAGGCGCAGGTGGGTGGGGGAGATGATGTATTTACAGCTTGGTGTTTGAGAAAGATCCCATAGTGAAAGGGATCCTAAATCTTTCTGCAATTGGGCTGCACACTAATCACTTCCAGGTCCTGGGGCTGGCAGCTGGCATGGCTCTAAGTAGCCGGCTGTCACGCCCTCGCATACATATTCCTGTTGTCAGAATTAATAAGGTACAATTGCTTGGGGCCTTGTTACCCAAGAATTAAACTTTGGATTTTATCGTGCAACCTCGAGGATGCTTTTACGGAATCAGAAGCGTTTGGCCATTAAATACTGCTAATATTCATCGTTCCCACATGGGTGCTTCACATCCTGCTCCATTCACAGTGTGATTAAGGAATTAATTGATTTCGATGAGATTGGCACATGCTCTTGACAATAAAATGATGAGTGCTTTATGAAGCTGTGCATATAGTGGGCTTGCTGCCGCCCTCAAGGCTGGTAAGTGGGAGCTCATGGGCGTTTGGGACCAAGCCCAGATCACAGTGACACTTGCCTCTGGCCAAAGAAATCTGTAGATCCTCCAAGAGGCTTCAGAGTCCAGCTCTTCCTCCTTCCAGTTCCCTCCCTCTTCCCTTTCTTCCTCCCTCTTTCTCTCTCTCTTGCTTCCTCCTTTCTAATTTATATCTTCCCTTTCCCAAATTTCTACCTAACAAGCTCTCTCCCTCCCTCCCTTCTTTCTACTCTTCCCTCCCTCTCTTCTTCCTTCTCTCCCTTCCCCGATATCTTATTAAAACACCCATTTTCATTCTCTGCCTTAAATTTCTAGGAATCCCTTAACCTCACTTGAGCCTGATCTGCTTTTCTGTTGGGAGAATTTCGTTCCCCAAAACAGAGGCCCACTCAAACTGGCCCACCCAAGAGGGGTCCTAATAAGACAAACACATGGAGTTGTAAGGAGACCAGAACCTCTTAATTCTAGAACAGAGCCTCTAACAGGGTCAGGCCTCGTGGATACAGGCCTTGGATAGGACGGAAGTTCTGGATTTCAGGTGCCTGCAGTTTGTGGTGAGAACATATGATAATGTTTACTGAGTGTTTCCTATGTACCAGGCACTGTGCTAAGTGCTTTATGTGGTTTATAGATCACTGACTCCGATGGGAGAGACAGGGGCTCAGAGAGGTTGCCTGCCTTGCACTATGGAACTCAGCAAGTAAGTGACTGAGTGGGAACTGAAACTCAGACAGCCTTTCCCACCTGGTACTTGGTCCATGTTCTATGGAGTACATTGACATTAACCTAACTCATATACACTCAGCCTACACACGGTTTATCAGGGTGCCATTGGCCCCATGTCAGCCTCATTACTGATCAGATCTTCTCCCAGTGCTGGCTGGCAGCCTCTTCCAACCTCCCTTGTCTCCATGTGCGTTATGTGACTCTCTCTCCCTAACGGAATGTGAATAGAAGTGATGTGTGTGAATTCTAGGTCAAGGTGGCTAAGAAGTGGATGTGCTTTTCCTCTCTTTTCCCTTCTCTCTGGAGACAGAGGAACTTTGATTCTCTAGGGGCTTGTAGAGGTTAATATGCAAGAAGCTTGGGTCCCTACATCACCACACGGAGGAGTGCTCCCCACCCACCAGGATATCTGAAATATCACATGAGCAAAAAATGATCTCCCATTTCATTAAGCCTCTGCCATTTTGAATTTATTTGTTACAGCATCTGGAGTTACCTGAACAAATACAGTTTGTAAACCCCACATAGGAAGATAGCATTGTTGGCAAGGGATCTCAAGCAATGCTTTATCCATGACTCGGGACCTCTTGCAGATCAGACAGCAAGGACACTGGCAATGACCATGATGTAACTCATTAGAGGCAGACCTTTGCACTCTGGTCTCCATACACTGCCCTTAATCAAGAGTGATATGAAGCAAAGGACAGAGATGCAGCTGTGGAGGAGAGGGACTTGCTTTCCTGTGAGAGAAGGGCCACAGCTAGGTTGCCTTAAGGGAAACAAAGTGATATTTCTTTTCTTTCTGACTTTGAGGATGGACGCTAATACCTATTACACTAAAAAAAACAAGCCACATCATATCATGTCTCTCCTTGAAACCAGTGGCTTCTCAGTTCACTCCTAATAAAAGCCAAAGTCCTTATTTTGGAACATAATCTGTTCCCCTCTGCTTTTACCTCCCATCACTCTCCTTGCTGTTACTTGTACATGTTCCTGTCTCAGGGATTTTGCATTTGTTTCTTCTGCTTAGAATACTTCTCCCACAGCTATCCTCATGGTTTTCTCTCACCTCCTTTAAGTCTTCTCATGTATCATCTTTCAACACCATCCCTGCCAACTGTATTTGAAATTGTACCTCTTACCCCACCCTACTATTCCCCTAATATGTTATCAAACTTATTTGTTTACTCATTGTCTCTTCACCAGATTGTGAATTTCATAAGGCGAAGATTTTTTATTTTTGTTTACTATTGTACACCGATCCTGGGATAGTGTTTGGAATATCATAGGCACTTCACAAATACTTGTTGTCTAACCACATTCTGTCCTATATTGAGATGCTGTTCAGTGGCATTGCTGTTGACTGTGTTAGTGAACAAATAAATGAATTGATGAATGGATGTATGGGTGGATGGGTGGAAGGATGGATGACTAGTTGGACCAGTTTCCCTATTAATCATCTCACAGTGAAGGTTTGGGCTTGCCCCCATGTCACGCCTCACACATGACACGTGGTAGACCAAAACAATTGGGTGGATTATTCTTGTTTTTGTTTTAAATTAATAAAATTTATTTTTTAGCGCAATTTTAGTTTCATAGAAAAACTGAGCAGAAAGTACAGAGAGTTCCCATATACCCCATCTTCACACATTCACAACCTGCTCCAGTATCGATATCCTGCACCACAGTGGTAGCTTTCTTACAGTCAATGAACCTACACTGACACATTATTATCACCTAAAGTCCATAGCTTACATTAGGGTTTACTCTTGGTGTTGTGCATTCTATGGGTTTGGACAAATGTATAATGACATGTATCCACTATTGTAGTATGACACAGAATAGTTTCACTGCTCTAAAATTTCTGTTTTCTGCTTATTTATTCCTTCCTGTCCCCCTAACCCCTGGCAACCACTGATCCTTTTACTGTCTCCATAGTTTTGTCTTTTTTCCAGAATGTCATATAGTTGAAATCATACAGGATGTAGCCTTTTCAGATTGGTTTCTTTTAATTAGTAATATGCATTGAAGTTTCCTCCATGTCTTTCAATGGTTTGATAGCCCATGTCTTTTTAGTGCTAAATAATCCTCATTTTTGAATGTACCATAGTTTATTTATTCACTTTTTGAAGGACATTTTGGTTGTTTTGGCAGTTATGAACAAAACTGTTACAAACATCTGTGTGAAGATTTTTTTATATTATATTTTTTATTTAAAACAATTTTTTATTGGAGTATAGTTGCTTTACCATATTTTGTTAGTTTCTACTGTACAGCAAAGGGAGTCAGCAATATGTATACATATATCCCCTCTTTTTTGGATTTCCTTCCCATTTAGGTCACCAGAGCATTGAGTAGAGTTCCCTGTGCTATATAGTAGGTTCTCATTAGTTATCTATTTTATACAAAGTATCAATAGTGTATATATGTCAATCCCAATCTCCCAATTCATCCCACCCACCCCCACCTTTCCCCCTTGGTATCCATATGTTTGTTCTCTACGTCTGTGTCTCTATTTCTACTTTGTAAATAAGATCGTCTATACCAATTTTTTCAGATTCTATATATATGCGTTAATATATATTTGTTTTTCTCTTTCTGACTTACTTCACTCTGTATGACAGTCTCTTGGTCCATCCACGTCTGTACAAATGACCCAATTTCGTTCTTTTTTATGGCTGAGTAATATTCCGTTGTATATATGTACCACATCTTCTTTATCCATTTGTCTGTTGATGGGCATTTAGGTTGCTTCCATGTCCTGGCTATTGTAATGTGTGAAGATTTTTGTGTGGACATAAACTTTCAACTTTTGGCGTAAATACTAAGTAGTAAAATTGCTGGATTATATGGAAAGAGTATGTTTTATTTTGTAAGAAACTGCCAAACTGTCTTCCAAAGTGGCAACACCATTTTGCATTCCCACCAGCAATGAGAGTTCTTGCTTTTCCACATCCTCACCAGCATTTGGTGTTGCCAGTTTTTTGGATTTTGGTCATTCTAATAAGTGTGTAGTGACATCTCATTGTTGTTTTAATCTGCAATTCCCTAATGACATATGATGATGAACATATTTTCATATGCTTACTTGCCACCTGTATATCTTCTTTGGTGAGGTGTTACTTTGGCCTGTTTTTAGATTGGGTTGTTAGTTTTCTTATTGTGGAGTTTCAAGGGTTCTTCATATATTTTGGATAACAGTCTTTTATTAGATACATCTTTTGCAAATATTTTTTCCCCAGTCTATGGCTTGTTTTCTCATTTTCTTGAAATTCTCCTTCACAGAACAGAAGTTTTTACTTTTAGCAGGTAAAGGCATAGTCATGATACATGACAGGTTATAGGTACTGGAATTTTAATGAAGTCCAGCTTATCAGTTATTTCTTTCATGATTGTGCATTTGGTGTTGGATCTAAAAAGCCATCACCATACCCAAGGTCAATTAGGTTTTCTCCTATTGTTATCTTGTAGGAGTTTTATAGATTTGCACTTTACATTTAGGTCTATGACCCATTTTGAGTTAATTTTTGTGAAGTGTGTAAGGTCTATGTTTTGATCCATTTTGTTGCATGTGGTTGCTCAGTTTTTCCAGCACCTTTGGTGTAAAAGATTATATTTGCTCCATTATATTGCTTTTGCTTCTTTGTCAAAGATTAGTTGACTGTATTTTTGTGGATCTATTTCTGGGTTCTCTATTCTGTTTCATTGATTTGTCTATTCTTTCACCAATAGCACACTGTCTTGATTATTCTAGCTCTATAGTAAGTCTTGAAGTTGGGTAATGTCAGTCTTAATATTATGTTGCTTATTCTGGGTCTTTTGCCTCTTCATATAAATTTTAGAATCAGTTTGTCAATATCCAAAAAATGATTTGCTAGATTTTTTTTTTTTTTTGCGGTACACAGGCCTCTCACTGTTGTGGCCTCTCCCATTGCGGAGCACAGGCTCCGGACGCACAAGCTCAGCAGCCATGGCTCACGGGCCTAGCCGCTCCACGGCACGTGGGATCTTCCTGGACCAGGGCATGAACCCATGTCCCCTGCATCGGCAGGTGGACTCTCAACCACTGCGCCACCAGGGAAGCCCAGGAACACCTTTTGTGTTCATGTTTCATCTGACTGTCCCTCTCCCACTGGTCTGTTCTATCTAACCATCAAGCCCCAACTAAAATATCAGCTCCTATGACGTCTTCCCTGCCCTCGGGATGCTTATGGTCAAGCAGAAAACACAGATATTGAAGAGTAACTATTCATTCAATGTTGCAAGTGCTTAAAAAGGAAACTATCTGGTGTGAGGTAGCTTGAGCACATAGCAAGGAACCTGCACCTGTTTGGGGATGGGGGTCCTGCAGGGCTTCCTGGGAAAGTGGTATTTAAGCAGAGTATGGACAAGAAATAGGATATGGCCAGATAAAGTGGGGAGGCAAGAATACTTCAGGAGGAAGAAAGAGTTTGTGTGAGGACCCTCAGGGCAGGGAGTGAGGTTGCCGTGAGAGAAGGGAGGACACCATAAGGTGGAGCCAGATCACGGGGGACCCAGGGATCCAACCTTTGTCCTAAGGGCAACCAGAAGGTTTTAGGTGGGGGCATGCTGGAGACTGGGTCATGAAAGGCAGAGCAGGTCTCTCCCTGGGTTCCCACAGTAGTTCTAGCTCTGTTATCACATTTACATCCCTGCATTGCAGCTCTGTGTTTAAGCATGGTCCTTCTTTCGAGACTGTGAATAACTCCAAGAGAAGGATGGGATGGCCGGTGAGTGCCCCCCACCCCAGAGTGCAGGCACGGTGGAAGGAAGAAACAAACACAAGAAATTAATATTTAATAAACACAAGCTTTGTGCCAGGCACTGGGTTGGGTGTTTCACCTGCTTTGGGAGGCAAGAGGGCAGAACTTTGACAAGAATGGAGGGAGGGAGGGATGAAAGAAGGAAAGGATCCATCACTCGTTTTCAGATTTACCCTAAGGACAAGATCCAGCCTGCAGCCCAAAAGATTCAGATTAGATTTGAGCAAGATCTGCTCCGTGGAGAATGCGGGATGTTAGACGCTTAAGTGCATTTTCAAGGCTGGAGGAGAGTTTCCTCCTCTGGCAATTGTAAGGAGTGAGCCCCGTTCTCGTGGGGACTGAGTGGTGAAGTGATTGTGCCGAGAGGCAGGGGCCAGGCTGGTGGTCCTGTGGAGTCCTCTCCCATCCCTTTCTGGGTGTGAGTGACTCAGATCCCCTGGAAGTAATTTGTCCACAAGTGCTAGGGAGAATCTACTGGGCTATTTGGGGAAGGATATCTTGCTGAATTCAAGGTAAATGATGGGCATCAGGTGGCACCTGAAGGCCAGGTAAACTTGGGGAAAATTTCTTAACCTAATTTGCAAAATGGGGCTTGAGCGCAATGACTCTAGCGTTGCTGGAGGGAGAAATATGTCACATGTCTTACGTTCAGTGACGGTTGGGGGTCTTTTCTGTGTCTAGTGACCTCTTTTGGGAATGAGGGCCAGATCCATACCTTTGACCTCTTGACAGTCTTTCTCTCCTATTCCTGCTTTCAGAGAGGATGGAGGGAGGGGTGGGGAGAGAGAGAGAGAGAGAGAGGGAGAGAGAGATCAAGTGTGCTCTGAGATAATTTTAATTCTTCCCCTTTCCAGAGGGAGAGAGGGAAGAGAGCACCTTTTGTTCACCTCCATGCCACTGCGCTGTGATATAGACTTTCAGAGATATTCATGTTGTGATTTATTCAATTCTTTTTGTCCGCTGATTTTAATTAAGTTCCTGAGCTGTCTCCAAGCCTGGGGAGTGGGAACAAAACATGAAACATTGAGAGCCAAATGCTTTTCCTTTGCAATTGAGTTTTTCCGAGTTCTTAAAGTGCTTCACGGGAGAGAAGGAGAGAGGCATCCAGAGGCTGAGGCATTTCCTGTGCTCCATCAGTCCCTAAATAATAAACATAAAAATTAAAATCCGGTTAAGAAAAATCACAGAAGTCATTACAGCTTGGTGGCTGATGGGGACTTTGATCAAATCTTTTATGCAATTTCACAGTTTCTGGGGGAATTCACTGAGCTGGCATTGATCTTGTTTGTGCCCGATGGATTGTTTTCTCCCAGCAGACACAGTGTGGAGAGCACAGGACCTGCCACCTCCCAAACCAATTTCATCTTTGGATGTCAGTTCATGTCATGCTTTTTAAGGGCAATGCCATGGCAGCTTCTGGACCAGTTCCTTGGATTCCCATCAGGCACAGCCCACACCGGACCTCCAGCAGGCCTTCCCAGAGATATGGAAAGTCAATGAGGTCCCAGAGCCAGCCTCTGATCCTTGGACCAGAGGAAGGTCACTCAGTAGCATCTAAAAGCCAGATGGCTGACCACCAGCCTGTGGTCATGGTAATGTTGTGGAAAGGGTAAGTTTGAAAATGCAAATGCTTTTGGAGCCAGCCTACGACCTAAGGAGAGAAATAGCCCGTGTATGGACTTTGGCAAAATGGTGAACCCAAGCTGGGTCTAAAGTGGGCAGCCCTGGCCAATAGTTATCACGTGGGAATCCTGGCTTGCTGTGGCCGATGTTCTGAATTTTCCAAAAGCCAGAAACAAGGACTTCGAGTAATATGAAAAATTTTTAAAAACACCCAAATCTTATATTTAAATATTGAAAACAAATCCCAAAAATTTAAATCACTTTGCTGGTCAAACAACGTACATCTGCAGGCTGGAGTTTAGCGGTGGACACTGGTTTTCAATCCCTGACATGTTGGTGAAGAGTGAATGCTTTGAATCAATGTCCAGGCACCATCACCTACCAGCTGCATGATCTTGGCAAGTATTTTAACTTCCGAGTCTCCATTTATAAGGACAGTATGTATAGCACGGTGTACTCACAATGTAAAGAGCCTGGTGCACAGTATGTAACCAATAAATGCTATAACGGTTGATGTCATTGTCATTGTTATCTTCTTTTTTTTGCAGTACGCGGGCCTCCCACCGCTGTGGCCTCTCCCACCGTGGAGCACAGGCTCTGGACGCGCAGGCTCAGTGACCATGGCCCATGGGCCCAGCCACTCCGCGGCATGTGGGATCTTCCTGGACCAGGGCACGAACCCGCGTCCCCCGCATCGGCAGGCGGACCCTCAACCACTGCGCCACCAGGGAAGCCCCTGTTATCTTCTTCTTTATCATCACCATCATTGTGATATGGAGATTTATAATAAGATATATATATATATTTGGTTACTGTCCCTGTTTCTGGCCAAAGAGCTCCTAAAACTCTTGGAATTTCCTAAGCTATGAGGGCAAGAAAGGTGTCTTTAGTTATGTTAACGAGGTGACTTTTGGGGGTTGATTACTAGTTGAGCCAGCCTTGCCAGTAGAGGCTTTGAACTTTCAGGCCCATCCTCAGACTCCAGGGAAGGGAGGGGAGGGGCTGGAGATTGAGTTCAACCACCAATGGCCAGTGATTGAATCAATCATGCCTATGTAATGAAGTCATCGTAAAACCCAAAAGGACTGGGTTTGGAGACTTTCTGGGTCGGTGAACACATGGAGATTCAGGGAGAGTGGAGCTCTTGGAGAGGAATGGAAGGTCTGCACCCCTTCTCACATACCCTGTCCTGTGCCTCTCTTCCCCCTGGCTGTTCCTGAGTTAAATGCTTCTATAACTCACTGGTGATCTAATAAGTAAATTGTTTCTCTGAGTTCTGTGAGCCACTCTGGCAAATTGATCAAACCCAAGGAGGGGGCTGTTGGAACCTCTGGATGTATAGTCAGTCACAGTGGTAAGTCAGAAGCCCAGGTGACAACCTGGACTCCAGATTGGTCTCCAAAGTGGTATATATATGCACAATGGAATACTACTCAGCCATAAAAAAAATGAAATAGTGACATTTGCAGCAACATGGCTGGACTTCAGGAGTATCATACTAAGTGAAGTAAGTCAGACAGAGAAAGACAAATATCATATGATATCACTTATATGTGGAATATATCTTGTAATAAACTATAATGGAAAAGAATCTGAAAAAGTGTATCTATGTCTATATCTGTATCTATATCTGAATCACTTTGCTATACACCAGAAACGAATGCAACTTTGGAAATCAACTACAATCTAAAAAAAATTAAAAATGTGAAAAAAATCATCATGTTGTACACCTTAAACTTACACGATGTTATATGTGAATTAAATCTCAGTAAAGCTGGGGAAAAGAGAAATGTGATGAAACTTGCAAGTTTCACATTAGACTTACTGAATCAGACTCTGGTAGTGGGGCCCAGCGATCAGTTTTTGTTTTAAGATAATTCTAAATTCACATAGTTGTAAGGAATAATGCAGAGAAATCTTTTGTATACTTTTCCCAGTTTTACCCCAATGGTAACATTTAGCAAACTGTGGGCTGTGTCCCCTCCTTTGGGTGGAACACTGGGGCATTGGGCTGGTTAAGTGGCCTGAAGCTCAGAGGAGTGGCTTCAGCCCAGTCGGGGAGCCCAGGGAGCAGTGAACCTGGTTTTTAGTGAGATGACTCTGGCCCAGGAAGCCCAGCAAGCAGCTCTGTGCCCTGGGGTCTCCACTTAGAGTGTCTTGAATTAATTCTGGGCTGCAACCAGGTACTAGAATTGAATTATTGAGACACTTACTTCTGGACACGGACAGGCAGATCTTGGGTAGCTTGAGCCTTTACGAGAGCCCCTCAAATCTAATTTTAGGTGTGTATGTCAGCTCTGTATTTTGCTCTGTTGGGAAGGGGCTAAGGGCTTGCAACGAAGACAGGAAAGGTAAGTTTTGTTATGGGATGGAAGAGATTTCACATGTGGGGCATCCAATCTTCCACTGACTGGAGTACCTTCCACGCCATTGGACTAAGACCACCGGACACAGAAGTCCTTATCACTTCCAGTTCACATTTTGGGAACATGAAAACAGAGACCAGGGTGACTAAGCCAAATTCCCAATTTCTAGGGACGTTAGAAACTGTGCCATGGGACCCCTGAAGAGCTAGTGGAAAGCTGAAGAATCAGTTCATCTTAGAAGTCAAATCACTGATCTTCTAGGTCCCCTGGATGGGATCATTTCCTGCAAATAAACCCTGTTAGCACATTTGACAGATCCTTGGAATTTACTGGAGTCGTCCCGTTTTCCCACCCAGCCTTGCCCGTCCTCTAAACCCATGTCCTTTTCAAATACCTTATTGTGCTGTGACACTCATCTCTGCCCCCATTTAATAGATAAAGTAACTGGGGTCCAGAGAAGGTGGGTGATGTGCCTGAGCTCACACAGTGGGGAGCATCACAGCCAGGATTTCCACCTGGGTGGGCAAAACTCTGGAGCACAGTGCTCTGCTACCACGCGGCTCTTCTCCTTATTAGAAACACAATGTCATTAAGTGCTCGGGGCTTGGCATAATTCAAAATACACTACACAACAATCTACCCAAGACACCATAATGGAGCAACGACAGGGGAACTGCCCTCCTGACAGGTGAGAGATTCTATCTGTCTGACTCCATCATCACCATTACTCACGCTGTATCTCGATTATCTCCCCCATAAGACATCTTTACAGCAATATTAAAAGGGAGAGGAAGGGTATATTACGTTCCTTATGTACAACATATATTACACGCCCATGCCCATCACAGCCCAGATGATGCCAGGCAAGGTGGGCTGTGGTGATAGGAGCAAAGTCATTCTATCAGTTTCAAACGGGCCAACGACCACCCCATGTGATGGGAGAGAGATCAGCATCATTATCAACACCCCCATTTCATAGAGAACACTGAGGCTCAGAGGACTGAAATGCTTTGCCCTAGGTGCCCCCCGTCTTGGACTAGTGGAGGCAGGACTTGGCCCCAGACCTTCTGATTTCATATCCCCCGAGACCCTTATATTACAGATGTCTCTGGGGATGTGTTCATTCATTCCCTCATTCACTGATTCATTTAATATCTACTGAGTGTGCACCTACTGCGGGCTAAACGTGAGGTGCTGTGAGGAAATTGTGAAGGAGACCACCTACACTCCCTGCTCTCAGAGAGACCGGAGCAGGGGTCTTGCCCAGGTTGATTTTCCCCAGGCAACACTGCACAGAGTCTGGAGACATTTTCGGTTGTCACAATGAGAAGGATGCTACTGTCAACTCCTGTGTGGATGCCACATAAGCTGCTAAACATCCTACAATACACAGGACAGCCCCACAACAAAGAGTTATCCATCTCCAAATGTCAATAGTGCTGATTATTGAGATGCCCTCGCCTAGAGCATATTGAAGAAGACAGAATTAATCAAATTATTCCATTCAGGAGGGTATGGTTACAAACAGAGAAACAAGAAATGTATAAACATCAACAGCCATTGCTTTTATAGCACACACTGCCAGGCTTGACTCCAAGTGCCTTTTTTTTTTTTTTTCCTGTGGTACGCGGGCCTCTCACTGTTGTGGCCTCTCCCGTTGCGGAGCACAGGCTCCAGACGCGCAGGCTCAGCAGCCATGGCTCACAGGCCCAGCCACTCTGCGGCATGTGGGATCTTCCTGGACCGGGGCACGAACCCGTGTCCCCTGCATCGGCAGGCGGACTCTCAACCACTGCGCCACCAAGGAAGCCCTCCAAGTGCCTTTTACCTCTACTAACTCATTTAGTCCTTAAACAACCCTGTGGGATTGGTATTATTGTCATCTCCAATTATATAGAGGAGGAAACAGGTTCAGAGAGGTTAAGTACCTTGTCTAGTGTCACACAGTCAGGGATGGACTGGGACTTGAATCTAGGCTGTTTGACACCAGCTTCCCTGCCTTTGGCCACTACCTTGCACTGCCTCCTTGTGAGACAAAGGAACTTGTCCTGGTTTGGGGTTGAGGGATGCTCTGTGGAGGAAGAGACACAGGATATGAGATTTAAGGAACCCTAGAGCATAGGGGAGAGAGGGAAGAGCATTTCACTCAGAGGGAACAGCATGGGCAAAAGCCACATGGCAAGAGGCACAGTTGGGAAAACGATTGAAAGTGACTGTGATGGGAGAGCAGAGGCCTGGGGTGGAGATGAAGCTGGAGGGTCCAGCAGGGCCACAGGCTGGGTTTGCAGGGAGGGTGGGTTCTGAGCAGAGCAGTGGCAGGGTCTGACTTGGACTTTGAAGGTCTGCTCTGGCTGCTGTGTGTAGAGGGGGGCCTGAGTAGAGGAAAGGACAAGAGAGGAGGCAATTGCAATGCTAGGAGACCGGGCTGGCATCACTGGGATGCAGAGAAGTGGACAGATGTGAAAACTATCTAGGAGGCCAAACTGCCAGGATGTGGTGATGGACGGGGCGTGGGGGCAGGGTGATGGGTAATGCATTGATCGCCACCGCATGCCTGACCTTCTTGTGAATTAACCCAAAGATTGTTGGTGGACAGCCCTGGAGACTGATGGGAAGGGCTGCTGGCCTTGCCCACCCCTCCTTGAACCTGAAAGCCCCTGTCCCTGCTCATGGTCCCAGCTGCAAAGCCCAGGAGCAATCATCATGTTGCCTTGCTCTGTTGACAGCCCTCTGCTTGTGCTTTCAGATGCCTCTAACTCACAGATAATTAATGTCAGCCAGCTGTCACCACACCCTGGCTAATCACAGTGCTTGGGGGTAGGTACACTGGTCGATGAGCAGCCCAGGGATCTGTCAGCCCCAGGAAAGGGCGCGTCACTTGCCCAGTCACTGGAGAGTGTGCCGTGAATTTAAGCACATGCCTGTTTGCTTGAGAGGCACTGGCAGTCTCCGTCCCATGGGAGGCAGATGCTCAAGGTCATGTCTGCAGGTCCAGGGACCCAGGCTGGGCAAAAGGAGAGGGAATAGGAAGGGAGTTTCCTCCTGACGGGTGTGGACACAGCCCCTCCCCTTTCCTATGTGTAAACCACAGTGGCTTCTATTTCAGACTCAGTGCTGTGCTCAAAATTCAGATAATTAAGTGCGTTGGCACAGCACCGAATTGCTTTCGCAGTCCCACGAAGACACTTGTAGCTCCCCAAACACTTCAGCCTTTGCTGAATTTCTTTGCCTTCGTCTGGGCAGTTCCTCCTGCTCGTTGCAGTTTCCTGAGCCCGCAGTTCCCACCCCCACTGGCACATGAGCCATGAAGTTAAACTCATTGCTCAGCACTCTTTTTCCAAGGCGTTGGTGTCTGCCCCCGTGTTCCAGCAACACATTGTGTAAACTTCTAGGGCATTTATTCATTCATTCGTTTGTTTGTTCATTCATTCATTCACCAGATCAGCATTGAGTTCCCATTGAGCACGGATCTGTGCAAGAAAAAACGGTGATCAACAAGGCGGACGTGGTCTGCCCCAGGGCACAGTCTGCAGGGCAAGGCGGCAGCGTTAAGAATGATGCAAAGTGTTGTTAATTACATTGTCATCATTTCTTTCCATGTTGCATTTGTGTCTCTGTTTCCAATTCTAGGACTCTGACTCCATGGGAATCTCTCTGAGGTCAGAGACTGTCTGATTTATGTCTGGGTCTTCGGTGCCCAGCACAGTATATTCACAGTAACTATTTAATGAAAGACAGTGAATGGAGTAAATAAGAGCTGGATTCACACTCCCAGAACAATTAATACTGCTTCATCCAGAGAGCTGCCTGCCATCCCAGCTACCCAAGGTACATTGTGATGTATCAACACAGTCATTTGAAGGATTAGTTGGGCACATCAGATACAGCCTGGGCAGGGGAGGGTCCCTCTTTTGGAGGTCTGGTTGCCCAAGCAAAAACTCAGAGACAGCATCTCAAGCATCTATTATATGTGTAGCACTGTGCCCAGGGCACGAGGGATTGAGGCTTCCCTCTGAAGCTGAGTGGCAGGCTGAACTCTGGGAGACAGGAGACAGAGCGAGGGCAGCAGAGACCCCCCAGCTGGTCTAGGAAACTCCAAGGAGCGTCAGCTTGCCTACCAGTGCAGTGGAAGGAAACTAGAGGGGAAGAGGCAGTGAGGGAGTCAGCTCCCCATCTAGGAAGGTATTCAAGAAGATTGTAGAAGAGGCCTTGCCCGAGATGCTGCATTCCCAGTTGGAATAGGCAATCTGAAAGAGCTATTGGGATGGACTAAGTGTGAAACTCAGCAAGCTTCTGCCGTGGGTCTCATAGGGAAGGGGACTTGGGGTGTAGTTAGGAGCCCTTGTCTCAGAATCAAACAGACTTGTGTGATTAAATGTTGGCTTTGACCTCTTAATAGCTGCGCAATAGTGAGGAAGTCATTGAACTTCTTTTTTTTTTTTTTTTTTCCGGTACGCGGGCCTACCACTGCTATGGCCTCTCCCGTTGTGGAGCACAGGCTCCGGACGCGCAGGCTCAGCAGCCATGGCTCACGGGCCCAGCCGTCCCGCGGCATGTGGGATCTTCCCAGACCGGGGCACGAACCCATGTCCCCTGCATCGGCAGGCGGACTCTCAACCACTGCGCCACCAGGGAAGCCCCCATTGAACTTCTTTGATCCTTAGTTTTCCCCTTTGTAAAACAGGGGAAATGACACTTACATGATAACACCTGCAAAGTATGGTGTACGGGCTTGACAAACAGGAGCTACCCATGCTATTTGTAAAAGATCAAAGGCCAGTGCAGTGCCCGGTGCCCGGTGGATGGGGAAGTGGGGTAAGTAAGGCTGCACATGCTGGGTTTGGGGCAGGTGGCACCTGGGGAAAAGCCACAGCAGGAGAGGGGTGCCAGGGCAAGGAGGCCAGTGAACAGAGGGCTGAGGCACCAGGCACCGCCCTGCAGGAGGAAGCGAGTGGGTGAGGGCTGGCTGAGCAGGGCTCCTACTGAAGCGAGGCCAAGCTCAGGCTCCAGCTCTCAACTCATCTTGAATCCCCATTAAGGGGATGGCTTCAGGGCCGACGTCTGGCTTCTGTTCTCTTCCAGCTCTGGGTGCTTTGTGCCTCTGGGGTCCCAGTTATCAGCAAGAGTGAGTCCTACCTGTTCATCTGTTTCACTTCTCCTTCCCCTCTGGTAGAAGGCTCCTCATTCATTTGCTCCCTTTTTAAGTCAGTCGACAAACCCTTCTGAGAACTGCTTTCTGGTTGGCTTCTAGCCTAGGGCTTCTAGCCTAGGTGCTGCAGAAATGCAACAGAGATGGAGCAAACAGAGTCCCTACCCTCAAGAACCTCTAGCCTGGAGGTGGAGGCAGAAATGTGGCAGGGGACTGTCATACAGTGGGACAACTGACACGACAAGTACAGCCACTATAATATAGCTAACACTGCATGTTCATTGCATGTAAGTTACCTTATTGAGTCTTTGCTACACCCCTTGGGAGGAGGAGTTGAATCTCAGAGAGGCTAGTTCACACTTCCAAGGTCACACAGCCCTTATCAGTCAGGTCTGCCCGACACCAATGTTTGTGCTCTTAGCCACTATGTTATGCAGCCTCCTTATGTCTCCTAATTCGTTCGATAGATGTTTATAAAGCTCCTACTATGTGTTGGGGGCCATAATAAAGGCAGATACTACAACCGAGAACAAGGCATCTCCTGTTCTGTGCCTATGGGGACTATACATTCCGACCAGGGTGCTTTGGAGCACAGAGGAACTCTTCTTGGGTGACATATTCACAAAGAAGGTGGCATGTGACTTGGGTTCTGAAGCATCCACAGGAGTTTTCCTGGCAAAAATATGGAAGGATGTGTGTGGGTGTGAGGTTGAAGAAGTCATCCAGGAAGTGGAAATAGCAAGGGCAAAGGCCTGGAAATGTGTTCCTAGAATAATGAGAATTCCTCCCTCCCTGCTTCTCTCTTGTTCTTCATCCTTCCTTCCTTCCCTCCTTTTTTCTTTCCTTCCTTCCCTTTTATTTCTGAATGGGTGATACTTTCACATAGTTCAAAAGTTTAAAGGCAAAAAAATGTGTATAGTGAGTATCTTCCTCCCTCTCCATCCCTACCTGCACCCATTCATTTCCCACTCTACTCCCTGCCCCATCCCACCCCCCTGCATACCACCACTTTCTTTTGTCTCCTAAGCATCCTTCCAGAGTAGCTTTATGCAAATGCAAGCAAATATAAATAAGTTTTCTTATCTCCCCCTTTTATTTCACAGAGAACATGCCTACTACTCTGGAGAAAGATGAGAATTTAACGCAGCTGAAGCATAGCTTTGGGGGACCTGGGAAGCAGGGAATAGTGGGTGGAGATTTGGTTGTGAGGGGCCTTGAATGTCATCCTAAAGACCTTTCGAGTGTGGGCATATTCTAGGCCATTTCTCAGATTTTTCTCCAAGTCATGACACTTTCAAGGAAACTACAAACCCAGCCAGAGTTATCAGGAGCTGTCCGATTGACTTGATTAAAAACAAAACCACAGCCACAATCCACTCCCACCCCACCCCCAAAAAAAATTAAGAAAAATGAAACTCAAGGCAAAGGTAAGCACAATAAATTTGTATCACACCGGGAGCTAGCTGCCTCTCTTGTTTTCTCCTTAATTTATTTTCTGGAAAACATTCACTGACTCATAGAATAGTTCCCTTCCCTCTGTCAACAACCAGCCCTTGAAACCAAATTGCTGGCTAAAAATAATGTATTTTTATTAAAAATCACTTTAAGTTGGTACATATTTCTAAGACAAATTCACATATGGATAACCATCCAGTACTGCTTGCTATAGATAAGTGATGAATTATTTTAATCAGAAGTGGATTTAACAGCACTGCAAAAATAAATTTATGAGATTTTTCACAATCTGGTTGTCTTTTCTGATTCTTCATATTTATATTTAGTATTCAGTGAAGACTAATCGTGACTATTGGACATTCAATAAAACGTCCCCAAAGCAGATTCATCTCGCCCATAATAAAGACTGACATTTTCTCCAGTCATTCTGGGAAATGTTTCCAGTCTCTACGTACAAAACTAGATGGGAAAATACATACACAGAGACTTTCCTCCCAAACACCAGCAGTCATCTTTGGCTCTGCAGTAGAGGAGTGCATTGTTGTGTTTAGTCAATCATCATCCAACACCCGCAGATTTGATGCTCACGGTGGCAGCCACTGCATAGAGGGAGAGAGTACTGAACGATTCAGAAAGGGCTCAGCCCTGCCCTGGCTCCCCGGCCAATCTGGCTTGGAGCAAGAAAGACCTTAGTAGCTTCTTACTGTTAACTGGCTATGCTCAAAACTGAACCTTGTTTTATTTCATGTCCCAGAATGAAGCTTCTCTACAGCATTTGCAAGCAAGCATCGTAGGACTAGGGATATGGGAAGAGCTGGTCATCAGGAGACTGTGTGTCAGATAGGGGACTTTTGAGTGTGAGCAACAGAAGCAGATTCAAGCTGCCTTAAGGCATAGATCATGGTACAGAGACATGACATTAAATGTCAATGAATAGCTGAGCGTATAATATGGAAATCTCAGTTGGTTCTTGTATGTGGTTAACCCTTCTCTAACTTTTCCTCATCTCTCTAATTAACAAGGAGAGTGAATCCCAGGCTTTTTCTGGCAATGATATTGAGCCACAATAATAATGCTAGTTTTCATCGTATTTACGGCTGCTTTTGGCTAGTGGAAAGTTATACCAGTTTTTCATTTACAGTAGTGATCTCAAGTGTCCTTTAAAAATATATTTATTTGAGATAATGAATGAGTCAAATTAGAGATAACGTATTGTTCATAATAGAACAGGGAGTAAAAGAATGGTAAAAACCATGAAAACTGCAGTCAGTTGAGTAAATAGATCTTATTCACGTTGGTTTCTCTAGCAAAGAGGTGACTGAAGGGTTAGACAAGAAAAGGAATCTATTTTGTTCTAAGGATTCCAGGTATCTTACATAAATTAATTGAACTCCAACTTTAGCTTATTCAACAGATGAGGTCAATATCTCCCCCTGTACATTTCCAAGTTGCTAATGGAAAGGTTGCCTGGGACAGGACCAAGGACAGAGCACTGTGACCCTCCACTACAGACCTCCCAGTTCCACTCGACTCAATTATTAGCACCTTTGGCCAAGAGGGTGTGACTTGTATGGCTTCTCATTCCAGGGGCTCATGAGAAGAAAGGGTCTTCTTTCCAGGGGTCTGGCTGCCTCTGGAATCTAGTGGACCTGACAGAGCCCTCCATGCTTTCTTTTTCCCGATAAACCAATATCATCAGCTTTTGTTGATCAAGACATTGCTCTGGGTTGATGGGGCTGACATTAGCAGCTGGATTAATACATTTTTTTCCCTTTCCATTTATTTGGAGGATCTCATTAAGGCAGATTTCCTTCAGGAAATTGATGCTTTAATATTCTGCGTTGTCAGCTGAGGGCCTGAATTTTATTTCTTGAATAACATTTAATTAAATGTGCAGGCTCCCTTTCCCTGACGCATCAGTGATCACAGTGCTGGGCCCACCTCCATTGCTCTTTGGAAAATCAGCAGAAAGCTAGGTTGGGGCGGGCAACGTCCTGCTGAACAATGAAGTTTATGGCCTGTACCTCTGCTGAAATTCGGGCCCAGGGTCCTGCTGACGCAGGCTGCTTCAGGTGCCTGGATTAAGATGCAACCACTTTGTAAATGCTGGTTCCTGGATTGTAACCTGCATCTTGTTCAAGAGGTATCCCAGAGGGGGACTCCCCTAAACCAGGAATCAACAGACTAGGACCTGCTAGCCAAATCAGCCCACAGCCCATTTCTTAAAATAAAGCTTTACTGGAATATAGCCTCACCCATCCATTTATGTATTGTCTATGGCTGTATTTGTGACAGAAAAGAAGAATCCCAGACCCTGTGGCAGGGCAGTAAGGAAGGTCCAGAGAATCCTCTGGCCAACCCAGGCTTGTCTTAAGCTGAGCGCTTGCTTTATGTCAAGCATTCAATATACTTCATTTCATCTCAAGCATTCTTTCAACACATACTTATTGACCACCTACTTTGAGTCAGACATAGTTCTAGGTGCTGAGGATGAGATGCTGAACAAGACAGTGGAGGCCCTGGCTTTATCTGCCACAAGAGAAAGACGAACAATAACCAAGTATCCAAATAAATATATAAGCAAGAGAGTTTCGGATAACAACGTAGATCCTGGAGAATATAAACCAGTATGAGAAAGCACGGTGGTGTGTATGTATGACAGTGTTGAGAGGTGGTCAGGGAGGGCTTCCCTGAGGAGGTGACATTTGTACTGAGATGTGAATGATGAGTAGGAGCCAGACAGAGAAAGATCTGCAGGGAGAGCAGCCCAGGCGGGGGTGGGGAATCAGCTGGTGCAAAGGCCTGGTGGGAATGGAAAAGAGAAGGATTGAAGTCAGGGGAGTGGGGAGGGACCCCTGGTGCAGGGACATATGGAGTTATGCTGCCATGCTGCTGAATTTGAACTTTATTTTAAGTATAATGGCAAGCCTGGGAATACTGACCTAATTTACTTTTAAAAATTCACTTTACCTTCCATGACATAGTAATGAGATTGGTATTTTTATTATGACACCCTTCCTGTGTTTTTTTTTTTTTTTGCAGTTTATAAAAAGCTCTTTTGTTTTCTCTCAGAAAATCTTGCTCAGGATTGTCAGAAATGTGAGGGTACTTGCCCAGGCTCAGCCTGTTCACAAGTGGCAGAGTTGGAGTTTGAACCCAGCTCTGTTTGACACTGAGGCCAGCTCTGTCAGAGCCCCTCTGGGCCAAGGTGCAGACCTGGTGGGAGAGGACAGAGGCTGCGTCATGCTGGTTTCTGGAGGCTGTGTGGACTCATGGATGTCTCACATAATTCTGAGTCAGTGTGGTCCAAGCCTGTTGGCCTCCCATTCCTGAGCTGGGCACCTCTGAGCAAGTCAAGATATCTGAACCTCAGTTTCTTAAATCTGTAAAATGGGTGGATAAAGGCTCCTACCTGGAAGAGAATGAGATGGATAATGTACCTAGAGGGTCTGAAGCATATATATTTTTAGGGAATATCAATATCATCCTTCCTCCCCTGCCCTGACTGTGGAAGGAGCAAGAGGAGGAGGAGGAGGAAGAGGGGGAGGAAGAGGGGGAGGAAGGGGGGAGGAAGAGGGAGAGGAAGAGGGGGAGGAAGGGGGGAGGAAGGGGGGAGGAAGAGGGGGAGGAAGAGGGGGAGGAAGAGGGGGAGGAAGAGGGGAGGAAGAGGGGGAGAGGAAGGGGGGAGGAAGGGGGGAGGAAGAGGGGGAGGAAGAGGGGGAGGAAGAGGGAGAGGAAGAGGGGAGGAAGAGGGGAGGAAGAGGGGGAGGAAGAGGGGGAGGAAGAGGGGGAGGAAGGGGGGAGGAAGAGGGGGAGGAAGAGGGGGAGGAAGAGGGGGAGGAAGGGGGGAGGAAGGGGGGAGGAAGAGGGGGAGGAAGAGGGGGAGGAAGGGGGGAGGAAGGGGGGAGGAAGGGGGAGGAAGGGGGGAGGAAGAGGGGGAGGAAGAGGGGGAGGAAGAGGGAGAGGAAAAGGGGGAGGAAGGGGGGAGGAAGGGGGAGGAAGAGGGGGAGGAAGGGGGAGGAAGGGGGGAGGAAGACGGGGAGGAAGAGGGGGAGGAAGAGGGGGAGGAAGAGGGAGAGGAAAAGGGGGAGGAAGAGGGAGAGGAAGAGGGGGAGGAAGAGGGGGAGGAAAAGGGGGAGGAAGAGGGAGAGGAAGAGGGGGAGGAAGGGGGGAGGAACGGGGGAGGAAGAGGGGGAGGAAGAGGGGGAGGAAGAGGGGAGGAAGAGGGGGAGAGGAAGGGGGGAGGAAGGGGGAGGAAGAGGGGGAGGAAGAGGGGGAGGAAGAGGGAGAGGAAGAGGGGAGGAAGGGGGGAGGAAGAGGGGGAGGAAGAGGGAGACGAAGAGGGGAGGAAGGGGGAGGAAGGGGGGAGGAAGGGGGGAGGAAGAGGGGGAGGAAGAGGGAGAGGAAGAGGGGAGGAAGAGGGGGAGGAAGAGGGGGAGGAAGGGGGGAGGAAGGGGGGAGGAAGAGGGGGAGGAAGGGGGGAGGAAGAGGGGGAGACATGACACTAAAAGCACTATCCATAAAAGAAAATAATCAATAATAGGACTTCATAAAAATTTGAAGTCTGCTCTTTGAAAGACATTGTTAAGGGAATGAGAAGACAAGCTACATATGAGGAGGAACTATTTACAAATCACACATCTGAAAGGGACATGATCTAGAATAAGCATGGAACTATCAAAATTCAAAAATAAGAAAATAAACAATCTGATAATAATGAGCACACACTTTAACAAAGACAGACGGTAAATAAACACATGAAAAGATGCACATCATTTGTCATTGGGGGATAATCAAATGCCTACATTTAAAAAGACTTATGTTAAATATCAGTAAAGACACAGAGCAATTTGGATGCTCATACACTGTTGACGGCAATGTTAAGTGGTTGGACTTTATATTCCTATGTGTCTCCTAACAAGCATTTGCTCATACAAAGGCTTTCACACGTGCATTCACAGCATTTTTATTTGTTATCACCATCAACTGGTGAATGGATAAACAGATTATGGTATAACCATATAACGGTATATTCATATACTACTATTCAGCAATAAAAATGAACAAGCTATTGATACATACAACAATGCAGTTAAAAATAAAAATAATTGTGTTGAGTGATGTATTTAAAGTGATGAAAGGAAAAAAACCTACAACCAAGAATACTTTACCCAGCAAGGATATCATTTAGATTTGAAGGAGAGATAGAGTTTTACAGGTAAGCAAAAGCTAAAGGAGTTCACCACCACTAAACACAAATAAACTCAAAATGGAATAAAGACTTAAATGTAAGACCTGAAACCATACAACTCCTAGAAGAAACATAGGCAATACTCCCTCTGACATCAGTCTTAGCACTATATATATATATATATATCTGTCTCCTCAGGTAAGGGAAAAATGCAAAAATAAACAGATGGGACTACATCAAACTGAAAAGCTTCTGCACAGTGAAAGAAACTGTCAACAGAAAGAAGGAAAACTCCGCCTACTGAATGGGAGAAGATATTTGCAAATATTATAGCTGATAGGAGGTTAATATCCAAAATATACTAAGAACTCGTACAACTCAATATCAAATAAACAAACAACCCAATTTAAAAAATGGGCAGAGGACCTGAACAGACATTTTTCCAAAGAACGTCAGAGGGTCAGAAGACATATGAAAAGATGCTCCTCAGGGAAATGCAAATCAAAATCATAATGAGATATCACCTCACACTTGTTAGAATGACTGTTACCAAAAAGACAACAAATAACAAGTGTTGGTGAGGATGTGAAGGAAAGGGAACCCTTGCTTACTGTAGGTGGGAATGTAAATTTGTTCAGTCACAATGGAAAACAGTGTGGAAGTTACTCAAAAAATTGAAAATAGTACTACCATATGATCAAGCATTTCCACTTCTGGACATTTTTCTGAAGAAAACAAAAACACTAATTCAAAAAGTTGTATGCACCTTAGATTCATTTCAGCATTATTTATAATAGCCAATATGTGGAAGCAACCTAATTGTCCATCAATAGATGAATGCATAAAGAAGAAGTGATACACACACACACATGTGCACACACACACACACACAATGGAATACTACTCAGTCATAAAAAAAGATTGAAATCTTGCCATTGTGACAACATGGATGGACCTGGAGGGTATTATGCTAAATGAAATAAGTCACACAGAGATAGACAAATACCATATGATTTCACTTATATGTAAAATTTAAAAAGCAAAATAAATGAATAGACATAACAAAACAGAAACAGACTCATAGACACAAACAAGTGGTTACCACAGGGGAAGGGTTGAGGGATGAGTGAAATAGGTGAGGACGATTAAGAGGTACAACTTCCAGTTACAAAATAAATGAGTCATTAGGATATAATGTACAGCATGGGGAATATAGTCAATATTATTGTAATATCTTTGTATGGTAACCAGACTTACTGTTCTGATCATTTTGCAATGTGTAGAAGTATTATTATCACTATGTTGTGCACCTTGAACTAACATAGTGTTTGTAGGTCAATTATACTTTAGTTTAAAAAATTATTAAATTTAAAAAGAATATACAATAACTTATTTATTGTGGTCTTTTTCTGGGACAGGAAACTGGGAGACTGGGGTTAGGGATAGACAGGAAGCTCAGGTTTACTGCATATGGACTTGTAATTCTGATCTTTTTAAAAAATTAATTAATTAATTAATTAATTTTCGGCTGCGTTGGGTCTTTGTTGCTGTGCGCGGGCTTTCTCTAGATGCGGCAAGCAGAGGTTACTCTTCATTGCGATGCGCAGACTTCTCATTGCAGTGGCTTCTCTTGCTGCGGAGCACAGGCTCTAGGCATGTGGGCTTCAGTAGTTGTGGCATGCGGGCTCAGTAGTTGTGGCTCGTGGGCTCTAGAGCGCAGGCTCAGTAGTTGTGGTGCACCAGCTTAGTTGTTCTGCGACATGTGGGATCTTCCTGGACTGGGGCCCAAACCCATGTCCCCTGCATTGGCAGGCATATTCTTAATCACTGTGCCACAAGGGAAGTCCCCTGATGCTTTTACTTTACACAAATATAACCGATTTTTAAAAATATCCCCCCCCCAAAAAAAATCAAAACCATAAAAGTTAAAAAAAAAGACTCCAAATTAGAATTTGCCTGGGCATGTTCATGTTTTCAGCTTATTTTGGTGCAGGCTTTGGCATATGTGTTATTTAAACTAGGCTGTATTGTAGTAACAGACCAAAATATGTAATGGATCAATGCATTAGATGTGCATTTTTCATTTATGTAGCAGTCTTGGTTGAGCATTCAAATCAGCAGGGTGGCTTCTCTGTACATAATCAATCAGAGACTCAGACTGTTTCCATCTTGTGGCTCTCCCTTCCCTTAAGATCTTAGAACTAGTCTAAGCATTCAGCAGAAGGGAGGAAAAAAGATGGAGAAGCAAGCATGGGAGGCTTTATGCACTAGACCTGGAAGTGGCTCACTTTACTTCTCTCATTCTATTGGCTTCAACTCATGGCATGGCTACACACTGAAAGGGAGTCTGGGAATTGTAGTACATCTGATGCGTAGGTGGAAAGAAGAATGTGTTCCATGTATAGTCAATAGTCTCTAACAGTTTTAGTGCACAATCAGCACTCAGAAATATTCACTGAATCAAGGTTTTTAAAGCATCCTGCAGGAATGAAGCTCAATGAATAGTTTGAGGTCCTCTCAGCATTCCTCATGTCCTTTCCCAGCATCTGCTCTCTGTACCCAGCTTTCTGACTTCTCAGTAGGGGAATTGTAATGGAAGCAGTATCTGAAGGCAGAAATAACATGAGGCTGAAAGGCAGGAGGTCTGAGTTCTAGTCCCCATTGTAATTATCTGAGTCTTGTTTCTTTGTAATATGGAACGATGACATTTTTATTCCTAGAAGCGTTTGAGCTCTACCTTATTATTAATAGTTCAGTCTTTAGTGATAGGTGAGGAGGGGGAGAAATCTAGGAAGGGAGGAAGAAGCTAATGGAGAGAAGGAATGGAGGAAGAAATCATATTTTTTGAGAACTTACATATGCCAGAGATTCAGTTATTTACTTCATATGCATTAGTTTTTTTAATTCTCAAGACAATGCTATGAAATGTCACTATTGCAAGATCCATTTTATAGGTGAGGAAACTGGATCTAGAGTGCTAAAGGGACAGGGTCACTTGACTTCCAGGGTCACACAACTAGGGTATGATGGAGCTGGGATTCGAATCCAGCTATTTATGACTCCAAGCCCTGTGTTCCAAGCCAGTAAAATGCAGCCTTGGGGCTTTCTAGTAAATCCACTTTCTTTGCCAGAGCTTTGGATCATAATCTCTTCTCTGCTCATAAACACATTGGTCCAGAGAGTTGGAGGTCCTCCTGCTGTTCATTTAATATTTTGGAGGAAATAGGTTTATGACCTAAATATATTTCTACCTGTTAAATGTTACAGCTTCTTTGAGCTTTGCATTTGGCTTAACACTGCTTTATGGTTGGTTTGGGGTTTCTGCAGTGAGTTTGGCTGGGGTCCTCCAAAGGTGATACTGCCCACTTCTGAATTCCCTTTCCACAATTTACCCTAAATCTTGTTAGGTCTATATCTGGATTACTTAGGGGTTGCATTTTAAAGCATGTAACAGAAAACTCAATCACACTTACCAAACAAAGAGCAAGCAACAGGGCTTCCCTGGTGGCATAGTGGTTGAGAGTCTCAACCACTGTGCCACCAGGGAAGCCCTGTACAATTTTTTGAGGAGTTGGAGTAGAAGCCCCAATGATAACTAAGACTGAATTTCCTTCCAGGTGAGGGGTCAGAGTCAGATTTAATTTGATTATTGAGACAAAAGGGAAATAAGATGATATTTCTTGTGCCTGAGTATGATGGTGACGTGAAATTCACACCTATTACACCTTCAGAGGTTCCTCATTTTGCTCAGGACACACTCCACTTCCCAAGAGTCTATGGCAGAGCAGTCTATAGAAAGTCAAGACTAAAACAAAGTTATACAAAGTTGACATCTTGTAACAGGGAGAGGAAACTTTGTATGAGAGTTTGGTTCTCCCAGAGGAGGAAGGGCTGAAAGATGAAAGGAGGGGAAGTATGTCCTGGGGACAAAATTTGCACCACTTTTCCCTACAGGAAGCTCAGGAGGAGAGAGCAAGTCTTTGGCCAGATTCTGAAGGCAAGGCACTTCAGAGCTTCTTCCCTCTGAGTGGGTCACGCGTGTATCTCTGAACCAATCATGGTGGCCAGGGAAATAAGATAAAGCCAGCCGTACCCATAGACATTCTGGGTATAGAAACCAACCAATCATCTTTTTGCTTACTCTGGTTTGTGTTGGGTTTTCTATTTGCAACCAAAAAGGTTGCTTCACCTGGAATACAGGTCCCAGAAGTCCCAGTTCTTTCCACTGAATTCCATAAAAATAGCAATCTCCTCCCCTCTATTCACTGGTTCTGATTAAGATTGACCCAGCAGGGCTTCCCTGGTGGCGCAGTGGTTGAGAGTCTGCCTGCCGATGCAGGGGACGCGGGTTCGTGCCCCGGTCCGGGAAGATCCCACATGCTGCGGAGCGGCTGGGCCCGTGAGCCATGGCCATTGGGCCTGTGCGTCCGGAGCCTGTGCTCCGCAACGGGAGAGGCCACAACAGTGAGAGGCCCGCATTCCGCAAAAAAAAAAAAAAAAAAAAAAAAAAGAAGATTGACCCAGCAAAGAGATCAAGGCCGGGAATAACCTTTACCCCTCCATCCCCCTACTCAAGGATCCTGGAGGAAATGGGGGCATGGACTCCTCCCTTCTCAGTTCTTAACAGTCTATTCCAATGAATAGAATTTCCATCTAATTTTACCATTAACAGGAAATACTTTAAAAGATTTAAAACATTTAAGTAGGTTAATTCTTTTCAAAAAGAACAGTGAAGTTTTAAAAACTGCTTCCATCAGTAAATTTAAAATACAATAAATAATTTAGGGGTCAATTTTCCTTCCACAATGAAGAATTAAGAACCTTCAGTCTCTCAAATAGTGTCTTTTAAAAAGCTACAAATTCTTTCTCTCCTTTCTCTGGCCTCAGACTTGGCACTTGGGCTTGGGGTTGGGCTGCTGGTCATGTTTTAGCTGCTGAAATTCCTTTTCAGTAAGAAACATTTTCTTTTAATTGCTTTTCTCCATCCATCCCCTCCCCAGCGATATTCAAATCCTCCATTTTTTTTCCTCTGTGAGCAAAAGAGATGAGGTATTTATGGCCATTTTGCAGATGCAAAAACTCAGTGAGATTAAGTGACTTTACCAGGCATGTGGAATAATCTGAGTCAATTTACTCCTCCTAACAGTAAACGAAATAATCATATTTATTTTCTCGGAAGGAGACTGATGTAACCTCATTGTACAGGGTCAGATCAGTCAAGGGTGAGTGGGAAACATAGTTCATTTCCAGGGAAATGCAGAGAAGTAAACATGGGGACTTTGAAACAGGGCCAGGCAGGGTTGGAGCAGGAAGTAATGGTGAGGCAACCAGGGTCTTCCTACACTGAAAAGCCAGTGCTTAGTGTTGGAGTCACAGATGGAGGAAATGCTGTTATCGGAGCCCAGAAAAATCTGGAGTCAAGGAAGAGCCAAAGCAGATATACTCACTACAGCTTTGACAGGGAGTTGTCCTGACTCTGCTCACACAATTCCAGTGTCAAGGAACTCACTGCCTCTAGTCATCCGTCTCCCATCTGCCTGCCTCAAGTTTCCTTCTTGGGTTGCACTGGACTGTCCACTCTTTTTTTTTTTTTTTTGTGGGGGGTACGCGGGCCTCTCACTGCTGTGGCCACTCCCGCTGCGGAGCACAGGCTCCGGACGCGCAGGCTCAGTGGCCACGGCTCACGGGCCCAGCCGCTCCGCGGCATGTGGGATCTTCCCAGACCGGGGCACGAACCCGTGTCCCCTGCATTGGCAGGCGGACTCCCAACCACTGTGCCACCAGGGAAGCCCTGGACTGTCCACTCTTGATGACTGCTGCTGTATTTCCCCTATTTCTCCCCCATCTTCCTTCATCATTCCTGCAGCCCCATAAGAATTAGGTCCGCTTCTGCAGCTTCTGGGCCAGGCAGATGTCACGGAGTCCCGTGCCTCCTTCCTGCACTGACATTGGCCCTGTCACTGACTTTGCACCATGGTGGGCAGAGGGAAGAGAGAGGGAGGAGATGAATGAGGCATTAGCAAGGTGAGACGCATTCAGCCTTATCCCCCGTCAGGGAGGGACACATGTTCTGGAAAAAGGGGAACAGAGGGAAGAAGAGGAACTTATCCATGGCCTAGATCCCACTGTTGGAAATTAACTTTCTTGCTCAGGCAGCAGGTGATCAGACAGATGAGAACATGTGGTGTATTCTTGGAAGGGTTGGTGTGTCCTCAGAGGTGGGGGGCTGAGCAGAGAAGCAGATGCAGAAGGTTCTCTGGTATTTTGCTCCTGTTACCTGGTATAATTAGAAACAGAAAGGTCTCCTCCTGATTCTGCTCCTAGGAAGGTTATCATCGCTACATTTCCTGGGCTCTGCCTCAAGAATGCCTTCCAGCAGGAGCTCTCCGTACCACCTCTTTTCAACCCTTGCAAAGGATTTTATTCCAGAGATTTGCATCTATTTGGTGGTGATGGGGGAACATGGAGATGTGGCCCCCTCGCCGCTGAGCATTGGGCGCATAGCAGGACTGCATGCCTGGCGTGAGCAAGATTCCAGGCATGTGGTGAATAAGGACCAGTGGACTGTGCCACTTCCAGTCCCATCCATGGACAGGGCTGGGACAAGTGTGGTGGAAGCAGAGGCAGGACACTCCTACCATGGCTGCTTGGCATGTCCTGGGCCTGACAGGATCTGACAGACATTTCAGGATTTGGACTCTGATTGCAGTCCCCATCCCCCTCCCACCCAGCAAGAAAGTGCTAGAACTATGCCCTTGGTTTCCCACCCACTTCCCTGTAAACTGCTCACTAGAGCCTTGTTGCTCCTGCCACAGCTGTGTCTGAGCTGTCAGGATACTTCCCTGCCTCTATCTTCCTCTCAGTCTGTGGAAAGAAACAAGTGAGGCTGCGTGGGTGACTGGGGTACATGTGTGTGAGATGTGTGTCTGTGATGTGTGTGATTGTGAGTGGTGTGTGTGTGTGTGCATGTGTGTACAGCAACCTCACAGACTCTCTATATAGTTTGCTACACTTGTGCTGGGAAAGTGCACAGGGATGTTTGCATCTACACAAATAGCTCAGAAATGTTATGATTTTTGAAGTCTTCTTTCTGTTCTACATGGTTTGTCCGCTTTTCTTCTCTGCTGTTGACTACCCAACTCCGACTTTTGCCTACTGCCACCATGCCTGCTTCTAGGATACCCACTGCCAAATTCACTTACATTAGCCCTGAAGGAAATCAGAAAACCAAGTTGTTAGAATTCTGTGTAACACCTGAGCAAAGTCTTTGAGGGAGAGGAGGGACTTGTGGCATGAATTTTGGCTTCCTGGAGAACTTTCCTGGAGTCTCTGAGTCACGAGTTCAGATAAGTGATGGGTGACAGTGACCAGCTCATAAAAGATGACCCTTGTCCTAGAACAGATTATGTAAAGTTCAATACATTGAAGAGAAGGTGTTTGCTCAACCATTGTCTCTGACCCTTTGCAGAAGGGATCATCTTTGGGTTCTTTTGAGCAAGATCTTCCTTGATGTATGTAAGGACTCATTTACACAGAAACCAGAGGCAAAAATACCTAAAGACAGTGTATTAGATGCCACTGGCTCAGATATTCTTCAGAGAAGGAGAGAAACAATCCAGACCAGACCAAGAAGGTTCCTCAGGGCTGGTAGGATAAACATTAAAACCTAGGGTTTACTCTTAGGATCCCCAGGAAAATGCTTTATACCCAGTCCCTTGTTTCCAGAACATCATCTGCAATCCATAGAATCGTGGACACCAGTCATCCAGTCAATCCACTGCCTCTAAGGTAGGGTCCTCACACATGAAAAGCTACTGCTGAGGTTGGTTCCCCCCCGCCAGAACAGCCCCTGAGACAAGGATGTGGGTGCATGTAGTTTATTGGGGAGATGATTCTAGGAAGCAGTGACAGGGAAATGGGGAAGAGAAGAAAGTCAGTAAAAGTGTGTCATCAGGAAGGTTACTTCTGTGAGCAACTGAGGCTGAGTCCCAGCAGAGAACTCTGGGAGGCAGTGTGGACTGCCCTGCCCTCATCTCAGCAGACGGAAGGGATCTGGAGCAGCTGTCCATCAGGTCCCATTGGTCATCAGTGAAGGGCTGCTCCTTTGGAGGATTAATGTTCTATGTGCACGCACGGAAGTGGCAAAAGGTGTGAGTGGTGAGTGGATCTGGGCAGAGTCCTTCAGAACCTGCTACAGCTATTTTTCTTTTGACTGTCAATTACGAGCAAGTTCTCTTGCTGTGATTTTGCACACACTGTACCAGTTTCCCCCAGTATCACTTTCCTTAAACCAATTGTGTGTTCGGGCTCAGTGGGAGCCTTGCCCTCTTGTCTTACATTTCTGAAGTCGCTGAGGTTTTCATCTGAGGATGCCCTCTCCCCTCAATTCCCCAAGGATACTCTAGACATCGAATCCTTAGTCACCAGCAGCTGTAACCTCTGATATTAGTGCTGTCACTATAGCGCTGATAACCCTTGTGCCACAGGGAGCACTGAGCTCTCATAAGCGCTTGTTGCAGAAGTCTATGAACCTATGGGTTCATATTTAGCCTGCAGACAGTTTTGTTTGGTCTGCAAATGTCTTAAAATACTTGAAACCAGTTGCCAGCATTTCCAATGTGTGGGATGCTCATACAAACTCTGGAATTCTGGCTTCTCTTGAAAAATCGCAAGACCTAGAAATGTGGGAATCATATTTCCACCTGGTATCCGTGGGCTGGAGCTAGTAGCAGCTACCCAGCCCCCCTTGTTGGGACACGTGTTTTCTAGGTGACCAGTTTCCACTGGATGACCAGACCCACTTAGATTGTTTCCCTAGTCTCCACGGGCACTTGGGCTTGCTACCCCTACCCTGCCTTCCTTGGCCCCTGCTGTGTTGCCTCTGCCTCATTTCCCCTGCCTGTGTGCTCACTTGTCTACTGGAACTGGATGGCTGTCTTGTCTTTCCATCCCTTTGTTTTCTTTCTAATCTTCTCTCTGGATTTTGCTGGCCTCTTCTACCTGGGGTGTAGGACTCTGCTTCTTGTTTTCTTAACTATTTACTGAACTTGTGTTATAAATGAACAGAAATTATGATCTTCCCACAAACCAGACTTTTAAGTGCCACCTGCCACCTGGGGTCCTGCTGCCTTTACCCACTAATTACTGTGGGCATGTTTGGATTCTGATGCCAGCCAGACTAGAGCCCAAGACAGCAGGGCACTTGGGATTATGTATATTAGACTATGGGTCTATGTCCTTGGGAGATGCACTAGGCTTGTACCTATGTCTAGAATTCTCCATTCCTTCTACCTCAGGCTTCTTGACTTCCCATCAACTCATGCTGCTGAAATCCCAGCATGCTTTGCACCTGGATCCAGTAAGGTTGCTAACATTAAATATATTATAATTGTAGCCCTCATACCAGATGGTTTTGTTGCCATGGAATCCTGTGAAGGTGCAAACCATGCAAGAATTCTCTTTCCTGGTCTGAGCCCAGCTAATTAGATCTGTTCTGAATCCAGTGTTAGAAAAGACATTGCCAATCTAGCAAGCAAGTATCACTTTTCTCCACCTTTTATTACAAATATTGGTTTTTTCTTCTCTGTGCCTTTTTTTTTTTTTTTTTTTTGGTAAAAGCAAGGGTAGGTATTGGGAGGAGGAAGGCCAGGTGATTTGGGACTTTGAGTACCATTTGTTTCATTGATTGCCACTTTTGAGGTAGAAAGGAATGAAGGCAGAGAAAGTGATTTCTTAAAGCTGATTCACTTGGCGTGTCTCCTTGGACAACGCCAACTACACATCGTCAAGTTCTTTTTTGATAGAAAATGACTGATACAAGGACAGAAACAGATGAATCACTTATTTTTGCTAGTTATTAGCTGGATAGAGTTTGTTAGAACTACAGTGTCATAGAATCTGAAAGTTGACTGCGACCCAGCCCTGCTTTTGCAGAACAAAACAAAACAAGCAAACAAGAAAACCTAGTGAGAGGAATAGAATCTCATTCATTCATTCTTAGTTAAGCAGGTCAGCCTTTTTTGACAACCAATGTATGGCAGCCCTGGCTGGTGGGGACCTGAGATGAAAGTTATAGACTTCATCCCCAAAGACCTGATTTTTTAACCTGCGGGGCTGAACAGCAACGAGGTGGTGTGGTCACTACCCAGGATTTGTGGCCAGACCTGCCTGGATCATATCCCAGGCCTGCTTGTCTCCTGGCTCCCAACTTTGAGAAATGGATTCAAGCTCTCTAATCTGATTTCCCTCATCTGTAGAATGGACATAGTAATGTCTTCCTTTGAGGATATGTCATGAGCTTTAAGGATAATTTGGGTAAAATGCTCAATATATAGCAAGTTCAGTAACTAGTTTTCAAAGTAATTTCCATGAAAAGTGGTATGTATTAGGAGTGTAATGGAGGGGCACCTAATCCATTTTGGAGAGTCTAGGAAGGTTTCAGGGAGAAGGGGATAAGAAAGAAGGCACTCCAAGCAGAGCTGTGAGCATTGCGAGGGAGGAAGGGAATGGTGAATTCCCTTTTATGTGAATGAAGGTTATATTACGTGGAGGAGTAAGGAAGGGGCGTAGAGGTGAGGGAATTAAGGGTGAAGTGGTGACAGAACAAGACATCACTGATGGAACAAAAGAAAGATTTGAGGGAGGAGGACACCCGTTTCCTGATCTGGGTCCCTGGTGGATGACAGTTCTACCCATGAGAAAAGAATTTCAGGGCAAGACAGGGTGGAAGAAAGGTGAGGATTGCAGCTGTCAGGTGGGCTCTGTGGTGTTGGTGGGACTTCCAGCTGGAGATGCCCAGTAGGCAGTGGTGATATCCAGACAGAGATGAAGCCTTGGGTTATGAACTTGAGAGTCCTCAACACATGGTTAGTGGCTGAGGAAAGAGGTGAGGACAGGACCTCACTGAGGAAGGGGCAGGGTGAAGAGGGAAAAGGACCCTTGATAGAACCCTGAGGAGCCAGATGTTTAGGGGCTTGGCAGAGGAGGAGAAGCCAAAGGAGGAGAATGAGGTGATGCTCAAACCAGAAGATAATGTATTCATCCATGATACTGAAAAGTCGGGCAATTATCAGGCTGTAGGCGTCACTGGAACCAGGACCTAAAATACAGTACAATACAATACAATACAATACAATACAATACAATACAATACAGTACAATACAATACAATACAATACAATAAAGGTAAAATAAAGTTTTCTTTTTTTTCTTCCTCCTCTTCCCCTTCCTTCTCCTCCTCACCTTTCTTCTTTACCATCCTTGTGCTGACTACGTACCTTGCGTACATTTCATTCTTGAGGTGGCAAAGGTGGCCTCAGGTTTTCATCATCCCACGTTTCATCCCAACAGACAAGAGTGGGATTCATTTACCCCATCACAAGTCCCAGGTTGACTCTTGGGTCTCTCGTGCTTGCCTGACTAATCAGGTCACCCTGGATCTTATACCCACCATGGATCCTAGGAGTGAGCGCAGCACCATCCAGACCAACAGACTGAAAACGAGTGAGGGATAATTCTAAAAAAAGCAAATGAGTAAAAAAGGATGCTGGCCAGACAAAAACACAAGATGTCTTCCTGAAAAGTAAAAAAGACATCATCTTAAAGTGAAAAATTGGCTGAATTTTGCATTATGAGGATCTGACCACATTCTCCTTTATTTCCTCATTTTGCTTCAGACTATGAACAACTTGTTCACGGACGGGTCTGGATTGATGGGTGTTTGCAGACCCAAGGACAAGGCAAGGACCTTAGCTTCTTCCAGGACAGAGTGCTTGTCACTTTTCTATTTTCATAAAGAGAAAAAAAAAAAAACCCTCCAAGTCTTTACACTGTTGCAGAACAAACATAACTGTGACTCATGTTTCACAATTTATGTAGCCGCTTCACATGCTTTTGACAGTTCTATCATGTTTTAGATGCTGCGAAATATTTGTTTTCCTCTGTGAAGCTGGGGTAGTGAAAATCCACTTGCTTCTTGATTACTGATGCTCTGTGCTAGGGTTTCTCAACCTCAGCCCTGTTGACATTTTGGGCAAGAGAATTCTGTGTTGTGAGGAGCCGTCCTGTGCCTGGGAGGATGCTGAGCAGCAACCCTGGCCTCTACCCACTAGATGCCGGTCGTGAACTCCCAGCTGTGACAAACAAATGTGTCTCCAGACATCACCAAGTGTCTGTTGAGGGGGGATATTTGTCCTGATTGAGAACCACTGCTATGCACTTTGGTTTCTAGCCATGTGTTGTGCTAGGAAAGCAATACTTAGACACGAGGAAGGGCTTAGGGATAAAAATAAATCACGAGAGAGGGATACCTCTGTACCTTTCACAAGGTGACCTTGATGGGGTGTGCACCTTGAGGACCATCTGCCACAGTCCCTTACTTTTCTCTCTCTCAGATTTCAGGAGAAGGAAGACACAGGAACCTCATCCAGAAGCAGAATAATTAAAATCTAGGTCTAAATGAGATGCTTGTAATATAATAGGAACCAGTTGGAGCTCTCCAGTCAGTGAATGGAAGAAGCCTGCTGCTTATAAATAGCACAATTGGCAGCCAGACCCCCCCGAAAAACACTCATCATGCCCGTGTCAGAGGAAGATGTGTCCCATGCTTTAGACGCTGAAAATAAATACCGTGAGTCGAAAATAAATGGCATTATTAGCATAAAGGGAGTTCCTAATTAACTAGTAATCGTCCATTACTGCAGCCTTCAATTCATTAAATTGCATAATTACATAAAAACCCAGTTGATGCTTGATTCAGTCAGTGTATCCGGTATTGTCTCCTCAATAATTAGTTCGATAATTGTCAGTTTGACAGGGCAATTAAAAATGTTTGAAGACATTGTGTCAGCTTCCCCGTATGAGGCTGCACTCTGTAGGACGCTTCTAGGAGAAACCTTCCATCTGGGCGGCTTGATGGTTCCAAGCTCCTGGGACGAAGAGAAGGAAGGGCCGGGGGCTGGAGGGGTCAGAAATGAATGATTTGCAGCTTTCTGGAGGGAAATTATTCTATCTGGGTGAACTGAGTATCTTTATTGGAGTGGTCACAGCTTTAACTGCTGGGATATGGGAGAGGTGGAAGAAGCCAGCATCAGGAGCTGTGTACGAATAAGTGGGAAGGAATCTGATTCTGGGTTTGACCGTGCAGGCATCAGTACTCAGAGTGTTGGGTCCAGGGTGTGAGGGCCACAGCATGAGATTTTCAATGTCAGGCTGGCTGAAAGCATCCTGGAGTTACAGTCCAATTTGGATTAGGAGTCCAATTTGGATTAGGCATCCATTGGTGGCTAGTTGCATTGGAAAGCTATCCCTTGTAGGAAGGAGATGGCCAGCGAAGGCTGTATGTGTGTTATGTTATGGGGGGTGGCTTTAGATTGTCGGTATGGGTTCAGGATTCCCAGGTTTGTATGTCTGTGTTGGTGGCAAAGACTATAGCTTGCTAAGTTCTTAGTGCTCAGGACCCACTCTAGGCACAAAGATATCAGACCTATGACCACAAAACTAATTCAGGTCCCTACCTCCCTGGCAAAGCTGCTTCCATGTCCCCTCCCCTGGTCAGAATTTGCTCAGGAATGAGGGAGGACAGCTCCTAGATGGGTCGATCACCAGCCGTCCTGCTGAGCTGTGCTGAGGAGCCCCCAGGTCATTTGGATGTGCTGGACTGCACATGGTTTAACACCTAATTATTCTAGTCTGTGTAGAACTGAGAAAGCCCAGCTTAAGGGTAAACCTTCTCCTCAATTTGGGAGACCAGGAAAATGTCATGAAATTCCTAGGTGGCTGGTCCCAGATTTCCTTTGCTCTTAAGTCCTATTTGCTTCCTGCCTGGCTTTCTAAAGCTAAGGAGGAAGATGAGCTTTTCTCTCTTAGAATCAGCTACAGATGGACATGTTGATAAGACAGAGAAGCAAACCAAAGGGGAAAGCTGCATTCAAGGGAGCATTCTCCGTGGCAGAAAGGATGTTTAATCAAACATTCCACATTCTTGGACCATGATCTAGTTAGGTCTTAAATCCACACAGCAGCCCTCCCTTGTTTTTGGAATCGGGTTGAAAGGAGGACTGAAATTTCTACCCATATTTTATTCTCTCCTGTGATCAATGTGGTCTTATCAACCGGAGCATTGACCAGCCGGGTGTGTTGCTGCCCTTTCAGGGAGGGAGACTCATGGAACCCTAGAATAGTCTTACCTGCTCTTTTGTGGGATTCTTCTCCAATCTTTACAACAAACTTTATATGCATGTCAATGAGTTGAGTGTTCATGTACTTTGGTGACTCTGTCTCAAGAAGTCTCTAAAAGTCACCAGTTGGTTAGTTCAGTTAAGGCCACTCCACAGGTACTATAGAGTAGAATAAGGAGGCCACTCTCTCTCTAGGGCTTTTCAACCAGAGGTACACTCAAGATCCACCCGTGAATTTTCTAAAAGAAAATAATGCCTGTACCTCATTCTAGACCTACTGAATCAGCATATGAGTATACATGAACAAAACTTAAAATTTTTAAGTTTAAAAGGAACAAAGTCTTAAAATTTATTGGTGTTCATAGTCTCCTTCCTGTCCCACTAAGTATCTGACCTTAATTACTCCTCATTCATTTTCAGCCTCCAGCTCTCTCACTAGGTGGGTCTGGGTCTTTTTGTATAAATCAGGGTAATTATGAAAGAACCAAGAATTTCTCTATCAATGTCTATATCCATTATCTATCTATCTATCTAGCCACTCTATCTGTCTATCTAGCAAGCCTATCTATCTATCTAGCAAGCCTATCTATCTATCTATCTATCTATCGAGCCACTCTATCTATCTATCATCTATCTATCTATCTATCTATCTATCTATCTATCTATCTATCTATCTGTTTTCCTATCTCTATACAAGACATAGGTCCTTACCTGTGCAAGAGGGAGAAAAGATAGGAGTCTATGGAGATAGATTATGGAGTGAAGGGGATTTTTAGTAGGAATCACCTTTAACTCACATTTTGGTTAATGAATTGTCGTTCTTTGAGGGGATAAATGTGCAGTTTCTAGGGGTCAGCCTGTGTTTTGATCTTGGGCCCGTTCTTAAATCATTCCATGCTGTAGTCCCACAGTTTGTCCTCATTTAAAAACTGGAATTAGTTCATTCTTTCTACAAATGATTATTGAATATCTTTATGTGCCAGGCATTGTTTTAGGTGCTTGGGATACATTGCTGAATGAAGCAAACACAAATCTCTATTCTCTTGGAAATTATATGCTTGTATGGGGAGAGAGATAATGAGTAACAAATATAATAAATTAGTAAATTAAGTGCTATGCTAAAATAGAGCAGGGTAAGGGAAATGAGAAGGCCTAGTGGGTGGGATGTAATTTTAAATATTAGAATATTTAATTAGATATTAAAAGTAGAGTTATTTGAAGAAGCCTTATTCTGAGGGTGACATTTGAGCCAATGAATTGAAAGAGAGGAGTGAGTTGGCCATGTGGCTATCGGTTGGGGGTGCCATCCAGGAAGCCAGAAAGCCCTAACATCGGAGCATATTGAAGAAACAGTGAGGAAGCCAGTGCAGCTGAAGTGGGGCGAGCAAGGAGGGCATTCAGAGGTGAGGTTGGACAGGTCATGGGGAATTTAATCATACAGGGATTTGTAGGCCAAAATAAGGAATTTGGCTTTTATGCTGAGTGCAGTCAGGTATCATTGGAGGGTTTTATTGATTGGGGGTGGGGTGGATATGCTATGACTTGTGTTTTAAATGGATCCTTCTGAGAAATGCATTGTCAAAAAGCTTTAGGAGGGAGTGAGTGAAATCAGGGAAACCAGGCTGTTACAGTAATTTGGGCAAGAGATGACAGGTGACTTGGACCAGAGCTAATAATGGTGCCTATTTCATAGGGTTGTTGTATGGATTAAATGAGATAATGTGTGAATGGTCTTAGAATGATGCTTTGTGTAACGTAAGCATGTAACAAATGGCAACTACTATTATCTAAAAGTGACCTCATGTCAAGACTGAGCACATGGAGCCCTAGAATTTATTTGGGTTTTAACTCCTTTCTAACTTGAGAAAAGTTTTCCAGGTGATTCTACTCTGCATTTCAAGGTAATATTAATGATCCAGGATGTTTGTACAAATTATGCTCAGCTATATAGCTGTGTAAGTTCTCCAGAGAGAGTTATACAATGTTCTTGATATAACAGAATGGCCGAATTATAATAGGATATTAACAATATAAAATGCATACTATATTTCTTTACTTATTACTTGTTTTAGGTGCTTGGGATACATTGCTGAATGAAGCAAAATTTGTTACTCATTATCTCTCTCCCCATACAAGCATATAATTTCCAAGAGAATAGAGATTTGGGTTTGCTTCATTCATCAATGTATCCCAAGCACCTAAAACAAGTAATAAAGCTAACACTATACATTTTCAAAATAGTCCTCTTTTTCCAGAGAAGCATCAAAGATGCAACTAATATACAAAGTCATTTCTCCTACCGCATAACCTTCTTATTTTGCTTTGTCACACCCAAAGTTGCCTCACCCTGATATTTGGTAAGATTCTGATTGCCTTATTAGGCAGCTGGAATCTTACTATTTTCCCCTTTGAACTGATATTATCCCTTTAGCCCCTTAAAGTTAGATACTCCAAAATCCATGTCTCTTATATACTCCAACTTTCCAAAGTTTTGGAACGATTAGGACCATAAGGTGAGTACAAATTTCCTTGTACAATAGAATCGTTCTCAGAAAGGGGAAAAGAAGCTATTTCCAGACAGACTCTAAGTGCTGCTAACAATTTCCCTCTGATTGCTGTTACCAGCCATAAGTTTTTTTTTTAAATCTCATTTTTATTTGAGGGCAGCAACCAGATGGGAAAAACAGAGTATGTGAAAAGAGAATAATATTTTGGTTTCAGTACATTTGGGTCAATTGTCCAGAGCTGACAGGAGTCTTGTGAACTTAAAACCCAAGTAAACATCTCTAATCAAAAGATTGATTGTGACATCACACTTCTCATTCCAGAGAAAAATATTACCACCTGTTTGCTTTTTCTACTGAAATGTGTAAATTTCATACTCCTAAAGATGAAATTGGATAATCCATGTAAGGGCTTAGAAGAGTGTCAGATACCTAGTAATGCTCACTCAGTAAATGTTAGCTGTTCTTGGTTATGAGTCTAGCCACGTTTGGAAATGTGCAACGGGGATGCCTCCGATTTCCCATCTTCCTTGTGACCCTTGTTTCTCATATTGCATATGTTTTATATTTAAAATGATCTTTTCCTCTGTTCCCTGAACTCATGGCATCCCAATGCCAAGCTGTGTATATGAGCTCTGTCCAAGGTCCTGGCCCCCAGGTCCTCCGATTTCAGGGCTATCATTGGGTGACGCTTTCCCAGTAGGTACTTCCTTGGATTTCCCGAGGGTCAATTTTCTCTATGACTTCCTTTACTTTACAACTCTGTCTCTCTTAACTTCTAAATTTCTCAGGCCTCGGGAAACCTTCCTTACTTAGATGTGAGCGTGTACACTGCTTGTGGCCAGCTCTTTTCCTGGGCAGAGTGGTCCTTCTCTACACCCTCTGACGTTCCAGTTCAATATCCCTCTGGCATTCTCCTACTTCTTTCATGTGAATCCTGCTAGGATTTCAAAACTAAAAGCTGCCTCTCAAATTGGCCCCGTCCTTCCTATCCCACATGCAGGGCTAAGACTGTTTGCTGGAGCTTATTAGGATCTGCCACATCTGCTTTCCCTTTCATTTCTCTTTCCTACTGTTTCTTTTCTAACTACAAGATAAAACATTTTTTTTTATCAACTTCATTCATTAGAGTGCTCCTTTCAAAGTCCAAGCCATAGTTTTCTGTTTGCCTGCTAGCACTGAAGATTTCTCCTCTGCTAACTACATTTCTTTTCCAGGTTCCTGGGCAAACCTGCCTTCTGGAGCCAAAGTGGTACAAGAACTTACCGTTTTATTTCTGTTTCATCCCTTGGGTTTGAGATAACTCTGTTGAAAATTTAAAGCAATCACAACCACAATATCAGGGTGCCATCTGTTGCTAGTCATAAGCCAAGTACTGAGTTAAGCACTTTGTGGTCGGCAGTTTTGCCCCTGCTTTACAAATGCGGACCCTGGGGGTCAGTCTAATAGAAAAAGATATTCTGCCTACAATAATATCCCCATTCCGATGTATCCATTTTTTTTTTATAAAATCTTCCACCCTGTGTGCTTGAACCTACCCTGTGGATCACCCAACCCCACCATCCTGAATAAGGGTTAGTAGTGTGTTAGCTCCTCAGATGTGAATAAAAAAAAAAAAAAAGAGAGAGAGAAGAAGGAGAAGAACACGAGGTAGGTATTTCCGTGTGGTACACCCCAAATCCTTAGCTCCTATTCTTAGTCCTGGCTGGGTTAAGGTGAACCTAGCCTGGGTAGGTTAGACAGGAATATGGTTGATCACACTATAAGCAGTGAACAAGATCTCCCAATTGGGATCTAGGCTCTCTCTTCAAGGAACTTTTCCTAGGACACAGACACGAGACCAAATACAACACTTCCTTCTGCTGAACTACACCAGATGTTAGCATGATAGGGATCTGGCAGAGATCCAGAATTGCCAATTTTAGTCTGCTGCCTCCCATGGGTGATGACAGCCTTCCTAATTCCATGAGGTGCATGATCTATATTTCACAGAGTCCAAGTTCTGGCCACCACCTGACAAACCAGGCTAGACAGTACTGATAGAAACAATAGGGGTTCTAATAGAGTGCAGCTGGGGTGCGGGGTGTCTGGCTCTTGCTCTTACAATTCTGTTGGCTCTTCACAGGATTCTTGAGAGGTCATTACACAAAAAACAATATCAACAACACACAAAACATTGCTTTGCTCTTAGGGGACCCAGTGGCCCCCAGTGGGCAATATCCAGTGGGAGGATCTTAGGAAGAGTTGGAATAATAGTGAATGTAGCACATTCTAAAGAACTATGAAGGTTTATACTGCCTTCTATACAGAAATCCCAGTGTTATCACTGGCTGGCCCCCAACCTTGAAACGAGTGCACTATATCATGTACATGGGCGAAGGTGAAGAGAGAGAGAGAATGAGCTCATAGCATGGAAGCATGAAGCAAGAGAGAAGACAGATGTCTGTATAGACATCACTGGTTTTCACACTTTGGTGTGCATGAGAATTGCCTTGGGAGAATGTTAAAAATACAAATGTCAGAGAGATAGTTTAGAACTACTGAGTTAGAATCTGTATTTTTTTATATCATTATTGGAGTATAATTACTTTACAATGTTGTGTTAGTTTCTGCTGTACAACAAAGTGAGCCAGCTATATGTATGCATATATCCCTATATCCCCTCCCTCTAGAGCCTCCCTCCCACCCGCCTATCCCACCCCTCTAGGTTGTCACAAAGCATCAAGCTGATCTCCCTGTGCTAGGTGGCTGCTTCCCACTAGCTATCTATTTTACGTTTGGTAGTGTATATATGTCAATGCTGCTCTCTCACTTCGTCCAGCTTCCCCTTACCCCTTGTGTCCTCAAGTCCATTCTCTACGTCTGCATCTTTATTCCTGCCCTGCCACTAGGTTCATCAGTACGGTTTTTTTGTTTGTTTGTTTGTTTTTTAGATTCCATATATGTGCGTTACCATACGGTATTTGTTTTTCTCTTTCTGACTTACTTCACTCTGTATGACAGACTCTAGGTCCATCCACCTCACTACAAATAACGCAATTTCGTTTCTTTTTATGGCTGAGTAATATTCCATTGTATATATGTGCCACATCTTCTTTATCCATTCATCTGTTGATGGACACTTAGGTTGCTTCCGTGTCCTGGCCATTGCAAATAGTGCTGCAATGAACGTGGTGGTACATGTCTCTCTCTCTTTTTTTTTTTGCGGTACGTGGGCCTCTCACTGTTGTGGCCTCTCCCGTTGCGGAGCACAGGCTCCGAACGCGCAGGCTCAGCGGCCATGGCTCACGGGCCCGGCTGCTCCGTGGCATGTGGGATCTTCCCAGACCGGGGCACAAACCCGTGTCCCCTGCATCGGCAGGTGGACTCTCAAACACTGCGCCACCAGGGAAGCCCTCTTAGAAGCATCTTTAAGAAGAGGAGGTGTGCTCTTATTTGCCTTCTCCCTGATCATTGGAATGCAGAAGTGACAGCTGGAGTGGAAGCAGTCAAACTGGATCAAGACATGGATGCTGTGTGCTGGGAATGATCAAGCCAAAGAGCAAAGAGGGACTTCCCTGGTGGTCCAGTGGTTAAGACTTTGCCTTCCAATGCAGGGGGAGTAGGTTTGATCCCTGGGTGGAGAAATAAGCTCCCACATGCCTCTTGGTCAAAAAACCAAGACATAAAACAGAAGCAATATTGTAACAAATTCAATAAAGACTTTAAAAAAATGGTCCATATCAAAAAAAAAAAAAAAAAAAAAGAGCAAAAGGGCCTGGGTCACTGATGGTCTTGATACCTTCTTACCTGACCTTGACTTTACTAGAGCAACACTTCTATTTTTTTAAAAAAAATCACTGCTATTTGGGATTATTTGTCAATCACAGCAGAAACTAATCCTAACTGATTGTATCCTTCAGTTTTTGCTGCATAACAAACTAACCCAAAAACGTAGTGGCTTTAATGACAAACATTTATTCTTTTCCTTACAATTTTACAGATTGTCTTGGTGGTTCTTCTGGTCTGGATTGGCGTGACTGATCTCTGGGTCTGCTGGTGGCTCACCTGGGACTGGATGAACTAGCACTGTATTATTCACATGTCTATGGGTTGGTCTCCATGTGAGCTGGGGTGGTATATGTGTGTCTCATCATCTAGAAGGCTAGTCCAGACTCATACATATAATGGTTGCAGGGTCCCCAAGAGCAGCGAGAGAGGACAATTCCCACTGCACAAGCACTTTTCAAGTTTATGACTGCATCACTTTTTTTTTTTTTAAAGGTTCTACCCCTCATTCCTTTTTTTTTTTTAATTAATTAATTAATTAATTTTTGGCTGTGTTGGGTCTTCGTTTCTGTGCAAGAGCTTTCTCTAGTTGCGGCAAGCAGGGGCCACTCTTCATCGCGGTGCGCGGGCCTCTCACTGTCGCGGCCTCTCTTGTTGCGGAGCACAGGCTCCAGACGCGCAGGCTCAGTAGTTGTGGCTCACAGGCCTAGTTACTCCGCAGCATGTGGGATCTTCCCAGACCAGGGCTCGAACCCTTGTCCTCTGCATTAGCAGGCAGATTCTCAACCACTGCGCCACCAGGGAAGCTCACGACTGCATCATTTGTGCTATGGTTGTATTGGCCACAGCAAGTCACGGGACAAAGTTCAGAGTCAGTGTTTGAGGGAGCAACCCAAGGCTCTGAATACAAGGAGGCATGAGCAGATTAGAGATTACTTTAACTATCTACCACACAGGTAAAAGCAGGATGCTATTTTTATGAGAGGCAGAACCGTTCCCAGGTTAAAACAACTTACTCATGGCAGAATTGGGGCTAACTCCAATTCCAGTGTTTTTTTCTAAAATAGCATAATGCTTAAGACCGTGGGCTCTGAGCCTAGACTTCTTGAGTACACATCTCAGTTCCATCACTTACTAGGTTGGTTTCCTTGGGTAAGTTTCACTTTGCCTCTCCATTCATCAATTTCCTCCTCTGTGACATAAAAATAAGGAGACCGTTGGGGTGTTATGGGCATTAAATGAGTTCATGTATGTATGGTGCTAAAAATAGTGCTTGGCACATAAATAGATGTGCATAATAATAGCTAATATTATTGCGACAAAGGTACCAGTCCCATGTCCTGCTGTCCCCAGCCCAGATCTGTCCTACCATGAAATATGGGGGTGTGTGGTTACTAACAGCTGAAAGCAATTTTAGATGCTGCCTGCTTTACTTACTTGTAGAAGCCATTGGCACAAACAGATATGTGAGTCCTTTTGTAAGTGAAGATATTTACCCACATGTGAGGTGCTGTTATTTTTACTATTAGAGCCCATGCCTCTGGGATTTCCTTCAGACTTAGATTCTAGTTAAATTAGAAGATGACTGTCACTCCAGGACATATCTGGCCAGAAGGGTATGCCCAGGGGTCTCCCCCGTGAAGCTTTCTTGTCATCTCCATTGCCCGGTGGGCTCCGGTGCAAAAATACAAGGTTAGGGGCTCAGCAACTGACTGCATAACGTCTCTCACCTTTGCAGCATTGCCTTGGGAAAAAAAAAAAGGATGAAACAGATCTAACTGTAGGTAATTAATTCTCCTGGTGTTTTTCTGTATGTGCATCTGCTTCGGTGGCTACATTTGTTAATATCAAGCGCTAGGGATTTCTTTCAGAGCAATTGTAATAAAAATAAAAAAATAGGAAAAGAACATTCTTGAACCACTAAGCTGGCCGCCCTAAATCTCTGGCCTGTTTGGTATGTAAAAACCTTTCATCTAGCATGCATTTTTTATGAGAAGATTGAAAACCCAAGAAATAAAACATGGGGTGCATGCAGAACATCATTATGTAAGTAGCCAGTCCCTGGGGAACAGGGCAATTTGGGGGAGCACCAAGTCAGAAGCCCTGGGGATGAGTGGGTGTCCAGGAGGATTAGCTGAGCCCAGGAAGAGCCCATGAAGTGCTGAACAGTGGTTAGCTCCTGAGTAAGGACGTGAAGAATAAGAGAAACGTTCACCTTCACCCAGGACTCTAAATCAGCCTGCCATACCCATAGCTGATTTAGGCAATCAAGTTCCTGCAACCATCGCCCTAGTCTAAGTCGTCAGTTACTACAGCCAAGGTCACTTTCTAAAAAGCAAACCCAAACATGTAGAATGACTCAGGTATCATCCACATTTATTTCTCCCTCATGGAAAGTCCAAAAATGGGTGTTCCTGATGTTGGGCAGCTGTCTTCCAAGTGGCTATTCAGCGTTCTCGTCTTTTATGAGTTGCGGCTTCACCCTGTTTGGAATGTGGCTTCCAAGGTTCACATCTGCCTGGAGGATAATGCATGGGAGGGTTTTATGAGTCTGGCTGCGGCTACACTATTTATGCTCACATTTCATTGGTTAAAATTCAACCACCTGGCCACACCTAACTGTTAGTCTGGAAATATTGTCCTACTGTATTTTCTGAACTGTACACACACCCCCGCCAAAGAGGTAATAGTTTTGGCAGGTGCATAGCCAATCTCTACCATTTCTTGATTGCATTGTGTTTACTTCTGCCTGGGACAATCCATTCTGTGCACAGAAGCTAGAGCAGTCAGTTCAGTTCTCAACTTCAAGGATTTCTCCTTGCAATAAGGATAAAACCCAACCCCTTCCTGTGCTCTCAAAGCTCTGCAAAGTTAAGAACCTGCCTACCTCTCAGACCCCATATCATGCCCTCTCACCCTCGATCCAGCTGGCCACTCTAACTTCATACATATTCTGAAATAACACATGGAGATCTTTCCTGTCTGGATAAATTTTTAAAAAGTTAATATATTTTCTTTATTTTTTCCAGCTTCAGGGCATATAATTCACGAGTAACCACTGTATATATTTAAGGTGTATAATGTGATGATTTGATACCCATGTACATCTTGAAATGATTACCACAATCAAGCTAATTAACATACCCACCACCTCACATAGTTGCCATTTGTGTGTGTGGGGAGAACACTTAAGATCTTCCTCTTCAGCGAATTTCAAGTATACAGTACATTATTATCAATGATAATCACCATGTTGTACATTAGATCCCCAGAACTTATGCATCTTATAATGCAAAGTTTTTACTCTTTGGTCAACATCTTCTTATTTCACCCACCACCCTAGTCCCTGGTGATCTTCCCTTCTGTGAGATCAACTTTTTTAGATTCCACATATAAGTGAGATCATGCAGTATTGGCTTTCTGTCTCTGGCTTATTTCACTTAGCATAATGTCCTCCAGGTTTAGCCATGTTGTTGAAAATGTAGGTTTTCCTCATTTTTTATGACTAAATTTAATACACATATATAATTGTTATTTATCCATTCATCCTTTGATGGACACTTAGGTCATTTCCATATCTTAGCTATTGTAAATAATGCTATCTCTTTGAAATACTGACTTTACTTACTTTGGATATATACCGAGAAGTGGGGTTGCGGAATCCTGCAGTAGTTTTATTTTTAATTTTTTGAGGACCTCCATACTGTTTTCCATAGTGTCTGCAACCCATTTACATTCCCATCAACAGTGTGCAAGGATTCTTTTTTTCTCTATGTCCTCACCAACACTTGTTATCTTTGTTCTTTTATTTTTTATTTTTTTGCTGTTCTTTTTGCACAGAACACCCTTCTCCTAGGGTCCATGTTTTTATATTATCTGTTGTAGACAAAATATCACTCCCTAAGAGACACTCTCCTGAACATCCTAAGATGGCCAGCTCCTCCATTCATTACTCCCCATGACATCACTTTTTATCTCCTTTATAGAATTATCACACTCAGGAATGATTTGGATCATTCATGTGTTTGGTTACTTATTGTCCATATCCTCCACTAGACTGGGAGCAAGGACATTTTCTATAAAGGGCCAGATAAGTGTATTTGACTTTGTGGACCACACAGTATCATCACAGTTACTCACCTCTGCTGTTGTAGTGGAAAAGCAGCCATAGACGATATGTAAATGAATGTGCTTAGCTGTTTCCCAATAAAACTTTATTTACAAAAACAGATAATGGCACGGGCTCTAGTCTGCTGATCCTTGCATTGGAAACATAAGGTCCATGAGGACAGGGACCTTCTCTGGTTTACTCATGGCTGCATCCTCAGTGCTTAGCATGGAGATTGGCAAATAGTAGGAAATTACACAACCCCATGTCCAAGGGTTTGACTTGGCTGTAAGTCCAATATTAAGGGGAAAATAACAAATATGGAAGGACTCATGTCCCCCAAACTTAGAGATATTTGGAGTAGCACACACTGTAGGTGGGTTTATTCCTATTCCCATTCCAAACCCCTTCTCACATGCGTTTCTGAGCCAAAGATACTGGTGAGCACACTTCTTCATCTTTCTAGTCGCTCTTCACTTATGCGTGGTCATGTGAATAGCGCTGGTCAATGGTACTTAAGCAGAAGTCTAGTGAGCTGGGCTTCTGAAAAAGCATTTGCTTTCTTGAAGAAAAGAAACAGACTTCTTTTTGTCCTTCTTTCTGACTGTGATGCAGATGTGATGCCAGGAGGTAGGGCAGCCAGCTTGTGGGCATAAGAACCCAGTACCAAAGGTGACAGGAGATAGAGGACTGGGTCCTCAATGTCATTGAGGGGCTGCACCAGCCCTCGAATTCTCACTGGGTTTCTTGTTTATTGAGGCAACTCAAGCCCTTACTTGTTTAAGTCACTAGGAGTTAGGTTTTCTTTTGCTTGGAGCTGAATATATTCCTAACTGATATGCTTGATAACTGTTTTCATGCCAGTAGTCCCATTCCCCCACCTTTTTCCTCCCTTGCAAAAGCATTGTTTCTCTAATCACCTCTTTCCTTTTTCTGACTATTCCTTTCTTGTTCATCACCTGTTCAAGTTCCCAGAAGAATCTGGGGAGAAGTAACTGCAAAACTGCTCAGTCTTAGGAAACATAACCCTGTTAAGGGCACCATGTAGATTTGGTAACATGGACAGCGTCGCCTACCTCCATCCTGCCCTGCTTTTGCACAGCGTATGAGAGCTTAAGCTCCGGTTCTTCTGACTCTGGGCTGATTCAGATGGCATCCTTTGCAACCACCTCCTAAAATTTCAGCCCTTTAGGACTCCACCCCTGCCTGGAGGCTGCAAATATGCTTCTTTGGCTAGGTCCAAGCCTGCTTTATAAAAGAAAGAGGGGCATGTGATTCTTAGAAAAGGCACTTAAAAATGGGCCACTTTGACATCTTTATTAGAACCTTTCCTCAATAGAATAGCAAGCTAATAGGAGGTCTGAGATTTCGTTGTCATTTATTAATTTATGAATTCAACAGATATTTATTGGACACTTATGTGTGTGCCTGTACTTCATACTTGATGTTGGGGATATAAAAATGCAAAAGCTATTCCTAGCCTAGAGATGCTTACAGCTGAGAGTAGATGACAGACACATAAAGAGATTCTTCCAATAGGACGGGGTAAGTGCTATGAAGGAGATACCCAGAAGAATGCAGGAAGAAAGAGGAAGAGTAGTTAACTCTGCCTGGTGGATTGGGGAGAGAGTTATGGGTCAATTTGAACTGGACTGAAGTTTAAATCCACTTTAAACATGGACGGTTTAAGTAGGGTCATTCCAGGCAGAGGAAACAGCATGTGCTGATGTCCAGAGATGTGAGTGAGAAAGGAGTATCCGGGGACGTGTGAGGAGGCTGGTATGAACATAGTATGTGTTACTGGGAGGTTCTGGAAGGACCACTGACTTTGGATGAGGCTAGAGGAGAAAGCAGGGGCTGGGCCAGGCTGGAGAGCTTGGACCTCACCCACAGACCCAGATGCATCCTGAGCAAATAGGCCTGGAAGCATAAATAACATGGAGGAAAGTCTCCCTGTCTCCACTCACAATATCAGTTTAAGTATAAACACAACACCAGGAAAATGAGTCTCTGGAAGTAATTGAGTTTGTACTTATTGTACTATGGGCATCACCAATGTAATCACCGACTTTCAATTCACAAATCCTATTTGTTGTCCCCCTTTCTCTAAGACAACAATATATCATGTATTCTGCTTACTCTTGGTAGCATAAGCAAATCACTTTCCCTCATATTTCCCTTTCACAGATGGGAGCGTTATTGGATATGAGGGTGTTTAGGTAGCAGTATAAAGATTGATTGTGCCTGAGAAATCCACTGTGCTTTGGAACTCACACACACACACACACACACACACACACTACAGGGGTTGCCAGTGCATGAAACTTCCGGCCAGCTGATACCTCTGGGGCAACACTAGTAGAGAGCATGTTGAGTAGGGCAACATCCAAGACCCCACGAGAAACCAGAGCTTTTCATGCAGCTCAAAGGGCTTCCTTGTCTTTTGCTACCCCTCCCTCCCTTACTTTAGGAGGTTGGCTAACCTTGTCCTTGAAGTTCAATCATAATTTGGGATTTGCTGGCTCAGGATGTCTGCAGTGGTTGGGGGAATAGACCAGAAGGGCTCTAAAGTGATTTGTAGTTCCAGGTGGCTACGATTCTGAGTTTCCAAAGTCATGATTTTAGAATTAGTGCCACTAAACTCCAGGAAGCTGGACTTTGAAGCCTCTACAAGCACAACATGTCAGCAATGGGATGGAGCCCCTGAAGGCAAAGTCTCTGGCCTCTTGATTCACTGTCATCACAGAGGCAGAGCCAATGGTTGGGCATCTCCCAGAAGCAGTTGTACTTGGAGGCTTTTAGAGAGGAATTAAAGTACTGTTGGCTAACAACGCCTTATTCTATACCAGCAGGAAGGTCACTGATGCTCCAACACCAAGCCAGGCATCCTACTGGCAGTCAGAATGATTGGGAGCCAGTTGGGGGTGGTGGTGAGCATATACTGATTTTGTAGGTCTTATTTCTCAGCTACTACCTCCTGTGGTTGCCATGATTCTTGTTCCTTTTTACCCTGTGCCCTTAAGAGGAGATACCAACTAGTCCTCTTGGAAATAGATCCTGTAGCAATCATTATAATTTGTGGGCTCTTGCAGGTATAGAATTGAACCAGGAGCTCTTCCTGCATAAGTTTATGATGCAGTCATGGAAAGGACATTGGAGAAGGAGAATTAGAATTTCAAAGTCTACTGCTAAGGGTGTGGCCTGAGGCAAGCCACTTCTCCTCTCTGGGCTTCAATGTACCATCTGTAGATTGAAAGTGTTGGATTGAATCATGGTGGTCAACTTAGGTGTCAACAGGGACAAAGGGATAACACAGAGCAATGAAGCAGGCTGGTTGCACAGGCTGTGTGCTGTGTGAGTTGGCCAGAGGAGGGGTGACTACAGCACACAGGAGAATGTGAACAGCCCTGTCTCAGCTCCAGCTCATTGTCTCCATGCAGGAATGCAGGCCCAGAATTCAGACAGCTTCTGGTTTTTCAAGAGAGTCCAGTAATCTAGATTTTACAAGAAACCTTTACATTTTTAGGTGTCATCATAAGATTGTTTGAAACACTGAGAAAACTAAGTAGTCTTATCCATTGACCAGATTTCAACCCAGGGGCCCCCAGTTTCCATCCTCTAGACTGGCTAGCCTGACTTCTAAGTCTATTGTTCTGTGGCCCAATGATAGAACTTTGCCAGGGATGGACTTCCCACCAAGAGATTTGGTCACCTTTCTGTCGTTATTTAAAAAATAAGCTCTGTTATTTAGCTGAGTGATTTGAGCAAGTCACTTCTTTCTTTCATACAATGGAAAACAATGAGATCTATCTCGTGGGGCTGCTGTGAGATTGATAGGAAGTGATGTCTCTAAATTGTCCTGCTCAGAGTATAACCATGAGTTACCTCTCCTCGTCTTCTTCAGCCCTTCCTTTTTTTGAATTTCATTCACTCATTTAGTCACTCCATAAATAATAATTAGGCACGTATTGTAGGACAAAGCACGGTGCCAGGTACTGGGAATATAGTAGTGGACTAGCTAGACAGACTCTCTGAACTCTTGAAAATATTAATCATAATGCAAATAGTTGTTATTTAATGCTAATTATGTACCAAACACTATGCTTAGGACTTTATAAGCATTAACCCTTTAATACTTGTAATCACCCAATAAGGTATCTACTTTCATTCCTACTTCGCAGATTAGAAAAACATGAGACCAGAAGAGAGAGAAATTACTTGCTCCAGGTTACACAGCTAATAATGGTAGAGCTGGGTCTGGAACCTAGTTCTGCCTGACCTGAAGCAGAAACAGCTTGTAAGCTGAGGCCTGAAGGCTCTGGGGCCTCTGATGACAGGGAGTTGTGTGGGCACCTCCAGGGATGACTGAGGTGGCAAAATCTCTGCCAGATGCAGAAACATCTTTCTGGGCTTCTCCATTTTGCATCTCTCATGTGAAGAGTCTCAATACTTGAAAATTGTAAATAATCTATTGAGAAGAGATCATCTGGAGGCAGCAGAGAGAAAGGGCAATCCCTTACTGTGGCATTAGAAGAGAGGTACCCTTCCGTAAAAGGAAGTGACCCATGATCTTCCATCACCCTGCTTGTGCCTCTTGAAGAATTTATTCTTTGGGACCAATGGTTCCATGCCAAAAGCTCTGGGCCTAGTGATGGGGGAAAGGGGGCAGGATTGTCTAGTGGTTAAACCTAGGGGCTCTGGCATTGACTGTTGAAGTCTGATGAGGACTTGACTTTTTCCTGCCTTGGTTTCCCCATCTGCCAAATGGACTTCACAATAGTAGGGCTTATCCCTTAGAGTAGTTGGGATGGCTGCATGAGATAATGACATGGAATGCTGAGCAGGGAGCCTCCACCTAATGGATACCCAGCAGATATTTGCTGATTAAGGAATCTGGAAAACCCCAGATCACACCCATCTCCTCTCATTCAGCAATGTCCTTTGAGCCCTTCTTATATGTTACACACACATAAGCAGTGATTATCTCATTTAATCCTCGCTATAATCTTGCAAGATAAGAAACTGTTTTCACAGATGAGCTCTCAACATCATTGAAGTTATCAAGCTCTGTTCTTTGAAGGAGCAGGTGGGTGTCACGGAATGCCACCCCACCCTCAATCCTGCCTCATGGCCTTCTTCCTGGAATGCTTTCACTGCAGATAGTCACAGGATATTCTCTTGATTCCTTCAGATTTCTGCTCAAAAGTCACCTCCTTCAAGAAGCCATCCTTCACCTCATTGTAATATAGCACCTGTGTTACCCCTTAGTCCCCTCACCCTGTTTTATTTTTGTTCATAGCACTTCATCATAGCTGATATTTTATCTGTCTATTGATCAATGTTATCTATCTCTCTGTATCTATCATCAATCTATCTTATCTATCATCTATCTATCATTTATCTATCTATCTATCTATCTATCTATCTATCTATCTATCTATCTCACTATCATTTCTTATTTGACTTCACCAATAGAGCTGCAGCTTGGTGAAGGCAGGAACTTTGCCATGCTTATCCAGCACTATAGTCTCAGTGCTTTTGTCTCAATATATAGCTGCTCAGTAAATTAATTGATACATGGATGGATAAATGGATAGATGGATGGACAGATGGGAGAATAGATAGATGACTGGATGAGATGAGTGGGTAAATGAATGGATAGATGGATAGATGGGTGGACAGGAGAGTGGGTGGATTGATGGATGAAAAGCACATGGAATTTTGAGTCAGATGAGCCCTGGACCAAACCCTGGTTATGTCTCTCGCTTTCTCCTACTCCATGCATCCCATTTCTATGCCTTTCATTGGCATCACTTTGAATGTTGTCAAATCATTAAGCAAGTAGAATGCCTCATTATTTCATGAATCACATCTTGTCCAGTGATTTGAAAACTTTGTTCTGGAAAACCCTGTAGCTTTACAGAGGTGGCTAAGAGCCAACATCTCGCCCCAGGCTTCAAATAGAGCAGCCCCTTTTTATCTGTCATAAACATGCAAATTTTCCATGATATTTTAGTTGATTAAGAGAGGTAGACTGCTATAAAATGAAACACACCCTGATATCCAAATACTATCTAACTCTTTCATTTTATGGGTAATGAAATTGTCCCAGATATCTGAATTTACTTCTCCCAAAGTCTCATGAGGATTAATGTCATAATCAAGACTTGGATTAACTGTAACTCCAAGCCCAATTGTCTTTCCATGGTATAAGTCACTCATTCATTATTCAATCACCTGATACACATTTACTGGGCACTAACTCTATCATGTAGCCAATTCTCACATCTCAGTCTAGGTGCTGGGGATATAAAGATGCACCAGACAGGGAAGTGTCCTGCACTCTTAGAACAGCCAACAAATAAATAGTTAAACCAGATAGTTTTGAATATTAAACCAAAGAAAATCAGAGCAAGTTATGTGGAAGGGTGGTGATGGTGACAGTGGTAGGAGTTCCAGGAACCCATTCTGAAGATATCTGCTCCAAATGGACATAACTCAGCTGACCTTTCTCAGTGAAAAAAGATTTACTTCTCCCAGGATAAAAACAGTTTGAATAAGGCCCCAAACTCCTACTCATCCCATTTACTCTCCCCATCTAGGTCTGCAAAGCCTTACCAGCAAACTAGCTCTCAGGAGCCCATGTTGATCAATGTAGCACATGCATTTTACTGCTTGGTAAGCCCAGGATCTGATTTTGATGTACCCCACTGACATGTATGTTTTATTGCTCAGTAATCCCAGGACTGGATTTTTGTCAGCCTCACTACCTAATTTCCAACTTCTGCTAGACTCTTTTCACATGAGTTGATGCTTGGATGAAAAACAGTAAATTAAACTAGAAAACACACATACATGTAGACACACACACACACACACACACACAGTTCACTATTCAGAATGAGTCCATGGTGCAGATAGAACTGGGGAGCATTTGAGCATGTCTTCCATTGGTAGGAATGATAGTAATAAATGTGTAAGAGAGATTATGGGATAAAAGACTGCTCACTGGAAATGTAGTCTTGGAGAGCTGCTGACACTACCATTTGGGGGACTTTGAAGCAAGTCTTTTTAGAGACATTAGAAACATACCTGATTCTGTGCCTTCCCAGATCCTATTGGAGATGCCTGAATTTTTTTTCATTAAAAATTTTTAATTTTAAAAAATTAATTTATTTTAAAACTTAATTTTATATTGGAGTATAGTTGATTAACAATGTTGTATTAGTTACAGGTGTAAAGAAAAGTGATTCACTTATACATATACAGGTATTTATTCTTTTTCAAATTCTTTTCCCATTTAGGTTATTACAGAGTATTGAGCAGAGTCCCTTGTGCTATACAGTAGGTCTTCGTTGGTTGTCTATTTTATTTATTTATTTATTTATTTATTTTTTATTAGTTTCTGCTTTATAACAAAGTGAATCAGTCATACATATACATCTGTTCCCACATCCCCTCCCTCATGCATCTCCCTCCCTCCCACCCTCCCCATCCCACCCCTCCAGGCGGTCACAAAGCACCCAGCTGATCTCCCTGTGCTATGCGGCTGCTTCCCACTATCTATCTACCTTACGTTTGGTACTGTATATATGTCCATGCCTCTCTTTCCCTTTGTCACAGCTTACCCTTCCCCTTCCCCATATCCTCAAGTCCATTCTCAAGTAGGTCTGTGTCTTTATTCCCGTTTTACCCCTAGGTTCTTCATGACATTTTTTTTTTTTTAATTCCATATATATGTGTTAGCATACGGTATTTGTCTTTCTCTTTCTGACTTACTTCACTCTGTATGACAGACTCTAGGTCTATCCACCTCATTACAAATAGCTCAGTTTCGTTTCTTTTTATGGCTGAGTAATATTCCATTGTATATATGTGCCACATCTTCTTTATCCATTCATCCGATGATGGACACTTAGGTTGTTTCCAGCTCCGGGCTATTGTGAATAGAGCTGCAATGAACATTTTGGTACATGTCTCTTTTTGAATTATGGTTTTCTCAGGGTATATGCCTAGTAGTGGGATTGCTGGGTCATATGGTAGTTCTATTTGTAGTTTTTTAAGGAACCTCCGTACTGTTCTCCATAGTGGCTGTACCAATTCACATTCCCACCAGCAGTGCAAGAGTGTTCCCTTTTCTCCACACCCTCTCCAGCATTTATTGTTTCTAGATTTCTTGATGATGGCCATTCTGACTGGTGTGAGATGATATCTCATTGTAGCTTTGATTTGCATTTCTCTAATGATTAATGATGTTGAGCATTCTTTCATGTGTTTGTTGGCAGTCTGTATATCTTCTTTGGAGAAATGCCTATTTAAGTCTTCTGCCCATTTTTGGATTGGGTTGTTTGTTTTTTTGCTATTGAGCTGCATGAGCTGCTTATATATTTTGGAGATTAATCCTTTGTCAGTTGCTTCATTTGCAAATATTTTCTCCCATTCTGAGGGTTGTCTTTTGGTCTTGTTTATGGTTTCCTTTGTTGTGCAAAAGCTTTGAAGTTTCATTAGGTCCCATTTGTTAATCTTTGTTTTTATTTCCATTTCTCTAGGAGGTGGGTCCAAAAGGATCTTGCTGTGATTTATGTCATAGAGTGTTCTGCCTATGTTTTCCTCTAAGAGTTTGATAGTTTCTGGCCTTACATTTAGGTCTTTAATCCATTTTGAGCTTATTTTTGTGTATGGTGTTAGGGAATGATCTAATCTCATACTTTTACATGTCCCTGTCCAGTTTTCCCAGCACCACTTATTGAAGAGGCTGTCCTTTCTCCACTGTACATTCCTGCCTCCTTTATCAAAGATAAGTTGGCCATATGTGCGTGGGTTTATCTCTGGGCTTTCTATCCTGATCCACTGATCTATCTTTCTGTTTTTATGCCAGTACCACACTGTCTTAATTACTGTAGCTTTGTAGTATAGTCTGAAGTCAGGCAGCCTGATTCCTCCAGCTCCGTTTTTCGTTCTCAAGATTGCTTTGGCTATTCGGGGTCTTTTGTTTTTCCAAACAAATTTTGAAATTTTTTGTTCTACTTCTGTGAAAAATGCCAGTGGTAGTTTGATAGGGATTGCATTGAATCTGTAGATTGCTTTGGGTAGTAGAGTCATTTTCACAATATTGATTCTTCCAATCCAGGAGCATGGTATATCTCTCCATCTATTTGTATCATCTTTAATTTCTTTCATCAGTGTCTTATAATTTTCTGCATACAGGTCTTTTGTCTCCTTAGGTAGGTTTATTCCTAGATATTTTATTCTTTTTGTTGCAATGGTAAATGGGAGTGTTTTCTTGATTTCATTTTCAGATTTTTCATCATTAGTATATAGGAATGCCAGAGATTTCTGTGCATTAATTTTGTATCCTGCTACTTTACCAAATTCATTGATTAGCTCTAGTAGTTTTTCGGTAGCATCTTTAGGATTCTCTATGTATAGTATCATGTCATCTGCAAACAGTGACAGCTTTACTTCTTCTTTTCCAATTTGGATTCCTTTTATTTCCTTTTCTTCTCTGATTGCTGTGGCTAAAACTTCCAAAACTATGTTGAATAAGAGTGGTGAGAGTGGGCAGCCTTGTCTTGTTCCTGATCTTAGTGGAAATGGTTTCAGTTTTTCACCATTGAGGACAATGTTGGCTGTGGGTTTGTCATATATGGCCTTTATTATGTTGAGGAAAGTTCCCTCTATGCCTACTTTCTGCAGGGTTTTTATCATAAATGGGTGTTGAATTTTGTCGAAAGCTTTCTCTGCATCTATTGAGATGATCATATGGTTTTTCTCCTTCAACTTGTTAATATGGTGTATCACATTGATTGATTTGCGTATATTGAAGAATCCTTGCATTCCTGGAATAAACCCCACTTGATCATGGTGTATGATCCTTTTAATGTGCTGTTGGATTCTGTTTGCTAGTATTTTGTTGAGGATTTTTGCATCTATGTTCATCAGTGATATTGGCCTGTAGTTTTCTTTCTTTGTGACATCCTTGCCTGGTTTTGGTATCAAGGTGATGGTGGCCTCGTAGAATGAGTTTGGGAGTGTTCCTTCCTCTGATATTGTTTGGAAGAGTTTGAGAAGGATGGGTGTTAGCTCTTCTCTAAATGTTTGATAGAATTCGCCTGTGAAGCCATCTGGTCCTGGGCTTTTGTTTGATGGAAGATTTTTAATCACAGTTTCAATTTCAGTGCTTGTGATTGGTCTATTCATATTTTCTATTTCTTCCTGAGTCAGTCTTGGTAGGTTGTGCATTTCTAAGAATTTGTCCATTTCTTCCAGGTTGTCCATTTTATTGGCATAGAGTTGCTTATAGTAATCTCTCATGATCTTTTGTATTTCTGCAGTGTCAGTTGTTACTTCTCCTTTTTCATTTCTAATTCTACTGATTTGAGTCTTCTCCCTTCTTTTCTTGATGAGTCTGGCTAATGGTTTGTCAATTTTGTTTATCTTCTCAAAGAACCAGCTTTTAGTTTGGTTGATCTTTGCTATCGTTTCCTTCATTTCTTTTTCATTTATTTCTGATCTGATCTTTATGATTTCTTTCCTTCTGCTAACTTTGGGGGTTTTTTGTTCTTCTTTCTCTAATTGCTTTAGGTGCAGGGTCAGGTTGTTTACTCGAAATGTTTCCTGTTTCTTAAGGTGGGATTGTATTGCTATAAACTTCCCCCTTAGAACTGCTTTTGCTGCGTCCCATAGGTTTTGGGTCGTCGTGTCTCCATTGTCATTTGTTTCTAAGTATTTCTTAATTTCCTCTTTGATTTCCTCAGTGATCACTTCATTATTGAGTAGTGTATTGTTTAGCCTCCATGTGTTTGTATTTTTTACAGATCTTTTCCTGTAATTGATGTCTAGTCTCATAGCATTGTGGTCGGAAAAGATACTTGATACAATTTCAATTTTCTTAAATTTACCAAGGCTTGATTTGTGACCCAAGATATGATCTATCCTGGAGAATGTTCCATGAGCACTTGAGAAAAATGTGTATTCTGTTGTTTTTGGGTGGAATGTCCTATAAATATCAATTAAGTCCATCTTGTTTAATGTATCATTTAAAGCTTGTGTTTCCTTATTTATTTTCATTTTGGATGATCTGTCCATTGGTGAAAGTGGGGTGTTAAAGTCCCCTACTATGATTGTGTTACTGTCGATTTCCCCTTTTATGGCTGTTAGTATTTGCCTTATGTATTGAGGTGCTCCTATGTTGGGTGCATAAATATTTACAATTGTTATATCTTCTTCTTGGATCGATCCCTTTATCGTTATGTAGTGTCCTTCTTTGTCTCTTCTAATAGTCTTTATTTTAAAGTCTATTTTGTCTGATATAAGAATTGCTACTCCAGCTTTCTTTTGATTTCCATTTGCATGGAATATCTTTTTCCATCCCCTTACTTTCAATCTGTATGTGTCTCTAGGTCTGAAGTGGGTCTCTTGTAGACAACATATATATGGGTCTTGTTTTTGTATCCATTCAGCCACTCTGTGTCTTTTGGTGGGAGCATTTAGTCCATTTACATTTAAGGTAATTATCGATATGTATGTTCCTATTCCCATTTCCTTAATGGCTTTGGGTTCGTTATTGTAGGTGTAGTCCTTCTGTTGTGTTTCTTGCCTAGAGAAGTTCCTTTAGCATTTGTTGTAAAGCTGGTTTGGTGGTGCTGAACTCTCTCAGCTTTTGCTTGTCTGTAAACGTTTTAATTTCTCCATCAAATCTGAATGAGATCCTTGCTGGGTAGAGTAATCTTGGTTGCAGGTTTCTCTCCTTCATCACTTTAATTATGTCCTGCCACTCCCTTCTGGCTTGTAGAGTTTCTGCTGAGAGATCAGCTGTTAACCTGATGGGGATTCCCTTGTGTGTTATTTGTTGTTTTTCCCTTGCTGCTTTTAATATGATTTCTTTGTGTTTAATTTTTGACAGTTTGATTAATATGTGTCTTGGCGTATTTCTTCTTGGATTTATTCTGTATGGGACTCTCTGTGCCTCCTGGACTTGATTAACTATTTCCTTTCCCATATTAGGGAAGTTTTCAACTATAATCTCTTCAAATATTTTCTCAGTCCCTTTCTTTTTCTCTTCTTCTTCTGGAACCCCTATAATTCGAATGTTGGTGCGTTTAATGTTGTCCCAGAGGTCTCTGAGACTGTCCTCTGTTCTTTTCATTCTTTTTTCTTTATTTTTCTCTGCATCAGTTATTTCCACTATTTTATCTTCCACCTCACTTATCCGTTCTTCTGCCTCAGTTATTCTGCTATTGATCCCATCTAGAGTATTTTTCATTTCATTTATTGTGTTTTTAATCGATGCTTGATTCATCTTTAGTTCTTCTAGGTCCTTGTTAACTGTTTCTTGCATATTGTCTATTCTATTTCCAAGATTTTGGATCTGGGAGATAGAATCTTGGATCAGCTTTACTATCATTATTCTGAATTCTTTTTCAGGTAGACTGCCTATTACCTCTTCATTTGTTAGGTCTGGTAGGTTTTTATCTTGCTCCTTCACCTGCTGTGTGTTTTTCTGCTTTCTCATTTTGCTTGTGTTACTGTGTTTGGGGTCTCCTTTTTGCAGGCTGCAGATTCGTAGTTCCCGTTGTTTTTGGTGTCTGTCCCCCGTGGCTAAGGTTGTTTCAGTAGGTTGTGTAGGCTTCCTGGTGGGGGGGACTAATGCCTGTGTTCTGGTGGTTGAAGCTCGATCTTGTCTTTCTGGTGGACAGGTCCACGTCTGGTGGTGTGTTTTGGGGTGCCTGTGGCCTTATTATGTTTTTAGGTATCCTCTCTGCTAATGGGTGGGGTTGTGTTCCTGCCTTGCTAGTTGCTTGGCATAGGGTGACCAGCACTGTAGCTTGCTGGTCGTTGAGTGAAGCTGGGTGCTGGTGTTGAGATGGAGATCCCTGGGAGATTTTCGCTGCTTGATATTATGTGGAGCTGGGAGGTCTCTTGTGGACCCGTGTCCTGAAGTTGGCTCTCCCACTTCAGAGGCACAGCACTAACTCCTGGCTGCAGCACCAAGAGCCTTTCATCCACCCGGCTCAGAATAACAGTGAGAAAAAGTAGAAAGAAATAATTCGTAGAAGAAAGAAAGAGAGATTGAAAGAAAGGAAGAAGGGAAGTAAGGAAGGAAGGAAGGAAGAAAGAAAGAAAGGAGGGAGGGAGGAAGGATGGAAAGAAAGGAAAGAAAGGAGGGAGGGAGGGAGGAATGAAAGCAAAAGGAAGAGTGAATGGAAGAAGAGAGGGAGGGAGGGAGGAAGGAAAGAAAGAAAGAAAGACAGGAGGGAGGGAGGGAGGAAGGAGAGAAAAAGAAAGTGGAAAGAAGAAGGGTGGGAGGGAGGGAGGGATGGAGGAAAGAAAAAGAAAGAAGGAAAGGAGGAGCGGAGGGAGGGAGGGAGGAAGGGAAGGGAGGAAAAAAAGAAAGAGCAGGTAAAGTAAAATAGAATAAAGTATGAAATATAGTAGCGTTATTAAAATTAAAAGTAATTATTGAAAAAAAACACGGACCGAAAGAACCCTGGGACATATGGTGGAAGCAAAGCTATACAGAGAGAATCTTACACAGAAGATTACACATACACATTCACAAAAAGAGAGCAGGGGGAAAAATCAAAAATCTTGCTCTCCAAGTCCACCTCCTCGATTTGGGATAATTCGTTGTAAAAAGAGGAAAAGGGCGAAAAGTCTGAAATCTTGCTAAGTCCACCTCCTTAATTTGAGATAATTCGTTGTAAAAAGAGGGAAAAAAAGGGGGGGAAAGTCTTAAATCTTGTCCTCAAGGTCCACTTCCTCAATTTGGGATGATTCGCTGTCCATTCATGCACTCCACAGACGCAGGGCACATCAAATGGACCGTGGAGCTTTAATCCGCTGCCTCGGAGGCTGCACAGAGAGATTTCCCTGTCTCTGCTCTCACAGCTCCCGGGTCTCAGCCTTGGACCTGGCCCCGCCTCTGTGCGTAGGTCGCCGGAGGGCGTCCGTTCTTCGCTCAGACAGGACGGGTTTAAAGGAGCCGCTGATTCGGGGGCTCTGGCTCACTCAGGCAGAGGGGAGGGAGGGGAATGCCCTCTCCTCGCGCACCAGGCAACAAAAGGGAAAAAAGTCTCTTGCCTCTCCGGTAGCTCCAGACCCTTTCCCCGGACTCCCTCCGGGCTAGCACTAACCCCTTCAGGGTCTCTTCCTGCCGCCAGCCCCAGACCTCTCCCTGCGCTCCGACTGAAAGCCGATACCCGAGCCTCAGCTCCCAGCCCCGCCCGCTCTGGCGGCCGAGCAGACAAGTCTCTCGGGCTGGTGTGTGCCTGAGGGCACCGATCCTCTGTGCCAAAATCTCTCTGCTTTGCCCTCCACACCCCTGTTGCTGTGCTCTCCTCCGCTACTCCGAAGCTTTCCCCCTCCGCCACCTGCAGTCTCCGCCCTCGAAGGGGCTTGTAGTGTGTAGAAACCTTCCCTCCTTCACGGCTCCCTCCCACTGGTGCAGGTCCCGTCCATATCCTATTGTCTCTGTTTATTCTTTTTTTCTTTTGACCTACCCAGGTATGTGGGGAGTTTCTTGCCTTTTGGGGGGTCTGAGGTCTTCTGTCAGCGTTCAGTAGGTGTTCTGTTGGAGTTGTTCCACGTGTAGATGAATTTCTGATGTATCTGTGGGGAGGAAGGTGATCTCCGCGTCTTACTCTTCCGCCATCTTCCTCCGGCTCGGTTGTCTATTTTAAATATAGCAGTGTGTACATGTCAATCCCAAACTCCCAATCTATCCCTTCCCTCCACCCTTCCTCCTTGGTAACCATAAGTTTGTTCTCTAAGTCTGTGAGTCTGTTTCTGTTTTGTAAATAAGTTCATTTGTATCATTTTAAAAAATTCTGCATGTAAGTGATATCGTATGATATTTGTCTTTCCCCGACTCACTCCACTTAGTATGACAATCTCTAGGTCCATCCATGTTGCTGCAAATGGCATTATTTCATTCTTTTTAATGGCTGAGTAATATTCCATTGTATATATGTACCACATCTTCTTTATCCATTCATCTGTTGATGGACATTTAGGTTGCTTCCATGTCTTGGCTATTGTAAACAGTGCTGCAATGAACATTGGGGTGCATATATCCTTTTGAACCATGTTTTTATCCAGATATATGCCCAGGAGTGGGATTGCTGGATCATATGGTAGCTCTATTTTTAGTTTCTTAAGGAACCTCCAGACTGTTCTCCATAGTGGCTGTACCAATTTATACTCCCACCAACAGTGCAGGAGGGTTCCCTTTTCTCTACACCCTCTCCAGCATTTATTGTTTATAGACATTTTGATGATGGCCATTCTGGCTGGTGTGAGGTGATATCTCATTGTAGTTTTGATTTGCATTTCTCTAATAATTAGAGATGTTGAGCATCTTTTCATGTGCCTCTTGGCCATCTGTATGTCCTCTTTGGAGAAATGTCTATTTATGTTTGATAACCACTGGATACCTGTCTTCTGAGATTCAGTTTAGCTTGTTGCTCAAGAACATTATACATAACTCAGGAAGCACTCATTAAGCACCTACTGTGTACATAGATGCCTGGTGAAAATGGAGGAAAAGGAAAAAATACGATTCCTGCTACCAAAAACTTCTCTGGAAGATGCGCCATCACTGAGTTAAAATGATCTGTGGTGTGGCTGCTAGAGGGGGCTTGCTGGTGCAGTACATCCACTGAAAGGTGCACAGAGTGGCAGTTATGCCCTTGCCCTTCATCCACACAGACCCAACTCCAGCCCCATCCTGCACCTGCTCTGGAGCCACTGCCTCAGGAGACAGTGCTTTCTCTGCTGCTCCCACCTGGATGCAGCCTCTGAACATTGGCTACACCTCAGCTATATCTCACTGTATTTGGTTCTTAGCTATACGTGACAGAAACTGAACTCCAAGTAACTGAAGCACAAGATTCTTCACATACAGCATTGTTATTCTTCAGACACAGTTGAATCCTGGAGCTCAGATAATGCCGTCTGGGCTCTGTCTTTAGTATTCCATTGCCTTCACTTTCAGGGAAGCTATTTTCTATGGGTAGACAGGGCAGTTTCAGGTTGATATCTCCCCAGCTCAGCAACTTCAGGGTAAAGGAAGCTGCTATTTTTATGTTATTCCAACAAGATCCCGGGATTGAATTGCATTGGACCAATTGAGTCACATGCCCATTCTTGAACCAATCACTGTGGCCAGAGGAAGGGAATACTCTGATTGGTCAAAGCTGTGACGGGCTTCCGCCCTGAAGCTGAATAGTGAGGTCAATCACTCCCATGTCATATGAAGTCATAGGGGGTTATGGGTAGTTCTGTAAAGTAAAACTCAGGTACTGTTACCCAAAGAAGGGGAAATAGATTCTAGAAGGGCAAAAATACTCAGTACTCATCTTACTGTCTCATGACATGTCCCACATCCCACCTTGTGTTATAGCAATTCTGCTTATCTGCCCTCCCAGCTAAAAGCTTCTTCACACCAGAACTCACATCTGTCTCTGTCTCTGGCTTGACCCTGGGGAGTACCTTTCACATGACAGGTGCTCAATAAGTATGGCTATAATAAAATAATATATACCCAAGCTCTTCTTTTACTTTGTTTGGTGTAATGACTTTAAGAATCCCTGTGTGGAAGGAAATGCTCTTTTCAGCACTCCTTTCCAACATATACATCTTCATGTGCAAGGCAGAGCTTTCAGAGCTTGTGCAGTCCCTGGTTTTTATGATTAACAAATAAAGGTGAACAAAATCAATGAATGTGTCAAAATTTCTGAGGCTTTGATGTCTCTGACTTATTGGGTAAATGTTTCCATTGAATGAAACAGATTTATCTTTCCATTATATTTCCATTGTTCATAACTGTAGGTCATTTAATAGATCAAGCAGGCTGAGGCTTCTGTGGAAACTGAATACTGAAGTGGGAAGAGTGGGAGGGTAGGAAAAGTTTTCTAAGCATTAGGAAAGCTTGGAATTCAAAAAGTTTAATTAAAATAAGACATAGGAGTCTTATTAAAATAAGACAAGAAAGTTTTTGTTAGAGAGATTTAGACTCAGCTTAGGAGAGCTGAAGTCAGATGAAAGGGTCTTGTCTAGGTATAAGGAGATTTGTTTCCTTAGAGGGAACACCAGTGGATTAAAGAGAAACCCCAACCCTGTTTGGGGGATAGTATAGTTGATTTACAATGTTGTGTTAGTTTCTGCTGTACTTCAAAGTAATTCAGTTATATATACATATATATATATATGTGTGTGTATATATATTCTTTTTCATATTCTTTTCCATTATGGTTTATCATAGGGTATTGAATATAGTTCCCTGGGCTATACAGTAGGATCTTGTTGTCCATCCATTCTGTATATAATAGTTTGCATCTGCTAATCCCAAACTCCCAATCCATCCCTCCCCTCCCCCCGACCTTGGCAAGTCTGTTCTCTATGTCTGTGAGTCTGTTTCTGTTTCGTAGATAAGTTCAGTTGGTTCATGTTTTAGATTCCACATATAAGTGATATCATATGGTATTTGTCTTTCTCTTTCTGACTTACTTCACTTAGTATAAAATCTCTAGGTCCATCCATGTTGCTGCAAATGACATTATTTCATTCTTTTGTATAACTGAGTAGTATTCCAATTTATCTATATATCTATATATATCGCACATCTTGATCCATTCATCTGTTGATGGACATATTTAGGTTGTTTCCATGTCTTGGCTATTATGAATAGTGCTGCTATGAACATAGGGATGCATATGTCTTTTTTTTTTTAAAGATGTTGGGGGTAGGAGTTTATTAATTAATTAATTTATTTTTGCTGTGTTGGGTCTTCGTTTCTGTGCGAGGGCTTTCTCTAGTTGTGGCAAGCAGGGGCCACTCTTCATCGTGGTGCGCGGGCCTCTCACTATTGTGGCCTCTCTTGTTGCGGAGCACAGGCTCCAGATGCTCAGGCTCAGTAGTTGTGGCTTACGGGCCTAGTTGCTCTGCGGCATGTGGGATGCTCCCAGACCAGGGCTCGAACCCGTGTCCCCTGCATTAGCAGGCAGATTCTCAACCACTGCACCACCAGGGAAGCCCCAGCATGTGTCTTTTTGAATTATAGTTTTGTCCAAATATATGCCCAGGAGTGGGATTGCTGGGTTGGGGATAGCTCTTAAATTTGAGCATTGGGTTAACTACATAGGAGTTACTTACTTGTCAAAAATACATATTTCTGGGCCCACTCTTGAGATTCTGATTCAATATGTATGTTGAGTAAGATGCAGAAATCTGGTGAAGCCAGGTGTGAGAACCTCTGTATGTGGGCAGCTGCTGACCTGCACCTGCAATGCATTGTGAGTAGAGCTGAGTATCTGGAGTTGGCCAGATCGGGGTGAGAATCTCAGCTTTGCCCCTTATTGGCTGGGAAGCCTTGGGTAGTAAGACCCAATTCAATTCAATTTTCTGATGCTTAGAATAAACGAGATGAGCACAGTCTTGACCTCACGGGGTTGTGTGAGGATGAAAACAGGTACAGCGCATGGCAGAGTGCCTGGCATAGCCCACATGACCAGTGATGATTAAATCCTGCAAACGTTATGCCACAGACACAGGAGCCACTGGTGTGTCTCACTTTAAACAAACTGCTCTGTAAGAGAAATTAGCAATCACACCTTAATACTACTACTTCTATTAATAACAACAAGCGTTTATAAAGTGCCGTATGCTGGACCCAGTTCTCAGTGCCATCCAACCATTAACCCATTTTATTCTTGCAACAGTCCCTTAAAGTAGAGGCTATTATTATTCCCATTATATATATGAGGAAACTGAGGCATATGGAGATTAACTCTCTCCTTTTCAGATGACCTCTCCTTAAGAGCCACATGTGTGGCAAGAAAACATCTATGTCCAGAGAGAATGTCTTTTGGTCTAGCAGAACTGGGTGGGAACACAGTTCTTGGGGGCAAACTTGAAGTGTGAAATAAATCCAGTTTAATTGCCTGTGTAGGCAGGCATTTCCAGCTGGTCTCTCAGCTTCTCAAATCCTTGGGTGTGGCTTTTTTGAAGAGGTCTGATTATTCTGTACATTCATACCTGTACAGCTGGTGACTTTTAAAACATCCCACCCTGAGATTCCCAAGAACGTAATCTGGTCCAGAGGTAGCACAGCTCAGCAGTGTGCATCCCTGCTGGTTTGCAGGACTGGGCTTCTAGGGGGTCAGTAGAGGAAATGAAGTCCAGCCGGATGCGTGATGCCTCTGTCCTGGTCTAAAGGGAAGCCACACATCAAAGCACTCCTTGCAAAGTCAGTGCCCGGGTTTCCCAGGCAGCCTGAACACGTGTGCTGTTGCCTGCACAAGAAAGGCATTTGTTTCCTTGGAAATCGATCACCAGGGCTCACTTAATGAGCTGCTTGCCTCATATCAATTCTGATCAACATGCCTTTGGTCTTGCTACTCTCCCTTGGCTCACAAAGCAGGATTTGGGGAGGGGAAAGCAAGTTCCCAGGCCCACGACCAAAGGGTGGTGTCTCTCCTCTCCTTCCCCACACTCCCCAGGTACAGAGACTCTTGTCAGTGTCTACAATTCCACCATCGTGATTCATTCCTTTGGGCTTAAAGACCATCTTTGGTCTTTTGATCTTTTCCTTCTCTATTACTTATTAGGTTTCTTGTAAATCATAAAAAAGATTGCATATCCATTGTAACTAGACAAACAATTCAAAGGGGTTTAAAAAAGAAGTAATTAATTTCTTCCCTCACTCCTTCTAATTTTTCCTCCAACCTCTGAGATAACAACACTGGCTATCTGTTTTATGTCCTGCCATAGCTTGATTCAAGCTCATAAAACATGTACAAATATGTACACATTTGTAGAATTTTTTTGGCTAAACTTGGATCATGTTATGTACAGTACCCTGCAGCTTGCTTTTTTTCACTTATCACACCAGATATTCCTGCAGATGCATGATTAACTCAACACATCTTTTAAAATAACTGCATAGTATTTCACAGTTTGGTTTTACATCATGAATTCAACTATTCTTCTACTGATTGACATTTAGGATGTGTCCAGGATATTTGTGTGTGTGTGCTTGACACTAAACAGTGCTGCAATAAACATGTTAATGTTTTTGTACTTACTTTTATTTCTGTAAAATAGAGTAACCTCAATGGAGCTTGCTACATCAAAGGGGATATGCATTTTTATTATGACAGCTATTGCCAGACTAATTCCCAAAGAGCTACTAAGACTTCAGAAAAAAAAAAAAAAGACTTTCAGCAGGAATTTGGGAATGCTTGTTTCCCCATACACACGCTAGCACTGGATATTATTAGTCTTTTCTTATTTTTGTTAATCTGACTGATGAAAAGTGGAATCTCACTGTGGTTTTGCTATGAGTTTCTCTGCGTAATAAAGACTTTGTGCACATTTTCATATAGTTTATTGTATTTTGGCCTTCAACAATCTCTTAATATGCAAGTATTCTTGGAAGGTGTTAATGCCTTAATGCTTTGCTCACAATTACTTGTGAACTCAGAGTGTGGTCTTACAAGAGGAGCATTACAATTAGGAAGCAGGAATAAAGAACCCTTCTGTATTTCAACATCTGTCAGGAACCTGGATTATGTCAGTGCTGGTACCCTCTTGTGATATTGTGCGATAGTTTTGCAATATGGTAATGGTGGTGGAAACTCAGTAGAAGGGACACAAGATCTCTCTGTAGTATATCTTACAACTGCATGCATCTCTGCAAATAAAATAAAATAAAAATTAAAAGTGTAACTAAAATTTTTGGTTAGGATCAAGCTCCATCTGGTCTAGTGGTCTTTGCCATCACTTAAAAGATTACGTTTTTAACACAAATTTAGAGAGGCTGTTGAAGGTCAAATTTTTTGGATAGACCCTTCCTGACACTGGCCCCCTAATTTCATTGGCAACCACCCCATGAGTGACATAGTTCTTATGGGGTAGCTGTCTAGGTTTTCTCTAATTGAAGAGATGAAGTGAGTGTAGTTTAGAAGAGGATTCTATCACTTGAACTTTCACTTCCCAGAAGACCCTCTTCAACAACTGCATGATCTGGAAAAATTTTCATATGTTCCCAGTACAACAAAAATTTTTTAAAAAGTTGATTCAGAAGAAAACATAGGCAGAACACTCTGCAGGAACACTCACAGCAGGATCCTTTTTAACCCCCCTTCTAGAGAAATGGAAATAAAAACAAAAATAAACAAATGAGACCTAATGAAACTTAAAAGCTTTTGCACAGCAAAGGAAAGCATAAACAAGATGAAAAGACAACCCTCAGAATGGGAGAAAATATTTGCAAATGAAGCAACTGACAAAGGATTAATCTCCAAAATATACAAGCAGTTCATTCAGCTCAATATCAAAGAGACAAAAAACCCAATCCAAAAATGGGCAGAAGACCTAAATAGACATTTCTCCAAAATAGACATACAGATTGCCAACAAATACATGAAAGGATGCCCAACATCACTAATCATTAGAGAAATGCAAATCAAAATTACAATGAGGTATAACCTCACACCAGTCAGAATGGCCATCATCAAAAAATAAATGCTGGAGAGGGTGTGGAGAAAAGGGAACCCTCTTGCACTGTTGGTGGGAATGTAAATTGATACAGCCACTATGGAGAACAGTATGGAGGTTCCTTAAAAGCTAAAAATAGAACTACCATATGACCCAGCAATCAATCCCACTACTGGGCGTATACCCTGAGAAAACCATAATTCAAAAAGACACATGCACCCCAATGTTTATTGCAGCTCTATTTACAATAGCCAGGACATGGAAGCAACCTAAGTGTCCATCGACAGATGAATGGATAAAGAAGATGTGGCACATATATACAATGGAATATTACTCAGCCATGAGAAGAAACGAAATTGAGTTATTTGTAGTGAGGTGGATGGACCTAGAGTCTGTCATACAGAGTGAAGTAAGTCAGAAAGAGAAAAACAAACACCGTATGCTAACACATATATATGGAATCTAAAAAAAAAAAAAAAAAAAAGGGTTCTGAAGAACCTAAGGGCAGGACAGGAATAAAGATGCAGATGTAGAGAATGGACTTGAGGACATGGGGAGGGGGAAGGGGAAGCTGGGACGAAATGAGAGAGTGGCATGGACATATATACACTCCCAAATGTAAAATAGATAGCTAGTGGGAAGCAGCCACATAGCACAGGGAGATCAGCTTGGTGTTTTGTGTCCACTTAGAGGGGTGGGATAGGGAGGGTGGGAGGGAGATGCAAGAGGGAGTAGATATGGGGATATATGTATATGTATAGCTGATTCACTTTGTTGTACAGCAGAAACTAACACACCATTGTAAAGCAATTATACTCCAATAAAGATGTTAAAAAAAAAAGTTGATCCATTGACTAGGCATTTCTGCCGTGCCTAGTACGTGCCAAGCACTGATTAGGAGCTGAGAGTACAGCGCTGAACAAGACAGTTGGCATGGAACTCAGACTCATGGGGAAGGGCTGATAATACACAAGCTGGTTAAAAATTAAACAGGCTCATTTTGAGTAAGTGATAAATTCTACCCGGGAAAAGATGTGGTAGATCTCTATGAAGCGGGTAGCTTAGCACTGGATCAGATAGAGAAAACATTCTGGAGAGATGACATTGAGCTAAGGCCTGAATAATGAGAAGAAGCAAGGTAAAAAGAGATCTGTGGGTAGACTATTCCTGGGTGAGTAAAGAGCATACGTAAACTCTTAAGAGTGGATGAAGGTCAGACACCCCACGGAGCAGAAGACCTTCTGTGTGTCTGGATCATAGTGGGAGGTGGTGGCTTGGATTTAGGTTGGAGAGATAGGCAGAACCTGCTCATGCAGGGATTTTCAGACCATGCTAATGAGACTTCATGTGTTCTAAGTCCATGGGAGCCAGTGAAGGATTTTATGCATGAGGTGAGGTACCTGCTTGTATTTCTGGAAGAGCGCAGTGGTGGCTGTATGAAGGATAGATTGTAGGTTGTGCAGTAGAGAAAAAAAAAACACTAGAGAAGACAGAGAGCATTGACGTATTCCAGGTTAGATATAGTTGTTTGGATTAGAAGTGTGCAGTATAGATAGAGGAAGTTGGACAATTTTGGTGTCAATTTTGGAGGTAGAATGAGATGAAGTTGTTGATGGATTGGATGTGAAGAGTAAGAGAAGGAGAGGGATTGAAGAGGATTCTAAAGTTTTCAGTTTGAAAAATGCAGAGAGATGGTGGTATCATTTCAGGAGCTGGGGAGGCCGAACAAAGAATTAGATTTGAAGCAAAAATGAAGAGTTCACGCAAGAGGGAGGTGATATGGGGATATATGTATATGTATAGCTGATTCACTTTGCTATAAAGCAGAAACCAACACACCATTGTAAAGCAATTATACTCCAATAAAGATGTTAAAAAAAAAGGAAGAGTTATCCTTGACCATGTCAGCTGCTATCCAGATAGAGATGACAAGCTCATCATTGAATATATGAATCTAGAGTCAGACACGCAGTCTGAACTCGAGCTATAGATTTTAGCTTCAACAGCACATACATGTTATTTAAAGCCACAGGACAGGAAAAAAGGAGAGGCGAGGCCTGGATTCCTGGTGTGTTTAAACCTGTCTGCTGAACTCAGATTCATGCATCTAAATGCATACCCAACCTGTCCACCTAGATGTTGAGTAGGAATCTCAAGCTTAACATGTCCAAACCAGACGTCTTGACATTCCCCCTAAAACGGTTTGACCCATGATCATCTTCATCTCAGTTAATGGCAATCCATTTCTCCAGCATCTCAGACCAAAATTTTGAGAAATTCATACATATATATATGTATATACACATATATAGTAGTATATACTTGTAGTATATGCATATACATAATAAACATGTAGCATATTATTCATAAATATCATATATATATGAATTTCATACTTGTGGTACTGGGCTCTTATATTCAGAAACTCTCGTCATTAAATTTTGCACAAGGTTTTAAAGAACAGGATTAAATATCTTATGAATAAAACTTACTGAAAAAATTACAGTTACATCTTCATATTTCAACTGATTAATGTTTACATGTCTCACAGATCATGATGGCTTCATTCTATCATGAAGTAATATTCCAAGACATGACAGGTCCTGAGGGTGAGGGAAAAATTATTGACATTTCTTTCTCTCTCTCTCTTCCGCTCTCTCTCACTTCACTCACAAACCATCAGGGAATCCTGCTGGTTCTACCTTTAACATCTATCCAGAATCTGACCACTTCTTACGACCTCTGTTTACAACACTGCACCAAGCCCCAGTATGTCTACCCTGTATGGTCTGATCATCTGTATGGTCTCCTAACTGGTCTCCTACTGAGTTATTGACATAAATCACATCATGATCACTCCTCTACTGAAAACCCACCAAGGGCTTGCCATTTCACTCAGAGTAAAACCTGCAGTGCTCATAACAGCTTTCCAAGACCCTGCATCATTTTGTCCTCATGAGCTATTGGATGTCATCTTCTACTTCAGCTGCACTTGTCTCCTTGCTATTCTTCATTCTATCCAGCCATGTTTCTGCCTCAGGGTCTTTGCACTTGCTGTTTCCCAAATGGAACACTCTTTCCCCAGATATCTGCATGGCTTGTTCCCTCACTGTCTTCGAGTATTTGCTCAAATATTTTCCCCCTCCCCTGCTAGCACTCCTTATTTCCTTTTTTTTTTTTTTTCCAGTACGCGGACCTCTCACTGCTGCGGCCTTTCCCGTTGCGGAGCACAGGCTCCGGACGCGCAGGCTCAGTGGCCATGGCTCACGGGCCCAGCCCCTCCATGGCATGTGAGATCTTCCCGGACCGGGGCACGAACCCGCGTCCCCTGCATCAGCAGGCAGACTCTCAACCACTGCGCCACCAGGGAAGCCCCTTATTTCCTATTTTTAATGTATTATGTATCACCTTTTATCATAGTGTGTAATTGTTTTAATTTTTTGATTGTCTATGTCCCTCTGCTGGAGTGTAAGCTTCCTAAAGACATAATTTTTTAATCTGTTTTATTTACAGATGAATTCCAAGTATCTAGAGTAGGCACAGAATAAGAAACAATAAATCTTTGTTGAATTAATGAGAAATGTAAATTCCTAGAAGAGACCTGAGTATTTTTTCTTATTGATCTTTAGTTGTTTTTAAATCTCTGCTTAACTTAATCTTGATTTTTATTCTCCTTCTGCAGGAGCTTTCTCTAGGTTTGTTCAACAATAGACTACTTAAGATGCGGGGTATCAAAAGGTTCTTGATCTCATTTCTAGTTCTTGAGCCATTTAAGGAAAAAATGGCTGCCTTGCAGGTTGGTTTTTTTTTTTTTTTTTTTTTTTTTTTGCGGTACGTGGGCCTTTCAGTGCTGTGGCCTCTCCTGTTGTGGAGCACAGGCTCCGGACGCACAGGCTCAGCAGCCATGGCTCACGGGCCCAGCCGCTCTGCGGCATATGGGATCTTCCCAGACCGGGGCACGAACCCATGTCCCCTGCATCGGCAGGTGGACTCTCAACCACTGCGCCACCAGGGAAGCCCTGGAGGTTGTTATATATATATATTTTTTCCTCCTGCTGCTGTTGCTGGATAAGACTCATTTTATGAAATGGGCCATGTGATGCAGTAAACCAGAGCTCAGTGGCCACTAACTTCCTATGTCCGTGATTTGAATAAATACTTTTTCTCTATAAAAGAGAGGCTCATCCCCTCCAAGTATCAGGACGAAGCAGGATAGGGGACGGCTTCTTGGAGTCAGGCAGACCTGAGTTTCAAACACAGCTTTCAGTTCCCTCTTGGGGGATCTTTGCACAGTTCAACTTCTCTGAAAACACAAAAGAAGTTAATGCAATTGAGATAATCAATGTGATGTTTCTGGCACAGTACATGTTGCATGGTAACCACTCAGTTAATAAAAACAATTACTTATTTTCCCTGTTGGTTTGATATCACTTTCCTTTTCAAGTCAGAATGAAAATAGGAGACGGAAACTCTTGTTTTAAGGGTGAGTTGGGCCAACTCTCTACATTTGCCAAAGAGGTATTTTATCTTATTTGTTCAATCAGAAAAGAATACCTTTGTTGGTGAGCTTATTCCATTGTAAACACCATTGCTCTTCTGCTCAGGCTACAACTGGATGATTCTCTCCATCCTGAACACGTGCACGTGGAATTTTGAATGTCGGTGTACCTTATTTTTATTCTCAAATGCCATCTTGAGAGAATCTACCTTTTGGGATCTATCAAGTCCTGATTCAGCATTTAGTTATCCATACCAGCAATCTGATTTCTGCAAATAAATTTCGGAGCCCTTTTTTTTTTTTTTTTTTGCGGTATGCGGGCCTCTCACTGTGTGGCCTCTCCCGCTGCGGAGCACAGGCTCCAGACGCACAGGCTCAGCGGCCATGGCTCACGGGCCTAGCCGCTCCACGGCATGTGGGATCTTCCCGGACCAGGGCACGAACCCGTGTCCCCTGCATCGGCAAGTGGACTTTCAACCACTGCGCCACCAGGGAATCCCCCGGAGCCCTTTTTAAATGGCTGTGTGCTTGTGTAAATATCCTCCCAGGCAATAAGACTGAATGTTTGCATCCCTGAGCTCAAAAGGCTGAGCAGGCATGTTGCAGGGAAATTACCAGCCGAGTGCCAGGGCTCAGAACTCAGGAGTAGTTTAGGGAGATGCCCTGGTATCAGCTGTGAAATGTGGGAGAGCTATAACACAATTTTAAGAGAAATTCCAGCTTTATCCTTCATTCACTTATTTATCCAACAAGCATTCATCAAATGACTGACATATGCTAAGTCTTTTTCTAGGTGCTAGGGACACAAGCGATAGTGGTAGTAGATGTAGAAGCAGCAGCAGCAGTAGTCAGAATAGCTACCACTTTAAAAAAAACTGAGCATTATGGTGGACCAGGTACTCTACCTGGGACTTCATGGCTATCAGCTCATACTCTGAAGATGATTTTCTTTTTGCAAGAGCCAGTCATTTCTTCTGGGAATGAATCTCACCAGAGCATATTATTTTTCTCATGTTGGGAAAGGGAGGGCATTACAAGTTCAAGAAGGACTGCTATACTGGATTGATAAGATGAATGTAGAAGTCACAAGTGAGAGACTTGGGGATGTCACACCTCTTTCCCTAGAAGGGTAAGAAATAGAAATGCACAGCTGACAGTGTCTCTGATAAAGTAACCCCAGCTCACAGGTGAGTGGTCCCTAGGATAGTAATGATGGAGTTACTGCTTAGTGAAGGAAAGGACAACTGTTATTTGTTCTTGTTATGCTAACAGGGAAGATATGATTTCCTCATATATTATAAAACTGTCACTGCATTGCCCTGGGAGAAATAAATGTTGGTTTAGGTGAGGGTGCAAGCTTCCCAGGGAACTAAGGAGAAAAATCTAATGCTAGTGGGGAGAACGAATTAGAATTGGGGCATCCACAACCTTCTCTTCTTGTTGGATCCAGCACTATCTCTCCTCATTTGGAGCTATCAAGTTCAGCGGATGAGAGCCTTGATTTGACCTTAACGCATGGCTGAGTTCCAAAGTATGAGAGATTCAAGAACATGGAAACACTGAAACTTTGTCCTCCTTTTTGGAAGAGTGTGGCTTCCAAAGAGCTCAGGGTTGGGGCACTGAGTTGGAAGGCTTAGAAAAGGAGTCCCCAGAAAGACGTCATTATGAATTAAGGAGAGATAATGGGAAGTAAGGTTAGGGATACAGTCATATGGGAAACATTCTTCTGAAGGCTCAGCCCTTCCTCACTTAGTGTGACTGTAGGTAACAGGTGTGAGACTAAGTCACAACGTGGGGCATCTTACATGAAGCCTCTGCAAAGTTTACTTGACCTTTCATTCATTCATCAACCTTGTGCTCAGCCCCAGCTATGGGTCAAACACTGCATGGTGGCAGTACAACCAGTCATGGTTCTTGGCATCGTAGGGCTAAGGTTTTGGTGACGGGAAGAAAGAATAAACAAATTTGTGAGTAAGTAAGAGAATTACAAATTGCGATAAGTTCTAGGAAGGAAATAAGGCAAATGATGGCTTTAGATAAGGTGCCTGTGGAGAGCTTCATTGAAGAGGAGTCATTTGGGTGGAAAACTGAGAGATGAGAAGGAGCCAGTGTACAAAGGACTGGGGACAGAGGGAGAGGAGGCAGGATAGTGAGGGCAGGATTCTGTTGAAATTCAGAACAGTAATTCTCAACCTTGGCTGCCCTTTGGAATCTCTGGAGAGAATTTAGAATTTACTGATGCCTGGTTCCCATCTCCAAGAGACTGTGATCTCACTGGTCTGGGGTTGGTCCTGGGAATTTATATATTTTAGAACCTAGCCCCCACCCCGGTGATTCTAAAGTGCAGCCAGGTTTGCAAAACCCTGGCTTAGAGGAAGAGAAAGGAGCAGGTATGGCTGGAACCTAGTGAGGGGGGAATAAAGAGCCAAGAAGAGGTAAAACAAGGGGGCAGGGCTTCCCTGGTGGCGCAGTGGTTGGGAATCCGCCTGCCGATGCAGGCAACGCAGGTTCGTGCCCCAGTCCGGGAAGATCCCACATGCCACGGAGCAGCTGCACCCATGAGCCATGGCCGCTGAGCCTGTGTGTCCAGAGCCTGTGCTCCGCAACGGGAGAGGCCACAGCAGTGAGAGGCCCACATACCGCAAAAAAAAAAAAAAAAAAAAAGGGGGCAGACTGTAGATCATTCAGGGCCTTGGAGGTTGTTATTAAGGAGTTTGATTTTAGACAGTCAAATAAATTTATTCGTTTCTACTGTAGCAGTGTGTGTGTGTTTGTGTGTGTGTGTGTGTGTTTGTGTGTGTGTGTGTGTGTGTGTTGACTGGGGAAGACTGAAAACCAGGAAATACATGAGAGGGGTCAGTATCTACTCCCTGACTGTCCTGCCAAAGTCGTCAGAAGAGAGGAAGATGAAGGGATGACAGCTGTCTCAGACCCCAGAGGTATGAAAGCCAGCTTGCTGCCGCTGAGTCAACTCCTAAAGCTTAAATGACAAACTGGATTTCTTGATATCTCCCCGATTAATATACTGGCAAGAAGTGGAGGGGCAAGTTACCAAGAGATTAGTGAGGATTACTGTAGGGGAGGGATGGGAATTTATTCTCCAGGACTCAGAAGGAATAGGGACCTGGGGTGATGCCATCCCATCCAGGTGCCTCAGAGTCCCTCGCTATCTGAGAATGGTCCATGGACCAGCGACACCAGCATCCCATGGAGCTTGTTGGACAGACACCCCAGGACTGCTGACTCCAAAGCTGTATTCTGACAGGATCCCCATGTAATTCACGTGCATTTAGAAGCTTGGGAAATGCTGCTGTAGCTGTTTCCTGTCAAGGCTCAGCTCAGCCCACCCAGGGCAAAAATTCAAATCCAGCTGCCAGTCTTCCCTTACATATTCCAGGTCTCGCTACTTCCTTCCATCTCTGTGATTGCTCTTTCCTGCCACCGGTGAAGACCCATCCTCTCTCTCCCCTCTGTGTTCCTCTTCCCCAAATTGCACTTACCTCCTCTCACCTGCTCACGTACTCTCTCTGCTTCCATCTCCAGCTAATTGTCTCTGTCTTTCTTTTCGTGAGTACGGATAGAGGACTTGGCAAAGCCCTTCCACACGCACTGTTCAGCTGATCCCACAGCAGCTTTGCTTCTCTCCAGTTTACAGATGAGGCCACTGAGGCTGGGGGAGATTAGACCACTTGCTCAAGGTCACACAGTAGTAAGTAGGGGCCCCGGACTGAAGCAAGATCTGTCGGATGCTAAAGCCTATGCTCTTAATAATGAAGAAACACAGCTCTCTGCATGAACAATTTTATTGATTTTCCTATAGGATGGGCTCATTCCTTCTTCTGAACCTCTGCATAGCATTCTGTACCTGTGGCAGAAGAATATTTATGTGATATTCACCATGGGTTCTCCCCTGATTGCTCTTCTGTCCTATACCTTACTTCTCAAAATTAAAGAGAGCGAGAAAGAGAGGCTTAGTATTGCATTTAATACCTCAGGCTGGCAAACAGAAATAACCTGCTGGTTCTGGCTTTTGCGTTCAAAAAGCCTGAACTTTCTGGGGAGAGAGGATTTAGAAGACAGGCTAGGCTTCCCTGGTGGCGCAGTGGTTGAGAGTCCGCCTGCCGATGCAGGGGACATGGGTTCGTGCCCCCGCCCGGGAAGATCCCACGTGCCGTGGAGCGGCTGGGCCCATGAGCCATGGCTGCTGAGCCTGCGCGTCCGGAGCCTGTGCTCTGCAACGGGAGAGGCCACAACAGTGAGAGGCCCGTGTACCGCAAAAAAAAAAAAAAAAAAAAAAAAGAAGAAGAAGAAGACAGGCTATATTTGCAGGATCTAAGAAGCAGGAGAGGATGGTTGATGCACTGTGCCTTGCCCTGGGCTGGGATAAGGAGAGGAGCCGTGTGAAAGAGGATGACATAGCTCAAAGGCAACCCCTGTGCCTTGATTCTCAATAAAGCATCCATTTGGAGAACCAGAGACCTCAGAAAGGTCTGGGGGTCCATCTTGGAAGTTGGGACCAGAGGCAGCCTTTTCACGATCCCATTGCTCCTTGGTGCAGAGTAATAACAAAGAGAGAGCCATGAGTGTGAACGGGAGTGCAAGGTTTTCCATGGACCAACAACTGAGGGTAGGACCGGATGATGGAAAAACCAGGAGATACTTGCCCACCTAGTGAAGAATCTCAAGAAGCCAGTTGCCCCAGACTCTGAGTACATGACGTCCAGAACTTAGAACAAGATTAAGCTTCTGCTACTTGGCAAGAATGGAAACACAAAAGAGAAAATTAGTTGAGTTGGTAAGAAAATGATTCTACTTCTTTGCAGCTGAGTTTGAGGACAGAGAGTTGTGCCCACCTCCAGCCTCTCCAGAGGGGGGCGCTGTCTTTCCCTGGCCCCGTGTCCTGCCCAGCTCTGGGATTGGATCTGCAGCTTCTGCAAGCCCTGCCCCCTGGGCCCAAGGTCTTTGGAAAACAGCTCAGGGTCTCCCCAGAGCTCTCCTCTCTTCCTCGATCCAGGGCATTGCACAGATCTCCCTGCTTCCCTAGGGAAGGCGGGGCCTCCCTCAGTGCTTCTGCATAATTGCGACGATGCGCAGGAAAATTAAAAAGGTCATTAATCACCGTGGAGCCCAAGGCAGCTCTCAGGGACCTATTCTTCATGATGATTAATGGGAGGCATCTCCTCCCCACTCCTCGATTCATTTTCCTGCCACCATCCACTCACTTTCCTTTGCTGTGTCCTCTTTGTCCCCGGCTGACGGAACAGGGGTTTCTGGAGACCACCAGCTCAGGGTCAGGTCTTTCCTGGCCGTCTTCATTGCCACCAGACCTGGAGTGGACCCAGGGTGAGCCCCCTGATCAGACGCACAGCTGACAACCCTGGGCAGGTCACTTCATCTGGGGGAGCCTCAGCTGCTTCATCAAGAAAATGCGGGCGCACATAACAATTGACTTGCAGGTTGTGAAGGTGAAATGGGAAGATACACATAGCAGAGCCAGATATGCTCTCTGGACAAGAGTGAGGCTGCCTGAAATGTTCATGTCTCTCTCCCTCTTTTATTGTTATTTTTATTGCTCTGATGGGTATTGTCCTTCAGTGCTCTTGCAGTCCTTAACCACTAGGAAGGACTGAGGGTAGATCCAAGGGATCTCACTGCCCTTTGATGAGGACGATGATGATGATGATGAGACATTAACTGAGACATAATACAACACATGGACTTCAAGTTGCTGCAGGAGGAGAAGAGAAGGGTGGAGGAAGTACCACACAGGTTCTTAAAGGCCATGGGGCAGAAGAGACACATCTTGTTTTTCCTTGCAGTCCATTGGCTACATCGCTCTAACCTAATGACATGCAAGGCTGGGAAATACAGGGAGACCATGGAATTTTGGTAGCACCAAATAGACATGCCACCATATTGCATTTAAAGAACTAGTCAAAAATGCAAGCCCTTTTGGAGAATGTGAATAGAGAGACCAATGCTAGTACCAGCAACTTTACATGGATTATTTCACTCAAGCACATCAACAAGCCTGAGAGGCACACATTATTAGGCCCATTTTACGGATAAGAAAACATGTTCAGAGAGGGAGAGTAACCAGCTCAAGGTCACACAGCTAATAAACAGCAGAGGAGGAATTTACACCCAATTCCATTTGATGCCGGAGCCTGTGTTCTTCTGAGAACCAGACACACCAGCTGTCCTTTCTCGGGAGCTGCATGCTTCTTCCTTGTCTCTTCTTTTCCCAACCTCCAGATGGGGCTGCCTTTCCCCAGCAGGACTAGCCAAGTTCAGGTCATGCTCCAATAGCCTCTTCTTCTCCTTTTGTTTGCCAATTAAACTCCCACTCAGCTTGCTGCTGCTTAAGATAAGCAGTTCCTTCTGCCCACTGCTGCACTGAGCCCAGGGTCTCGCTCTGACCAGCCCCCAATCAAGAGACACTTGATTTTCCTGAACATAAATATATCCTGGGGGATTCGAGTGAATTTATAAGGAAAGAGCAGCTCCTGTCAAGTTAAAGCATGTGAAGGACTTTTCTGAGGCTGGCAGAAATGAAGCACTGTTACCCTGTCAAATACAAAATCTTGGAGAGGGGTGGAAGACATTGGAAGACCAAGATGGAATCATGGTTCTGTTGTTGACTTGCTGGGTGAACTTGGGCAAGTCACACTCCTCTAGGGTGGGTTCCTTAGTACAATTACAGGGTGAAAGTAGATCCTGAAAGTTTAAAGGTGGAGCTAAGATGCTGGGATGGGGGGAGAATTTGCACAGGAGGAAAGGTGTTGGAGGAGAGAAGACTTGAGAGGGAAGGGGCCAATGCTTTGGCCTTCCCTGGCCTTCTGCAGGACACCCATTGTGAGAGACCAGATCTCAGGCGGCATGGATGTCTCAGGGAATCCTCAGGAGACTCTGTGGGGAGATGTGTAACAGTAGGAAGGAAGATGAAAATATAATGATAACCATGAAAGTATCAGTGATGGTATTAAAGGTATTGGGGAACATTTATTAAGCAACAATTATGTGCCATAGTTTACCATAACCCTATGAAACAGCTACCAACTAGCATCTTCGTGTCACAGAGGAGAAACCTGGGGTGCAGAGGGATTGGGGTCATTTACCCAAGAACACGTAGGGAGCGACTGGCAAAGCCGGGTCTTGAACCCTTGTCTTTTCAACTCCAGAGCCAGAGCTCTTAGTGCCCATGCTTGGCTGAGATTCACCACAGTGTCGTGTTGATCTGGTATCCAGTGGCCCAGGGAGTCCTGGGTACCTGGGTGCATAGAGGCTTTCTCCATACCCACAGCTGCTGCCTCAGTTTGCCTGCTTAGAAAACCAGTCCACCTGAGTACCTGGGACCAGCTACATAATATTATGGGGCTCAGTGAAAAATGAGAATACAGGGCCTTTTGTTTTAAAATCATTAAACATTTTAAAATAGCAACAGCAGAGCACTTAACCGAGCATGAGGTCCTTCTGTGCTCAGGGCCCCGTGTGACACTTACCTGGCCCCAGCACCCATTCCCAGCACACTCTTCCCAAAGGCAGGGCTCTGTCCCCTGTCCCCTTGGTTACTCTCTGGCTCTTCCTCAGAATGGAAAGTTTGGATCCCTCCCTCCCTTAATGGTCCCTGCACCACTGTCCTGGGCTGGTTTCCATGAACTCATCTTGGTGTTTGCCAGATGCCAAGTAAGGGCTGTCAGATGTCTGCTGCTCCATAGGCCACTGGAATAAATTACTCTCCCTTCATGCCTGTGACTGTCCATTCCTAACCCGGAAGAAATGTTCCAGAAGATGACCAAGTGCTAAAGGCCTCCTCTAATTAGCTGGCTGGTGGTTAACGAGGGATTTCACCGGGCAGAGCCTTCTGGTGGTTGGTGCATAATTACCATGGAAACATGCACGCCACCCTCAGTGCTTCGCTCAGCCTTTTTCCCCAGGGAGTAGACATTGCTTGGCAAAAGCTGCATCTGGGCTATTGACATTGTCTGTGAGAGAAATAAATGGACAATTAGAAGCAAAACAGGTTGAGAAGCAAGGCTTGTTGGAGCAAAGTTTTACCCGCATCCATCCTGGGGCCTAATTGATGCTGTAGTCCCTGCATGAGAGGAAATCATTGGAAGGTGATGGATTCAGTTTGGATGGATCCTGTTTTGTTAAGCTCAAGGACAGGGAAAAATGCCTAATTAGGAGCCAGACTTTCCTGCCTTTTAGAGGCAGCTGCTGAGTTGGCCAGGAGATATAAAGACTTTTATTTCTTTTTCCATTTTTACACACAAATATTTATTTATTCTATCCATCAGTGGAGTGAAGCCCCACTATCACTGTGTAAGTGGGATCAAAAAAAATTTAATCTTGTAAAATGCAGAATCATTTTCTTGTGAAGGTTATTGAATGAGAACAGGGGTTGGATGAAGTGTGAGAGCTGGGTTAGTCAGGATGGGCTAGGCTCTGCTGAAGTAACAAATAAACCCTAACATTTCAGTTGGCTTAACACAGTAAAGGTCATTGAATGGGTCATGCCAAGTTCAACTGTGGCCAGGCAGCTTTTTATATCACGTTCCTATGCCACCCGGAACACATGGACTTCAAGTTGCTGCAGGAGGAGAAGAGAAGGGTGGAGGAAGTACCACACAGGTTCTTAAAGGCCATGGGGCAAAAGAGACACATCTTGTTTTTTTTCCTTGCAGTCCATTAGCTACATCCCTCTAACCTAATGACATGCGAGGCTGGGAAATACAGGGAGACCATGGAATTTTGGTAGCACCAAATAAACATGCCACCATACTGCATTTAAAGAACTAGTCAAAAATGCAAGCCCTTTTGGAGAATGTGAATAGAGAGACCAACAGCTCCTGGGTCCATACCACCTTCTTTTACCTGGCTCTGCTTCCAAGGGTCACGTTAAATGTCATACCAAAGAGTGAAGACAGTATCCTCCTTCCTGGAAAGCCTTTTCCCACTGCCTGGGTTGTTGTTTGCTGGTTTTCCACCTACACCCTGGGAACCAGGACTGTGTCAAATGCACTCTCACCCAGGCATCCAAAGGCCAAAAAGAGAGAGTTAGAACAGGAAGGAGAGCTCGGACTGGCCAATTCTAGAGGGGACAGCACCCAAAAGTTTGAGAGAAAAGGGAAGGTATCTAGAAAGGCCTCACAAAGGAGGGCACATCACACCAGAATTTTGAAGAGTGAAGGATGCATTCACTCATTCATTTATTCATTCATCATTCATTCACTTATTTATCCATTCATTCACTGATTGGTGCCTGCAGGGACTAAATGAGACCACCTTTGCTCCCTAGGGATATAGGCTCGAGCAAGGAGTGGGCACAAAGCAGAGTAAGATGCAATAAATGTCTTCAGAGGTGCATAAAGGACTGCACGGACTCTGGAGAAGGAAAAAGGAAATTCTCTGTGAACTAGAGGTATCCAGGAAGGCCTGTGGTGGAAGTGAAATTTGACTTGTATCTTGGAAAATGGATATTAATATTAATTTATGTTAGTGTTAACTTCAGGGTTGTATTAGAGATATTTTATTGCACAAGGCATACACATTTGTGGTTAAAAATGTAGAAGACAACAGATAAGTAAACTAAACAAAAGAAAATTAGCCAACAACTATTAATATTTTGACATCTATCTGCCTATCTACCTACCTATCTATCTATAAAATATGGCCATCCTATGGATATTCTTTTATGATCTACTTTTTATTTTATAATATAGTAATCAATTCTGTATTAATAAATGCAGATGTACATTATCATTTTAAACTGGTGAATCATATTCTATTATAGGAATATACCTTCCTTTCTTTCGTCAATCCTCTATTGTTGGATATTTACATGGCTTGAAATTTTTGTCATTATAAATGCAGTTGTGATTAAGACCTTTGTAAATGAATCTTTGTGCAGTTGTTTGCTTAGGAAAAAATTGAGTGTGTTTTCAATCGGTAGGGATTTGAGGCTTGACATGAAGGATGTTCTTGGCAGAAGACTCAGAGAAGGCAGAGGCATAGAATCGGGAGCGCACGAGCAGATAACAGGAGCCACCATGCACAGTTAACTGCAAGCCTACGGTGTGCCAGCCACTGTGCTATAAGCCTTCACATACACCACCCTGTGCAATCTTCATAAGAACCATTTGAGGAGTATTGGGCTATTCCCATCTTACCGATGAGGAAACTGAAACACAGAGAGGTTAAGTTACCTGCTCAGGGTCACACAGTAAATAACTGAGTTAAGAGTGGACATCAGTTCGTGAGACCCCAAAGCTCAGGCTCAGTTCACTTAATAAGTGGTAATCAAGGTTATCACGCTAGTCAGTTAGTAATAATAGCTCTATTTTTGCCTTCACACCACACCATTACTTAGGTAGACATGTGAAAAAAAAATGGCACGAAAGCTCTCGTGTCTTCAGGCCGGCACAGGCACCAGTGAGGACTAACAAGCCTTCATCGCTTTCTCATCAGGATGGGTGATGTCAGCGAAACTTCTTGCTTGGAAATATATTGTTTTGAACTTGGCAACCTGTAAGCTGGGTTGCCATGGTTACCATAGGACCCTGGGGAATGATGAACATAAAGGGCGGGCTTGAAACACAGTCAAGTCCTTCCCCTCCAGCCTCACCCTTAGCTGGTGACAGTCTTTGACAGACCCTCACGTGCCCAGGGAACCCCACACCACCATATTCATGCACAACCAGGTTGACAAAATACTCCAGTCTTTTCAGCATGTAATAACTATTAATATTTATGGGACACAGTGGGGAAGCACTTCATGTGGATTATCTTCTTTAATCTTCCCCAAACCATACATGATACATGCTGCTGTTATTCCTATTTTACAGGTGAAGCCACAGAGACACAGAGAAGTTAAAAGACTTGCTTGGATGTCACACAGCTAGCAAATAGCAGTTTGGCTCCAGAGCAAGTGCTCATAAATAGCTCATTCTTGCTAGAGCCAAGATCTTTAGGAAGTCACAGCAAACAACATCTCCAGGCATCTTGTTGGTACCTAGCTTCTAAAAATTGCTGAAGGGAATATGGGTTCTTAGAAAGGCCATAAAATGTTTTAGGCAAGAAAGATATGGGGCATTAGCAGGGCTGTCCTAAGACAACTAGATAAATAGAAGCAACAAAAGGAAGTCCAAATTCAAATGTTCCTAGGCGTCCAAGCAATTAGGCCTAAGGTCGTGAAAATCCTAGCAGGCAACACAGGATGGCAAGGAGTTCTAAAGGTCAATGTTTCCTCTACTTCAATACAATTAAATTAATAAAAATAAAAACCACTCTGACTCTGATGCCCAAGCTCTTGGCATCAGGCTGCATGTCCACATCTCTAGACTCACCTGTCTCCTCCCCAACGATGCCCCATTTGTACCCTTCTCCTTTTTGCTCTTCTTCTCAGAGCTCCAAAGTGTTAAGAGAATTTGCAACTGTTTCACAGAACAGAAAAGGCCACAGAGCATACCATGATAATTAGGCTTGTTTTGTGGGGAGGAACGCCTGTCTTGGTGTCAGGACACCATGTAAAAATGTGTTTTTATTCCACATAAATTAGTCTGTGTGTTCACCCCATGCTAGTGATGGCCTGGTGGCCGAATGGGACTTGACATTAACTCTGCCCACGGAGATCACTCATTAGTATAAGCAGGGCCCCTGTCTGCATTTTCTTTTGTCTCTTTTCCCAGACCAGAGCAGAACACAGGGTCTAATTGGGAGGCAGATTGCAGAGCAAATGTGAATGAGCTTTTTCTTCCCAAGTACTTCTCTTTAGCCTTGTCTACACTAGCAGAGGAATAATCCAGGACAGGGTCAGGCTGCAGTGAAAGTAGGATGTAGACTCATGGTGCCTGCAAGCCAGAGACTTAGAAAAGTGTATTCATGGAATCTTGGAAACTCAATTCAGAGAATCTTAATAATGGAGAGCTGTTTTAATCATAGATGCTCAGAATTACAGAGGCTTAGAATTTTACATTCTTAGAATTGTGGAAATAAAGATGCAGCCAGACATCAGGGCCACAATTGCCCTCCACGAGCCTGCATTTCAGCTAGGTTGGACTTTCCCCATTTCCTCAAATGGGCTTTTGTTTCCCTCCTCCTGCCGCCCCTAATCCCTTTGTCTGACTAGTTCATGATCATCATTCATGTCTCAGCTGAGATATCACTCCCTCTTGGGGGCCTTTCTCTCCATCTGCACTAAGACAGGCCCCTATGAGAGGAAAATGAAAGCAAGCCCCTCACCTTCCCTCATCATTCTCTTCTCCCCTGAATTGACTTAATGCTTCCCTAAGAGCCCCCCAGCCCTCTCCCCCACTTCAGTAGTCTGCAAAGTCTTTCAACGGAGGGGTTTTAGCTCTTTCATTCACCCCCAGATCCCCAGGGCCAGGCACATGCCTGAGCCAGAGAAGATACTCAGTAATATCACTGTCGAATGAATGATTGCATAAATGATCTTGGATTCTCTAGCTCTCAGGACTGGAAGGAACTTCAGTGTTAACCTTACTCACCTCCTTTTCCCAAGTCCTCTGCAGAATCCTGGACCAATAGCTGTCCTTCCTCTTCTTGAACTCCTGCAGAGAAGGGGAGCTCACCACCTCCAGGCAGGCGCAGCAATGCTTCCATTGTAGACAGGCTCACATTACGTACCCTGTGACATTACCTCCCTACCCCGGATGTAACTCCTGGCACGACCTAGCACAGAGAAGAGCAGACATGCGGTCCCAAAGGGCTCAATGGCAAGAATGATTCCCCAAAGGCTTATAACATGCCTCACACTGGCAAACTGGTGACATAAGACTTGTATTTGACATAGAGTCTGGCTTTCTAGTTGATGATTTCAAAAAGCTAAACTTCTTTGAAAGTATAATACAGATACAGAAAAGGGCACATATCACGAGGGTACAGCTCAGTGGACTCGCACAAAGGGAGCTCAATTGTGCAACCAGCCCAGAGGAAGAAACAGGACAGGACCAGTGCCTCCTGCCCCCTGGTCACTCTCTGCAAGGTCCTGCTCTCTTGACTTCATGTCGATGGAATCCTGCGGATGTATTCTGTTGACTATTCAACATTCTAAGATTTGGAAGAATCTACACTGAAATCTGGCAACACTGCATCCCCAGTTCCCTATGGCATCCGCGGCTGGGGCTGAATGACAGCTACCCTTTTATGTGGTGCACATGCTGTGCAACCGGTCCCAGGTCTCACCACTCCCATCCCGGGTGCATCTGACATGCTTCCCTTTGCTTGCCCCTGTAGGCATTCAATATTTTCCAATTATTGCCCAATTATTTTTTCCTAGATGTTGGCACCTCTAGTAGCTACATTATTTCGTATGTGGAAGGCTTGTGGTGGAGCAGAACAACGTTTTTGCTTTGGAAATAGATAGACATGAGTTGGAATCCTGATTTGTTACTAACTGGAAGGTCTACATAGCATAAGCCTTCAGAACATGGGCTCTAGTGTCAGATAGCTGGGTTCAGGTGGGTTTCAGTATGATCTTGGACAAGTTATTTCACCTCTCCCTGCCTCTGTTTCATCTGTTAAGTGGACAAAAGAATGGTCCCTACTTCACAGTGTTGATATGAGGGATACATGAGTTCATGCTTGTAAAACACTTCGAACAGTGAGTCCTGGCACATGAGACACGTTTGTAAAACAATTAAATGGATACCCTTAAGTATGTTATGTCGCTCTTCAGAAACTCAGTTCAGTTACCTCATCTATAAAATGGGAGCAGTAATGTCAGCTACCCAGGTTTGTTGCTAGAATTCATTGAGAGAACCCATATTCAGGGGCTCCCACAGGTAGATGTCAAATGAATTTATTTGTTCTCCTTCCGCCAAGAGGTACCCATTTGACTTTGGTTTCCATATGAACAATAAACAGAACTATTCAGGACGTGGCTTTGTTTTGGTCTTGGTGGTCCTGTGGCCACCTTACCATCCTCCCCCTCTGCCAGTGCCCAGCCCTGGAATGGGGCTTAACAGCTTGAGTCTCTCTGCTTCTCTGGCTTTCTCCCCTTAAATATTCATGGCCATACATGGCCTTTATTGTCACAACTTATTTATTAATATGTTTGAAGCTGAAGCTGGACATTTTTTCTGTCTTATTCATAGTTCATTTTTACATATACATTTTTTAATATTCTTCTCTCTTTCTGACTTCATTTAGTATGATAATCTCTAGTTGCATGCATGTTGCTGCGAATGGCATTATTTTGTTCTTTTTTATGGCTGAGTAGTATTCCATTGCATATATGTACCACATCCATTCATCTGTGCATGGACATTTAGGTTGTTTCCATGTCTTGGCTACTGTGAATAGAGCTGCTATGAACATATGGGTGCATGTATCTTTTTGAATTATAGTTTTGTGTGGATATATGCCCAAGAGTGGGGTTGCTGGATCACACGGAAAACAGTATGGAGATTTCTCAGAAAGCTAAAAGTAGAATTACCGTAGTTCATTTTTATAAGGCAAAACCTCAAACTTAAAATGTCCATCTCTCCAAGGTTTCCATTTCAGGAGTTATTTTTCACGTTGTTCAGCATTTTGACATGAAAGACCTGTTTTCAAGAGGAATCAAGCTGCTCTGAATGACATGTTATTCATTCATTAGTTCATTCACTCACTCATTCGTTCATTCATAAAACATACCTTAAGCACCATGCTTGTTTTTTGGGGGGATAAAGTCTTTATTGATAAATAGGTTAAATAGAATAAATAGAATGGTGGTTTGTTAGGGAATAAAAATGCAAGCAGAATCTCAGTCTTTCTCTACCCTGACCTCTAGCTCTTGGCTTCTGCTTCTTACTGGACACTTTGGACGGTGAGGCCTTGCTGGGCAAGCCAGGCCTTCTTGGGCCCTTGGGGGTCTCTATCTTCCTGGCCAGTGATGCAAGCATCATCTTGGACCCACTGCCCTTAGGAGGAGCAGTAGCCTTGGCTCTTGGCCTCCTCAGCTGCTTGGGCAGTGACCTCTTTAAGGACCTTGGCTTCCCTCTTTTTTTGTCTGGGGAAGCAGCTCCATTCTTGCCCTTGGTGACCATGAATTTTGAACTCTGACTCTCAGCTTTTGTTTTCCTGTGGGCCTTGGCATCTCAGCGGCTCCTTCTGCCTTTGACCTTTGACTTCCTGCCTGGTTCGTTGGCACTGGGAAGGGCCTGTGTAGCCTTGAATGGCCGTGGGGAGGCCTTCCTGCCTTGGCCCAATTTTCCCTCTTGGTCTTTGGTCTGGCTTCCTTTCCTGGGGGTCTTCTCCTTAGGGACTCCTGGTTTGGAGGTAGGTGCCCTCACCTCTGCTGGCTTCTTGAGTCCTCTTTTCACCTCACTAGGTTGGGAAGGTCCTTCTTTGCCTCACTTGGTTTCTTGGGGCCCTTCTCCTCAGCCTCACTGGACCTCCTGGGAGCTGTCATGGTGGACGTCTTCTTGGGCTGAATTTTCCTTTTATTCTTGGGAACTAATTTGAAGCTGCTGGTGGCCCCCTTGGCCTTGGAGTTGATGGGCCTGAGGAAGAGGCCAAGGCCTGCTTCAGCATGTACTTGAACTGAATGACCTCCGCTGTCAGATGCTTCAGCAGGGTGTAAACCCTGATGGTTGCACTGAGGTGTCCTGGCACTGCAGCCATGCACAGCACCGGAAGCTAGCAGTGTGGCATTTGGCCTCCATTATGGCTCAGGCCTGGCTTTTCAGACCCAGACCATAAGGATGATTCTACCATGGAGGTCAAGGAGGTCAAGGTGTCACTGGAGGCAAAGTTCCTGGGAGCCACTGCACAGGCAGATGTAGGTGGCCAACCCTCTCCCCCAGGCATCATCATATTGTTTTTAAGGAGCTAAAAAAACCAAATCCTTAGCATCTGAGTGGCACTGCTTCCATTAATCTTCACAACAATACTTTGAGTGCATTGATAATCATAACACCGATTATTGGCTAAGGGTGTACTCTATGCTATGCATGGTATGGGCATTTCATGCACAAACCATTCATCTCCCCAACAATACATCAAGGTAGGTGCAATCACCCCCTTTTACAGATGAGGAAACTGAGGCTATTACAAGGTTGCTCAGTGAAGCAGTGAGCTCTCACGTCTCTATGGGCTAAATCCAAGATTACTGCTCTTTACACTTTAACTTTTCATCTTAGTCAGCAAGGACTTGGTTACCTAGGGCAGAGAACCAAGATTCCTATATCTAAACCAGCTGGGGCTTTATTGGGCCTGGGTTTGGGGCTCTTAATTTTTTTAAAGCATTTTATTAAGGTGTAATTTATATATTGTAAAATTCACCCACTTAAGGTGAATGATTTAATGTTCTTCAGTATATTCACAGGGTTGTGCAACCATCATAGTAATAGAAGTTTAGAGTATTTTCATTCCCTCTAAAACATACCTCATACCTATTAGCAGTCAATGCCCACTCTGCATCTACCCTGCCCTCCATCCAGCCCTAAGCAACCTTTAATCTAGTTTCTGTGTCTATAAATGTGCCTATTCTGGAAATTTCATATAAATGGAATCATATTAATCTTTTATGATTGGCTTCTTTCACGTATCCTAATATTTTCAAGAGTTATCAATTTTGTTGCATGTGTTAATACTTCATTTCTTTTTATTGACAAATAATTTCCAATTGTATGGATATACCAAATTTTATTTACCCATTAATCAGTTGAGGGACATTTTGGTTGTTTCTGTATTTTGACTATTATGAATAATGCTGTTTAGAACATTAGCATACAAATCTTTGTGTGTTTCATTTCTCTTAGGTATATACCTAGGGCTAGAATTGCTAGGTCATATGGTAACTGTATGTTTAACAGTTTAAGGGACTGCTAGATTATTCCAAAGCACCACACCATTTTACCAGCAATGTGTGTGGGTTCCAATATCTCTGAATCCTTGCTAACATTTGTTATTGTCCATCTTTTTTGTTACAGTCATCCTAGTGTGTGTGAAGTGGTATTTCATTGTGGTTTTGAATTGCATTTTTATTTTTTCTCTTTTTTTTCTTTCTTTGGCTGCAGTGGCATGAGGGATCTTAGTTCTCACACCAGGGATCAAACATGCGCCCCTGCAGTGGAAGTATGAACTCTTAACCACCAGACCACCAGGGAATTCTCCTGACTTGCATTTTTCTAATGACCAATGACAGTAAGTGTCTTTTCATGTGCTTATTGGCCATTTGTATATATTCTTTGGAGAAAAGGCTACTCAAATCTCTGGTCCATTTTTACTTGGGTCATCAGTCTTTTTGAGTTGTAGACATATTTTATATATTCTGGGTATAATTTCCTTATCAGATATATAAATTTCAGATATTTTCTCCCATTTTGTGGGCTGTCTTTTCACCTTCTTGATGGTATCGTTTGCAGCACAAAAGTTTAATTTTAATGTAGGTCGATTTATTCTTTTTATCACTTGTGGTTTTGCTGTCATATCTAGGAAAATGTTGCCTTTAAAAAGCCATGAAGATTTACTTCTATATTTTCTTCTAAGAGTTTCACAGTTTCAGCTCTTCTTTTATGTCACAACTTTTAAAGAATTAAATTTAAAAATTTTCCAGCTTTATTGAGGTACAATTAAGAAATATAAAATGTATATGTTTAAGATGTATAGCATGATGTTTTTTTTTTTTGCTTTAAAACAAATTTAATCAGTTATACATATACATATGTTCCCATATCCCCTCCCTTTTGTGTCTCCCTCCCACCCTCCCTATCCCACCCCTCCAGGCGGTCACAAAGCACCCAGCTGATCTCCCTGTGCTATGCGGCTGCTTCCCACTAGCTATCTACCTTACGTTTGGTAGTGTATATATGTCCATGCCACTCTTTCACTTTGTCACAGCTTACCCTTCCCCCTCCCCATATCCTCAAGTCCATTCTCTAGTAGGTCTGTGTCTTTATTCCTGTCTTACCCCTATGTGCTTCATGACATTTTTTTTTCTTAAATTCCATATATATGTGTCAGCATACAGTATATGTCTTTCTCTTTCTGACTTACTTCACTCTGTATGACAGGCTCTAGGTCCATCCACCTCATTACAAATAGCTCAATTTCGTTTCTTTTTATGGCTGAGTAATATTCCATTGTATATATGTGCCACATCTTCTTTACCCATTCATCCGATGATGGACACTTAGGTTGTTTCCATCTCCGGGCTATTGTAAATAGCGCCGCTATGAAGATTTTGGTACATGTCTCTTTTTGAATTATGGTTTTCTCAGGGTATATGCCCAGTAGTGGGATTGCTGGGTCATATGGTAGTTCTATTTGTAGTTTTTTAAGGAACCTCCATACCGTTCTCCATAGTGGCTGTACCAATTCACATTCCCACCAGCAGTGCAAGAGTGTTCCCTTTTTTCCACACCCTCTCCAGCATTTATTGTTTCTAGATTTTTTGATGATGGCCATTCTGACTGGTGTGAGATGATATCTCATTGTAGTTTTGATTTCCATTTCTCTAATGAGTAAAGATGTTGAGCATCCTTTCATGTGTTTGTTGGCAGTCTGTATATCTTCTGTGGAGAAATGTCTATTTAGGTCTTCTGCCCATTTTTGGATTGGGTTGTTTGATTTTTTGTTATTGAGCTGCATGAGCTGCTTATAAATTTTGGAGATTAACCCTTTGTCAGTTGCTTCATTTGCAAATATTTTCTCCCATTCTGAGGGTTGTCTTTTGGCCTTGTTTATGGTTTCCTTTGCTGTGCAAAAGCTTTGAAGTTTCATTAGGTCCCATGTGTTTATTTTTGTCTTTATTTCCATTTCTCTAGGAGGTGGGTCAAAAAGGATCTTGCTGTGATTTATGTCATAGTATTCTGCCTATGTTTTCCTCTAAGAGTTTGATAGTGTCTGGCCTTACATTTAGGTCTTTAATCCATTTTGAGCTTATTTTTGTGTATGGTGTTAGGGAGTGATCTAAACTCATACTTTTACATGTCCCTATCCAGTTTTCCCAGCACCACTTATTGAAGAGACTGTCCTTTCTCCACTGTACATTCCTGCCTCCTTTATCAAAATAAGGTGACCATATGTCCATGGGTTTATCTCTGGGCTTTCTATCCTGTTCCATTGATCTATCTTTCTGTTTTTGTGCCAGTACCATACTGTCTTGATTACTGTAGCTTTGTAGTATAGTCTGAAGTCAGGGAGCCTGATTCCTCCAGCTCCATTTTTCGTTCTCAAGATTGCTTTGGCTATTCGGGGTCTTTTGTGTTTCCATACAAATTGTGAAATTTTTGGTTCTAGTTCTGTGAAAAATGCCAGTGGTAGTTTGATAGGGATTGCATTGAATCTGTAGATTGCTTTGGGTAGTAGAGTCATTTTCACAATGTTGATTCTTCCAATCCAAGAACATGGTACATCTCTCCATCTATTTGTATCATCTTTAATTTCTTTCATCAGTGTCTTATAATTTTCTGCATACAGGTCTTTTGTCTCCTTAGGTAGGTTTATTCCTAGATATTTTATTCTTTTTGTTGCAATGGTAAATGGGAGTGTTTCCTTGATTTCAATTTCAAATTTTTCATCATTAGTATATAGGAATGCCATAGATTTCTGTGCATTAATTTTGTATCCTGCAACTTTACCAAATTCATTGATTAGCTCTAGTAGTTTTCTGGTAGCATCTTTAGGATTCTCTATGTATAGTATCATGTCATCTGCAAACAGTGACAGCTTTACTTCTTCTTTTCCGATTTGGATTCCTTTTATTTCCTTTTCTTCTCTGATTGCTGTGGCTAAAACTTCCAAAACTATGTTGAATAAGAGTGGTGAGAGTGGGCAACCTTGTCTTGTTCCTGATCTTAGTGGAAATGGTTTCAGTTTTTCACCATTGAGGACGATGCTGGCTGTGGGTTTGTCATATATGGCCTTTATTATGTTGAGGAAAGTTCCCTCTATGCCTACTTTCTGCAGGGTTTTTATCATAAATGGGTGTTGAATTTTTTGTAAGCTTTCTCTGCATCTATTGAGATGATCATATGGTTTTTCTCCTTCAACTTGTTAATATGGTGTATCACGTTGATTGATTTGCGTATATTGAAGAATCCTTGCATTCCTGGAATAAATCCCACTTGACCATGGTGTATGATCCTTTTAATGTGCTGTTGGATTCTGTTTGCTAGTATTTTGTTGAGGATTTTTGCATCTATGTTCATCAGTGATATTGGCCTATAGTTTTCTTTCTTTGTGACATCCTTGTCTGGTTTTGGTATCAAGGTGATGGTGGCCTCGTAGAATGAGTTTGGGAGTGTTCCTCCCTCTGCTATATTTTGGAAGAGTTTGAGAAGGAGAGGTATTAGCTCTTCTCTAAATGCTTGATAGAATTCGCCTGTGAAGCCATCTGGTCCTGGGCTTTTGTTTGTTGGAAGATTTTTTATCACAGTTTCAATTTCAGTGCTTGTGATTGGTCTGTTCATATTTTCTATTTCTTCCTGATTCAGTCTTGGCAGGTTGTGCATTTCTAAGAATTTGTCCATTTCTTCCAGGTTGTCCATTTTATTGGCATAGAGTTGCTTATAGTAATCTCTCATGATCTTTTGTATTTCTGCAGTGTCAGTTGTTACTTCTCCTTTTTCATTTCTAATTCTATTGATTTGAGTCTTCTCCCTTTTTTCTTGATGAGTCTGGCTAATGGTTTATCAATTTTGTTTATCTTCTCAAAGAACCAGCTTTTAGTTTTATTGATCTTTGCTATCGTTTCCTTCATTTCTTTTTCATTTATTTCTGATCTGATTTTTATGATTTCTTTCCTTCTGCTAGCTTTGGGATGTTTTTGTTCTTCTTTCTCTAATTGCTTTAGGTGCAAGGTTAGGTTGTTTATTCGAGACGTTTCCTGTTTCTTAAGGTGGGATTGTATTGCTATAAACTTCCCTCTTAGAACTGCTTTTGCTGCATCCCATAGGTTTTGGGTCGTCGTGTCTCCATTGTCATTTGTTTCTAGGTATTTTTTAATTTCCTCTTTGATTTCTTCAGTGATCACTTCGTTATTAAGTAGTGTATTGTTTAGCCTCCATGTGTTTGTATTTTTTACAGCTCTTTTCCTGTAATTGATATCTAGTCTCATAGCATTGTGGTCGGAAAAGATACTTGATACAATTTCAATTTTCTTAAATTTACCAAGGCTTGATTTGTGACCCAAGATATGATCTATCCTGGAGAATGTTCCATGAGCACTTGAGAAAAATGTGTATTCTGTTGTTTTTGGATGGAATGTACTATAAATATCAATTAAGTCCATCTTGTTTAATGTATCATTTAAAGCTTGTGTTTCCTTATTTATTTTCATTTTGGATGATCTGTCCATTGGTGAAAGTGGGGTGTTAAAGTCCCCTACTATGAATGTGTTACTGTCGATTTCTCCTTTTATGGCTGTTAGTATTTGCCTTATGTATTGAGGTGCTCCTATGTTTGGTGCATAAATATTTACAATTGTTATATCTTCTTCTTGGATCGATCCCTTGATCATTATGTAGTGTCCTTCTTTGTCTCTTCTAGTAGTCTTTATTTTAAAGTCTATTTTGTCTGATATGAGAATTGCTACTCCAGCTTTCTTTTGGTTTCCATTTGCATGGAATATCTTTTTCCATCCCCTTACTTTCAGTCTCTATGTGTCTCTAGGTCTGAAGTGGGTCTCTTGTAGACAGCATATATATGGGTCTTGTCTTTGTATCCATTCAGCCAATCTGTGTCTTTTGGTGGGAGCATTTAGTCCATTTACATTTAAGGTAATTATCGATATGTATGTTCCTATTCCCATTTTCTTAATTGTTTTGGGTCGTCATTGTAGGTCTTTTCCTTCTGTTGTGTTTCTTGCCTAGAGAAGTTCCTTTAGCGTTTGTTGTAAAGCTGGTTTGGTGGTGCTGAACTCTCTCAGCTTTTGCTTGTCTGTAAAGGTTTTAATTTCTCCATCAAATCTGAATGAGATCCTTGCTGGGTAGAGTAATCTTGGTTGCAGGTTTCTCTCCTTCATCACTTTAATTATGTCCTGCCACTCCCTTCTGGCTTGTAGAGTTTCTGCTGAGAGATCAGCTGTTATCCTGATGGGGATTCCCTTGTGTGTTATTTGTTGTTTTTGCCTTGCTGCTTTTAATATGATTTCTTTGTGTTTAATTTTTGACAGTTTGATTAATATGTGTCTTGGCATATTTCTCCTTGGATTTATTCTGTATGGGACTCTCTGTGCCTCCTGGACTTGATTAACTATTTCCTTTCCCATATTAGGGAAGTTTTCAGCTATAATCTCTTCAAATATTTTCTCAGTCCCTTTCTTTTTCTCTTCTTCTTCTGGAACCCCTATGATTCGAATGTTGGTGCGTTTAATGTTGTCCCAGAGGTCTCTGAGACTGTCCTCTGTTCTTTTCATTCTTTTTTCTTTATTTTGCTCTGCAGCAGTTATTTCCACTATTTTATCTTCCACCTCACTTATCCGTTCTTCTGCCTCAGTTATTCTGCTATTGATCCCATCTAGAGTATTTTTTATTTCATTTATTGTGTTTTTAATCGATGCTTGATTCATCTTTAGTTCTTCTAGGTCCTTGTTAACTGTTTCTTGCATTTTGTCTATTCTATTTCCAAGATTTTGGATCTTGGAAATAGAATCTTGGATCATCTTTACTATCATTATTCTGAATTCTTTTTCAGGTAGACTGCCTATTACCTCTTCATTTGTTAGGTCTGGTGGGTTTTTATCTTGCTCCTTCTCCTGCTGTGTGTTTTTCTGTCTTCTCATTTTGCTTATGTTACTGTGTTTGGGGTCTCCTTTTTGCAGGCTGCAGGTTCGTAGTTCCTGTTGTTTTTGGTGTCTGTCCCCAGTGGCTAAGGTTGGTTTAGTGGGTTGTGTAGGCTTCCTGGTGGAGGCGACTAGTGCCTGTGTTCTGGTGGATGAGGCTGGATCTTGTCTTTCTCGTGGGCAGGTCCACGTCTGGTGGTGTGTTTTGGGGTGTCTGCAGACTTTTTATGATTTTAGGCAGCCTCTCTGCTAATGGGTGGCGTTGTGTTCCTGTCTTGCTAGTTGTTTGGCATAGGGTGTCCAGCACTGTAGCTTGCTCGTCGTTGAGTGAAGCTGGGTGCTGGTGTTGAGATGGAGATCTCTGGAAGATTTTCGCCGTTTGATATTATGTGGAGCTGGGAGGTCTCTTGTGGACCAGTGTCCTGAAGTTGGCTCTCCCACCTCAGAGGCACAGCACTGACTCCTGGCTCCTCAATTTGGGATGATTTGTTGACTATTCATGTATTCCACAGATGCAGGGTACATCAAGTTGATTGTGGAGCTTTAATCCGCTGCCTCTGAGGCTGCTGGGAGAGGTTTTCCTTTCTCTTCTTCGTTCTCACAGCTCCTGGGTCTCAGCTTTGGATTTGGCCCCGCCCCTGCGTGTAGGTCGCCGGATGGCGTCTGTTCTTCGCTCAGACAGGACAGGGTTAAAGGAGCAGCCTCTTCGGGGGCTCTGGCTCACTCAGGCCGGGCGGGAGGGAGGGGCACGGAGTGCGGGTGGAGCCTGCAGCGGCAGAGGCCGGCGTGACGTTGCACCAGCCCGAGGCGCGCCGTGCGTTCTCCCAGGGAAGCCGCCCCTGGATCCCGGGGTCCCGGCAGTGGCGGGCTGCACAGGCTCCCGGAAGGGCGGTGTGGACAGTGACCTGTGCTCGCACACAGGCTTCTTGGCGGTGGCAGCAGCAGCCCCAGCATCCCACGCCCGTCTCTGGGCTCCGCGCTTTCAGCCGCGACTCACGCCCGTCTGTGGAGCTCCTTTAAGCAGCGCTCTTAATCCCCTCTCCTCGAGCACCAGGAAACCAAGAGGGAAGAAAAAGTCTCTTGCCTCTTCGGCAGCTCCAGAGCCTTCCCGGACTCCCTCCCGGCTAGCTGCGGCACATTAGCCCCCCTCAGGCTGAGCTCTCGCCGCCAACCCCAGTCCTCCCCCTGCGCTCCGACCGAAGCCCGAGCCTCAGCTTCCAGCGCCGCCCGCCCCGGCGGGCGAGCAGACAAGCCTCTCGGGCTGGTGAGTGCCGCTTGGCACCGATCCTCTGTGCGGGAATCTCTCCGCTTTGCCCTACCCAGGTATGTGGGGAGTTTCTTGCCTTTTGGGAGGTCTGGGGTCTTCTGCCAGCGTTCAGTGGGTGTTCTGTAGGAGTTGTTCCACGTGTAGCTGTATTTCTGGTGTATCCGTGGGGAGGAAGGTGATCTCCACGTCTTACTCTTCCGCCATCTTACCCGGAAGTCTAGCATGATGTTTTGATATATGTGTACATTGTGAAGTAGTTACCGCAGTTAAGCTAATTAAGATATTGGTCACCTCACATAGAATGTGTGTGTGTGTGTGTGTGTGTGTGTCTGTGTGTGTGGTGAGAACATAAGGTAGCTTAACTCTCAGCAAATTTCAAATACACAATACAACACTATTAACTGTAGTCGCCATGTATACATTAGATCTCTAGAAATGAATCATCCCGTATAACTGAACCTTTGTAAACTTTGACCAATGTCTCTCCCTTTCTGCCACCTTCCAGATCATGCAGCCACCATTCTACTCTCTGCTTTTCTGAGTTTGACTTTTTAGATTTCACATATCCGTGAGATCATGCAGCATTTGACTTTCTGTGTCTGACTTATTTCATTTAGCATATTGTGCTCTAGGTTTATTCATGTTGTCACGATGTCAGGATTTCCTTCTTTCTTAAGGCTTAATAATATCCCATTACATACATGATCTATAAAAATCATGTATCAAAAGTCTATATATATACCTATAACATATACCCCATTTTCTTAATCTATTCATCCCTTTATGGACATTTAAGTTGCTTTCCTATCTTGGCTATTGTAAATAATGCTGCAGTGAACATAGGGGTACAGATATCTCTTCCAGATACTAATTTCATTTCCTTTGGATAAATACCCAGAAGTGGAAAAGCTGGTTCATATGGAAGTTCTATTTTTAATAGAGGTCCCTATTCTTAAGGGACCTCCATACTGTTTTCCATAGTGGCTGTACCAATTTACATTCCCACCAACAGTGCACGAGGTTTCCCTTATTTCCACATCCTTGCCAACACATGTCATCATTTGTCTTTTTGATGATATCCATTCTAACAGGTGTGAGGTGATAACTTGTGATTTTGATTTACATTTCCTTGATGATTAGGGATGTTGAACATCTTTTCATGTACCTGTTGGCCATTTGGATGTCTTCTTTGGAAAAGTGTCTATTTAGTTCCTCTGCTTATTTTTTTTTTTTTATTGAATTGTTTTGTCATTGTTGTTGTTACTGAGTTATATGAGTTCTTATATATTTTAGTTGTTAACCCCTTATCTGATGTATGGTTTGCAATTATTTTCTACCATTTTTTAGGTTGCCTTTTTATTTTGTTGATGGTTCCCTTTGCTGTGCAGAAGCTTTTTACTTTGATATAGTCCCACTCGTTGATTTTTGTTTTTGTTGCTGTGCTCTTGATGTTACATCCAAAAAATCATTGCTAAGACCAATGTCAAGAAGCTTCTTCCCTTTGTTTTCTTCTAGGAGTTTTATGGGATCAGGTCTTATGTTTCAGTCTTTAATCTATTTTGAGTTATTTTTGCAAGTGAAGTAAGAGAGGGATTCAGTTTCATGTTTTCTGCATGTGGTTATCCAGTTTTTCCAATACCATTTTTGAAGAGACTATCCTTTCCCCATTTAATATTCTTGGCTGCCTTGTCATATATTAATTAACCTATATGTTGTGGTTTACTTCTGAGCTCTCTATTCTGTTCCAGTGGTCTAAGTGTCTCTTTTTAAGTCAGTACCATACTGTTTTAATTACTTTAGCTTTGTAGTATAGTTTGAAATCAGGGAGTAGAGCATGATACCTCCAGCTTTGTTCTTCTTTCTCAAGACTGCTTCGGCTATTTGAGGTCTTTTGTGATTCCATACAAATTTTAGGACCATTTGTTCCATTTCTGTGAAAAATGCCATTGGAATTTTGATAAGGATTGCATTAAATTTGTAGATTGCTTTGGGTAGTATGGATATTTTAACAATATTAATTCTTTTGGTTCATGAACATGAGATATCTTTCCTTTGTGTCTTCTTCAATGTCTTTCATAAATTTCTTATAGTTTTTTACTTTACAGAATTTTCACTTCCTTGGTTAAATTTGTTCCTGAGTATTTTTTTTTTGATGGTATTGTGAATGAAATAGTTTCCTTTATTTCTTTTTCAGATGTTTTTTTGTTAGTGTATAGAAACAGCACTGAACACCTCAATCCATCATTCAGGAAGTCCCACCATGCACTTCTAATTTAGAGTTAATTCAGGAGGTCCTGAAGTGACTTGGTCTAGTGGACTGATATGTGTAGTGTCAGCCAGGAATCTCATGATGTAGACAGAGAAGGTGGAGGGCTGGCAACTTTCCCAGTCCTCCTGATTATTCTGGAGTCTGGCATGTTGGAATCAGGTGGCTCTGGGTTGGAATTTGAGCCCAGTGTCTTGTTGTTGTCACTCACCCCTCTCTCTCTCTGTAGGGTTGGAATGACAGCTCTTGTGGCCAGAGTTGTTGGGATAATTGGATGAGATAATATGGGGAGTAACTTAGTTGAGTGTATGGCAATGAGGAAATGTCTTGGTACATGATGGTTGGTTTTACTATTTACAGCCCTCTGCCCAGAAGTCAAAGCTCAGCAGGAATTTTGAGTCTTCTCTCTTCCTAGTCTGTGAAGAGAATATCCTCCAGCCAGTCTGTTCTCCCCCATGCATCCTCAGCCTACCCAGAGTTTCCTGCTCTTTATCCCCTTGGGAGAATTTCTCTGCCTCTCTAGTGGATGGTCTCTGGCTCCTATGGCCTGCTAGGTCAGGCCAAGGATGTCTCTCCCTTCCCAGATGCTAAGGACTGAACGTTAGTGTTCCTCCAAAATTCATATATTGAATCCTAATCCTCAGTGTGATGGTATTTTGAGGTGGGGCCTTTGGGGGATCATTAGGTGATAAGGATGGAGCCCCGTTGAATGAGATTAGTGCCTTTATAAAGGCGACCCTAGAGAGCTCCCTCACATTTTCTGTGAGTTCACAGTAAGAAGACTGCTGTTTATAAACCTTCAGCCTCCCCACGTGTGGCCCTGGTGGGCCCCAATGTGTCTCCAGCTATGGTGGTTACACTATCAGAGTGTTCAGGCAGTGGACTTTGGCAGTGTCTATGTGATGCCATCTTTGTCTGCAAGCAGAGTGCACAGACCTGGGATGTGGTTACCTCCACCTTGGTTATGAAGACTTAAGTTGCCTGGAAGCACCATGGGGGTGGGTCCACTACAGAGAACCACCTCAGGAGTGGTGCCCAGGCAGAGAGCCTCTGGAGTGTAGGGGGTGACATTGTCACCCTAGTGGGCCTGGAAGCTGGAGCAGTGAGCCAAAGAGGATTATTCTTGAGCCTTTAAGGTCTAATGGAATTTCCTCCTTTAGGCTTTGGACTTACCAAGGACCTGTCACTCATTTTTTCTTTTGTATTTCTTTTTTTTGGAATGAGAATGCCTATGCTATGCCTGTCCCACCATAATATTTTGGAAGCACATAACTTGTTGGGTTTCACAAGTTCACAGCTGCAGAGGAATTTGCCTCAGGATGAGTCATACCTGTAGTCTCACCCATGTCTGATTTAGATGGTATTTAAATGAGACTTTGGACTTGGACTTTAAAGTTGATATTGGAATGAGTTAAGATTTGGGGGTTATTCACATGGAATGAATGTATTTTACGTGTGAGAACACAGATTTCGGGGGCCCAGGAGCAGAATGCTATAGACTGAATGTTTGTGTTCCTCCAAAATTCCTATGCTGAAACTTAATCCCCACTGTGATGGTATTTGGAGGTGGGGCCTTGGGAATGTGATTAGGTCATGAAGGTGGAGCTGTCATGAATGAGATTAGTGTCCTTATAAAGGGGACCCCAAAGAGCCCCCTTAACCTTTCCACCATGTAAGGACACAGCTAGGAGATAGCCATCCATGAACCAGGCTCTTACCAGACACTGAGTCTGCTAGTGCCTTGATCTTGGACTTCCCAGCCTCCAGAACAGTGAGAAATATATATTTGTTGTGTAAGCTACCCAGTGTATGGTATTTTTGTTATAGCAGCCAAACTGGACTAAGCCACCAGCCTTCCAGGGCTCACATATTCAGCTTCTCTTGCATTGGAAGCATCGTTCAGAAAAACAAGCCCAAGACTAGAAGTTAGCAGCTCTGCTTACATAACCTTCTAGGCTTCAGATTCTCTTTAGCAGTAGATACCATTACCCACCTCATAGAACTGTTGTGAAGATATACTTCCCTGGTGAAAACTATTTAAAAACTCATTTCATGTTTCCAATGATGAAACTTTTCCTTTAAACTGAGTTGTCATACAGAATAACATCAACTACCACTTATTACCTGCCAGACAAAATTCTAAGTTCTTTTACATGTATTAATTCATTAATCTTAACAAAAACCTTAAAGGTAAATACTACAGCCAACCTCATTTTATAGATGAGGAAACTGACACATTGAGAAGCAAAAAAACTTATCAAATATCACATGGCATCTAAGTGGCAGAGCTGGGGTTGGAACGCCTCATACTCTATAGCCCAGCTCCTGGTTGCGGCAGGCAGGTTGGTTATCTCCCCACAGAATTATTCTCCGTCTTCCATTTTGGCAGAACCCCAGTTTTGTTTGGATGTCCACCTCTCCTTATCATGAGTTGGGGTTAAATTCTAAAAAGTCCAAGGTAATCAAGGTTGTCCTAGTCCCATTGCTGGTGATTGGTTTAGGAATGGGCATGTGACACTATCTGGCCAATGAGATGTAAAGGGAAACATACAGGGGTTTCTGGGAAGGTTCTCCTCACAGATAGAAGGAGACACATGGGAAAAAGTGTAGCACATGGAACCACAGCAGCCATCTGATGCTTTGAGGGAGCTAGTCTGTGGAAAGCCATATTCAAGACCGGATAATCAGAGTTCAGAAAGAACTTGGGTTTTGTTACCTCTGGCATGGCCCTAGGACCAGACTTCCCTTAATGTGAGATTAGCTAATTTTCCTTGATTGGGATTTTGTGTTGGTTGTAGCTTAAGACATTCTTTTGGATCCACCTCTTAATGAGTGAAACCAAAGCAGACTTCCTAGTGGGGAGGAAAATGATGAGTAACTCAGGATTGTGGGGAGATGAGGATGAGATTGGCAAGCTGGGCTGTGGGCTGTGATAAGAGATTTGATTTTATTCTAAGGGCAGTAGGAAAGCAGGAGGGAGTTGCAAACATTCAGATGAGAGACGAAGGTGCGGGGGGAGGTAGAGCAGGAGATGACTAGATGGATTCCGGGTGTATTTCAGAAGCAGGGTCATCAGCTCTTGCTGATGGTTGAAATGCAGGGGTGAGGAATGACAGGAATGAGGGAGAGTGAAGGCTAGAGCAGTGTCTTTGAGCAAGAGCCGTAAAGTTGTGCATGGTCAAATTTGCCACTGTTGCTTACTCACTGTGAACTTAAGAGAGATTCCAGAGTCTGAACCAGACCTACACTTTTTATTTCCATTTCTGTTTTATTCACTACCTAATACAACACTTCATACATGCTGGAGACAAAAATAAATGTTTGTTGAATGAATAAATGCATGCATATATTCACTCACTTCCCGTCATTGCAGAGCCTGGCATAGTTTGGAGTGTGGTAGGTTCTCAATCAGGCTTCATGGGATGAATGAGTGAGGGGTCTTGTGCCTCTCTCAGTATGCAGGGCTGCCTCCCTCACGAGGAGCTAGACGATGGCAGAAACGCACTGAACTCCCTGCTGATGCCAAAGGCTCCGGTGCCAAGACATCAACCTGTCACTCATAAAGATGGCAAATCTATTGGGTCATAAACTTGACTGCAAACTAATATGGTAGCAATAATGAACATTAATTTAACATTTAATTCGCCATCATTTTGCTTGTCATCATACATTTTAGAAGGGCACTGGGGCTGATTTTGATGGGTTGAGAATCTTAAAAAAAAAAATCCAGGGAAGTTTGAGTTCATGCATTTATTTTTCTCTAAATATTATTTTCTGTAGTAGGCAGAGAGTATTTTTTGGTATTTTGCTCTCCATACTGTGGCAATAAATAGTGTATTTACATATTTATTTATTCATGTATTCATTAGTTCAACAAATATAGTATTTAGTGTTGACTAATTCCAAACACTATTCCAGTTCTAAGGATAGAGTACTAAACATCATGGGTAAGGGTCCAGCCTCATGGAGCCATATTTTCATCAGGAAGACAAACACTAAGTAAATAAATCAACAATGTAATTTAATACAGCAAGAATGTCTATGCAGAATATGAAACAGTATGTGAGGATAGAGAGGACTGTGGCTGGAGAGTGCTTTTTAAAAAAATAAATTTATTTATTTATTTATTTATGGCTGCATTGGGTCTTCGTTGCTGCACGTGGGCTTTCTCTAGTTGCAGCGAGCGGGGGTTACTCTTCATTGTGGTGCACAGGTTTCTCATTGTGGTGGCTTCTCTTGTTGCGGAGCATGGGCTCTAGGCTCATGGGCTTCAGTAGTTGTGGAACGCAAGCTCAGTAGTTGTGGCTCATGGACTTAGTTGCTCTGCGGCATGTGGGATCTTCCCGGGCCAGGGCTTGAACCCATGTCCCCTGCATTGGCAGGCGGATTCTTAACTACTGCACCACCAGTGAAGTCCCTGGAGAGTGCTTTTAAATGAGGTGGTCCAGGAAAACATCTTCGGTGTACACAGATTTCAGGGAGAGTGTTCCAGGAAAAAGGGACAGCACGTGCAAAGGCCCTGCACTGGGGAATGAACCTGGCGTGTTTGTGGACAAGAAGACCTGTGTGGCTGGAGCCATCATGCAAATGAGCTGCCTCTGTGCAGGAAGTAGTAAATGTGGTACAAGGAGTCAGGATGGAGAAACGGCTCTGGTCTGGACTGCATCTAGCTATGCCTTTGTCTATTCAACATGCAGATGGTGGGTCCCTATTTGGTGTAGAAACTGTGCCAGGCAAAATCCTGCAGATAAAGACCAAAGCCTGGAGAAGCTCACAGTGGAAAAACAGAGAAGTCAACAGTTTCCCCACCTTCTAATGTGACTGGAGCTCTATGCCGTTTACCAATAGGATGGTTGTATGGGAGGGCTAAGCTTCTTGTCCCCTCGGAGTCCAGTTTATTACTTTAGACAATAAAATGTGAGCTAATAGCATAAGTTCTGCCTTATGAGCATTTCTATGCTGATCTCCACCACAGTGACCCTTGTTACTCTCTGTCATGATGACTGGAAATGTTTGAGATGGAGGCTGCTTGGTCCACCCGGGCCCTGGAGTGAGGCTGGCAACCCTAGGTGGTCAAGTACTGTGAGAGAGACCTTAAACATCATTGTTTAGGCCTCTGAGGTCTTGGGATTGTTTGTTGCTGCAGCATAGCCCAGCCTATTGTGACTGATGTGGCCAGGATGGGGATAAGCACAAAAGTTGAACATGTGACTCAGCCTGAGGAAGTCAGGGAAAGTTTCCCAAAGAGGAGATATCTTTGCAGAGACTGGAAGCACAAGCAAAGGAAAAGGAGGAGATGTTACAGAGAGAGGTAGAGAACTCTCCCTGAAGTGGTGATCAAAGAGGGGACCACAGGCAAAGCTTAGGACAGTGTAATTAAGAGCACAGGCTTTGGGGTCAGACAGGCATAGGTTTGATTTTGGCTCTGTCACTTTCTGCATTGTGATCTTGAGCAGAAGCCTCTGACATTTTCTGAGTATCAGATTCCTCACTGCACAATAGATAAGATAGCACCTACCCTTCTGGTGCTTTGCAAGTGCTCATTCAAAGTGGTGGCATTACTAGGTGTAATGACAGATGTACTGGGTCCCTGGGTCTAGTTTTGCCATGGTCTCCATCAAGACACCAAAACTATAACAATGAAAACCAACACATATAGGATACTTACATGCCCGACTCTCTGTGTTTTGCAAGGGTTACAAAGCCATGGAATATTAGTGTTACTGTAATACCCATTTTACTAATGGGAGAAGGGGAATACAAGGTTTAAATGACTTGTCCAAAACCACACAGTGGCAAAGACGCAGAGCCAGAATTCAGACATGGAGTCTAAGTCCAGCGTCCACACTTGTAACCATGATATTGCCTTCTGCTTCTGTGCTTACACATCTAAGGGTTCATGCCCAGTGGCTGAATTGAGACTCCCAGTCCAAGGGGCATGGCTAAGACTCCTGACTCAGCACGGAATGAAGAGAAGGAGGCTCCTGGCCAGAGACTCTGGCAGAGGTGATGCTGTGAAGATGGGGTGAAACAGGCAGGGGTGGGTCTCAAAATGAAGTTGGCCAATGAGAAACTGAGAATTGCACTGGGTTTCTTACAGCCAACATTTACTGAGCCCCTGCTCCGGGCTGGGTCTACACTTTGTGCTCTGTATATGGTGGTGCACAGTCTGTCTGCAGACATTGGAGCTGCTATCCCCTTAGGCCTTCAGATCTCACCCTCCTGAGTGTCACTTTATGAGCTACTGCTGTCGCAGGTACCCTTGAGGAGCATCCAGGCTTTATAGGAACCCACAGGATTTGCCTAGCCTTCAAGGGGACATCAAGTGGAGACACAGTGGCCACATCCGAGTGACCCTGATGAAGGAAGGGTGGCAGGAGTACACTCCTGGAAGAGAAAGGGCATGTGTATGAATCTGAAAGAACATGGGGGTTTTCATCCAGCAGCCAGCCAGGAGAAGAAAGAAGCATGGGCAAGAAGATCCTGGGGGTGTCAAGCAGGGCCCCCGTCCCTCTGGGCTTTATGCCAAGGGCAGTGGGAAGCCAGCACAAGAGCTCAAAGCAGGGGAGTGATAGGATCAGATTTTTCTTTTGACAGGTTCACTCTGGCTGCCATTAGGATTGCAAGGGAGCAAGACTGGGGGCGGGGAGATCATTTAGGAAGCTGTTGCAATCATCCTGGCCAGAGGATGAGACCCGGAGCTGGAAAATAGAGAGCATTGGGTGGATCTTCTCTCCCTGAACTTGTGACCCTGCATTAGTGCTCCGGTGACATTTTAGCCCAGTTCTCCTTCTCCCTAGCCCAAAGGGCTGTCCGACCTATATTTATCTTTCCAAAGTGGCGGTTCTGCAAATTGTAGCTGTCTGAGATTGCCGCTCTGCCCACGTTCCCCACATTCTGGGTCACAGGTCACGCAGCCCTGGTGAGCTGGTAACGGTCCTGCTTATTTTGCTTTGTTTCCTGAGATTTCCGTTTGGTTAATGACAGGGCTCTTTATAGCTTTGTGCTCACAAGCCTGGCTCTCCAGCTTCCATTTGGTCATAGGTGAGCAGCCTGGGTAACCGGACCCCAGGTGGGCAGAATTTTCTGGACTCCAGACATCTCCTTCAAATGAGCAGATCTTCCCCTTGGAAGCTGAAATAACATGGGTTAACTTTCTTTTCCAATTAGCTCTGCATTTTCTATAAAGACATAATCCTTTATTAACTTAATGAGGCATAATAATTATTAATTGCTAATTATTCATAGTCGCTTAGTCTTTTTAAAAGAAATGATACCATTTAAAGTAAGATTTAAAGATATGCAAATATCGAAAAGCTTCTTTCAACTATTCGGCTACTCTGTGGTATCATGGCAAACACACTGACTTTTTGTGAGGAAGATATTAACTTTGTTCTAAACTCCATGACTTGGAAAGTCAGCGTACCACCTGACTTTTCTTGGCCAACCTCCTTAACTTCTCTCTGAGTGTAAATTTCCCCATCTGTGAAATGGGTCTATGAATACCTGCTTGCAGCCCTACTGGGGCTTCCCGTGAGGTGATGGAAAATGCCTAGCATAGTACTTAGCATATAATGAAAATGTTGAGAAGTACAAGTTATCTGTTAGAAGTTGCTTCTTCATCTAATCAGGGCTGTGTCTCCTAGTTCTAAATTAAACCAATAAACATATCCATATATAAATATAAATACGTATTTGTGTGTTTATGTATCTGTAATCCTATAGCTATAGCTATAGCTATAGACACTTTCAGGCACCTCTAATTTTTATTGTCACATTCAGGCCTCTCTATTCAACTACCCAGGCCCTTTCTGTCTTGGAGTATGGGAGGCAGTGGTTTTCTGTTCCATATTTGTCCTGCTCCGTGCTGTTTGGCGAAAAAAAAGAGCGGTACTCTTACCCCCCTCTGTTGGTTAAAGAGCTAGAAGTTAGTCAGACTGTGGGACCCAGAGATGATGACCACTGGGCTTCCAAGATGTGCCCTGTTCTACCTCCCAGGCAGCCTCTCCCGGTCACAGTCTCAGCCCCGGCTCCTGGGCTCTTCATGTCCCAGTTGTCTGGGGATGGGGATGTTGGTATTCATTCACACTCTGAATTCCACTCTCTGGATCCAGTGGCTCCTAGAGAGAAACCCCTCTTTTTTTTTTTTTTTGGCGGTACACGGGCCTCTCACTGCTGTGGCCTCTCCCGTTGCGGAGCACAGGCTCTGGACGTGCAGGCTCACCGGCCATGGCTTACGGGCCCAGCCGCTCCATGGCATGTGGGATCTTCCCGGACCGGGGGCACGAACCCGCGTCCCCTGCATCGGTAGGTGGACTCTCAACCACTGCGCCACCAGGGAAGCCTGAAACCCCTCTTTTTAAGAAGCCTAGTTCAGGAGTTACATACACGGGTGGGAGGTCCCTCTCTTGCTTTAGCCAGAACCCCTTTACTGAGATGGGCAGGATGAGACTGGCACCCTCAGCTCCAGAGAGAACAAGTTCCACGGGGGAAGCTCCAGGAGGCTGTATGGAACAAACCTAGTGGTGACGACAAACTCAGGCTCCAAATGGAGCGAGAGCAGCAGCTGCTGCAGGGGAAGCCAGGGCAGCAGGCGGAGGAATCACCACTGTCTTATGTACACAGCAGCTGCCGGTGCTTGAGAGTGTTCCGTGTGCCGGACACTGCTCTACACAGTGTCATACTTCATCTGCCTTTTACCTAAAGAGTAAATTTCCATAAACCCCTATGATTGCAAATGTGGATAAGCAATGCATTCATAGCTTGATTCTCATTTGCCATTGTTTCTTGTGAGAAACCTCATGGGGAGGTGTGACTCTGGTGTGGGGTAAAATTCAGGCGTCCCTACATTCATACAAATGGATGCATATAAGATTAAAAAACAAACTATGAACTACTGCCGAGGGCAGCTAATCACAGCAAGCACAGTGCAGTGAAAAGAACATGAGTTTTGTGTCCAAAAGCCGGGTTCTGTCACATCATAGCTGTGTGACCTTAGGCAAGTCACTTGAGCTCTCCGAATCCCAGCTTTCTTATCTGCAAATTGGGAAAATTAGTCCTTATTTCTCAGGATCATTGGGAGGATTAAATGCCATAACATACACACACACACAAAAAGCCAGACATGTAGTAGAGGTTAATAAGCATCTGTTCTCCATCACTCCTCAAATCTTCTTGAGTTGTGCATGTTTTGGACATCAGTAATTTGCATGCTATTTAAGATACTATCCTACTTTTTAAAAATACATTTTCCCTGTCTATAAGATAATATTTATTCATTGTAGAAAACCTAAAAGATTATAGGATCATATAAAAATAAAATAGAAATCTTCCTTAAAACCACCCGTTAAAGATTTCAACTGCATATATTGTGGTTCACTTCCATTCTCTCTGTTTCACTTTCTTGTGTGTTATGTAAAAATAATTGGAGTCATCTTATTTACAGAATTTTCTGATTTTTTCAATAGAGTATAAAAGTCTTTCTCTCTGTGGGGTTTTCCCCCCAGGTTAACTGTAAAATCATATCAATCTTTGGAGTAAGATCAGTGTGGATATGAGAATTCACTGCATTATCATGCCTTGGGTGTTTGACCCTGGGAAAATCACAAATTTTCACAGGATTAATGTGGGATTCAAATGATGTCAGGCCCATAGAAATCTTAGCACAGTCCCTGAAACCTAGTAAGTGCTTGTAGATGGTGGTGGCTGATACTGATATTGATTAGACTTCTGTGTCAGGCTAGGTTACGCTGCAATGACAACACTGAAATCTCAGTGACTCTACACAACAAAACTGCTTCTTACTGTAGATTGATAGTATGTACTCTCCTGGGCAGCTGTCTTCATGTCATGATGGTGAGCTCCAGTTTGCTTCCATCTTAGAGCATTTCCATCATACACACGTTTCCATGATTGCCAAGGCAGGGAAGAGAAATTGGAAGATTTCATACTAGCAATTAAATGCTTTAATCCAGAAGATATGTGCGTCTATTCTGCTTACAGCCAATTGGCCAGAACTAACTGCATAACCCTACCTTGCAGGGCAGGGTGGGGCAGGGGATGTGTGGAGAAATGTGATCCTTCCAAGTACCCAGAAGAGCAGAAGAGGAGGGGGCCTCAATATAGGTGGGCACTAACAGTCTCTGCCATGGAATTATCTATTATAGGATCATTTACTCTTGTGGGAATCAGTGCACTTGAATTCAAGGTCAGCCCCAGCATGCTTATGCAGAATGAGTCCTCAGCCCTGACCTGGCAAAGAGATGAAAATGCAACTGATCTCAGATGCATTGATGTCTGCTGGGTCTGTCTGAAGCCGGGCTTACCACCAGTGTTTCGATGCCAGTTCTCTCTCTGTGTCTGAGAGTTATTGCCCTGATGCTCAGCGTTGTGAATGGTGCAGTTAAGCGGAAGGGTCGGGCTGACCACAGTGCAACATTTCATCAGTGCCCTGTCATCACCCTGATCTACAACTTGTCCCGAGGGCCATCAGTCCCAGAAGAGAGCATATCAGGCCCCGCTCTGACATTTAATACCACATCCATCACAGTGCAGAGAACGCTAAGGAGGTCTGAGCCCTGGTGAGCTAGAGGCTGGGAGAGGGCCGAGGGGCTCCTTGAGAATCAAGAGTTCTCATATACATGTACATTGGTTATTGCAGTTAATCACCACAACAAGCCAACTAGGTAGTCATCATTATTCCCGTTTTATATTTTGTGAATTTAAGTCTCAGAGAGGGTATTTAACTAGCCAAGAATTTCATAACCAGAAAGGGGAAGAGACCTAAGTCTATTCATATGATTCTCTTTCAGAAAATAATGCCTTGATCCATAAGGCACAGAACACCCAATGAAAAGTGGCCTAAACAACAGGAGATTTTGTTTTCTGTTATAACCAGAAGAGGAAATGTGAGTCACCCCAGGAGTGGGTCAGTAGCTCAACAGTGAATTGCGGACACAAGCTCTTCCCATGTCTACAGTATGTTGACAGTATCTCCTCTAATAGCCTCTAGGACTCCTGGTCTTCATGCAAACTCATTCTAAAGCAGGAAGGGACAAGGGCAGGTCAGTGAATAACGCTCTCTTAATACACTTCTCTTTCTTAATCAGGAAGGCAATGTTTCCCTTGTCCCCTAGCTGATTTTCCCATCGGCCATAAGGTTCACAATCTTAGCTGCAAGAGAGGCTGGGAAACCAAGTGTCTGTGTTTTCAGTTTCTGCTGTTGAAAGCAGGTTCAGGCAGCTTAGAAGAGGGCAGAGGAATGGTCCTTGGGAAGGTAACCAACAAAGCCAATCACACTCTGAAGGTGTTCCAGGGTAGGGCCTGTATCTCAAATTCCTTATATTCTTACAGCCTAATGAAACACTGAGCGCTCAACAAATCTTTTTAGAATAATTGGATGGTTTAGAAAGTTTGGGGCTATCCGGGGGATTTTGGAGAAGTGAGTCTTGATAGATAGATGGAATTGTGGATTAGTAGTTATCAGTTCAGGCTGCTGTAACAAATACCATAGACTGGGTAGCTTAGAAAAAATAGAAATTTATTTCTCAGTGTTCTGTAGGCTGGAAGTTCAGATCAGGGTGCCAGCATGGTCGAGTTCTGGTGAGGGCCCTCTTCTGAGTTGCAGACTGCTGACTTCTTGTGTCCTCAGTGGTGGAGAACAGAGAGAGAAAGCAAGCTCTCTGGTGACTCATATAAGGGCACTAATCCCATTTGTGAGGGATCTACCCTCATGACCTCACCTAATCTTACTTTCCAAAGGTCCCACCTCCTAATATCATCACATTTAAGGGTAGGGTTTCAAAATAGGGATATGGGGGGAGGCACACATATTTAGTCCTTAACAGTGGTTTTTTCTTTGTACCCTCTCCTTCGGCCTTTCAGTTATTGTGACTGCTTGCCAGTGAGTTGTCCAGCAAGAAGATGCAAGTGAGAGGAGAGGCAAAGGAGTCTCAGTTTCCTCATCTGTGAAATGTGTGAGAATGAGATCAAGTTTGTCTCTTATAAAGCTTCCAACTTTTGTCCTCTGTCCTGGGATTGGGGACACTCAGAAAAATGTGACTTAACTCCAACATGCAGAGGGCTCCCATCCTTGGAGCCCTCCCTCTGAGATGCCAGAGCAGATGAAAAGGGGGATGATTAAAATCTGCTGGAGAGTGGAATCAGAAGTGTTGGCTGGCAGAAGAGATTACACTGGCTTTGCAGAGAGAAGTGAAGGTAACTTACATGAAAGGAAATGGCTCATTACCCCCAACTCTTGGTCTAGGCCCAGCCTGCCCAACTCTGTCCAACGAGAAGCTCCCCCATGAGGAGTGGTTAGAATTGTAGACTCCAGACCAGCTGTTGTTCTTAGTCATGGCTGTACATAGGAATCACTGGCCTGGGTGGAATGGTGGTAACGGGGGGCTTTAAGAAATATCGATGCCTGAGTCCCACTCCCAGAGTTTGTGATCTGCATTGTAGCCTGGCATAGGGGTTTTAAGACTTTCTCTAGGTCATTCTAATGCACAAACAAGGTTGAGAACTGCAGCTCTGGATGAGACTCTGCACTCAAATCCTGTCCTGTCACTAGTTGTGTGACCTTGGATACAAGTTCATTAACCTTTTGGCACTTCTGTTTCCTCATATGTAAAATGACAATCATGGGAGCATCCTGAAAGTGGCTGGGATAATCCATATAAAGCACAGTGCCTCTCCCACAGTAAAGGCTCAATTTAATTTGACCATAATGTCACCACATACCCTGTCCTGCTAACACTTACCCAGGGGTCTGGACCTTGTTACCATGGATGACCCCATTGTCTTAGGCATCCACCCTGGAAACCCTGCTGCCCTGATCCACCTTTGGAACTCAGAGCTCTCATATACTCATCATGGTCTGGAGTCTTACAGGAATTCTAGGATGCCTGGAGTAGGTATCTTGGGTTTTTCCTCTTTCATTTTAGTAACGGGATTCCATCCTTCTTTTGGGGAAACCACCCTTCCCCTACTCTTAGTCTACATGGTTGGATGAGGCTGACCTCACCTCCCAGCTCCAGGCTGTGTAGGTGACCCAGGCTTGTCAAATAAGAATGAAACCAACATTTGTTAGTTCTCTTGGGAAAGAGGCCTCCTCTTTGCCCTGACATTGCTAAACTAGGAGGATGTAAGTCTGTAGCTTTTGGAGAACATCTGTATAATCAGGAGATGAGAGCCTGCCTGGGCATACAATCCACACAAAGGAATCAGATAGAGTGATAAGGACAGGTGTATTCCCTATGACATATTTGGGGAGCTGTAAGTTGATCCACCATGGGCTTGTCAGAGACATGAGCCAATGTGTCCTTTTTATTGCTCAGGCCACCTTGAGTTGGGCTTCAAATACAGTTGTGAGTCTAATGAATATATCTCACCTTGGCCTACTGGCCCTCTCTAGGGCCAGATCCTATGTCCTATGTTACATCTTGTCCCCACACCAGACCATGTCTTGCTTCCTTTTCCTCTACTGGGAATATCACATTTGCTGGGCATTCAGAGCCGGGCTGGCTGCACAGCCTATTATGGGCTCCTGCTAAGATAATCCATATTCTCAGAGTAAACCAGGGCTACAACAGACTTTCAGGTTACATGAAAGAGAGGCCTGGTGCCCAGGAGAAGGGAGGAGACAACGCTACCAGCACTGCTCTGCTCTTGGCTGGTCAGACCCCACTTGCATTCTTGTATCTGGTTCTGAGCATTACCCTGAAAAACAGCTATTGCTCAGCAAGAGGGACCAAGATAGTGAAGGGATTTCAAGTAATATCAAATGAGAACAGGCCCTGGAGAGAGAAGATAGATTGTTGTTCATTATAAGAAAGAGTATTTACGTTTTAATTCGGAAGGGTCAACGTTGCCTAAGAATGGAATGGACCACCTCATGAGGTAGTGAGCTCTCCATGGTTAAAGGTATGCAGCAGGCTATTTGGCTGTCGTGGGTATCAAAGATACTACTTGTGGAACATTGAATAGGCACTGTCTTAGTTTGGGTTCTCTTTGAAGCAGATCCTGAGGCAGGAATTTGGGTGCACATAGTTCATTATCTCGTGATGCCAGAAACCATGGGAGGAATAAGGAAGTGAGACAGGGAAGGAAGGAAACCAATAAACAGTGCAGAGAGAGACAAGTACCATATGATGTCACTTATATGCGAAATCTAAAATATGACACAAACGAACCTATCTATGATGCAGAAACAGACTCACAACATGTGGTTGCCAAGGGGAAGGGGGGAGGGGGGAGGGATGGAGTGGGAGTTTGGGGTTAGTAGACGCAAACTATTACATATAGAATGGATGGACAACAAGGTCCTACTGGATAGCACAGGGAGCTATATTCAGTGTTCTGGGATAAGCCATAATGGAAAAGAATATAAAAAAGAATGTGTATACATACACGTATAACTGAATCACTTTGCTATACAGCAGAAATTAACACAACATTGTAAATCAACTATACTTCAGTTTAAAAAAACCCAAAAAGCAAGAAAACAGTGCATTGCTGTGCTGACAGTTTCCTGCAGTGGGCAAGAGAGGCTCAGTCCTGCTGGGGACCCTCTGAAAGAATGTCAGATTTTCCCCTTGCAGGCCGAGCAAGCTAGTATGTTTCACTCACCCCTATTCCTCCAGTGGGGGATTGCTCCAGGGGCATTGACACTCAGGCACTTCCAGGCTGCCCCAGGTGAGGGCTGAGCATTCTGACCTGACCACACAGACCATCCTCAGACGGAGAGACGCTGTCTGCTGATGACCTCCAGGTAGGCTCAGGGGATGTGAAAAGAGCATGAGTATCTTGCATAGAAACCAACTTCAGAGTTTTAACTGAACTCCCCTTGATCGGATTCTGCCTGTTGGGTGCATTATGTAGCATGCTCCATGTTTCTAAGACAAGGAATTTGAAAGAAAAATCTGTAATTCCCATATTCCCTCAGCTCCATATTTTCTGAGAAACATCTGGCCTGCTTCATCTATTTCTTCTTCCTCCTGGGGCCCTGAAGGCATAAACCTGTAGGACACAGAATGAGATATCTGTGATGTTCTACTTCCACACCATCTGCACCAGGATGGCTGCCGGGTCAGGACTGTTCTGGCAGTCCCAGTGACACCTAGGAGAGAGCAGAGAAGCCTGGCACCTCCAGCATCATCACAATTCCCATGTCACTGCTGCTGCTTGTGGCTATAGAGCCAGTTCTTTCCAAAGCACATTGATAATAATAATATTTGTATAGCACTTGTAGTTTGTAAAGCACTTTACAGGTTCTGGGCAGCAACGGGGCTTTTCATATCTCCATGTGAACCCGTCAAGAAGATCATTCAGACTCATTTTGCAGATGAGGAGAGGTGAGCCATTTTGCCAAGGCAGGCTTTCAGCCCAGGTAGGCTGCTTTCTCATTGCCCAGGCTTCAACCCGAGCACAGTGGAGGGACCCCATGCCTCCCAGCTGGACTTGAAGGCCAGGTGTTGGGTTAGGTGGGCTGAGAAGTAGGGGGTGGCAGCAAAATATGGCCAGCAGAAGCTGGAGGAGGTATGCAGAGAGCCGGGGAGAGGCGTTTTTGTCCCAGGGAATCATGTTTTTCTTTTGAAACAAAAGCTGAGAAATAGTGAAGAGGCAACATACAATATTCAACGGAGGTGAGCAGGTTTGAAATTACACGGTTCCTATTTAATTATGTAAAATCCCATAATCCCTCAGGGAGCGCTGAGGACCTGAGGTGGTGGTTTCCTTTCTCTCACAATTTTGGACTTAGTTGATTAAATGGCAGAAAGAATCACATGGCAAGGAAGACAGAGAGAATTATGCGGTCACAGAACCAAAGACGACTTCTCAGCTTTCTTGTTCCCGCCTGTTCTTTTCTCCTTGGGTGCTCTAGGCTGCCATTCTGGCATCAGTAAAGGGATAAACATGTACACCTACAGCATTAGGGAGGAACGGACAATACCCCCCACCCCTCCAGGACTCTACAGACCCTTATTTTACAATTGATGGAGAGAGAAAGGAGAGTGAGAGAAAGTACAGCTGTTTACTTATGGACTGAATTGTGTCTCCCTGAAATCCATGTGTTGAAATCCTGACCCCCAGTACCTCAGAATGTGACTGCACTTAGAGACAGTCTTTAAAGAGGTGATTCGATTCCAATGAAGCCCTTAGGGTGGGCCCTAATCCAAAATGACTATCCTTACAAGAAGAGGAACTTTGGATGCAGAGAGACATCAGGGATGGGCAGGCACAGAGGAAAGAGCCCACGGGGACACAGCTAGAAGGTGGCTGCCTGCAAGCCAAGAAGAGAGGCCTCAGAAGAAATTAAACCTGCTGACACATTGAACTTGGACATCCAGGCTCCAGAATTATGAGAAAATATATTTCTGTTGTTTAAGCCGCCCAGCATGTGGTGCTTTATGATGGCAGCCCTAGCAAATGAATACACTGAGAAAGAGAGGACTGGATTTAGACCTTAGTTAGTACCTCGATTCTGCCTTAACTAGCAGTGTGATTTCACCTGTTGGCCTCAGTTTTCTCATCTGTAAAATGAGCTAAGTAATCCTCCCCTCCTGGGTTTGCCAAGGAAGGAACACATGTGGAAGGACGGTGTCAGATGATGTTCCTCTCTTGCCCTCTACCTCCAAAATACATTCTGAATCCATTTACAGTCGATGCTTTTTACTCATGGTTATTATGTTTTATAAATTCGCCACAAATGCTAAATTCATGAATACTGAATAATGTATTGCTCGTAGGTGAAATATGGGGTTCGGTTCCTGTGAGCTTCTGGTCATGACGTTTTCGTCCATCGATCAATATCTAGCTTTGTTTAGTGTGTGTTTCTAGTTAAACACAGCTTCTGTAATATATGCTGTGGATTCATTAACATTGAACTCACAGCCAGCAGCACTATAACTCATGCCTGAACAAAGCTTAACGGATGCATCATTTTCCCCATAAGACACATCACAGCCTTCTGGAACTTACACACACTAGCCAGCACTTTGGCACCACCCTTGCGGGGCAGTTTAAAATTGCCCACACAGGGCTTCCCTGGGGGCGCAGTGGTTGAGAGTCCGCCTGCCGATGCAGGGGACATGGGTTTGTGCCCCGGTCCGGGAGGATCCCACATGCCACGAAGCGGCTGGGCCCGTGAGCCATGGCTGCTGAGCCTGTGCGTCCAGAGCCTGTGCTCTGCAACGGGAGAGGACACAACAGAGAGAGACCCACATACCGCAAAAAAAAAAAAAAAAAAAAAAAAAAAAATTGCCCACACAGCAGCCAGAGTCAACCTGTAAAAATAAAGATCACCTGCTGTCAAGGCTCCAGTGGCTTCTTATTCCGCTTAGAATGAAGCCTAGTTGCCATCCCGTGACCTGCAGGCCCCATGGGACGGGTTTCTGCCCCTCTGTCCTCCTTCCCATCGCTTCCTACCTGCTCTGTCTGCTCTGGCCCCACTGGTCATTGTGCTTTTTCTTGAACCCACCAAGCATGTTCCATCTCCCCAGGCTTTCCTCTCTGTGAGATGTACATGTTTCCCTGTGCAACCACACACACACACACACACACACACACACACACACACACACACACCTGCCCCACCTTTTACAGGCTTCTGGTTTGACGTCTCCTCATCAGAGAGCCCACCTGGACCACTCTGCCTGAAACAGCCCCTCCGTTCACTCTCTTATGTTCTTACTCTGCTTCATTCTTTTCCATCGAATTTACCACTCCTTACATCTTGATTGCCCATCTTCATTAGAAGGTAAGCCCCATGAGGGTAGTGACTTAAGTTTGCTGTGGATGTCGATTTTGATTTTGTTTGTTTGCCCTTTGTTTGATTTCAGGCATCTACCTTGTACAGCATAGATTCCCTGTAAATAAATGATGCTGACCAGCTAGCCACATGGCGCATGGGACCCTGGGGGCTAGGCTCATGAGGCTTCTTTATAAGCACAGGGATAATCTCTTCTCTCCATGTGCCAGCTGACTGCACAGAGTGACTGTCTCCAGGCCAGGCCCGAAGGCTGGACTCCATCTGTGTAGGTACTACCCCAGCATGCCTCAGGACCCTTGTCATCCCCAAGGAGACTCCTGGACAGTCAGAAGGGAGGTACCCCCTCCACACCTGACCTTGACAGGCTGAGTAAGCAGGCTGGAGGGGCTAAGCTGGGGTACTTGCTGGTGTGCAGTGCCCCCATTTCCACTCTCCATAACCAAGTGGAAGCCATACTTAGGAGTCCCCAAGATCCAGTGAGAGATGGATTCTACATCTACAACAAGAAGAATTTAGATAAAACCTAGGAAAGGGGGCTTCCCTGGTGGCGCAGTGGTTGAGAGTCCGCCTGCTGATGCAGGGGACATGGGTTCGTGCCCCGGTCCGGGAAGAACCCACATGCCGCGGAGCGGCTGGGCCCGTGAGCCATGGCGGCTGAGCCTGCGCGTCCGGAGCCTGTGCTCCGCGGCGGGAGAGGCCACAACAGTGAGAGGCCCGCGTACCACAAAAAAAACAAACAAAAAACCTAGGGAAGGCACTTAGAGCAGGAAAAAGATACATCCCCGACCATGAATGCTGAGGGGTTTGCAAGTATCCAAGACGGCCCTCTGAGTGGTGGGAGTCGTGACACAGGCCTTGGCCCCTGGGTGCAGGGGAGTGCCCTGGGTGGCCTCTGTTCTCCAATTATCTTCCCTGAGCAGAAGTCCAGAATTCCTTCTGCTCCGGTGGGAACCCTGGAGTGGCGAAGTACACTTTTCAATCTTTTAAATCCCATATTGATTATTTAAAAGTGGCTCTTTCTTTAGGGCATCTCAGCTGACCAGGAATTGACTGTATAAGAGCAAGCGCTCCGTGCCCTGTGACACTAATAAGGCATCGTCTCCAGAAATGTGCCCGGAGAAGCTGGCGACTGGCCGGCTGCCTCTGCAGCTCCCTCGGATCCGCCAGGAACTGACAAGCCATTGCAAACATCCCACATCAGTGCGTTTGTCTTGTTACAGTCCACTCGATGATGGGATGTTATGATTACAGACGAACAGTGAAATATTTGCATAGCAAACAGCAACGTTTCCCTGGCATCATTAGGGAGCGCGAGAAAGAGCCTGAGAAAGTGTCAGCCTTGCGACGGTTCAGAGACACTGCTGAGCTATCATCGATTGTGTGCCCATCATGCGCTGGGCTCTTTATATGCTTGGGAAAATAATGAGGAAAACAATCCCAATAATAGCTGCCATATATTGAGTGTTTATTGGACGGCAGGCATTGTACTAAGCTCTCACCATGCATTAATTTTATTTTATCCTCCCCACAACTTTAATAGCTCCGTTTGATAGATAAGAGACCCAAGTACAGAGAAGCAAAGTACTAACTTGCTAAGATCACACAATTCATAAGTAGAAGATCCAGATTTAAATATTGGCCTGTCTGGTCCCAAAATCTTACACCCCAACAGTTAAGATCAGACAAGGGACACGCCTGATGAACTTTGCACACAAGTAGATAAGTGTTTGAGAGTTTCTCAATCTTGTTCCCTAATGCCCCCTTCCCTCATTATATTTTAATATCACAGATATACTGTAGATCTATTTATATACTGTGGCTCTTTGGAGCCCCACAGACCATTGTAATATCTGAACCACAAAACCATTTTTCTTTTTTTTTTTTTTTTTGCGGTACGCAGGCCTCTCACTATTGTGGCCTCTCCCATTGCGAAGCACAGGCTCCGGACGCACAGGCTCAGCAGCCATGGCTCACGTGCCCAGCCGCTCCGCGGCATGTGGGATCTTCCCGGACTGGGGCACGAACCCGTATCCCTTGCATCAGCAGGCGGATTCTCAACCACTGCGCCACCAGGGAAGCCCCACAAAACCATTTTAATGGCTCTTTAACAATACATCTACTAGATAAGACTTACAGAGAATTCGCTACATCCTCTCTGTAAATTCTAAGCAATTAAGTTATTCAAGAAGCCAAATGAGTGTTTCATGGGCAGAGAAAGTGGGGCGCAGAGAGATTAAGTAATTTGCCTGAGTTGACACAGCCAGGTAATGAAGAAAGTGGGATTTGAACCCAAACAGTGTGGCTTCTGAGTACAAGCCCTTAACCACTACACCACACCACCAGATCTCTTGGATCAGCTATTTTCACATATGTCAGATGTTCTCACGTTTGTAAAAACTTCTGATGGAAGCATAAGCCTCCTCCTCCTCCTTGTCTGTAAGGGGAAACAGGCCTGGGGAAGGAAGGAGAGCCAGGTCAGGGATCTGAATTGGCACTGGGGTTCCTGGACCCCATGCGTGCCCTCTGTTGAGCAGATCAAGTTTTGTTGGTTGTCTCCGGGCTGCACTGTCTCCCTGGGCTTTGGGGAACGCCACCACTCTGTATGACAGAGAGATCTTCATACCCACAGTCCACACCCTACAGAGAAAGTTTCATCTCATTAGTCAAATTAAAACTTACTTCTGAACTTGGTATATCTGTGTGGTAGACTTAAAGTGAATTATAATTTTATTTATAGCTTCCTGTCTCCCAGAAATTTACACGGTAATATGTTATTTGGCTCATTAAAAATAAATAAAATAAAATAAAATGACGCCTGGAATGGTGCTGTAACTAATTAAGGAAACTTCCAAACTGCTGTTAATTCCAGACACTGACGTGGGCGCCAGCAGCAGCCAGTCCCGAGTTCCCGGGGAGGGCAGACATGCAGCTGCAGAGCTCACATTTCACATTAAGTCAAACAGTTATTTTGATGGGTTGAGTGGGCTCCGCAAAGTGCTGGGAAAGTAAAATCCTTCAATTGCCTTCCTTGCTGAGGCCGATGCACCTGACGACGGGTAGGCTGGGTGATGTTTTCTGGGTGCCTGGCAGTAAGTGTTACCTACCTACACTCAGACGTTGGTGGATATTTATTCCGGAGGCTCAAAGGGATGGCTCAGGGCTCTGGGGGTGAGGCTTAAGAATGACAGCTGCAGAAAAAGGAGCAAGTAAGCCAGGTTCACATCTGTTGAAATCCACTTCTATTTATTTACTTCTGCCTGCCAGCATTATTGTTAATTTTTTAAAAAAATTTTTGGAATAATTTTAGATTTATTGATGAGTTGCAAAGATAAGACAGAATTAAAGTGCCATGTATCCTTCGCCCAGCTTCCCCTGATGTTAGCATCTTACATAACCATGGTCTATTTTTATGCCAGGCACTCTTTAGGGGCTGAGGATACCTCTGTCAAAAAAACACAGAAGCCACCTCTGTTTTCATGGAGCACACAGTCTGGTGGGGAGAAACAACACAGAGACAAATCTGTGTTGATGGTCATGCACGTCAGTGGTCATGCATGTCAGTGGTCCTGCGTGTCAGTGGTCATGTGTGCTAGCCAGGCTGCCACTACATTTCTGAGATGGCATAAAAGTCAGCTTTGATGAATAATGGCCATTACAGCAAACACTTGCAATCAACTGACTCTGTGACTGTGTGAGAATCATCCCTCTGACTCTGGACTAGGAGGGAGAGCTGGGAAGGCAGTGCCAGGTAAGTGGGAGATTTCTGAGGACAGGAGCAGGGAATCCTACAGACCGGCGTTAGGATGCTCACGTGGGTGTGGTCTGGGGCAAGTCACTGGACACTGGCATTGGAGAATGAGGATGACAGCATGAGGAGAGTGGGTGTGATTAAATTTCCTGAAAAATGCCTGCAAAGCATGGGGAGTTAATGGAGTGTGCCTTTGTGGATCTGAACCATTGCAGTAGAACCCTGACCACCCTGTGCTTCCATCCTTGCCCACATGGGTCTTTCCCTGCTGCCTCTGGGGCTTCATCCCCACGGCTCTCTACCTCTCTTGCCCCTTGCTCCTGGAACAGCCCAGGCAGGCTCCAGCCTTGAGACCTCGGCCCTTGTTGCTCCCTCTGCCTGGGAAGCTCACTCCCTGGGTCTCTGCACAGCTTGCTCCTTCATTGTTCACACCCAGTCTCTACTGCCATCTGCTCAGCAAGGTCCTTCTTGCCCACCTGGTAAAAGCAGAGCACCTGGCTTTGTTTTCCTTCCCGGTGCTTTTTACAAACTGACAAGTTATGGATTTGATGGTTTGCTTTGTCTCTTCTGCAGTATAAGCTCCAAGAGAGCATCCTCTTGTGTTCACTGCATTTTCCCTGGTTCCAAACACAGTGCGAGGCCCAGAGGAGGCACCTGAGTCATATTTGTGGAGTGAATTCTGTCTGAATTCCCCCTTTCTTTTCTTCTCCTTTTTTTCCTTCCTTCCTATTAAGCAGTTGTTTGATGCCCGCCATTTTGATCCTGAAATACAGAGAGGGAGACATTATGAATCCTGGAGTTTGGGCCCCAGTTTCCTCCACCAAAGCCTCTTGGCCTCACCGGAGTGAAATTCCAGGTGGTGCAGGTCCCCTGCTCCTTTGGGGTCCAGGGGCAAACGTAGCCCAGCTGGGCCTTTTCCCCCTGTTCCCCTCCAAGCCTGGCGTGATCCGCATAGCTGTGTATTTGCCCAGGCCTTGGGCTCACCCACTCCAGTGTCTGTTTTCACCTCTCACTTTCTGAGTTTCAGGCCAGGAGAAAAACCCTAATCAGCCACTCGCTCTGTCTGCCCTCCCTCATTTCTTTCTGCACAGGGAAGAGCAGGGCTAAGGTGGTGCGGTCCATTTGGGGGCAGACAGCTCAGGCACGGCTGATTTCAGTGTGTCTTTCATTTCATGAGATGCCGGCCTCTGACTGGAGGCTTGGGGACTTCCAGGTAGTCTGAGCAGTAAAAGAGGAATGCATCCTTCTCTTGGCTTCCTGGATTCAACCAATCTGCTTCGTCAGAAAACCTGCTCTGAGCAGGAATGAAAATCAGAGAGGGAGCCAGAGCATCTGTCCATAGACTATGTCAGACCCGCATGATGTGGTGGTGAGTTGAGCATCTATCCATCTGAATTCACCCTGACAGTAACAGTGGCTACATTTATTGAATGGCACATGTATTCCAGGCCCCATGTTAACATGCTGCAACTTTAATTCCTACAACTACCCAGTGAAATATTAATATATCCTGTTGCACAGGTGAGGAAACTGAGACTCTGAAACTTGCCAGGGTCTCAGAGCTAATAAGTACTAGAGCCAAAATTCAAATAGTCTGACTGCAAAACTTATAAACTCAATCATGGCGCTACACTGTGAAAGCTACAGATGGATGGTCCAAGATAAGTGTTCTTTTACCTGCAAACACATGGGTGCTTTCTAACTGAATTAAGTTTCCAACATTAAAAAAAAAAGACTGATTAAAAAAATGGCAGTTTCCTATTTTTATCTTTTAGGTTTTTTTAAATTTTGAAATGCATTTTGACTCACAAGGAGTTGCAAAAGTAGCACAAAGTCCCCTTCTACCCTTGACTCAGTTTCCCCCCATGATAATACTTTTCCTAACCATGGTACATTACAAAACCAGGTAATTGACATTGGTACCATATTATTAACTGAACTGCGGAACTTATCACATTTCACTAGTTTGTACATGCACTCATTTTTGAAATGGGTGATTTGAAATAAAAGGTATGGAGTTAGGATATACTTATTTTAAAAACTGTATCTGGAAACACAGGGCCAGATTTCAATATCTGAAAAGATCCGGTGGAACTGAGTGGAGGCTGCCTTTCCTTAGAGGGGCTTGGATCTTCATTTTTGCCGTAGTCCTTAGTGAGCTGAACTCACTTATTTATGTCACCTGCCTGGCCTCTAAAGACATTTGTACTTGTGACTCTACTGCTTCAAGCCTAGCAGCAAAACAGGATGTCACCAGGAAAGAATTCCATTGTCTGATACACCACCCCTCAGATAACATATTGCCAAGCCATGATTATATGGTAAGAGGTTGGTTAACTAGAAAGACTCTGGGGTGGAAATGGGTTTGTCTCATTCCTCAGGGCTCCAGCGAAGGGATGCGAACCAGTGGTGGGAGGCAAAGGCATGTGGATTTTAACTCATCCTAAGGAAGAGCTTCCTCATAATGGGATTTAACTGGAGAATAAGGCTACTTTATGAGGTAGTGAGGCACCCAGCATAGGAGGCATTCAAACAGAGACTAAGTGGCTACCTGTTAAGAGTGCTGGAGAAGAGATACCTGTTGTAAGAGGAAGGTGAGATACTGTTATTCTGAGGACCATTTTAATGCGGAGATTCATGGTTTCTGATTCCATAACTGGAAGTCTATAGGTTAAAATACAGAGTGTGTGTGTCATGTGTGTGTGCACACATGTGCACTTGTACATGCATATGTTGTATGATTAGCTCATTTAATCTTCACAATAGCAATCTGGGCTAGAAACTATTATTCTGCCCATTTAACAAAAAATGGAACTACTCAGAGAAGCCAAATAATGTGTCCAACTCCGCTGGTGAGTAACTGAGTCTGAACTCAAACTTCTATGTCTTTGACTTTGAAGTATCCACTGTTTCTAGCCTATCACATGCCTCCCTAACAGAGGCATCCTTTGGACAGAATTATTTTTCTATATTTCTTTTTCTCTGAGAAAGAAGGTTACACACATCCACTGGCTTCTGGCCAGGGCTTATCTCATGTACTCAGTACCTGTCCAGTCCTATTGCTACCTTGATAATTTAGAAACTCTAACCTGTGCACGGGGGTAAAGCTACTTATATGAGAACTTCCAGGAGTGTTGATTAAAAATGAATAATCTCAGATCCCATACCTAGAGGTTTTGATTCAGAAGTTCTGGGCTGGAGCCATGAATGTATACCTTTCACAACCTATGGAGGTTATTCTGATGTTTAACAAGAATGGAAACTGCTGTCCTGTCCCAGCATTGGAATTTAGCATTAATGACTTTGGGCAATGTATCCACTCACGCATGCATTTCTTATTCCATTTACTTGTGCTCGTAGAAATGAGCATGGAGCAACTCCTATGGGTTGCTGTTCTAAGAGTCTGTTCTAAGAATTCATCAATGAACAAAATAGACTAAGTAAATAAATAAATCCCCTACCTTCATGAAGCCTACATTCTACTGGGTGTGATTTCACTTATTTTCAATTAGATTCTATATTCCAAGGTAGGATAGGGTACTTATAAATTGAAGGACTGAGGGGAAATTTAAAAAGTGGTTTCTAAGTAATGGCTGCTAGGGGCTGGAAGGAGGATGGGGCAAAGGTGACTGCTCATGGGAATGGGGTTTCTTTTTTGGGTGATGAAAATCTTCTGGAATTAGATAACGGTGATGATTGTACAATCTTGTGTGTGTCCTAGAGGCCACTGGATTGTCCACTTTACAATGGTGAATTTTGAGTCTAGTGGTTAGGATTAGGCGCTTTCACTGCTGTGGCCCGGGTTCAGTCCCTGGTCAGGGAACTGAGATCCCACAAACCACATGGCGTGGCCAAAGGTGGGGAGAAAGAGGGGTCTTCTTCAGGACTTGCATGCCAAAAAGCTGAATTTTATGGTATATGAATTACATTGCTGGTGGGAATGTAAATGGTATGACTCCTCTGGAAATTTGGCAGTTCTTTTCAAAACTAAAAAAAAAAAAAAAAAAAAAAAGGACTTATCGTATGAACAAACAATTTCACACGTAGGCATTTATCCCAGAGAAATGAAGACTTGTTTTTGCTCAGGAACTTGAACACAAATGTTCATGGCAGCTCGATTCATAATAGCCCCCAAACTGGAAATTGCTCAAATGTCCTTTAATGGGTAAATTGTTCAACACATGTGGTACATCCATGCCATGGAATACAACTCAGTAATAAAAAGGAATTAATTATTAATACACACAACTACTTGGATGAACCTCAAGGAAATTATGCTGAGTTAAGAAAAACTTCAAAAAGAATGATTCTCTTTATGAATTGTTTATGAAATAATCCAATAATAGAGATGTTAGGGATGGGGGTAAGGTGATGAGTGAGGCTATAAAACATAAGGGAATCTTGTGATAGTACAGTTGAGCATCTTGATTGTGGCTGTGGTTATACAAGGCTACAGATGTGACATAATTGCAAAGAGCTACACACACGTGCACACAACACATGCATACAGGCACATGCAAGAGTTCATATGTATAACTGATGAGATCTGAATATGGCCTGTGGAGTCTGTGGTTTGTACCAATGCCAGTTTCTAGGTTTTGATATTGTACTGTAGTTGTATAAAATGTTAACATTGTTATAACACTGAAGGAGGCTGAGGGGAGGCTACACAGAACTTTCCTGTAGATTTCTTTTCAACCTCTGTGAATCTATCATTATTTAAAAATAAAAAGTTGTACAACATGGAGAATATAGCCAATATTTACAATAACTATAAATGAAGTATAACCTTTAAAAATTGTGAATCACTATATATTTTACACCTGTAACTTATATAATATTGTACAGCAACTGTGCTTCAATTTTTAAAAAAGTTAAAAGAAGGTGGCTAAAAAAAAAAAGTCAAAGCACTAAATCAGTGTGCTTAAGACTTTACTATTTATGTAAAATAAGCAGAAAATTTATAAATGAATTTGCTTGTATATGCATAAACTATCTCTGAAAGGGTGCACAAAAGGCTGATAACATTTGATGAATGATAATAGGAGCTGAGTGGCTTGGGGAGCACGATGAGCAGAGAATTTTTCCAACCCCCCCTTTTGTGCCTTTTTGGAGTTCGAACCACGCAAATATACTATCTATTAACAAATAAATAAATATTAAAAATAAGTTAGGCAGGGGACTTCTGGTAATATGGAGTGAGCAGACACACTTTAACCTATTTATCCTATTAAGTTCAGCTAAAATCCCCTGGACATTATACATAAAACAAACACAGGAAGACTCTGAAAAGTGGAGAGAAGGCAGACTGTCAAAACCCAAGCAACAATACAGTGGTGGGTTCTCTGGGATTTCCTTTAGCCTCATCTATCCTAGACTGTGTCTTGGAGAAACCAGCAATTCAGAAAAGCCAATTTCCCATTTCCATCAGCAAAGATTGAATCGAGAGCCCAGACTTCTACCCTTGCCAGGCTGTGGTGAGTTGCCCCCACTCCTCTGCTGGGTTGGTGTCGGTGGAGACCACGTGGGAGCCTGGACTTTCATCTTTACTTAGTGTTAGGAAGAACTCATTCCTCTCCTCACTGGGATAGTGTCAGAGAAGGTCTCCTGGAGAGTCAGGACTTTCACCACTGCTCAGCATTAATGAGGCCACATGGGGAGCAGTAACCAGACTCACCTCCCTTTCCCAGGTAGTGTGGTATCAACAGACACCAAGTAGGGGGCCTGAACTCCCATTTCTGCCCAGTAGTAATAAGGAGCCCCATCCCCATTGGGTGTCAATGGAGGCCAAGTGGAGAACGTGGAATTCCACCTCCAGGTGGCAGTAATGAGACGGTGTCCCCCTCATTCAGTGTCAGAGGAGCAGTGTCAAGGGAGGCCTGCTAAAACACAAAATAAATAAGTAAATAAGACCCGGAGTCCTATAACATAATATTTTTTTTTTTTTTTTTTTTTTTTTATAAAGGTGTCACATTTTATTTATTTATTTATTATCTTTGGCTGTGTTGGGTCTTCGTTTCTGTACGAGGGCTTTCTCTAGTTGCGGCGAGTGGGGTCCACTCTTCATCGCAGTGCGCAGGCCTCTCACTGTTGTGGCCTCTCTTGTTGCGGAGCACAGGCTCCAGACGCGCAGGCTCAGTAGTTGTGGCTCACGGGTCCAGTTGCTCCGTGGCATGTGGGATCTTCCCAGACCAGGGCTCGAACCCGTGTCCCCTGCATTGGCAGGCAGATTCTCAACCACTGCGCCACCAGGGAAGCCCCTAACATAATATTTTTAAATGGCCAGGTATCAATCAAATATCACTTGTCATACAAACAACTAGGAATATCTCAACTTGAATGAACAAAAAAAGAGGTAATCAACAGAATCCAGCACTAAGATGACAGAGATGTTAAAATTATTTCACAGATATTTTAAAGTAGCTGTCGTAAAAGTGCTTCAGTGGGGAACTATGAACACAGTTGAAACAAATATAGGAACTCTCCGAAAAGAAATAGAAACTCTCAACAAAGAATATAGGGTCTAAAGAAGAACCAAATGAGAATTTTAGAACTAAAGAAATACAAAAGGTGAAACAAAAACTCAATGGATGGACTTGCAGCAGAATGGAGAGGACAGAGGAAAGAACTGGTGAACTTAAAATAGAAATTACCCAATCTGAACTACAGGGAGAAAATAGAAAAAAATGAACAGAACCTCAGGGACATGCAGAATATAACAAAAGACCTAACATTTGGGTCATCACAGTCCTAAAGGAGAAGATAAAGGATGGAAAAACTATTCAAAATAATAATGGCTGAAAATTCCCTAAATTAGGTAAAAGCCATAAACCTACAGATTCAAGGTAGCTGAGTGAACAAGACAAAAAGTCTTGAAAGTGGTCAGAGAGGAATTACACATTTCCTATAGGGGGAAAACAATTAGAACCACAGCAGATTTTTAAAATTGGAAATTGTGAAGACCAGAATGAAGTGGCACAGCACTGTTCATGTGTTGAAAACAAAGAATTATGAACCCCAAATTCTGTGTCCAGAAAAATATCCATCAGAAATGAAGGAGAAATCAAGACATATTCAGATGAAGGTAAACTAAGAGAATTTGGTGTACACATTTCCTGAAAGAATGGCTAAAGGAAGTTATCTATTCAGAAAGGAAGTAACATAAGAAGGAAACTTGGAACATCAGGAAAGAAAAAAGAGCAAAGGTATGATTAAATACAATAGACTCTATTATCTATTTGAATTTTAAAAAATATGTTTGCTAGTTGAACCAAAAATTATAATACTGTTTAATATGGACTTCAATGTATGTGGAGGTTATAATTAAGGCAATTATATTATGAATGGTTAAAGGTAAAGAAGCATAAAAGGAAATGAGATTTCTAGACCTCAAATGAACTGGTAAAATGTCAGTACAAGTAGACTGTGATAAATTATGTATATGTAATGTAATACCTAGAGCAACTGTTCAAAAAGCTGTATACTCAAAAATACTAGGTAAGACAAAATAAGCAAGTAGAAGGAAGGAGCTGGTAAGGATAAGAGCAGAAGTGGAATTAAAAACAGAAAAACAATAGAGAAAATCTACTGAAACAAAGAGGTAGTTCTTTGAAAACACTACCTCTTTGGACAAACCTCTAGCAAAACTGCCAAAAGAAAAAAGAGAGAAGACACAAATTACAAATATCAGGAATGAATCAGGGGATAGCACTAGAGACCCTGCAGTCATCAAAAGAATAATAAGAGAATACTACAAACAACTCTATACACATAAATTTGACAAATTAGATGAAATGGACCAATTCCTCAAAAAACACAAACTGCCATGAAATGGGAAGTAGTTAATTTGAATAGTCCTAAAACTATTAAGGAAACTGAATTCATAATTTAAAACCTCCCAAAGAAGTAATCTTCGGGCCCTGATGGCTTCACTGGAGCATTCTACCAAACGTATAAAGAAGAATTAATAGCAATTCTACACAAATCTCTTCAGAAAATAGAAGAAAGGGTAAACACTTTCTAACTCATTCTATGAAGCCAACATTACTCTGCTACCAAAATTAGACAAAGGCAGTAAAAGAAAAAAAGAAAGATAGAAAACTATAGTTGAATTTCCCTCATGATGCTATGTGACAAAATTCTCAATGAAATATTAGTAAATAGAAGTCAACAATCTATTTAATTATTTTATTACTTTTTAATTAATTTAGTTTATTTCTGGGATGGAAGTCTGGTTTGAATTTTGAAAATCAATGCATCATATCAATAAGCTAAAGAAGAAAAATCACGGGATCACATCCATGATGCAGAAAAATCATTTGACAAAATCCAACATCCATTTATGATAAAAATTCTCATGAAAATAGGATTGGGAGAGAAAATATTTGTAAACCATATATGTAACAAAGGACCACTATCAAGAATATATAAAAAATTATCAAAACTCAACAATAAAAAGCACAATGCAATTTGAAAATGGGTAAAAGACATGAACAAACATTTTACTGAAGAGGATATATAAGATGGCAAAATAAACATGCAAAAAGGTATTCAGCATCAATGGATTTTAAGGCAATACAAATTAAGAGCACAATGACCTGTCATGACACAGCTATTAGAATAGCTAAAATTAAAAATAATGACAAAAAGCAAATCCTGGGAGGAAGTAGATTACTTGAATTACTTATAGAATTGCTGGTGGGAATTTAAAATTGCCCAACCACTCTGGAAAACAGTTTCTTAAACAAACAACAAGAAAAAACTAAACCTACATTTATTTATGATCTAGCAATTACAGTCTTGGCTTTTATCCCAAAGAAATGAAAACTTATGTCTACATAAAACCTGTACATGAGTCTTCATAGCATCTATATTTGTAATAGCCAAACTCTGGAAACCAAGAAAATGTCTCTCAATACATGAATGTATAAATAAACTGATACATGCACCCTGTGGAATATTATGCAGCAGTAAAAAGGAATGGACTTCTGATGTCCTCAACAACTTAGATGGTTCTCAAGGGCATTATACTGAGAGAAAGAAGCCAATCTTAAAAGATCACACACCCTGTGATTCCACTGTGTATTCTTGAAATGACAACAGTATCAAGTTGGAAAATTGCCTGCATCCAAATGTGGTCTCAGGGTCTGTGTTAGAAGAGCATAAACTGAACCACTATCCTAAGCCAGGCTTCTCCTTCAAGAACAAGCATCTTTCTTAAAGCTCAGAATCCTTCCTTGGAGTTAAACTCATTCCTGGTTTTGGGATCAACATATAAAAAGGCCCAGAAGCCTAAAGCACAAATCCCATTTGGGGAAAGGTCCAATGTTAAACACATGCCCTGGAGCAGGAGTTGTGGGTGGACGAAAAGACAGGCTGAGGTGGGGAAGAACTCAAAGACTCTGGGCATCTCTCAGGCTCAGAAGTTACCATTCTGCCCTCACACGCGGGGGTGCACCGATGCGGATCACTTACATTCCTCAAACAAGCCAATCCCTCTCCAGCTTCCAGGCTTTTGCATGTACTGACTACCTTCTACTCCACACTCAGGTCTCAACTTATATGGCACCCCCTCTGGGAAGCCTTCTTCTTGCCTGCCAACTCATTTTCTCTAAATTTCTATTTGTATTTTTATGTATGCGGAAGGTTAGTTACATGTGTGTTTCTTGACCTTGGAGAAGTGGCGCTCTGTAGAGGATGTCCTCTGTGTCCCAGCAGTACACAACCCTCTTGCCACCCAAGGGCCAGGAACCACCTGGTTCTAGAGTAGATTCTGATCTGTGTTTTCAGACGCGATTCTGCAGGCTGCCGGATCGTAGTTTTCTTGCTTCTGACGTCTGCCCCCTGGTGGGTGGCCTTCCCCTTGCCTGGTGTGGGTTGATTGCCCTTGCCATGTGCTGTCCCTGATATGTCCCCATTCTTAGCACCCTTTCGCTGGAGGTAGGTGTGTGAACCGATAGGAAATTAGAATGTGGGAATGGAGGAGAAGTGTGGAAAGATGTAGGCAGGCCACAAAAGACTTGGTATAAAAGAAGGAAGTTTGCTTGTGTGTGAATCTTATATACACATCTGCTAGTGACGCATAAAATATCTTTGGAAGAATACCCAAGAATCTGATGACATTTGTTTAGTTCCAGGAATGAGTTTAATTCCAAGAAATAAGTCTGGGCTTTAGGCAAGATGCTTGTGGAAGAAGCCTGGCTGAGGGTGGTGGTTTGGTTTCTGTTCCTTCAACACATATCCTGAGACCAGGATTTGGATGTAGGTAGTTTATTTGGGAGATGATCCCAAGAAGTACAAGTGAGGCAGTGGAGAAAGTGAGACAGGGAAGGGAGAAAAGCCAGCAAGGGGTGCATTCATGAGCAGGTCGCTGCTGTGGGCCCCTGGGGCTCCATCCTGCTGAGCCTCCTCTGAGGAGCCACCTGGGTACCATCCCACTGTGGCTTGAGAAGGCTGGGCCATTGTCCACTGACCTCCAAGTCCTCTTGGTGTTCACACCCCCTGTTTGCACCAGAGCAGGTCCTGTGGTGCATGGTGCAGGAGAAAGTCAGCAGGGAAGAGGAGTCTCCACATCTTCTCCTGGAGGTTAATGTGGGCATGGATAGCATCTGCTCTGGACAGGATCCACAAACCCGCTGCCGTCCACACGTACAAGGAAGCAGTCTGCTTCTGCTGATGGTCTTACTGGCAAGCCCTCAGGACACACCGTCTGACAGCAAAGGGAGCAGCAGGCAATACAGTCCTGCGGGAGACCAGCCTCATTTTGGAGTAAGAGAGGAAAGATTATCACCTCCCCTTTTCAAGATGAAGAGGCTGAGTCTTAGAGGTCCTATGTAATGTGCCTTAGGACACTCAGTTCCTGCTAAAGAAAGACACAAATTCTCAAACCTACCAGTATTTTTTTTATTGCCTCTCCTAGAGGCCAGGACTTGGCAAATATTTGCTAAGTACACATGTTAATGAACAAGATTCCTTCCTTTACCATAGTGGGAGCTCCATGGGGGCTTACTCAAGGCCTGTCAAGCAGTAAGTATTGGCACTGGAGCCTGAAGGCCAATGTGAGATAACCTCTGGGATGCCAAGATGCTGAGACTCTCACAGCCAAAGCAGAAGAGGAGATGCTTGTGAATTTGGAGGGGTGGCTGTTTGCCTTTTCCGTAGGCTGAGTGAGCCCAGGAAGGGTGTAGCAGTCATGATTTGGACTCTTCTTTGATATTCCAGTCCCAGATGGAGAGTGTCCATGTTATACAATGTGACTTCACCCTTGTGGCTATAGCTGATTAGACCTGGGTGGATTAGGAGATGCAATCTTTGACTGGGATGATTAAATCAGAGTCTTTTAGAGAATATGAAGTAAGACACACAGAAACTGTAGTTGGATGCTGGTGAGTTCTTGGCTTAGAAGGCCATCTGGAATCAGGGTCAGAGCTGGGGACTTGGCAATTCAAAGTTAAAGGGGATTTAAAAAGCCATGAGCTTCCTTAGGAATTCCTTCTATCACAAGTGACGGAAAATTAAAAACAAATTAGCTTACGCACAGAAAGGGGATTTACTGGTTCAGGCAACTGTGAGATCCAGGAAAATGTAGGCATCAGGGGCTACTTGATGCAGGGACTCGAATGATGTCATACAATCTCCTTCTCTCCTCATGGCTGAGCTCTGTCCTACTCCACATGCTGGCTTTACTCTAAAACAGGATTTCTCTTGATAGTTGCAAGATGACTCCAGCAGCTCCAAAACCTACATCTGCCATCTTGAAACCTCATGGTAAAGACGGAGAGTGTCTTTCCAAGATGTTCCAGCAAAGCTTCACTGTATCTTATTGACTCTGGTTGGACCATGAGAATTAACTTCTGGGACCAGAGGGAACTTAATGAGATGATTAGCTAAAGCCTGGCAACAAGGTGCATCCCTAGCTTTGGTCAAGTAGACCTTAACCAAATCATATGGAGTGACAAAGGGAAGGAGAAGATCCCCAAACATCTGGAAGAAGAATGATTGGATGTTGGGTAGTCCGTTACACCATTGCTAAATGGAACATGGGTGTATGTAGAGAGGAGAATGGAGCCAGTACCTAGGATAAGAGAAAGAGTACCCTGGTCTTATAGAGAGGGACAGAGAAAGACCAACGGAAGGAAAAAGAGAAGGAGAAACCCCTTTAGTTCCTCCCTTTCTCAGTTTCTTATCCATTCCCCAAAATCCCATGCAGAATTACCTTTGTGTCCTTACAATGAACCTCTCTTTTTTCTCCAGATGGATTTCTGTTTCTTACGACCACCAGCGCTAAACTCAGACAGAGAAATGCTCAGTTACCCTGGCCACCTGGACAAACAGCTGGATTGACACAACAGGTAGGGGAACCTCATGTCTAGATGCAATTTAATTGATGAATCATGAGCTCCCACAATTTCAGCATTAATTTCACAAACTACAATTGTCTCCCCAGTTACTAAGCACTGTTAGTCCTAATTAACCAGTTTACAGGCAATTTTTCAAACTATCAGGTAGTTAAGTAAAATAATGAGCTTGGCTGAGGAGGACTGGAAAGGCAGTGAGTTCACTGGGGAAATAGTGTTTTATTACCTATTCCACTCAGGGTTAAGCTACAGAGGTATTTGTTTCCACTTTACTCCTAATCGTACCTTCAAGTCAAGAGAATTGTGTCAGGATATTAAGATGAAAGATGCGTCTATGTTTCCCTTATAAACGAGCTCGATTTAATTCATGATTATACCCAGCTAATTTGGATGCCTTAATGATCCCTTTTGCAGGGAAAGGAAATCGGATGAATGAGTCATGCCTACCTCTTCCAATGACATTTCTAAAGAATTTCTCTATTAGAAAACAAAATCTTAAAAAATCATATTCCTCTGTTGTCACATGTGTTTTTGGACTTGGACATTCTTTCATTTTGATGAGTTGAGTCAACAGAAAGTTGCAGGAGAAGTAAAGGGAGCAGACCAACTCGTCAAAATACTAAAGTGCTAAGTCCTTCATTATCTGGTCTTGCTTGTCTTTCCCTGCTCCTGCTTTCCTGCTCCTTACCTGGCCTCCTACATCATGTGCCCAATAAATGCCCATTGAAGGAAGGAGCGTTCCCCTCCCTAGCTCCGCACTCCTCCTGTGCACCTCACCTTGCTGGCCCCTAGGGGGCGCTGCTCCCCCTTGAACACTTGGCCGAAGTCTGGAGGAGCCGCTCTGTTCCTTGTTCCCTTGAGCAGAGCTGACATTTCCACAAAGAGCATCACTGAAAATGCGTGAGGGGCTGGGGAAATAAACAAGGAAGATGCAGGAATGCATAAAATGTTCATGTTTCCTTGTGATCCTGAGAATTCCAATCAAAGTGGCTGAGAGCTTTGCTAGGCTCAACTATATCTGGCTTCCGCTGGTTGGATATGGCTCTGTCTGAGCCTCTCCCCTCCCCATCTCTGTGTGGCCAGAGCCAGCTGTTTTACATGCCGAAGGACACTTTGCCCCCATCCTAGGACTGTAATAAAAAGTCTCTCCCTTTAATGAATTCCAGTGCTTTCCCCAAGTCAAGCATCTCTCCCCATATTCAAGACACTCTCACTTTGTCGAAAGCCATGTTCTCAAGGTGAGGTCTCTGTACCAGCAGCATCAGCATCACCTGGAAACCTGTTAGAAATGCAAATTCTCAGGCCCCACCCCAGACCTTCTGAAACAGAGACTTTAGGGGTAAGCCTAGAAATATATGGTTTAACAAGCCCTCCAGCTGATTCGGAAGCACACCCAGGTTTAAGAACTTCTGGAATACAGAAGCCAGTCCAGTCAGGATGCAATGAAGAATCTATTCTGTGAAGGTCATGGCTGTCTGCCATGGTTGCAGCTCTCAGAAGCCTGGAAAGAGGGGCTACATATTAGGGACACCATAAGAATAACTTTGACTATGAAAACCTCAGGAAGGATTCCGGGGGCCCTGCAGAAACCAAACCCAACTCCTGGGTCCCAGATCTAACTTCCTGGTTCATATTTTATAATTTAATTTTTAAAGTAAGAATTGTATATACTTCAGGTACACAGCATGATGATTTGATATATATATATACATAGTGAAATGATTAATATTGTCAAACTAATATTTCATCTCCTCATACAGTTACCATTTTTTGCGATGAGAGCATCTGAAATCTACTCTCTTAGCAAATTTTCAGTATTCAATGCAGTATTATTAACTGTAGTCATCATGCTGTACAGTAAAGCCTAGACTTACTCATCCTACATAACTATAACTTTGTACCCTTTGACCAACATCTGCCGTTTCCTTCTCCCTCTAAAGAGTAGCTTTACTCTTTAGATGGAGCTGTCATTCTCCAGATTTGCCTCAGTCCCCACCAGTCTCTATTGTGTCCCCAACACTGAGGTTGACTGTCAGTTACCATTTATCCTTGTGCTTGTCCTGTTATTTTACTTATTTTGCATTATTGGGAATGCAAAAACCAAATCTGGGATCCATACTGTTTTTATCAAAAGGGAGAAGATGTAGACCAAAGAGGATCGAGGGTTTTAAGAGAAATGCAGGATTAATTTGACAGGATTAATTTCTTGAGGAGGTGAAGAATAATTTTTTTTTTTTTTTGCTGTACGCGGGCCTCTCACTGTTGTGGCCTCTCCCGTTGTGGAGCATAGGCTCCGGACGCGCAGGCTCAGCGTCCATGGCTCACAGGCCCAGCCACTCCGCGGCATGTGGGATCTTCCTGGACTGGGGCACGAACCCGTGTCCCCTGCATCACAGGCGAACTCTCAACAACTGTGCCACCAGGGAAGCCCAATAAATGTAAATGTTTAATCTGAAAGCCAAACAGAGTTTCCATTAAAGGAATACAACTTAAGATGGCAACTAAATATACATTAGTCTAAATCATTCTTTACCTTTTGGCTGAATAATCATTTGCATTTGGGACCCCTATATTATGATCATCAGTGTCTTCTTAATAGGTCCCAGTGTCTTGTAGTGAGTTTACTCTCCTGATTCTGCAATTACATTATACTCTGCTCATGAGTGACAGACCAAGTGATATATGCCAGATTCTGAAAGCACACTTGAGAAAGGGTCTCTGCCATGCCTATCAGCAATGTGGATCAGAAATGAGAAGGTGGCCAGGATCTGGTGGGGCAGGTTAGCTAGGTTGTGAATGCTGCCTTAACAAGGGAGCACAGGAGGGCTTCGTGGACACTGGCACCACCTGAGCAGGTGTTCAAACCTGTGGAAGTCCAAACTAGCAGGTGGTTAGAATTAGGAAAAAAGTTCTGGAAAGAATTGATAAGCTGGACTTTGTTAAAATTAAGCATTTCTTCTCTGTGAAAGATACTACTGTCAAAAGAATAAAAAGTCAAGGCACACACTGGGAAAAAAATATTTGCCAAAGACATCTGAGATATTAACCAAACTATACAAAGAAGTCTTACAACCCAACAACAAGAAAACAAACAACCTTATTAAAATAAGCCAAAGTAATAGACTCTGCACTAAAGAAGATATACAGATGGCAAATAAGCATATGAAAAGATGCTCCACATCATACATCATCAGAGAAATTAACATTAAAACAACAGTGAAATACCACTACATACCTATTAGAATGGTCAAAGTCCTGTACATTGACAACATCAAATGCTGGCAGGGGTGTGGAGCAACAGGAACTCTCTCTCACTGCTGGTGGGAATGCAAACATGGTATCGCCACTTTGGAAGACAGTTTGGGAGTTTCTTACAAGACCAAACATACTCTTACCATGTGATCCAGCAGTTATACTCCTTGATATTTACCCAAATAGTCCTTGGCATTTACGTCCACACAAAATCCTGCACATGGATGTTTGTAGCAGCAAAATTTGGAAGAAATCAACATGCTGTTCAGTAGGTGAATGGATGAATAAACTGCAGAACACTCAGACAGTGGAGTATTATTCAGTACTAAAAAGAAATGGGCAATCAGTCCATGAAAAGACACGGAGGAAGCTTAAATCATATTAGTAAGTGAAAGAAGTCATAATGAAAAGGCTACATACTGTATGATTCCAACTATATGACATTCTGAAAAAGGCAAACCGTGAAGACAGAAAAAGATCAGTGGTTGCCAGGGATTGAGGGGGAAGGAGGGATGAATAAGTGAAGCAGAGAGAATTTTTAGGGCAGTATACAAAATACAGTTTATTCTGTATGATACTATAATAGTGGGTACATGTCATTATACATTTGTCCAAACCCATAGAATGTACAACACTAAGAGTGAACCCTAATGTAAACTGTAGACTTTGGATGATAATGATGTGCCCATGGAGGTTCATCAGTTATAACAAATGTACCACTCAGGTCGGGGGTGTTGATAATAGGGAAGGCTATGCATGTGTAAGGACAGAAGATATATGGGAGACCTCTATATCTTCTGCTCAATTTTGATGTGAACCTAGAACTGCTCTAAAAAATAAAGTCTACTTTAAAGAAAAAGTCCTGCCGAAGTGAGCATAAAAAGTCTTGTGGTTAGAGACCATTGAGTTATCTACTATTGTGCAATAAGCCACCCCAAAACTCAGTGACTTTGGTGGGCTCTTCCTCTGCTGTTTTGGCCTGGGCTCACTCATGTGGCTGAATTCAACTGCAGAGTTGGTTTGGCTGCAAGATGCAAGATGGCCCAGTCGGCATGTCTGGCACTTACTGCTGGCTGTTGGCTGAGGCATCTTGGTTCTCCTCTACGTGCCCTCTTATCCTACAGGAGGCTAGACTAACTTCCTTATGCAGTGGTGTCAGTATAGTGTTCCAAGAGAGTGAGCGCCAGTGCACAAGCACTCATCAAACCTCTGCTTGCACCATGTTTGCATGTGCCCCTTTGGCCAAGCCCAGAGACAGTGTGGAGAGGAATACAAAGGGTGGATAATGGGATAGGTGATGCACTGGGACCCTTACTGTAGCAAACTACCTAGGGCAGCACAGTAGTGAGCAGTCAACTCATTCTCAGTGTGACCCTCTACCAACTGGCCCTAAGACAGTGAAGTTAACCCCCTGGTAGGGTGATCCATTGATACATTCATTTGTTTCTTGGTTTATTTATTTTTTTTTTTGTAGCTCTTCCTCAAAGTATTTATTTAAATTTTAATTTTTATTGGAGCATATATTCCATTGTATATATGTACCACATCTTCTTTATCCATTCATCTGTCGATGGACATTTAGGTTGCTTCCATGTCCTGGCTATTGTAAACAGTGCTGCATTGGGGTGCCTGTATCCTTTCGAACCATGTTTTTCTCTGGATATATACCCAGGAGTGGGATTGCAGGATCATATAGTAGAGCTATTTTTAGTTTCTTAAGGGACCTCCATACTGTTCTCCATAGTGGCTGTACCAATTTACATTCCCACCAACAGTGTAGGAGGATTCCCTTTTCTCCACATCTTCTCCAGCATTTATTTTTATTTCTTTTTTAACATCTTTACTGGAGTATAATTGCTTTACAACGGTGTGTTAGTTTCTGCTGTATCACAAAGTGAATCAGCTATACGTATACATATATCTCCATATCTCCTCCCTCTTGCGTCTCCCTCCCACTCTCCCTATCCCACCCCTCTAGGTGCTCACAGAGCACCAAGCTAATCTCCCTGTGTGATGCGGCCGTTTCTCTCTCACTTCGTCCCAGCTTACCCTTCCCCCTCCCTGTGTCCTCAAGTCCATTCTCAACGTCTGTGTCTTTTTTTTTTTTTTTTTTTTTAATTGGGGCAGCACCACCTGCCTTTTAAAATGTGGTTCAATTCCCTGTCTTAAAGTTGGTGCAGTAAACTTATAATTAAGCAATTAAGCATCAAAAGGTGGCTCTAACAGCCCTGGCACGTGTTCAGACGACCAGGAAAGAAATTACAGTGGAGAGAAAGGACAATTAATCAGAGTCCTCCTTTCAAAGGATGGGTGGGTCCCAGGGGGCCGCACTCAGAATGGTCCAGGTCAGGTGTCTGGAGAGCTCTGGCTTTGGTGGTGCGAGTGACTCCTGGCCAGACCCTGCTTTTCCAGGGGACTGACATCTCTCCTGCCCCTGCCATTGCATGGCTAGCGTGGGGATGGACTTCTTAGACTGGGATCTGAACAGGGGGAGGGCCTGTGGGCTATGCTGATGGACTAGAAAATATGACACATCTTCCAGGGGTGTCAGTTGTCCTCAAAGGATTGAGATTATGGATGCTTAAATATATCAACTGGTAAACAGTGTAAAACATCATTTTTTATCTGAAGTAGACATCTCTTCGTTAAAAACATTCTGTGCCAGGCACTTTTCCCAGCCCTGGGAATACATCAGGGTGTGAAACAAACAAAATTCCTGGCCACATGAGGTTTATATTCTAGTTGGAGGAGACAGATAATAATAAATTGATGAATAGGTAAAATGTCCAGGATGCCAGATTGTGGTAAGCATAATGCAGAAAAATAGAGCAGGGGAAGGAGATAGGTGATGTTGTGGGTGTAATTTATATAGGATGGTAAGGAAGAGGTTGAAATGATAAGGAAACGAAACTTGTGAAGATCCTCATCCCATTTGAATTACTCAGGCAAAGTCCCTTCATCGCCTGTCTGATTTCCCGGACAGTCTCCTAACTGGTTTCTCTGTTCTCACTTTTTCTCCTTCTGGTCTGTCCTTCCCACTCCAGCCAGAATAGCTTTGACCCATTCAGATCTGATCAGATCTCTCACCTGCTTTAAAAATCCAAGGTAATTCCCATTCATCAGTGGTAAGAAACCAAATGCCTGCAGGCACCAGGCAGGGAGTGAAAGTGGGTGGAGTGGTAAGGTTGGGGCTGTGTCAGTATGAAGAACATGAGATGGACCCAAAGGGACCACTGCTCCTTGGCTCCAGGCAGTAGCTGAGAAGAAATATGGACCCGGTGTTGCCAGATTTTGAATTTTTTAAATGAGAATTGAAATCCTAATAGTGATGCAAAATCTTCCCACTTTCAAACGTTGGCAGTTACTTAAAAGAATTTTAAACACTAAAGGGCCAAAACAACATGCCTATGGGCCAAAGCGGGCCCCTCGGGCCACCAGCTCACAAGTTCCGGCATAGAGGGTGAAATCCAGCACTCCTGGCATCTCATCATCTGTGCTTACTCACTTCCCCAGCCTCTTTGCCTCTGCCACCAACTTCCCCAAAGATACACAACACCTATGTTTCAGCAACAGTAAAGTGAAGGATGTTCCCAAGATCCACCAGCCTCTTTCATGTCTTTGGGCTACTCTTCACTCTATATAGAATGGCCAACTCCTATCCACACACAGGACCCCACTCAAAATCGCCTTCTTTGTGAATCCTTCCGTTACCCTCCAGACAGTCATAATTTTTCTTCTTCAGAACTTTCATAGCACTAGGCACAGGAGTTTGCTTTTAGCTACAGCACATTACATGGTAAGTTGTTCATATGTTGGTCCTCTCTACCTATCTCCTGAAGCAGGGACAGCTTTTTGCATGTCTGTTTTGCAAGCCCCTTGCAAAACATTCTAAGAAAAGGTGCCGGATAGATGGGTGAGAGGGCAATAAAGTTTACCAGTGAAACCCTTAGGCTCTGAACACAGACAGACCTCCAGTAAACTCTTAGCTCCGTAATTTACATGTCTACACCCGACTTTGCTCACTTGTAAAATAGGTGTAATGATGAAAAGAGCTTATACCTGTAAAATGCTCTTTGATGCCTGACACATAGTCAGCTCCCAATAAATGTTCCAAAAGATCAAAAGGAAGAGAAATCAATTTCTACCTGTGGATATAGAAGAGTGGCTTTCAAAAATCTCCTCCTTTTCTCTAGAACCCAGAGGCCTGCCTTTAATAAAGACAAATCTCCACGTTGCATGGAACCGAGGGCCCATGTGTTAATTCCACGGTGGAGCCTGGTTCCAGGAAGACGAAGCCCAGCTAGTATTCTGGCCCCTTGCTCTCACGAGACTTCATGGCCCTTGTCTTAGACCCTCACCACTTCCCTTCCAAGCACAGTATTTCAGTAGCTTTAAGCATTTTTCTTTTTAAATCTGAGATTCTGTCTTCTGTTAATAGCACTAAAAATATATAAACTTATGAGTCTTAACAGCTCTAAACATGGATACTAGTCTCTTATTTGATCCCTGCAACAGTCTCCTAAAATAATTAGGGCTACTTTTCATTAAGAACCTGAGACCCAAAGAATACCATTGGCAACCTCAGGACCATGTCATAGAGTCTTAAATGGCCCTTACCTCACCCGAACATCATTCATTTGACAAATGTCGCTGAGCACCTACTCTGTGCCGTGCAGAGAATACAGAGCAAGCAGGTGAGACAACAATCCCCTGTCCCAGAGAGCTTACATTCCATATCCAGACCTGCTGGATGGAGTTCCAAGCCTTCCTGTCGACATCACTGAACCAGGTGTGGATTCCTGGATTGATTTAATTCATGCTTCCTGAGCACTGTCAAGATGTGGTCAGAAGTTCAAAATCAAGGTGTGGGCAGGGTTGGTTCCTTCTGGAGGCTCTGAGGGAGGATCCTATCCATGTCTCTCTCTCCGAGCTTCTGGTGGCTGCTGGTGACCCTTGGCTTATAGACGCTTCATTCCTGTCTCTGTCCCAGCCTTCACACTGCTTTCTCCTCTATGTATCTATTGTAAGGCCACCTGTGATTGGATTTAGAGTCCACCTTATCCCAAGATGATCTCCTCTGGAGATCCATAGCTTAATTACATCTGCAAAGACCCTTTCCCCAAATAAGGTCACATTCCCAGGTTCCAGGGGGACATATCTTTTGGGGGTCGGGGGGGATCATTCAACCCACCACAGGGAATTTCACAGAAGGCCTGATTATCCGGGCTTCGTGTGGGAGTTTCTCTTGTCCAGGCTGTTGAAATGAAATCTGGAAGGGTGACACCCCGTATTCCTGGTATGACAGGTCAGTGGTCACTGCACAGCAGCCCGTGAGGATGGGGAGAAGCAGCCCCAGGCTTGTGGACACAGAGCCTCTCAGAATCTAAAGCAAGGCCCCCCTCCAGAGGATGAATGCACCTGAGTGGTACCCAGCAATCCATGGCAGCGGATGTTAGTATTTCCATGATCATCAAGCACTCCAAAGGAAAGGAGAGGGTGGGCATGGCAGCATCTGGGAGTTGTCCTACTGAAAAATACTTTTCTGAGCAGACACAACCTTGCTCCCATGTAAGGTAAGTCAGATGACCATTTGTGTGAGACTAACGGTCTTCAGGAATCTCAGGGAGGTCACGCTCAGTGAATTCCAGATCCTGTATCACCTTTTAGAAATCGGGTTGCACAGTGGTTAAGAACCTAGGTTTGGAGTCACCTATAAGGTGGCCTTGAGCAGGTTACTTGCCCCCTCTAAGCCACAGTCTCCTTGTGCAAAATGCTATGAGTTATAACAGCATCTATTTAACAGAATTGTGGTCATTAGTAAATTAGAATGTAAATGTACAGTTCTTAGTACCATATCTGGCTGATAGTAATGTATTTTAGCTACTTATTGGTTTTTTGTTTTTTGTTTTTTGCTGTACGCGGGCCTCTCACTGTTGTGGCCTCTCCCGTTGTGGAGCACAGGTTCCGGACGCGCAGGCTCAGCAGCCATGGCTCACGTGCCCAGCCGCTCCGCGGCATGTGGGATCTTCCCGAACCGGCACGAATCTGCGTCCCCTGCATCGGCAGGCGGACTCTCAACCACTGCGCCACCAGGGAAGCCCCTACTTATTGTTTTTAATTCAATTCCCATTTCCTTTTTTTAAAATTTTTATTGAAATACAGTTGATTTACGATGTTGTGTTAGTTTCAGGTATATAGCAAAGTGATTCAGTTATACATATATATATAAATATATATATTATTTTTCTACATTCTCTTCCATTATAGGTTATTACAAGATATTGAATATAGTTCCCTGTGCTATACAGTAGATCCTTGTTGGTTATATATTTTATATACAGTAGTGTGTATCTTTTAATCCCAAATTCCTAATTTATCCCACCTTTCCCCTTTGGCAACCATAAGTTTGTTTTCTAAGTCTGTGAGTCTGCTTCTGTTTTGTAAATAAGTTCATTTGTACCATTTTCTTTTAGATTCCACATATAAATGATAGCATATGATATTTGTCTTTGTTTGGCTTACTTCACTTAGGGTGATAATCTCTAGGTCCACCTAGGTTGCTGCAAATGGCATTTTTTCATTCTTTTTTTACAATTCCCATTTTCTTATGAAGGACTTTTCCTTTTCATGACCCTGATAGGGTTCTCCACCCAGCCATCCTAGAATGCAGAGCACATCTGGGTAGAAATAAGTCTCGGGATGTTGGCATAAGTAAAGGGTTCTGCTAACCTGGATTTGCTCTCTCTGTTTATCCAGGTAAAGTATCTTTATATGATGCTGGTATGGGTTCTTCATTTTTAAAATAATGACTGCATTTTTCAAACTGTATCTGCTTGTTATAAGTAATTCAAATGGTGCTAAAGTAGGAAGAAGGAAGTAAAATAAATCACCCCAAATCTTAATGCCTAAAAATAACCATTGTCAGCATAATGTGTCTATCAGTCCAGACAGCTCTCTAGCCTATATTCAGAAAGACAGACAGACAGACAGCAAGAGATACTGTAGTAAATAGAATCATATATTTGTTATTTAAATAAAAGTTTTAAAATTAAACTTTCCTAGATGAAACAGAAGAAAAAGCAATTTAAAACTGAAGTATTTGCTAAAATTTAATTCTTCACCATAAATATTATCCTTATAAGAGCCCTCTAAGGTTAAGAAGAAAACATTGACAGAGGTAGAAGTCAATACTTTTTAACTGCATATTTTAATTTTGGATAATATGGGGTGACTCTCTACAAGAGGGATGAAGAAACACAAGCTGTATCCTACCGAAATGTCCCCAACCTTATTGATTTTTTTTTTTTTTTTTTTTTTTTTTGTTGAGCATCCTTTCATGTGTTTATTGGCAATCTGTATATCTTCTTTGGAGAAATGTCTATTTAGGTCTTCTGCCCATTTTTGGATTGGGTTGTTTGTTTTTTTTGATATTGAGCTGCATGAGCTGCTTGTAAATTTTGGAGATTAATCCTTTCTTAAGATTGCTTTGGCTATTACGGGTCTTTTGTAGCTCTGTACAAATTAGAGGTTTGTTTTTTCCTGTGTAGCCAGTATCAGAAATGCTCTAGGAATTTTGATAGGGATTACACTGAATCTATAGATCACTTTGGGTAATATGGACATTTTAACAATATTAATTCTTCCAATCCATGAACGTGTTATATCCTTTCATTTATTTGTATCTTCTTTAACGTCTTTTATCAGTTTCTTGCAGGTTTCAGTGTATAGATCTTTCACTTCCATTTTTTTCTTTTTAAATTTTTTTAATTTTAATTTTTGAAAATTTTATTGCCGTATAGTTGATTTACAATGTTATGTTAATTTCTGCTGTACAACAAAGTGATTCAGTTATACACATATATACATTCTTTTTTATATTCTTTTCCATTATGGTTTATCACAGGATATTGAATATAGTTCCTTGTGCTACACAGTAGGACCTTGTTGTATGTCCATCCTATATATACTAGTTTGCATCTGCTAATCCCAAACTCCCAATCCTTTCCTCCCCCACCCTCCCTCTGCCTTGACAACCATCAGTCTGTCCTCTAAGTCTGTGAGTCTGTTTCTGTTTTGTAGATAAGTTCAATTGTGTGGTATTTTATTTTATTTTATCTATCTATCTATTTATTTATTTATTTCCCTAATTCTCTGGCTTACAATTAACCTATAATTTCAACATGAGGAACACATTTTAAACTTAGGAATCCGTAAGTGTGTTTAATCGCTCTTCAAAATTTTACAGGGATTCTCTATCTTCAAATTACCTATAAACTCCTCAATATAAATCAAAGTGAGTCCATTCATTATCCTGCTTGATTCACCTGCTTACATCAAAGTTCATATCCATACATTTTATCCTTTTGCAATATCCTTTGCCTTTTTCTACCAGACATCATCATTGTTGTTAAGTGCACAAACTCTGGCACTGTACTACCTGGATTCAAATCCTAGCTTAGCCATTTATTAGTTGTGTGACTTTGGACAATTTGCTTAATGTCTCCATGCTATAGTTTCTCTGGGTGGAACAGGAATAATAATAATCACTTCAAGGTTGTTAGACATAAGTGAGTCAATGTACACACTGTATTAGGAGTAGTGCCTGACATGTAGCAAGGATGATACATGAGTTAATCATCATTACCTTTCACTTTTTATTCTATTGTCTTTTTTGTACATGTGTGTGTCTTTTATTTTATTTTACTTATTTTTTATTAGTCATCAATTTTATACACATCAGTGTATATGTGTCAATCCAATTGCCCAATTCATCACACCACCCGCCCCCACCATTTTCCCCCCTTGGTGTCCATACGTTTGTTCTCTACATCTGTGTCTCAATTTCTGCCCTGCAAAGTGGTTCCTCTGTACCATTTTTCTAGGTTCCACATATATGCGTTAATATACAATATTTATTTTGCTCTCTCTGACTTACTTCACTCTGTATGACAGTCTCTAGATCCATCCACGTCTCTACAAATGACTCAATTTTGTTCCTTTTTATGGCTGAGTAATATTCCATTGTATATATGTACCACATTTTCTTTATCCATTCGCCTGTCGATGGGCATTTAGGTTGCTTCCATGACTTGGCTACTGTAAATAGTGCTGCAGTGAACATCGGGGCACATGTGTCTTTTTGAATTATGGTTTTCTCTGGGTATATGCCCAGTAGTGGGATTGCTGGATCATATGGTAATTCAATTTTTAGTTTTTTAAGCAACCTCCATATTGTTATCCATAGTGGCTGTATCAATTTACATTCCCACCATCAGTGCAAGAGGGTTCCTGTTTCTCCACACACTCTCCAGCATTTGTTGTTTGTAAATTTTCTGATGATGCCCATTCTAACTGGTGTGAGGTGATACCTCATTGTAGTTTTGATTTTCATTTCTCTAATAATTAATGATGTTGAGCAGCTTTTCATGTGCTTCTTGGCCATCTGTATGTCTTCTTTGGAGAAATGTCTATTTAGGTCTTCTGCCCATTTTTGGATTGGGTTGTTTGTTTTTTTAATATTGAGCTGCATGAGCTGTTTATATATTTTGGAGATTAATCCTTTGTCCGTTGATTCGTTTGCAAATATTTTCTCCCATTCTGTGGGTTGTCTTTTTATCTTGTTTATGGTTTCCTTTGCTGTACAAAAGCTTTGAAGTTTCATTAGGTGCCATTTGTTTATTTTTCTTTTTATTTCCATTACTGTAGGAGGTGGATCAAAAAAGATCTTGCTGTGATTTATCTCAAAGAATCTTCTTCCTATGTTTTCCTGTAAGAGTTTTATAGTGCCCGGTCTTACATTTAGGTCTTAAATCCATTTTGAGTTTATTTTTTTTATTTATTTTTTTTTTTTGCGGTACGCGGGCCTCTCACTGTTGTGGCCTCTCCCGTTGCGGAGCACAGGCTCCGGACGCGCAGGCTCAGCGGCCATGGCTCACGGGCCCAGCCGCTCCGCGGCATGTGGGATCTTCCCGGACCGGGGCACGAACCCGCGTCCCCTGCATCGGCAGGCAGACTCTCAACCACTGCGCCACCAGGGAAGCCCCTGAGTTTATTTTTGTGTATGGTGTTAGGGAGTGTTCTAATTTCATTCTTTTATGTGTAGCGGTCCAGTTTTCCCAGCACCACTTATTGAAGAGACTGTCTTTTCTCCATTGTATATCCTTGCCTCCTTTGTCATAGATTAGTTGACCATAGGTGTGTGGGTTTATCTCTGGGCTTTCTATCTTGTTCCATTGATCTATGTTTCTGTTTTTGTGTTAGTACCATACTGCCTTGATTACTGTAGCTTTATAGTATAGTCTGAAATCAGGGAGTCTGATTCCTCCAGCTCCGTTTGTTTCCCTCAAGACTGCTTTTGCTATTCGGGGTCTTTTGTATCTCCGTACAAATTTTAAGATTTTTTTGTTCTAGCTCTGTAAAAAAAAATGCCATTGGTAATTTGATAGGGATTGCATTGAATCTGTAGATTGCTTTGGGTGGTATAGTCATTTTCACAATATTGATTGTTCCAATCCAAGAACATGGTATATCTCTCTCTCTCTGTTTGCATCATCTTTAACTTCTTTCATCAGTGTCTTATATTTTTCTGAATACAGGTCTTTTGTCTCCCTAGGTAGGTTTATTCCTAGGTATTTTATTCTTTTCATTGCAGTGGTAAATGGGAGTGTTTCCTTAATTTCTCTTCAGATTTTTCATCATTAGTGTACAGGAATGCAAGAGAATTCTGTGCATTAATTTTGTATCCTGCAACTTTACCAAATTCATTGATTAGCTCCAGTAGTTTTCTGGTGGCATCTTTAGGATTCTCTATGTATAGTATCATGTCATCAGCAAACAGTGACGGTTTTACTTCTTCTTTTCCAATTTGTATTCCTTTTATTTCTTTTTCTTCTCTGATTGCCATGGCTAGGACTTCCAAAACTATGTTGAATCATAGTGGTGAGAGTGGACATCCTTGTCTTGTTCCTGATCTTAGAGGAAATGCTTTCAGTTTTTCACAAGTGACAATGATGATTGCTGTGGGTTTGTCGTATATGGCCTTTATTATGTTGAGGTAGGTTCCCTCTATGCCCACTTTCTGGAGCGTTTTTATCATAAATGGGTGTTGAATTTTGTCAAAAGCTTTTTCTGCATCTATTGAGGTGATCATATGGTTTTTATTCTTCAATTTGTTAATATGGCTTATCACACTGATGGATTTACGTATCTTGAAGAATCCTTGCATCCCTGGGATAAATCCGACTTGATCATGGTGTATGATCCTTTTAATGTGTTGTTGGATTCTGTTTGCTAGTACTTTGTTGCAGATTTTTGCATCCATATTCATCAATGATATTGGTCTGTAATTATCTTTTTTTGTAGTATCTTTGTCTGGTTTTGGGGTTAGGGTGATGGTGACCCCATAGAATGAGTTTGGGAGTGCTCCTTCCTCCTCAGTTTTTTGGAAGAGTTTGAGAAGGATGGTTGTTAGCTCTTCTCTAAATGTTTGATGGAATTCACCTGTGAAGCCATCTGGTCCTGGACTTGTTTGTTGGAAGATTTTTAATCACACTTTCAGTTTCATTACTTATGATTGGTCTGTTCGTATTTCCTATTTCTTCCTCATTCAGTCTTTGAAGGTTATACCTTTCTAAGAATTTGTCCATTTCTTCCAGATTGTCCATTTTATCAGCATAGAGTTGCTTGTAGTAGTCTCTTAGGATGCTTTGTATTTCTGTGGTGTCTGTTGTGACTTCTCCTTTTTCATCTCTAATTTTGTTGATTTGAGTCCTCTCCCTCTTTTTCTTGATGAGTCTGGCTAATGGTTTATCAATTTTGTTTAGAACCAGCTTTTAGTTTTATTGATCCTTCCTATTGTTTTCTTTTTTTTCTATTTCATTTATTTTTGTTCTGATCTTTATGTCTTTCCTTCTGCTAACTTTGGGTTTTGTTTGCTCTTCTTTCTCTAGTTCCTTTAGGTGTAAGGTTAGATTGTTTATTTGAGATTTTTCTTGTTTCTTGAGGTAGGCTTGTACAGCTATAAACTTCCCTCTTAGAACTGCTTTTGCTGCATCCCATAGGTTTTGGATCATCGTGTTTTCATTGTCATTTGTCTCTAGGTATTTTTTGATTTCCTTTTTATGTCTTCAGTGATCTCTTGGTTATTTAGTAGCGTATTGTTTAACCTCCATGTGTTTGTATTTTTTACGGTTTTTTCCCTGTAATTCATTTCTAATCTCATAGCATTGTGGTCAGAAACGATACTTGATATGATTTCAGTTTTCTTAAATTTACTGAGGCTTGATTGTTTGACCCAAGTTGTGATCTACCCTGGAGAATGTTCCGTGCGCATTTGAGAAGAAAGTGTAATCTCCTGTGTTTGGATGGAATGTCTTATAAATATCAGTTAAATCTATCTGGTCTATTGTGTCATTTAAAGCTTGTGTTTCCTTATTTATTTTCATTTTGGATGATCTGTCCATTGGTGTAAATGAGGCGTTAAAGTCCCCCACTATTATTGTGTTACTGTTGATTTCCTCTTTTAGAGCTGTTAGCAGTTGCCTTATGTATTGAGGTGCTCCTATGTTGGGTGCATATATATTTATAATTGTTATATCTTCTTCTTGGATTGATCCCTTGATCATTATGTAATGTCTTTCCTTGTCTCTTGTCACATCCTTTATTTTAAAGTCTATTTGATATGAGTATTGCTACTCCAACTTTTTTTGATTTTCATTTGCATGGAATATCTTTTTCCATCCCCTCACTTTCAGTCTGTATGTGTCCCTAGGTCTGAAGTGGGTCTCTTGTAGAGAGCATATATATGGGTCTTGTTTTTGTATCCATTCAGCAAGCCTGTGTCTTTTGGTTGGAGCATTTAATCCATTCACGATTAAGGTAATTATTGATATGTATGTTCCTATGACCATTTTCTTAATTTTTTTGGGTTTGTTTTTGTAGGTTCTTTTCTTCTCTTGTGTTTCCCACTTAGCATTTGTTGTATAGCTGGTTTGGTGGTGCTGAATTCTCTTAGCTTTTGCTTGCTTGTCTGTAAAGCTTTTGATTTCTCCATGGAATCTGAATGAGATTCTTGCCGGTTAGAGTAATCTTGGTTGTAGTTTCCTCCCTTTCATCACTTTAAGTATATCATGCCACTCCCTTCTGGCTTGTAGAGTTTCTGCTGAGAAATCAGCTGTTAACCTTATGGGAGTTCCCTTGTATGTTATTTGTTGTTTTTCCCTTGCTGCTTTCAATAATTTTTCTTTGTGTTTAATTTTTCCAGTTTGATTACTATGTGTCTCTGTGTGTTTCTCCTTGGGTTTATCCTGTATGGGACTCTCTGCACTTCCTAGACTTGCGTGGCTATTTCCTTTCCCATGTTAGAGAAGTTTCGACTATAATCTCTTCACATATTTTCTCAGGTCCTTTCTCTCTCTGTTCTCCTTCTGGGACCCCTATAATGTGAATGTTGTTGCGTTTAATGTTGTCCCAGAGGTCTCTTAGGCTATCTTCATTTCTTTTCATTCTTTTTTCTTTATTTTCTGCAGCAGTGAATTCCACCATTCTGTCTTCCAGGTCACTTATCCGTTCTTCTGCCTCAGTTCTTCTGCTATTGATTCCTTCTAGTGTAGGTTCATTTCAGTTATTGTGTTGTTCATCTCTATTTGTTTGTTCTTTAATTCTTATAGGTCTTTGTTAAACATTTCTTACATCTTCTCGATCTTTGCCTCCATTCTTTTTCCGAGGTCCTGGATCATCTTCACTATCATTATTCTGAATTCTTTTTCTGGAAGGTTACCTATCTCCACTTCATTTTGTTGTTTTTCTCGGATTTTATCTTGTTCCTTCATCTGGTACGTAGCCCTCTGCCTTTTCATCTTGTCTATCTTTCTGTGAATGTGGTTTTTATTCCACAGGCTGCAGGATTGTAGTTCTTCTTGCTTCTGCTGTCTGCCCTCTGGTGGATGAGGCTATCTCCCCAACCTTATTGATTTTGTTAATTATGTCTTTACTTTTACTTCACCACCATGAATTAATTTATGCTTTGTTCTGGAACACTCAAACCCAGGCTAATGAGTCTAGAATCGGTAATTAAATGAACTCGGCGCCCACAAGGTTGCTTACCAAAATTCCTCATTCCCTAGTTATTTGTTTTGTCTTAACTGGCAATATTTCTATTATTATATCATTATTCCAGATGAGCTCAGGGGTGCTCTAATTTCTGATTTATTTCACCCTTGAAATAAACATTCCCAAAGAATGTTGACCCTGTTGCCTGCATGCTGAGTACATGAAGGAATGTTCTAGAATTATAGGTTCCTCTCCTCAGACCTATATGAGCATTGCTCCATTTTCTTCCTGATGTTTAATGCAGTGATGGGAAAGTCTGAAGCCACCTTGATTTTTCCTCTTGTTCAGGACTTGCTCTTTATCTGTCCATATTACTGAAGTTTAGTAAGATGAAAAGATATGTCCTGGGGTTGGTTTCTCTGTACCACTTCTTTTCAGAAGAGAATATATACTTTCATTCTGCAGATTCAGCTTTTCCTTCTGATTTCAGGAAATTTTCCCTCTAATATGTTCGCATTTTTTCCTTTTGTATTTGTTGATTTCTGTACTGTGGGGACATCAATGATCTCAATGTTGGATGACTTTGCCTTCCTGATTTACCTGCTACCTGTCTATGTGCTTTAACCTCAGGATCTTATTTCTCTGTTTTGACTGTAATTATATCAAGACTTTCTTCTATGTTAGTAAATCAATTTTCAGTTCCCTCTATTTTTTTCTTTGATGCTTCTAAATTACTAATTCTGCATGAATATTATTTGGTCTCAGTTTGCCTTCTTACCTCTGTAATCTTCCCATACACCTGATTCTTTGAGAAAATCTTCTGGTCTTTGAATTCCCACTTTGCTGATGCCATGTTCTAATTAGGTTCTTTGTCATGAAGCACCTGTGCAGTATTTCTTCCTGTTCCTTGGGGGCGTTTTATTCCAGACTGCATCCCTCATCTCTATTTTCCGTTTCATGTTTCTTCCTTTTTCTGTCTGACCTCATAGTAGGCTTGCATTGTTGCTGTACATTTTCTTTTTGTTTTGTTTTTGTTTCCACTTGCTCTGATAGAGGATGGCTGAATTTTCCTTTATTCTCTTTCCAGACTTGTTCGTTTGACTTCTAAACCGCATCTTGAGGGCTGGAACCTTGTGTTCCAGCTACCTCTCTGTAGCCTGAGGCCATATGAGCTGGCAGGTGGAAGGCAGGTGGGGTGAGCAGAACAACCAGACTGCTTTCTCCCCAGAGGTTGTTGATTTCTCTATGCCAGGGTCCACCCACTACATGGGATGTATCTTGGGGGATTCCCTCTGCCTTCAAGCTGTTTCCAGTTCAAAGTGGCGATGTGAGCCTTTGTCTCCATCAAAGATGCCAGCGCTCGTTTGCTCTTCTGTTTCACCCAGCTCTCCCCAGCAGCCCACATGACCAGCCTCATTCACAGTCAGAGGAGGAAAAGAGCACCCCACCTCCATCCACTCATCTCCTGATTGACCACTGAGGATACATAGGATTCTGTTAACTCGTCAGGACCATATCTGGGGCATGGGGAGGAGGTGAGAGGTTAGGAGTTTTACTTATAAAAGAAAACTTCTTTCTTTTCTTGGTGAAGCATTTTAAAGATTCTGGCATAATGTATCCTCCTTTTGTTCATTCTTGTTACTATCATGATTATTACTGATTACCTTTTTGGTTATTCTTACTATTGTTTGCTGATTTCATTTCATATTGAGGGAGAAAGATTCTGTGATCGTTTTTTTTTTTTAACTTTACCCAGAAGATCCTTTAATAAGTACTTATGAAAAAGTTCTTTAAAAAGGTGAGGCTGAACATGGCCCTTGGAAAAGAGAGAATACAACTAACTCTATAGGTTAGCTTTGGCACGTATATGTTTATATGAACCTTTATGTTGTAAAGTATCTATAGTCTGCAGTAATTCTTGCTTCTCCTCCACTCCAGTTCCTTGCACATTCTGAGTCTTCTTCCTGAGGGAGGAGGGAATGGTGATTAGAAGCAGGGTCTCTGCCTGGGCTACCTGAGCTCTAATTCCAGCCCTACTCCTTTGTGGTGAAACCCTTGGCAAATTATTAACTCCTCTGAGCTTTATCTTCTTCGAATTTCCCAGGCTTATTGTAGGGTTAGGTGAGTGAATACATGCAAATTTAGGACAATATCTGGCACATCGTGAGTGTGAGGTCTTATTGTTTTCATAGCTTTGCACCACTCTAAACTTGAGTGCTAATTGGCCAATGAGAATGATCTCCCCACCAGCTGTTCTATCTTTGGTGTGGGGTGCAACATGCTAGGGGGAGGGGGGAGCCACTTTCTTGCTTGGTGGAGCTGACCTCATTGCTGGGCAGAGCCATCATGCCTCCTGCACCCACCTGCAACAAACCCTCAGCAATAGTCATGAAGGTCGGGTTACCATTGTGAATGAGAAATATTGCCTGCCATATCAGTAAACAAAGGATATTGCAGCCATCAAGCCATCACATTGCAGCCTCCCTGATGGTGAGCCCTGAGGGCACTCAAGATGGAAAGAGGTTGCCCACCATCAAGCGGTCAGCTGCTGCAGCCACCCCCCACCCCCATGGTGCACCCTGTGGAGACTCAGGATGAGAACACACAGGATACTGGCCCCAGATAGCTGAGGTGCATATCAAAGGAATGATTTCAGTGAGCCCAGACTCTTGCATCTTTCCATACATAGAAAAAGCGCTATATCCCTCAACTTGAGATATTTGGTTTTCTTTAATTAACAGTAGTCTTTTGATGTTCCGACTACCTGGTCTTTGTTGCAAAAACTCCTATATATCCTGGCTCCCCTGCTTGTCTCTTCTGAGCAGTCCCTCAGAACTATCTGAGATACTGTGTCCCGGGCTTAAGTCCTCAGTTTTGTCCACCAAATAAAACAAAATTCTCAACTTTTAGCTTGTGCATTTTTTTTTCAGTTGACACCATTCTTGAACTAGACACTTTCCAGGCTTCATGCGAAAGTTTGTGTGGGATGTGGTCCCTTCTCTGCTGTTCATGTTCCCCCTTTGGCTTTCTATGATCCCTTTGCTCTGAACACTAATTCAAGATGATATATGAATTGGCTTGACTGTACTATGTAGATATATATCAAATCATCACATTGTGCACCTTAAATAGATAAAATTTTAATTTTTAATAAATGGCATTAGAAACCCAGGGGGAAAATATCCTATCTTAACATTTTGCTTCATCCCATGTAGCCTCTCTGAGGCTGCTGTGGGTCCAGCGTGTGTTTTATCTCCCATCTTCTCCAGCTCCATTAACATGGTGCCAGGGAGATCTCCCTGGCAGGCTCCCCTGCAGGCACCCCCAGCCTAGCTCCTGGAGAGTGCTGCTAGGGTGGGGAATATGTCCTCAGCTCAGCTCAACCCAACATGGGCTGTACATTGATCTTGCTGCTATGTACTTAGCAGTCTGTTCATTACGTTGCACCTCGAAGTCTGGGCTCCTTCCTGTTTTCCTAACCCTCCAGCTCCCAAGTTATACTGAAGTTCAGTTATACTGAAACCCCACTGGATTGGTTGGGACCATGGCCCTCTGTTTCACTGGCTTTTCTCCCTAGAGCCCATCCAGATTTTGAGCAGTATTTGTCTCTTTACCCACTGCTTGCCCTGCCCACTGGATTGGCCCTTGGTGGCTGTGAAGGATCAGATTATTTTTCACCCAATATTTATTACCTTACCCCTTCCCAATGAAGGTGGTATATACATCTCAGTCTCTGGATTTGAAGCTTGGCCATGTGATTTTTTTGGCTAAAGAGATATTGGCTGGCATGACATAAGTGGAGGTCTTAAATATACTTGCATGGTTTGGTTTCCCTCTGGAGCTCCTGTGATAACCACAAGAAATACACTGAGTAGTCACTGCCCTTTCGACCTGGGCCTGAGAACATGGAGCAGATGTGAACCCAACCTATAGCCTGGAAGCAAAGTTAGCCAATCTGCAACCTGATAGAGTCATTTGAGACACCACTGGTCTCCAGAACCTGTAAGCATAAGAAAAAATGCTTGTGATTGTAAGATGCTGAGTTTTGAGGTGGTTTGTTACACAGCACTATTGTGTGTCAATAGCTGACTAATACATGGACTAGGATGCTACATTAAACTTTGTTCCATAGGCCCCGCCTACATTAAGAACAGCCTTATGGATTACTTTTCCCAACCCCAATCTCAATTCCATTCCTCTCCATCAACACATGTGCCTGGTGTCCCAGCCTGTCATGAACCTAACCCCACCTGGTGTTACACAGGTTATTAACTCAGTCAATATACTCAGTGGCCAAAAAATATACCGGTATTGCAATCCCCAGAAGTAATCAAACATTCTGCAGCACAAGCATGTAAAAAAGTACATCTAAGTGAAAGTTCAGGCACGAACCCTCAGACAGAAGACACAGGAAAGAGACTTTAGTTGAAAAGACTTGAAGGCTGCTTATGTAATAGTCTCATGTCTTTTGCAGGTAGCGGTATAATTATTTCATTATGTTTTCCTGTGAAGTGTGAAAACTCTCTTTACCAATCCTCTTAAATTAGTTAAATATAATATTCAGCGAGACAGGAGACAGAGCAATGTTAATTGAAAGTGGAGAGGTGTTTATAGGTTGATGTGGTGCAGCCAACTGTGACTAAAATTAATGTTTGGGGGTTCCTGCAACTGCCTGATACCCTCAAGTTTATTCTATATTTCCAATAGCAGCTCCTGGCACCCAGAGAGTCTTGCTCAATGTGTCGCAATTCCAGCATGCCTTGAAGAAGATTTCTTTGAATTGGGTCAAAGAAGATGTGATTTTAATTAAATTCCATTTGTAAGTTTTTGCCTGATGAGGTGTTAAGATCAATGGGGGGATTTTAAAAAATTCATCTTATTCTGGATAGGTTGTTGGTAAAATCATCACTGAAGCCTGTCCCTGGTCTTACCTTGGAGTTTATCAAGGCTGGGGTTGCTCCATCATCTATATCAGACCACAGTTAGAATTTTGAGATTACAATGGTGTGGACATTGCAGGATATTACAAGACAAAGACTAGTCAAAGGGTTTAATTCTACCTCTGTTCTTTTTGAAATGCAGTATCAAGTTATCTCTGCCCTGCTCCGGCTTGAAAGTGAGTTCTTCAACTGTCTGACCAGTCCTAGATTCCATTATTTATTTGGTCAATGGAGCAAATGTCAGTAGAGTATCCCAAGACCCCCCAGCTGAGCCCCCAGCATGACCCCCCAGCATGACCAATGACCCTGCCTAAAGAATGAGCTGGCATATTTTGATCCCTTTTTTAACTTCCCTCAGGGCAGAAATTGTAGGAACATGCTGGCATCCAATCACACCTTAATTTATTTGGAAAACCTAGGGGATGTTTGTAACTATTCTTTTATGGAACAGTCTGGCAAGTCTGGTTTAAACAAACAAACAAACAAACAAAGGAAAAACTTGTAATAGGAAATGGGAAGATGATTGAATTTTCTTCCCTTTGTTATATTTGCAGCCTATATTTGGGAAGGGAAACAGAGTTATTAGTACAGTTTGCTTAGGAAAAATAGGTAATAATAATAATTGCTAGTACCACTTATTTCCCGTAAGGAAGAATATTGTTACACAGTGGTGTCCTTGGGTCCAAAGCTGATGTGGGATATTTTCCCCAAAGACACCACGACCATATCTCTCTAGCTTTTCAATGGCCGTGGTTTTATAGCTGGATCAAGACTAAACTTGATCTGGGTCTGTCTTGGACATGCTGATGTTCATGTGGGTTTCACTGAAGCACTGAACTTCATGACATCTCTTTGGCCAAACACTTATTTTTGAAGATTTTCCACACTGTAAGGCTCAGGAATCCACCTGTGGCTCCGTTTAATTTATGGAGTAGTTTTTTTCTTCATAAAGAGATGTCTCCTTGCAGAAGCCTTCTTTAATCACCCAACCTAAAATAGCTCCTGCCCTGCCACTTTTGATCACATTGCCCTATTTTATTAATTTCATAACTGTATGCACTTGTGGTCCTTATTCATCTATTTATACGATTGTCTTGTCTTCACTAGAATGTAAACTCCCTGAGGCCAGGGTCCTTTCTGTCTTATTCATTGCTTTCTCCCTAGCACCTGGAAGGGCGTTGGCACATAGTAGTTGCTTGATAAAACTTCGTTGAAATAAAGAATTGGTGGCTGAGTGAACTTGGACTCCTCTCGTTTGGACCATTTCCAAATTACCTCTTTTGTCTATGCCAAACACCTGCTTATCTCAGCTTCCCATGGTTTACACCTCTTCTTCACTTTGGTTGTCCTTTCTAGAAGACCCAATTTTGTCAATGCTCCATATTAGAATGTGTAGCCAGAACCAGTGTACATATTTCAGGACTGGCACAATGAGGATGACTAGATAGTTGGTTGAGAGATTCTGACTGGGGAGATGAGATAGAAGAGAGATGAATTTCAATAAGAAAAAAACTGGGGGCAAAGATAAATGCTAGCAAGGCCTTGAAATGAAAGCCAGTGCAGGAGAGATTCACCTAGTAGGTGCTTTGGATGGTCCATTGGTGGAAGAACCACACTAAAATACCTGATCTGGGACAGTGAGGTGTCTATGACAGGCTCTGGGAGAGTGACCAAAAGGAGGTGAAATTTGGACTGTCATAGAGTCTACTAATGGACTACAAGGACCCCACCATTTGCAATTAATTTAGAACCAAATTTCCCATTTATAGAGAGAAACACGTAAGGATTCTTTTTTATCCATAAACCTGTCCCAAAGCCTAATAAAAAACCTCAATCCCCAAACTAGTTTCTCTTGATTCAAGTCTTTGGTAGTGGAGCCTCGCCAACTCTCCTTGGAAAACACACTTCACATGAGCAAATGAATCAGGCTGGATTTATCTGAGAAACAAGGAGGGTCTAGTCTCATAACACTCTAGTCTATATGGACATAACTGCTTCTCTGTTGATTTCTCTGTCCTTCCTAGGGTGCCTGGGTGACCTGGTAGCGGGTGAGGCTCTCTTCACTGCCCTGGGGTTCTCAGGTGCTGCCTGTGGGCGGGGCTCAGGCTGACTCTGCTCCATTTCTCAGCTGAGCAGCCATTTGTAAAGATTTGTTTCACTTTTCGGCCAACACTTCCCCAATTTCACCCTTGAGTTCTTTCAAAGCACTTGGGTGGATGCCATCCAGCCCTGCGATTTATCTCTATCTAGCTGGTATGTTTGTTCAGGTTAGATTGAGTGCCTCAAATCCATGTGCATCAGATGAGGAGGTAGGGTGTGTCTCTAACACCTTCCTTGTTCCTCCCATACTATTTCAAATAATCTTGAGGTCATCAATGCAAGAAAGTTTGCAGCAACCAGATTAAGAAGTTCCCTATTATCAGCTTCTTGTCCTTGTGTATTCAGAGAATGTTCTAGATCTTTTAAAGGCCTCCTCACATTATCTTTTGAGCTACCTTATGCTGAGTAGGATCTTGGCTGTTGCCCAGATATGAAAGAAGATGCCCTTTCCTCTTCAATACTTCATTTCTGGGTCCACAGGTTCATTGGTGGTGGGGATTTCCAAAATCCTTTAAAAATCATCTCTAAACTCCAAGATTCTAGACCCTATTCCTAATGTATTACTCCTAAATCCTGACTTCATTTGGACCTAGACATGGGATAAACCTGGAGTGTTGAAAAGGATCTTAAAGAGAAGGGGAAACCCAAATCCCAAATAGACATGGGTGTGGGAACTTGAGATTATGAAACAAAAGGACAAATTTGGGGAATGATAAATCTCTGTTCTTTAAATTTCATTATTATTTCCTAGGATGAATATTATCGCAATGACCCTGGTCAAAGGAAGGGGAAAACACTACCGAGACTTTCGCATTTCTCATGCGAAGTGCTTTCTATGTGTCTGTGTGTGTGAGTGCCACGTGTTTGAAAAGCCCTGAAGATCCCATGCCTGGTATAAGTGGGCCTAAAAAAATCTGTGCCCAACCTTCATTTCCGGTGTTATCCTCCCTCACCTCACCCTCTCCCCCTTTCTTCACCCTGAGATGCCTCTACACAGCTTCCAGGAACATCTAACAGGCATTCAAGTTGCCCCGTGCATGCACGCCTCTTCCTATAACCTGGGTCCTCCTCTCCTGTACCCTGAAGACTCCCACTCATCTGCTGGGGTCCAGCTCTGTGAAGACTTAACACATCTCCCCCTCCCTGTATCTAACAAATCAGTTCTTAGCAAGGCCATCTTGTATGTGATGTAGTGCGTTAGATTATAATCACCTATTAAATATAATTGTTACTATACAAGGGAGTTATGGCCATAGAGGTTTTGATGTCGGGCAAAGAGGGGTCATTTCCCGTATGCACCGACTGGGTCCGATCTCGTATCTGTTACCTTCCTCAGCCTCTGCCAGCTGCAGTCCCAGCACTTCCTCCTGTGGGCTCAGCCCTGCCCAGTTCCTGAGCCAATCTGACCAGGCAAGGGGTCCCATCTGGAGACAGACCACTAGATGGAGTCTTGCTACCATAGAGCTGCTTCCGTGGGAGCCCAGGGCCTCTGTGTGACCAGGATCATTGCCTCTGTCTACCTCTGGGTTTGTGTCTCTTTTTCCCTCCTGGCTCTCTGTCTTGTCTGCTGCTCTGACACCTGCCTAGAAGGAGCCATACCCCCACTTAAGACTTCAGCTCTAACCCCAGGCCTATTCCAAAAACCCCATCTGGATTCCTCCGGAGAGTGAATTACTACCCCCAAACCACATTTCCTCTGCCCTCCTGACCTTGCAGATCCCCTTAGTCCTGGCCTCACTACCCCTACACAGGCAGCCTTGGATGTCTGTATGTCTGAGCCAAGTTCTGCTGCCTGGAAACAGCCTCGCTGCTCCAGACTGGGTATCTGGGGGAACCCAAGGGATCTGAGGGGAAGCTATTGCAAGGATGGGATTGGGAGTCAGAAAGATCTAGGATCAAGACCCACTGCATTAGTTACTAGCTGTGTGACCTTGGGAAAGCTCTCTGAGCTTCAGTGTTCTCACATGGAGAATGGCTCTTAGGTTTGGGGTAAGGATTAAATAATGTAATATTCTTGGTACAGTGTAAGCATTGAGCAAGAAGTCAAAATAAGGAGATGATGGTGATGATGATGATGATGATGATGATGATATCCGTGTTGGCTGGTGTCCTTCGGCCATCGCTCCCAGTGGGATTGGCCTCTTAGCTTTGTTCGTTTGCCCATTTCTTTTCTGTCTTTTCTGATGCTCATCCCCTCCTCCTTGGATCATTATTACTGACTCAGAGCTTGCCTTGTGACCACCTGGCCCCAGGTTTATCGTAGCCTGAGGTCCCTCGGGCAGATCCTGCGCCTTGGACAAGGCACCCAGATCCACCTGTGGGCTCAGACCCCATGGCATCTGGCATGTGGAGCTGCTAGAATCCAGCCGCAGCACCAACACATTCATATCTCCTTGTATCTCCAATGCTGCTTCTTGGGCGCCACGATGGGGAAAATTCAAGGTCAGAACAAACAGACACATGAAATCAATTTCACCTGGGGAACTAGCTCCTTTACAGAGCGCCTGTCTGATACTCATCTGCTTCGCCCTGGCTCAGCTCGAGGGCGGCACTTCGGGGAAGGCTGCTCCCAGGATCCTTGCAGAGAAACATAACACAAAGCAAAACAGACCGCAGGAGTGTACGTGTGTATCTGTGTGAGTGTGTCTGTGCGTGTGTCTGCATATGTGGGGAGGTCTTTTATGTTCTCTCTCTCTCTCCTCTCTTGCTATCAGCCTCCTTCTGTGTTTTTTCTTTTGCTTTTCTCTTCTCCCCTCCTCTCTAATTCTTAACAGTCCGTCTGTCCCTCCATTTCCCTCTTTCCTCTCATTTCTGTTTCCTCGCCTCCCCGCTCCGTCTCTCCCTCCTTCCCCAGCTCCCTCTGCTCTGCTGCCATCTCTGCTCTCCTCTTTCATCCTTAATCTCTTTCCTGCCCTTCTCTCCCTGTTTCCCTCTTTTTTCTCACTGCCCCTCATCATCTCCCCCTCTCTGTCTCCAAAGGATGGTAGTGGTTTCTCATTAGACAATTCTCATTAGGTTTTCTCCTCCCTCAAAATGCAGGAGCCCCTGGGTTTCCCCTGCCCAAGGCTGGGGATTACCTGGGCTGCTTTGCTCACAGTGGACCTGCGTGTGCATCCTGCTTCCTTCTGGTGCTACCTTATGCAAGTCAAGACCCGCATGAGTCTCAGTCTCCCTACCTGTGAAATGGAGCCAATTATAGTCCCTACCTCAGGGTATTTCAAAACTGAGAATTCCATGAAATAATGCACAAGAAGTTCTCAGAACAGTGCCTAACAACTGGTGCATGCTCAGTAAATATTTGTTGGATGAATGAATGAATAAATTAACGACAGACTTCATGTGGTGCCTGGCACGTGGTAAGTGCCCTGTGGGTCGTTAGTATCAGCTAAGAGGGATCCAGTTGAGGTGCTTTGTTGCCAGACTTGGCCAGGCTGGGCAAGGGTGGAGATGGGGTTAGGGCTGGGGTGCAGACCCCCTGCCTGCTTCATGGTCATGGTGGAGGCAGGGGGCAGGCAACATCACTTGTTTCTGCTTCTTTGATCTTAATCCCACTCTGGCTTCATTGCAGCCTGCACTCATCAGGAGCGAAGCTGACACAGGAGACCAGGGATGAGCACACTGTGTTTTTCCTCTCATTGTACCCTGAAAGTCATCCTGCTTGCTGAAATTGAAATGAACTTTTTCCCCAAGCAGGAGGTAGGGCTGTCCAGGCTTTGAGATCCATTGATGTTTTTAAATGAGTCAATTCACTTCTGGTACCTTAATGTGCTCATCTGTAAGATGGGATTATTTGTCCCAACTCACCTTCCAGGAAATCCTATTAAAATGGCAATGTGTTAGTGTGTAATAGCTGCCCATGGCACATGGACTCTGATGTTGCTTTTTTTTTTTTTTTTAACTTTAATCATTCTTTGGCAAAGACTAGTCCTTTTGTTTTATTAATTAATTTATTTATTTTTGCGTGTTGGGTCTTCGTTTCTTTTTTTTTTTTTACAACTTTATTGGAATATAATTGCTTCACAGTGGTGTGCCGGTTTCCGCCCTACAACAAAGTGAATCAGTTATACATAGACATCTGTTCCCATATCCCTTCCTTCTTGCGTCTCCCTCCCTCCCACCCTCCCTATCCCACCCCTCCAGGTGGTCACAAAGCACCGATCTGATCTCCCTTTGTTATGCGGCTGCTTCCCACTAGCTATCTACCGTACATTTGGTAGTGTATATATGTTCATGCCTCTCTCTCGTTTTGTCACAGCTTACCCTTCCCCCTCCCCGGTCTTCGTTTCTGTGCGAGGGCTTTCTCTAGTTGCAGCGAGCGGGGACCACTCTTCATTGCAGTGCGCGGGCCTCTCACTATCGCGGCCTCTCTTGTTGCAGAGCACAGGCTCCAGATGCGCAGGCTCAGTAGTTGTGGCTCACGGGCCCAGTTGCTCCGCGGCATGTGGGATCCTCCCAGACAAGGGCTCGAACCCGTGTCCCCTGCATTAGCAGGCAGATTCTCAACCACTGCGCCACCAGGGAAGCCCATTATTTTTTTAATTGTTGACTTTTCTGTTTCACTGGCTGGAGCTCTCTAAAGGTGTAAGGGAGAAGGGTGACCAACAGAGTCAGTTAAAGCCTTAATGGAGGATGTTTTCTTAGAGGCATTCACTGCCAAGTATTTCCATCAAAAATAAACGTGATTTGAAAGTTGAAAAAAATATATATATATACACACACACACTATATGTGTGTATATATATATGTATGTATAGGTGTATGTATATATCTGTGTGTATATAATATATATGTATTTTATGTATATATTTTGGTCTGTTTTCATTATATTTAGGAATTTTATTTTACTTGAGAGCTAAAAAATCTCCTGTAAGGTGAAACTCTGTTTTTCCAAAGGCCACTTCCCTGTTGGAAGTAGAGGAAAGCCTGCTGGCACTTTCTAAGGACACCAGCCCAGCCTAACAGCAGCCCTCCATGAGGGAACGAGGCACAAAGAGAGAAATCAATTTCACATCTAGGCTTGACACCAAACACGCATGTGTCCGAGTAGCATCATTCTCTGAACTGGCGCTGACTGGAAGCTTCTTAGGAATAAAATCTCGTTCCAGGCTTCCCTGGTGGCGCAGTGGTTAAGAGTCCGCCTGCCGATGCAGGGGCTGCGGGTTCGTGCCCCGGTCCGGGAAGATCCCACATGCCGCGGAGCCGCTGGGCCCGTGAGCCATGGCCGCTGAGCCTGCGCGTCCGGAGCCTGTGCTCCGCAACGGGAGAGGCCACAGCAGTGAGAGGCCCGCGTACTGCAAAAAAAAAATAATAATAATTCTCGTTCCAGCCTTCTCCTTTCTTGACCTGGTAAAAGAAATCAAAGGGGATTTCGGTTCCCGACTTGAAGCACTCATCACTCATCACTGTATTGTTTGGGGGTTGGCTTGGGGTCTCTCATATTAAGAGGCTAAAAGCTGACCATTCGTGACTGGAGTGGATGAAAGGTCAGCTGAGCAAGCACTCAGCGTCTTTCCTCTGTCTCTTGCTCAGACCACTTACCTCTTCCCCACCTTCTTCATGGGTTCCCAGCACTGGATGCTTTTGGAAAATATTCATGCCCAGTTCCCACCACCTGACTCATAATCTTTGGGGGTTGGTCTTAGGTATTGGCATTTAAAAACTCTCCCCAGATGATGGTAATGTAATCCAGGCCAAGCACCACTGATTTAAAATGAGCTTCAGTTCTAGCCCTCACCCCCTCCCAGACCTAACTCCAAACCCAACAGAGCCCTGACGCTGTCCACACCTGCACCCCCAGTGCTCTCTGGCTCCCTCCCTCCATCCTGTCCCTCATTCCTTCTTCCCTGTCACCTTTTCCTATCCTTACGCTGCCCCAGATTGACTGTCTGCTCCCTCCTTCTCTGCTCTGAGGGCTGGTCAGCTTTGGACTAAATCACTGATCCTCGGCCTTATTTCTCCTGCAGCACATATGACAGGACTTTTACCTGTCCAGTCGGCTTTCATGGTGGTCCCATTGTGGTCAGATTTTGACAAAACCCTTCCCCTATTTTGCAGTTAAGGAAAAACAAAGCTCTGTGATACTATGAAATCACTGGGCTTCTGAGGGACCTCAGCTCAGATCTGGAGGGCTGGAGCTTCTGTCCATGGGCAATTCCTGGTGTCCCTCCCCGTGGCCAAATCCCCTCCCACACAACGCTGTCCTCACAATGTGTGCACGTGTTCTGAGGTTAACTCAAATCTGTTCAAGCTTATTTATTTTTGAGAGAAAGAAGGAGGTATATAATTCAAAAACTTGGATGCTATGTTACTAGAAACAATTTGTTAGCAGTAACAATCCCAGGTAATAGGTACTAGGCATTCAATGTGTGACAGGTGCTGTGAGGAATGATTGATTAATTTTTTAGGCTCATTTCATCCCCCAGTGACACCAGGAAAGGGTCCTCTTGCCCTGCATATTTGCAGAGGAGGAAGCTAAGGTTGGAGAGGTCAGAGTCTCACACGTGGACCAGGGCAGATCTGAGATCCAAACTCTCATTTCCTGCGGCTGAATCCCAAACCTGTAACCACCTCACTGTACACACTCTCACATCACGTATTGGAATGGACGACACCAGTATGTTGTGAAACCACAGCTGTATTAGGGCTCTCCAGGGAAAGAGTGCCAATAAGATAGATACAGATACAGAAATAGAAATAGAAGTAGAAATAGATATCGATATAGACATAGACATCTTTCTTTCTAAAAAGAGATTTATTATAAGGTATTGGTTCACCTGATTATAAAGGCTGAGATATCCCACGTTCTGCCATCTGCAAGCCAGAGACCCAGGAATGGTGGTGATGAAGTTCTAAGGCCTGAGAGCCAGGAAGCTGATGGTGTAGATTCCAGTCCGTGTCTGAACACCTCACAACCAGGAGTGCCAAGGGCAGGAGAAGATTGCTGTCCCAGTTCAACAGTCAGGCAGAGTGAATTCAACTTTCCTCCATTTTTTTTGTTCTCTTCAGACCCTCAATGGATTGTATGATGCCCACCCACAGAGGGGAGGGTATCCTGCCTTACTGAGTCCACAGATGCTAATCTTTTCCAGAAACACCCTCACCGACTTACCAAGGAATAATGTTTAACTAACCATCTGGGCATCCTGTGGCCCAGTCAAGTTGACCCATAAAATTAAGCTTCATCACAGCTTAAACTTGAATGTGCATGGGAGTCACCTATTGACATGAGGATTCTGAGTCAGTAGGTCTGGGGCAGGGCCTGAGGGTCTGCATTTCTAACAAGTTCCCAGGTGATACTGATGCTGTTGGTCTGCAAGCCACACTTTGGACAGCCAGGTTAGAATACTGGTCTTAGCCGACAAGGAGAGGAGGAAGGAAATGATGCTCTAGGTCGCTGGGAACGGTCAAGGCCAAGGTGACTATCATCGTAAGATGCTGAGTTTACTTCTGCCATTGTCCTTATAGAACTGCCATGAAATTGTCTGCTTGTTTCACGCAAGGCCATGAGAGACTCTGCTTTTCCCAAGAATCTATGAGATTACATTGCTGGTCTCCTCTTCCTCACACCACATGCCCCTCCAGCCCCTCCCTGCCCAGCCCTCAAATCTTACCTGGGCCCCATCCGGGGCCAGCCCTCCGAGGGTCCATCGGGATGGGTGACAGGGCTCTAAGGCTAAAAGCAGAGATTCCCCTGGGCCTTCGCCCTCACTCCAGACTCTCCCTCTGCTTCCCACGCCAAGTTGATGAGATTCCCAGCTGGACACCAGGCCCTGTCACTGCTCTAAGGAGGACATCAACACTTCTCTCTCCCATCAGTCCTGCAGCCCTGTAGCTGCACCAAGATGCAGAAAAGCAGGAGCTCCAGTTCTGCTGCTGTGCAGACAGGCAAGAAGGTCAGTGGTATCTATGGGAAGAGAGACGATGACTTCCAGGGACATTAATTTTTCAGTATGTGTGTTTGGAAGTGTGGCAGCTTAATCTGTGACAGGCTGGATTGCAGGCCCCTGTCAGACTCAGAGCTAAAGGATGGCTCTGAGTTTATAATTTAGTTCCAAGTAAGACTCACCTGGCTGGGGCCACAGAGAATCGAATTAGTGGGCAGGCGGGAAGAAGGCAGACACTAAGGTACATTCCTAGTACCACATGTGTTACATACAGGATCCCATTTACTTAATCTCTGCCACTTTCTGAAGGGCAGATCACGGCTATCCCCAAATTAGAGATGAGAAAACTGAGGTTCACGTAGGTTATGGTCAATGTCATACATCTCATTCATTCATTCTCATTCATTCAGCAAATGCTGATGAGAAACTACTTTATGCCAGGAAGTGTTCTGGGTCTTGGGGACACAGTGGCCATGAAGACAGACACCATCTCTGTCTCGTGGGGTCACGTTTTCTAGTTGGGGAGACTAAAAATGCAACGAGGCAACTTATTAAAATAATTCAAGTTGAGAAGCAAATAATCATGGGGCTGAGAAGGAGGATGCATTGTCCAGCTGCCACCCTGTTTCTTCCTCTGAACAAATCACTGGGCCTGGCTGCCCTCTCCATCCTGTCTTCCCATCTTCTTTGGCCACATGCAAATCAATCTCTGAACATAGACCCAAGGAGGTAGGCTTCTGTACCCACCAATTCATTATTTACACGTAAACAAGTCTGAATCTTTGTTTAGGTTGAGCTACAGTAACAAGTAAACACATACGTGGTCATGTGCAGGCACACACACACACACACACACTTGCAGACACATGCACACACACCCAGAGGCAAGCGCAGCTCTTTGGGTCAATCATGTGTAAAATGTCAGCCTGGCCTTCCTGTGAGTGTTTAGAAACAGGATGAAGAACCCTTGATAAGAAGTTGGAGGGGTGGTGGTTTTCGGTAAAAGGTTCTGTCAGTATGCCTGGCAGAAAAGTTTTTTATTTTTTTTCTCCAGACAATGAGAACCTCCTTTCTGCAGAGGGAGGAAAATAAGCATATGTCTGTTGGTTAGGTATGTAAAGTAACCTAGTCGCAGGCATATTGTGTTTGGGGAATCAGCCTGGCTTTGCCACATGGTTGTGTGAAGCTGTCAGAAACCCTGGTTCACACCAGACTCTTTTGGCCCAATCTCCCTTTTGTTTGGAGGGATGAAGAACATGCCTTCTTTCCTTTCCAATCCTGAGATACCTCCACTGCAAATCATAACAAGCACTATTGTTCCAAATATATAATGATGTTTACTCCAATTTATAGGAGAGGAAATTGCTGCTCAGACAGGGGGAGTGACCAATAACGCCATTTTTGTGGGTGCTCATTCATGTGTTTGGAATCGAGTGGTCCATCCCAGGTCCCGGCTCTCTGTCCTCTGTCTCCTGTGACTGACCTGTTTCAGCCTCCTATTGGCCACATCTTCTGGATCAATCTTCCCCACTTAGTCACACCAAGGAGGCTGCCTGCTCTCATGGTATTTTCATGAGATTCATAAAAATCTTTGTTCTCCTTATTATTCTCAAAATTCATTAAGTGTGAGCCATCCTCTCAAGAAGACGGAAAGCTCCTTGGAGTGTTTTGAAATTGAATTTCATCAAAAAAGGAAGAAAGAGCAAGAGAGGGAGGCAGAGGAGAGGGTGGGAGGATGGATCATGAAGCTGAGCGTGTAATGTCGGTAGTGTTGATTCCTTTCCTTGGTTAGCTCTGATTAAACTCCTACCACAAGTAACTCTCTTTCACATTCTTCCAGGAAAGAATTAGAGATGTGAAGTCAGATTTCACAGGGAAGTTAGGGACTCCCACACCCAATCCCTAAGCCAGCCTTGATTTGGGGTGGGACACATACATGGAGACTCCCTGAGAGCCCAGGACCAAAGACTTGCAGGGGGATTGCAAACCCTGTAACACACTCTAATCATTAGAAAAAGAAATAAATAAAAATGTACTTTTTGCTGTTTTCATTGTTTGTTGTCATACATAAGAGTGAATCGTGAATAGGGCATGTGTGCACAGTTTATGGGACATTAATAAAAGAGCCTCTGTGAATGCTCTGCCTTTTTAAGAAATATAAAGTTTCCCATAACTTAGTAGTTCTGTGTGCTCTTCCCTGTCCTTCTCCCTGCAAGGTTACTGCTTTCCTGATCTTTGTGTTATTTTTCTACTTATTCACACATTCAGTCCTTCATGTTTAATCTTTTATTATAAAAGGGATCAAATATGCCAAGAAGTAGAAGGGATGGTACAACTGAATTGAAGTTGTAGGTATATAACAATATATTACTATAAAATATTAGTATAGTAAAATATTACTATATACCTACAACTGGAGTCACAGCTTTGGCCTTATTTTTTTGCACCTCTATCTTTCTATTTGTGAAGCCATTATTTAAGGATTTTATTTTGTAAAGTATCGACTCCATATAAAAGCAGTGAGACTGGTATAATGGATCCCAACTTCAGCATCCTCAGTTCGTGGGCAATCTTGTTTCATCCATTCCCTCAGTCACTCCATGCCTCTTCCACCCTGATTCTGGAATTGCTTTGAAGCAAATCCCAGACATGATATAATTTCATCTGTAAATAGTTCAGTTGCCATCTCTGAAAAATAAAGCCTCTTTTAAAAATGTAATCACAACATCACTATCACACCTAAAATAATAATACTCTCTGAATATTACCATATACTTAGTATTCAAATTACTTGATTCCTGTTCTCCCACATACACACCCTCCCTTGCTCTCTTCTCTGTTTTTACAGTTGCTGTCTTTGAATTGAGATTCAGACAAGTTCCCCACAGTGTATTTGGCTGATCATTGTTTAAATCTCTGAGTTTTCTCTCTCTCTCTCTTTTTTTTTTTTTTTTTGGTTTTGTTTTCCCCAGTGTACTTTGTTTGTAGAAAAATCTAGGTCATTTCTCTTATACAATTTTCTTCATTCTGGATTTTGCCGAGGCAGCTCTATGGTGCCGTTTAACATGTTCTTCCTGCCCTTTTATCTTCTGTAAAGTGGGAGTTTGCTTCAGAGGCTTGATCAGATTCAAGTTTGATTCTGGCAAGAGTATTTCCTAAGTAGCATTGCTATGGTTCCACCAGGGACATAATATCTAGTTGTCTCTTTTTATAATGGTAAGTAGGTTCTGGTATTAAGTTATATAATCCACCCATTATTAAGTCCCCAACAGTTTCCACCTAAAAGGTTTCACAGCCATGGGCAACCATTCCATAAGGGTTGAATCATTTTAAAAGAAGCTGTGATACCAACCCACTTTATCTTTCGATACTTGCAGCATACAACTTATCTATGAAACAGAAAAAGACTCACAGACGTAGAGAACAGACTTCTGGTTGCCAAGGTGGCAGGGGGTGGGAGAAGGTTGAAGTGGGAGTTTGAGATTAGCAGATGCAAACTATTATATAGAAATGGATAATCAAGGTCCTACTGTATAGCACAGGGAATTACATTCAATATCCTGAAGAGAATGTGTATATATATATATATATAACTGAATCACCTTGCTGTACACCAGAAACTTACACAACATTTTTAATGAACTATACTTCAATAAAATAAATTTTAAAAATACTTGCAGCATGCATTGCCAAAAAGCAAGGACATTACCCTCATAACTCAATACACTCTACCTAATAAATTAATAATAATTAATTAAAATTATTTTTAAGTTTCTATTAAAAATATCCCAATCATCCTCATTTGTTTTTTAATACTGTTTTAAATTTTAGAATAGTTTTAGGTTTATAGAGAAATTGGGAAGATGGGACAGAGAGCTCTCATATACACCACTTCTAGTTTCTCCTATTATTGACATCTAGCATGTGCAGTAGTTTTGTCACAATAAATGAACCAATATTGACACATTATTACTAACTAAAGTCTATACTTTCTTCAGATTTTCTTAGTTTTTACCCAGTGTCTTTTTTCTGTCCCACAGTCTTATCCAGGATATCAATTACATTTAGTCATCATATCTCCTTAGGCTCCTCTTGGCTGTGACAGATCCCATTTGTGTTTTATTTTCCTTTTAATCTGAAATTGCATCTCCTCTATTATCTTGTAGAATGTCCCACATTTTGACTTTGTGTATTTCCCTGAATTTATTTTCTTGTATCCCTTGTATCAATATTTCCTAGGAACTAGAATTTAGAATTAGAGGCTCAATTAGATTCAGGTTAAATATTTTCCCTAAAATATTTCATAGGTGAAGCCGTGTCCTTTATATGCTGCCTCACAATAGTGAAGGATTAGGATGGAAAAGACAGGAGACAGAAAGACAAGACTGATAACATAGGGATAAGAAGCCCAGGGCTGAAGTGGAAATAAGCCACATCTCCCCGAGTTCAGGAGAGGCTATTCCAAATGCCCCTTTGGTCTTGTTTTTCTTTCCTTAAACGTTACTCAGTAAAATTGACCCAGTTCTAAGTGTTGATCTGTATGATTGGGAAGATTGTGTTACTTTATTTTCTTGTCTTGGAATGTGGCTGGGTGAGTTTACAGAATATTATTTGGGCAGAATTCACCTATTGAAAAAGGTGCATGTATTTGACTCAAGACTTTCTAAATTTCTGGAGCAGGTTGGACACCTTCCTAAAATGTTTTGATGTATCTTTGGAAGACTCTCAGACTTAATTTATGTTTCCTTTTATGGATTTAGTGTTAGTTATAGGAAACTACACATATGATAAAATTGCATAAAACTATACACACACACAAATGAATGTATTGATATGAATGGTGGTATCTGAATAATTCTATGAATTGTACCAATGCCAGTCTCCTGATTTTATTATCATCCTACAGTCAGGAAAGATGACGACATGAAGGAAGCAGATTGAAGGGTGCATGGTGCCTCCCAAGATTACTTCTTTGCAATTTTCTATGAATCTATAGTTATTCCAAATAAAAATGGGAACGATTCATGTGCTGACTTTTGTGCCCAGTGCAGAAAGACAAGATAAATAAATGAGCTAAAAATTCAGAAGGGAAGAGATGCAATTATCATTATTTGCAGATAATATGGCTGTCAACATAGAAAATGGGGTAAAACATGTTTTGAACTAATATGAGAGTTCAAGAAGGTACAGTATAAAACATAAATAGATACTACTCATAATACCAGCAGCAAAAACAAATTAAAGTATCTAAGAATACAATTTACTAGAATTGCACAGTCCCAAAAGGAAGAAAACCACTACATTTACAAAAGGATATAAAAGATGAAAAAAATTGAAACAAGAGATGGATATCTATATTTATCATTTAAAGTTTAAAAGGCAGCCAGGTATCCTTGGTTGTGCTATAAAGGACATTAGTGGGCAACTGGTGAAATTTGAATATGATCTGTAGATTAGGTAACAATGTTATATCAATGTAATTTTAAAATTTTTGATAATTATATTGCAGGTATGTAAGAAAATGTCCTGAACTTCAGGAAATACACACTGCAGTGTTTAAAAGTTTTCTTAATCTGTTCAGGCTGCTATAACAAAATGCCATAGATGGGGTAACTTATAAACAGCAGGGTTTCCCTTTTGGCACAGTGGTTGAGAGTCCGCCTGCCGATGCAGGGGACACGGGTTCGTGCCCCGGTCCGGGAAGATCCCACATGCCGCGGAGCAGCTGGGCCCGTGAGCCATGGCTGCTGAGCCTGCGCATCCGGAGGCTGTGCTCCGCAACGGGAGAGGCCACAGCAGTGAGAGACCCGCGTACTGCAAAAAAAAAAGAAAAAAAAAAGAGTAAAGATATTGTGAATAATGGGAAGGGAGGATCAGGGAGGACTCTCTGAGGAGGTGACATTTGAGCAGAGGTCTGGATCAAGTGAGGACAGGAGCCATGAAAACATCTAGCAAAGGAGCTGTCAAGTGGATAGAATTGGAAATGTAAAAAGCATTGAGCATGGTGATAACCTGGAACACATACATGGTTAGATTCATATTTTAAAATGTCCCTGCAGCTACTGTGCAGAGAACAGACTGTACAGGTCCAAGGAAAGAAATAGTAAAACACATAGAGAATTGGCTCATAAGAGGCTATTAAGGTGTTCTACAGGTGATTAACACACAAAGAAGTTGAGAAATTTACCAAAGGTAGCACAGCAAGTAAGCAGAAAAACCAAGAGGAGAACCCATCCTTGGCTGTCTTCAGAGCCCAAGTCATGAGCACTATTATCCTCTTAGACCTTCTGGATGTTTTAATAATTCAATCAGAATAGATTTTATATAATGTATATATACAATTTATATCAATATATATCACTATCATTTTCTATCTACTCTATGTCATAGCCTTATTTTAAGTACACAAAAACTTCCCTAATTTTTATGGACAATTTGATTTCTCATGTGCCCCTAATCCAGGTATTGGGGTGGGCTGTGTACAGGTAAGAAATGCCCATCATTGTGATGCTTTGGGCTCAGAGAAATAGCAGTGAAGTAAGAGTTATCCTGGGGAGGGAGGGGGGCGTTCCTCGGGCTATACTTGTCTCAATGTCATTTCCCGCACAGGATCTAGCTCTTGCCTCCTGTTCAATTGCGGGCTTGTATTGCCCCGTGGCTGACTCTGTTCAGACTTTCCATCTCTTATTTGTGTTCACAGGATTTGGCCCCAAGCAGGAGCCATGAAGTAGCAGAGATAGTTCTGTTCATCCTGTTTCCTCTTCCTCCTGGGCACACAGCTAGATTCTACTATCTAGCCTTCTTTGTTACGGCCACAAGACGAAAATGTGTTCAAGAAATTGTGGGCAGGGCTTCCCTGGTGGCGCAGTGGTTGAGAGTCCGCCTGCCGATGCAGGGGACATGGGTTCGTGCCCGGGTCCGGGAAGATCCCACATGCCGCGGAGCGGCTGGGCCCGTGAGCCATGGCCGCTGAGCCTGCGCGTCCGGAGCCTGTGCTCCGCAATGGGAGAGGCCACAACAGTGAGAGGCCCTCGTACCGCAAAAAAAAAAAAAAGAAATTGTGGGCAGAAGTGATGCATGCGCTGACAAGCCCATTAAATCCTCCCAAGACATCATCCACACTGTCTGGGGAAACCACCAGCCACAGAAGTAGGCTTCCAAAGGTCTTGAGAAAGAAAGATCTGCAAGATGGAAGAGGCCTGAGTCCTGGAATGACCCTGTGCAGCAGACCCTTCCATTTACCCATGTTTTATAAGAGAAATAACAAACAATTGCCTGTTACAGCAGTTAGTCCACCTGACCAGTGGACCTCATCTTTTATTCCTTTTGACTTGGATTTGATGCTTTCCCTGTGTTCTTCTGGCCTGAAAAGTAGTTCAGCTGCTGTCTTTCAACTTGGCGTTTCTTGGCATCGATAGAGCACGATGAAGATAGGACATTATACATTTCCTTTCAGTCTTGTTTACATGTTCCATGTGCTTTGCAAAGGACAAAGAGAGTAGTTTAATGGTAATTACCATTTAATGGGAAGCTAAATAGCTAGGAACTCTGAAACAAGAATGAAAGAGAAGCTCACTTTTTACTATATATCCTTTTGTATTTTTAAAACTTGAGGCCATGTAACTCATTCAAAAAATACATATTTTGAAGTGCAGATATCAATGGCAGCTCACTATAGTTTCAGCTTTTTCTGGGGCAAGGACCTACTACTGTTGATGATTACATCTTAGACTCTCAGCATATGGTCTGGCATGTAGCAGGCAGCATTGTTTAGAGGTGAGAGATGCAACTCCAGAATCAGACAGACCTGGATGTTGAAGTCCTGCTGCTACCAATTACTCTCTGTGTCACCATGAGCATGTTTCTTCATTTCTCCAAGCCTCAGTTTCTTCATTAAAATGCAGCGTAATGCTAGGATCTATTTCCCAGGATTGTTGGAAGGAGTGCATAAGACACTGGGTGCCAGCATAGTTTAGCACAGGGCCTGACATGGAGTCTCTGCTTCAATAAACATTAGCTGTTGCAATTAGGCTTTGAGTAGATGTTTTTGAATTCCTGCTGAACTGATCAGGCAGGTCCTGTTCAAAATAAAACAAATAAAAAATATAACCCAGAGGCATCCACACATCCTAAATTAGCACTGTCTAGGTTAGTTTGTCTGAATGTATTCTGACTGGAATACAGTCAAAGAGCCACACAACAGTGAGCTACAGAGGTGTCTCCTTTACTCTGTCCTTCTCATCTTATTTGGCATTTACTGATAGCCATTTAGAAAGAATGTTTATTTCCCATGCAATCACATTTTCAGAAGGCGTGAACAAGGAGGGGGAGTGGTATCATGAGGAGAAAATTTTATTAAGAGATTATTTAATGTTATTGATACATTTCACCAAGAGTCAAGGAAATGTGCCAGTCGATAGACGCCCACACCAATGTTTAATCTGCTTTTAGCCCTTTGCTGGAGTATTTAATTAGCTTGTGATTTGGAAAATTGCATGGAGTACACAGGCAATGAATGTTCTGGAACTAAAGACAGAAGTGATTATTTTGCTTCCAGCATCTTATGAAAAACAATGGCCGGAAAATGTAGTGATGTTGTGCAGAGAACTTAAAATAGGCAAGACGAGGGAGAGAAAATTCCAGAGGGATAGGCTTGCTCTGAGATTCATACTTAACTGTATATATTTTTTTGTCTCATTTAAATCTCATTCCCATCCTATGGGGTTGGTTGCTGTCCCCACTTTTTTTTTTTTTTTTACAACTTTATTGGAGTATAATTGCTTCACAATGGTGTGTTAGTTTCTGCTTTATAACAATGTGAATCAGTTATACATATACATCTGTTCCCATATCCCTTCCCTCTTGCGTCTCCCTCCCTCCCACCCTCCCTATCCCACCCCTCCAGGCGGTCACAAAGCACCAATCTGATCTCCCTGTGCTATGCGGCTGCTTCCCACTAGCTATCTATTTTACATTTGGTAGTGTATATATGTCCATGCCTCTCTCTCGCTTTGTCCCCACTTTTTGTATGAGGAAATAAATATTGGTTTAGGGATTTGGGGTCAGTTATCTCCCGTGCATCAGTTCAAAGGACTTCAGTATGTCAAAGTAATTGACCTGGTCCTGTTTTACCCATCGTTACTCCAGGGAGTGGTGGGGATGGGGGGAAGTGGGAGAAGTGCTAAAATGGCCATTTTGTGGGTTGGGCAACATGATAGGCAGAATAATGGTCTCTCAAAGATGTCCACATCCTGATCCCTGGAACCTAGGAATATGTTACGTTACATGGCAAAGGAGGATTAAGTTGAAGATGGAATTAAGATTACCAATCAGCTGACCTTGAGATGCAGATTAGCCTGGATTATCCGGGTGGGCCCAATATAATTACAAAGGTCCTTATAAGTGGAAGAGGGAGGCAGAAGAGAGAGAACTGGTGTGGCTGGACCACACTGACTCGGCTCTGTCAACTCCAACACAGGCCCTCAGTCTCACCCCTTCCCCTTTCTGCATGACTGAGCTTTAGCCTGCTCACCAGGAACATGCCCAAGCCATGTAAGTTCCCTATCAATTTCTACCCTTGCCTTTATCTGTTATGAAAACTGGAAGAATGCCTTTTACTGATGCCCATGGTTAATGAGCCTGAGACCACTGGTTCCTGTCGGTGTGGACGTGCTTCTCACTTAGTCAGATTTTGTTTTTAGCTTGTGCCCCTTTAAATACTCCTGGACCCCTTTCAGCATTGTGGAGTGTAGCTGCCAATGCCCCTGGATCCTTGTCCACCCAATCCTGTCTGTATGTAAGTTACCCACAATAAACTTCATAATTGCACTTTATAGAGTTGCTTACTTCATTTTTTTGGTCTCAAAGTTCTTTCTCAGTTCAGATGATACTATTCAATATCTTTGCCATCCAACAGAACCAGAGAGATGGCAGCATGAGAAGGACTGGGCCTGAGGTCACTTACTTTGAAGACGGAGGAAGGGGCCACAAGCCAATGAATGCAGGCAGCCTCTAGAAACTGGAAATGGCAAGGATACAGGTTCTCCACTGGAGCCTGCAGAAGGAATACAGCCCTGCTGACACCATGATCTTATGCCAGCGAGGCTGTGTCAGATTTCTGGCTTTCAGAACTGGAATTTATAAATTGGTGGTCTTTTAAACCACTAAGATTTTGGTGATTTGTTACAGCAATAGAAGACAAATACAGGCAGACATTTTTTATGCAGTGCTCTCTTTGTCTTTGCATTTGAGTTTACTCTTCACACAGTCCTGCCCCTCTCTTAGAAGGAGAAATTTCTAATCTGATCAGTTCCTAGTGTAGGACAGTGGCTGGGCCATGTTTCTTAGTGGGTGGGCCCCTGGGAGAGGAAAGGTAATCAATGCAAATATCTGATGATTGTTTCTGCTTCCTACTTCTCATAGAATGTAAGGCTAAAATGTAGTCCTAATGGGAAAAGGTCTGCCTAGCTGTCTCTCTTTTCCTGCATATGTGCATTCTCACCCCTTAGGGCTATTGTCTGACATGGATGATCAGCTTGTGGCATCATTTGGGCTTAGAATGAGGGGGAGAGGGAAGATCCTAAAGACGACAGGCTCAAACCACAGCCTCCAGCTGGTTTATCAACATGGTCCACTCTGGCCTTTTAGGTTCATGTCTAATTGATGTTGAAGTGGTGCTTGGATCTCCTATTTTTCTTTATCCTTCGAGTTGATAACTCAGTCGGGGCTCTCATGGGAGAGGTGTTCGTGGTTTGGGACAGTGTTTAGGCATCTGACTCAATACTATCTTAATTTCATTGAGATTCCACATTAAACATAAGGCATACTCACTCGTGACCAATTCCTACCTTGTCCATCAGCTAATGGGGTGGGGGAGGCTGCCTTACCTTAGTGTCAAACAGCCTATAGCAGATACTTAATCACTGTCAGTCATCACAGCAAGTATTATTATTATTATTATTTTTTTTTTTTTTGCGGTACGCGGACCTCTCACTGTTGTGGCCTCTCCCGTTGTGGAGCACAAGCTCCGGACATGCAGGCTCAGTGGCCATGGCTCACGGGCCCAGCCGCTCTGCGGCATGTGGGATCTTCCCGGACCGGGGCACGAACCAGTGTCCCCTGCATCGGCAGGCGGACTCTCAACCACTGCGCCACCAGGGAAGCCTGCAAGTATTATTATTTAAGCAACTTGGAAACAGAGTCTAAACTTGCTAACACTGCCTAGCACCTACTTATCACCAAATGAAATATTTATAAATGAATGAATGAATGGTTGTGTCCGTGATTTCCAAGTACTGCACCTGGGTGTCCCAGGAGCACTCAGCCCCCTCCTGTCTCCCCGGTCTCCTGGCATGACCTCTTCATCACTGAGCATCTCGTCTGTTGTTTGCCACGTGCCCCTCCTGCTGTCTGTGGGGCTGTAAGATCTCTGATGCAATCAGTTCCGTCACTGTGTGGAATCACCTTGTTCCTGCGCTGTTTGTCAGTGACAGGGATTTATGGGGTGGATAGAACCCTTCTCGGGGACTTTCCTCTCCCCTTTGCACTCATCCCTCCTCCCAGTCTCCATCCATCAGCTGCCCTGAGTGTATATATAACCTTCCCCTGTCTCTGTTACCTTTGCTTCCCTTGAGTCAAACACAGGTAAGGGGTGGCAGAGAAGATGCACAGCCTGCTTTGCGTTGATGGCGGAAAGCTCCGAGACTCTGTAGGAATGAGCTTTCTTCTCATTCATGGTCTCCTTGGCTGAAATATGGTCGTGGGGAGCTTGGGAAATAGGCCCCATCCTCTTCTCCTGACAGAATTGAGCCATCTTTTTCCTAGTTGCTGCCTGCCGCCCATGCTGAAAGGTTAATCTGTTCCTCTTCTCACCTAGTGCATTTATCATAGGGCAGTGGTCTGCTGTGGAAAATATTGATCAAAGCCCTGCCAGGTCCTCTGCTGGGTTGAAATTGAGCATTGCAGTCAATCAATGGCTTGGCACTTGGTGGTGTGAAGAGAAGGCAGTGGCCTCCACATGGATGGAGGAAGGGTATTGAGAGGTGGTCTTTCCTCTGTCTGCATCTCCTGATTGACTTAAAGGACAGGGTGGGATCAATGTTGCTGGGCCTGGATGGGGAATCTCTGGTGGATGATCTTGGGAGCCTCAAAGCTCCACAGATGGCCAGGCTCTTTGTGTTGACCTGAAAGGGAATGGTCTCATAAGCTAAACTGGTCAGAGTCTATAGGAATCATGTCTTGATGTAGACTTGGCACTCAGGAAATTAAACTCAATGGAGGTGGTAGAAATGGGCTACACTCCCCACAAGTAAGTTTCTGTTTCCAGAAATTCTGACGACCTCCTTGCACAAATTATGCCTTAATTTAGTACTAACTCTGGGCTCCAGTCAGTAACTTGAATCTCTCCCTCCCTCTCCCGCTTCCTTCTTTCTGATGGCCAGCCTCAAACATGTGCCACCAAGTAGCTGCTACCTGCCAGGCATTTTTCTAAACATTAGGAATAACGAAAAGGACCAGGGCATTCCCCTCCCCTCAAATTGCTCTCATCCTTATGTAGAGAAATAGTCTTTAGCTGGAAATTGTTTGACAACTCACTAAGCTCTCTGGCTGAAGGATGACCAGGGGGATTCAACTGAGAGGGGAAAGCGTACTCTGCTTAGGGGAGAAGCATAGCAAGGAGGGCTTGAAGGAGGAGGTGACTCTTGAGCATTGTCTTAGGGAAGAACTAGAAATGCATCAAGAAAGGCAATGTGAGGTAGGAATAGGAGTGTGCATGTAGAAGGAATCACCTATGCAAAGAGGCCAAAAATTAATTCAGTGTTGACAGGCATGAAAAACACTGGGCCGGAGAGGTAAACTGAGTCATTTTATGAAGGTCTGTGTCACAAGTGAAGGAGGTTATTGTGAGAAGTGAATGGGATAAAATAAGTGAAGGACTTAACACAATGCTTACCACAAAGCAGGTACTTGATATATTTTATTTCCCGTAATGATTGAGATTATTGGTTGTAAGTGACAGAAAACCATCTGTATCGGTCAGGGTCTCAGCTGGAAGCAGATGAACATTCTATTTGGGTAATTGGAGTAGAGTTTAATAAAGGAACTATTTACAAAAGTGCGGAGCATCTGTAAGGAAAACCACAAGCGATAGGACAGGGAATAGTAGCAGCGGGGCACCATTATTACACCTAGGTCTAAAATGGCAAGAGAAAGCAGCTGTTACCGAATCCAAGGGGGGAGGGGGTGGAGAAAGAGAAGGAGAGGGGAGCAGTGAGCACAGGGCCATCTGTTACATTTGGTTGAAGTTATTCAACCTACCCTCAATGATACACCAGTCAGGGGTCCAGGGCATAAACCTCCCGCCTCACTCTCTCCCCTCCCTCCGATACCCTGCCACTGTGCTCTGTTGGCCAAATTCAACTGGAAGCTAGAAGCCTTGGGAACTGGTGATGAAGTCCATACAGGTTAGCCTCCCAGGGCAGTGACCAAGTTGGAGTCGGGAAGTCGATGAGTCCAGATGGAACACAGAATACAGGAAGTCTGCCAGCTCAGATTGAATTAAACCAAAGAGAGATTTCATCAGCTTACAGAAGCAGAGCTGTCTTCAGGCATTGCTGATTCCAAAGCACCTCTTAGCCCTGCTTTCCCAGGAGATGGCTAAATTTTCAGACCATCTAAGATGGTTTGACACCTTGGAGCTCACCCACGTCCAACCAGCTTAGAAACCCAAGTGAAGAGAGGAGGTGCCTTTCCTAGAAGTTTCAGCAATAATCCAGGCCCAAGTTGGGCCCTACTTCCGTTGGTCCTCCCTTAAATAGTCTGGGCTGGGCTTCCCTGGTGGCACAGTGGTTGAGAGTCTGCCTGCCAATGCAGGGGACACGGGTTCGTGCCCCAGTCTGGGAGGATCCCACGTGCCGCGGAGCAGCTGGGCCCGTGAGCCATGGCTGCTGAGCCTGCGCGTCCAGAGCCTGTGCTCCGCAACGGGAGAGGCCTCAACAGTGAGAGGTCCGTGTACCGCAAAAAAAAAATAATAATAATAATTAATAAATAAATAAATAAATAAATAAATAGTCTGGGCCTCAGTTTTCTCATCTTTAAAATGAGAACAACGATAACGATACCTATTTAAACCAGTTATGGAAAGAAGGAGTATAAAATAATGGTCAAAATCATGGATTTGGGAGCCACACTACTTGGACTTAAATCCCAGGTCATAACACCTATAGGATGGTGAACTTGGCTGTGTCTTAATCCCTTAGAGCTTCACTTTCCAGTTCTGTAGCATGATGAGAGCAACTACTTCATAAGGTGATTAAGCAGCAGGTTAGGTAAAATAATGCATGAGAATTCTTAGCAGAATACTTGGCACCTAGTAAGTGTGCAATAGATATTAGTTGATGTTGTTATTATTATTTTCACGCTTAGACTCCATTCATGTGAGAAAAACCCTTTCCTTCTGAGTTTTCAGTTCCAGCTACCCTGTTAGGATCTCCTCTCTGCTACGCTAAGTATGGTACCCAGATGTAAACCTCTAACCTCCAGTCATGGGAGAGAATGATGATGCTGCTTTGCTTTGCTTCTCACGTTCCATTCCTACCTTTATGACGTATTTCCTGTTTGATTCCAACTCCCATATTGTCAAGAACAATCTGATCAGCCCTAGAGCTTGGTTTCTCTTGCCCTGCAGAAGCCTGGTGGCAGCTACTGCCGGCCTCTCCCACATTGCCCAGATTTTTAGTGTTCACTGTTGGGATTGCCTCCCTGAGAGTGTCTGGCAAGAGCCCTGGTGTATGTGCCCAGCATGTTAATATCATTAAGAATGGAGAGATGGGCTCCCCAGGTCAGCCTCCCGCACACGCTAATGGACTGCCTTTCCCTGGGAAATGTGCAAGCTGGGAAGAACAGGGAAAACTCTTTTTTCTTTTCTTTTGCTTTGTGAAAAACCAATTGTCCATGAAATCAAATAAAGGTGAAATACATATTAAAACACTGTGGGCCTGCTAAAATCAGTTAGATGAAATAACAAAGCTCCAAAGTAATGCCAGTCCATGCCTCTGAGATTTATAATCATATTACTCTGCCTGTAGTTTGGTAACAAAAACAACGACAAAAAATAAGTGTGTGAGTTTAAAATATGCTGGTGGGCAGCATGGTGTAGTGGGAAAAAATTCTCAAACAGAAATTAGATGGCCAGATTCCAGTCTTCATCCATCCAGCTCCACACTGAGAAGTCACCTCTCCTCTAAGACTCAGCTCCCTCATCCATGCGATGAAAGTGCAGGGCCAGACACACTCCAGAAACCATCCCAGCTTCACTTTTTTTTTCTTTTTTTTTGGTTTCTTTCTATTACTGTTTGGTTGTTGAGAATCTTCAGTAGGATTTTCCCTCTTGAAAACTGAAGTGATGGACGAAGCCAGCAGAAAGCTTCGCAAGCCCACCTTACGTGAACCTTCTCTGGGTACCAATGCCTCTTAGTTGCAATGAGGTGATAGCTCACCATTGTTCCAGCACGAGGAACGCATTGAACTAAGACTGTTTATGATGCACACATACAGGTAGGGTGGAGGGTTCTTTCCAGTCTCTGCCCCATCAGGTGCCCAGGGCCAACCTTCATCTAGTTGTCAGAGATGAAGCATGGGAACCCCCTCAGTTAGGGAGAGGTGACTATCCAGACAGAGCCAGGCTGGGTGAGGATTAATCAGTGGAACAGAGGGATGCCAGGCCTGCTAGATTGTCAGTAGGTCACTGAATGATTCCCTGACCAGTGTTCTCAGTGAGGCCCACACCAATGGACACTGGGGCTGTGGGCAGGAACTCAGCCCTACTTGCCCCTTGGCTTTGGCCAGCCATCCCTTGAGAGGAGGGAGGTTGGGTGGCATGGGATGCTGACCCCATCTTCTCCATGGGACCCTCAGCTCTACTTACCTCTACCCCTGAACTAGTGCCTTACTGCTGCTGCAACTAATTAGCACAAATGTACTGGCTTAAAAGAATACAAATTTATCATCTTACAGTTCTGGAGGGCAGAAGTCCAAAATGGTTCTCATCGGGCTAAAATCAGTCTGTGACGGGGTTGCATTCCTTCTGAAGGCTTTGGGGGAAACTCTGTTTTCTTGCCTTCTTTAGCTTCTGGAGGTGACCTTCTTTCTTAGCTCACGGACCCCTCCTCCAAGGACAAAGCCATCAACCACACCACGCTGACCTCCGCTTCCATTATCACATCTCCTTCTCTGACTCTGACCCTCCTCCCTCCCTCTTATAAAGACCCTCGTGATTGCATTAGGCCCATCCAGATTATCCAGGATAATCTCCCATCTCAAAATCCTTAAGTTACTCACACCTCCAAAGTCCCTTTTGCCACATAAGGTCACATACTCACAGGTTCCAGGGATTAGGACATGGACACCCTTTGAGGGGGGTGGGGACTATTATTCTGCCAGCCACACCCCGGATCCCAGTCTCCCCTCTTCATCCCCTCTCTTTCTTACTGGAATCATCTATCATTCTTGGAAGTTTGTGATAAAAAGATTATTCAGATCTTGTTGTCTTCCAAAAGTTCCAGGGCTCTGGCTACTGATACTCCCAAAGCACTTTTCTCTGTTTTTTCTGCTCTAAAATCCTTCCCTGAGGCTATTGGTATTTCATGGGTTGAGTTTAAAAGAATGACAAGCCATGGGGTAAAAAATAATGATCAGGGGTGCAAAAGATGTTGATAATGCATCACCATATTATCCCAATAAGAGGGCATCCATCAATCTGTGATTCTGCAGCTGGGCTCTAGAAGTTCATGTTGATAGTTCTTGCAGGAGTCCAAGGTGCCTAAGTCACAGTCATTCAATCATTTTTTTATTTGCAAACTTCTTTGAATATGTACAAAATGCAGGGCATGGTCTCATGTCAGGTAGAATTGATACAGTTAGAAGAACACCCGATGGTCACACCCACCAGAGTGGTTGAAACAAAGAAGACAGAAAACGCAAGTGTTGGTGAGGACCTGAGACAACAAGAACTCTCCCACACTGTGGGAATGTGTGTGTGTTTTCACAAACATCACTAAAGAAAACTACTTGTCAGGATCTCCTAGGTGATCACAAGCATAGCCTAGGACCTGGTATTTTCCTAGAAATGGGTACGTATGAGCACCAAGAAACACACACAAGAACATTCTTAGTGGCCCCAGCTGAAAGGGGCCCAAATGTCCAGCAACTGATAAGAATATGTAGTACAAACAGTGGACTACTATACAGCAATGCTGTCTCAGTCTGTTCAGGCTGCTAAACAAAATACCACAGACTGGGTGCCTTAAACAACAAACATCTATTTCTTACAGTTCTAGATGCTGAGAAGTCCCAGATTAAGGCACCAGCCAATTCGGTGTCTGGTGAGAGCTTGTTTCCTGGTTCATAGACTGCCATCTTCTTGCCATGTTCTCACATGGCAAAAAGAAGGTGGGAGAGCTCTTTGGGGTCTCTTTTATAAGGGCACTAATCCTGTTCATGGGGGCTCCACCTTTATGACCTAATCACTTCCCAAAGGCCCCATCTCCTAATACCGTCACATTGAGGATTAGGATGTTGCATATGAATTTGATGGGGACACAGACATTCAGTCTATAACAAGAATGAATGAAATTCAAATGATCACAACAATATCAGTAAGTATTATGTGAAAGAAGGCAGCTGCCAAAGAGGGACATACTCTGTAATCCATTTATGACACTTCTCCACTAACAGGTGAGGTCCTGTTTGCTTCCCTGGATCTGGGCAAGTCTGTGACTCTGGTGGAAGGGAAGCTGCATGACTTCTGAGGCTGGTCAATGATGTGGTACAGCTTCAGCCTAGCAATCTCTCATGGGAAACATATCTTTGGAGTCCTGAACCACTGTGTAAGGAGTTTGGCTAAGCTGAATGGGCTGGGCTGGAGAGACCACAGAGAAATAGAGATGGCAGAGGAAACTCAGCCATTGTTTGAGTCTTCCTGGCCCAGACCTCAGATGTGGGAATGAGTCTCCCAATAATTCCTGTCCCTGGCCTCTGAGATGCCCCCATTGAGAGTGAATAGAGCAGAGACAAGCTGTCCCCACCCTGCCCAGACTGCAGATTTGTGAACAGAATAAAATAAAACAAATAAACCAACTAACTAACCAAAAAAAAAAACAAAAAAAAAAACCAGGCAAAACTAACCTGTGATGTTAGAAAAGAAGAGAGAGGTTATACCTCCAAGGGGCAGAGAGAGAGAGAGAGACAGAGAGAGAGAACAGAGAGAGAGAGAGAGAGAAAGAGATGGTTATTTTCATGTATGTTATTTTTCATATTCTTCACATCTTCTATTTTAAAGATGATGATAAATGAGGCTCATAGAAGTTAAGTGACTTTCCCCAAATCACACAATTGATGTCTAGTCAACAGATTTAAAACCTGCTCTTTCTGACTATATCAGGGATTCTCAGTCTTGGTTCAGCACTATGGATATTTTGGGCCAAATAATTCTGGGTTGTGGGGGCCATCATCCGCACTGCAGGGTACTTAGCAGCATCTCTGGCCCCTACTCACTAGATGCCATCCTATGTTGTGACAACCAGAAGTGTCTCCAGACATTGCCAAATGCCCCACAAGGATACAAAGTCACCCTGGTTGAGAACCACTGCTGCAAATGCAGTGATGGAAATCCAGACTTTGCCCCTTACCAGCTGTGTGACCATTGGGTAACTATGTTATTTTCCAAAACCTCACTTTCCCTATCTGTAAAATGGGGATCAAACCCATAATGCCTACCTTCAGCACATGTGTAGGATATTTAGCCACTGTCTGATACTTTAAGTGCCTCGTATGTGGTAGTCCAGGTAGTCTCTCTCACCAACCTGGATATAATTTTACACAGAGGGTTTTTTTTGGCAAATTAAAGACACATTGAATTGCAGATGAAGACAGGCATTTGAGGCCCCTCCTGTTTGCCTAATTAGTACAACTCCATTAACAGCCTGGCTCTTTCAAAGGATGCTCCCTGGGATGCGGGCCCTCTGCAGAGTTGGCTGGGAACTTGGAGTCAAATGTCCAACATCAAATGTTTCAAAGCTCAGAAATGAGGCCATGTTCTCCAATAGGCAGCTGTCTCTGTAAACGTTCCCATCCTTATTAAATTCCTGCAGTGACCACTTTAATTGGACCCACCTCCCTCACTTGGCTAATCACAGCTGCACAGCCCTGCATTGGTTTTGTCCTGAGAGCAGGATTCCCAGCCAGGGGCTCCTGCTTCTGTCTTTCTCGGGGCCTCAAGGCTGACTCGACAGACTTGCTTCCTGGCTCTTCCTGTCTCTGAGCCAGTGTTAATCAATAGCCTCCCTTCCTGCCCAAAGGTGCTTGGAATTAAGTTGCCCTCCCTGATCCCACACCCATTGTCCCTCCTTGTTCACCTCTGTGTCCCCAGCGCCCAGCACATGTCCTGACACCAAGGAGTTGATCATTAAGTGTAGAATAAATTAATGACTGAATGGGTACTGAGCCTTGGTCTTGCCCTTTGGACACAGTGATCCCCATTAGAGGCTGCATTCTGTACCCCACATGTAAAGCCTGGGGACCAAGGTGGCCTCCAAATTGCGAGTTTCCCTGCTTCTTCCAAACTACCCACCACATTGGAGGTCACAGTTTTTTGGTCTGCTTGTGACTGTGTTTTATCTAACCAGATTGATGCTTTGGCAAACAGGTCATTGGAATATTTTTGGCTAGGGCAAAAATATTTGTTACAGTTTCCATCATTGTAGAACTACGTTCTCAATCACTTGTTTCCTACCCACATGCTCCAGGCATCTAAGTTGGGATCTGTGATAGGACAAGACTTCCCCCACCCATAAGAAGGCCCTAACAGGCTGTTCTACCTCAAATCCAGGACCCCAAGCCCAATCCTAGATATCCACGTGGGTCTCTGTCCATTTGGCTGGAGTCCTGGTCCATTGTACACTCCTGTCTAGTTTTCCCTCCCATCCTTCTTCCTCCAGCTTTCTTTTTTTTTTTTTTTTAATTTTATTTATTTATCTATGGCTGTGTTGGGTCTTCATTTCTGTGCGAGGGCTTTCTCTAGTTGCGGCAAGCGGGGGCCACTCCTCTTCGCAGTGTGCGGGCCTCTCACTGTCACGGCCTCTCTTGTTGCAGAGCACAGGCTCCAGACGCGCAGGCTCAGTAATTGTGGCTCAAGGGGCCAGTTGCTCCGCGGCATGTGAGATCTTCCCAGACCAGGGCTTGAACCCGTGTCCCCTGCATTGGCAGGCAGATTCTCAACCACTGCGCCACCAGGGAAGCCCTCCTCCAGCTTTCTTGCAGCTGATGGTCAACAAAGGCTAAACAGAGATAAGTCAGTGCTGATCACGGGAGTCCCATAGCACCTCTTTCTTCACTCTTAACCTTGTCTGTTATTCTTCCAAATAGCTCCATGTGAGAGCAGATCTGCCAGAACATGGAAACTGGCTTCCAGGATGAATGTCTGGTTTCCTCCAGAGACCAGAGATATAGCAGGCTCCGAATTGTTAGAGGACCTGGTGATGAGAGCCTTCAAAATAAACACAGAGACTGTTTCTCCCTTTGGACTCAGCTCTCAGACCACACACGTGTCCACTCGGTGCCACCCAACCCAGCACAGTCCTAACAAATGCAGCCCCTGCTCTGTCTCCTCACCTGAATTTCACTCTTAAGCTGGCCAGGGAAAGGACCTATGCCAGGGTGACCTGAATAATCCTAGGATTGGGTTGGGTGAGGAGCAGGGTGGGAGGGCATGAGTACAGGTCAAAGATGTTCAGGGCAAAGCTTTAATCCCCTTTCATTTTAAGCATGTGCAAACTCTTCACACCACATTTTGGGGTAGCACATTATATACAAGCAACAATAGGATGCGGAAATTCCTTGAGAACAGATGTCCCAGAGTGAGCATTTACCTTGTGGCTAAGTGGTTATTGCTCAGCCACAAGGTAAATGCAGCAAAAATCCCATTTTAATAAACTTGAAGGAGCGCCAGAATTTCTATGTCAACGGGAGGGTTATGTCTGTGGAAACAGTGCCCAAAATCATGCAGGGTTTGCTCGATACTCAGAAGGCTGGCTTCTTAGGATAATAAAGTAATAGTATTTGGAAGACACTCCACCCCAATCTTCTTATTTTAGAGGTTGGGAGACTGAGGCCCAAGGTGTCAGTGTGGATACTGGACCTTGGCAAATAATATCCTCTACCTGTAACTCAGGTTCCCCATCTGCAGAATGAGAAAGTTGAATATTTCTAAATTGGAATTGGAAGGTTGGAATAATTTCTTGACCATGTCCATTTAGAAATCCTTGACCTCTACTGACCAGACCCACTATGGTGTCACATTTAAAGAGGCAAAGCCCAAACAGGAATTTCAGCCTCTGCTCATGTATCTTTCAGATATTTAATGGAACCTTGTATTTATCCTGCTACGATGCTCATTAACATCTTCTTTCCTTATATATACTGATATGTGCTGAGATTCCAGTGACTCTCTAAATACCTTACCCTGCTTTCGCTACTGACAGAGACCCGCTTACAGTTCTTTAAACAAATTAGGGGCATGTGTTTTACATAAAAGAAATCCAGACATGAGTAGTTCAGAGTTGGTTTGATGGTTCCCAGAGTCATTAAGAAACTTCTGTTTCCTATTCCACTGTCCTCAAAGTCATATGATGACTGCTAGAGCTCCAGCCTTCACAACACATTCCAAGCAAGGAGAAGAGAAAGAGCAAGGGGCAAGACTATTCCTCCTGAGTAAGCCCCCTTGAAAGAGACTTCCCAGAAGCTCCATCCAATGATTTCCGCTAGCAACTCATTGGCCAAGCCTAGCTGCAAAGGGAGGCTTAAAAAAGGAATATTTTCTCTGGGACACTTCAGAAACATAGGAGTTCCCTTTTAAAGGAAGAAGAGAACATTGACGTTGGGTGGGCACACAGAAGCCTCTGCCACGGTGCACCCCCTCTCCTCCAACCAATGTGTCCTTGCCATCGTGGTCCTTTCATGTTCTCACTCCTCTATGCCACCCATAAGACCTGCTCCAGGAAGGCCATCTCTCCCCCAGCAAGTGCCATTCTCCTGCTCTGACAATGCTTTCCTTGTGAGCTGTGACTCTGTGGTGCAGGGATGTTGCCCTTCTTGGACAAACTCAGGCAAAATCTCTAGTTCCCAGCCACCTAGCCCCCACTCCCCTACCTTCTCCTTTGTCAGGAACCTGACCTGTTAACCACCTTTGATTCCAACTCCAGTTAGACCCCTAAAGCCCTGCTTGGACTCTGGCTGGTACCCAATAAAAATAAGCTGATTCCTGCTAGGCTGATGGCTCCTGGTTTGGAATTCTGATTTCTTTGTTCCCTTTCCACCTGGTTCACTCCTGGCTCTCCTTCCCTGGACCCTGGTCCTTGAGCTCAGAGAACCCCAGTGCAGGTCCATAGGCTCTTCTTCACGAACTGTGTTTTTACTGGACCCAGGGAGGGCTGGACCTCATAGTTAAGTGAAATTTTCTCCTCCACAGATCAAAATCCATAGTTATATATTGTAATATAACAAGGTTATACATGAATAGCTCCTACGAGATTCTATAGGCTATAAATAACTAGGAAGCATGGAAAAAAAATGTTCACTCCCTCAGTAATCATCAATATGGAAAGTACAACATCAGAGACACAATGTCACACCCTTTTAATTGCAAACCATTAAAAAGTCCAACAATATTAAGTGTTGGTGAGGCTGCTGAGAAACTGAATATCTTATCCACAGCTGGTGCAACTATAAATTTGAGCAACTTTGGTAAGTAATTTGGAAATATAAAGTTAAAGATGTGCATATGCAATTAGCATGCAATTTCCCTCCTAAGTTTATACATTAAAGAAACACTTACACATTTATACAAGAACACTTGGGTATGGATGTAGGTTGTGGCACTGTATGGGGATTGCTCTAGCTGAGAAATTGGCTTCCATAGGGTCTGAAGCTGAGCACAGACCCCAGTGACTCTTCCATCCACCCTCAACAATGCTCCTTAAGTCAATTTCCTGGTTAAGGAGGCATGTGGCTCAAACAGAGACTGGAACAGGTCCAAAATAAGAGCATCTTCCAGTTTCTGTGTGACTCCTGACTTAAAAACAAATGATAATGAAAGGAATCCTTGTTTCTCATCTAGGTTTCTAGCAACTTCCCAGGAGAACTTTTGTACCTGGTTAATGGTTGGATGGTCCAGGATACAACCTAGGCAGATTAGACAAGGGGGCAGTGCAGGCCAACAAATGATGGGACCGGAGGCTGTGTAATTGTTCTTGGAGACACTTAAAAGGACAACAGACTGATTCTAAACAGCCACTGGGACAATGAAAACAGATACTCTCATCCTCTGGTGAGGATGGCAGGACCTCAGGAAGATGACAGAGCCTGGATATAAAGGGGATAAATGGGGCTTCATGGTCAGGCTCCAGTCCCAAGAGGAGCTATGATTACATAAATATCATAAATTGTTACCATCATCATAATAGCTAATTCTAATTAGGCATTTATCATGTGTCAGGAACTGTATAAACTGACTTTCCTACTATGGCAGATATTGCCAATTGCATACTAATAGTCATTCTCCCCTTATGCCATATTAACAGGTCTGTGATTTTGTTCAGAATGGTCATGTGCACAGAAAAATTATTCCCACGATTTCTTAAGGCTAAAAGTGGTCATGTGATACAGTTCTGATCAATGAGATGAGAATAGAGGTCTACTTAAAGGTCCTCCCAGGAAAGCTGGACTTTTGCAATTACTCTCCCTCTTTCTCTGCCTGGAATGTGAATGTAATGATCAGGATGCAGCAGTCATATTGTGATCAAGAGGAAAAGGCACTCAAGCTAAGGATGGCAGTGCAGGAAAACCAAAGAATCTGGGCCTTGATGATGATGGTGCCGTGCATTACCTGCCTCTGCATTTCTTGTTTCATGAGAAAAATCCACCTATTTTGGTTAGGACACTGTGACATTCAGATAAACACAAACCCTGAAAATAACATTATCTCATTTAATCCTCACAACAAACTTCCGAGGTAGGCACCCTTACATGCCCATTTTCCAGCTGAGGAAACTAAAGCTCAGAGAAGTTAAACTAGTTTGTAGCAGAAGCATGGCTAGAGCTCCATCTGTCTCATTCCAAATTTGTCCTTATTATTATGTTATTCTCTCTGCTTCTTCACTGCACATTAAGAAGGGGTTTAATCCAATTCTTGTGAGTTGAGTCAACAGAGAGCCAACGGGGTGGGGGTCAGGGGAAGAGCGATATGAGGTTACATTGATGTTGTTGATTCAATCCTGAGAGGCATGAAAATGGAAATTGTAAGCCCCATCTATTTCCCCTTTCCCTGGTCAGCACCTGCTGGGTGGAGAATGCTTGCAGGAATTCCATGGGAGGGGATGGTGGTGGCCAAATTGAGGGGGATCCAGTGGAGAAGTAGTCATTCATCCTTCCAGCTACACAGAATGGGCAGCAACCATTGGATTCAGGATGCCAGTGAATTGTGAGTGAGGTTAAAGTGAGGGTCCAGCGTGAGGATCAAATCAGACTCTCTGGAGTCTCTTTGGAGAAACTGATTATAAACAAAACCCTGGTAAGAGTAGCCGATAGGATGTTTGTTTCTGCCTCTCACCCCATTCGCCTCATTCACCCCAGAGAAACAAGGACATCATCCTATAACCCCTGGGAGGACAGACTCAAGTGTGGGTCATGAGAGATCATTAGAAATTTCCCAAAAAGATGCAGAGAGAGACAACTCTGGGTTTTAAATCCTTGTGCCTCCACTTAAAAGCTCTGTGATTTTTAAAAGAGTCACTTAACATCTCTGATTATTGGTAACTGAATCCTCGTGAGGATGTAAAGAAAACCTGTGATTGCACCTGGCACATGCTGAGTGTACAGAACATAAAAGTGCTTCTGCCTTCTTCCCATGTGAGCCTGAAACAGGAAAGGGAATGCTTCTCTTCTATTTTCCCTTTTCTCCTGGAAGATCCCCATGGCTCCCCAGAGGACACCCCGGGGCTGCCATTTGTCCCTGACACTCAGTTCTTTACCTTCTTCATGGTTTTAAATGTTCCCATGAGCCCTTTGAAGTAGAGCTTATGATCTCCTATTATACATAAAAGAAAGCCGAGGTTCAGGGAAGTTCAAGTAATTTGTCCTTTGGCACAAACCTAGTAGGTGGTAGAGCTGCATTTTGATTCCAGCGCTTGACCTTTAACCACCACAATATTCTTCTTCCCATCAGGAACCCAGAAATTGTGTACCAAATCCAATTTGGACACCTAGACTTTTGCACTTCATCGATCAAAAGTGGAGCAAACTTACAATGGTTTGTGTGTCACAGGCTATGAAGACATGGCCAGGCAACTGTAAGACTGCTGTGACTGGCTCTGTGTCTCCTGGAAGTGCATTATCTTCTTCCTTCCATCCTTCCTTCCTCCCTCCCTCCCTCCCTCCCTCTTTGTTTCTTTCTTGCTTGCTTGCTTTTTTCTTTCTTCCTTCCTTTCTTTCTTTCTTTCATTCTTTCTTTCTTTCTTTCTTCTTTCTTTTTCTTTCTTTCTCTTTCCCTCCCTTCCTTCCTTCCTCCTTCCTTCCTCTCTCTCCCTCTCTCCTCTCTCTCCTTTTCTTTCTTCCCTCTGTCTTTTTCTCTCTCAAAAATATTTAGAAGCATCTTCTACTTGGTACCAAGTCCTACTTGTGGTGATGGAAGGCTTGTGGAGATGAATAAGACACTGTTTTACATGATTTCGATTCTTTTAACAGCAGGACACAACACACTGACACTTGGAGAGATGAAAGGCAGAACTCTTTCTTACATCTCAAAAGAGAGGAGGCTGTCACGCAGGGCCACATAAGAAGTTGCACTTGGAACAGGGTAGCAGCAAGCTGAAGCTATGGGGGCAGCTTAAATATGGCAAGTGGGGTGGGGTTAGTGAGGTTTTGTGAGCTCCCTTTGGATTGGCTAGTACTTTGGGGGGGGGTCTCTGGGGCATAGAGACTGTCCCTGGTTGTCTGGCGCCTGACCCTGGGGCAATTAGGATGGGTGCCTAGTGTGACAGTCTGATAAGGGAAGTGATTGGGGTGTGGCATACTTTCACCCAGATTATCTGGAATAGCCTTAAGTAGCTCCTTTATTAATTCATTGATTGATTAATTCAGTAAAAATTATCTAGGAAAAACTTGTATGTGTTAGGCCCTGGACATAACACAATAGTCAGAGCCCCCGACATCAGGGAATTCCTAGTCTAATGAGGAGACAAACATTACACAAATAAGCACATGGTTGCGTGTAGGAAGCATAAGGTTATACTGGCTTCAGGCAAGCTGTGATCCAGTGTGGACTTGGTCTTTCTCCATGTCTTTTTGTGCTTTCCTCTGATTGGCTTTATTTTTTTTTCTACATTAAAAAAAATTGAAATACAGTTGATTTACAACATTGTGTTAGTGTCAGGGGTACAGCAAAGTGATTCAGTTATATATATATATATATATATATAATATATACTTTTTTTTTTTCTATTCTGATTGGCTTTGTTCTTAGTTTACTCTAAGGCAGCATCCCCTTAACATTAGCTTCAGACTTAACATGAAACAAACTGGTTTAGCCATTTCCATGGAGGGCCCCTCTCTGTTCTGACAGAAGGCCGACTCTTTTTGGACAGATTTGGTCAGGGAGATGGAGTTGGCTGACTGGACTAGGTCTGAGTGGCATGGCTTTCCCTGGAGCCCAGGTGGAAGGGGTATGGTCAAGACCACCTATATTGCTAGATTTTGCGTGTTTGAAGGCTGGTTCCTCGTAAAAGTGGGGTGCAACTTGCAGCTTGCCTAGATGTTAGCCAAGAAAAGACAGCTTATATTGACGGATACAGGAGATGCTTGGAAGGAATCTGAGGCCACATGGCCTTTTTTGGGTCCCTGGCTCCTGCCTGCATTTTAAAAACTGAGCTTTCCTTAGTGGCCAGTGCTACAAGTGGTTGTTTCTTCATCTCTGTGTGACGATTGTCACCCCTCTCCCCAGCCTGACTCTCTTGGTAAGACCACCCAGGTCTATGATATTGACCAGAACCTTGCTCATAAAAGTGTCCATACACTTGCAAAGCCAAGTGGATCCTGGGTGATATTGGGACAGTTCCCAAAGGCTGTGGTGTAAGTGACTGACATTGGTTAGGACTCATTTTATCATACAATGTTATTTGGGGTAAAAAGATCCAGAAAAGAAAAGTGATTTAACTTCTAAGTCTTTTTAACAAAATTCATATATGTCTATTCACACATCGGGGAAAAAGGTGGTGTCATTTTATGTGCCCTGACTTATATGTCAGAAAGCAACATCCTCTTGGGCCAGTACTAAGAAAACTATAACTGAAGCTACACACATAGAATGTATCATGTGTGCTAAAGAAAAAAGTGATTCAATCATTCATGGCCCTTGTTAAAGAGCCATAAGGCAGACCATATTCAGGGTCATCACAGGGACCACTGCAGTGAGGCTTTATAGCGGAGGAGAGATTGACCTCAACCCCAAATACAACAAGGAACTGTGGGAATTTATAGCCAAGGAGCAGGGTGAGGCTCTGTGGATGGACAATTACTAAGAGGAAACATCAGGACCCCTGTTTGCACTGCTGCCCATACCTGCAGTTTTGTCATGGTCCCTCACTTCCCTTCCCCCGTTGGCCTGTTTTCCGCTCGTAGCCTGGACCTTCAACCCTGCCCAGCTTTATCCACCATTGTCAGCCTTGCTAGGCTACACCCTGTGGCAAGATGGACAAATCTTCAGATTGGGTTATGTCCATCAGTGAATGAAACTGGGGCCATGGGAGAGGGTTCCAAGCTTCCCACGGTTTCTGATGCCCTTATCTGGCATTGATACAGCCTGGTGAGTTGGCTGCAATCATGGGAGAGTAAAATTCACATTGGCAGTACCCTTGGGACTGTGTTCTGAAGGCTAAGGTGAATCTCTTTGGCTCTACCTGCATGTGTCTGGGGACCCAGAATGTAAACTCCATGAGGGAAGGTATTTTTTGTATGTTTTATTCACATTGTTGAATATCCAACACCCAGAACTGTGCCTGGCACATAGAAAGCATTCAATAAATTGTTGTCAAATGAATGAACCTATAAAAATCATCTCTGGACGCACAGATGTGAACTTCTGCTTTTTTCCATGAAGGTAGGGAATATTTCAGAGGCTGTCTCCCTTTGAGATTCTCTGGGAGTTAACTGGCCTAAAAAGTGAACAAGGATAGGACTTTGCATAGCTGCATATGTGGGTCTAACACTATGTGTAAATGCATGTATTTGCACACACGTGGGTGCACACAGCATGTAAATGCGTGAGTGTATAAATCAGAGTGGGAATGCATGCATACACATGTATATCCATTTTTCTTCCTAGAAATGGCTGCATGTGTGTACATGGTGTATATGTCTGTGATTTTACTTTTGATGTATGTGTATGCATGTGAGTTTATGTACATGCCTTCCTGTGTGGACCTGTATGTGCATGTATGTGCAAACCACCTCAGACATAGAACTGTTCATACAGAGGTAACTGTTCATAAATATGCATGTAGCCATATTCATGTGCCCACACATGCATGAATGTACTTCTGTGGATGAGTGTTGTGATTGGGGGAGGGGATTCTCAGTTTGTCTGTTGGCTAATATGGTTCATAGCAAATGGGGAAAAACTATCGGGCAGGGTCTGGAGATTTCTAACTTGAGGTCCACTCTTGCACACTATTGCCCTGGTCTCAGCCAAAACAACTGAAATTATGGAGACTTCCTAGGATGATGGGGGAGGTTCCTGGGTTTTAGTTTCCTGGAAGAGATCAGTGAACCACACTGTTCACACAAAAAGAAGGAAACATTGCAGAACAAGAAGCTCTAGATTATCGGTACATGTATCCAAAAGACCCAAGGAAACCCAAGCACTGAGCCTCGCTCTGGAGCCACACTGCCTGGTTTTGATTCTCAGCTTTGGCTGTTACCAACTCTGTAATCGTAGGCAATTATCTGACCTCACTGTGCCTCAGCTTGTGCATCTATAACATGGGGAGAATAATAGTATCTACTTTGTAGTGCCTGGGAGAATTAAAGAGTTAATATATATGAGTACACGGTAAGTGCTAGATAGTAAGTGACTATTTTTGGCTGGACCACGCAGACCAGGAATTATTTTCTTATTCCTGGAAGCAAACGCTAGCCTTGATTATTTATTTATATAAAACTAGTACATATTCATTCTAGACAATTTGGAAAATACAGATAGACCAATATAAGAAGAAAGAAAATCCTAATTTTAATCTCTCCCTGTGCCAGATAAACATTGTTCATGTTTTAAAGTATATCCATTTGGGTACTTCTCCTATAAACGTGCTTTTCTGTAACTGTGATTTCATTACCACATACTGTGGTGGTGTATTATCAATACATTGGTGGTCCCCAGGGCAGCGTGCTTCCGGTACTCATACCTGTGTAGTCTCCTCCCCTGGCATCTGGGCTGGTCCTGTGACTTGCTTTAACCAATAGGATGTAGCCTAATGAGGCTGTGTCAATTCCAGGTGTCAGCCTTTAGAAAGCTGGGCAGCTTCTATTGTGGCTTTCTTGGGAGCTCTGAGCAGCCATGTAGGATGTATATGCTGCTGAGAAACCACATGGGGAGGAAGAGGCCCTGAGACTTCATGGAGAGACAGGCCCAGTCTGTCCAGCCTCCCGGTTGAGCCCAGCACCCACCTGACCTGCACTGTGAATGTACCCCCGCAAAAGACCACCAGAAAACCCCCAGAAGAACCACCAGGCTGGATCAAGTCTGGATTGCAGAACTGCAAAAATGCTTATAAATTACAATAAAAATTGTTGCTACTTTAAGCCATTACTCTTTTGGCGTGGTTTATTACACAGTAATAAATAACTGATCATTGTTCCATTTTATAACTTGCATTCTAAAGCTTAAAATTAGACCATATTTCTATGTAATTATGTTATAGTTATAACAGTGAGTTCTGGATAAGATTGACTGGGTTTTGATTCCAATTTCACATATTAGCCATGACTTTGGGCAAATTAATTCACCTCATCTATAAAATGGACTTGATAAAAACCTCATTGATTTTTGGGAAAATTAAATGAGCTGATACATGTAAAGCACAGTGCCCGAATTATAGTGAGATATTAATAGATTTGTATTTCACCAGATCATTTCTTAATGGTCATGATATGTCATTGCATGGGCATGTCATGATTTAGCCCATCTCCTGCTGGTGGGCATTTATGCTGTTTCAAATTCTTTTACTACTATAGAATATGCAGAGCAAAAATGCTCATTTCCATTTTTCAAAGGAGAAACAGAGTGAGGCTGAGAAAGTCCAAGCAACATACTGAGGTCCCACAGCAGAGCTGAGGTTAGAAACCTAGTGTTCTCATTCCTAGGGTGGTGCTTGCTCCTGTACCCAGCTTGAGCATTTAGCAATCCACCTGCGTGCAGTTTTTGTCTACTGCCTGCTGCATTGCATTATAACCCTGGAGTTTCCCTGGAGACTAGAGTTATCATAGGCAGGTAAAGATTTTTTGATGTGCTAAGTTTTGTAAGAAAGTAAACATTCTAAATTTCTCAATTCTGCTTGCTTCAAACTGGCAAGAGCATCTCCTGGTAAGGAGGGACTGAAACCAAAGATGAGAGATGGTGTTTTTATATGATTAAATGAACTCTACTTGACTGTTAGCTTTCAACAGTCCTTCATTTGAATTTTAGTTCTGTTTTCCCCCAAGTATAAGATAAAAGGAAATTTACTTAACTCTCTGAGCCTCAGTTTCCTCATCTGCAAAATAGTGGTCCTTATCCCTCCTCCCACCTCCACCACCTGCTCTCCTTCCATTGTTGTGACAATTAAAGGAGATAGTTGATGTAAAGTGTGTGAGCCAAGTGCTCAAGACAGGGTAATTATCATTGGATTCTTGGTATTAGTTAGGGAACTTCCAAAGAAGGCTAAAATAACTTTTCATCTTTCTGACCTGAGAGAGTATAGCCCTGGGAATGGAAAAACATTTGGATCTGAAATCTGAACCTCTCTTTGTGCTCTTTGAGGTGTCAGGAAAGATGGGAAAAAAAGTTAAAATTATTTCTATAAATGGGAAGGCTTAGGGTAGGTAGCTCATGCCAAGTCATCAGTGGATGAAATCCTGACTTCGAACACAGTTATTCACCCGTCATAAGTTTCCTCTCACCAGCGTCCACTTCATTTATGCATATGGTGCCCAATGTCATAAGCATCTGCGAATGAGCAGGGTTGGTGAGAAGGAAGCAGGAGGCCATGTCCGTGGTGGTTGCCATGGTGGCCCCAGAAGTGTTTCCATTCCATGGCTCTTGTTCAATCTTTTCTGTCACCCTCTTCATCTCCTTCAGAGGATGTCATTGTGTCATTCAACGTCCAACCGCTGCCAGGAGAAATTTCATCTTCATAGGAGTTGGACAGCCTTAAAGATGGTGAAGTATCCTAGTTCCATTCTTTCTAAAATGAATTTAGGTTGATAGATGGTCACATTTCATTCTATTTCTTCCTTTCTGAACCTTCCCTGACAGTTTGGTTGGCAAGGGGCTTAGTCGTAATTTCAGGGGCCAATAAATGGCAGTTTTAACAAAGGCTTTTGTTCTTTACTGAGATTATCATCATTCATTGCTTTCTTCTTTCCTTCCCTCCTCTTGGCCTCTCTGCTTCCCTCCTTCTCTCCTTTCCTCCTTCTTTCTTTCTTTCTTCAGACATGTATTGGGCATTTTCCATGTGCCAAATCATACGTTGGATGTGGGGGAAATAGATTTATATGTAAGGGACAGTTTCTTCCCTTCAGTTGCTCACAGTTTCAAAGAGGGGGAAAGCAAGTAAAAAGTAAATATTCATCACCTATTGCCACAGAATGCTGTGTAATAAACCACTGGCTTACAACAACAAGTATTTGTTCTCATGCTTATAACCTGGCTAAGGCTGGGCTCAGTTGGTCACCTGTGCTTTAGGTTTGCCAATCAGCTGCATTTTGCTCCAGACTGAGGGCTCGGTTCCAAGTCTATTTTCCACATATTTGTTTTGGAGCTGGTCTGAAAGGTCAGCAATTATCCAGGGCGTTCTCTTCCTGTAGTGTATCATAGCAGCACGAGAGTGCAAGTCCAACCATGCAAGCACAGTTAAGCTTCTGCTTACCTCACACTCGCTAACATCCTATCGGCCAAAGTATGTCATGTGGCCAAGCCAGCAATAGTGGAGCAGGAATCTATTCCCCTGCACATACAGTAGAAGGCAAAAAGAGTGAATATTTGCTGAAAAATATCTCAGACTATCACAGGAGGGATGAGCCAATAGATAGACATAGCACATAGCACTGGGCAGAGTACTTAAACCAGTATAACCAGGGAAGACATCCTAGAGGAGGTGAACATTCAGCTGAGCACTTAGAGTTTCAGGAAGTGAGCTAGATGAAGGTATAGGATGGGATTGTCTGTTCAAGGCAGAAGGAGTTGCTCATTTAAATGATTCAGAGTTAAAGACTCCAGGGCCCTTTTGGTAGCTAGTGTTTTGAGCCCCTGTAATGGTATGGAACATCTTCCAAGAGATGTTCTTGGAAACAGATACAAAGGTCAGATTCCCAAGGCATGTCTTATAGGACAGACGTTGAAAAAATCTGATAGCCAGAGGTGTGGGCAAGGCAGAGAAGGGTGCTAAGCAGAGATAGAACTAGTCATAACTGCATCTTTGAAGTTTACATGGAAGCTGATGTGAATGATAAATAGAAAGGCGAGAACCTGGAATTGGGGAGGCCAGTCAGGGGCCCACTTTGACCTACAGGTGAACAATGATAAAGGCTTGGAAGGGAAAGGGGAATAGGATGAGCTATTTAAGAGACAGGCTGCCCAGGACATAAAGGATGGAGGAGAAGGGGGAGTTCAGAAAGACTTTGAGGCATCCCTTACTATCATGGTTACTCTAACTGACGTTGTCCTTGATTGAGTTACAAAGAGAAGTGAACACTCAGCAAGGAAAGCAATGATTACCAAAGGCATCATAGAAGACTCACTCCATTTCTTTTTTTTTTAGGAGAGTGATTGGGTGTGGGGGAAAGGACTAAGATTTTAGAGGCAGACACACAGGGGTCTGAATCTCAGTTCCATACCTACTGATTCTGTGACAAGCTCTTTACCATTATCCAGCAGCCCTTAACTTCACCACTCTGGGATTCAGTTTCCTCCTTGTAAAATAGACAAGATCTACTTAACGTGGCTATCATGAAATTAAACAGGACAGTGGATGAAAAGAGGCCTAGATCAGGCCTGACAAATAGTCAACTCTCAACAGACAGGTTAAGTGATTGACATGAATTAACTCCTTTATCTTTTTCCAAAACCACTCTATGAGATAGAAAGTATTGTGGTCAGCACCCTCAATTTACAGGGTAGGAAATAAAGCCCAGGGAAGCTATATAACTCGCCCAGGATTAGAGAACCTATTGGTGGGAGAGCCAGGATTTGGACCCAGGGAGTCTGTCCAGAGATGGTACATCTATTCATCATGCTCCATGGCCACCCTAGGGCTTTCCACTTGCTCTTTTTTGCAGGTGAGTTAGTGCAGTTAATAAAGGCAGAATGTTGGATCAAGGTCTGCATCAGAATACTACTCTGTGCTCTCTCTCCTCCCCTATGCCCCATATTCATACTTCTTCTCCCCACATCCTCATATAAAGCCGCAGGAGCTTGCAGATGACAGCACTTAACCAAAGTTGAACAGAGTGTGCTGATACCAGTCAGAATTTGGTGAATGAATGAGTGACATGAGAAAGCCTAGGCCCTGAAGGTTTCAGAAACTTGGTATGAATCAAAAGTGTTGAAGCTGGGATTTGACCCGAGGTCTGCCTGGCTCAGAGCATTGGACAAATCTCAGGGCAGTCACCCCATATATCTACAAGGCTGAGAATTACTGATGTTGCTGTTGTTTTGACAAGATCCGATTTTGTAGGAAGTTTTTGAAAACTGTTTTTCTGTAAAAGTTCTTTTTTTTTTTTTTTTTTTTAATCATCACAGGGAGAACAAAGGATGAATGGAGGGAAGGCAGAGATGCTGCTCTGGAAACAATCACCGCCTCTCTCTTGTCTCCATAAATAAATGTTCTCATGTTAAACAGGCTTCCATTTTCTTGGAAAATGCTCAATTTATATTCAGACAAAATGTGTTTGCACAAAAGCATTGTTTCTCAATGTTGATAAGGGAGCCACTAAATTTTGCACTAAAGAACATTAGCTCTGGAGTCAGACAGACTCCTGGATTCACCACTTAGTAGCTGGGGGACCACAGGAAAGTTACTTAACCCTTTGAGCCTCAGTTTACCCACTGGCAAGATGAAAATAAACACAGTGTCTACTTGATGTAGTTTAGCCTGATCCCAGCTGCTCTGTAGAGAAGGGTCCATGTCCGTGCTTAGACCTGAATGATTAAAGGGAAGCTAGGACTCCTCGGAGGTGGAGAGCAATGGTGATCTTCAAGGTCAAGGTCAAGAAGAAGGAGAAACTTAAGGAAAAGTATCAGGACTACAAGATCCACCCACTCCTTCCATTATAATGATTCTTCTTTTGCTCCTTTGAATATTAGGGAGTTGTTGTGGGAAGATGCTACACGTACCTTTGTGGGACCAAGGTACAGTCATTTAATGAGGGGCTGGGGCAAGAGGAAGTACAAACACCCCAAACTTTTCTTTTTGACCATTTTTGACTTTTTCTTGATTCTGCATTCACTTGGTTGCTATAAACTTTTGATCGTTTTCCAGAGTCCTGACAAAGTTGGTTCTGACAGCTTCTGCCTGTTTTTTGGTGTTTTGGTGGAGGACGGAGCTTGGTGCTGCTTGCTCTGCCAATTCACTGACGTCACTATTCGCTCTGAATATTTTTGTTCATCTCTGCTGTCTCTCCCGCCCTCCCTTTCCAAGCTTGCTCTAAAAGGGTGGAATAGGGCAACAAGGCAGTGGTTAAGAGCACAAATCTAAAGCCCAACGCCTGAGTCCAAGTCCTACTGCCATCACTTCCACAAGCAGGTTACTTAACTTGACCGTGACTGGATTTCCTTATCTTTGAGAAAGGGGAGGATAGTAAAAGTCGCCATCTCCAGAGGCTTTGTTAAATAAAAATGATACAAATGAACTTATTTACAAAACAGAAACAGACTTACAGACTTAGAAAACAAACTCATGGTTACCAGGGGGGAAGGATGGGGGAAGGGATAAATTGGGAGTTTGGGACTGACATATATACACTACTATATTTAAAATAGATAACCAACAAGGACTTACTGTATAACACAGGGAACTCTACTCAATATGCTATGATAACCTAAATGGGAAAGTAATTTGAAAAAGAATAGATATATGTATATGTGCATGCATAACTGAATCACTTTGCTGTACACCTGAAACTAACACAACATTGTAAATCAACCATACACCAATAGAGAAAAAAAAAAGAATCAATGGCGGTGATCTCTATGAAATACTTAGAAGACTGACTAAGTAAAAGTTAGGTCCGATTTCCAAATTCCTCCTCTGTCTTCCTAAGAGGCAAGAAAGGCTCTAAAATTTCCTTCACCCAGATCCTGAAACCACAGTTATGTGGGCTCCCAATAACCAGTCTCCTTGGGAAATCCTTCTTATGATGATATAAGTTCTTCCCAAAGAGAAGCAAAGCCTGCCGGAAGCTGAGCAGCAATACTGTGCTGGTCCCCACAAATCAATGAGTCTCCCTCTGAGCAGCTTTATTTAATTCTGTTAAGCTCATTCATTCATTCCACAACTCTTTGTTAACGCCCATTATTTTTTGGCCCGTGTTCAAGGTGCTGTAGTACAGAAAAGGCCTTATTTGCATAGCACTGGCATCCTGGTACATAAAGATAGACTACAAACAAACAGAGCAGCAAATAAATATCCACCAGGAAACTCCAGATACTGAGGAGTGCTCTGTAGTGACGTAAAATAGAGTGACACGTTGGGAGTGATTGGTTGGTTGTTTCGGGAAGAGTGGCCAAGGAAAGCACACCTGAGGAGGTGATATTTAGACTGAGATTTGAATCATTGGAAGGACTTAGCCATGACGAGATACAAAGGGTTGGGATTACAGGTGGAGAGAGCAGCTAGAACAAAGGGACCAGCGTGAGAGATAATGCCCTGGAACATACCCAAGCAGGTACCCTCATGGACTTCACATTCTAGTGATAGTAACAGACACCAGCCAAACAAACAAACATATAAGCAAGCTACTGGTGGATTATGATAAAGGTTATGAAGTAAATAGACGAGGTCATGTGAAAGAATGGGCAGGGGGCACTGTAGGTAGAGTCATTGGCAAAGATCTCTTGGAGGAGATGAGAATTTGAGCTTTAGGCTGGCACTCTGGATACCAGGTCTAGAGAATTAAGACTAATTCCAGATGCTTCTAACTGTAGCTTGAAGTTGTGAAAGGTTCCTATTGCCCAGGCCAGCACAGTTCACCATGGAGGTCAGGGATATCAGTTGTCCCTAAAGAAAGAGACAGAAGGAAGGTAGGGAAATGGGGTGCATATTTCAGATATGCTACCTAATTAACCCGAGCTCCCTTGCAACCCTATGAGGTGGGTCAATACTCCTCTTTTACGTGTGAGGATGCTGCAACCCAGAATGTTCTGAAGAGCCCGTTTCCCTGGCACTGGGAGGCAGCAACCTTCTCTATTGGACTAACTCCCAGTCCCATGAGTTTGATGCCATCAGCAGGCATTTCTGAGAACACTGAGTGCACTCTCGCCTGAGCCTGCCTCTCTGCTAGGTTCCAGGATAATTTTCAGAGTCGGGCTGTCTCTGTGTTCCTTCCTTTTATCCTGGGACCTCTGCTGGCTTCCTCTCTCTAACACTGCCCTCCTTCACTGTTTTATCTCTCTTAGGTAATTTAATGTCACCAAGCCTCCTCTTCATAGCACAGACCTTCGGCCCAGCAAGGGAGCCTCCACCTCCTTTGGAACATTACCTCATCAGAACAAGGTCCACTCTCAATAGTTTCTTGGATCCTGACTGTGTCTCACTCTCAGATTTCCCCTGCCAAAGCCCACCTCCATAAAGGCTTTACTGTGAATCACCAGGTATTACACCCTCAAGGAGAAAGAAATTTGCAAATGTGGGGCTTTGACAAAGGTTCCAGAACCTTCCAGACTTCTTGGCTATTATGTATAGCTCTTTACTCCTTCTCTGAGACAACCGGAAAAAGTTCCTTTGGATTCATGCCTCTAATATTTTTTTTTCCTTGACTGTGAAGTTCTATCAATATAAACCTAGTCTGCTAAAGAGGATGCAGAAACAACTCCTCTCTGCCTAAAAGCCTGAGAATAAAAGTCCCCTTGACTCAGCCAGGGAGTTAGAGTTTCTGTGGTGTAATGAAGATAGAATTACTGTTGTCTTAAGTTCTATTTAAGAGTTGTGTGAGATAGATGACCCCTCTGCATCTCATATCCTCGTATGTAAAAGAGCAATAATGCACACCTCATAGGATTGCATGAGAGCTTGGGTTAATTAGGTAACAAATCTGAAATGTGCAGAACGTGGGGTATGATGAGCCCCATTCCCTCCTTTCTTCAGTGTCTTCCTTCAGGAGATACTGACACTCTTGACCTCCCTAAAACTGTCCTGGTTTGGGCCATAGGAGCATGAGGCTACTAGTCAGAAACATCTAGAACTAGTCTTAATTCTCTAGACCTGGTATCCAGAGTGCCAAGTTACAGCTCATATTCTCAGCTCTTCAAAGAGATCTTTGCTTATGACCCTACCTACAACACCACCTCACTCATTCTTTCACATGACTTCATCTATTTACTTTGCAACCTTTATCACAAGCCAGCCTTATCTTGCTTATTTGTTTATTTGGTTGTGGTCTACTGCATCCACTAGGATGTGAGGTCCATTAGGGCATGGACTAGGTTATTTCATCCTTGTTGTGTCCTCAGTGTTAACACATAGTAGGTATGTTATGAATGTTGGATGAATAAATCATTGTTGGGGTGAGGATGGGGGAGCCATGGACATCCACAGTTCTAGTCAATTGTGGCCTTTCTGGAATCTTTCATCCATGGCACCAAGTCCTTTGCTTGGATAGCTGCCTTGGTTTCTCTTCTTGGCTCCCAGTTTCCCACTGAGTCTATGACCTTGTCATAACCTGTGGCTGACTTGGCTGGGTCTCTGACACTCTCTCCAGGTGTTGTCATGGTCTTCCCTTAGGGAGCTGGTTCCTGAGCCCTGAACCCTCAACACTATCTGGAATCCTGCAGCAGCTGGGGTGATTAAGTGGAAGAGCCTGATGTCATCTTGAGCGCTTGCATCTGTGACTTGTCTGCATCCTGTTCCTTGCCAGTGGGCAACTATGGCCAGAAATCACACTTGAGTTTGGACACTACACATCATATTTCCCAACTACTTCGATAGGATCAGTCTTAGGAGTAGATTCATGTCTTCTTTTATCTCTTTCTTCTTCAACATTATGATCATCTTCATCACTATCATCAGTAGCATCACCATCGCTATCATCACCAACATCATCAATATCATCACAACCATCACCATCGTCATCGTCATCACCTGTATAGCACAGAGGTTCAGAACTTACTCTCCTTATCTACATTCAAATCTTGCTCCACGACCAGCTCTGTAAACTTGGGCCCACCACTGAACCTGTTGGAGCCTCACTTCCTGATCTACAAAGTAGGGATGATAATAATTTTACCAGAAACTATTGTTTCAAAGATCCAGTAAGAAATGCATGCCAAGCAATGAGCATAGTGTATATAGCACTATAACACCTAATAACTGTTATTATTAATATCATTACCATCAATATCATCTTACTACCATTTATTATACATGAGCTTTTACTAGAAACCATGTATTGAAATTTACTGAGCTGTTTCCATTCATTAATTCATCCATGTAGAGAGAATGCCTGCTATGTGCTAGGTATTATTCTGGACTCTAGAATTATAGTAGTGAACACAATAGACCTAGCTTCTGCTCTCATGGAGGTTATATCCAGTGAGAAGAATAGACAATGAACAACCTCACACCAATACTTTTATCTAGAAAAATCACTCCCATTTTACAGATTGGTAGCTTGGAGTGGTTGGAAGGATTGGGGTTTGGGTGCCCAGCCCCTATCCCCACCACTCCTGGCATCTTTCCTCATTCTGCCAAACCATGAGGTCAATGCCCACAGGATCCTTCACCTCAGGCTTGGCCAAATTACCTTCCTGGATCTGCCCCTAGAGATCCCCTTCTCTCCTGCTCCCTCCATCCCTCAGGGCTCGCTTCTGGACCCAGAAATCCCTCTGGGCTGCTTTGGAACAGAGGAATAGCTGCACCTCTGATGAGCATCTTGCTTTCCTCCGATCATGAAAATATACAATGCCAGATTATCTATCTCAGTGGGAACAGCCTGTCTCCTCGGTGAAGGACAATTTTCAGCTAAGTGCATCTTATTTAAGGCTCTAAGAATGGCAGTTAAGCAAATGCAGGAAGAGAAATGTACGTGAAAACTCTCCACTGACAGCCCGTGGCTAAATATATCAACTGCTGAGGGACGGTTTCCAGGTAATGGAGCACAATCACCACTCTCCAGTCACAGCGGCATCCAGGGCAGGGGCAAAAGGCTTCAGGGCTTGATTTGCTCTCATTGATTTTCTTTATAGATCTGTTTGATACTAGATGTTATAAGGTTAATTTTGGATGATTAACTCCTCCATATTGGGATATTTGATTTAGTTCTCCTTTCAGACACTTTCTCCTCATTGATTTTCAATATTGCACTTTCCAAGAGGGAGGTAGGAGGCTTCAGCAAAAACCCATCAAGCAGAGGTTCCCCATGGCTGTCCAGTCTCCCACCCAAATATCCTTCCTGGGCAGGAGGAATAATGTGTGGGCAGCTGGGGGAAACCTCTGCCTTGTGCAGGTCTGGGGAGGCAGCAGTGACTACTTACCCTAGATATACCTGAGCAGGTCCAGGTACAGGTGAACAAGAGAAAGGATTTCAGAGTATGTTATGCCTGAGCTTGAGGTTCCACCTTGCCACTGACCTGATGATTGATCTTGACAGTCATGAGTCTAAGCCTCAGTTTCCTCATCAGTAAGTAAGTATAACGAGTACTTGCTCTTCTGGAGCCCAGCATCCAGTTCCTCTTCTTCTGGAACTAGAACCCTCATCTCTCAATGTCCCATGCTCCCTCATACCCCCGGGCCTTTGCACTTGCAAAGCCTTTACTTTGAGTTGGGGAATCATCTCTTTCCTCTCTCTTCTCGATGCTCCCTGCCCTTAAACAATGGACACATGTCACCCCTTTCTTGATCATTCAGCATATTCAATCAGCAGCAAAAATGGGTTGAGTTTCATAGTGTCCCTCCTCTGTGACCCACACTCCACCAGGCCAGTCCTAGCAGAGAGGGGGAGAACAACAGGAGAACAGATGATTACAAATCCACATCATAAGTATCAGAAAGACCTGAGTTCAAATCTGAACTTCCCCATCAACTCACTATGTATTCTTAGGCAAATTAACCCTTTTATCTCTCAGTTTCCTCCTGCAGGAGCAGAATGGTGCAGGAAAGCATGGAGATAACATTTACCTTGAAGGCTAGTTGTGAGAATAAGCATGCAAAATCCCTCATCCCAGTAACAGGCACATAAAAGGCATCAATAATAATAATATTGTTTAATATTAATAATTGTAATAATCATATTATGTAATAACATTATTAAATATAATAATAATTGTAATAATATCAATAATAATAAATTATTGTGAAGATGTTGATGATCATGATGGTGATGATTATAATAGTGGTGAAGCAGAAGGAATCAAAGGGCACTCTGGAAACAGCACGTAGAAGGTGTATGTATCTGAATAGGGAATAGGAGAAGGATGCTTAGTGCAAATGTCCGAGGAGAAATGATTCCTCAAATGAATTGAAAACTAAAGTAAGAACAGCAAAAGGATTGAGGCAAAGAGCTGGGTCAGGAGTCAAAAGAATTTCCTAAGCAGGGAGAAGGTCTTCTGCAAAGGCCCATAGACTAGAGAAAACATGTGCCAGGCAACCCCTCACCCAAGAGGGCCCCCGGGTACCCTGCATAATTAAAACCTTCTTCCAATGTTTGAATCAAAGTCTGACTCTTGCTCCTCACGCTGCCAAGTCCTCATTTCCAACCCCTGGTATCATTCAGAACATATCAGACCTCCTTTCTGGAATCATCTTTCTGCTATCTGAACTCAGAACTGGTTCCCTCTAAGTCCCTCATCTCCAGGGCAAAGATGCCCAGCTCCTCCAAGCACTTCTTCTAGCTTTGAGTGACCTCACCCACCTGGTTGTTCCACTGAACCTTTGCTTTTGACCTTGATTTCTTGCATATCAGTTGGGGAGAGCATTTAGTGAGTCACTTTCTCCACCATCATAACACGGGGGCAGCCGTGGGTATCCCTGAAGGTAGTACCTCCACAGTGCACAACTCATCTCATACGATTGAGCAATGATAGGCCACTCTACTTCAAGGCTTCAAAAAGACCAATTTTGGGCTTCCCTGGTGGCGCAGTTGTTGGGAGTCCGCCTGCCGATGCGGGGGACGCAGGTTCATGCCCTGGTCCGGGAAGATCCCACATGCCGCGGAGCAGCTGGGTCCGTGAGCCATGGCTGCTGGGCCTGCGCGTCCGGAGCCTGTGCTCCACAATGGGAGAGGCCACAACAGTGAGAGGCCCGTGTACCGCACAAAAAAAAAAAAAAAAAAAAAAGACCAATTTTGACCTGTGAATCTAAGACTGTGTTTCCAAGCCCATAAAAGCTGGTCCCTCACTGCTCCCCCACTTCCAAACCATGCTGCCAGCTACCTTCTCCTCAAACCTTCATGAAAGTCTTCTATAAACACTCAACTAGGTTAATGGTTTGGGGCAAATCAAAGGTGGAAATAAAAGCTGCTTCAAAGAGCCAATGAACAAAAAACACCCAGGAGAGGTGAGATAAGATTTATCTGAGTTTAAGATTATATCAGGTAGTAGTCCCCTAGGGATGTTAAAAGCTGTAAGAGAATGTCAGTCCTATGCTAACAATGAGGAAAATAACCCCAGATAATCTGCATCATCTTATTTTTTGGAGGCCAACAGAGAGCTAAGGTTATAAGGAAAAAATAAGGTTACTGAATTTAGAAAGGCAACAAGCCCCTCTGAGGAGAGATAGAACACACAAATGATTACATCTTTGGCAGAGCATGGCCAAGAAGGAGAGGTCACCATAAAAAAGAGTAAGAATTGATCAAAATTTTAAACATTCATAAGGACCACATCAGGGCAAGCATTACAGTTTAGAATCCTTGGATGCTTCCTAGAACTAAGGGGAGTCTGGACCCAATGCTGGGATTTGTTCCATGGACCTCTAGTGTTTTCTCACTAGGACCCCTTCAGTGTCTCTAGCCTACAGGACCTACCAAGGTCTAATGGTGGAACCAGAACAGCTGAAGAAGCCATCTATACTTTAAGTTCTCTGTGAGTACCAGACGGCAACCACCAGCCACTTGAGACAGGCATGAAAATCACCCAGAACACATATGTTATACTGATAGAAAGCAAAAACTATATTCTACTGTGAGAGGGGAAAGAATCTTTTCACGTCTCAGTCCCGACCTTCCTGTGTGTTCAAACACAAGACTAAAGTTGTGTGCCTTTGGGAAAGACATAGTACAACCCACCAGTCACCTGGCTCTGCTTTCACACTGGGAAAATATTTACTGACACTGGGGGAGGGATAGAAAATCTACCCCTTCCATGCTGCACAAACACTAGACAAAAGCAGTCTGCTGTTTTTGAAGAGTAGCAGAAAATCTGCTTTATACAAAGCACAGTTTAGCTGCCATGGAGTAGAGGGTTAGAGGACAGAAGACCTACCAGTGCTCTAGACCCTGTCAGACAAAGGTTGTTTGTCACAGAGTGGGGGGAGCACTGAGAAAGCACCACCCCCAAAGCTTAGGATCTACCTAGGACAAAGGCTGGATAGAAGATCTGAGACACTCCTTGCTCCATCACAGCCTTTTATGAGCAATGGAGTCAACTGCTGGGTGTAAGGTAAGACAACAGAGAAAGACTTCTTCTTTGGAGCAGGTATATAGGACCTGCTGAGGGTGTAAGAGGGACACCAAGGAAAGCCCTTCAGAACCTTAGACCCCAAATTAAGTGTGAGGTAGTGGCTACTGGAGGAATTTGAAGACTGTGACATTGAAGCTAATTATAGCAATAATAACAAAAACAAAATCAAACCCAGTTCAACTATAGACTAGATTGACTCAACACCCAAAACTAAAGGCCTGACAAAAAAGGCAGGCCCATTTCCAGATATAAATATGATCCACTTTAGTCTCTCTTGTTCTTTAATGTACAGTATTCATAATTCAATAAAAAATTATGAAACACACAAAAAAGCCAGAAAAAAAAGACACATTGTCAAAAGATAAAATAGTCAACAAAACCAGACTCAGAGATGGTGCAGATATTGTAACTCTCAGACAGGGACTTTAAAACTATAATTAATATATTAAAGGATCTAGGTGAAAGACAACATGCATGAACAGATTGGGAATTTCATCAGAGATGGAAACTATAAAAAAGATGACATGAAAATGAGAAACATGATATCAGAGATGAATAAGAATATTACGTCCATCCTTCTGATAGGCCTTCTTTCAACAGGCCTATCATAATAAAGGATGTAGCAGAGGAAATACTTAGTTCACTTAAGTGTAGGTTAATAGAAATTAATGAAGCTGGAAAAAATAGGGAAAGTAGTGAAGAAGAAGAAGGAGAAGAAGAAGAAGAAGAAGAGGAAGAAGAAGAAGAAGGAGAAGGAGAAGAAGAAGGAGAAGAAGAAGGAGGAGGAGAAGGAGGAGGAGAAGGAGGAGGAGAAGAAGGAGAAGAAGAAGGAGAAGAAGGAGAAGAAGAAGGAGAAGAAGGAGAAGAAGGAAAAGAAGAAGAAGAAGAAGAAGAAGAAAAAGAAGAAGAAGAAGGAGAAGAAGGAGAAGAAGGAGAAGAAGGAGAGGAGGAGGAGGAGGAGGAAGGGGAGAGGCAGAGGAGGGAGGCGCATGAGGAAAAGGAAAGTGGAGGAGGAGGAGGAAAGGAGGAAGATGGAGGAAAGCATAGAGGCCTTTGATTTTTCCAGGAAACAAATATTGATCATCTTGTTTCTTGGTCCAAAGCTATGCTTAAAGATTTCCCTAGAAGCCCTCACTCCCCTCTGCAAGTTTCTGGCCTCTCTGAAATCCAGAGCTTGCAGACTTAGCAATCTCTATCTGATAGGTAGAGTTTGCCATGCTCCAGGAGTGAGCTTGGGTGGCATGAACTTACAGATTCCAATATTATGGATTGAAATCTGGGAAATGTGATCTCTTAACTGCAATCAATAATCAGTTTTGCTTCTTAGAAAGCAATCTTGAAATCTCAGTGGCTTCCAGGTCTGCAAGCCAATTGCAGTACAGCTGACCTAGACTGGGTTCAGATGGGTAGCTCTGCTTCAAATTGCAATTCAAATAGGTGGGAATTGAGTTCAGTCTGCTCCATGTATCTTGTCCTCCTTGTACCAGCAGCCACCAGGGGTATGTGTTAAAGAAAAAAAATTCATGACACTTGTGGAAGATAGTAAGGCAACCTTTCTTCAAGATGGGCCATTGTTTTAGGTGTAACAAATACTGTAATGGAGTCTTGCAGTGGGGGAGAGAGATTGGATTTAACTCTGAATACGACAAGGAAAAGTGGGAATTTATAGCCAAGGAGCATGATGGGAGGTCAGTACATGGAAAATTACTAAGAAGAAACATCATGGGTAAGGGGTGTGGTAGGGAGGATTCTGGTGAAATGAAGCTGACAGGATTCTTGCTGAAGGCAGGCCAGGCTGACCAGACATCACCTGGGTGATGGTGGAGGCTGAGGAACCCAACTAGGTATGGAAGGTGATTAGGAAAGAAGATGGGGGATTATGACTAAACTGAGAGCAGGATTCCTACTAAAGTTGGACAATGTAGAGACAAACACAGAAGTCCAAAAGCTGAGGACTATTTGAAAAGTTCAGGGGATCCTGAGTAGAGCTTGGGCAAGGAGAGACTCATCAGAACACAGAGTCAGGCCAGAGCACACATGCATACTTAAGGCCTCTTTTTGTGTCATATATGAATATCTCTTTGGGCAAAGCAAGTCACTGAACTAAAGTTCAGTTCAATAGCTGAACTTTAAATCAATGGTATGGGGAATTATACTCCTCCTATAGTGCTTAAAAAAAATCCAAACTCTTCCATTACCTATGCGAACTTAGATTATTTGCTTAATCTTTGAGCTTCAGGTTCCTCCTCTAAAATATTGTTTCTGTGAAATTTAAGTGAGATAAAAATACAAAGCTCTTAGCCCACTGCATGATAGTAGATGTTTATATATGTATTTTCCCCCATCCTATGTATTCATTTAATGAATATCTGCAGGGATCCATTGACATAGAATTAAAAACAAAAACAAAAACAAAAAGTATTGTTCTGCAAAGCTTCAGGACATTGAGGGGGAAAGTGAGAAATCTGAAGAATAATCTGTCTTTTAGTGAAGAATGGTTTTGCAACACTCAAACACTCCTCCTGAAATCCAGATTTAATTAAACCTGTCAAGATGTTCCACACTGAGGCGAGGCAGTAGGAAAAAGCAATGGTGCTCTTGAGATAAAATTACCTTGGAGATAAAAAGCACTGTCCGGTCTGAAGGGGCATGGTGGTTTTGGGTCCCCAAGGTTCTAACTACGGCAGTTTATCTCAGCTTATCCCTCTAGTGCAGTCTTGACATCTGGGAAGTGTTTTCAAGGCAGTTTTGCTGTGGAACATATTTAGTTGAGATTAGCACAAAGGGAAGGATTGTCTTGCTTAAACCTTGAGCCAACATGGCCTAAGAAGTGCATTCGGGAGGTGTGAGTGGCTGGATCTTGGAAATGAGCCCCACTCTTTTCTTCTAAATGGCAGAGATTTCAGTAGGTGGCAATACTGGACCTCTGGTTTTACGATCAACAACAATGTGATGTTGCATTCAAGAAGAACCAGGTTTGGGTTATTTTTAACAATTTCAGCCTGAATTACTAAGGCATAGTAATAATCTCCAGCAATGTGAAAACCAGCTTCCTTGAAGGTGAAGATGAATTGCAGGTAGGGTTACCAGGCACAATATAGAATTTCCAGTTAAATTTGAATTTTAGGTAAACAAGAGATAATTTTTTAGTGATTAGTAAGTTTATACTAAAAGAAATTGTTGTCTACCTGAAATTCAAGTTTAACTGGGTGTTCTGAATTTTTTTTTGGTAAATCTAGCAATCCTAATTCCAGGAGGAAAGGGATCCTAGGGAAAGGGAAGCCTGAACAGCTGGACAGGCTCTAAGCTGGTATATGAGGATTGAAGGAATCACAGCACAGTCATCTAAAATGGTCTGGGAGAGTCAGGGAAAACTCTGATGGGCATGCCATTTAAGGAGAAACTCAAAACATACAGAATTGTCCAGGTAAAACGTGAGGGTGAGTGTGGAGTACTGTGCAGGAGTGGTTAGTGAAAAAGGCAGCAAGAAAATCATGCACAATTTTGTGGAAATGAGAACCAGCATGGCATATTCAAGACATAGGAGTCATTTTTTTTCCCACCTATATATGCTAGGCCATTGAGGAATTTTATTTTTATTTTTAAAAATTAATTAATTAATTGATTGATTGATTTTTGGCTGCGTTGGGTCTTCATTGCTGCGAGTGGGCTTTCTCTAGCTGCGACGTGTGGGGGCTACTCTTTGTTGTGGTGCGTGGGCTTCTCATTGCGGTGGCTTCTCTTGTTGCAGAGCACAGGCTCTAGGCACACAGGCTTCAGTAGTTGTGGCACGCAGGCTCAGTAGTTGTGGCTCCTGGGGTCTAGAGCACAGGCTCAGTAGTTGTGGCGCATGGGCTTAGTTGCTCCGCGGCATGTGGGATCTTCCCGGACCAGGGCTTGAACCCGTGTCCCCTGCATTGGCAGGCGGATTCTTAACCACCGCGCCACCAGGAAGTCCCATAGGAGTCATTTTGATGTGGATGGATTGTAGAGTGAGAGAGGGGTGTGCTGGGAGGTAAAGAGGTGGACAGGGGCTAGATCCTGTCCAAGGATGTTCTTAGCAAAATTAAGGCATGGTTTCTAAGTGAAAGAAGTCAGACAGAGAAAGACAAATACTGTATGATACCACTTACATGTGGAATCTAAACAATACAGCAAACTAGTGAATAAAACAAAAAGAAGCAGATTCACAGACATAGAGAACAAACTAATGGTTACCAGTGGGGGTGGGGAGGGGCAAGACAGGAGTCGGGAAGTAGGAGATACAGACTATTGGATGTAAGGTGGGCTCAAGGATGTATTGTACAACATGGGGAATATAGCCAACATTTTGTAATAACTGTAAATGGAAAGTAACCTTTAAGAAACGTTTAAAAAATAAAAAACAGAAATGCACGCACAGACATAGAAAACAAACTTATGGTTACCAAAGGGGAAGGGGAGGAGAGGGATAAATCTGGAGTTTGGGATTAACAGATACACACTATGTATACTATATATAAAATAGATAACCAACAAGGACCTACTGGTACAGGAAAGTATACTCAAAATTTTGTAATAACCTATAAGGGAAAAGAATCTGAAAAAGGCTATATAGATAGATAGATAGATAGATATTTATTTATTTATCTGAATCACCTTGCTGTACACCTGAAACTAACACAACACTGTAAATCAACTATACTTCAATTAAAAAAGAACTGTATAAAAATTTTTAAAAATTTAAAAATTAAAAAAAAATTAAGGCATGGCTTTTGTGAGCACAGTTAGGTACACTCACAGGTGCTACCTCACTGATCCTCCAAACAACCTTGGGAAATGCACAGTGTCTCACCTAATGTCATGCATCTACGGCCAGAGCCCAGCAGCCTCCGATGTACCAGTGTAGACTCAGCCCAGTGGAGATGTTCCACACCAAATGGCACCAGCTCAACTCAGCCCCTCCTTTCTTGGTGAACTGTAAATGCAGGGAGCACGAGGACACAGGCGGGGGCTCTAACCTCACTCACTTACCTTCCTCAGCAGGGTTTGGCAATCTTCCTGGCTTCTTAGGAGGCCTGCTGTGTATCTAAGAACCAGGGAGGCTGGGGAACAGTGTGAGTCCTTGGGTGATGGATGAATTCCTCTTGCACTTTATGACCCTGTATATTCTTAAAATCCATTTACAACAAGCTAAGTAATCTCTGAGTGTCTCTTCTTTCAATCTTGGGAGACAGACCTCCTGGATCATTATAGTCCCTGTGTTTTCTGGGCAGGCCAGGTCACTGAAATAAGAGTGGACTTTCTCACAGAGCAGCATTGTAAATTGGAGTTAAACTCACACATGTTCCTTCCTTTTATGAAGGAATTGACTAATTATACTCCACCCTAGACACTAGGCACAATATTTACTGGTTATTAGCCTGAGCTTCTGATTCCTAACAACAGGGTGAGTATCAGATCTCTTGCAGCCCAAACTCCTCACCCAGCAGAGAGGGAGAAGATCAGCTGGACTTAATCTGGGTAAAGCTTAATTCAGTTTGATTTCCCCAATATTTTTGAGACCAAACCAAAGCACAGGACCAGAGGGGGTGACAGGGACTCAAACACAGTGCCCCTACTTCCTAATACAATTAAATCTTCCGTTCTTTTTGACCACCAGAAGACTGGCTATCCCTTTTCTTTTCCAGTAAGGAAGTCTGGTGTCATTTATAGATCCAGACAGGAGAGTGTACCTGGCCAGTGCATCGTGCATCATAGCTGTTCTAAAGTATTTTCAATGAATACATGTTCACGAGTGAATTTGTGACATTGTCAGGGAGAAAATGAAAAAACAGGGAAAGGTAAATTTGGTCTGAGGTAGCTGACCTCTAATAAACTACTGCCCAATAGATTTGGTGACCTGGATCCAAGCTAGTGTAGATATTAGAAAGGAGTGGGAAGAAGTGTTTTGGCTCCACTGTTGGAGCAGATTTGCAATAAATAGCACCCAACTCAGTACCACGTAACCTTGGGGAAGTTAACTATATACATTGTCTGGTCCTCAGTCTCCCTATGTGTACAATGGGCATCGTGATATTGCCCACTCCATAGCGTTGGTCATTCCACAAACGTTTTTTGAGCACTGACTTTGTTCATAGTGTTCTTGGCAGTGAAGATGTGGCATAGAGCAAGATAGAATAATTCCTTACCTCCCACCCCAGTTGCTTACATTCTACTATGGGAGACTGATATAAACAACTAAATGAATGAATAAACTTTACTGTGTTATGGAGTGCTAAGCACGGTTAAAGGCAATAAAAGAATATAATGTGATTGTGATGAGGCTGGATGATGACCCACTAAACTGGGATCATCAGGGACGTCTTCTCTGAAGAGATGATATTTAGCTTGAATCTAAGATGATGACAAGAAGGCAGGTGTTTGAAGAGCTATATAAAGAGCATTCTAGGAAGCTGGTGCAAATGCTCTGACAATGGAAGAATTAGCATGTTTTAGGATTAAATGAAATTATGCATGTAGAATATTTAGCACAGTGCTCAGGACGTGATAAACATAAGATGAAGAGTAGCTGTGATAATGCTGAGGATGAAGATGAGGAGGAGGAGCAGATGGGAGAGGATTATGAATTGTCACTAGAGTCTGGCCATGGCGACAGGCGTCCACCTCTCTGGAAAGAGACAGCAAGAACCAGTCTATGTGTGCTGTTGTTCCGAGCAGATGCATAGACAATTTTGGTGAGATGGATAACAAAGCTTCCACTTGGTTTAAAAACTTTTCCTGAACTCATCAGATAGTTATATCTGAACCACAGGATTGGGGGACATGGGAGCTCCTAATAGCCCTTCTCATTCTGGTGAGTTCTGGCCCTGAAACCAGGTAGAGTCGAAGCTGCAGGTTGGAGGTATTGCTTTCTGCAGTTGAGCAGAGCTGGGACAGCAGGAGCTAACACTTCCTGCCCTTGATTTACCAGTCTAATCCACGGCCCAGGGAACCTTCATTCCACACACTTCAGAAGCTCTGGCAGCCTAGCCCCAGCTCAGAGGAATCCAGAGCTGAGTTTATAAGCATGCAGGTACCTACAGAGAAACTGGCAGAGAAGTACTGTTGCTGAGCGTGCCTTCATCTTGGATCTTTGTTGCAAATACTCTGGTGCCAGATCTCATTACTGCTCTGAGAAGGTCCTTGAAAGGGTTGCCTCTTCCCCAACACCTCCTTCTAAGCGGGCTCAGACTTTTGTGGTGTCTGCTGCATTCCCCCTGACAAAGGAACATTTATATTTGATGGTGTTGGGATGAATTATGCACACATTCCACTGAACACAGATTTAATGAGGAGATTTCTTTTCTGTTCCTTGCTTTGGCTTTTAATGGATTCTAGCCTTTGAATTAAGCATTGGATCAGCAACTTGATGCTGCAGGAGAGAGAAGAACTGTCCCTCCAACTAGGGACTTGGAGGTGGCTGTTTGGAAGTCAGCTCCATCTATAGGTTTGCTCCACCTGGACCTCATTTCTGGGTCTCGGGTGAATCCAGTGATGAGGTCCTCCTTTAGGGTCAGAGAACAAAGATCATGCTGAGCCAGAGATGAATAAAACTAGAGCTCTAAGAAAAGGGATAACCCAAAGGTCATGATCAGCCATAGCTGAAGAAGTACAATTCTGAAGGAAAACCATGGAACTGCAAATAGAAAAGTTTTCAGGGGCTCAGAAACTGGGACGGTTACTGCACAGCCTCTGTTATCTGTCTTAATCTGTTACCAATAGCTTGATTGTTTTCTTATAAGGAAACAACTTCTCTATTTCAAACTGATATGGTCCAAGGAGGGGTTGACTGCCTCCCTGCCTCAGAGTGGACTAGCCAATCAGAGCCTTACATCACTTTGGGTAGATAATTGATTCAGGTGTGGGCACATACCTAAAACTACAATCAGTCTTGGGATGCTTGCCAGAAATTAAGGAAAGAAGATGCTTTTTCTTTGCTCTCTGCACTTGCTAAGTGGTAGAATACACGTCTATGGAGCTCTTGTGGAACACCACATGGAGAGGACTCTGGACATAAGTAACTGGTCAAGAGCAAATAAAGCATATCTCGGAGAAATAAAGGCCAATACTGAACGTACATGATATTACCTGAGTTCCTGGATCCAGCCATACATGAAGCTAATTATAAACTAATACATTGCAACTTTTATTAAAATATTTTGGGGCTTCCCTGGTGGTGCAGTGGTTAAGAATCCGCCTGCTAATGCAGGGTACACGGGTTCAAGCCCTGGCCTGGGAAGATCCCATATGCCGTGGAGCAACTCAGCCCATGCACCACAACTACTGAACCTGCACTCTAGAGCCCACAAGCCACAACTACTGAGCCCACGTGCCACAACTACTGAAGCCTGTGCACCTAGAGCCCATGCTCCACAACAAGAGAAGCCACCACAATGAGAAGCCCGCGCACCGCAACGAAGAGTAGCCCCCACTGGCCGCAACTAAAGAAAGCCCGCGCACAGCAGCAAAGACCCAACACAGCCAAAATAAAGAAATAAATTTATTTAAAAAAATATTTTGAGCTGGCTTTGTTTCCTTTAAAAAAGGAATAATCTTCACTTATATGAAACTTGAGAGGAAACCAAAAAGATCAGGAAAAGAGCATAAAGAAGTTCAAGGAGAAATGGGTCAGAACATAGTAGGGAATGGAGAACTATTTTTATGGGGTGTTGGTATTTGGCATGAAGCTAAATCTTTTGCTTGTAGATAAAGGGCTGATCTGGCCATGTCTCAGTTCCTGTGTCATTCTTGTCAGAGCTAGAGTTTGGAACTATAATAAGAGCAAAATTTTTGCTGTGAAATTGCTCCATATGAAAATAGAAAAAAATTGGAATCCGTTTATACTGTACAGGAAATTGAGCCAAGAGTTAAATAGGTTTGAAGAGTTAGTTGCAGAAATAATTTCTCCATGAAAATATAGAAACTTTATTAGAATCTTGATTAAAATAGTTAAGTCATCCCCTTGTTTTAATACTTATGATGGTTTCAATCACACTTACAATGAATTCTGAAGTCTTTATCTAAATAGTACATGATCTGGCTCTTGCCAGCCTATTTGATGACAGGATCTACATCCCCTTTCTGCCTAAATAACCTCAAGTCACAACAGCTTCTTTTTATCCCTTAAGAGTCAAGTTTATTCCTATCCTTTGTACATGCTATTACCTCTGCCTGGAATGCTCTTCCTCATCCTCATTCTCTTCTCAGTGCAAACATCATCCCTTCAGAGAACCCTCCTCTGAACAGTCCATCTAAAATAATTCCCGGGCTTCCCTGGTGGCGCAGTGGTTGAGAGTCCACCTGCCGATGCAGGGGACATGGGTTCGTGCCCCGGTCTGGGAAGATCCCACATGCTGCGGAGTGGCTGGGCCTGTGAGCCATGGCCGCTGAGCCTGCGCGTCCGGAGCCTGTGCTCTGCAATGGGAGAGGCTGAAACAGTGAGAGGCCCGCGTACAGCAAAAAAAAAAAAAAAAAAAAAAAATCCCTCAGTCACTCCTTGTTCCACTGGAATGTCTTCATAGCGTTTTTCATTATCTGAAATCATCTTATTTATTTGTTTCCTTGCTTATTTCTGTCTCTCTCAAAAAACTGTAAAGTACTTAAGATCAGGGGTCCTGTGTTCTTGTGCACTGCTGAAACCCAGTAGGTATTCAACAAATTAATTCCTACCTCACATCCCAGCCAGAGGTGGCTCACTCTCCACCAATATCATTTTTCCTGAGTTTGATTTAAGGTACATGCTGCCTGGGTAGACACTTCTTCCAGGATACCTTTTCAAGGAGGGGCTTGTTGCCCCACTGTGGGGAGGGTGGTCAGTAGGCAGGTTTTATATCAGTTCCTTCAAGGTCTTCCTGTCCTCACCTGAGTTTGTGCCCTTCCTTGGGTAGCCTGATTCTAGCAACTGAGGGAGGCAAGGGTATAAATGTACAGACATCTCAGCCCATCATGGGTCGACTATGATGGGCAATTCTTTTTTTTAAAAATAAATTTACTTATTTATGTATTTTTGGCTGCATCGGGTCTTCATTGCTGCACGTGGGCTTTCTCTAGTTGTGGTGAGCAGGGGCTACTCTTCGTTGCGGTGCATGGGCTTCTCATTGCGGTGGCTTCTCTTGTTGCAGAGCACGGGATCTAGGTGTGCGGGCTTCAGTAGTTGTGACATGCAGGCTCAGTAGTTGTGGCCGATGGGCTTAGTTGCTCCATGGCATGTGGGATCTTCCTGGACCAGGGATCGAACCCGTGTCCCCTGCATTGGCAGGCAGATTCTTAACCACTGCGCCACCAGGGAAGTCCTCTGATGGACAATTCTTACTCCAGATTTTCCTACCAGGTTGGCCAAGGCATCGCAGTTTGACTTCCCTCTGCCTAATCTTGCTTCATACTTCCTTCTACGGGTGTTGATCCCTAAGGCCCATCTTCCACCACAAACACAGTCTCAGCACCTGCTATTGGAGATTCAACCTGCAATAACACTCAGCTAAGTTGACATTACCCTTCATCCCTTGCAACTAGAGGTGACCAGATGAGCAAGTTCTTGTCTATGGAAATGAGGTGTAACATTTCTGTCTTGTTTCTTAAAAGCTAATTGCCTGCCCTTCTCTCTTCCTCTCTTTTAGGGGCTGCAACACAGACATAATGGTGCCTAGCAAGCTTTGACCATGCATACCAGGGTGCAATGATGAGACAGAAGCACCCTGGTTCCTTTGACAACTTCATGGGACAGAAGCCTCTATCTACACTGGACCAACGTACTTCCAGACTGTGGCACACCAGCTAAATAAACTTCTGTTTTGTTTGGTAAGCTACACTTTGTCCCCCCTGCCCCTGTTATAGCCATTTAGGTTATACTATAATTAATACAGCTTGGAAGAAATTTACCCCTCTTGACACAGAGTCTTGGGGATCCGTTTACTCCGAAGTCTCCTTTTGTATCCAAGACTCAGTAATCCAGGATTGAGCTCTGGGGACCTAGATATACCTAGGTATATAGATATATATTATGGTGCCTCCTAACCTTTTCCTGTATGGACCCATTTCCAGCCAATCTCGTTCCTCAATCTGTCAGCATAACTGCGATCACCCATCTGACACCTGAGTCCTGAGTCATTACCACCTAGTTTCATTTTTTTTTCTTTTATTGAAGTATAGTTGATTCACAGTGTTGTTTTAGTTTCTGGTTTACAGCAAATTGATTCAGATATATATATATATATATATATATAGATTATATATATATATAGATAGATAGATAGATATAGATATAGATATAGTTATAGATATAGATATCCCTGTGGTGCTATACTGCTACACAGTTGTTCCTCATTGTTTAACTATTTTATATATAGTAGTTTGTATCTGCTAATCCCAAACTCCTAATTTATCCCTCCCCCATCTGTCCACTTTGGTGACTATAAGTCTGTTCTCTATGTCTGTGAGTTAGTTTCTGTTTTGTAAGTAAGTTCATTTGTATCATATTTTAGATTCCACATATAAGTAATATCATAGATATTTGTCTTTCTCTGTCTGACTTACTTCACTTAGTATGATAATCTCTGGGTCCATCCATGTTGCTGCAAATGGCATTATTGCAGTCTTTTTTGTGGCTGAATAATATTCCATTGTGTATATATACCACATCTTCTTTATCCATTCTTCTGTCAGTGGATATTTAGGTTGATTTCATGTCTTGGCTATTGTAAATAGTGTGCTACTATAAACATTGGGGTGCATGTATCTTTTTGAATTAGAGTTTTCTCCAGATATATGCCCAGGAGTGGGGTTGCTGGATCATATGCTTTCTCATCTCCATGCTTCACTCACACTGTTGGACACCCCTGCACCACCACTCCACTGTTAGGACACATTTACTGACACGGACACCATGCATGTCCCTAGTCCCCACACAGCTGGCCTTTTTAAGGCCACTCAGACAGAGCCACTGCTTCACCCCAGACAATCCCGAATTGTTCCTCCTGTCTTGATCTGAGCGACCCCAAACTACCCAGTTCTAGCAACATGTCATCTCTCGATTTGACCTACTGATGTGAAATGAACACACACACAGACATCCACAAATGTAAATCTTAGATCACATGTATAGAATCATAGTGTTTAGACTGAGGGAGATGATGGTTCCATCCCTAAATAATCAGACTAAATTTGGAATATTTTGTCTTTAGCCCAGAGTGTGTTATTTTAATAATTCAGTAGAAAAACTGGAGCATGTTCTCAGGAGGATATTAATTTATTCACTAATTCATTCAACAAACATTGAGCACTCACTATGTGCTAAACATTGTGCTGTATGATGAGGACATATGGATGAACATGACATAATTAGGGAGTGGGATGAAGTGAGAAATCTCGATGTTTTCCACAAAGGAAAGTTGGAGAATTCAAAACCCACACAAACACACAATATGGGGGACATTTTAAGGAACTACAGATATTCCATCTTCAAATATCTGAATGAATATCATAACAAAGAAAGATTTCACTTGTTCTGTGTAGCTCCTAAGGGCATTAGTTACAAAGGACTTTTTTCTGCTCTATAAAAAATAATTTGGCATTAACCAAGGAGGTGGTGTTATGTTTGCGCTTTGTGGTACATAGGCAGAAGCTGTCGATCATCAGGGATGATGTGAACAAGATTTCTTTCACTCGTTCAACAAGCATTGATTGAGAAACTACTATGTGCAGACACTGTTCTGGACATTAAGGGCAGAGCAGAGATAGTTTTCCTCTTCTTATGGAATTGACTTTCCTGCTTAGTCTGGTGATGTGGGAAGGGGTGAAATTCCACATGGGATTGAAAAGCCAGCCCCAAGATCAATGTCAATGTTAGATCTGGCACAAAGATGGGAGAGCTAGACTTGAGAAAGGGGACTAGGTATTAATCTGAACTCTGCTAGCTATGGATTTTATGATATCAGACAGGGCAATGAATCTCTTTGATTCATCTTCTCCATTAGTAAAATAATCTTTTAAATTTTCACTCAAGCATCACTGTTTCCTTGTAGTCTGGCTTATCTGGAGAAGATTATGGAGAAATTCCACGTTCCTTGCATGCCTATAGCTTCCCTCTAAAGAAAGCAACCTCAGGTGGCTCTTTACAGTATAAAGAGTTTGTTCCAAGCTTAAGAATTAAACCAGCCCTCATATGACTATTATAGCTGTTTTAGGAGTTGGTTACTAATCAATGATGAGATAGAAGGATGGAGGCCATCTGCCCTTGAGGGACCTTGATGACAATTCTACCCAGTAGAATCCATCATATTGGACGGTGACAGACAACTCACCAGACTCTATCTGAAGCAGATGCTCTCAGGGAAGGTGGGGTATTAGAGCTGTCATACCCCATCTTCCTGGTTTTCCATGGGACCACTACACTATCAAATCTACTTTGGAGTGCTTAGCTGACCAAAGATAATGTTCCCCATATTACTCTCCTGCCTAAAATTCTGTTGACTTTCCATTGCTCTTAGAAGAAAAACAAGAACGCTGGATGAACTACAAGTCCCTTCATGTCTGGCTTCTGCCCATCTTCAGTCGTGGCTCACTGGAAACTGGCTCAAATCCTTTGGCTCTAATTTTATTGTCCTTTAGTTTCCTCCAATGTTCCACAGAGCTTTTGCATATCCTATTCCATATCGCTTTGCTCATTTACTTCTCCTGTTCACCACTGAATCCACAGTTCCTAGCACAGTTGCTGACACAAAGTAGGCACCAAAGAAATACATGGATATTGCCTTCATTTTATAAAAATATTTACCATAACTCCCATCACCATAGGTCATCTGAACATGTAAGCTTCCTCAAAACCTACCTGATATACTAATACGTATAACATATATATGAGGCAGAATGTCATGGTGGTAAAGCATTTAGGCTCTAGGAGTAAAATCTGTGTTTGGGTTAAATCCCTATTTCTACATTTACTGACTGGATTAATTTAGGCAGCTTAGTAAACTCTGTGTGCCTTGGTTTTTCAACCTGTAAATGAAGTCTGCTAATACTAACTCCCAATATCTATGTTTGTTGTGAAGATCCAGTGACCTTATACCAACCATGCTGAGCATACAGCTAGCACTTAACAAGTTGCGTTTATTACATATTAGATTCCAGATAGAGTCGATTGCTTTCTTCTTTATTACCTCCCTCCAAACTACTTCATACAATGGGAATTTTAAAAATTAGGAATGGAAGGTGTAGCATAGCCACATGCATATACCATTTCTTTGAAATCTACCCTTTCATTGCATCCCAGGGAGTGTAAAATGATCCTAATGTGGTGAGATAGGAGTAAATAGGGTTCTAAATGGGTCTGTGTTCTCTCTCCTGAGTAAGCTGAGTCAGCAAAAGAGTTGGGGTCATAGCTGTATAGCTTATTCTCATATCACTTACATCTGGAGTGGCTATATGGATTCCAGAAGAAAATGCTTATGGAAGTGCCATGTATAGTAGATGCTCAGGAAATGTTTACAATTCTGCATTTGAGTAAAAAGACCTGCTTGCTATTAACTGAGCTCAATTGACAGGGGTAATTCTGGCTGATTGTGTTCCCTGGGGAGCCCCAAACATTGTTAATGAAAGAAATTCCATAGTTATATGAGAGGCTTGTATTGTGTAGATTCTGAGAGTGGTTCATTAATTCACAATTCTGAGTTTTATTAAATTAATTTGAATTTTAATGAAAAAGAATAAAAAAAAACTAAGCCAAAGTGATTCCTGTCTTGGGGAGAAGATAGTATTTCTATGCAGGTTCAGGGAGTAGGAGGCCAGAAAGGAGCTAGAGGCCTCCTATATTTCCCCAGAGGTTAGAATCCATCGACTCACAGAGCAGGAAGTTTAAAAAAAGATTATCTTCTACACAGAAATGGTGAGCTTGTCAGAAATGGGAAAATGTCACCTGAAAGATGACAGAACATGAGCAAAATGGGCTGGTAAGTAGGTAAGCCACAGCTCGGCAGCGCAGGTACTGGGACGCAGCCCAGCTGTCGGTAGAACCCCCAGGAGGGTCTTTAGTCTAAAGGACTGGTGATGTTTCTTCTTAGGTGGGTGAATGATGCTTCAGACCCTTCAGTCTCCAAAGCTAATGCCAGATAGTACTCAGGAATATTTTGGTTCCAAGCAGTCAACCACCAAATCAAACTGCCTTAGGCAATAAAGTGTTTGGCTGAATTAATGGAAAAGACAAAGGGTAGGGTTTTAGGAATAGCTGGATCCAGGTGCTCAAATGAGGCCCTCAGGAACTGTGCCCTTTCTTCTCTGGGTTCAGTTTTCCCAACATTGGCTTTAATCTCAGACAGGTTCCTGCTATGGGTCATGAAGTTGGTCACAAGCAACTCCAGAGCTTCAAGCTTATATCCTATCCGCCTGATAATCCCAGTGTGAAGAGAGCGTCTCTTGGTCAGTATTCTTGTGGTAGTTCTGAGATTTCATTTTATTGGCCCAGCTTGAGTCACATGCCTATCCCCTAGTTATTGTTGTAAGGGATTGTGGTGGGCTCTGATTGGCCAGCTTGGGTCATGAGTTCCCTCCAAGAGCTAGAACTTTTAGGTAGCCAGTCCCATAAGAAAGACACAGTCATAAACTGAGGTTGGTTGTTTCCTCACAAGATAATTGGGGTGCCAGTATTGTCTTCAGGGAAGAAAGCTGTGGTCAGGAATTCTAGTGTCTGGGGCAAGGTGAAAATCAGGATCGGAGTCAGGAGATGAATCGTAAACCTTAGAATAACATGGTGAAGATAAAAGTCCATGTTTGCTGGATATATATGAGAATTTATCTTATTTAGCATCATATCCCTAGTATTTCTCTTTGTGCCTGGCACATAGTAGGTGGGCAATAAATATTTGTTAAATAATGACCGAAAGTATATTATAGTAACTATTACTACTAATATGATGATAATAACAGTAGTGTATAAACAATAAAACAAGCAGGATATTCAAGAGAAACAGCCAACTGCTGTATAACCATTAGCTAATATGTACTGAGTGATTTCTCTGTGCCAAGTACTGTGCTAAGCACTTTATTCCCAGTAACTCATTTAATCTTCACAACAATCCTATAAAGGCAAGGCTTGCATTATCCCCATATTACAAATGAAGCTCAAAGAGATTATTTGTTCAAGGTTATTGGATTAGTTAATCTAGACTATAGCTGCCCCCCACCCAGTTTCAGGGTGCAGACAAATAAGTTTTTGCTCAAGTCCACTGTGGCTGGGTAGGGCAGTTTCTCCTACACAAAGTCATTCAGGCACCTGTTCCTTCCATTGTGGAGCTCTCCCCTCTTCCAAGGCCATGTTCTGCTGTACATCATCCAGTCAGTGAAGAAAGAGAGAGAACGTGGAGAAAGTTCACTGACCCTTGACCAGCAGCTTGATGGCAGCGGTACAACTCACTGATGTTCACATTCCATTGATAGAATCCAAGGAGGGCTGATCCAAGCCCCCTGATCCAAGGAGGGCTGGGAATACAGTCTCTCTGCATGCCAAGGAAATGGCATATTATGTCTTGGTGATGCAACAGTCATGTGTTCACCTACACTCATGATATCCCACCACGCACAAGTCACCCACACTGCACTCATGCATACACACTCAAGCACTTACACTTGTCTTTTCACCTGGGTATTACTCAAGTTCTATTTACCTTTGCCCCACCTCCACTTTCTTGCTGTATCTCTGCTCTGACCTCCTCCTAGACTCCCACCACGGGTGGAGAGAACTTTGTGGGAGACCTCTGGGCCAGAGGTACACAAGCTGAGCATCCATGTGGGGACTGGAGGCAAAACGTGATGACCTTCACTCTTCATCTCAATCAAATTCCACCTGCAGAAGTTCTCTCTGCTGCAGCAACCTCAAAGCCAAAATAATTTGATAATTTGATTCTAAAGAGATTCAGTGATATTAGTTGACTGAATAAGAAATGTGCCTTCTAAAGCCATCCCTCTTTCCAATCTCTTTGATCATTAGATTTGTTCTTAATCTCACACACAGATATTCTGTGATTTTTTTTCTTTTTGGCAGGTTAATTAAACCTGTCTTTAATTTTTCCTTTTTCTAATTCTGTCTGAGTGCTGGGGAAAAGATCTGAGTCTCTCATCTCTGGCAGCATTTGTCATGGAATATTCCAGATATCTGGAACCATAAACCATCCCCTCATTGAACTTGAGCTCCCCAGCACTGCTCATTTCAGGCTTCTAGGACTCATACCTCATTGTTTTAGTAACTAACTTGGGGGGAGGGTCACTTAACAAGAAAATTGAACCATAAAAAACTCATGAAATTGGATATTTAAGCATTCAAAGTAATTGATATTGAAGAAAAAGTATGATAGACTAGAATTATATCCACACAATCTACTGCCCGTTCGTTGGGATGTCCATATAACCCTAATCTAAAATGATGATAGGTCGTTACAGATGCAGTCAAACACAACGGTCTTCATGCCATATATCAACATCCATGTGCTCAAAAAATCCCCCTTGTCTTTTTGTCCCTACATTCCTAAAGCAGAAGGTTGAGATCTGATTTTTTCAGATTAGATGACAATTTCTGGGGCATTGTGTCCTAGAAGTTCCATATTAAATATAAGACTCAGAAAAATATTAAAAAGGTTCAAATACCAGCTAGCTAGCTGGAAGTAAAAGTATGAGAGGTGATGCCCGAAAAAGACAAAAAGAAAAAGGTTAAGAAAAGGAAGAAAGAAAACCTCTCTATACTTAAGGCTGGAGGAGGCTGTTGGAAGAATTCTTCCCCAGCTCAAACACACACTACGGCTTTCCATGATTGCTCTTAAAGGTGGTTGGTTAGCACACACCGTGGTGCTTGCCTAATCTCAACGTGAACCTCAGATAAGAGAGGAAAAACAAAATCCAAACCAAAACAAAACAAATGAAGCGTAGAATCTGAGCCGAAGCCAGAGAAGCTTTGCATCACTCAATGTTCCCAGCCTCAAATATCCCCTCTGTAACACTGACGTCATTCTGCCTTCTCCCATCCCTGCTTGCTCCGGTCTGAAGGTTTTCCAGCCTCACGTGGCGGAGAAGCCCTCTTTGAATTTCACATCCTTCTTCTGCTACCTCCTCAGGGTATTTTTCTCTCTCCCACCTTTCACTCTGGGAGCACCAGTGGCTTTTTACCTGTATGCCTGTGGCACTTGGCTCACCTCTGAGGAAAAATGATCACACTCCACTGTTCCTGCCTAGTAGAGTCTTCCTGTCCTTTGTTGAGGGGTGGGCTCAAAGCCAGGGGCTAAGTTTTATCCATAATGCAACCTCAGAACCTTGTACACATAATTATACATACTAGTAGAGTACACAGTAATTACAGACTGGACTGAATTGACTTCATTTATTCATCATTTACTACTCAATAGATATTTAAAAGGTGTTTAGTTTATCTTCAATGTCTAATTCAATGATTTTCAAAATGTGGATTGCAACCCAGTAGTAGGTGATGAAATCATTTTACTAGGTTGCAAGTTGTAGTAAGAGAAAAAAAAAAAAATAGAACAGTATGAAATAGAATAGGATGGAATAGTGTAGAGTAGGCTAGACTAGATTAAGGCAGCCTAGGATAGAAAGTGTCAGAGTGCACTTCATAGAGAAGGTTAAGTATTATTTCTTTAAAAATATAGATTGGGGCTTCCCTGGTGGCGCAGTGGTTGAGAGCCCGCCTGCCAGTGCAGGGGACATGGGTTCGTGCCCTGGTCCGGGGAGATCCCACATGCCGTGGAGTGGCTGGGCCCGTGAGCCATGGCCGCTGAGCCTGCGCATCCAGGGCCTGTGCTCCGCAACGGGAGAGGCCACAACAGTGAGAGGCCCGCGTACTGCAAAAAAAATATATAGATAGATAGATAGATAGATTGTATCTGTCTATGTATATGTAACAATATAAATATGTACACATACACACTTGTGTCTGTGGGAAGGTGGGTGTGTTCTGGGTCATAACCTAAAATTTTTGAAAGTCCCTGATATAGATAACCTAATTTATGCTAAACTTTTGGTAGCAGAAAGAAGTAGATGATGACAGTGTATTTTGTCAAGTTACTATGACCATCAGGAAGTTCGGAGTCAAACTTTCAACACCAGTAAGGTAAGTTAATTAGCTCCCATGGGCTGCTTATTTGTGTTCTACTTTTAGGGTTGGTCTTGACTTTCTATCCCAATTTATATTTTCTTGGTTCAGAGACATAGTTATGTATAGATAAAAGCCCCTCTAATAGAATCTGTTGTTTTCAGTTGCCTGTCTTCTACTGCAAGCATGTTGGTTTTATATAGGGGAAACATTGGCTCACCATTCTCAGTCCATATTGTTCAGATTGAGAGGACCCTGCCCCTCCCAGGACCTAGAGGTCCCATAATCCATGCACGGTTGATCCCCATCCTTTATTCTCTGTCCGTGGAATTAGTTTAGGTTGAGTCATGTCACTCCAGTTGATCAAATGAGATCTAATTCTGGAATTTCGGCTGAAATTTTGGGGAATTTCTTCACAAGACAATGACTGGAGTTCCAACAGGCCTCACCATGGAGAGAGCCCATCTGAGAACAGCACTACACAAAGAAACACAGACTCATGGAGCAGAATGAATTCAGACAACATGTGCAACCCTACAACCAGCCATGGCCAAGGCCAGGCATATTTCCTCTTTCAAATTTAAGCCTGCTGGGGACTCCCCTGGTGATCCAGTGGTTAAGACTCCACGCTCCCAATGCACAGGGCACGGATTTGATCCCTGAGTGGGGAACTAAGATCCTGCATGCCACATGGAGCAGCCAAAAAAAAAAAAAAAAACCTGTTGGAGCTGATTTTGTTTGTTACAACTGAAACAACAGCACAGCATGGCAAACGCAGCCAACTTAAGACCTCTGTGAAATGGGGACTGTGGCACATTTGCATGGTTCTTCCCAGCTATTCACTTTTCCTCCATCTGAGAGGGTAGTACCTCTCCACCCCTTGACATTTGATTTGCCATTTGTGTTCAACTCCACCATGCCTTGGACATCAGGCTTGGTCATATGACTTGCTTTGGCCAATGGAAGGTGAGAAGTGGCCAAAAGCCAGCACCAAGCTAGAGCTTTACGAGTTCTTATATGAGCTTTCCCTCTGCCACAAGAAAGGCATGTCTCAGATGCTCCCTCAGCCTGGGTCATCCTGCGATGTAAAGACACATGGAGCAGAACCACACCTGACCCACAGCCAACCACACACAGCATAAGCAAGAAATAGACGCTTGCTGTTGTAAAATTGAGATTTGGGGCTTCTTTGTTTTCACAGCCATAAATAATTGACTTATTTTGCCTTCATCACTGCATCAACCCCATAAGTCATTTTCCAGTATACAATCGTGAGTGGACACACACACGCGTGTGCGCGCACACACATACATGCACACACACGCACATGCACACACACATCCAAATTCCTAGAGTTCTTCTCCACTGAACATTTTCCCTGGTGCTTAACAAGTAGAACTGAAATAGAAGAAACATTTCAAAACCCTCTGTGCACATTCCAGAATGAAAAACACAGAGTGGATAGAAGAAAACACTGTGCTGTAAAAGAGGTGAAATGATCTAGCCTGGAAGGCTGGCTTTGGGAAACAGGCAGTGGAGACACAACTGGCTGCCATGGTTAGATTGCAGCATGCAGATCTGGGCTATAAAAGGACACTGGACAATGGAGAGATGGGTTATAAGAGGTCTGTTCAAACTTTGATCACTGCAGAAGCGGAGAAGCTCTGGCTCCCGGGCGGTTGTCTGTGATTGGAATGAACTTTGAATGCATTAACTCAACTGCACTGTTGTAGATGTTGTAAGTATGTTGACAAACAAGACACGGTGTTCCAGGACTTCCCTGGTGGTCCAGTGGTTAAGACTTCGCCTTCCAACGCAGAGGGTGTGGGTTCGATCCCTGGTCAGGAAGCTAAGATCCCACATGCCTTGTGGCCAAAAAACCAAAACATAAAACAGAAGCAATATTGTAACAAATTCAATAAAGACTAAAAATGGTCCACATCAGAACAGAAAGAAAATCTTAAAAAAAAAAAAAAAGACACAGTGTTCCTGCTCTCATGATTCTTTTTTTTTAGTTAAAAATTACAGGTTTATTTTGAAAAAGAGATAAAAGTCAAAAAGCAAAAATAAAACCCAAAACAACCAAGTATATCAATAATTGTGACATACGTGAAGTAAAATATATATACACACATATAAATGTATATGTACATATATAGTCATACATATATGTATGAACTTACATGAAGAAAAAGCTTAGTAAGATGTCTGAAACCAAGGCTGGGCTTGAACAGATTTCTAATGAAATAAAACTAAAAGTTTTGCTTAAAATATCTAGGTAATGTTCATCAATGTTCAAGAAATTATGAGCACTCTTCTATATCCCATTTACAAAGGTCAGCAAAATAGGCTTCATGAAATGTTGTTTTAGCAGGATAGTTTTGGGTAATGATCCTGTTTCCTTATGAACAACTACTTAACTCATCCACTGTGTTGAGGTCTTCTTGTCTTTAAGAGTGTGATGAATACAAGGATGAGTGAACTCCGGTGATACAGAGAATACGACAGTATAAAAATACTGAAACATACATTTAAAGCAAAGGAGGGGACTTCCCTGTGGTCCAGTGGCAAAGAATCCACCTTCCAATGCAGGAGACGCGGGTTTGATTCCTGGTCAGGGAAATAAGATCCCACACGCCCCAGGGCAACTGCCTGCTCTCTTGATTGAAAGAAGGCAGAGCCATGTGACAGACAAGAAACAAATAAATACATTAGATGACTTCAGAATGTGCTTTGAGCTATGAAGATGGAGGCTGAAGTGATAAAGAATGCTGCAGTGATTGGTGGGGAGTACCTCTTTACAGGAGCAGTTCTGTTTAAGGGAGTTTAGAGCTGAATGATGAGAAGGCGGGAGATGATGAGGGGAAGAGTGTTCCAGGCAGAGAGAACGGTATGTGCAAGGACCCTGTGGCAGAGAATGCTGGCGGTTAGCAATATCTGAGTTTCTCCTCTCTTTCCTGGGCACATCAATGAACTGTGTCTCCAGTCCCCTGCAGTGGGGCAGGGCCACATACCTGAGTCCTAGCCAGTGGCATATGGGTGAAAATGATTCACCATTGCCAGGCTTGGCCATTGTAACCTGTCCAGTGTTCCTCCCTGCTTCCCCTGGGTCACCAGCTAATGTAGCCTTCGGGAACCATGACCTGAAGATGGCAGAGCCTCTGTCAGCTCTCAGCCTCTGAAAGAGCACCACCCCCTCCTCCACTGACTTGTACTGGACGGAGATGAGCGTGAACGAGAAACAAGGTTATTGTGCTGAGTCATTCAGGTCCTAGGGGATGTTTGTTAGGGTAGCTAGTCATCATTATCAGGTCTCACAATACTCTGAGGCAGGAAAGAACTTTCCATTGTCTTTGAATGGAAAGAAATTCTGTGTGGTCCCTAGAAAACGTACCCTACTCTCATGAGTAGAACAAGGGATGTGTCCTGGGTGCACTGCTTCCTCTACCCTCTTGAACCCCTTCACCTCTCAAACCTGCTATGAACTTCACTCCAGGCTGAGATGCAACAGTCGATAAACCCATTTGTCAGGTGAAGAAACTAAGTCCCAGAAAAAAAAAATCTGGGTTTCTAGCTTCTTTTAAAACATAGAGAAATTTAGCAGCAATATACCCACATTGATGGAGCTGGTGAGTCTCACTCCACAAAAGATTTATCACAGGCTCCCTACTTTATATCCTTCAGACCCTCTGTATATTTTATTCTTTGTACTATTTAACAAACACTTACACAGTACTTACTATGTGCTAGGTACTATTCTATGAGCTTTGCAAATAGTAACCCATATAATTACCTTAACAACCCTATGAAAGGGTTACTATTATTACAACCATTTGAGAGATGAAGAAACTGAGATGGTTAAGAGACTTGCCAAAGGTCACACAGTTCGCAAATGGTGGAGCAGGGATTTGAACCCAGGTATTTTGGTCTCCGAATTTCTGCTTTTCACCAGTACACTACGATGCCTTTTGTGGCTTGGCTGGTCTCTGTATTTGTGTCTGAGGCCCTTTAATAAACAAGTTAGATTATTTTACATGAATGGAACACAGCTGCCATCCAGCCTTTGTTATTTCCTTTCCAAATTTCTACCTATCAGCTGGGTCATTCTAGTAACTTCCTTTCCACCTCTGGCTGGGCTGCTTCCTGGGTGAGAAGGTGGTGGTATGATGTCCACTGAGCCCCTTTCCTAAGTAATGTTTAGAAAATCTTGGAAGCTAATTCCAAACATGAGCCAGGAAACCTTGCAAGAGATTGTATGTGGGAGGGAGCCTCACCAACACACAAGAGTGAAAAAGGGCTCTGTGTGTCATCTCCAATCATCCTCTCTCCGTACTTTCACTTTCAGAGCTCTCAGAGTCCCAGTGTCTTGAAGAGCTGTCATTTTATTTCTCCCAAATCCTCAGCCTTTGACGACAGCGTCATTCATAGTGACTGTTTCTTCTTTGAAGCACTCCAGGGAAATGCCCTGTGAGAAATTACGTTTTTACCATTTTTTCCCTAGAACCAAACTATTTAGGCTCTTCAGAGAATGGCCTTCCCTGAAGTACGCATCATCCTATGGAATGAGTTGGTCTCAATCTGGTGCTCCAAGCTTTGCAGAAAGATTGTCCGTGGAACTGAACTGAGAACTTACCTCAATCAGTTTCCCACTCACCCTACAGAAACTGCTGCCATCACGTTCCTAACAAAGAAGCTGTCTGCCTCCACTGGAACATGCTTCAATGACGAGAAGCTCATTACTTTGCCATTTCTGGACAGCTTGTAGGAATCGGGAACAAATGCCTTACATTGAACTAAAACCCGCTTTTTTGTAACTTGAATCCATTGGTCTTGCTTCAATCCCTTGGTCCATATGTAATGAATCAGCTTGATTCTCTTGCTCTCCCTTTCCTTTTTTCCTATTCTTTTTTTTTTTTGCGGTACGCGGGCCTCTCACTGTTGTGGCCTCTCCCGTTGCGGAGCACAGGCTCCGGACGCGCAGGCTCAGTGGCCATGGCTCATGGGCCTAGCCGCTCCGCGGCATGTGGGATCTTCCCGGACCGGGACACGAACCTGCATCGGCAGGCGGACTCTCAACCACTGCACCACCAGGGAAGCCCAGGAGAGTTCCTTTTGCCACAACTACTGAAGCCCAGGCACCTAGAGCCCGTGCTCTGCAACAAGAGAAGCTACCGCAGTGAGAAGCCTGCGCACCGCAAAGAGGAGTGACCCCTGCTCGCCGCAACTAGAGAAAGCCTGCGCACAGCAATGAAGACCCAATGCAGCCAAAAATAAATAAATAAATAAACAAAAATTTTTTTAAAAAAGAAGAAGGTGTGTAGAGGCAAAACAGTCAAGGGGAGAAAAGTGTCAAATTCCCCTCCCCTTATATGCTACATTTTCTCCATGACAATTCTTTGAGCCATAATATATATGCCAAATAAGACCCATTGGTTGATTGATGATTGATTGATTGATATAATCCAGTACCTTCTACTGTTCTTCATTTGATATGGATTCTGGTTGCCTCACCACTTTTTCTTCACATGCTGCAAGTCTTTTGGAAGGCCTACTCACAGAATGAGAATAAGATGCCAGGTCAGATGGGCCAAGGGACAAGGGCAGGGGAAGCTCTCCTTTCTCATTCTGAGCTCAGCCTGTCCATGTTTGTAGTTGTTTGCCTTGTCAAAACATCACTCTAATGATTTAGAGTGTGTTTGGAGGTGAACAGAATCTCCAGGTTCTTTTCCTTTTTGAGATATGAATAACACCTAAACCATGTTTCCTAATAGTACTATAATTGTGTGCTTGCATTCTTTAATTTAGATGTAAATTACATGTGGAGTAGAAGGCATGAACTACACTTGCACCCACCAGTTGCTTTTTCTGGATCATCCCTCTTGTTTAGATCTGGAGTTTGAGAAATTCCTTCAGTTTACACTCCTGTATGAAGGGGAAGCTAGTGCTTACCACGTGTCTGACACCATGCCAATTGTTTTACATTCATTATTTAATGGAATATGCACAGCAACCTTATCAGCTGAACTGATATTATCTTACCCTACACACACACACACACACACACACACACACATTTTACAGGTGACTAAAACAAGCGTCAGAGACACGAATTGTCCAAGGTTAGAAAGTGGTGGAGATACCATCCAGACCCCGACTGCCTAACTCTAGAGGAGAATCTCTCAGTAACTCAGCCATACTACCTTTCATGAAAATAGAATTTGGGATCCAGAGAAATCCTCTCCTGTCTCAGCTCAGTCCAGGCAAAATCAAATGGAAAAGGGGATCAGTGTCCCTTGGTCTTCTCAGATCAGCCAGTCAGAAGCATTCAACCTTGAAATCCACCTTAGTAAGTTCTGAGCCTGTTTTTCTCCAATTTCCAAGGAGTTGCATTTGGCATCCAGTAAATGACTTGAATCTCTGCCATTGTTGGTTTCATTTCCATAGCCTCCTCATGAATTTTGAGAAATAGCTGGTATTTTCTCCAAAACTTACCCTCTAATCCCCTGGGGATGAGGACATAAGCCGGATGAAACTCTGTTTCCAAGCCAGACTTCACCTTCTACCTTGGTGATTCTTGGATATGACCACCTGCCCCATGCTCATTAGTTACAGAGACACAGGGGGATTCATTCACCCATACAAATGCTGCCAGGGCAGAGAGGAGAGAGGCCTTGCATAAACAGCCAAACATAGAAAAATGTTTCATTCATTGTGTATTCTCCATTGATGTGTGTTTCCATGGTGACCTCTGATTATTTTTGAACCAGGAGTATTAATCCTATTGAATTTTTCTCTCCTAATAACTTAAGAAATTAATTTTCCATATTATAAAATTCAAATGAACAATCTCATGAACCAAGGTTTAGCAAGTTAAACTAATCCACCCAACAGCATTCTGGGCTCAGAAACACTGTTTTCCAGATGGGAAAGGGCAGGACCTGGTGGCAGATGAGCATGCCAGACTGCACTCTTGCTCTGATAGTTGGCTCTTTAATTACAAAACGCTGAGGCTCTTGTAGAATTGTTAGAATCTTCCAGAAAGGGCAAGGAATGCTGAGACACACAGAGCTTTATTTTCTCCTGCTTACAGATTTTCAAAACCTGCCTGGTCAGCCTGAGTATGTCTCAACACCTCTTTTCTTCATTCTAAGCTCATCCTTTCCCTAGTTTCTGAAACAAGAGCCAGAGACCTATGAATGGATGAGTCTTAGCATTAAGTTTACCCAACTGGACTCTGGAATTGGATGACTCAGGGACCATCTTTTGAGCTGCTGCCATATTATCCTTATGAAGAACTTTGGCCCAAGGCAACCCAGCTGCCTCCTGATAACAGCCTTGTTGGTCCTACATTTCCCCCCCACACAACCTCAATCATTTTAGCTCAGACTATAGGATTCATTTTTCTGCTTTGGCCTCTGCCTTATTGTCCATTTCCCTTCCATGGTGAATTTTACCATCATGATAATCATATACGTCTTGCCTTAAACTGTCTTGCATTTGCTACCCCCTTCAGGATTAGAAACATGCTATGAGAAGATTTTCTGGGCTTTTAACCAGTTGTTTTCCTGACTGCTTCCTTTCAGCTCTTTCACTGCTGTGCCTTGTCACTGTTTCAGGATGATGATGGAGATTCTTGGACGCTTTGGACACAATGTGTCACCAACCTAGAAGAAAATCCAGAGTTGGCCTTTGCAAATGGATCATATCCTCCAGATCTTATTCTGTACAAGTATGTAGGTCCTTACCAGACCCTGGGTTTATCCTCTTCCCACCTGCCACGTTGCCATAACCACCATTATCTTCCCAACAGAAGAGCAACATCTGAACAAAATCCACATTGTTGGCAGTTTCAGTCCTGGTTCTTTTAGTTGTAAAGAGCAGAAACACTTGCAATGCTGCTAATAAAAGTGATGTGTTTTATGACAAGGTTGCTTGGGGGTCTCACGCTATCATGGCAGGAACCAAAATAGATCAAGCTTTGCAGAAAAAGGGGCTGCTGGGACTGAAGCATCTCAGGCTCTCATGTTAACAATTTCTCTACACTGATTGGTTTCCTTTGTTTATTCACTCATGTGGTGAGTGTCCCTTTAAACTTTGACTCATATGTGGTCCTTAAGCAGCCACTGAGGCAGATGGGCACTTTTGCTTATATTGACTCCATAATAAGTTTTTAACTCGATTTCCAAATCTACCCTAGAAGAGGATGTGGACAAAGTAGACAATGGCCATTCAGGACAATGACTCTCCTGTTCGACTTTCCCATCCTAAGGCTGCAGGGATGTAGGCCAAGCTGGGCATGGACCAAGTCACAGGTCCTGAAAAAGGAGAGACCAAGTCCAAGGTCTCGATGGATTACACATCCTAAAAAGCATAGGGGCTGAAGGACAAAACTTGAATCCAAAATGAAGTAATAGGAAATATTAGAGCAAGAAGTTTTGAGAGAGCAACCTTGATAGGATCTGATTACTGCTACCCTAGAAATTGACACAGGAACGGAAGCACTCAGATTTGAAGCCTCAGCTCCTCACAGGACCAGCACTGGGGTTAACATGTGCCAACCGGGCTTCATAAAAACTGAAGTTACAATTTCCCATAGACCCTCTTTGCTTCTCATGGGCTCTCAGGGACCCCGACTTCTGAGTCATATAACTTCTAATCAGTGTACTTATTCAGGTGAACCAGGCCTCCCCATCAACCCGCTAGGTTATCCTCTGTGATGTCCAGATATTGTGAATAGTTTCTTAAGCCACCTCTTCTCCAGTGACTCTTAGCCAGACTCTGTGTTTCAGGTAAAATCACTCAGAAGTGGGAGGAGGAGAAGAAAAGAGCATTTGGGTTCACGATGCCACAGACGCTGCACTAGTTTATGCAGAGAGGCACAAGAGGGACTTGTACAGAGAGGCACAAGAGGGACTTTGGCCCCAATCCAATGTGGGAGACGTAGACACCAATTTATACACCACAGTGGGATCAGTGCTTTCAGAGGTTTGTTGAAAGGCTGGTGGACAAGGGAGAGGAAGTGACTTACTGGGATATTCTAGGAAAGCTTAACTGAAGAGGTGACATTTGAATTGGCACTTAAAAGATGAAAAAAAAAGTGCATCAGTTAGAGAAGTCAAGAAAGACATTCTAGGTTAAAATCAACAACAACAACTTATGCCAAAGCATGGCTCTGTGAAAGAACATGACACATATTAAGCAGGACCATTTTATCTGGAAGTGACAGAAAACCCTGTTCGAACTAGCTGCAACAACAACACGATGCACCCCAAATAAAAAGGGGTTCACTGAGTCATGTAACTGACACATTCAGGAATATATTAGGTTCAGGAAGGACTGGATACCGGCGCTCAAACAATATCATCAAAAACCTCTGCCTCTCTCTGTCGGTCTCTCTCATGTTCATGGGCACATTCATACTAACACACAGAATTTCTACAGCCTTCTCTCTTCACTTGCACATGCTCTTTTTTGCATCTTTCTCTGCCTTTCTTTCCCCACCATCTCTTCTATTCTAAGGCAGACTTCCTATGCATGGCACACATGCGCGCACACACGCACACACATACTTGTCTCGTGCTGTGACCTTTTTCACAAACATCATATGTTTGTCTCATAAGCAATTCTCACGCACAGAGACTTTTCTCTCACTCTCTCTGTCCCTCTGTCTCTCTTTCCATCTCTCATACTGTCTCTTCCCCACTCTCTCTTTTCCTGTTGTTTTTTCCCTTCCAAAGCTCTGTCTCTTTCCTACACAGGGATTCTCAACTCCCTATGGGGCATTTGGAAATGGGAAAGGACAATAATTTTGTGTTTCTCTCTCTTCTCTGTCTCTCTACCAAGATACGTCTCTCTCCTCCCTCTCCCATTTACCCAGTTCAGTCTTGTCAGACCCTTCTCTGATAAATAACCAACCAAGAAAAGGTGTAATAAAGCCAGCACTGACCGCAGGCCCAAGCTTTCGGCAGGAAAAATGCCTCTGAGAGGCTTTTCCAGCAAGAGCCAGGCACTTACTACCACAGCTGAGTATCTTGTTGCTCTCATTGTATCCACACATTAATATCAACAATAACTAAAACAAAGACTTTGCAAGAAAACAATCCCTTCAGTAAGATAGTCTCACAAATAATTGTTTAAAGGCAAGGGGGAAAAAAGTTTTAAAACTTATAACTCTCTTTGCTGCAAACCCTCTTCCGGTATGGCTCTGCTTCCTTACCATTGGGACTCAAGTTTGACTTTCTTAAGCTTCCAAATTAACCTGTCATGGTGGAGGACATTTGGAGATGACACTTGTCTACTCTCACCAGTGGACTGGCCTTTCTGTAGATTTTCTATGACATCCCATTTTCTCCAGGCTAAAGCCTGAGTGGCCCAGGAAATGGATGCGTCTACAGCTGGATGTGTGTCTGGGTTTGATGATGTATGTTTCTGTACGCCATTGTTGCAATGTACAAGCATCTGAGCCCTATATATGTACGTACCCCGGGGTCTACTGTTGTACCCCAGTGTCGGTGGGACGAGAGGAAGTGTTTCTGAGAGTATCTGTATGTGCTTTTTGTCTGGGTTTTTGAATGAATCGGAGTGTTTGTGTGTGAACAGCATTTATTTGACTTTCGATCCAACTGGGGACATGTTATTTTGAAACTCAGTATAAAAGATATGGAGATTATTTCTTGTTTTGGAGCATCTATTCTTCCAGTGGTGAATAATCAAAATGTAATGATAATTGGGTACTTTAGCTTTTTGAGAAAGAAAAATCAAGAAATGCACTCCTAGCATCCCCATCTTCAGAGAACAGGGCTGTTAGCTCAGGAGAGAGCCATAAGCAGCAGGCAAGATTCATCTGGGCTTCCCAAGATACAATTTTAGACATTAGAAGTGACACAAACTGAGGCTGAATTAACTGGAGAGTGTCAAGGGAGCAGGACTGGGCACAGGGAGAGAAGGGGAAGGTTTTCTTGGCTGGGTCCAGAGGTTTTCTCTCTAGGGGCAGACACTCAATCTCTGCTAGCTTTGTCCCGTCGTTCAGTGAAAGCCCTTTCTATTTTCCAAACAGAGGATTAGAAGCAACATTTTCAAGGTCACCCACTGCACAACAAGACCCACGCTTCCCTTTCAGGCTTGTTTTGTAGAATCTGCTTGAAGTTCATGTTCTTCTGGCTGTCACCTCCAAAGAGCTCGCCTGGCTGTGTATGTGTGTATCCAGGTGTGAATGCATGCACGGCTCTGTGTGCTGGTGCCCGACTCTGGCTGAGATTATGCACATGAATAAAGATGTGGATGATGTTTCTGTGTGTGTGTGTGTGTGTGTGTGTGTGTGTGTGTGTGAGAAAGAGAGAGAGACTTTGTGCACAATTTGTCAGATGTGTGATTGGCCATTGATCTCTTGTGTGAGATCCTTTGTGTGACCTCCCTGTGTGACAAATGATCCCATCATGCTGACTGTTAACCAAATCTGGGCCATGCTCAGTGCTACAAAGGCACAGGCACATGTAGTGATTGATGTGCACACACACACACACACACAGACGCACAAAGGGTTCTTCCCATAGGCACAAGTCATTACCATCTCCTACCCCAACACACACTACACACAAAGATATACCCAGCTACAGAGTCACTTGCAGAAGATTTGGATACAAAAATCCAGTCTCCTCTTTCATATGCAGTGGTTCTCAAACCCCTAGGAAGCATTTGGAAATGGGGACAGGGGACAGATTTGATGATCACATGACCTGTGGGTGCTAAAATACTTTGTGTCCCTGTTCAATGTATTTTGCAGCCTCATCTAGAATCAGTACATCCAAAGGGCCTATAGTGCTGCCACCCGGAGAAACACACACACACACACACAAACACACAATTAGAATCCCTCAAACACATACACATACAGGACAGCCCACCTCATACAAGCATGTAAATATAGATAGCCATGACCCATACAACATTAGACAATGACAAACAAGGCAAGAAAAATACACAACCAGTCATATACAACAGGTAAACAAAGAATCAAGCAACGCAGACAGCTAGTGACCAACTCCATCGTACAATTGCAAATTAAAGGGAATTTAACATGTTATTCTATACCTAAAATGTAGAAACTTTTTGTAAAGCTTATCTAACCTAATGTTGTTAATACGGCTTTTGAAAATATCTCTAGAATAATGTTTCTTGATTTTTTTTTTTTTTTTTTTTTGCGGTACGCGGGCCTCTCACTGTTGTGGCCTCTCCCATTGCAGAGCACAGGCTCCAGATGCGCAGGCTCAGCGGCCATGGCTCACGGGCCCAGCCACTCCGCGGCATGTGGGATCTTCCTGGACCGGGGCACAAACCCGCGTCCCCTGCTTCGACAGGCGGACTCTCAACCACTGCGCCACCAGGGAAGCCCCTGTTTCTTGACTTTTAATGTGCATACGAATCACCGTGGAATCTTGTCACCGTACAGATTCTGATTTGGTAGTCTGGGTGGGGCCTGAGATTCTGCATTTCCAACAAGCTCTCAGGGTTTACTGATGCTGCTGGTCTATAAGGTTCTAAAACACTGGTTCTCAAACTTGGCTACACATTCAGGTCACCCTGGGGCAGTGTCGGGTTCCATCAGAGAATTTGATTTAATTGTCTGGGGGTGATGCCTAGTCATAGGGACTTCTCAAGTCTCCCTGGATAATTCTAACCTGCAGCAAAGTTTGGGGACCACAGTTCCAGGCAACCACTCCTCCCCCTATGACATCACAGTCAGCACAAGTTTATCTCATCTGATTCTCTGATTCCTAGTTGTATGCGTCCCACACAATCCACTTTCATGTGGCCCCAAGAGGGATGGTATCACTGATCTGGTTCTGAAGCTCTCCTCCTGCTTCTGTATGCCTCATAAAGGGTGTGAACTTTATTCTACACTTGATAATATGTGAATTTCTCTTATAATAGAAGTTTTCAACCTTAGCAGCACATGAGAACCCCCCGGGCCCCACCTGCAGAGATTCTAATCCAACTGAAATGAGATTCGTATTTAACAAAACAAACCACACAACATAAAATTAAAACCTGCCCAGGCAATCCTGATGTGCAGCCAGAATGGAGGCCAACTGTCTTACAATGTCAAGCCCGGACCATTCACTACGGTGAAGGCATCCGTTTTGCTGGTCCATCTCCAGCGTCCCAGCCTAATCCCCTGCCTCTTGCCTGTACCATTCCCTCCTCACCACATTTCTGGGCATTTCCGTGTATGTCCTATTGTTCCATGCCTCTGAGATTTTGCACATTATGTTCTTTTTTACTAAATGTCTTCTCATATGTTCTGTATTTGGAAAATTCCTCTCTCCAGGGTCATCTTTTAGTGAAATCCTTTCTGACCCACCATGATAGATTTAATTATTCTTTCTTGGGGGCTACCTCTGGTCCTTTAGCATGTATCTATTATACTCCATTGTAAGTATATTATACTTACATGCATCTCATCTACCATACTAAGTCAGGAGCTCCTTGAGGGACCTGGGCTACAGGGTGGTATGGGGGATAGAGTCTGACGGAGCTGGGCTGGGATCTCTCTTCAGTTCCTGCTTATCTGGAACTGTGGACAAGTTACTGATCTCCGTGTGGCTTGGTTTCCCCCTTTGAAAATACAAACAAGAAAACCTGCAAGTGAGGGCTATTGTAAAGAAGGAATAGGAAATGATGCAGAGTAGGTGTTTGACAAAGGATAGATTTTACCCTTGTCCCATCACCTTGGGCTTAGCACTCTTCCCAGGATATAGCTGGAGTCAAGGCAATTTCATCTGCCTGACCTGGAAAGTCAAAACTGGGAGCCATGCACATTATGAGGTTTGCAGTAATTTTTGGAAAATAATTTTTGGAAATGAAATGAAATTCTGAATAGTCACTATAAAGGTGTTGATAATCTTTCATCTAAGAACCTCACTGGGGGGAATGCAGCCTGAGAAAACGAGAAAACAAAATGAACAAGCTGCCTGCACAAAGATGTTCATGGCTGTATTATCTATATTAATGAAAGGAAACAATATACCTGAAAGGTTTCTAAATGGACAAAATGGAATTTGTAAGGTGAATTATGGCACATCTTTATAAAATCATGTCAGTCAGTGATTTAAAAGTTCAGTACCAAAGATCTATAGAAATGCAGGGAAAATGCTGTGTTCCAATATTAAATTTAAAAAGTCAAATACAAAATGATTATTATTTATCTGAATTTCATCTGCAGGTGAAAAATACTTAAAGGAAATGTGTAGAAAGGAAATAAGTCATGTTTCATTTTATGGTTATTTATTTCTTATTTTCTCCTCATTGTTATAAAAAATAATTTATCTTAAAGTCTCTTTTTAATAAAGCCAGTCATTCTCTTTCCTCAGGTATAGAAATTGGTCTATTCTTTGCTTATGGAAAGACTTACATCAGATGAGTGCTTACAACAGATGAGAACTAGGGAATATACTTAGAAGATAAAGCTTCAGCTTGCTTCTTTGAGGAGCTATGGTTTCATGGATTAGACAGGAAGAGACATAGAAAATGATACTAAAATGTGAAAAGGAGGAAGCAGTATCAGAATAAAGGAAAATGCAAAGGATCTAGAATGGAAAGACGTGAGTCCTGGTTGCAACCTGTGTGGGTCAATGCTTATCACTCCTATTAAAACCTGCTGATGCCTCCCTGACTCTCCCAGCAAAAAGCCAATCTCCTTACAGTAGCCTCCAAAGCCCCACATGACCTGGATCAGCTCCCTGTCCTCATCACCTGGCACCTTCTGCCTTGCTCACCTGGCTCCAGCCACTCTGTTCTCTTTGCTGCAATTTCACATACCAAGCCAAGCATGCTGGCCCTAGGGCCTTTGCAACCACTGCTTCCTCTGCCTAAAAATACCTCTTCCCCAATGCCCAGGTTGCACCAACTCTCTCACTTCTCCCAAGTCTTTATTTAAAGTCTATCATTTTAATGAGGCTTTCCTTGACCATTGTCCAAAAACTTGCAGCCCCTAAGCCTTCCTATGCAATGTTCTGCTTTATTTTTTATAGCACTCGTCACTATCAGATGTACTATGTATTTATCATTAGTTTCTGTCTCACTCCACTAAAACTTAAGCTCCTCATGGGCAGGGATTTTTGTCAGTTTTTTCACTTGCTGTATTGTCAGAGCCTAGAATGATGCCTGGCACATCGTAGGTCCTCAACAAATATTTGTTGAATAGATAAAGGATGAGCAAGCCTCGGTGTGTTCATCTACAAAAGGGGGCATGTTGACGCTCTCCTTTCACTGAGTCATGATGTCAGAGACAGGGTAGCAGCAAAGCTCCAGTGCCTACCTTGGAGACTCAGTGCATTTTTTTTTTTTAACATCTTTATTGGAGTACAATTGCTTTACAATAGTATGTTAGTTTCTGCTTTATAACAAAGTGAATCAGTTATATACATATACATATGTTCCCATATCTCTTCTCTCTTGTGTCTCCCTCCCTCCCACCCTCCCTATCCCACCCCTCTAGGTGGTCACAAACCACAGAGCTGATCTCCCTGTGCTATGCGGCTGCTTCCCACTAGCTATCTATTTTACGTTTGGTAGTGTATATATGTCCATGCCACTCTCTCACTTTGTCCCAGCTTACCCTTCCCCCTCCCCATATCCTCAAGTCCATTCTCTAGTAGGTCTGCATCTTTATTCCTGTCTTACCCCTAGGTTTTTCATGACCTTTTTTTTCCCCCTTAGATTCCATATATATGTGTTAGCATACGGTATTTGTTTTTCTCTTTCTGACTTACTTCACGCTGTATGACAGACTCTAGGTTCATCCACCTCACTACAAATAACTCAGTTTAAGCCAATACTAAACAACCCTCCCAATGCTGTAAAAGTCTCCAAATGTGAGACTCTTGGAGCTTGAAAAGGTCTGTCTCACCAGCGAAAATGCTTCCAATAATACCCAGAAACAAGATTCATTAAAAGCTCTCTTTAGCATTATCAGCAATTTTGTTATTATCCTATGTCCTTCATAAAGTGCATCACAGATCTCCATTGTGAATTACAAAAGGAGGAGCAAGGGAGGGGTGGGAAGAAAAGCAGCCCTGGCCCCGGGGAATTGCCTTACTGCGCTGGGAGAGTGAAAGAAAAACAAGAAGAGAGGGATCTAGGAATTTAAAGATAAATTCAAACTAGGAGCAGCAGAATCTTAAAACAAAAATAATAGTTTCATGCCACGGGGATACATGTCATGAGTAAAAGAGTTTTATGTGTCTTCCAGATGTCAGAGTAGTGACACTTACAAAGTTTCAATAGTGTTTGAGAGGGGAACTAAAAACAGAGGTCAAGGGGACCATCGGGGATTGTCAGAGGGACAGTCCTTAGCGTGGAATTAGCAGTCGATCAATATTTGTTGAATTAATACATAAGTGAATGAATGGATACAAAAATGAAGCAATGAACTGCCAAAATACTCTTACATACTCATACCCCATATCATATTAGCTCTCCTCAAGGAGCGCTGGATGCAACTGATGGAGTCTCCCCAAATCCTGGGGGTGGGGAGGAAAGAGTCCAGGGCAGCTGAATCCATATGGTGCAGTTAATTACCCCACAAAAGAGAGGGCTTGGTCTCATAAGAGACAGCAGAGCAGGTGCAGTAATTAGATTTCTGAGATTGGTCTAAAATATATGGCAGTTAATTAGCCATAGGTTCTGGAGGAATAAAATCAATAAGCAAAGCTACTTTATTCCCTGAAGTTCTTTACCGAACTGTACCGCCCAAACCCTGTGTTCCTTGCGAGACTGTAAACCCATTTTCCGGTGTATGTTAATTAGTTATCAGGCGCTTACTGTGTACCCAGCATTGCGCTAAGCACTTTACATGCATGAGCTTAATCCTCCTAACAGTCCCCGAGGAAAATGTGATTAAGAGCAAGGACTCTGGAGCATGGGGCCAGAATCCAGCTCTATCGCTTACGAGCTGAATGGACTTGGGCAGTTGTGCAACTCAGTTTACACATCTATAAAATGTGTGAGTAATAAAAGTACCTATCTCAGACACTTGTGGGGTTTAAAGAGTTAATCCATATCTAGCACTTAGAACATATCTGGCACAGAGTAAGTGCTGTAGAGGTGGTAGGTAATATTATTGCTATTATGTTGATGAGGAAACTGAGATCCAAAGAGGTGAACATCAAACAATCATGATGCAGAAGAGCTAGAATTACAACAAGGGCAATTTTGTCTCCCGCATTCATCATCATGCTCTCTGAAAATCTGAATTCATCATATTTTTAGGTCAAGGAACCCAAAATCCTAAATCATATAAAAATAGCTCTTACAGCAGCTTTTAAGCTGTTATATCACAATTTTGGGAAACTAGGAATGGAAACAGATGGGTACCAAAGATTTTTAGAAGGCAAAATCTATAGAACTTGGAGCTTTGATCGGCTGCACAGGAAGAATGAAAGAAAGAGGTCAGTGTAGTTCCCGATTTTCTGGCCTGGATGCCTGGGAATGAAGGAGGAAGACTTAACGTGGGGTGATGGGCTGGGGAAAGGATGCCAAGTGCCGGGTTAAACTTCTGAGTTTAAACTTTGTGTGGTACATCTTACTTAAGAAGCAGCAAGATATTTGGGTCCTGATCTCAGCTTAGAATCCTGGAATAAAGCACAGATCTGAGAGTCATCAAAATATAAAAGAGGGTGAAATTGGAAATAGGATTGAGACCCCCCCAGGTAGAGTCCTGAGCATGAGAGAAGCAGGGGATCCAACAGGAAGCTCTCAGAAAATACTTAGGGATATAGGTGGAAGGAAAGAAGCCCCAAAGTGGACTGAGATGGTCAAAATTCAAAATCAAGGGCGTGTTGCCAGACACCTGCTCTGCCCCAGATGAAATGCATGTAATGCATAGCAATTTAACTGTGCAGTTTGGAGAGAGATAGACAGAGAGATAAAGAGACACACACAGGGCTTCCCTGGTGGCGCAGTGGTTGAGAGTCCGCCTGCCGATGCAGGGGACACGGGTTCGTGCCCCGGTCCGGGAAGATCCCACATGCCGCGGAGCGGCTGGGCCCGTGAGCCATGGCCGCTGAGCCTGCGCGTCGGGAGCCTGTGCTCCGCAGCGGGAGAGGCCACAACAGTGAGAGGCCCGCGCACCGCAAAAAAAAAAAAAAAAAAAGAGAGACACACACAAAGACAGGAAAACACAGAGAGAAAAAGTAAAGAGTACTCATGAATCCACCTGAGATTTTTCTCAGTGAATGTATGTGTTTGGAATGACTATGAAACAGGACATACACATCAGTGGCTCTCAGTTGATCTTAGATGCTACACAGTGTATAGACATCTTGCTACCTTGAGTGATATCTAAACAAAACCACCAGGTCTATTCTGCCTTATAGTTGAGCTAAGAGATGGAGGAGCATGGATCAGATTATGATATACTTATCTGAGGCTTTATCTCTCTAGGAAACCTGGACTCCATTATGAAATAACCATCAACACCACAAGAGCAGGCTCGCTGAGTGGTATAATGGAGAAGAACCAGAGGAGATGGACCACCCAGTGAGTATTTTGCAGGTGTTGAAGAATCATTAGATTTGCCCTGGAAAAGTCTGGAGTGAGAGGTTAGGCTGCTTTATCTTCCAAAACTAGTTCCTGAGGTTTCAGTCATTCCAAGGGCTGGGCTCAACCCAGAGAATGGAAATTTAGCAAACACCACTGCAGACTTTATTTGCAGATAATTTGGCTTAGACAGACTTACAAGGAGGAGGCACAGGAAGGGAAATAGAAGCATGAGATTTAGAATCAGTAAGTTAAAATCCCTCTCCCACTTCATACCAGCTGTGGGATCCCAGGCAAGCCTTTTCACCCAATCTGAGTCTTGATTTTCTCTTCTTCCTGTGCAATGGCACTATAATGTGTGTCTCTCAGTGTTGTTGGGAGGATGCATGGTGAAGTTCTGAGTGCCTGGCTCACAGGAAGTGATCAGTTATCATTAGCCCTTCCAAGAGGACACACAGAATGACATATACCTGCAGGCTAATTGAGAAGATCCATCAACCTCCTTATAAGCAGGAACTTTGTCAAGAAACCTACACATAGTACCTACTAGATGTTTTATTATGCTTAAAATAGTAAAAAAGTTTTAAATAGAAGGAAAACTGGGAAAAGAAAATTTACAACTATTGAATGTCTATTCGGTCCATTATATTAACTCCTTTAATTCACAGAGCCACGAGGTGAGTAAAATCATTCCTAGTTTAAAGATAAGGATGTTAAAAGACATGGAGTCATTTACATACGGATGAGTTGGAGAGCTTGGAGCTGAACCAGGTTTGTAGGCTGCCAGAGCTGACATTATCTGCCCACTGCTTCCTTAGAACAACACTTGTTATCACTGAGGTGTTAGTCCAAGAGACTGGACACATGGCTGGCATTGACTTCTCTGATGCCCGGAACAATTTCCTCATTTTATTATTCATGTTATCCGTATCTTTGTCATAAGACACTTCAAATCCTTCTTGGAATGAGATAGAATACAAATACTCTCAATTTAAAAAAAGATGTATTTATACATATGTATTAATGTATATCTATTCGTGCATGTAGCTATATGTGTATGTGAATGAGTGGACAACACGTCACCCAGTAGGTCTTCACTACAGTGACTGTGCTTAACTCCTTGCTTCACTCCACTAGGGCGCTTGGTAGTTTCCACTGCAACTGATGGGAAACAGTGTAGTAGGCTCCAGGCTACCTGTGCCTGCAGTCCTGTCTCCTGAATCAATGAATAGCCCTGAGTACTGGCAAAGGCTGTTTTCCAAAGGGAAAGCATTTTATTTTTCATCTGCCTGCCACCTCTGCTGGAAAATCCCCTCGTGGCTCTGGAAGGTGGAAATTGCAGGTCTCTGGATCCAGACAGGAGGCAATTAGATACTGAGTGGCAGTTAGCAATCATTCCGCCCACCCACGTCCCCCAGGATCAGGCAGATTTGCGAGATAGCAGGCAAGCCTAGTCTTGCCAGGACCCTCACTGACTCAAGGACTGTCTCTGCAGCTGGAAATCTCTCTCACCTGGGGCAGGCTGCCGGTGGCTCCTCAATGCCGGAAGTTCCCCACTGCCCTGACTTCTGCTCATCCCCCTTGCCTCCTACACTCTCCTTTCCTTATTCTTCCCTTTCACCCTCTCTGGTGATCACCCCCACTTTGTGAATGTGGAAACTGAGTGTGGTGGCCTTGGAGGTGTAAGTCCATCTCCCTTTGAGAAAGAACTTATTTAGCAGCAAGCAGTGCACCAAACTGAGGTGCACTCTGACTTAAGTGGAAGATTGAAGGGTAATTGATTTCAACAGATTTATATTGAGCACCTACTATGTTCCAGACATGATTGTGGGTCTGGAAGAGCCACCTTTATGAAAAACAAAGATGGTACCTATCTCCATGGTGCTTGATTCTCACAAGGTAGGGGAAGGGATGATGACAATCAAATAACTAACTAAATAATAGGATTTCTCCCCTGCTGGGCTTTCTCCCCTGCTGGGCTTTCTGAGTTTCCTGATCTTTATATGTTATCCTCCAGGCAGGATCTAGAGATAAATGGATGGCCCTGGGTCTTCTCTGGTCATAGCTTTTCCTGAGGCTCAAAGAGAGTTCCTGTGGATAACAACACATTCCTTGGGTTCAAATAACAACTCTTCTCCATTGAAAAATCCTCTGGAGCCAGATTTCTTAAATTCAGGTCCTTGCTATTCCATCTGCCCATTGTGTGACCTTTGTGAAATTGTATAACGACTCTGTCCCTTGGTTTTCTCATCTGTAACATTAGGATAAGGAATTCCCTGGCGGTCCAATGGTTAGGACTCTGTGCTTTCACTGCTGAGGGTCTGGGTTCAATCGCTGGTTGAGGAGCTAAAATCCCACAAGCCTCGCAGTACAGCCAAAAAAAAATTAGGATAATAACAGTAGGTGCCTGAGAGGTTGATGTGAAGGTCAAATGAGGCTACCCATGTAAAGGAAATAGAACAGTGCCAAGCACTCTTGGTAGCATTTAATAAATAAGTTAACTAACACAGCCTCACTCATAAGATAGAAATTATCATCATCCTTCTCCTATGGGATTGTTATAAAGAGCAAATAAGACCAGACATAGGAGGTACTAAGTAGAGTTACTACCTGGCACAAGGTAGGCACTCAGAAATGTGAATTCTTTTCCCTGTCTCTACCACTCACAACAGAGATAAAGTTTCAGGACATGGCCACTCTAGACAACCAGTTTCTGCATCAACCCTTCACTCATGTAGCCACAGACAAGGCAGCCTGATAGCGGAAGTGGGGATAGAGGGCTTCTGGACAGTGGACAAAATTTTGCCCTCAAAAAGCCCAGGTAAGAAAGATCTCTTTGAACTGTTTTCAAAACCATGAGCAAGCTTCCCGGAAGGAAGAAAAATCCAAGAGTTAAGCATAGGGGCTTTGACATGAAACCAGTCTGGGTTAGGATCTCACCTTCACCACATGTGAACTGAGCATCCCCAGTAATCTAACTCCTCTGAGCCATATTTCCTTTGTGTGTACGATGGGAATAAATGACACGTGTGAAGATAATCTGTGTGTGGCTCTGAGTATGGTCATCACAGCCATATCCAAGGCTCTCAGTAAATTTTTCCAATGATTCTATTGATCATCAATATTGAGAAGCAAGTAATTATCAAAGCATGAGAATGGGCAACCTCAGGAAGCAGATGTCATTCTGACCTTGGTTTTGATGCTGGACATCTCCAGTTCCCTGAAGCTGGGTGAATTGGTGGGTCTCTGTTGTAGGTTCCACACTACTCAATATCCACACTTTTCATGACCAAAGCAAGAGCTGCGTGTGTCAGCAGACTGAGGCATGTGATTGGTCAGGGAATGACACATGGATGTCAATCTGGAGACTTCTGGTATCTGTGGGGAGTCACAAAGCTTCGAGTATATATGGTTTGACAAGTTATGTCAAACCGTATATATTCATCAAACATTTTTATTTCCTCTCTCTTTAATCCTGTAACTTTTAACATAGATGTATTAATAACAGTTAACTTTATATGTTGTATTTACATGAGAGGATATCAAAGAACAAATGTGTATCAGCATAAAGAAGAAATACCACCCAAGGACAAAAACAGGGACTTTCAATCCTCTTTGGGGGAAAAGGAGAGTATGTTTTCTGTTGTACATGTGATAGATGTATCACGTTAGACAGAAGTAAGACTTTGTTATTGTCATTACTTGGAGATTTAGTCTGGTTTAAGGAGATGTGTGAGCCACATTGACAAGGGGGCCGTACGGTTTCGTAACGTGTCAACTTGGTTAGAGTGAGCTGCACTTCCTGGAATTTAATTTCTGGTATACTTCCCATTAGAGTGGCCACAAGGAAGATTCTTGGGAGATTTGGATGGTGAAGGGAATAGTAGCCATTTTGCAGCTCAAGTATGCTGCTGCTGATCTGCTACCTCACCTCCCTGGCATGAAGCAGCAGCCTCGTCCTCCCCTGCTTTACCTTCCCCTGGGGTCTCCTTTACCTCTGATCCGAGGCTAGAAGTGTGTGTTTAGCCTCATGATGAAGGGTCTCAGCTTCTTCAGGACACCCTCATCACCAAGGGCAGAGGCAAAAAGAATGGACTCGGGTTTCAGTCGACCCTCATGGAGGTCCAGCTCATGCTTATGGGTTCTAGCCTACTCAGGGCCTTCCATTCCTGACCACCTGCTTTGTGGACCTCGGGCCCCAGCATTAGACACAGACCAGCAGCTGACAGACTGCTTAACCAGCTCCCACAACTGCATAAGCCGGTTCTTTAACACATCCCTTAATTACATATCAGACGTGATTCCTTCTTTCGGGGGCTCACACTGTAGCACTGTAGTGTGGGACAGAGATATACACACTGTTAATTATTTCATAGCCACACACTAGAATGTTGTATATGTGTACATACCCACATACGTACATATATGCACGTGTGTATACATGCCCCCGCCCCCCACACACACATAATCTCCTATTGGTTCTACTTCTCTGGCTGAACCCTGACTGCTTAAGAACCTTCTCCACACTGATTAACACCTAAATGGCATCCAAAGACCTGTCCATAGAAGATATCAGGATTCTTTTTTTTTGCGGTACGTGGGCCTCTCACTGTTGTGGCCTCTCCTGCTGCGGAGCACAGGCTCCAGGCGTGCAGGCCCAGCGACCATGGCTCACGGGCCCAGCCGCTCCGCGGCATGTGGGATCTTCCCGGACCGGGGCATGAACCCGTGTCTCCTGCATCGGCAGGCGGACTCTCAACCACTGCGCCACCAGGGAAGCCCCAGGATTCTTTTTTTAATTTGTTTTAATTTTTAAATTTTTAAGATAATTTTTATTGGAGTATAGTTAATTTACAATGCTGTGTTAGTTTCTGCTGCACAGCAAAGTGAATCAATTATACATACACATATATCCACTCTTTTTTAGATTCTTTTCCCATGTAGGTCATTGCAGAGTATTGAGTAGAGTTCCCTGTGCTGGCCCTCCAAGGAGGCTTTGTAAGGAAGTTATATGATTACTGTTTGGAGCTCAGAAGACATATTTTGCTGCTTAAGAACTGTGTGACATTGGGTGAGTCAAATAACTTCTCGGACCCATAGTTTCTTCTCCTGTAAAATGGTGTGTGGGGGGGTAATACCCACTCATGGCAGAAACATATACTGCCAAACATTAATGTTGTCACACTCACCACCCATTTCCCAGCCTTCTTGCTGTCAGGCAGGGCCATCGAACTAATTCTGGCCAATGAACTGTGAGTGGAACTGAGGTACCACTTCCTGCCAAGACATTTGAAAGCCAATGTGCACCTCTTCAGCTCTTGCTTCCCCTATACAGCAACTGTGGAGGCTATATGACGAGCATCCATCAGCCTGGGTCCCTGAGTGACTATGTGGGGCAGAACTTCCCACTGATGTAAACTGGACACTTAGCGTGAGTGAGACTTAAGTCGTTGTTGAGGGAAGCCACTGAAATTTCAGGGCTAATTGGTAAACTACAGCATAACTGAAAATCATGACCAATATACATTGTAATCTGGTTGATTTGAGGACCATCTGAAAGTCCTGGAGTGAAAACATCTAACAGAGTGCTAGACATAGAACAAGCGTTCAATAATCATTTTCATTCATTGATTTATACCTAGTTTTCTATTGGGTGGTCCGCCAATGTCAAGCCCTCCTTTCTTCCCCACATGTGAAAGCCCACTTAGGAAAATGTGAATTTGTGACACCTCTAAATGAGGGCAGGAGGATTACCTGCTTGGCAAAATGTTCTTTAATTTTTTAAAAGGATTCAGCGTAGGAGTCCTTAGAAATAGCAGGTGCATCTGTACAATGGATATGTTTGCTGATAAACGGTGGTTGAAAACCACCTGTTCTGGAACCTACAAACTGTGTTTCACCAAATGAGCAGCTGGCTGCAGGTGTTGTTGGAGATGCACAAACATTTTTTTATAACAAAAGCCCCAAGACCTGAATAACAACTGCTCCCTGGGAGAGAGAGCAAGGCCTCAGTATTCTGGGATCTCTAACAGCATGATTTTATTGCCACTGAGCTACATATAGTGAAAATAGCAGCTACGGTGGAACTTTTTCAATGGCACAGTTGAAAAGTACATTTAGGCTGGTGCCTAGCACAAAATAAACACTCAATTCCAGCTCAGCACTAACTACCTGTGTGAATCTGAGCCTGGTCTTCATCTGTAAGATAAGGATAAATTATTATGTATCATGCCTACCTCATGGAGTATTGAGAAGATTGAGTGAGATATAAAGATAAAGCAATGACTACAGTGTCTGGCACATAATACATTCTAAATAAATCTTTTTAATAATAATTTTGATCATTGTCATCATCACCATTATTATTTTCTGGACCCCATCTGTTGCTATACTCTGTCTGCCACGATTGTGTAGACTGCTTGTGATGTGCTAATAATTACACTTTAGAGGAAATTTTCAAGTTCTTCTTATATCTAACCTAAATTTAACAATGTAACTGTTTATCAGGCACTATATTATGTCTTCCCAATAGTTATTTCAATTTATTTTTATAAAACTTCTATACAATCATTAAAACTCTACAGATAGAGACATATAAGCTAGGAAGGATTAAGTTATTTGGCCAAGATTAAACACTTCATATTTTTTGAACTTTAAATTTTGGAGAGTACAAACTAAGATCTTCTGGTTCTACAGACCTTGCTTTGCCCAGTCTTCGCTACAATTCCAAGTGACTTAAGATAGCCGGCCACCTCCAGATATGGGTGTTCTTCTTCCCCTGGCCTGTGTTATTTTGGCCAAAATATATCCTTTGTTTTTCTAAAATTAAACATTTAATAGAATTCATAGTTAGATATTATTTCCCTGTGCTTTAATTCAAAAATATATTTACAGACATGTTCTTGTTTGAGTCTTGCTATAACTTTCTAGTCCAGTAGAGGTTCATTGATCCTCTCTTTCCAGATGGGGAGACTGAGGCTCAATGCAAGCAGGTGGTCTGTCTGGGCTCCCAGAAGTACTCAGGGGCAGTGCAGAGAACACAACTCAGGTCTTTCAATAACCAGCGCATGACTCCTCCTTTTGTATCCATAATCACAGTGGCCATTTGTGATTGTGTGCTAGTCATCACCATTAGAGAAAATAATATTAAAATTTTGCTTACAAATGCATCCCAGGAAGAACAAAGCACTCTACAGTTTTATGCAGCCAAGCTCTCTTCCAACTCTTTTGTTTTCTTTGCTGTGAAGAAAATGCAAAAGGAAATACTTAGTGCTAGAAAATAACCCCCAAGGGTATACCAATGAACTCTTTGCCTAAAAATAAACTCAATTTGGCAAGAGCCACCTGCTGTTTCTCATAAAGTAGCTCCAGAAACACAGATTCGAAAGCCTCAGGGACTAGTTCTCTTTCATGTCTCTTTCCAAACTCCTTATACTCTCTCCATTTTAAAATCAACGTCACTGAGGTATAATTAACATACAATAAAATGCACATATTTTAAGTATACAGTTCTATGAGTTTGGCAAATATGCAGACATATGTTACTGTGGTCCCAGTAAAGACATAGAATTTTTCTGTCACTTCAGGTAGTTTTCTTATGAGCTGTTGCAGTAAATCTCTGACTTCACATCCCAGGCAATCACTGATTTGATTTCTTTCACTATAGATTAGTTTTGCCTAGACTTCAAACTAATGGAATTTTGGGTTTTTTTAATCTGACGTCATTTACTCAGCATAACGTTTTGGAGTTTCATTCATATTAGCCTGTGTGTCACTAATTTGTTCTTTTACATTCGTATAAAGTACTCAATGTACAAACACATCACATATTTTAATGCATTCACCTGGACACTTAGTTGTTTCTAGTTTTTGGTTATTATGAGAAATGTTGCTATAAAATATTGATGAACAAGGCTCTTTGGGAACATAGAATTCGATTTCTCTTGTGAATTGCTAGGTCATATGAGATACGTATGTGTAACTTTATAAGAAACCTCCAAAACATTTTTCAGAGTGCTTGCAAAGAGTGAGGGTGGTAATTTCACCACATCCCTCATCATCCTCTTCTCCCAGTACATCCTCAGGCAACCAGTGGTCTGCTTATTGTCCCTAAAGCTTAGTTTGCTATAGCATTCTGTAGTTATGAATAAATGGAACCATCCATATTCTTTTTGTCTGGCTTTTTCTGAAGCATCTAAATAAGTCAGACAGAGAAAGAGAAATATCATCGCTTATATGAGGAATCTTTTAAAAAAGATACAAATGAACTTATTTACAAAACAGAAACAGACTCACAGACTTAGAGAATGAACTTATGTTTACCAGGGGGGAATGTTGCGGGGGGAAGGCTAGTTAGGGAGATTGGGATTGACGTGTACACACTGCTATATTCATTTATTTAGCTATTTTTAAATATTTATGTATGTATGTATGTATGTATGTATTTTGGCTGTGCCAGGTCTTAGTTGCAGCATGCTGGATATTCATTGTGGCCCGCTGGATCTTTAGTTGCACCATGTGGACTTCTTAGTTGCAGCATGCGGGCTTCTTAGTTGCGGCATGCATGCAGGATGTAGTTCCCTAACCAGGAATTGAATCCAGGCTGCCGGCATTTGGAAGCATGGAGTCTTACCCAGTGGACCACCATGACCAACAATGACCTGCTGTATAGCACAGGGAACTCTGCTCAATATTATGTAACAACCTAAACGGGAAAAGAATTCGAAAAAGAATAGATACGTGTATAGGTATAACTGAATCATTTTGCTGTACACCTGAAACTAACACAACATTGTTAATCAACTATACTCCAATATAAAATAAAAAGTTAAATAAATAAATGGAATCATACAGCATGTACTCTTTTTTTAATAAATTTATTTTATTTATTTATTTTTGGCTGCATTGGGTCTTTGCTGCTGCACATGGGCTTTCTCTAGTTGTGGCGAGCAGGGGCTACTCTTTGTTGCAGTGCACAGGCTTCTCATTGCAATGACTTCTCTTTCTGCAGAGCACGGGTTCTAGGCACACAGCCTTCAGTAGTTGTGGCGCACGGGCTTAGTTGCTCTGCAGCATGCAGGATCTTCCCGGACCAGGGCTAGAACCTGTGTCCCCTGCATTGGCAGGCGGATTCTTAACCACTGCACCACCAGGGAAGCCCAGCATGTACTCTTTTTCCCTGTTTTTTTAACTCAGCATAATGATTTTGAGATTCATCTGTTTTCACGTGTTACTTGTTATTGCTGAATAGTATACCATTGTGTGGATGTACTACAATTTGGTTATTCATTAACATTGATGGACATTTGAATTATTTCCAGTCCTCGGCTATTATAAATAGTGTTCCTATAAACTTTCATTTACAAGTAGTTGTGTGGACATTTGCTTTTGTTTTTCTTGAGTAAATACCCAGGAGTGGAATAGCTGAGCCATATAGTATGTGTACAGTTAACTTTTTAAGAAATTGTGATACTGTTTTTCAAGGGGGTTATACAATTTTACATTCCGATGAGTAGTATATGAGAGGTTTAGTTGCTTCCTATCTTTACCATCATTGGGCATGATTACTCTTTTTAATTTTAGGTATTCTAGTAGGTACAAAATATTGTCTCATTATGGTTTTAATTTGAATTTCCCCAATGGTTAATGATGCACATTTTTTCATGTGCTTATTTTCTATCTGTATATCCGTTTTTGGTGAAATGTCTGCTCATACCCATTGCCCCCTCTTTTTTTTTTTTTTTTTTTTTTTGCGGTACGGGGGCCTCTCACTGCTGTGGCCTCTCCCGTTGCGGAGCACAGGCTCCGGACGCGCAGGCTCAGCGGCCATGGCTCACGGGCCCGGCCGCTCCGCGGCATGTGGGATCTTCCCATACCGGGGCACGAACCCGTGTCCCCTGCATCGGCAGGCGGACTCTCAACCACTGCGCCACCAGGGAAGCCCGCCCCCTCTTTTTTTAATATTGAGGCATATGTCTTCTTATTATTGAGTTGTCAGAATTCTTATTTTTTAGATACAAGTCCTTTTATTATTATTTTTTTACTATTGAGTTATAATCGACCAACAACACTGTGTTAGTTCCAGCTCCACAGCATAGTAATTTAATATTTCTATACATTAAAAAATGATTACTGAAATAAGTCTAGCTACTCTCAGTCATCATACAAAGTTCACCTTGGGTAATTTTCACTACTTTTTCTTCCAGTGTGCTGATCTGTTCTTCTGTGTCATCTTATTTTTTGTTAATTCCTTCTAGTGTATTTTTTATTTCTGTTATTATATTCTTCCTCTCTGAGTTGTTCTTCTCTATATTGTCTAAATCTTTGTTAAGTTTTTCACTATGTTCATCCATCCTTCTCCTGAGTTAATTGAGCATCTTTATGATCATTACCTTGAACTCTTTGTCAGGTAGACTGCTTATCTCCACTTCACTTAGTTCTTCATCTGGGGATTTATCTTGCTCTTTCATTTGGAATATATTCATCTGTTGCCTCATTTTACCTAATTCTCTTTTTACTTCTATGTATTAAGTAGGTCAGTTCCATTTCTTAATCTTGGAGAAATGGCCTTTTATAGGAGATATCCTATGGGGCCCAGCAGTACACTCCCCTCTGTTCACCAGAACTACATGCTCTAGGGGTGCCCCCTGTGTGGACCCTTCTATTTTGGTGGAGCCAATTACTGTAGGATATGCTGGCAGGCCAAGCTGTCCTCTGTACCAGTTGGCTACCAGGCTCTGCCTCATGCAAGGAATGCTGTCTGCTGGTGGGCAGGACTCTGTCCTGGCATGACAGGCAGCAGGGCCTGGGGTTCCTAAGGCTGGCGTTGGCCTACTGTTGGGTGGGGCCATGTCTGTGAACCCACTAGCGGGTTGGACCATGTCCCAGGGCAGTTGGTTGTGGGGCCCTCAGTGTCCCAGGGCTGGTGCCAAGTCACTGATGGGCAAAGTGTCTCCCCTACAGTTTTGTTAGTGAATCGTTATAGGGTAGTTAGGATAATATCACTCTAGGTTGATATTACTCTTAAGCTATAGCCTTTCCGATGTTTCTTACTAAAAGGCTGGGGCAGAGTGAGTAACACGTTGTTTATGAATGAAGTCTCTCTTCTGACCAAACTGAAATTCTAACATCCTTTCAGCTTTTGATCTCTAGTTTCTCTGTTTCACTTTCATCCCAGGAGGGGCCACTACCTTGTAAGTCCCACATTGTCTCACCCTGCATATGTGCAGTCTAGCCTTTAGCTAAGGACTCATGAGGGCCCCACACACAGAGTTCTGGGACACTCTCCTTTTCATATCTCCCTTTTATTTATGTGTGTCACAGATTTCAGCTCCTTCAGCTCCCCCAGAGGCTATTCTCTGCTTCCTTGATGCCGTACAACTGATGTTCTCTGCTTAGATCACAGCTTCTTCTTCATTTGGGAAATTAACCCCTGATAGAGAGCTAGGGCAATTATGGGACTCACTTGGTTAAGTTTCCTCGTTTCAGAGATTGGAGACTTGTGCATCTTGATGTGTAATCCTTGAAAACCATTACCTCACTTATGTTGTTTAGTTTTGTAGTTGGTTATATTGAGAAGGTAAGTCCACTACTACCATAGCTGGAAGCAGAAATTCACTCAAACTTTTTTTGACAAGCAAGAATAAAGGAGGCCAATGGGTTAATCTCAGCCGCCTATTCTAATTGATTGGTCATACCCTGAGAAGGATTTGGGGTCTGGATACCAAGTATTGGGATTAATTAGTAAGTCCTTCCATAGATAATAGTGGTTAAATTAGAGACTCATATTACTTACCAGTTTGCAGCCTTTTTCTTGAATCTTAGCTCCTCAAAGGAAAAAAGTCGTCTTGTTTTAATACCCACAAGACAGTCTTTTTAGATAAATGAAGCTGCATTTTATTTTTGCCCAAACACTCCCCTGGACCAAAGGTCGTGTTGAGAATTTAATTCTTGACTTTCTTGACGTCATGTAGACAATTCCCAGTGCCATAAAGACTGCTCATGCTCACCTATGTCTGGTTCTGCTCTCCTTCTTGCAAACACAGAAAGGCTATGATTCCTAGCTCATGGCAGTCAGGCAGGAGCACATGACTAGATCAAGGTAAGAAAATGTGAACAGAAGAGATAGGTGTCACTTATGAATTGAAGCATTAAAGCTACTTCATGCTCATTCTTCTCATGCCCTGGTGATCTTGGGATCCACGTGTTAAAGTGATAGCAAGAAACAAAGCAAGAAGACTGGATCCCTGAGTCACTGGATGGAGCAGAGCTCCTACCAATGCAAACTGGCCCTTTTAAAGGTGATAAAATAAACATATTATGCTGAATTATGCTTAACATATCCTGTTCCTTCAAAAATTTTGTCTTCTGTTCCATTAAAACATCAGCATTTTCTTTCTTTCTCATCATCTTGGATTAAAATTCTAAACCTTTAAGGTAATGTTTGCAGATGTCTCAACTTCTCCCGTTATCAATGAACTTTATTAGTATTAACCCATGAGACTTTAAGGTCTACAGTCCTATGCAATGCATGTATCTACCACTACTGGTCTTCCCTTCAATGATCAGGTAGTGTGTTTCTGTTCTTCAGGGACCTTACTTCTAAGCTGAGGTCTAACCCAGGTTTTATATCCAAAGGGAGAGACAAGGGATATTTGAAGGAAATGAACTATTGCCTTGCATGCCAGAGGCAAATCTCTTGAGGCAAGTCCCTTGAGTGTTTTGACATGACTTTTTAAAATTTGGTTCTTATAAAGCCTCTTTATCTGAGTAAAGTCCAGGCTGAGACATGGTCATGTTCCCATGACCGGTGGTATGGCATGTTTGCTAAAAGTCTTTATAAAACCAATTGTCTCTGTCTAGTTTAGATTATCCCAAGAAAATGCATCAACAAGTTTTGACAAATATGATCACCATCAACACATCCATCACTCTCATCAGCTTCACCACTATCACTATCATCAAGGGAGCATTACTACCATCACCATGACTGTGACCACCATTATACTGTTAAAATCAGTACCACATCTTTACTGCTAACATAAATGCCTTTATCCATATAAAAGATCACTTCTGTAGCTATTTCCACCATTACACCATCATCTTTGTAATAATCACCTTTATAATCAATCATCATTATTGTATCCTTTTGAATAAGGAATTGTCATCAACACCATCAGTATTACTATTACCTTTATCAGTTAATCCATTTATAAAACAAGCATGTATTGCCCATCTAACATGGCCAGGCACCATGACAGTGGTGAACAAGTAAGTCAGAAATGACTCTAGTCTGCCAGTGAAGACAGATATTTAAACAAACATTAACGATACAGAAAGTATCATTAATGCAGGTATTCAGGAGATATAGGCACTGTGACAAGGCACAGGGAACAATTTTGTTTGGATGACTCAGGGATGGTCTCTGGGAAGAAATGATTCTAAGCTGAGCTTTAAAATGTATGTGGGAGTTATCTAGATAACTAGAGATAACTAGATAGAGACAGAGGAAATTTCAGGCTGAAGAAATAGTAATTCACAAAGGAAACAAAAAGCAAATGGCAAATATATGATGCTTTAGCCTTATTAGTAATAAATATTTAATTAAAAGAAAGTGTCATGGTCACCTATCAAGTTGGCAAAGACTATTTAAATGTTAATACCCAGTTTTGTTAAGAATGCCATCAGAGTAGCATTCCCTTAGACTGTAGGATTTGTGAAACTTGTACAACTTTCTGGAACGCATTGTAGAACATATCAAAAACTTTAAAAAAAATGTTACAATTTTGGAAATTATTTTCTAGGAATGTATTCTAATTAAAAAAAGTAAAAGCCTACAGAAAGTAAAGTGGTAAAAAAAAACATTCTGGTGCAGCCACATAATGAATGAATAAATGAATATTGCACAGCCATTAAAATTACATTTTAAGGAATATGTGTTGACATAGGAAATTGCATGTGATATAATGTAAAATGACTAATAATAGAATATGAATCAGTGTCTGCAGAGTCTGTAGTCAGGATAGGCTAGGGCATGCTGTACTGATAAACAACTCTTGAATCTCAATGGCCTAATTCAGCAAAGGTTTACGTCTTACTCTTGTCCCAGTCAAGTGCAGATGACACAGCTCTCCTGTATCACAGTCCTTTGAGGAGTAAACCAGGGACTATGTAGCTGATTTTGCAGAGAGTTTTTTGTGTTTTTTTTTTTTAACATCTTTACTGGAGTATAATTGCTTTACAATGGTGTGTTAGTTTCTGCTTTATAACAAAGTGAATTAGCTCTACATATACATATATCCCCACATCCTCTCCCTCTTGTGTCTCCCTCCCACCCTCCCTATCCCACCTCTCTAGGTGGTCACAAAGCACCGAGCTGATCTCCCTGTGCTATGTAGCTGCTTCCCACTTGCTATCTACTTTACACCTGGTAGGGAGTTTTAATCAAGACTGGAAAAGGTGTGCATCATTACCACCCATCCTTTTGACCAGACTCAGTCTCATGACCCAACTAACTTTAAAGGAAGTGAAGAGGGACTTCCCTGGCCGTCCAGTGGTTAAGACTCCACGCTTCCACTGCAGGGAGCACAGGTTCTTGATCCCTGGTCGAGGAACTAAGATCCCACATGCTGTGTGACGCAGCCAAAAAAAAATAATAATAAAGGAAGTGGAGAAATGTGCAGGAACATATGGATAGTTGGTGAGAACGAACAATATCTGACACATTATGACTTCCATTTTTAGAAAATCAGTCTGCGTATCTATTCATGTATCTATTGATCATCAGTCTGACTATCCACCTATTCATCCATCCATGCCTCCATACACCCATTCATTTATCAAATTGTATTTAGGAAGAGATTGGAAGGAATACATGGATGCGCTTACAATGATTATATACAGACACACTGGGTGATTTTTTTCCCTTATCTTGTTCTAAATTTTCCAAGTTTATTACATTGTACGTGTACTTATATAAAATCAGAAAAAAGATGTTCCATTTAATTTTCAAAAGAGCAAGCCAACACACTTCAGTAATCTCCTTGATTGAGGGGGAGGCTAATTTGAATTAGCAACATCCTGAGTTATAGACTGTTTGCAGAGAGATACAGCTTTATTACTTTTAACTAGCGTCTTGGACCTGCTTTAATGGATAGGTAGGAATGATTTATAATTAGCCTAGCAATTGTTTGCCTCTAATTGAATACTTCTAAAGTGGCTTGAGAACTTTCTTATGTGCTTCGGAACGTCAGTTCAATTTCTCTTTTAGTGTCACAAATTCTTGAATGGATAGAATGCAAATTCATGAGCTTTTATTGTAAACAAATTAAAATAAATGCTCACAAAAATAGGGAAATGAAACTTTACATGATTGGGGGAAAAGCATTGCCCAACAGAGATATTTATTGAATACTAGTGTCTCCTATGAGATAGGCCCTGGAATAACATGATTTGCATCAGATAGGAATGCACAGAAGTATTTTTCTCCAGCCCATGGACACAAAGGAGCTAGACCTTACCCTCTGCTCTAAGACAGTCTCAAAGACCCCTCTTATTTTCATTTCATCAGTCCAGGAACACTTCCTGGAGGAAAGTCTGAATGTGTTTGACTCCCTCTTTTGTTTCAACTGAGATCACACACTCTCTCAATTTTGCTGTACAACCAGAGTGGTCTTCCTAATCAATATGCTTCCCGCCGAGGGTCTTTGCATATACTCTCCACTGTACTCTCATTACAGAAGCTTCTTTCCTCCTTTTCTCTACTTAACTCTTACTAGTACTTCAGAACTCAGTTCAATTTTCCCAGCAGAAAATTTTGGCCTGTTTAGGCCAAATCTCCCTATCACACACCATGTATCTCTCTTTCAAGTACTCATTTTAGGAATAACTTTACAGTTTATGTAGAATTTTGATTTCTGCCTATTTCCCCAATTATAATGCAAGTTCCATGATGATAGGGTCACCTGTCATTTTGTTCTTCTTTATTTCCCCCAAGTTTAAACACTGGACTTGGCACAGAATGGGCACTCAGTAAATATGTAGTGAACTCAGGGAAAGAAGGAAAGATTTGGTAAGAAAACTCTGGCACGCAGAGGTTAAATAACTAGCCTTGCAGCTAGAAGGAACATTCTGTCTCCTGAGAGAGTTGTATTATGAAACTAGAAAATAAAATAATAAATCGTAATTCATATGAATAAATAATGCCAGAGATGCCTAATGGAGATGCCACCATTTATTGTCACAGGTTCTGTGCCAAGTGTTTTATTATAATAGTCAATCCTTACAGAACCTCTGTGGTTGGTTCATTATCCAAATTTTGCAAATTGAAGGTTTGGGAAGTTAAACAACATTGAGGGGCATATAAGAGTTGTTTTTTTAAATATAAAATGTTTTAGACCTATTGAGAATAATGTGACAAAGAGCCATGAGGTCAGACAGCATTAACTGGCAGAGTGAAGGTTCAGCTTCAGGACTGCCTGACTCCAAACACCCCAAGTGTAACTCCTATGCTAACTTGGCCCCTAAAATTCAATGATAACTGAGATACATAGAGAGAGTGATCAGGGAAGGATGGTGAGACTGTGAGAGTTCAGAGAGTGGAGAGATGAGTCTTGGCTGGAGGAAACAAGGAATTCCTGGTGGGAAATTTGATATTTGAGTTAGTCCATCTGTGAAGATGTGGAGATGGGCAGTGACAGGCATTCTAAACATAAGAAATAGGATGAGCATAGGCTTGGTGGTAGTCAAGTGCAGGGCATGTGGCTAGGGCCGCAGTGCAGTGGGGAGGCACATTTAGGTACAAATATGCATGGCTTTCCTACCATGGGATTTAACAAATTGGGATGAGCCAATGGCCACTCAGAGGATCAGGTGACTCAACGAATTAGAGTTCAGGCACGCATTGGGCATGAGCATTGATGCATCTTTTTTTTTTTTTTTTTTTTGCGGTACGCGGGCCTCTCACTGCTGTGGCCTCTCCCGCTGCGGAGCACAGGCTCTGGACGCGCAGGCTCAGAGGCCATGGCTCACGGGCCCAGCCGCTCCGCGGCATGTGGGATCTTCCCGGACCGGGGCACGAAACCGTGTCCCCTACATCGGCAGACGGACTCTCAACTACTGCGCCACCAGGGAAGCCCCATTGATGCATCTTGATCAAATGAGGCAAGATTCTAGCATCCAAAAGAGTCTGTAATAAGTAGACTTATTTTCCCTGGACACTCATGATGGATGACATTCACATGAGTAAAAATACATTTTATCATGAGGGAGCTCTTGGGTATTGGTCAGGGTTCTCTGCAGAAACAGAAACAATAGGAGGCATATTTATTTTATAATTTTTATATTTTTAATATGCATGATATAGAACACATATTTATTATATATAGTTATATAAATTATATAACTGTATATAATTTATTTTAAGGAATTGGCTCACATGATTATGGAGGCTGAGAAGTACCAGGACCTGCCATCTGCAAGCTTGAGACCCAGGAAAGGCAGTGCTGTACTTCAGCCTGAGTCCTAAGACCTGAGAACAGGAGGGCCAATGCCCAAGGGCAGGACAGGCTGAAGCAATCAGGCAGAGAGAATTCACCTTTCCTCTGCCCTTTTGTTCTATCCAGGCCCTCAGTGGGTTGGATGATGCCCACTCACACTGGGGAGGGAGATCAGCTCTACTCAAACACTAATGTCTTCTGGAAAGAACCTCACAGACACACCCAGAAATAACGTTTAACCAGGTATCTGGGCATCATTTGACTCAGTCAGGTTGACACATAAAATTAACCATCGTATTTTGCCATCTTGCAGGATGCTGCATAGATAAGGTGGGTTACAGGTAACATGCACTTCATGATGAGAGAGAGAAAACCCCATGCCTTTCCTCTATCTCTCACAATACACTCTGTACCCTTGAGCGTCATGAAGACCAACCACTAATCTAGGGTAAGTCCCCTGTTTCAAGACTGGGGATTAGACACTTGAACTATTTCTTCCTTGGGAGATCCAAAACCACAGTCTTAAGAATTCTGAGAGAGGCAAATTCATGGCATTATTAAGTACATGGGCTTTGAAATCTGACAGTCCTAGATTAAAATCCTGAATCCAAATTCAAATCCACCTAGCTTAACCTCTTTGAACCTAAAATTTCTCATCTGTAATGTTTCATAATATGTCTCACCTCAGAAGATTCTCTTGGATCACTGAAATGTATGAGATATCTCAGCCCAGCACCTGGAGTAAATGTTGGGTTGCTGCTACTTGAATTGGCACTTGAATTGGTATGTCACCTGGGCATATTTTCAGATTTAGTTAAGAAGGCAGAGTGTCAGATATTTAAAGTAGGTTACCAAAGGAATTCAGATTTGTTAATATCTACTGAAATTAAAACTATGCATACCTAAATCACCCAGGAATTCCATTTTTCAGTATCAGATCTTGAGAAATACTCACATTTGCCCAAGAAAACATTTAAAAAGATGTTCACTGCAGCATTGTGTATGACTTTAAAAAAAGAAACAATCTATATGTTCATTGATGGGAAATTGGCTAAATAACTGCGATATAGTCACACTATGGAAAATAATCTATAGTTTGAAGAAATAAAATAGATCTATAATACATAATTACACAGAAACACATCAAAGACTTGTTGGCTAGAAATAAGCAAACTACAAAATGATAACATGCAGCATGATACTATTTATGTAAAGCACACACACAGTAACTATATATATATATATATGTGTGTGTGTGTGTGTGTATATATATACACTTCTCATATATACGTGAGAGAGAGAAAGGGAGAGAATGTTCACAAAACTGTCAACCTGTTTATCACCAGGAAGAAGAAAGAGACCGGCTGCAATTAAGTTTTAGATTCTTAGTCAAAAGGAGCATTAACATTATCTCTACTCTGGTAATTTGTTACAAGGAAAAGATATTCATGTAGAACTTGTGTAATTAAATTTTAATTTTAGAAAACATAGAGACCAGGTTTGTTTCAGGAACCAATTTGGAAGCCAGACCTTCTCCTCTGTAGACTGAAGCTTGTTTTCAGAGCAATCAAGTCCCTGGGTGGAGCCTAGCCTGCAGGGTAACAGTCCACTGACTATATGCAGAGGTGAGGGAGGGGCAACAGAGTCGGTGAAGAGGGGCTAAGGAAGAATAAGAAGGCCATTGGAGGCTGCAGGGTCAATGTTCTGGACAAGCTTAACAAATGTTGGCTGGTCATACTGCCTCACTGTGGAAAGTCTCATTATTTCTGACACCTCCTACAAACTTTCTTTTGAGGGACTCTTTTTTTTCATTATTCTTATTTTTTTTCCCGTTTTATTGAGATACAGCCCAGTGTAAGTTTAAGGCGTACAGCATAATGACTTGACTACTATATCGTGTTGAGGGACTTTCTATATGAACCTCTAGGTTGGTTCGCAGGTGATCCAGTCTTCCTGGTAGCTGATTGGAACAGGGTAAGAACTTGACCTCCTGATCTATGAATCTATGGTAAGTAGCCTACAAAACGGCCCATAATTTTCTGAACCAAGCAGGCACTCAAATTTAGCAAGCTTAAAATGCAAGGTAGAGAGAGTGGGCAGTTTATAAAAGTCACCCTCTGAAGCAGAAGCGAAAGCGAAGAGGATAGAAAGGAGTAGACATGAATAAGGAGAGGCCCTAGGTCACCAGATGCTGTGGGAAAGGAGGTACATAATATAGAGATGGGAGCAGAGAGTCAGGAAAGCCAGAGACACAGTTGCTCTGTTACCAAAGTGGTAGAACAGCAGAGTAGAGAGCAGTGGAGGGTGGTCTTCAGATCTGTACTCAAAACGACCAAGGTTTTGCTACTGAGAGGTTCACTAGATGCCCTGGATATTACAGAGATGCTGTATCCTGAAAACTTCCAGGCGCTGCCCAGTCATTTTTGGTTTCCTACTTTCTCATATATCCTTACATAGGAAGATAGAATTGCTAAATGTCTGGCTTTGAAACCAGATTATCAGAGCTTTACGTCGTGACTCTACTAATATATCCGTTAAATAGTGTAGGTCATGGGTCAATAATTTTCAAAAACCCACAAGTTTATAAGGCTTAAAACAATAGTTTTATTTCTGACTCCTCTTACATGTTCATTCAGCATCAGTGGAAGGCTCTGTGCTATGTCATATATGTCACGCTCACCAGGCTGATGAAGCTGCCACCATCTGAAGTACCTGCAGATGGGAGAGGTGAACCTGATAAATCAAGTCCTTGCCCTTACAGCTTTCACCTCATGGTGACACATGTCACATCTACTCACATGTCATTGGCCAAAGCAAGTCACATGGCTCACCAACTTCCACAGGTGTACCTGGAAAAGTGGAAAGCCAGACATTTTTGGGTGAGCCCTACAGATGAATACTATAAATATCATTAGCTGTGTGACCTTGAGCAAATTTCTTAACTTCTCTGTACCTCAGTTTTATCATCTTCAGAATGGAGGTAATTATAATACCTAACAAATTGCTCTGAGAAAGAAACGGAAACCTGCAGAAGTTCTTAGCCCAACACATAACTCATAATACATTTTCAGCAAGTACTGGCTTGATCGTAGTTTGTATTTAACCAATTCCTATTACTTGATGTGGCTTGGTTCAACTTTCCTCCTAGGGTAAACCAATACAATGGTTCATCTCTCCTTACAGTTTGTATAGGGTAAGTTCCCTGATTAGCCATCCATCATCAGGATGTCAAAAAGTTATGTCCAGGAATCTATGGCGTGGTAAACAGTTTCAGGTTTGTGAATCCAGAAATGCAGCTAAAATTTTTTCATGGGTCATTGGTTGAGCCAAGAAAAGAGAAGCATGTGATTTGGAGAGCTAAAAATTAGACAGAGGGAAAGCACAGCACGAGAAATGGGTCTAAGAGGTGCATCTCCAAAGCTTACTCAATGCCAGGGACAGAGACCAGGGAAGCTCACAACGTGGAAACAGAAGGATGAGCAGGAGGCAGACACGCAGATGGGAGTTATTTTTAAAAAGAGGCAGCTACAAAGTAGTGGGAGGAGAATGCTATAGAAAAGGAAGCCCTGAAGCCACAGGTTGGAATATGGTTTAGCAGTCCTATGGAGAAAAACGTCTGTGTGTGTTGAGAAGTTGGACCATTATCCTGGGAAGAAAGAAATTCTTTGAGATAACAGGAAAATTGATACCAGAGTTATCTCCCACTTTGCATGCCTCAAGCTCCAAAAATAGGAACATCATTGTTTAAGTCAGGAAACAATTTTAAAGTGACAGAAAACTGTGAGCAACTTTATTGGTTCACATAATTGCAAGGTCCAAGATGAACAACAACGTCAGGCAGAAGTGCACGTGAGTGCTAAAACAGTATCAGCAGTGGTATCGGTTTCTCTGTTTGTTTACTCAGTGTCGCTTTCATTCTCAAGCAAGATCTTCCTTCCCGGTGCCGGATGGCACCTAACACTTCTGGTTTGCGTTTTGTCATCCCACCATTCTTATAGCAAGAGGGCACCTCTCTCCCAGTCACTCCAGCAAGAGCTCTGGGATTTTCTCTGACTGGTGTGCAAGCACATTCCAGAACTGATCACTGTGTCAAGGGAGGTGTGGTTTTCTGATTGACCAGGTTTGGGTCACATGACTAACCCCAGACCACAGATGGAATCAACTCTACTTGAACCACATGAACTGAATGAAAAAGAAAAAAGAGTAATTCTCTAAGGAAAAATTATAATGTTTAAGATGGGGAGGGTGGGCTTCCCTGGTGGCGCAGTGGTTGAGGGTCCGCCTGCCGATGCAGGGGACACGGGTTTGTGCCCCGGTCCGGGAAGATCCCACATGCCGCGGAGCGGCTGGGCCCGTGAACCATGGCTGCTGAGCCTGCGCGTCCGGAGCCTGTGCTCTGCAACGGGAGAGGCCACAACAGTGAGAGGCCCGCGTACCGCAAAAAAAAAGATGTGGGGGGAAAGAGCGGGCAGCCAAACAAGAAAAATGAACAATTTTTGTACCTCCTGGGGAAAACCGCAGTATTCATCATCAGCACCACTACCTCCTTAGCAGAGCATCACTCTCAGCAGGCATGGAGGACATTCATCAGGTAAGCACATCTCCAACCTGGTGGGAGTTCCAAGACCCCTGTTGTCTTAGAGCTAATCTCCCTCAGTCCTACCAATGGGCAGTGAGCATTCATTTCCCTGCCCAGCTCTTTGATTTCCCAGAGAAGCCCAAACCTTTCTTTGAATCCCAGAACATTGGCTGAGAGTATGAGAGCAAGTTTATTTGTTGCTTGCTCCATATCCCCAGACCCATACATCTTTCCCAAAGACACTGGCTTAAGTCTTGCTCTATGTTAGAGAGAGAACCTAGAATCAAGACACTAAATCCATGTGATATTGACTGCCACCACTTTGGAGTGGAAATTAGAGGTAAACCCTGACCTTATTTGGAGATGATACTTAGAAACGTCCCTCAGAGAATGGGAACTTTCTGTTTCTGGTTGGATGCATCACAACATAATCTAAGCTGTGGAGTAAAATCATAAGCATCTTATTGGGGTCCTTCCTTCTCAACTGGAAAATCTATACTAGTTCAAGGCTCATTTCAGATATCACCTGCTCTCTGAGCCATGGCCAACTCTCCTCGAAACAATTCCTTATTTCCTTTTACCTTGCTCCCATAATGCATGGGTCATGTCCAATAGAGCGCTAGAGTTCCTCTAGGTCAGTCTTTCTTTTTCATTCTGATATCATCTGTTCTTGGGTGGTACGTAGGTACTTAAATAAAAACATGTGATGAAGGAACAAGTGAATTGTTTAGGCAGATTGAGGGGGGAGAAACATTAGGCATTTATAAAATCCAAATAGTTGATTATACAGCTGAAGAAACTGTCAGCCAGCAAGGGCAAACAGGTCACACAAAAACACACAGGAAATTCATAGCTAAATGAAAATTGAGTTGTACTCATTCTCAATCCAGAGCTCTTCGTATTCCAGTTCTGTCCCACAGGGAACACTCAGTCTTAGCATTATACATACGTTATTTCATTCACTCTTCCTGGTGAGCCTTGTTACCCCTATTTTAATGATAAGGAAGCAGAGGGTCAGAAAAATGATTGCTAATGTGTTTTCCAACTCTGTGAATGCTTCAGGAACTGATTGTCCACCTCTGTCTCTGATTCTTCTCCTAACTGGTAGAGAAACTGAAAAGCATCTGGAACCCAGCCTGCCTAGTAGAACATGCATTCAAAAGAAAACTGTCTCACTCCTTCCCACAGGCAGAAGATCCAGTAACCTGAAATAGAAATTCTTTAAATACAAACCAGTGTGGTGATACCCATGGTATGGAAGCCTACTTCTGGCTGCTAAAGAGAGCAGGAAGGCTTTGGAGGTTCACACTACTGATTCTGTCCTGGTGGCAGAACCAGACCCTGACACAGGGCTTCCTGCAACTTCCAACCTAGCCCTATTTGAGAGAGGAAAGAAGTAAAGGAACATACTCAAAAAAAAAAAAAAAGATGGTTTATGCTGAAATTTTTCATGAATGTCTTTATTTTCTTCCCTGGAAACCCAGTAACTAAGGCAGGATATATTCATTCTTGATCATAATAATAACATCTTAACATGTTACCTGCCATATGTGCATTATATATATTCTCACTTGATCCTCACAACAACCTCACAAGGGAAGTACTATAATTATCCCCACTTTATTGGTGAGGAAAAAAGAAATCATACTATGTTAAGCAACTAGCCTAAGGTCACCCACTTAGAAACTGGCAGAACACAGAATAGAACCCAAGCAGTCTGACTGCAGGTTCCAGATACTTAGCCACTGAACAAAAATGTGTCATGAAAAGATCAGAATATTTGAGCTCACATTCTGTTTTGAGATCTCTAGCTGTATGACTTTGTGCAAGCCTTGGTTTCCTCATCTGTAAAATGGAACTAAAAATGCCTCACTAGTAAGGTTTTATGATTATCAACATTATGTACATGGGTATGTAATGTGAAATGTAATTTTCTTCAGAGGTAGCATAGAAAGCTTTGGAATGAAGACATGATTTCATATCTAATCTCTTCGATATACTAACTCTCTGTTCATAGGCAAATTAAGTTCCATGAAGCCCAAACTTGAAATCAGATGTGAAAAATTTTTGTCTGTTAAATAGGAATGATAATTGTTATTTATTAAGGATGGTTGTAAGTAATGAATCAAAAACCACGTGAAAACATCTAGCATAGTGACTTGTATATAGTCGGCTCTCAGGGATACTAGTTTCCATTTTTCCCCCTTTGCCAATTTATTGCCTGTTACTTCTTTAATTATTCAGCCTCAATCTATGGGAAGCCCCCAATCCAAGATCCAAGCTGACAGATGCAGACTGGAAGCTTAAAACCCAAATGTGGAGAGAAGGTGCTTGAAGAATAAGAACATTTTGGGAGCACGGATGAACTCTAAGAGTTAATGAGGGATTTCAGAATTTGAAGGTCACAAAATGATACTTCATCAGATACTTCTTAAGTCAGGAGCTGATTAAGACAAGGTAAAGTTGAATAATCAAGAGCTGGAGACAATATATATAGCTTTTGTTGTCCTTAGGAACAAATAATCAATATCAAGAAAGAGAGAGATGCCATCATCAGAGATTCTACAAATATTAAAAGGATATTAATGGAATGTGATGAACAACTTTATGCCAATAAATTTGACAACTTAGATGGAATGGACAAATTGCTTGAAAGATACAAACTACCAAATCACATTTAAAGAAAAATAATTAACATAAATTAGCCCTATGCCTTTTAGACATTGAATTTTTAGTTAAAAACCATCTCACAAAGAAAACTCCAAGCTCAGATAAGTTTTCAAATGAATTTTACCAAAAATTTAAAGAAAATAATATTATTAATTCTGTAGAAATATTTCCAGAAAATTGAAAGTGAGGGAATACTTTCCACCTCATTCTATGAGAGAAACATTACCCTGATACCAAAACCAAAAATCTTAGAAAAGAAGATAAATACAGAACAATTTCCCTCATAATGATAGACACAAATATTCCAAACAAAATTTTAAGTTGAATCCAATAATATAAGGATAATATAAGGATGATGTAATTATTTAATGATCATTACATATTCCTGGGTGTTTATCTCAAGAATGCAAGTATGGTTTAACTTTCAAAGAGCAATCCATTATAACCCACCATATTAAAAATTATATATATGTCACATACATATATATAATCATTCTATAAATGCAGAAAAAGTATTTGACAAACCACCATTCATTCTTGATAAAAACTCTCAATCCGCTAGAAATAGAATACAGTTGTCTCAACTTAGTAAAGAATATCTATGAAAAATCTACTTCTAACATCATATTTAATGGTAAAAAGTTGAATGCTTTCTTGAATGTGACATATCACAAATTTTTATATGTTGAATTTCCATTTTAATTCATTTTAAAATATAATTTACCTTTTATCTTCTTCTTTGACATACGTGTTATCTAGGATAACAAGGATATCCACTCTTACCACTTTTATTTAGTATTATACTGGAGGCCCTAGCTAATGCAATTAGGCAAGAAAAAGAAAGAAAGGCATCCAGATTGAAAGAAAAGAATAATACTATTTGTACTCATATATGACAAAGTCCTGTCTGTAGGAAATCCTAAGAAATACACACACACACACACACACACACACACACACAATCTCTAGAACTAATGAGCAAATTTTTCAAGGTCACAGGATGCAAGACCAATATATAAAAATCTCTTGCAATTTCCTTATATCAGCAAAGAACAATCTCAAAATGAAATGAAGAAAACAATTTCATTCACAGTAGCATCAAAAAGAATAAAATAGGAGTAAATTTAACAAAATAAATGTAACTCTTGTACACTGAAAACCACAAAAGATCACTGAGAGAAATTAAAGATGACTTAAAGAGTGAAATCTACCATGTTCATGGATCAAAAGACTCAAATTATTAAGATCACAGCTCTCCCAAGATTTCTCTATAGATCTTGGTTCAATTATTTAAATTCCCCATGACTCAGTTTTCTCTTTGGCAAAATGTAAATGATGATAGTACTTTATATGATGAGTCCTGGGGAGAGTTAACTTAGTCACGGAAGATAGCTATCAAAAGCACTGCCCAGTTAAACCATAAGGTCTGATGTACAATAGGTATTTAATAAATATTTGTTGGAAGAAAAAATACAGGAGTTGTCCAAGGTGGCATAATTTTCTCAGTTTTACTTAATTTAGAAGAGATTGGTACCAGTTTCCAATCCAGCCAGCATGACCCAAGTGAGAAATGCAAGCCATGACTGAAGAGGATGACTTGTTATTGAAGAGAGAACAATTGCATATGTGTATAATAATATGCATATATGTATGTATATGCATTATGTATTATGTATATATAATGATATGTATATAAATATTGTATATATATAACTATATATGAACTGGAAAATATATGTGTATATATTATTATATATATGTGTGTGTGTGTATATATATATATAGTCTGATTGGATGGGGAAGTAATACAGACAGACACGTTAGGAATTATTCTAGTTTCCTGGCACAAACACTGGGTGAATGTTGGGACCTTTTACTGAGAAGACGGAGCCCCAGAGAGAACTTGTTTTGGATCATCATCAGCAAATTCAGCTGTCAAGAGCTGGAGATGAAGAAACGTGTGAAAGGATCAAGGAGGGCAAACCTACATTATCTAAATCTGTTTTCACATTTCCTAATATCTCATTTGGCACTGGGCTACTTTAGTTTCCAAGAGGCAGAGTCCTTTCCTGCTCCATTTCTACCAGCTACTGTGCTTTCTCAGGTGGTTACATTATATAAAACACCATCTCTAACCTTAACAGGTATCCCCCCATCAACTCTGTAAGCCCATCCTCAAGTGTCTTGGAGAATTCAACTGGAAAAACCACCAAATTGAAGAACAGTTGTAGTTGTAGTTTCCCAAGACTTAAAAAAAAAAACCTTCAGCTTTGAATCTGGATCCCTGGCATGAAGCTCTGTGTCCTTGGCCCCACGTGTGTTCTTCTCAAATGCTGTTTATCTGTTTAGGAGCTTCTGTTTGCAAAGAGGTTAATGATGGTAGATGGGAGGCTGTATAAAATATGGGCCGATTTTCAAACACAAAGGTGATAAATGAACAGATTTTCCCCCAGATTGCTGAAAAAACATCATCAGAGCAAACTAATGTAAAGATATAATTGTGATTAATCTCTTGATTAAAATAATTAATCTTGGTTAATTCTGCATTTAATCATCTCTTTTTATCAAAGTCTTACATGCAGCTTTATAGAAATATTCATTTAGATTAATGGATATTTCATTCCTCCAATTAGTCTGTTTATTCTGAGCTTCTAAATGCCTCGAATTCCAGCTCTTTCATTTGCAGCAAACTTCAGTTGTATTATTACAGCTCTAGGCAGAATGTTCATTTTGTACTCAAGAAGTCCCTACAATGTTTAGTTAAGGACAAAAAGAGGAGTACTTGGGAGAGTATTAAGGAGATCTGAGGGCTTCAGGGCCTAAAGGAGGCTATAGGGATGATCCTTATCAAACATTTGCTTAGGGATCCAGAGTTTTACTTTGTGGCCACTAATTGCTTGTACTGTAATAATAATATCATGCATTTGATAGGAATTTACAATTCATTCTTTCACATCTAACATCTGACTTAATTTCTGCTGAGAAGAACTTGCTTTCCCATTTTATTGATGAGAAAACAAAAGTCTAGAGTAGTTATGTGCTTCCTCAAGTTCGTATAGATAACAACAAAGGAGACATTGGATCTTGGCTTCTCAAACTATCAATGCTCTTTCCCAGTTTGAGTAAGTTATGCAAAAACCAGAAGTGTCCAAGAAGGCCAAAGGATGTGAATCCTTATATAAGTTCTAAAGGGAGCCGACTGAGTGAGGCTGAACCAGTATTTCTCCCATCTGGGTGAAGCAGCAAGTCATTCATGCCTCTGATTTTTGATGCATGCATTCAGTGAATATTTATTAAATGTGTATCTACTTTATAACAAGCACTGTCCAGAAAAAAGGGATACGTTAGGGGACAACAAAAGAGTCTAAAACTGTGACTTCCAACCCTTGTGAAGCCACATGGTTCAAGTTTAGTACCTGAATCCCTGAATCACAGCTTCAGCACTACACTACACAACACAGCACTACAGATATATACAATAGGAGAGGGGTTAAAGGAAAAAAAGTGGAGAGGAGAGGGAACTACTGACTTGGGGACAGAATTGGGGGAGATGAAGTTTCCCCTTCTTAGTCACTCACTGTAACATTTTCCTCCCACCCTATTTACTTTCATCATACCTCTTTTATTTTCATCAGATTACCTGTGCCATATGAACTTATGTGATTTTTCATTGTTCTTATCCTTCTCTTCTTCTCCTTCCCCTTCCTCTTCCTCCTTCTTTTTTTGTCTCTCTCTCCACTAGAAGATAAGCCTCAGGGAGACACAAATTGTATCTTGTTCCTTGCTATATGTTCAGTACATAAAACTGGCTGACTCATAGAAAACACTGGGTAAATCCTTGTCGAATGAAGAAAGGGGAATGTGTGGTGTGGCATAAGGTAACACTGATTGGGCACTGATCATATACCATGCTCTATATATGCATTATTTCATTTCATCCTCACGGTATCCTTAGTTATTATTGTCCCCACTTTACAGATGAGAAAACCGAGGCACAGAAAAGTGATTACATAGCTTGCTCACAGTCACAGAACTGCCAGACAGTCTGACCCCAGGCCTGCCTTCTTGACTATTATGCCCTAATGCCCCTGTGCAGTAGCTATGAGACACCCGGGAGGGATCATCGACCCCCTAGGATATCCTACAGTGTTCCTAGGTGCTAGACCAAGAGCTTCTCTACCCTGGTGTAGAGAAGAAGAATCACCTGGGTTGGGGCTTCCCTGGTGGCGCAGTGGTTGAGAGTCTGCCTGCCGATGCAGGGGACACAGGTTCGTGCCCCGGTCCAGGAAGATCCCACATGCTGCGGAGCGGCTGGGCCCGTGAGCCATGGCCGCTGAGCCTGCGCGTCCGGAGCCTGTGCTCCGCAACAGGAGAGGCCACAACAGTGAGAGGCCCGCGTACTGCAAAAAAAAAAAAAAAAAAGAATCACCTGGGTTGAAAACAATAAGAATATCTGTCCTAACTGTAGAAATTCTGTTTCAAAGGATCTGCTGAGATAGCAGTACATATCCAAGCATGAGAGCCATTGTGTTTAGAAAAATGAAATGAATGCTTTGTGTGGGGTGTACCTGTGCCATGTCCATCTTTTGGTCTTATTACAAGAGAGGCAGCTGGCTGGGGATTTGTGCATTTGGAGGTCCTAGGACTAAGCCATACACTACCTCCTCATTATTGCAGGGTTTGTTTGAGGTACCAAGCCGGTCTCCTTACCTTAAGGACTTCGCCTTTGTAAGCAATCTGAGAACTTTGGAAGTGAAGGTGTGGGTTAGAAAATGATGATGAGATAGCATTGTCCTCCCTCTCCTTCCCAGCCTCCCAAGAATTCAGATCTAAAAGGGAATCTCAACTCTTTCTGCTTTGGAGGCATCTCCAGCAAAGAGAATGCCCCAACTTCTCTTTCAAAGAGACATGGAACAAAGTGTACCTGCCTCAGTTTCTCCAAGGTCTCAAGAAGAGCTGAGATAATCGTGTCTCTGGGGAAGGAGAGGTGCAAGACATGCTTGGAGGCAGAGGAATAGCCTGGATGACCTCTCACCTCACTAGGTGCAGAGGCAGACAGAAATCCTGCATGTCATCCTGAGACTGACATCATTTAATTAATCTCATAACCTTCCTTGTTCAGGAGGTACAATTGCAGCTTTGAGAACCTGATAAAGTAGACGGGGAGCATCATCAGTGTCTAGACACAGAGCTAGCTGTGATGCATAGGCAACTGTACTCCAGGGTCTAGAGCTGTAGGGCAGAGGAGATGGATTAGAGGATGTGTGTGCCATTTGCAATATTGAAATTGGATTCTTCCTGGCTAGGGACCCATCAACCTGTGGACTCAGATCAATGTTCAGAGCATGATGCAAACTCATGCTGGGTTTCCACACGGGCCTGCCGGGCTCACACCCCACTCCCCCAGCTTTTGACAGGCAGTTGTTCAATCAATAAACAATTACTGGGCACCCTGCTGTGTTCTAGGCACTGGGCTGCTGATTTATTTATTTCTGCTAAGTTCAAACTGTGCATGGGACACTGGGCTAGGTCTTCACTCATTCACAGGTGCTTTCTCAACCTGTAGTATCCATTATTATTGCCTAAAGTAATGTTAAATTTTTGCCAGGTGCTATTCTAAATGCTTTATATATATTTAGGTATTTGATCCTCCCAGCAACCCCATAAGATAGATATTATCATTATTCCAGTTTTACTGATGAGGAAACTGAGTCCTGATGGGGTCACAGAGGTAGTGAGGAGAAATTCGATTTAGGCTGTGTAATGCGAGAGTTAACACGTTAACTACCGAATGTGTGCTAGGCCCATATCATGATGTAGGAGTAAGGACATTGAAGTTGTTCAGGGTCTGGATGGTAGCATTCACACTGCCTCAGTTCAAAGCTTGTGTCCACTGCTTACTTCTTTTTTTTTTTTTTATTGGAGTATAGTTGCTTTACCATGTTGTGTTAGTTTCTGCTGTATGGCAAAGTGAACCACTGCTTACTTCTTGCAGGTCATTTAAACTCTCTGCACCTCATTTTCCTCAGTTATAAAATGAGGTAAATAATAGTTCTGATATTCAGAGTTATTATTAAGATTGCATGACAGGGTAAGTGCATAGCACTTTACCAAGTATAGGGTGTGGCTTGTAGTTATGAATCAGAAAATATTAGTAATGATAATTATTAATAATTATAATACATAATACAGTAATATAATTATAAAATGACATATAGTAATACATATCTGCCCTTGAAAATTCATAGTCTAGTCAAACAGAAAGAGTTTACACCCCTAAATCTTTCACATTCTAGCTAATTTATGTGTAAGAGTTGGGGGGCAGACAAAGATGCACAGATAAATGTTTCTCAATAGGTTCCTTGAGGGCAATGAACTTGTATGTCTTTTTTACTGTATATGCATCCCCAGTTCCTAAGTATATCTTTCACAAAGTAGGTGAAACCTAAATATTACACATTTAATCAGTCAATTGACTCACCAATCAGTGCATGAGAAAACCAGCCCGAATCTGATCTATGTCTAAGTATCATGGATCCATTATATTCTTGCTGGAGTTCAAAAAAAGAGAGAAAATCTTTAAGACATCTTGAGGTCTGGACCTTAAAAGGGCTCTAAGAATGCATAGATGGGAAGCATGGTGTTGGACATGTTTAGTATAAGTGAATGACAAGACATTAAAAAGTTCAAGATGCATTTGGGAAGACAGGGCTGGCTTAGTCTGACTGAGACAGAGTATGTTATTTATATGAATAATAGAATGAGACTGCAAAGGAGGCTTGGAGCTCGATTGTGAAGGGCTGTTAAGGAGTTCAGACTTTATCAAGGCATTATTAAAACTTTTCCACTAGTTGTGACATACCTGAATAAACCTGGGAACTGGCTGGAAAGAAAAGGGTGTGACTAGAGCCTGGGATATTCCACAGAGACACTTGTAATAAAGTGAGAGGCAATGAAATCCAAGAAAGGGACAGTGTCAATAGAAAGGAAATTAGCTAGTCTATTACTGGGATTCTGCTAATAAAGAAAGAGTGGAAGAAGAGACATTGGATGGACAACTAGCAGAGTCTACCTCTACTCAACCACCATCTCTAGGAGTTATACCATGGAAAGAACCTTGGCATCATATGATTCTGGAATTGAACCCAGATCACTCCTTACGGGCTATTTGAGCATGGGTGGGCTCAGTGTCTTCTGTGAAGCTCTGTGTTCTCATCTTTAAGAAATGGATGGGGATGAGTATATATGCATTATATTTGTAGCTGGGTGTGCGCATGTGCGCATGTTGGTGGGGGAGTGTGCATGTGTGTAAATCATCATGCCTGGCCTGAGTAAGGATCCTATATATGTAGGCAGCTTTTAGTCTTCTTTGTCACTTATTACTATACAATTGAAGAACAAAGACTGTGACATGTTTTGCCTTTAGAGGCCAGGTACTGATTCTGAAGATAGAAGTGCATTTAGGAGAAGGTAACTTGGAACAAATCTCATTAATGTCCCTGAGCCTTAGTTTATTTATTTGTAACACAAGACAGTGATATTTGCCTCATAGTGTGGCTGAAAATGTAAAATGAGATATTAGCACATAAGACCCCTAGTATTGTGTCTGGTACATAATAGTTACAGATAGATACAGATAGTTACAGATAGTTAGATAAACAAAAAAAATTAAATGCTCTCATTTTTTGACCCTTTGAACACAAAAGCATTGGCAAATGGTTGAGGGAACATATCCCTGCTTTTGAGAAACATCTAGAGGGGTACTCAGGTTGGGGTACATATCAATGCCCAATCTGGGGCCATCTGATATGCCTGTGATCTACAAACCTATTAAAACTATGATTTTTCAGCAACAAGATCTGATATATTTGACCAAAAAAAGTGAATATCACCTAATTTCCCTCTGGAATTTAGATTTTCTCTGAGTTTTTTCACAAAGCTGCATCATGACAGGTAGCAGCCTATTTGGGGGGAAAAAAAGCCCCAATTCCTTTTTTATTGCAGATGTCTGTTTCGAAGGAGAAGTTTTCCCCCCACCGGCTGCCTCTTTTCCCCAGAATCGATCACAGGTTATTTTGGTAACTCCATGCATTTATCTCTCAATCACCACCCCAAATGTAGATGCAAATATTGCTTTCTTTGTCAAAAGCACCTCCCACGCTCACGTGGTGACTTAGCAGTTCCTTGCCTCCCCAGAGCTTGAGGCAAGCCTCCCATTTTCTTTCAAAGCCAGTCTTCTCTTTTTTTTTTTAACATCTATATTGGAGTATAATTGCTTTACAATGGTGTGTTAGTTTCTGCTTTATAACAAAGTGAATCAGCTATACATATACATATATCCCCATATCTCCTCCCTCTTGCGTCTTCCTCTCACCCTCCTTATCCCACCCCTCTAGGTGGTCACAAAACTAGCTAGCTATTTTATATTTGGTAGTGTATATATGTCCATGCCACTCTCTCACTTTGTCCCAGCTTACCCTTCCCCCTCCCCGTGTCCTCAAGTCCATTCTCATAAAACCTTCTGAGAAAAAGCAACAAGATATAAAAGAAATAGACATAATGTCATAATAGATTATCTGGGCAGTCTTGAGTACTCCCTGGTGGCTAGACTGAGCAAAAGAACCCACCAAGTTGATGATGATGGCAAGGAAGTTCTTGTGTATGAATAAACATTGTGAAAACATTTCATCTCCTTGATTAAATTTATTCCTAGGTATTTTATTCTTGATACTATTGTAACTGGGATAGTTTTCTTAATTTCCTATTTGGATTGTTTGTTGTTGATGTATAGAAACACAACTAATTCTTTTGTGTGTTGATATTGTACCCTGCAACTTTGGTCAATCCATTTATTAGCTCTAGTGAGTTTTTTGTGTGTATGTATTCTTTTGATTTTTCTACATATAGAACCATGTCATCTGTGAATAGAGATAGTTTTACTTCTTTCTTTCAAATCTAGATGATTTTTATTTCTTTTTCTTGCCTAATTTCTCTGGCTAGAACTTCTAGTACAATTGGGAATAAGCGGTAAAAACAGGCATCCATGTCTTTTTCCTTATCTTAGGTGAATCAGTCTTTCACCACTGAGTATGATTTAGTTCACTTTCTAATATCATTGAGTAATATTCCATTGTCTGATTTATTTTTAAGTTAAAATATTTGCTTTGTCTAGAATATATTTATTATAAAGATTGAAGTAGGGATCTAGGTTATTTTCATATGGTTTCTAAATTTCTCAGTAAGATTTATTAATTCACTCTTTCCTCACTAAAATGCATTTCCTGTATCATTATCTCTGTAAATTTATCTCTATATTTGTTTCAGTTTTTACATTGTCTATTTCCCTCTATTTATTTGTCTTTATTTGTGTGCTAGAACCACACTACTTTAATTATTATAGCTTTAGAATGTTTCCTTATATATGATAACATTCATCCTCATCAAAGTTCTTATTTTTTCTTATTGTTCTTGAATATTTTTATTTTTATGTAAACTTTAATATAGATTTCTTTGGTTTAAAAATGAACTTGTTGGTACATTTTAATGAAATTATATTGAATGTATAGATTAGAGATAATTAATAGTTTATATTAGTTTTATAATCCAAGAAAAGAATATTCCTTTCCATTTGTTTATGTAATATTTTGGGTTCTCTAATATCTTTTAAAGATTCTTTTCATGTATATCATGAGCATCATTTTTAAAAATGTATTTCTAGGCAAATCGAATCATTTCTTCCAGAACAGCTTTCATCTTTATTTGATTTTGAGGTTTGGAGTATGCCCCAAGCACCCAGTAAATCCGCTGTTATTATCCTTGTATTACGCACAGAGTATCAGAGCCAATATTCATACCAAAGTCTGTCTGACTCCAACATCTTTGTTCTTAATCACAATGTTATAACACATGGTTGAGGGGGAAGCTACACTTAGCAGGTCAGTCTTTCCCAAAGAAGGTTGGAACATACACCCACTGTCTATGTATAGAGTTGGACCTTTGAAGCTTAACTAATAACAATTAAAATACAGGCAGCCATTCCCACTTCATTTGTTTAAGAACTGTCTTCAAAACCAGTCAAGGCCCTCCCCTTTCTATCTCCCACCCCCAGGATGACTCATATATCTATTTCAGCACTGAAGGTTTAGGAGAAGAAAACACATCCTACTTACACTCATGAAGGAAGTGTTGATAGAGGAGATAATCTTTGAGTTGAGCCTCCAGGAAGCCAGAAGGTAGAGAGATATAGCCTGGGACATAGTGCATTCCAAGATTTTTAGTAAGAGTTAGATTTTGCTCCACAAGGATACTATTTGTGATGATCAGGAGCATGAGTCAGAATGAAGGAGGTGGGAAGCTATGAAGTCAAAATGGTAAAATTTCCTGAATAGTCAGTGTTACTGGAAATATGTGGAAAAAAACACTTAAAAATTCATATCGACAGATTTATGGGGTCTTGGTTCTGAAATCTTTGCAACACCACACAGCAAAGAAATTTTGCCTGTCTGTTGAATCTGACATGTAGAGATACTACTCTTTAATGAAGTGGTACTTTAAAGAAAATATAATTTTAAAACACTTCAGAAGAAATTTCTCCATGTGGTAGGACATTTCAGGCCATGCTTTCATACGGCTTGAGGATTTAGATTTAGTCTCAGCATTTAGGGAGTCTTCAGCCTATGAAACACCTATAGAGAAGGAACTAATGCAACATTTTGATACATTTCCTCTTCTATCTATTATCAATGTGTTTGTGTGTTTGTATGTTTCTGTACCAGGCTCATTCTGCAGCCCGCTTTAATTTTTTATATAACAATATACCTCATATAATCAAACATGTTTTTCAAAATATTATTTTGTAAGTTTGCAGCATTCATATTATGAAGGTACCATGATTACTTTTCTTCTTATTTTTCTTACATGGGACAATGTTTTATTATTAAACATGAGGCTGTGAAAAATATATTTACATTTTGTTCAACTCTGTGGACAAAATCTAGCCAATATTCATTTATTGCTTCTACCTTGAAATACAGGCTGTGGACAAATGTATGAATCAGAGGTCCTTGGGAGCTCATTAATGCCAGTGGCTTTTCTCTGTTTACTCTGAGATGGACCAATGGACAAACGCTTCTGGCGATAACTCTGACTTCCAGAAAGATGAACTAGAAGAAGAATATAATAATAATAACAACACAATAACAATAATAATACTGACAACTAACACTTATAAAGCACAAACCACTAGCCAGGCATTATCCTGAACACTTTCCATAATGTCTGATTTAATCATCACAACCACCCTGTGAGATATTGTCATCACTTAATGGGTAGCTAAATGAAAACACAGAGAGTTTAAGTGATTTGTACAAGGTTGAAGAGCAAGTAAAATGGCAGAACCAAGGCTCAAGCCCAAGTGCTCTGGCTCCAGAGTTTATCTTCTAACAGCTGCATCCAACTCTCTTTTGAGACCACAGAATCTGATACACATGACTGGTAAAGAAGACAGAAAGGAGGGCAGAATGAAGGTGAATGACAGGAGGGATGGGGAGGCTACAAGGATGTAAAGGCACTGTGTCGGTTACTTCTGTATACCTTACTTAAGTCTCCAAATAACACTGAATGGTAGAAATATTTATTCCAATTTATAGATGGGTAAATTGAGGCTCAAAATGTTGATTTATTTGCCTAAAGAGATAGAGATTGCTTTGCATGGAGCCTGCATTGTCTCCAGGTGAGCCTCACAGGAGAGTCCCCACAAGAGCTTTTAAAAAAGGCTTTACTGTCCAGATTTGGTTTTCATTTGGGTGTATCTTTAAGGTACCCCAAGCCTTTTGCATACTCATCCACAGAGCATCTCTCAGGCTTTCATGGCAAGGAGACATTTGTCATCAAAAATGGCTCTCCAGGCACCCAGCCTATCTGGTGAGGACTAAACATGCTGAAGAATTGCTTACCACCTGATTTTATTGACTCTAACCCCAAATCATCTTTCTTTAAATAGGCTGTTTTCAAAGGGTGAGTGGAGAGAAGTGACATTCTATCACACAACAGCTAAGACAAATAGTCAAAGAGGTTGGCAGCCTTTCTGAAGTTACAGATGTGGAATTAACCTATACATCCATCCTACAAAGTGGGAAGACACAGGCAAGTGAGATGTAACTGGGGAAATAAAAAAATGATTCTTCCCAAAGTTCAGACAGAAAGCAGAAAATGCCAGAGGAATCTATTACAGTCTTGGACAGGCATCTTGAAATGTTAGAATAGTCACAGGCTTGGCTTCCTCTAGCACCTTTCATCTCTGAGCTCTTTACACCATATAAATGCATTGAGCTCTGTTTACTTAGTGCTGTGAAGTTGTCACCTCTGAGAGAGAATATAACAGTCAATTAGCACCAGTGCCACTACCTCTAGCATCTAAACTTGCCTCTTTTAAAATTTTCTCAGACAGGAGGGCTTCCTCAGGAAGCCACTTGATGACTTGACAATAGGTCAAGCCCTTTGGTGCATTCACTGTGCTCAATCTGCCCTCCACCCACTACTCTGACATCATCTCTCACTATCCACCCCTCTAATCTCTACACTTCAGCCACCTTGGTCTCCATTCCAATCCTCCCTGTCTCCAAAACCTTTTCTGCCTCAGCATTTTGAATCATTTCTCCCTTCCACTTTTCACAAGAATGTCCCTCTCTCATTTTTCAATTCTTAAAATATAACCAATCCCCGTAAATCTCTTCTCTGTCTTCATTATGTAAAGTAGCTTTCTTGTCCCTCTCATCCCCTGTTATTCTCTGTCACCTTGCTTGGTGTCTTTGTAGAACTCATTGAAATGTATCCTCTTCATGCATCTTCTTGTTTATCATCTGTCTCCCTCATTAGCCTGGAGCTCCATAGGAACAAGGGTCTTGTCTATCTTGTCTTTCTTGCTCCCCTCATCTCCTTGTATCTTAACACCCAGAAGAGTGTTTGGTTTGTCGGAGAAACTCAATTTAATAACATGTATCTGAATGAATGAATCTATGAATGCATTACAAATATTAAGGAGCCTTGTCATTTAATTGAGCTTTCCTTTCCTTATGCTGTGGCTTAAGCCATTTTCTCTGTTTCAGTTCCCAGTAGGAGTGGAAAATATCCATCGAGAGAATGTGGGCAAGAGGAAAAGCACACTAGAACTGGAAATAAAAGAACAGATTCTAAGTCTTATCTCTGTTACTAAATTACTGAGTATTTTACAGAACTACAAACTCTTAAAACATCAGTTTCCTAAGGGAGTTAATGGGGCTTCTGGGCAAAGGTAGCGTGCTCAAGTTGAATTACACATCTACATTCCCCCCAATACTCATGAAATTAATAAAAATGGTAAAAGCCACAAAAATTGCTAGCAGCAACTTTATAATGAAAGGGATCCAACTTAAAACCTTAAAAAATGAGAATGAGGAAAAGAAACAGAATATTCTGTCAAAGAGCAGCAGCCTAACCCAGCTTGAATTCACTAAAGTAGTACTGGGCGTTGGTGGCGGGCAGAGGGGAAGTCAATAAAATGCTTATCAATACTTCCTAGTTTAAGGAGGTATGGCCTGAGGAGCTGCCCATTAAAAGTTATAGAACAGCTTTCAATCTTGGCTACTTACCAGATAATTCTTTTTGCTGAGACCCGTGGAACCATTAAGTTCTACCTTTTCTTTTCAGCCCCCCTAGACCTAATTAGGCATAATATCCAAAGTGTGAATTAATTTTCTCATGGCACTAAAATATACCTTCAACTAAGGGGAGAAAACTTAGATCTTGGGCATTAATGATAGAGACACCGATATAGAAATGGAAGGGGTGGGAAAGAGAGAGAGAGAGAAAGAGAGAGAGAGAACCTTGGTGATCTAACAATTTCTATAGCAAAGTCTTCTCCCTGCCCTACCTCACATGCTTCTTATGTATGTATATATAAAAGTGCATGTAAGCAATGCCCAGACTCAAGCTCTTGCTCATCAGAAAGATAAGCAATTTTCAGATAAGGACCAAAAGGGCAAAGCAAATTCACTCATATATATACTTCAGATAATAGGCATGGAAAGAGCATCCAGGGTTAGTATGAACAACAGGCTTATAAAAACATTGCAACACTGAAAATCTACTAATGTAATTAAAAGACAAGAAATAGAGAAACATGCAATATGGTTCACAAAAGACAGGTGAAGAAACCTGTTGGAGAGAAAACATAGCTCACAGAATTGCATGAAGAGTACTTCAAGCTATACAAAAAAACTAATTAAAATAAGATTTCAATAATAGGAAAGCTCAATGTTAAGATAATAGAAAACAGAATGAGATGAAAAGGCTATTGCAGACTTCAGGAAACAAGTTGAGACCCAAAACAACATTATTATAAAATTAATTAATTAAATAGAAATCACAAGAATAAAATAGGCTCAGCTACAAGTAAAATAACTGTACAGAAAAACAGCTTTAGATAACCACATGAATAAAGAAGAAACTACAAAAGAGATTAAGAAATTAAAAAGAAGATAATAAATGGGCTTTTTCTTTTTTACCACCACATGGAGAGAACCTATTTCAGTATAAGACCAACAGAGAAAAAATGGGGGCCAAGAGATAATTAAGACAAATTCCAGTCAGTATCACTTAATCACCTGGTTCGACTGTGCCTGAAACTAGAAATTCCTGCTTTGGACTTTTTAGTTACCAGAGCAATAAATCCTCCACTTCTTTGCATAAAAAAGTTTTAGTTATATTTTTTCACTTGCACCTAAAAGCAAACTTCTTAATAAAATGCTTAGAGCAAAATGATCTGAAGTAACATTGTAAGCTTTCAGTGTCTTATTTCCTCACCTGCAACATGAAGATGATAATTACATCTACCCCATAAGGTTGCTGTAAGTACACATATTTGACACATAGTGGATGGTGTTCATCAAAGCTATTGAGTTCTAACTGAATTCCACTATGCTATTCCACCTAAGGTGAAGAGATAAATTGTTTTCCTATTATTTGGTCTTGAAAGATTTTATTGGCTAACTCTTATATGGCAGTTAATGTATAACAGGGATTTTGCTAAGCATTTTTACATACATTAATTTGTTTAAATCTTACAAAACCTATGGAGTAGGTATGTTATTATTCCCACTCACTCTCATTTTTCAGAGGCACAAGAAGGTTAAGTAATCTCAAGACCACATAGCTAGTTAGTGATGGAGGGGGCTTGACTCCAGAAGCCATGCTCTTTGCCAGAACCTCACGTTGTCACAAAGACAGCACTGTAAGAACTTGTTGCAGTAGAAAAGAATCATTAAGGATTTCTGAGCCAAGAAATGACATTATAGGAGTGAGGTATGAATTCCAGGCAAAATAATTCAAAAATTTCAAAGTGAGATGCTATTGTAGCCATGTCTGTCAAGCATGTCTGTGAATGAGTATATCCTGTCCACCCTCTCAAAGGGAACTAAGACACCCTGTGGGTTCAAGTTTCAGCACCTTGGAGAGAAATTTAGGTGTCAGCCAAACTCTACCTGACGACTTCCAAATAATCCTGCTTCTAGCATCTAAATTAGTCCTTTGGCAAAGATAATTAAAATGTACATAGAGAAAATATGCTTTATTGAGAAAATTTCTGAAGTTCATCAAATGTGACTCTTTTCTCTTGTGCTGTATAGTCAATCATCTTAACAATATAACAAGTTACCATTGTGCATCTCAAATGAAGGAAGAACAATAGGGCTTCCCTGGTGGCGCAGTGGTTGGGAGTCCACCTGCCGATGCAGGGGACGCGGATTCGTGCCCCGGTCCGGGAGGATCCCACATGCCGTGGAGCGGCTGGGCCCGTGAGCCATGGCCGCTGAGCCTGCGCGTCCAGAGCCTGTGCTCCGCAACGGGAGAGGCCACAGCAGTGAGAGGCCCGCGTACCGCAAAAAAAAAAAAAAATGAAGGAAGAACAATAAAAAGCCAAGGAAGTGCTGTTAGTGGTTGGAATGAAGGCAGCTGGCTCACGGAGCTGCGGGGGTAAAGAAGGTGCTGATACAAACCTGACAGCAAAAAGGTGGGGGTGGAAGGCAGAGGGCGGATGCCAAGGAGCTGTCTAAGTAAGCAAACAAGAGCAAGGAAACAAGAGGAGACATTCAAAGGAATGGGAAAAGGAAGAAGAGCATCTTCCACTGACTAAGAGCCTACTATATCTGGGCAATGTTCGGATTTATATATATTTTTTTCTACACCTTAAAACAGTCATGATGATGATACAGTTATTTTTTCTTACTTTACAGATGTAAAAATAGGAAGAAAGAAAGGGCGAGATGTGGAGGGAAGGAATGTGTAAAGCAAGGATGTGGGGGAGAGAGAAGTGAAAGAGAAATGAGAAGCAAAAGATCAACATATAAATGGAGAGGTAAAAAAAAAGAGAGGGGAGAGAAAGGAGGTAGTGTTCTTAAAGAGGTACCAAAAAAAAGAAAGAAAAGTAAGAAAACGATGTAAATCTAAACCCCAGTAACCCTAAAGATAGGACACGTTGAGCTCTTTTTTTCCAAGAGCTGTTCCATGGAAAGAGAGAGATTGTTTCAATTCTTGTCTGTGCAGAAGACACATAAGGAAGAAGAGATAACACACTGGTTGAGAAGGGGGCAGAGACTTGGGAGCTGCTTCCAGGAAAAAGTTATCAGAGGATCTGCTACAATGACCTAGATCAGCGATCCCCAACATTTTTGGCACAAGGAACTGGTTTGGTGGAAGACAATTTTTCCATGGATGGGGGAGGGGGGATGGTTCATGTGGTGATGAAAGCAATGGGGGATGGTTCAGGAGGAAATGCAAGCAATAGGGAGCAATGGGGGGCAGCAGATGAAGCTTCGCTCGCTTGCCCGCCACCCACCTCCTGCTGTGCAGCCCAGTTCCTAAGAGGCCACAGACGGGTACCCGTCCACGGCCTGGGGGTTGGAGAACCCCTGGCCTAGATCATGGGTGATTGGGGAACCTGTCTTCTTTCTGCAGTGATCCTTTCTCTTGAAAGAGATTACCAAGCAGTTCTGAGGACCAATTATCCCACCCAACTCTTCAAACAACCTTAGGAGGTAGATACTGTTATTAACACCATCACAAAGCTAGTAAGCAGCTGAGAAAGGAACAAATCTGGTGTATTTAACTATAAACCTGATGTTGTAAACACGGTGGCTTTTGTTGTTGAATGAATAGAAAGAAAACTATTATAATTTACTCATCTTATGAGGATAGCAGGATAAAATGCTCAGCCATCCTCTTTATTTGCACTCAGGCCACTTTGGATGAATAGTTCAGAGGGCTGATCTGGAGGCATGCCTTGCTGAAATGCTTATGCCAGAGTTTACAAAGGCACCACCCACTGGTTGAAATCATCCTGTAAATATGCTTTGTTTGGACTGTATAGTGTTTCTTTTTAAAATTGAATTAGTTGCAAATGTTAAAACATTGGGAGATTTCACATGAAATTCTAGATATGCTTCTCTTTACATGGCGGACCCTGAAGCTACAGAAGACCCTAGTAAACAGAATCCTTCTCTTTTATAAGAGGACCAGCAGAAGTCCAGAAGCTGATGTCTGTTGGCTCTCAGCCAACCAGTGCTTCCTTGTGGATTAAATGCCCTGACTCACCAGACCTTGGTCATATGTCCACCATCCCTGTACCTGGGGTTGTGGTCATTCCCATTAAAACCACAGGACGAGTGAGTTGGGGAGAGTGGCTTGTCAGAATAAAACCAGGATACTGTCACAAGAAGGGGAGGATATGGATATTGTAAAAATGGATTTCTACTGCCATTCTTAATAAACAACCTATGCCATTAAAAAAATTTAATGTATAAATAAAAGTAGGACAATAAACAAAAGTGATTACAGGTATGATCTTGGAGATCTTTAGATGTGGCTGTGAGTGAGTTGCTGGACTTCACTGATGATAAACACAATACAGGTACCTGAGAACAACTCTGGGCATTTTCAAGGGTCCAGGCATGAAGGTATTCTGTATCATTAAAAGCACACTGGGTCTATTCAGACACATCTTGGTTAATACTGTTCAATAACAATAAATTAGGAGTTTGGGATTAACAAATACACACTACTACATATAAAAGAGCTAAACAACAAGGACCTACTGTATAGCACAGGGAACTATATTCAATATCTTATCATAACCTATGATGGAAAAGAATCCAAAACAGAACACACACACACACACACACACACACACACACACACACATAGTAAAACTGAATTACTTTGCTGTACAACTGAAAATAACACAACAGTGTAAATTAACCATACTTAAATTTAAAAATGGTTAATAAAATAAATACTGTTCAATAACAGAGGTTATCTCATTTACTCTCCAGAGGGTGAAAGCCGAGAGGTGAAGTGGATGCAAGCTTGGGAAAAATGCTTCCTCTCCAACACTTGCAGCCTGCCTAATATTTGAAGAAAGGGCACAGGGAAGCGATTCAAGGAGAGAAAGTCAAATGTACCTTATTTTACCAATATCCTACTATTTTACAGGAACAATTTATATTTACCACTTCATTCAATCCTTACATCAACCCTGTAAGTTATAGGGGTTTTAGCACTATTAAAGACGGGGAAACTGAGTCTAGAAGTTTCTATGTACTGTGGTCAAGTTCACATATCTAGGTGCTTATTGTTTTTGAACTCGAGCATAGATATTGGTCCCCCACTGCCCCTCTTCTGAAGTTTTCCCATTAAAGCATTTATCACACTATTACATTTGCTCATTTACTCACACCTAACATCACATTAGACTGCAAATTGCTTGTAAGTATACTTTGTGTCTATTGTATTTGTCTGGGTCACCACTATACCTAGCAAGATGTTTGGCTCAATAGATAATTTGAATGAATCTATGGATGCATGATTTAACTCATACTTATAAAATTCGTGGTATGTATTTTATTCTTCAATAATTCTGTGTGTTTGTTTAAAATGCCTCTTGGAGTGATATTGACATATATACACTACCAAATGTAAAACAGATAGCTAGTGGGAAGCAGCCACATAGCACAGGGAGATCAGCTCTGTGCTTTGTGACCACCTAGAGGGGTGGGATAGGGAGGGTGAGAGGGAGACGCAAGAGGGAAGGGATATGGGGATATATGTTTATGTATAGCTGATTCACTTTATTATACAGCAGAAACTAACACAACAATGTAAAGCAATTATACTCCAATAAAGATGTTTAAAATTAATTAATTAATTAATTAAATGCCTCTTGGCTACCTCAACCACTGGAACACACTGTTCATAGCCATTACACAGTCATATGCAAACCCACAAAATAATGTTTTATGAAAATTGTTTATTTTACAAAATTAGGCAATACTCAAATCAGTTCTTGCCCCTTGTTTTTATTGCTTAAAAATACATTGTAAACATACCTCTAGAATAATATGTGTAAGTCTAATTCAGTCTTTTTTTTTTTTTTACAACTGCCTACTATTTCATGGAATAAATGGACTGAGATTTGTTCAACTCTTCCTTTATTGGTCATCCCTCAGGATGTTTCTGACTTTTGCTTTTGGCATCTTAACATGTGTCGATAACATCTCTGCATACATATTTTAATATACTCATACATTTGTTTTTATGGAATAGATTTTGTGAAGTGGGCTTTCTGGGTTGGAGGCTACATGTGATTTTTTAGAAAGTGTAACAGGTATTGCCAGACAGCTTCCCAATAGACTGTAGCATTTCTTATTTATAACAGAAACACATGAAATAATCCCTTCTCCTCATATCTTTGCCATACTTGTGTGTTAACACGTTTAAATACTTATACATGCAAGGATCTTATCACATGCTTATTGGCCACTAATTTCTGTTCTTGTGAATTGCCAAATTGTGGCAGAGTCTTCCAGCTGATCATTGAACCCTACTTCCTCTTTTTCTGGAACACACAAAGAGACTACACTTCCCAGCCTTCCTTGCAGTTCATTACGGTCATGTGACTGAGTTCTGACCAATGGAATGTGATAGGAAGTAATGTCTTTCTTTACTCCCAGGTTTGTTCCTCCAAATCTTCCCATGTGTGATCCTTCATTCTTTTTCCCCCAACTGTCATCCTAATGCAGAAGACTCAGGCCCTAGAGAAGGACACAGCTACAAGATGGAAGGAGCCTGGTCCTGTAATAACCACATGGATGGCCACTTAATGCTCAGAAAGATCCATTCTAGTCTTCATGGAACTGATACAGAAACCTGTATTACGTTCAACTATGGAGACTTGGGGGTCATTGAGCACCTATCCCTATCTTTAATAATACTCTATTGATATCATTTGGCCTTGATTTTTTGTATTTTGAGATGCTTATTTTTTTTCTAAACATTTCTGAATGACCTGTATATAAACATTAACTTTTATTTGCAATGTTTCAAATTTATATTTTCCCCAATCTATTGCTTGTCCTTTGATTTTATAATATCTTTTTCCTTCATTTATTTTTTTCAGTAGTGGTTTTTGAATGTTCTCTCTTATTTAAGAAGATTTCCTTCAAACTGAGGTCTTACAAATATTTTCCTTAAGTGTGTATTCATATTTTATTATGAATTATTTTCATTTTACATCTTTTGTCCAGCTGGAATTTATTTCTATACATTGTGTATAGTAGGGATTAAGTTCTGTATCTTCCTACATGGATGGCCTGTTATGCCAGAAGCTTTTATTAAATGGACCTTTATTTTCACATTTAATTAAAATATCATCTATGTCAGATATTAAATTTATTTATATACCAGGATCTATTCTGCATTCTCTATTACTTTCTACTACAATATCTATTATTATGCCAATACAATTTTGATTAGAGAATCTTTAGAGTATGTTTTTATATAGGTGATAGCATAATTCCTTCTCCATTCTTCTTTTTAAAAAAAAAGCACAAAATTTTTTTAGTGAATTATTTTGTCCCATTCCTCTGAAAAATAATCAAAACAAAAAGAAAGAAAAAAAAAACATGGGAATTCTGATAGCAATTTTGGTAAATAGTTTTATTAATTTGGAAAGGGTGGATATTTTATGATACAAAGTCATCCCATTCAGGAGCATGCTATGTCTTTCCATTAATTCAGATCATGTTTTATGTTCTTCAATAAAATTTTATAGTTTTATTCAGATAAGTGCCATGCTTGCTAAATTTATTCATAGGTATTTTATAGTTTTTATGACTATTGTGAATGGGCCTCCCCTCCTCCCACTTTCATTTCTAACTGTATATTTTTAGTATTGAATGATCTTTGATTTGTTGCTTCTGTAATTCACACTACACTAGGAAGCCCTCCCCATAATCATTGCCATAGAGAATGTGGAGGAATGAATGCTTCCAATGTTCCTTTATTCTGGCAAAATCCAGAGCATCACAAACTATGCATTCTAGTTGGGATATTCTGGGAACCAGGTTTAAAAACTGCTGTGCTACACATGTCTAAAGAATGGATGAATGATCAGGGAATGGACAGAGGTTGAGTTAAACCAACTTATCTGTTCCAGCTGAGCTGCTCCCTCCTGAAAGTGCAACGTAAATATCTTGGGTAGGATGTCTCTCGGGTAAGAGTCAACACCTAGGCAGATGTAATTGAGTGTCAGAGCAAGTTCCCAGTGATGAGCTTAGGATGAGCTTGGCCTTCATGATGAGGACATGAAAAACAGGACCAAGAACACCATGCATGGGAGCAGTAAGGGGGCTGAGACTAAGGCAAGTAATAAGAAATACTCAAATGCTCAACAGAATAATTGAACAAAAGGAGAATTGAAGACCAGTGGAGGGCACAGACAAATAGACAGGTTCAAAGTGCCGTTGTGCAAGGTACAGGTCACAAGTTCAATTGTATTTCTATATATTAGCAGTGAACAACCAGAAAGTTTTAAAAAATGAAATACAGGGCTTCCCTGGTGGCGCAGTGGTTGAGAGTCCGCCTGGCGATGCAGGGGACACGGATTCGTGCCCCGGTCCGGGAAGATCCCACATGCCGCGGAGCGGCTAGGCCCGTGAGCCATGGCCGCTTAGCCTGCGTGTCCGGAGCCTGTGCTCCGCAACGGGAGAGGCCACAACAGTGAGAGGCCCGCGTACTGCAAAAAAAAAAAAAGAAAGAAAGAAATACATAGGGTCAATTTTGCTAAAAGATGTACAAAACCTGTACACTAAAAATAAATTTTTAATTGACAAAATAAATCAAAGAAGACCTAAAAAATGGAGAGATATACAGTGTTTGTATGTCCGAAAACCCAATATTTTAAAGATGCTTATTTTACTCAAACTCTAATCAAAATCCCAGCAAGCTATTTTCTTGTAGTCATTGATAAGCTGATTCTAAAATTGATATGGAAATTCAAAGAATTTAGAATAACCAAAACAATTTTGAGGAACAGAGTTAGAGAACTTATACTATCTGATTTCAAGACTTATTACAAAGTTAGAGGAATCAACACAGTGTAGCATTCTTGTAAAAAAAAAATATATATATATATATATATAAAATGTCAGTGGAACAGAATAGAGAGTCATAGACCCATACATCCATACATAATGGTCAACTGACTTTCATGATGCTGAGGCAATTCACTGGAAGAAAGAATTATCTTGTCAATAATAATTGGTTAGCTATTAAAAAATACATAATAAATTTAAAAGAACCTCAATACTTGCCTCACATACAAAATTTATGCATAATTAATTATGGATCTAAATGTAAGAGCTAAAATATAATACTTCTAGAAGAAAACACAGGAGAAAATCTCAGTGACCTTAATTTTGGCAAATATTTCTTTAATAAAACACACAAACATACACACACAGACACACACAAAACCCAGAAATGATGAAAGAAGCAATATCAATAAATTAGATTTTATTAAAAATTTTAAATGTTATTCTTTAAAAGACAGGAATCAAAAGGCAAACCACAAACTGAGAGGGAATATTTTCAAAAAATATATTTGACAAAAAGCTTGCATCTAGACTATATAAAGAGCTCTTATAATTCCATACTAAGAAAACAATCAACCTAGCAAAGTAATGGGCAAAATATTTGACATACACTTCACCAAAGAAGATATATGAATAGCAAATAAACACATGAAAATGTGGTCATCATTAGCCAAGAAAGCAGAAGACCTAAATAGACATTTCTCCAAAGAAGACATACAGATGGCCAAGAGGCACATGAAAAGCTGCTCAACATCACTAATTATTAGAAAAATGCAAATCAAAACTACAATGACGTATCATCTCACACCAGTTAGAATGGGCATCGTCAGAAAATCTACAAACAACAAATGCTGGAGAGGGTGTGGAGAAAAGGGAACCCTCTTGCACTGTTGGTGGGAATGTAAATTGATACAGCCACTATGGAGACCAGTATGGAAGTTCCTTAAAAAACTAAAAATATTATTATCATATGACCCAGCAATCCCACTACTGGGCATATACCCAGAGAAAACCATAATTCAAAAAGACATATGCACCCCAATGTTTATTGCAGCACTATTTACAATAGCCAGGTCATGGAACCTAAATGCCCATCAACAGACGAATGGATAAAGAAGATGTGGTACATATATACAATGGAATATTAGCCATAAAAAGGAACGAAACTGGGTCATTTGTTGAGACGTGGATGGATCTAGAGACTGTCATACAGAGTGAAATAAGTCAGAAAGAGAAAAACAAATATCGTATATTAACGCATATATGTGGAATCTAGAAAAATGGTACGGATAAACCGGTTTGCAAGGCAGAAATAGAGACACAGATGTAGAGAACAAATGTATGGACACCAAGGGGGGAAAGCAGGGGGGGAAGTGGGATGAATTGGGAGATTGGGATTGACATATACACACTAATATATTAAAAATAGATTACTAATAAGAACCTGCTGTATATTAAAAAAATAAAATAAAATTCAAAAAAAATGATAATCTCTATAGTAGCCAAACAACTCCCACATTGAAGCTACTTTATTAAGATTGATAAAGCAGGTATTTTGGATTCATATGCTTTTGTATTTCTCATCAATAACTACTGATAATAGAACTGCACCTTTATTATGCCTTTAAGTGTCAAGTTATTGAAATAAAGATTCTTTTCAACATGCATTTCAATGGTAATAAAAATGTCCTATTTTCTTAAAAAAAAGAAAAGGAAAATTGGGACACTGTTATCAGTTCTACGGAGGGAATGGATTCAAGGCACATTCAGTCAAGAGTTCTTCACCAGTGTCGCTTATCACAAGATTCTAGGTGGATTTGGTGCTATATCAGCTCCAAGCCCCAGTCTGGAGTAGCTTCTCGTAGAAGGGCTGGCTTAGGAGCTAGTGATGCTTTCATCCTGCAGGTATGGCCTTTGAGAGGAACCATTCACAGATAAAAGTAAGCTGGTAACTTGTGTTGAAACCATCAACTTCAGAATGACTTTAATTCCTCCAATTTTGAAGGTCCTGAAACAACTGAAGCTGATGAAAGAAGTGAAAGTACTTGGGCTCCACAATAAATATTCTGCAAAGGTGGCATCTGCCTAGGACCATAACAGTGCTAAGATGAGCACATAGAGCACCAAATACTAATAAAACAGGGAGTTAAAAATCAGAAAGAATTAGAGCAGCAAATGTTGGCAAAGGCATGAGCAACTGGTGCTCCATCTTGCTGCTGGGGTATAAAACGGTGCAACCACAGTAGGCAGACTGAATGGGGAAGCAGACTGTGGTAAAGTCACTACACTTGAAAACTACTCAGCAGTAAAACGGAATCAACAACAGGTACACACACATGGATATAGCCCAACATTCACAAATCTCAAAAAAAATTATATTGAGGAAAAGAAGAAAAACACACACTCAAAATTTATTTTATGATTTTATTTCTATGGCTTTCCAAGACAGATAAAACTTATCTATGATGACAAATGTCAAAAAGTGATTGCCTCTTGGGGAGGGAACACTGGAAAGGGGCATGAGGGAAATGTCTAGTATGTGAAAATGTTCTCTGTGTTGTTTGGGTGGTGGTTACATGGTTGACGTCACACTGAACACTTAAAATCTGTGCATTGTATTGCATATAAACCATACCTCAATGAAAAATTTAAAAACACGTGAATAGTAATAAAAAAGTAATTTTTGTTACTATTTTTTAGAATTTTTAAAAAGAATTTTATTGATTTTTAAATTTAAAAAAATTTTTTTCTTTTTTTTGGCTGCCTTGGGTCTTCATTGCTGTGTGCAGGCTTTCTCTAGTTGCTGTGAGTGGGGGCTGCTCTTCGTTGCAGTGCCCAGGCTTCTCATTGTGGTGGCTTCTCTTGTTGAGGAGCACGGGCTCTAGGTGTGTGGGCTTCAGTAGTTGTGGCACGCAGGCTCAGTAGTTGTGGCTCCTGGGGTCTAGAGCACAGGCTCAGTAGTTGTGGCGCATGGGCTTAGCTGCTCCGTGGCATGTGGGATCTTCCTGGACCAGGGCTTGAACCTGTGTCCCCTGCATTGGCAGGCAGAGTCTTAACTAACCACTGTGCCACCAGGGAAGCCCCTAACATAACACTGTAAATCAACTATACGGCAATAAAAATGTTTTAAAAATGAATATAATATGAATACTAATTCTTCAGAGTTGAGGTAAGGACTCAGTGAGATAATTCGGGTGAGAAGTAAATTAAAATTACTTTAGTAATTAAAATAGAAATTAAAATAGTAATTAAAATCGAAATTAAAATCGAAATTAAAATAGTAATTAAAATAGCAATTAAAATAGTAATACTAAAGTAATTTTTATTTACTTCTCACCCGAATTATCTCACTGAGTCCTTACCTCAACTCTGAAGAATTAGTATTCATATTATATTCATTTTTAAAACATTTTTATTGCCGTATAGTTGATTTACAGTGCTATGTTAGTTTCAAGTGTACAGTAAGGTTAATCTTTATACATATACATATATCCACTCTTTTTTAGATTCTTTTCCCATATAGGCCGTTACAGAGTACTGAGTAGAGTTCCCTGTGCTATACAGTAGGTCCTTACTAGTTATCTACTTTATATATAGTAGTTTGATAAACTGGAAGATTGGGAATATCTTCATTTTTTAGTCGAAAAAATTGAGACTCAGAGAGTATGGGACATGCCCAAGGCCACGCACAAGTCAGTAGCAGAGCTGGAATCCAAAACCAGATTTTAGAGTCTGAGATCTTAGCTGCTTCCTCATAACATCTAGCACCTTGGATTTGAGTCAGAGGCGTGCTGCTTCTGGGACACCTCCCGGGTGAAAGAGGCCATCTTGAGTGAATGTGAGATCACAGAGCCCATGGCCTGGTGTGAACAGATGGAGACAGAAGACAAGTGAAAGCTTGTCTTGGCACTGGCATGGTGGCCTCCTATCCACAGAACTGGTCTGCATCCGGGCAATTTTGTTAGACCAGAGCATGTAGTCCGAAAGAAAGCATGGAGTCTTCAGGACCTCTGAGCATCCTGAAGGGAATTTTTTTGTCCTATGGTATCTCTTGAAAGCTCTTCTTCATCTTTCAAGATGTTTGCTTTTCTGGAGTAAGTTGGAGAGAGATCGTCTAGAATGTCAGTCCCATGAGTGTGGAGATCTTTTCTGTCTTATTCACTGGTATTGCTCCAGGGTAGAATAGCCCTCAGTAATGATTTGGGGATTTAAAAAATCCATCCACCCCTCCTTCCATTATTTCATCAACCCCATGCCTTCTGACACCTGTCTGCTGGCATGTATTATCACTCACGGCCATTTAAACCTTCCAGAAGGCATCTCTAAAACCCAGATATTTGCTGGTGCTGATGGCCTTTCTCCCAGAGACTGAGAACAGTGGATTGCCATGGCCCCCTGCACAGGCCAAATGGAACAGGATCCCCAAGCTCTCCTCCCTTGGCCTCATGCCTGTTCCTGGAAGCTCACAGAGTCAGCATTTGACAGGGTTAAGATTTGATTTGACACCCCACTGGGGCACCATTCAGGAATTCAATTGTGCCAAGCAATGGAGTAGCACTTATTGGTTTCAGAGGGGATGGAAAACAATTTAAGCAACCTCTGTTCTCTTCAGCCCAGACACACACCATTACGCTGTTGACTTAAGAGCAGCTGCTGACACTGAGCAGAGACGGGAGGTCTCTATGAAATCCTTCCCTCATCTGTCTCCAGCACATCAAGGAAAAACTGCATGCACAGATCAGTCAAAATCCTTTCTTGGGACTATCTTGCTAATTCAAGTCCTGGCTGCTTTTCTCAGGGAAGTCCGGGTGAGGCTGGGAGATAGCAGAAGTCCTTGAGCCTTGAGGGGATGAAAGGCAGGGAGAACATCAGAGTTTTTTTTCTTTAAGGGTATAACTTAGTCTGCAGGGAAAGCTGAAAAAATCTGGAGAAGAAAAGGGAGTGAAGAGGTGACGAAGGGATTTTAACTGAGACTAAGTGGCTGGATGTCTTTACTGCAAGCAGGAAGAGGCACTGGCTCAAATTTACTTTCCAAAGTCCAAAGAGCAAAAGAAAACAAAAAACAAACAAACAAAAACAGTTCAATGCAGGCCAGAATAATATCCAGGATGTGATAGTTTTATGTGTTAACTTGACTGGGTGAAGGGATGATCAGATAAATGGTAAAACATTACTCTTGGGTGTGTCTATGGGGGTGTTTCCAGTGGAGATTAGCATTTGAAGCAGTAGATGAGGAAAGACATTCACCCTCACTAATGCAGGTGAGCATCATCCAATCCATCGTGGGCTGGATAGAACAAAAAGGTGAGGGTGTGTGAATGTGATCTTTTTTGTCTTGAGCTGGGACATCCATCTTCTCTTGCCTTGGACATCGGTGCTCCTAATTCTCTGGTCTCTGGACTCAGACTGAATTACACCTCCAGCTTTCCTGGTTCTTCAGCTTGCAGACAGCTGGTCATGGGCCTTCCTGTCCTCCATAATCACATGAGCCAATTCCTGCAATAAATCTCCTCATTTATATGTCTTCTTTTGGTTTTGTTTCTCTGGAAAACCCTGGCTAAAACGTGTGGGGGGGGGGGTCTGAACTGTCAAGATTTCTGGGTAACACATTTTCAGAATCAAGTAGAAATGTAGATTCTGGATTGAAGAAAATGAGGTACTAACAGAACACCGAAAATCTTGAGTCAGTCCAAGTTGGGATGTGGTGTTGGCAGGAAATGAGACAGAAGGACAACCATCAGAAGTCCCCAGATGTTAGGATTAGGTCTCTAGGGTTAGACTGTAGGTCTATGATGAATCTGGCCCAGGCCCTCTTGTCAGGAGCTCACAGGCTAGTTGAATGAACATACAGTTAGTTCTGATGACAAACCCAGTGAGCTCTGGAATGCTCAGTGATCGAGAAGCATGGGGTGCGGTGAGTAGAGGTCAGGTATGTTTTCTTGAGGATTTGAGCAGGAGTTATCACAGCAAAGGCGTGTGTGTGTGTGTGTGTGTGTGTGTGTGTGTGTTGTTCATAAGCATCCTAGGCAAAGATGACAATTGGAACAAGGGCATAGAAGCAATATATGTTAAGGTCTCAGTGAGAAACTACAGCATTCAGGGGAGGTGGAGTTTAGAGCAGTGGTTTTCAACCCTGGCAGCAAATTGGGATCACAGAGGATGCTTTAAAATGCTGATGCTCAGGTGCCACCTCCAGAGATACTGATTTATTGGCTTTGGATAGGATTTTAGAATTTGAATATTTGTAAAGCCCATCAGACGACTCTATATATACAATCTGAGTTGAGATCCACTGGTTGAGAAGAGCTGGCAGACATTATTGGACTTATTTTTTTGGCCAGTCAGCATAGACCCTCACTTCTTTTTTTTGCTGTACGCGGGCCTCTCACTGTTGTGGCCTCTCCCATCGCGGAGCACAGGCTCCGGACGCGCAGGCTCAGCAGCCATGGCTCACGGGCCCAGCCGCTCCGCTGCACGTGGGATCTTCCCGGACCGGGGCACGAACCTGTGTCCCCTGCATCGGCAGGCGGACTCTCAACCACTGCGCCACCAGGGAAGTCCGACCCTCACTTCTTTAGTGACAGTCCTTAATTCTATTTTGAGGAATTACCTCTCCGCATCTGTAGGCAATCCTAACTATGCAGCCACACGTGGGTGAACATGCTGTGCATGGCACAAGGGTGCCTGGTCAAGGCTGAGCTGGAGGCTGAAATCAAGCCCTGGTTCTGTTCACCAACCATGCCCAATGGAAGAGGGCTGTGCCTACCTCAGAGAAGGGCATTTTCCTCAAACTTGCACAAAGTTACCATCTGGGCTAGTAGCTACTACCCTGGTTGTTAATCAAGGTGCCCTGCTCTCCCTTAGCCAAAAATGAGGTAAATGGCCAAGTGTATGGCACCAGGAATCTATCTCTCCTTGGAATTTGCATCAAGGATGGAAAAATTGTGGGAGTTGATTCACCCCGGTGACCTGAAACAATCCTATCAGCTCCTGTTACAAGAACCTCCCAAAACTCCCTCATCCCTGCTCTTTTCAAACTTTTTCCTCCTGCCTTCCTGTTAATTTAGTACTTTGAAAAAACTGGTGGAGTTTAGGGGAGTAACGTGGCACAGGAGGAGAGGTGCTAGTTTAGATAGGATGGCAAATTTTTGGTAGAGGTGATGTAAGAAGCCATACAGAGTTCTGATGGAGGGAAATTCCAGGCAGGTGGAATAGTAGGAGAAGAGGTCCTTTGGAATGAAAGTGACACATTTGAAGAACAGCAGTGACAGTAGTGAGACTGGAGCAGAGTGAATGAGAAAGACAGCATTAGGAGACCACGGGCAGCATTTGGTGTGGGAGGGGATGAGACCATGGACTCTAGAGTCAGCCTATCCCTCTTGAATTCACCATTTTTCAGCCGTGTGGCATCAGTCAAATACTTGACCTCTCTATTCTGCAGTGTCCCTGTCCACTAAATGGGGCTAATAATAGAACCTACCAACCTACCCTGAAAGTTTGCTGTGACTTGTTCATACATATCAAGTGCTTAGAAAAATGTCTGGTATATAAGTGCTCCATAAATGTCAGTTATTGCTGCAAATCGTGATAGAGATTTCATTTTTATTCTCAATGAAATAAAAGTCCTTGGAGGATTATAAGCAGGGGAGAGACATGGACTAATTCAAGGTTTAAAAGATCACTGACTATTATATAAATATTAAGAACAGCCTGAAGTGGGCAAGTGGGGAAACAGAGATCCAGGCATGTGACAGTGGTGGCTTACAGTCAGGTGACAGCAGTCTCTATTGTTCCTGCTCTGCTTCAGATAGTGGGACGGGACCCACTTCCTGCTGCTTCCAAACAAAGATCTCTAACTATGAAAGAATGTGAGGCTAAAGGTGGTGGGAATTGAGGCAGGAGAGATAGGTGATGGTCAGATCACACAGGGTCTTAATTGTGATTCTAAGGAGGCTCAACTTTTGAGGGAAGGCGATGGGGACTCTTCAGAGAGCAGACGAATGAGACAATTGGATTTGCATTTTCCAAAGATCTCATTGATGCTACATGGAAGATGAATAGGAGGAGTGAGATTTCGAGATCAGAGATCCAGAAATGAGCATCACTGGTCAGGAGGCTAGAGAAAGAATGTTCTGATGTTGACATTAAGGTCTTGGGGATAATAGCTATTTCTTACTCCTCTCAGTGGTGGTTTAGGACTTCTAATAGGAACTTTAGTTTCCAAGTTTGCAGTGGGCTGAGTCCTGTAGAACCTGGAGAAATACCATCACACATTGACTGGTTTCAAGGCAGAGCTGGGAGAATTCTATAAGGCAAATACAGCAGGACTTAATCAAAGCTAGTGGAACTAATCTCAGATTTCAGCCCCTAGGGTAGAGGTTATGACAAGGCAGCATGTGGGCCCAAAATGACACAGACATGCTTTGTTGGCCCTCTCACTATTCAAAAATGTAAATTAGTTTTTATGGGAATTTCATATTCAAATCTGAATTTTCTATAGAAAAAATCTGGCTGAGCAGATGGAGGCCCCATTCCCACTGGCAGGATGGATTGGAGGTGGGGCATGGTGGTAACCTGGTCTCCAGTTTGCCTGAGCCTCCATCTGGCTCATCAGTGAATTCACCCTACTGCCCAGCCCCTGTAAGCCTTTGGGTTTGTGACCCTGCAAAGACATGCTTTGCCCATATTCTGTGCTAAAGAGAACAATTGAAGCTGTGGTGAAGTTCAGAGCCTACCTGTAAATAGAAGGGCCTGGGGTGACTTACCTGTTCACCCCACCAAATATGCCCAGCCCCCATCGACACCCCATGCTTTGCACCAAACAGGGTCCTGGCAATTGTCCCCAGGGCCTGCTTCCCCTGGAAGCCTCACTCCCTTTCTTCACTCTATGCACCACTTGTAACCAGCTTCCAGGCCCTCAGAATAATTGGGTCTGAGCAAGCGTTCCCTCTATAAATATTAATCTGGATATGCTTGGAATACTCTGTCTCTTTTAGATGAATTGTTAACTAGATATCTAATCGAGAGCTTCTTGACGAGCAAAGCAAGATCTCTCTGCTGGCTTGTTCCTTTATTGGGGGTGAGGGAAGGTGGAATTTGCTAGAAGTTGCAAGGGTTTATTTATGAGAGGTGAGCTGTGTATGGTCCAGCTCCTTGAAGCTGTAAGCACCCCCAGATTCTTCTGGACAATCTCAAGAGGACCACTCTTGCCAGGGAAGCAGTACTGGTTAGGAGGTGGACTTTAGCAACTGACGGATCATAATTGGAATTTCAGCTCTGCCACTAAATAACAGTATAAATTTGGGCAAGTCACTTAACCTCTCTGGCCCTTGATTTTCTCTTCTATAAAATGGGGGTGATTATATGGGTCTGCCATGGCTATAATGGGGATTTAATTAGGTAGTCTCTGTGTTAGGTAATGCACAGCAGGTTCTCAGAAAAAAATAAATATTAATGAAGGAGAGGATTTTGACAACTTCAAGGCGGTCAATGCATTTAGACACTTCTGGCCACCTGTACAAACTTCAGAGCTGCATGATTTTCAGTTTTCCTGGATCTTAGTTAGAGTGTGGAGGTGGTCCTGCCACACAATTGGCACATCTAAGTCATGGTTGTGTCTCAAGGTAGCAAATCCACCCACCCACCCACTCATCCATTCAATGACCAATAACTGAGTACCCACTATGTGCCTTGTATGGTGACAGTCCCGAGGACACAGTGGGAAATGGATGTAGTGGACAGGGCCTGACAATGGGAAGGTGTCTGTGGCTGGGATCCAGGGGGCCTGATAGTTCACAGCACAGATTTTGGGCTAGAGCGGGTCCACAGCTATGTAGCTGTGTCATCTTGAGCTCACAAAGGACCCCAGCTCACCAAAGCTCACCTTCTTCATCTGTCATATGCAAACAGTATCTCCCAGCAGAGTTGGGGATTACAGTTTCTGCTTTTCTTGCTTGTCAGAGCTTATTATTTTTTTAAGGTTCAAATTCAATAAGCCAATGAATGTGAACTTGCTTTGCATGCTGCAAAATGCAAATGAATGTGTAGTGTTCGTCTTCTGAAAGGAAAATCACCAGGCCCAGCTTTCTCAGGATTTATATCAGGCTCATATCACTGTCATGGGCAGCCCTCCTTGGACTGACCAGTAGCCCTGACCAGTAGTAGACTGACCAGTCTACTCTGCCCCAGCTGCCAATCAGTTTTATCTCCTGGGAGGATGCGGAGGCAAGGGAGGTGGTTTGAACCAACAAGCTCACTTTATAAGTGATCATGTCAGGGTGTCTTCCAGAAAGGCAGAGAACTAGAGCCCAGACATCTTCCAGAAACCCTGAAGAACATCCCTGCCTACACAGGGTGGACTTTCACTTAGTGGAATTCCAGGCCTTGCTATAGCACTGCCTTCCTGCACAAAATGGCATTGGCTTCTGGAGAAAGTTCTAGACTAGCACAGCCCTGGCAGTACAGCATAGTGTTTAGCTGCATAGGCTCTGAAGCCAGGCTGCTGGGCTCAATATCTGCTCTGCCATGTCCTTGGCTGTGTGGTCTTTTGTGTGGCACTTACCCTTTCTAGACCTCAGTTTCTTTGCACAATGGAGATGCTAATGAAACATAAGTAACAGGTGCGTTGTAAAGTCAGGAGAGATAAAGCCGTTATCATGGCATCTGACACATAGCAAGCACTCAAGTCATCCTACTGTTACTTGGATGTCTTCATTCCTGGTGCTCCGTGGTGCCAACAGCTCAGACTGGGCCATCGCTGAAGTATGAGATTAAAGGAAATAATATAAAGTGACTGATGGTAGAAGGACCTCAATAAATGATTTTTATCATTATCATTAATATCATTTGTCATTACTATTATTATTTATAGTGGAGTGAAGACCAAGCTGGTGCCAAATTTGGATGGGGAGACTCTGGCTGTCACCCCTAGGGCTGTGAGTACTGGTTAAACTGATCCACAGACAGCTCAGGGAAGGAAGCCTTCAGAGAAAACTAGCCTGGCCCAGAGGGCTGTCATCATTTCCACTTGGTCATCTTTCTAGGAGCAGTTTTCATATGAGCTAATAATTGCTTCCATTGAGGATTGCTGTCCCTTCCTTGACCTGGGTTCAGATGGACATTGCAGAGGCATCTCTCACAAGCAGAACAAGCTTACACACGCTGTACAATGTTATCTGCCCCCAGGGGTGTGATTAGGGATGATCCTTAAGGCAACTGGGGACAACTCAGGCAGGAACAGCCCCTGAGGCTAAGAGATGCTCCAGCAGCCTCCTCCTGCCCACTGAGGTTAAACATGCTTCTTCCTCTAGCTGCTTAGAGCAACTTGGGCAGCTGTATCCAAAGAATCTCCAAGGTGGGTTCTCAGGGTAAAGGAAGCAGCAAAGGTGTCTATTCCTCTCTCTGAAGAGTTGACCTGAGAATAAGGTGTTAGCCACTCCTCATCTCACTAGTCTTTGAGCTCCGAGAAGGCAGGGCCCCTGACTGCTTATTTGTCCTCTGCATCTACAGTGCTCAGCACATAGCAGGTGCTGGGAAGTATTGGATGGATGGATAGATGGGTGGGTGGATGGATGGATGGATGGATGAACAGGTAGATGGGTAAATGGATGAATAAATGGATGGGCAGATGGAGGATGGATGGATGGATGGGTGGATGGATGGATGGGTGAGTGGATGGATGGATGGATGAATCAACGAGTTTCTCTGCATCTCCTAGTTGCAGCACTCCTACAGCTGTGTTCCCCAATGTCCACAGACAATCACAGCCTAGCTCCCAGACTCTTTTCCCAAAAGCAGAGGCTTTAAAGCCCAGTCATTCTTTGGTATTTCCATCAGATGAGCTCAGCTCCATCTGTCTTCACTCCATTGGCTGACTCCACCCCAGGCTCCTCAGAGCTAACCAGACCTTAGAGACCCAGCACATACTCTTTGGCAGCCTCACCCTTTTGTACTTATATTCCAAACTCAGGTGTATTAGTCAAGGCAATTCACTCCAGTTGCTGCAACAGCCTTTGTATCTCATAGGCTTATGGCATATTTCTTACTCATATCATAATCCAATCAGCTATTGATCCAGCAGTCTTACAGGCTATAATTTAGCAATCCAGTTTCCTTCCATCTCAAGGCTGTGCCTTCCACACAGAGTTCTGCAATCTTAAGCTGGATCCTTATGCTCTAAATAAAGAGAATGAACCAAGGTTCTAGACCTTAGGGTCCACTGTTTACCTGTAAATGACAAGTGGTGGCCAAGATCCTTAGGTAATATGCCTTGCCCACCTGGATACCAAGTGCTCCAGTATGTGACACCATCCATCCAACTGCTTAAGCCAGAAACCCGAGAGTAATACCTGCCTCGTTGGTTTCCTTCTCACCACACACCAGATCTATCAGCAGGTTCTATTGTATCTTTGGATCTACCTCTAAAACATGTCCTCATTTCTGTTAACTTTATAATTTGGGTATAACTTACACTCAAAATTGCATATTAATATTGAACTCCATTCATTTTTACATATGAATGAAAAAATTATACAAAACTCACACACAGGGCTTCCCTGGTGGCGCAGTGGTTGAGAGTCTGCCTGCCGATGCAGGGGACACGGTTTCGTGCCCCGGTCCGGGAAGATCCCACATGCCGCGGAGCGGCTGGGCCCGTGAGCCATGGCCGCTGAGCCTGTGCATCCAGAGCCTGTGCTCTGCAGCGGGAGAGGCCACAACAGTGAGAGGCCCACGTACCGCAAAAAAAAAAAAAAAAAACAACTCACACACAAAATTATATATAAGTATATTGCTCCTTTCATTTTTACCCACGAATGCACCTGTGCTACCACCTGTAGCATATACGTTTCCAGCATCTGAGAAGTGTCCCCCACGTCCCTTTCCAGTGAATATCCCTCTAAGGTAACGACCATGCTGAGCCCTATTACCTGTTTTTGACTCACACATTAATGGACTCCTATAGTATATACTGTTTTGCAACAGACTTCTTTTGCTCGCCATGATCTGTGTGAGTTGCCTGCACGTTGTTGGGCGATTCAATAGTTTATTTACTTATCTATTTTCCTGCTGATGGACATTTGGTTTTCCAGTTTGGGGTTTCCATGAATAAAGCTGTTATATATTCTTTTACATTGTGTGTGTGTGTGTGTGTGTGGACGTGAGCACTCATTCTTGTTGGACATATTCCCAGGAGTCAACTTCTGGGGCTTAGGATAGATGTATCTTGAGCTTTGGAAGATACAGTCAAGCAATTTTTTAAACATTTATATCAGTTCATACTCCCACCAGCAGTATATGAGAGTCCCAGTTGCTCTACTTTTTTTGCGATCACTTATTTTAGTCTCTTTAATTGTATCCATTCTGAGACAAGCATATTTTATCAACTCCACTACTATCACCCATTAACTGTTGCCTGGACAGCGGCCCTGGACTCCTAACTGGTCTCTTTGTCTTCTGGTCTTTTCAATCCATTTTGTACCCGGCATCCAGGGTCTATCACCTCCCTACTAAAACCTTTCAATGACTCCTGGTTACACTTAGAAATAAACCTATGCTCTTACAGTGACCTACAAGCTTCTACATCTCCTTTCTCATCATTCAGACTTCATCCCAAATAATGTCTCCCCAATGGACCTTTCCTAATGAATATACATAATGTCCCCAGGAAATCATTACCCAGCAAATCCACTGCTGTATTTTCTACACCTCTCTTATCACTACCCCCATCATCTAATTATTGGCTCAACTCTGAACTGTCTTTTCCCAGTTACCTTTAATCTCCATGAGAGCAGGACTCAGTGTTCCCTGCTGTGCCCCAGCACCCAGCCCAGTGCTGGGCACATTGTAAACCCTCCATAAGTGTTTGCTGGGTGCACTTGCTTCCATCTGGGGCTGGGGTCTTGAGAGGCCCCCAGTGCATATTCTTGAAGCTGTTTCTGTTGTCACCAAGCCACTGTATTTCTCAAGTCAATCTCAAATTGTGGTACATGATATTAAAAGCATCAGGACCAGATGTTCAATTTTCCAGACAGGTTGCTCTGATTGGAATTCAACTCTGAAAGAAGTTTCTGACCAAGAACCAACCAAACCCACAACTTGGCTGCCCAGTCACCTTCACTCAAGGCTTTTGGCTTGTGCCTCCTTGAAACATCCACTGGCTCCCCAGTCTAAATATCTCCCCATCTCTGAACATGCCAGCCCCCTGGCCCGCCCCTCTTCCACAGCTTCTATAAAATCTGCCTTCCAGGAAACTCTTGGAGATTTACTCTCTCCTTCCAGAGTCACCTGTGAGGGCAAGAAAGGTACTGTTATTATTCTCTGCACTTCTCACATAAACAACCTGGGGCTGATCTAAGGGAATCTCTCTCTCCTCTCACTCCCCTCCTTCCCAGGATAACCTGGAGGCCTGGCCACCTGGCTGCAGAAGTGAGATGGGCTGCAGAGAATCCATCTACCTCTCTGAGACTGTATTTGAGAGAACGCAGAAACAGAGACGAACTGCTTTTAGCGGTTTGAGAAAAAAAAAAAGAGAGATCTTTTCCTAAGCAATTTCTAGTCATGTAGAGGGCTGACATACCATAAAATAGGCAGGGTAATCAGAGCACGCGAGATTAAAACCACGCCTGGAGAGCACAGATCCTCGGGGTGATAGGGGTGGGCTAAGAGCTGCTGGCAGCCTCTGTGCTGGGTGGTGCCCTGCCCCGTCTCTACCTCTCTGTCTCTCTGCCTCTCTGTCTTCTCCGTCTATCTCTCTCAGACTCAGTTTCTCTTTCTCTGTCTGACTCTTTCTCTCTTCTGTCCCCTGATTCCTCCCTCCCCCAACTCCCAGCAACCACCGCAAGCCCATATGGACCTAAACTCCAAAATGACAGAAATAATGTCTCCATCCCTTTTTGCCTTAAGTGCACAGGTACCTCTGGAAGGAGAATTTTCAGAGATAGCTCAAATGTTTCTCTCAATTATACACACACACAAATAAAAAACACACATGCACACAACCACTGTTGCACATCCACACACACATGCACGCAAGCATGCCCACACACATGCATACATCCACTCATACATCCACTCATACATCCACTCATACATCCACTCATACATCCGCTCTGCCCACATGGAGTACGTCTGGCTCTGCCACTCATTTACTTCCTTTCTATGCTCTCTCTCCCTTCAGTACCTTAGCCATACCCAGACCCCTGAAACGACCCCACTTGGAATCCTCATTCTGGATGCCTTGGTTTCACTCTCTTTCTAGATGTAGATGCACACGCATTTAGACACCTGCCTGTCTTATCTTCCTCCTGCTCGCAGGCCCTTCCTCACACATCTGTGAAACGACAGCCCTTGCATTCCTGCCCCACTTTGCTCCAGAGTGCAGTGTCAACGCACTCCTTCCTCAGTATAGCCCTTCCCTTGGTGGACAATGCACGGTGGTGACTTCCATCGGCTTCTCTGCACGATGTCACCATGATTGATGGCTGTAACAGATGGCCCTGCCTTCTTTCCTTAGTGAGAAAGGGTGCACAAGAGCATGCCAACAGCAAGGACCCCTACAATTGAGATCAACAGAGTGGTATCCTACTTCGGCTCCCAGCCTGCCCAGGCTGTATGTCCGTAGGCCAGCTGTTCTCCTTTAAGGAGATATGGCATTCGGTACAACTTCCTAATATAAATAATGATGTGATTCTGTAACTAGTCTCCAAGGACAACAAGGTCTTCTATATGAAGGACAACTGGCTTTTCTTCTAAGAGTAGTAGATTTGGCCTTGACGTGGCCAAAGCCAGAGAATTGGACGCTGTGTCCGACACTGGCTAATTTCAGAATTCCATCGCTAATTCTCAAGCACATGCCGAGCTTTTCATATCAATACCTCGGATGTAACAAGTGTTCTCAACTCCTCCTAATCTTATTAAACCGCGGTTCCTGCAAAGTAACTGAGTGATTTTCAGTCTGTTCACGTTAAGATTTAGTGCAGCATGCAAGCGGCTGAGCTGATGTTAACGTCTGAATCATGAGCAGCCATATGGCCCCAGCCTTCCCTGATCCTGCCTTAGCAAGGGCTTCCCCTGTCCAGGTTTGATGGCTGAGATACCTCTGAGGGCTGGTGGACACTGTTTTCCTGACTACTGGGAATGAAGTAAACAGGAAGGTCAGAGGTAGCTGAAGCGTGGCAGAGGGGAAAGATTTTCTCCTGGTCCTCTCCATCATGTGGAGAAAGAAAAGAGGACTGGGATTTAGGAAACCTGGATCGTACCTGCAGCTCTGCCCTCCCTCCCTCGGTGACACTAGCCAAGTCACCTTTTGTCTCTGGGCCTCAGTCGGAGCCCCAGTTTCCTCATTTGTGAGAAGGTAATTTGGACAAGTAGTTCTGAGTCTATTGTACTCAAATGGGGATCAAGTTCTTGAGCCTATGACCTGCTAACTGCCCAATCCCAGGTTATGACAAGTCTGACAGACTGGTCAAATAGTGTGTGTGTGTGTGTGTGTGTGTGTGTGTGTGTGTGTGTGTGTGTGTGTGTGTGTGTATTTGCTAACTCAAAGAGGGGCAGAATTGGTCTCTAAAAATTTGTCTGCAGGGCTTCCCTGGTGGCGCAGTGGTTGAGGGTCCGCCTGCCGATGCAGGGGACACTGGTTCGTGCCCCGGTCCGGGAAGATCCCACGTGCCGCGGAGCGGCTGGGCCCGTGAGCCATGGCTGCTGAGCCTGCGCGTCCGGAGCCTGTGCTCCGCAACGGGAGAGGCCACAACAGTGAGAGGCCTGCGTACCGCAAAAAAACCAAAAAAATTAAATAAATAAATAAATAATTGCAGGATGTTGGGTTATTAAAAATATTTATAAAAAACTGGTTTATTTCCTCCCTCCCTCTCTCCTTCTTCCTGTCCTCTTTCCTTCCCTCTTCCTTCTTTTATTTCCTCTCAACGAATATTTATTGAGCAGTAATTTTTTTTTTTTATTTTTTTTTTTATTATTAGTTTCTGATTTATAACAAAGTGAATCAGTCATACATATACATCTGTTCCCACATCCCCTCCCTCATGCATCTCCCTCCCTCCCACCCTCCCCATCCCACCCCTCCAGGCGGTCACAAAGCACCGATGAGCAGTAATTTTGTTCCAGGTGTTTTTATAGGCACTAGTAGTAAAATGGTGAACTGGAAGTGACAGTGGGTTCTTGTCATAGTGGTTGGAACATGGCAACTGTAGGACCTAGGAGATGTTTCAGGATTACCTGCTATATAGAGCTAAGTAAATCTGAATGCCTTGGCATGTCCCTAAACTTGGAGGCTTGCGGGACAATAGGAGTCATTTTCTTTTGTCAAACTCAAGTAATATGGGAGGCTCAGCCATTCGTAGATCATTGGTTTGACATTGACATTCACCAGGATGATGTCATGGCCCAGTTGTCTTAAGAATGGACTCTGGAGCCCAAAATTCCCAGGTTTGAATCCAGGCTCTGATGCTCACTCAGGGAGACAGCTTAACCTTTGTGTGTCTGCGAAATAAGGATAATAACAGAAAACCTCCTTCCTAGGATTATGAGTATTTAATGTGTCAATTGTTGTAAAGTACTTAGAATTGGATCTGGTGAATTGTCAATGCTGCTAAAATAAATTCTTCTTTTATTTCAGTATGTCTAAAACCAAGTGGATTATCTTTTTATAAATAACGATTTCTTTTATCTGTTGTCCCTATTTCCACAAATGACACCACCTTAGTCCCAGACTCTCAGGTTCATGTGGAATCCATGCTGAATACTGTCCTGGCAGGGCTTTGATGAGCAGAGCTGTGGAAACCCAGCTCTCAGCTGGCACCCTCAAGATCCCCAGGGCTCACCTCTGTAATGAATCAACTTCTTCCCACCATTTGCAGGCTGAAGATATTTACTGGCTCCTAATCAACAATTCTTCAGTTTAGCACTTTATATCTGTTATGGTCTAGCTACCTGTTCAGCCTCCAGGAACACCTCTTGGAGAGGTTCCCAATGTTCTAGTTTTCCTGAAGTACGTCATTCCTTCTTTTCCCATCCCCAGGCCTTTGCTTGCATTATCATTCATATCTAGGAGGCATCCTCTTCTCTCTCTATCCAACCAAGTGTATCCTTTCCTTCAAGGACCAACACACTGTCACTTCCACTATGAAGCCCTACCTGAGTGTGAAGTCACCCATCAGCAGTGGTTTGCTACTCCTCTGACCCTCCAGGGGAGATGTTTGTGCCACATGCAGTAAAGATCACATTCTGCCTTTTACTCTGGTTATCAAGGAAATGGTAGATCACAGGGGTTAATGGCAGAGATTCTGGAGTCAGAACATCCTGACTGTGTCCTCTCGTTTTTTCACTTACTAGGGTTGACCATGGATAAGTTTCAGCTTCAAGCCTTACCTTTTCTATCTATGCAATAATAAGAATAGTGCCTGCCCCTTCAGGCCTCCTAACTGGTCCCCGGTTCTACATTGGTCCCTGCAGTTCATCCCCCATACTGAAGCCACAGTAATTCTTCGAAAACTTAGTGCGACCCCTCTGATTTGAAATCCTCCAACAATTTTTTCACTGTCCTCAAAATTAAATCCCAAATCCTTCCCTTGGCCTGTAAGACTTCTCTGGTATCGTTTCCTACCATCTGCCCTCTCTCTCTGCTTCAGCCTCCTCGCTGTGTTCCTTGGACAGTCCAAACATGCCTCAGGGCCTTTACACTTGCTGTGTTCCCAACCTGGAAGGTTCTTCCCCCAGGTATCCCATCACTCACTTTTATTTCATTCATTCATTGGAGAGACTTTCTCAGACCTACTCCCCATTAAAACGTCACTCCAGTCCCTCTCCACTTACTCTGCATTTTAAATTATTACCTCTAGGAGTTATTATATACTTCGTTGTCTGTCTATTTCCTGTTTGTGTCTCCTCAATACCACCATGGGGTATCTAAACCCCGTGAAGGCAGGGGACCATGGTGTGGTTCACTATTTTATTCCAGGCCTTGAAAACAAAAAAAAAGTTCTTGGCACATACTTGGCACGTGAGTAATAATTAGTAAATAAATGAGTGAGGCTCAGCCCAGTGCCAGATCCAGGTGGGCTCGCAATGTGCAACCGCCGTTACTGTTGAACTCTCACGGCTGGGAGCTCACATCTATCTTCCCACTGGTATGTGAGCTCTTCAAGGGCAGTGGCTGTATATTATTCATCTCTGTATCCCTCACAAAACCTAGCACAGGGCAGGAGCCAACCCGTGCATGTTAATGTCAAAGGCCTCTGCAGACATCAGAAGGCAAAAGCCACAACACAGAATGAAAGCAGCCCCCTGGCAGGGTGTGCAGGCCCTGGGAGCATTTCATCACTCTGTTATCTCTGGCAGTGAGGACACGGAGCCCTCACGGACAGAACACAGCAGCAAGAGCTTCAAGGACGACCGCTGCCCCCGGACCGTCCCCTGTGGGGTCACGTGCTTCCCAGGAGGAGCCCACGCAGTGGTAGCCTCGGTCCTTACCCCTGCCTACCTCCTGGCCTTCCGTTCCTTCTCCCCCCCAGGAGCTCTGCCTCCTGATGCTCAGCACCCCATCCTACTGTCTCAGTCCCTGCTGGAACAGAGACACAGACTCCCTCCTACGTAAGCATGAGTCACTCTCCAGGAGAGAGCCGTGACAAGGTCCCATCTCAGCAGTGCCCGGGAATCTGACACCTGGAGAGCCTTGTGTATTTTCCCCTAGCTCTTTGTCGAGCTGTGAATGTTATTAAAGTGCCCTATTAGAGTGGGAAAAAAAATTCCAGATTAAACCACACAATAGATAGGATTTAAAATACAGGCTGTGAATGTAATTTCCGTGGGAGCAGTGGTGAGCAAGTAAAGGGGGGTAATTTATGATTCTCCTGAGGAAAAGTAGAAGGCAAGGGAGACACTCAGATGAGGTGATTCTTTCCTCTCCTCTTGCCCTGCTCAGACCCACCCTTCGTGGCCTCTGGCCACTCCCTGTTGTCTTTGGAGCAATGCAGTTCCCCAAGCAGAGAGCCCAGCTGGTGGTGCTGCTGACTGAGGGGGCTGATGACCCTGCCAGCTGCAAGCATCTGGAGCATCCCTAGGTGTGTTTACCTAAAGAGAGAGGGAGCATCAGGTAATAAATAAGTAGAGGGCTGGTGATTTAAAAAGGAAAAAAAAGATATGCAATGTTTGTCCCCTAAACTTGGCATCCATGCAATGGAACTGAGCAGAGCTCAGCCTCATAATAATTCACCTTTAAGATTAGTTTCTATGTATCATGTGTCAGGCTCTGTCCTAAGTGCTTCTCTTTTTTTTTTTTTTTTTGCGGTACGCGGTCCTCTCGCTGTTGTGGCCTCTCCCATTGCGGAGCACAGGCTCTGGACGTGCAGGCTCAGCGGCCATGGCTCACGGGCCCAGCCGCTCCGCGGCATGTGGGATCTTCCCAGACCGGGGCACAAACCTGCATCCCCTGCATCAGCAGGTGGACTCTTAACCACTGCGCCACCAGGGAAGCCCTAAGTGCTTCTCTTGTGTTACTTTATTTAATCCTCACAGTCAGCTTGAGGCAGATACTACTATTATTCTCCTTTTCAAGGTAAGAAAACTGAGGCTCAGAGAGGGTAAGAACTTACTCAAGGCCACACAGCTTATAGATGGCAGGTGGATTTGAATGCAGGCAGATTCCCTTGATGGAGGGGAGTGTCTGGATCCCACTACTGCTATGGACATCAGCTTGCATTTGAACAGTTGCCTTGTAGTTTCTTATAATGCTCAGAATAATGATAACAATAACTAATATTTATTGGTGCTTAGCAGGTGCTGCCCTGAGCACTTCTCTTGTGTTGCCTCTTTTATTCCTCTTATCCACCTCAGGAGGCAAGTGCATTATTATAGTATCCCCATCTTTCAGATACAAAGACTGAGGATCAGGAACATGGAGGGACATGCCCAGCATCTCATGACCAAAAAGGGGAGGAACCAGAGTTAAACCCAGGCAGTCTGGCTCCAGAGGCCACCCTCCTAAATGTTACATTCTGTGCTCTCACATGCTCTTCAGACACAGGAGGAGACTCTAATTCAAAAGTCAAAGCTTGTTCCTTAACAAACACTGTTCCAGAATATCTCCAAGAGCGATGTGTATACTGGAGGTACATGCAATGCGTTGGGTGGCACGTGGAGAAATCATCTTAATTTCCCCAAGTTTGTGTTACTTTCACTGTGCAATTCAGGGAAAAGATGCAGGCTCAGGCATGCACTGGCTGTGTGAACCTGTGCAAGTCACTGATTTTCTCCAAGCTGCAGCCTCTTCAGTTTCACCTACAAAATTGGTTAATTAAGTATCTGAGGGATGGGAGGCCCTCTGTGTGTGCGGGAAGAAGACAGGACCCAGGGAGGGAGGAAGGAAATAAGGGAGATGGGAGGGAAGGAAAAGACAGAGGGAAGAAGAGAGGAGGGAAGGGAGGGAGGAGGAAGGAAGAAAAGGAAGGAAGGAAGGAAGGAAGGAAGGAAGGAAGGAAGGAAGAGGGGAAGGGGGGATGGAGGGGGGGATGGAGGGAGGGAAGGCAAGATGGACCACAAGCTGATGTGTACTCCAGTGCATTTAAAAAATATCTTTAGGGGCTCCCCTGGTGGCGCAGTGGTTGAGAGTCCGCCTGCCGATGCAGGGGACACAGGTTCGTGCCTTGGTCCGGGAAGATCCCACATGCCACGGAGCAGCTGGGCCCGTGAGCCATGGCCGCTGAGCCTGCGCGTCCGGAGCCTGTGCTCCACAACGGGAGAGGCCACAACAGTGAGAGGCCTGCGTACCACAAAAAATAAATAAATAATAATAAAAAAATAAAAAAAATCTTTAAAGCCTTAATAACCCTTTAATGGGTACTTGCTCTGTACCAGGCGCTGTTTGAAGGTGTGCACACCTTCTCATCCTCACACTGACCCTATTATGTAATTATCATTCTCTCCATCTTGCAGATGAAGACACTGAGGCACAGATGGTTGGAGGTCTGCTGACGGTGGCTTTGCTAGTAGTTGGCACAGCTAAGGCTTGAGCCCAAGCAGCCCGGCTGGAGTCTATGCCATTAATGCATAGCTGCTCCAAACCGGGACAAGAAGCCGGGGCGTGGTCAGCCTTTGCCAACACAGTAGCTGACTCTGTTCCCTCTCGATAGCTGAGCTGGCCCACGGTCCCCACACCAGGCACTTGGCAGGGACTTTCAATCAATTTTGCTGTACTTGAATCTTTCTCACCTGTGAGGCTGGCATTGAGAAAAGAAGAGGATGAGACAAGTAAGTATAGACTATCTCCCATGCGCTGTGCTCAGCTGTGGCCACACCCTCCACTGTGCAGACTCTCCCCAAGGGCACTCCGGGTACCACTAAAGTGGCATATGCAGGGATTCAGTGTTTAAAGTCATCCATCATTTTACTGTGTGTTAGGAAAGCCAATGTTGTTGAGATTTGCAAGATGTTCTTAATAAGGTCATGGATAAATAATATTCAAGTTAAGAATAGAAGTGGGTCAATTTACAGGGGGAAAATTAAGGAACCTGTCACCCTGGAGGTACAAGTGCCTGAAGGCAAAACAAGAATGATAGAAGCTTGGGAAATTGCATCGTTTCATCAAATTCTCTCTATAACCCTGTGTATGAATTGGTTATTCCCATTTTATAGATGAAGAACAAGGGGTTTAGATCAATCGAATAACTTGCCCAAAGTCTCAACACTTGAAATCAACAAAGTGGAACTTGGAATGCTACTGCCTGATCATTTTGGGGTTCTCTCTCCACCATCTCAATGGTTTGTTCCTTCTGCTACACTTGCCCTTGAGACCCATACCTGACACCGCCCCCCTCTGCCCCCATCTCTGACTTCCTTTCTGTCAAGGGACTCACTGAAATCTGGAGGAGTCACTAAAGCCAATGGAAGTGTATTTATTTAAATTGTCAAGATAAATTAACTTTTAGAGCCCCGTTGGAAGAGTCCTGCAAGCCTGGGCTGTGGATTGGGAGCCATGAATATGCAAGTACACGGAGCCATTGAATTAGGCTGCTGCAAACATATTTGGAGGCAGCTGCTTATTTAATAATCTGGGAGAACCACAGGAATAGAAAAGCGGTCGCTCTGGCCCATTTGCATGGGTAAAGTGATAATTTTATAACACAACAGCAGCAATTAGGTTTCCCCAGACAACGTCAGGGGAACACCACTTGGGAGCAATCTAGGGTGTCGTCAGCAGAAGCCTGCTGCATCCTCACGCCAGCTGTCAGACAGAACGACCTGTTTCCTGTAGCTGCAGCCTTGTGAAGCGGTGCAGAGCAGGACCCAGGAGTCAGACAGACTCAGGTTTGAGTCTCAATATTGTTGCCTTGAACTATGTAACCCCTAGCTGATGGCCTAATCTCTCTGAACCCCAGTTCATTCATCTACAAATGGGGATATTATTGGTACCTTCCTTTAATGGGTCGTTGTGAGGATTAAAAGTGATCACCTATCTAAAGCTTTTAGAACACTGTCCAGTACAATGATTCTCAAACTCTTCTGCACACCAGCATCACTGAGAACCTTCCAAAAATTTGCTGATGTCTGGACCCCAACTCTAGAGGTTCTAATTTGAGCATGAATATTAGAATCTTTTAAAATATCTCAGGTGATTCTAATGCATCGCCAAGGCTGAAAACCACACTCCAAGTACAAAAGTGGTGCTTTAATAGACAGACGCTAGAGTTATCATTTCTTTATCATTATACTTGCACTCAGGGGAAAAGTACAAAACTCCTCTCTCACTTCTGAGGGGGCTTGAAATTCATCACCAATTCATCCTTTGTCCTCATCCCTGATCTGGCCAATGTCTAGTCTTCTTAGAAGGGGAGAAAAGTGGGATGTGGTTGGGTGAGGGAAGCATAGCTTCAAGGAGAACTGGGTGATAATGGGTCATTACCTCTCAGCACATTCTCTAAAATTGGAGCGTTTCAAATAGTCACTAAATATAGCCACTAGGGAGAACAGTATGGAGGTTCCTTAAAAAACTAAAAATAGAGCTACTATATGATCCAGCAGTCCCACTCCTGGGCATATATCTGGAGAAAACCATGGTTCGAAAGGATACATGCACCCCAATGTTCATAGCAGTACTATCTACAATAGCCAAGGCATGGAGGCAACCTAAATGTCCATTGACAGATGAATGGATAAAGAAGATGTGGTGCATATATACAATGGAATATTACTTAGCCATTAAAAAGAATGAAATAATGTCATTTGCAGCAACATGGATGGACCTGGAGATTATCATACTAAGTGAAGTAAGTCAGACAGAGAAAGGTAAATAACATATGATGTCGCTTATATGCAGAATCTAAAAAAATGAACTTTTTTTTTTTTTTTTTTGCGGTTCGCGGGCCTCTCACTGTTGTGGCCTCTCCCACTGCGGAGCACAGGCTCTGGACGCGCAGGCTCAGCGGCCATGGCTCACGGGCCCAGCCGCTCCGGGGCATGTGGTATCCTCCCGGACTGGGGCATGAACCTGTGTCCGCTGCATCGGCAGGCGGACTCTCAACCACTGCGCCACCAGGGAAGCCCAAAATGAACTTATTTACAAAACAGAAACAGACTCACAGACATAGAAAACAAACTTATGGTTACCAAAGGGGAAAGGTGGGGGAAGGGATAAATTGGTAGTTTGGGATTGACATATACACACTACTATACTTAAAATAGATAACCAGCAAGGACTTACTGCATAGCACAGGGAACTCTGCTCAATATTCAGTAATAACCTGAATGGGAAAAGAATTTGAAGAAGAATATATATATATATATATATATATATATATATATATATATATATATATGTATATGTATATGTATATGTATAACTGAATCACTTTGTTGTACACCTGAAACTAACACAACATTGTAAATCAACTACAGTCCGATATAAAATAAAATTTTCTAAAAAAATAAAAATAAATAAAATAATTTAAAAATAGTCACTAAAGATAATACATAGATAGAATTGTTAAGGCTATGGTGAACAATCACTAGAGAAGGCAGAGTTCAAGCAAGAGCATGAAACACATGCAAAAAGTGATCAAAGTGTGTTATCTTTTAAGATGCTCATTCCCACTCCTTCCCCTGCCCCAAATGATGCTGCTGAACCAGTTACCCTGACCCTGATCCCCTTACAAGGTCCTCACCTAGTGTTGTAACTTGTTCTCCTAGGAGGGGCATGAGGCATGAACCTAACCCCCGGGGCATCTATGTGAGAAACAAGATGCAGCATCCTTGTCTAATTACCCATGGCCTCTGTTCTGGTCCTCTGCACTTCCTGCTGCATTTCCCTGCTAGGGCTGAAATCCATTTCAAACCCTGGCCTCCTTTACTGAGTCATTCACCTCATGCCCAGCTCCACTTTCTCCTTCCTCTGACAACCTCCTTTTCATCTGGGCTGTTCAGAATCATGGTCACATGTTGGTAGGACACCTGAGAGCCACTCTCAGCTCCGTTTTTGCTGGCAAAACTCACTTCTCATCTTGGAGTGCCAGATACTCACACTCCCAGACTTCCTTGCTGTTAGTTTTGGCCAAGTGGCCCAGTGCTGGCCAATGAGATGTAGGCAAAGCATCTTCTGGGGGGCCTTGAGTTCCAGAAAGCAGTGAAGTTACTGATCAACACAGCTTGATTTCACAGAGAATCAGCTTTCCAAGTCTTTGACACTGTCGTAAAGGTCCTAGGAAGTTTCCCATCTGACCACAGAATAATAATGGATTCCAATATGCCCACTGGTGATATGACAGTTAAGGATGATGATAATGGATTATTGTCCATAGTTCATGACCTGACCATGTGACCACTCCCTGCCTTTGAAAACGGTAAGACAGGAATCCTCTATCCTCTGGTCTAAAGACAGCAACAGTGCACAGCCAGAGCTGGCTCCCTGTTGGTGGAATTTGGGATTCTTAGGTGATGACTAGGGTGGCCAGATGAGCAGTGAAAGCTCTTTGGAACCCCTAGAACACTGATAAGGAATATTGTGAACCTTGAGTTGGGTTATTGAGTTGAAAAGCACGGGAGCTTGGATGTTGGGCTGGATTACTTCCAAGAATATTTCTTGAAATCTTTCTCCTTGGAGAAAAATAAGACCTACAAATGTTTAAGGCCACTGCTGTGGACTGAATTGTGTGCCCCCCAAATCCCTATGTTGAAAACCTAACCCCTAATGCGACTGTATTTGGAGAAAGGGCCTTTCTGGAGATAATTAGGGTTAAATGAGGTCCTGATCTAATAGGATTCGTGTCCTTATAAGCAGACACCAGAGCACCTGCTCTCTCTTTCCTTCTTTTCTTTCTCTCTCTCTCTCTCTCTCTCTCTGCCATGGGAGTACACAGTGAGAAGGGAGCCATCTATAGGCCAGGAAGAGAACTCTCATCAGGAACCAAACGGACTGGCATCTTGAGCTGGGATTTCTAGGCTCCAGAGCTGTGCAAAACGAAATTCTTGTTGTTTAAGCTCCCCAGTCTATGGTATTTTGTTATGGCAGCCTGAGCAGACTAAGACAGCTATATACCAGAGTATCCAGTATTCTTACCTAAGGAGAGATCCAGTGGCCTGAAACAAAGGATGGGTCCTTCTCTGTGTCAAGGTAAACATGTCCAATGGGCAGCTGATAAACTCCTGGGTTGACTCTCTGAGGGCCTACTTCCCCGGGGTTTTGGTCTAGTAAGTTGCCATCTGCCTCTACACTTTTTACTATGCTGTATAAAAAAGATACAGTGCCCTTCCTAAGAAGTTTAACTGGTATCTCCAGGCCTCTGATGTTCTCTTCTATCTGCTGAGACCAGAATTAGTGGAGTCTTCATAACACTTCTGTCAGGCACCCAAGAATCCTTTCTATCTTTTTGTGGGCATGATTTTCTGGAATCATGTGTACTGGAAAAGTACACAAAAGTCCTATGTGGGTGTGCTCCACTACACTGTGGCAAAAGCAAATAAAAGAAGAAATAGATTTTACATGCAAGGAAATGAGGCTCAGAGAGGTTATTTAACTCATTCAAGTAAGTGGTAGGACTAAGACATTGAGTCTAAGCCCATACATAGTCTTTTTTTTGCGGTACGCGAGCCTATCACTGCTGTGGCCTCTCCCATTGCGGAGCACAGGCTCCGGACGTGCAGGCTCAGCGGCCATGGCTCACGGGCCCAGCCGCTCCGCGGCACGTGGGATCCTCCCGAACCGGGGCACGAACCCGCGTCCCCTGCATCGGCAGGCGGACTCCCAACCACTGCACCACCAGGGAAGCCCCCATACATAGTCTTTATCACTACTCATTGTTGGAAGTGAGGTGTAGTGTAAGAAAATAAAAATCACCCTTCATCCCATAACCCCAAGATAATCATAATCGTTAACATTCTAGTTTATTTTTCTCCATTTTTACAGCTTGGGATCATACCATATATATTCTGTATTCATCTTTCACTTAATCTAATATCATAAATACTTCCTATGACATTAAATATGTTTTCTAAAACATGAAAGAAAGAGAACTGGATGGAAGTTTCTTTTTCAAGGATATGTATAAATACTTTTATCTTCCATTTGATGAAGAGAATCTAGTACAAAAGTCTGGAAACTGATGCATGTTGCTGATCAAGGGCCATGTTTTATCTGTGGACACATATCTTGGGAAATCACCATAAAACAAATCTTTTTCAGAAGAGGGCAGGACCATATGTAAAACCTGTACACAGGCCTAAATCTCATTCATTAGAAGTCATCACTCTCAGCTATGATTGCCATTGTGTTTCTGGTGAGAGGACATATTCCCTGACCTTAAAGAGCACCTACATGCCACAGACTAACTGGATGGTTGGCTTGACTTCATCTGTAATATCACTCTTCCCTCATCTGAAAACAGACATCAATTGGGACCAAACTACACCAAAATCCAGTCTGAAGTGGAAGTGAGAGAACAGAAGTCTGCCATCCACAACAGTATAGGGATTTCCATCTAGCTGCACACCTACCATGTAAGATAGTCTTGCATACTTCAGTATTCTGTTATGTTCAATAAAATACTCATAGTTTTCAAGAACAGAATAATAAACTTTCTTATTGTCAGTTGGGTGTTCTGTTACTTGCAGCTAAATACAGTACCAATTAATATAGACAATAAGGACCTTTCTTATTTTCTCAAAGGAGACCCCACCTCCACTCAACCAATCTCAGCTACTCCTGACTTTCTCCATTGTGGATTTCTAGGAGCCCCAGAATATAAACCTATTTGACTAGAATAAGAAATCCATGAGAAAAGGGCCCAGAATAATGCCTGCCACGTGTAGGTGTTCACTGGGGTTTACTTAAGGAAAGGTGTTCCTTGACCCCTTCCACCAGAGTTTCTGATTCCTTGATTGAGAGTCATCCATCCATTCCTTCGTCATCTACCTCTCCATCCTCCATCCTTAACTGGACTCCTGAGAGAAGTGAAGGGAGGCTGAGACTGCGGAAAGAGAAAGCCCACTGACCTAGGAACCAGAGGAACTCAGGGTCCAGTTACCAGCTACTCTATGACCCTGGGTAAGTTGCTTGATTCTATTGAGCCTCTTCTACTAAGTGATAATGATAATGATGATGATCATTAATAATCACTGAACTGATTAATTCAATGATACTCACTGAATTGATGACTCAGTGATGAATATTGTGATATTCTGCCAAATACCCTCTTCGGGGCTAACACTCTTCCCCCGGGCTGCTGGGGATATTGGCTGCTGATAGCTCTGCCTTCCACACCAGGAAACTGACTGCCTTGCCAAGATTATGCCCCTTCTCTGCGGTGGCCCCAGCCCGTGAGTGGCTGATGTGCAGACAGAAAGGAGCAGCCCCCTTGTGTCAGTTAGGGATAACTCTGAAGGCCATCGTACTCCTGAGTTCCCTGTGGGAGCTTCTGAGTCCTCAGTTGCAGCCACGTGGCAGGTCAGTTTCCCTTTCCGCCCAATCCCGTCATCCCAGCTTCCTCACAGGTCTGTCCCCAGAGATGAATCCTGAGTAAACCTTCTGCAATTCTCCATTTCAGAGTCTGTTTCCAGGGAACCAGATCTAAAACGATGCTGATGACGGTGAGGATAATAATGATAGTTTATCCAACAGGGCTGTGGGAGTCTGGGATGAGATAATGAGTGTTGACGGTGCTCAGAGTTGCCGCTGTCCAATAAGTGAGAGTTAAATCTGAATCAGAAGCTTTTCTTCAGAAGAAAAAAAATGGATTCCCTAGAGAGTCGTTGGGTGTGATTTATTTCTCCTTATGATGTCATCCCAAGGGGACATCCATGAGTCTTTCTCTTCTGGTTGTTGCTGTCCTGGGTCCCCAGGGGGCGTTACTCCACAGGGTGGGGCCATACCCTATAATACGTTCCAAGTCCTTGGCATTTTGTATGCTGTGAACGTTTCACTCCCTCTGGGCTCTTCCATCAGAATGCATCCCCACAAGCTACTGACATCCCCTAGCACCTCCTCTCTTAACTTCCAAGAGAGCTAATCCCCTGTCTAGTGCTTTATCTGTCTATTGAGAAATGCCCAGAGAAACCTGTCAATCTAAACAGAATATAGCGCAGGACCTCGCTGTAATTCAGCAAACACTGCAGGCAGTAAAATTCTAATACCACACTGATTCTTTTACTGTAATGAGGATAGAAATTGATACAATATCAATCCATCTTTATTGCAGTGTTAAGATTCTCCTAAAATACTACTCTGAACTCCAACTGAGGAAATCCCCTGCTAAGCTACTCAAAACTGTCCTAGAATCAGCCTTAGATTGTTCAGAATTTTTAGTCTGATGATACCAAAAGAGAATTGCGGCTCTTAAAAAAATCACTGAGATCTTGAAATAGAAGCTCCTAGAAAATTCAGTAATGGAAGAGGGACTGATGGGATAGAAATGCAGATTGACAACTTGAGACATCACCCATGTGAGGGAATGTTGGTCTATATTTATTATTTTCCCCTGATAGCATCTTCAGGCCTCCCTGCCAAAGAAGAGCTCAGTTATGGCTCCAGAAAAAAAGGTACACAATTAAAGATAGAAACTGGTTGGAGGGCAGGTAGATGGTAATAGGAAAAAGAACACACTTCCAGGCAAGGTGGAGTAAATGGAAAGACGTCCAGGAGAGTGGCACTGATGTGATTGCAGACAGATTCACATTTCGTAGAAGAACCTGAGATAATAACCAGGAGGAGGTGGCAGAGTACAATGGTGCCCACTTGACACCAGTCCTTTTTCTTTATTGTTTCAAGAAGCTTGATTTTGATCAAATAGCAAAGTCCACAGCTCCAGGGAACACATCATATCGCTAAGCCAGTCAAGGCAATCTGTGGTTGGTGGATTGTTTTAGGGTAGGCTTGTAATGAGCCAATTAAATGAAAGACATTCCTTCATAGAAGGAGTGAGGCAACCCCTATGACCCTGCTAATTCCACTCCTAGGTTATTGCAACACGTGTGCATATAATAGTCACCAAAATATGCATATGGGGAGTCACAGCAGCACTTTCCATGATCTACGAAACTTGGAAGCAATTCAGATACCCGTAAACAATAGAATAAATAAGTTCTAGTATACTTATGCAATGGAACACTTCACAGCAATAACAATGAACAAAATATACCTACTCTCAGCAAAGTAGATGAACTAAGTAGCAAAAGAAGACACTTGCCTAAAAGGACAGGCTGTCTGATTCCATTTATATAAAGTTTTTTTAAAAAGGCAAACTTTATCTATGGTGTTTGAAGTCAGGTTAGTGATTTACTTTGGTACCAGCTGGGATTGGAAAGTGGCCAAGGGTACTTCTAGGTGCTGCTGATATTTTGTATCATGGTTTGTGTACTTTGTTTCATGCCTGGATTTACTCTGTGAAAAGTCATCCAGTGCACACTCTTGATTTATGTACTGTTTGTATATTTCAGTGAAAATTTATATTTAAAGTTAAAAGAGATGGGAACTGTGGGGAGAACACTCTATTACCGCTACCCATCCCCTTGCTTCCTGCTTTGATGCTGTCATGTGAAGAGGCAATGGCTGGAGCAGTGACAGCCATTTCATAACCACAAGGAAACACTCATAACGATGAAAACCCAATATGCCAAAGACTGTGGAGCAGAAAGATTAACAGCTCCACTCCTGGATGGTATGTCTGAGCTATGGAATTATCCTTGGCACTGCCTACCTCTGGACTGGGATTTAAGAGGAGAATAAACATCTTTCTGGTTCAAGCCACATTGTTGTGTTTTCTGTTACTTGTAGCCCAAGGAAGTCTAATTGATTCTGAGAGTGGAAGATGTATTATACAAACCCCTGTAGGAAAAAGAGTCTTGGAAGGATCAGAAAGAGGTTTGGGGCAGTAGCTTTGTAATCTGGGCTCTAAATCCAATTGATACTGGGCTTGGAGGGAAATGAAGGGAATACTGAGATTCAGCAGTGATATCTCTTTCAGACTGAATAATAATTCTGCAGCATAATCCTCACTCAGACCAAGTTCTTTGTAGTGTTGAGGCTATGGCTGGACTTGTCTTTGTCAGAACCGGCTCAGAAACTGGGATAAAACCTCCAAGGGGGAGGAAAGGACATCAGTGACAATCGTTGGGCAACACTTAGAGAGCCAGGGTCTACACACAAAGCCACAGTTTCTCTTGCTTTTGGTGTTAGGTTTCATTTCCTTTTCACCTCAGAAGTGAGATCGTGTTTTTAAAAACCCAAGTCTCTTTACTCTTCATCTTCATCCCAGAAAATCCCAACCACCATTTATGAGTTCATTGCTTGGCAGAAGTTCCCCTCCGAAGATCTTATCAGAAGCTTACAAAGGCAGGTCACCCTCTCTTCCCGGGCTTTTGAGCAACGGAAGCTCCTTTCCCTGCTGACCTGATAATTAAGCTCCCAGAGCATCAGAAAGGAGGGGAACCTGCAGACATGGCTGAACCCTGATGTCACAGCCCTGCTGAACTACTAAGACTTTCCCCTTCCACCTCTCTTGGAGAGAGCAGGTCAGCCAAGAGGTCAGGGACCTGCCGAGCAGGTCAGCCACCAGTTCCTGTGTAAATCTTCTGAGATAATGACCCATGGTTCAAATTGGGCTCTGGCAACAGCCAGGAGGCAGAATTTGTAAAGAAGTGTGATGGTCATTGTCCATGGGAAGATGGCAGCTACAAGGTCACCTGATGTCCTGTCGCCTCCACCCTGCTCATCCTCTCCTAAACACAGCCTTCCTGCAACCCAGAGCTAGGTTCATGCACAGCAATGGGCACCAGACTTGGAGACCTTGTCAGAAGGTCCTCCAAGAATGACCTCAGCACCCATCACAAGGCACAATAGGGATGATGACATCAATTTTAATAGCACACACCATGTACTAGCCTTCTCGTTATGGCATGCATTGCTCACAACCTTCCTTTTATTATCTCTTATTTACAGAGGTAACATTCAATGTTATGGCCTAACTTTCTCAAAGTCACCTAATTAGTGGCAAAGCTGGGATGTAAGGCCGGAAAGCAGAAATGGTGGCAGCAACAACACTGGGAGTGTTGACCTACTTCTGGGCCATTTATGTGTGAGGAATTGAGAAATTTCTTCCTCTTTTAACCACGCAGTCCCTACCTGGAAAATAAGGGCTCTAAACAAGGCCCTTATTTGGAAGCTTTTTAGTTCAATCTCCTAGAAACCAATGATCTGATAATGAAGAGTGTGCCCAGGACGACACAGAGGGAAGTGTAGAGTGTTAAAATAGGGAGATCAGAAAGTCAATAGAAAGCTTAGGGTCAAGAAAGAAACTTGCATCCACTAGGTGTATTATGGCCTGAATTGTGTCCCCACTTCCCCTCCCAATTTATATGATGAAATCCCAATCCTCAGTTACTTAAATGTGACTGTATTTGAAGACAGGATCATTAAGTAGATAATTAAGGTGAAATGAAATCATATGGGTGGGCCCTAGCCCAATACGACTAGAGAATTTGCAAGAAGTGGAGATTAGAAAACAGACAACACAGACTGAGGGAAGACCATGTGAAGACACAGTGAGAAGGCTGCCGTCTGCAGTCCAAGGAAAGAGGCCTCAAGCAGAAGCAAACTTACCAGCACTTTGATCTTAGACTTCCAGCCTCCAAAACTGAGAGAAAATAAATTCCTATTAAGCTCCCAAGTGTATGGTGTTTTGTTATGGCAGGCCCAAAAGACTAATACAAGATGCTACTAGGTGTTGGGAAATACCAAACACCTTAGATATATTGTCTCACATATTGTACCTGTTTAGTTATCCCCAGCCTTCATCATGCATCAAAATCACCTGGGGCATTAAGGAGCGCATATGTTTAAGCCTTACTCCCCAGGGCTGTCCTTCCCAGGCTATCATCTCCCCGGATCATTGAGTTATTGTCTTTTCTTACCATTCAGATCTGGGCTCAAGGGTCATGGCCACAGGGATCCCCACCACACACCCCATGACCACCCCATCCAGGGCAGTCCCTCTCTCTCCAAATATTGTTTCATTTTCTTCATCCCGCTAACCACTCTGTAAAATGATCTTTGACTTACATGTTTACTCCTCTCTCTCTCTAGAAATATAGTTAAGTCCCCTACGTATGAATGAGTTCTGTTCAGAGAGCGTGTTCGTTAAGTCCAATTTGTTTGTTAAGTCCAACAAAGTTAGCCTAGGTACCCAACTAACACAATCAGCTATACAGTACTGTACTGTAATAGGTTTATAATACTTTTCACACAAATAATACATAAAAAATAAAGAAAACATTTTAAATCTTACAGTACAGTACCTTGAAAAGTACAGTAGTACAGTACAACAGCTGGCATACAGGGGCTGGTATCAAGTGAACAGGCAAGAAGAGTTACCGACTGGAGGAGGGAGAGGAGGTGGGAGATGGTAGGGCTGAAGCATCGTCAGCAATAGGAGACGACGGAGGGCAAGCTGCAATGTCACTGAAGCCTGACGTTGATGGCACAGGTTCTGGTTCCTTGCTGGATTCAATTATATCAACCCTCTTGAAAAAACGATCCAGTGATGTCTGGATACTAGTTCTTTTTTTCTCGTCATGGATGACAAGGTAGCACCAGATTGCATGCTGAATGGCTGCTGCAACCTTCATGTACCATTCTACGTCCGGATCCTGTGCCTCAAAAACTAACAGTGCCTCCGCAAATAAAGAAAGTCCCCTTGCCATTTCCTGCATCGTGAATCTCTTTGGTTCTTCAGTTATTTCTTCTTCTTCTTGTCTCTCTTCATCCTTCCCCTGGGCCGCTGCCTTTTTCTCATCACCACTGCTTTTACACTTCCGGACATCCTGGGCTTGAAATAAAGATACTGTACTATTGTACTCTATGCAGTACTGTACAGTAAAGTACAAAAAAGTACAACCACTTGTAAAGGATGCACACACGTGACAATGTACGCCAGACATGTGAACTAACTTGTGTGATTGGACTTGAGAATATATGTTCGCATCTTTGGAAGTTCTCAACTTGAAGGTTCGTATGTAGAGGACTTATTATATAAGTTTCATGAGGTCAGGGACCTAGTCTGTTTTCTCTCTTAGTCTGACAACAGTTCTGTTAGTTACATCTTACAATGCCTATTCGTGGACAAGGACACTAAGGTACAGAGAAATTACTGACTCACCTCCCCGCTCCATCACATGGGTCAGAAGTGGTAGAATTTGGGTTTGTTCCCAAATTTGACTGAATTCAGAGCCACCTTACCACGCTACTTATACATGAATTATTTCCTTGCCATATTATATTTTACAAATCATTTTTTTCAGCAGAGAATCTCACTCTCACAATGAAACTCTAATACACGAACTATCACTAACCCTATTTCACAGATGAGAAAACTGAGGCCTATGTGGGGTTAAATGATTCACCCATGATCATAAAAGCCCAAGGGGGGGGCAGTCAGTTACCTCTGTCCACAAATTCCATTATTTTTCCCATTCTATTATTCTGTTTTCTGTTGCCTTCCCTCATCTACCTGTAAAGTTTTCTCTTCTTTCTTGATGAAGCAGCAGCTCTCCTAGGCAGGCACATCAGGATGAGGGGCAGCCTGCCAAGGAATATCCCAGCAGAACTGCTCCCAGCAGCAAGCTGTGTCTGGCTTCTCCCTGGCAGCTCTGCCAAGGCAAGGCTGCCTGTTGGCACGTCAGTGCTGAATTAGAAAATGATAAGGTTAGGGGACTTCCCTGGTGGTCCAGTGGTTAAGACTCTGCACTCCCTATGCAGGGGACATGGGTGTGATCCCTGGTCGGGGAATTAAGATCCCGCATACCACACGGTGTGGTGCGGCTGAAAGAAAGAAAGGGAAAATGATAAGCTTAGAACGTTCTAGAAGGTGAAAGGGATTAGAGTCCCAGCTCTCCAGGGCTGTGAAAGTCAGTGGGAATCAAATGGTAAACAGCTTATGGTAACAGAGGGATAAAAACCAGCATTTATTGGGCACCTACAATGTGCCAGATGCTTGTCACACACGAGTTCATTTCGTCCTGAAGTGTCTTTGGGGTGATCTGAGCAGGAAGCGTCGGAATCGCCATTGATGGCTTCCTCCCCTCACTGCCCGTATTCTGTTCGAAGCATCACATAACACCCCCCTCACTGTGTCCTCTGCTCTCACCCTGGGACATGCTTCCATCATTTCCACACAAATTTCCTTTTAACAAGTCCCTCAACATCCTCTCTGATTTCCCTCCCATTGAGTACCCGGGCTGAAGCCAGAGGGATCACTTCAAAATGCCAGTGGGAGTGAGTCTTTCCTCTGCTTACAGCTTTTGACAGCTTTCTATTTTGCTTAAGATAAAGGCCAAATCCTGAATGAGGTCTCCTGGTACAAATTCCTGGAGGACCCACTCTCCCCCAACTTTCCAAGCCCTCCCCCGGGAAGGTAGCGGGCCCGTCCTCCTATAGCTGTCTCCGCGTTTCTGTGACACACGACGTGCCCTCCAGTCACCAGCCTTTACACCAGCTTCTCCCTCTGCCTGGTATACTCGCCCCCTCCCCCAGGGCCCAGTGATAAACGCCGGCTCACCCTTCAGACCTCAGGCCAGCTGTCTCTCTCGGAGCCCCTAGACAAGGACATGGCCCCTTGTCATGGGATCCTGCTTCCTGCCTTCCCAGCCTGACTTGTGCATTCATCAAAGTGATTCATTTAGGGTTTTAGGGTTTTGTTTGTTTGGGTTTTTTTTTGTTTGTTTTTATCAATGTTCCTGAAAACAGGGATTTCACCTGCTTCTGGCTCCCTCCTAGCCTAGAAACTAGCACAGTTCTGGGCACAGAGTAGGCCCTCAGTTAGTGTCAAATTGTATCAGATGTATGTCTTCGTTTTACAAGAGGGAAAACTGGGGCTCAGAAAGTTTGGACCACTTGCCTAAGGTTGCCCAGCAGAGCTGGAACACCAATCCCTCAACTGCCTGAGACAGAGCCTTGCTCAACCTGCAAATATGTCAGCCGAGGAGGAGGGGTCTTGGGGGGAGAAGAAAGGAAAGATTACTGAGAATTTCAGCTCCTGGGGAAATAAAGGGGTGTGTTAAAAATCAGCCTCGGGCTTCCCTGGTGGTGCAGTGGTTGAGAGTCCGCCTGCCGATGCAGGGGACACAGGTTCATGCCCCGGTCCGGGAGGATCCCACATGCTGCGGAGCGGCTGGGCCCGTGAGCCATGGCTACTGAGCCTGAGCATCTGGAGCCTGTGCTCTGCAACGGGAGAGGCCACAACAGTGAGAGGCCTGCGTACCACAAAAAAAAAAAAAAAAAAAAATCAACCTCATCTCCACTCCGTCACCAGCCACTGAAGAGGCTGGGTTCCTCAGAGCCACCCTCAGCTGTGAGGGAGAGACTGATGGTCCCTAAAGACCCATCTCATTATCCCAGGGGCCAAATTGGGGCCCGGTGAAAGGATGACTGGCCCATAAATAAACTCCACTAATTTTGCAACTGCACAGGGCAGAGACTCTGACCAAAGGCCCACCGATGAGGCCTCTTGGCACCCTCCTGTCTGAGCTGACGGTAATTCTCAGAAGATAAATCGAGCTCTTCCCGAGCGCCCAGAAGCCATTTGCTATAATGTGATGAAACCGTCTTGAGTGAGTGCCTGATGAACTAATGGGCCTGCTATGCACAGTTCATTGTGCTTCTCCGTTCACAGGCCGTGTGCGCTGGTCAGCAGCGGAGGTGTCTGGAAGGCTAGTGGCAGATAAATCTGGACGAAAGCAGTGGACAGCTGCGTGTGCACACACATTTGTGCATGAAGCCACATCTGCAGTTGGCCTGTGCCTCTGCAGACACATGCATCTGTGTATGCAAGCGTGATAGAACATATGTAGGCATGCGGTACGTGCATGCTTGTGAACAGTGATTGCTGAGCAGTACACCTGTACAATTACACCTGTACGATTACACCAGTCCCTGCAGGCCTGTTTTATTATGCAATATGTGTCCACACTCTAAGGCATGTTCATAGGAGTTATTCAATAAATACTGGTTGTTTTAATGAATAATAAAGACTATTTACTACTACTAATAATATTAATACTAATATAACAATAATTATAATAAACAGAGAGAACGAAGCCTTTCTAGACAGCATGAGAAAGTCGAATATTCTCAAAGCCATTAGCTAGCTAAAGGTGTCTGGGAAGAGCATTTTTCTTCTCTGAGCCTCAGTTCCTACCTGTCAAAGGAAGGCTTCAATTAGCCTAACGAGCAGGAAGTTGAGAGAGTTGATGCCTACAAGCCTCTCTTTTCTTGTAAGAGGCAAGGCCATTCCTTGAGAAGGGGTCAGCTGGAGGATCATGGAAGGGAATTTAGGACAGGTGGCTAAATCTTGGTGGATTTTCCCAAGATAAATAAGAAGGCGAGATGGCCCAGGTCAATAATAGGATTCCCGAGATGCTCTGGGTACCTGGAGAAAATGTTACTCTAAGGATTTGGGGGGTGGGGGCACCATCCTGCATTCTCAGGTGCATTTGTAGGTCTACAGAACAGACAGGAACATGGAGCAGTGAGGATGCCAGGGGAGGGTGGTTAAGTGATGGCCCTCAGGGTCCAGACTGAATGCAGTAGGAAGCCAGATCAGGAGAAGAGAGAAAGGAGGGGCCTAGGAGCTTTCAACCAGCTGGTGAAGCAGAATTAGCACGAAGAAGTGAGGAAGCTGTTCGGACGAAAGGTTGTGGTCAGGGAAGTCAGAGACGACTAGTTCAGGGGGTGGGGCAGGTGGGGATGATGATGGGCAAGACCACAGTGAAGGTGGGGTGAAGGCGGACGTCACTGAAGAACAGGAGGGGTTAGAGATTGAGGGCTGGGGCAGCGACTGGTTCTCTTCGGGGGAAGTGGAGATCTTGCAACTCTTTGATAACCTTATAAAAATTACAGTCACTTTCCCTGCGGAAATGCCATTCTTTCACATAAGATGCAAAGACCTCTGAAGCTCCTGGACCAGCCGGAACCCTGATCCGTAGGATACTGGCTGGCTGGCTGATCCCAGCACAGCAAAGGCAGGGCTCAGAGGGGAGGGGGAGACTGGGAAGCAGGGTCCAAGTCCTCGCTGAAGGCAAGGCAGTGATGAGGAGTTGAAGTGACAAGGAGGCAGAGGATGCTGCCTTGGGGCCTGTGGCTGAGACGCCTGGCTGGTTGACTGGCCTCACAGTTTGGAGTGTAGCTCTGACACAGAGTTTTCCTGCTGGAATTATGAAGGAGCACTCTTGGGCCTGACTTCTTTACAGCTGCCAGCTCTTGGTCCATGGGTATCAGATAGAAAGATGAGAATCACGAAGATGGTCCCAGGATCTCTTTCCCACAGCTGCTGCCTTCTCTTTTTATGTTTTTGAGCATGACTTCTTTCTTTTTTTTTTTTTTTAATTCCTGTTACTTCTATTCCAAGATCTTCCTCCAGCTGTCTGTCTGCCGCCTCAGGGTTCTTTGGTGTCCTTATCCAGCTCCCACAGCAGTGCTCCTAGCCTTCCCCTCTTTCCTGGGGTCTCTGAGCATCCCTCCCTCTAGGAGCTCCTTTTCCTTCACCTCCTACCTGGGGGACCATGTGCCTGCACTCACAGCTTCAAATCCTTCTGCTCTCTTTCTCCACCAAGCTTCTGTTTATCCCCCCACCCCCACCCCGCTTCCCAGAGCATATCCAGACACAATTCAGAATCTATAGATACCAACAGTGGTTCATTTTTCCTCTCACTGCTTCCAGCAGTGCGAAGCTGCTCAGTGGACCTGACCAGTGGGTCAAAAAATCCAAATATTGGTCATTCACCAATGACCCACAGGAGCAGAACACAGGCCACTGCTCTACCTCTGACCTTGCCACAGAAAGCAGATAAACAAGCCTTGGCCACTGAATGGACAGCATCAGTGTCCGTTACCCACCATCCTGGATTTCCGTGCTGCACTGTCAGAGACCCTAATCCCAAGGGCTTGGAGGGGCCAAGAGCTGAAACAGGCAAGAAGAACAAGCCAGGAATCTGTGGGCACCACTGAGCCAGGGCTGGAAAAGCATTTTTTGCATCTGAAAAACTCTTTATCAGCCAAAAAGTGAGGATGAGGAAGTGCTTGGGTTTCTTGTTTTGTCCCAAGAGGATGTTGAGGATCCAAAGATGAATCATGAACCCCCAGTGGTTCAGGCAACTCTCCTGGGAGCCCCTACCCTTGCCACCACTACCTTACACACTGCTGACACCCGGAACATGCCATTCTGTATTATAATTGCCTGTTGACCAGTCAGTTTCCTCATTAGACCCCAATCTCCTCTTAGGAATGTATTTTTTCACTGTTGTATCTTCTGCATCCAACACAGGGTCTGGTGAATAGCAGGCTCTCAGTGAGTGTTTGTTGATTGAATAATGGAAGGCAGCTATGCTCACCACTATACCACAAATGCTATTGATTGACTAATGAATGGAAGAAATGATGAAGGCTCTAATCCATAATTCATATCCTGCTAATACATTCAGGAAGAATTCTGTGTTATGGGTTACTTCGTTTAAAATCTGCAAATGGCTAGAATTTAGTTGTAAGAGAATGGTCAACATTGTTCCCAATTAGAATTTATGTATTCAGTATCTTCTATATGCCAAGTTCAAGGTGCTGAATTGCACAGTGAGTAGACCAAAGTTTGCAGCATATAAGGGCTCTGTTTGGGGAAATGGTGGAACATTTGCAAAGTTTATCTCACGAACTTCCAGGGAAATCTGAAGTTCAAGTCTGAATTTCCACGACACCAAACCCAAGGCTGGCATACAGGCCTGCTCTGGAGTGCATGAATCGTAAAACCCAGCTTGGATTAAAAACTTGTACGATAGTCTCCAACCTAATATGAAATTTTAGGTCTTTTTCTTCCTGGAGAAATGTTTATTTTTATTTTTCCCCATTGTATCTTGAAGGTAGAAGTCAAGGAAAGTGAAGTTGAAAGACAGCTTTACAAAACAATAGGGGCATTTCTGCCACCTTGCAGTGTAAAGATAGAGCCAATCAGGATGATAAGACCAGGGGGACCACTGCCACTTTCTCAGTTTACATAGCAAGGGATAGTGTCAGAATCAAGGAGGAAGTGCTCTTCTCGGCAATTTCCTTTTGTTACTCCTGGTTGAGGATCATCAGGGGCTGCTGGGAAAGAGGTCAGGGTTAACAGGCCTGAGTGGCAAATACTCTGCAGCTCATACAGGAGCAAATGGGGGATTAGTTCAAGATCAATGCACAGGCTGACACCTGATAGTGAGGCATGAGGAACAGAGGTTTCCGGACCATTGATTCCAGTGCAAGGCCAGGACACAACAAAGAGATGAGTCACAATAGAGAACAATAGAAAAGTGGGCTTGACGTAATAGATGAGTACCTGAAATTTGGAGTCAGGTAGACCTGAGATGGAATCCTTGCTCCATGTCACTCTTGCTGTGAAAACCCTGGTCATTTTCATAACACCACTCATAAAATGGATATAAACACATTTGCCATGAGAACTAAATGCAATCTGTATGGGGAAAATGCCTGGTTTATTCATTCCTTCATTCAACATAGTTGCGATCAAGGATGATAAATAGCATTTGTTGGGTGCTTACTATGCACCAGGTAATGTTGAAAGCACTTTCTATGTACTAACTCTTTCAACTCTTAGAATAACCCTATGAAGTAAGAATTACTATCATTATCACCTTTTTACAAATGAGAAAAGTGAGGCACAGAGAGGTTCAGCAACAGAAGGAAGGTCACACAGCAAGTGAACTTCACACCTACAATTTGAACTGAGGACAGCTGGCTGTGGAGGCCATGTTCTTTTTTTTTTTTTTAATTGAAGTATAGTTGATTTACAGTATTGTGTTAGTTTCAGATGTACAGCAAAGTTATTTGGTTATACATATGTATGTATATATCTACTTTCTTTTTTTATTCTTTTCCATTACAGTTTATTATAAGATATTGAATATAGTTCCCTGTTCTATACAGTAAATCCTTGTTTATCTATTTTATATATTGGTAGTGGGCATCTGTTAATCCTATACTCCCAATTTATGCCTCTCCCCATTTCCCTTTGGTAACCATAAGTTTGTTTTCTATGTCTGTGCATCTGTTTCTGTTTTGTAAATAAGGCCATATTCTTAACCACTGTGCTTACTAATGATGGGAATGACTCTAGGCATAGGAGATATAGCAGTGCATAACACAACCAAGACCCCTGTTCTTATAGTATTAACATTACAGTGGGAGAGAGAGAGATAGTAAAGAGAATAAATAATAAAGAGAATAATTGCAGATAATGGTGACAGCCATAAAGAAAATCAAACAAGCTGATGGGATTGGTAACAGGAAGGGCTACTTCTGATAGGTCAGCTTCTCTGAGTAAATAATATTTGAGTTGAGTTGAGATTCCAATGATTAGAAAAAGCCAACTGGATGATGACTTAGAAGAAAAGTGTCCCAAACAAAAGGAACAGTAGGCATGAAGTCCCCAAAATGGGAACAAGCTAAGAAATATCAAGAAACAAAAGAAAATCACTATCCTAATACTTGTGAAGTGAAATTTCATTGTGGTTTTGATTTGCATTTCCTTGATGACTAGTGATGCTGAGCAACTTTTCATGTACCCATTGGCCATTTTTATGTCTTCTTTGGAGAAGTGTCTATTCAAATTCTGTTGGTGAGGATATGGAGAAATTGGAATCCTTGTACACTATTGGAGGGAATGCAAAATGGTGAAGCCACTATGGAAAACAGGATGGAGTTTCCTCAAAAAATAAAAATAAAAATAAATGGAAATACTGTACGATCCAGCAATCCCAATTCTAGGCATTTATCCAAAAGAATTGAAATCAAAGTCTCAAAGAGACAGTAGCACTCCCATGTTCATTGCACCGCTATGTACCATAGCCAAGACATAGAAACAACCTAAGGGTCCATCAACAGAGGAATGAATAAGGAAACTGTGTTATATATATATGATGGAATATTAGCCTTCGAAAGGGAGGAAATTCTGCCATATGCAACAACATGGATGAACCTTGAGGACTTTATGCTAAGTGAAATAAGCCAGTCATAGAAGATAAATATTGCATGGTTCTACTTATATGAGGTGTCTAAAACACTCAAATTTATAGAAGAAGAGAGCAAAATAGTGATTGCTTGGGGCTTGGGGAAGGGAAAACGAGGAGTTGCTAGTCAGTAAATATAAAGTTTGAGTTATGCAAGATGAATAAGTTCTAGAGATCCGCTGTATGACACTGTGCCTAGAGTCAACAATGTTGAATTGTACACTTAAGAAATGTTCATGGGGCTTCCCTGGTGGCGCAGTGGTTGAGAGTCCGCCTGCCGATGCAGGGGACACGGGTTCGTGCCCCGGTCTGGGAAGATCCCACATGCCGCGGAGCGGCTGGGCTCGTGAGCCATGGCCGCTGAACCTGCGCGTCTGGGGCCTGTGCTCCGCAACGGGAGAGGCCACAACAGTAAGAGGCCCGCGTACCGCAAAAAAATATATATATATATTAATGGGTAGATCTAATGCTAAGTGTTGCTATCACTATATATATAATGGGAAAAGAAACAGAAAGAAGCTGAACTGTAGTGAGCAAGGGGAGCTACAGTAAGTTAAGAAAAAGGAGAGAAAACAGTGGTCAAATCAAGCAGGTCAGTTCAAGAAGCTGGATGGTCAGGATAAGAAGTTGGGTTTTTCTGAATGCAAAGGAAATGCCACTTGAATAGTCTTTAAAAGAGAAAAGAATAATATGATGCTGCTTTTAAAAGATCACTCTGTCAGATGTGTCAAGAATGGATCAAACTCCTTCCTGGCAGAAATTAAGCACTCACTAAACGTACGTTCCCTCCACAGGCTGGGAGATGCCTGGAGAAAAGAATAGTAAGCTAATACTAAGTGCAGTAAGTGTGCCACTCAAAGCCCTTTCTCCTCCTGTAGACAACTGTAGGGAAAAAAGGACTTTGAGACTATTTTGTTTGGCCTTGTGCTTCAGACAGGATACCTCGTAGAGAAATGAGGTTTGTCCTTTGCCAAGCTCTCTCCTCTTTTCAGAAACCTCTTTCCTTGTCTGTTGTGGCCTTGTGTGGTATGTATCTTCTAATGTCACCCAAACTAGCAAGTCCTTTCAGAGCCATATTCATACATCAGTACCCCAAGAGGAGCAATCAGTTTGGCAGAGGGCAAAGGCAGTAAGTTTATGCCCACTGACCAGTCAAGGCATCTCTAATCAAAAGAATCTTTCCTCAGATTGGCTGCTGAGACATTAATCCCTAATTTTGATGTCTGAAACTGTTTTCTTCTTACTCTGGACCAGGAGGACTGACTCATTCTCTTGGTTGCCAAAAACAAAGATGACAAAACCAAATTTCTTGTCTTTAAAGAAAGACAGGCTTTGGATTTAATAAGAAACAATGCACTTCAACAGGAAAACAAGGCATGTTAGTGATGGTCAACCCAAAGATGCTGGACATTCCACTTCATGTACAGCATCTTCACACCATTTTTTTTCTCTCAGTTTTGAGTAGCTTCCTACAGACCCAGAACTGGACCTGGTAAAGGTCAGAGTTCAATCATGTGCTCAGAAGCCACACACAGATCTTGGTTCTTCAAACAAGTGTCCCTCAGAATATCTCTGGGTCTCTCAGTTTCATAATGTCCATGCAGTATGGGTTTCAAGACCATGATTGGCTGGAGTCCTGACTTGTAAGAGAGTCCATAAATGGCTACCACTGCAAACCTGGATGATGTCACAAGCCTAAAAGTGGTAGCAAAAAAGCTGGTAATAGAAAGCAGGTACTGCAAGTCAGTGAAGGTCACCTGGTGAACCAGGTGAAACAAAAGCGTTGTGCAAAACCCTTTTTCTGTGCTCAAAACCATTACATTTCTAGATAAAATAATTTCAAATAAATAAAATACAACCTGATGCCCAAGTCAAGAAGGGTGATCCTCAGGTAATCTAGAGATGATGAGGGACCATACGAGTTCAGTGGAGAGTGGGATCTGAACCTCTGAGGCTGAGATGTTAATGCTGTCAGAGAAACTGTAGTCCAGGTGGCAGTCTCTGTGCGCTGCAAGGAGTAGGAATGGGGACCCTTGAATACATGAGGGTCCCAGGAAAGATGCTAAGTCTATAAACAGGGAAGAGAAACTACCTTCCAGGCCCCAGGACATGAGTGTCTTCCCAGGTCGCTGAGAGAAAGTAGTTATTCATAAAGTGTTAGGACCATGGATGTGCATGGATGTAGATGATAAACCTGAGTTCTAAATCCTCACACAGAGGAGAAACTCCAAGCTATAAAATTAATGTAAAAGCTAGCCAGGAACTAGGGAATCTCTGGCAGAGGCAACTCTGAAACCAGACTGTGGCATTCCTTCCAAATGTGCATGTGCACAGCTCCTGGGGGTGACAGCTCCTACTGACAGTGGGATCCTGGGCAAAAATTACAAAATAAACTATATTAAAAACTACATAAGGACTAGGAGAATTTACTTCCAAAGAGAATACTTGCTGAAGGAACTTCTAAACGCTATGATCTAGCAAGAAGAAAACTGAATCCAGGTGAAAGAAGGCAGATGCAAGAAGCAATATGGAGCAAAGAAACAGAACTGAAGGGAAAGAAAAAAGCAAAGTAAATATGGCCCCTTCTGCAAGAGGGAGGGGATATGGGGATATATGTATATGTATAACTTCACTTTGTTATAAAGCAGAAACTAATACACCATTGTGAAGCAATTATACTCCAATAAAGTTGTAAAAAAAAAGTTTACAAGGGGATTTGAATGGACCTTTTTTTTTTTTTTTTTTTTGCCTGGGCATAAAAGAGAGAAAGTGGGTTGCAGGCCTGCTTGTACCCCATATTTTCTCATCTCCAAATTCCTGTGAGTTATGATATCCTTTAGTTTAGAGATGTTTTCATAAACCTTTCATGTAATTACTGGTCTCCCCAGGCTACACTGTTGTTTCTGAAGGATTCAATATTCTGTTGCTCATCTTTACTCTGTTTTTACAAAGAATTTTTTAAAGCCCTCTAAATATTATATTTTAACATTGAAAAAAAAATATGGTCCCTTCTTGGCCAGACAATTGACAAGTTAGCGAGTGAACACAGATCTGGCTTGGGGATGCTCCCAGACAGATGGGGAGTACCACAGGAAGCAAAAGGGGTTACATTGCCAGCTACATTTTCTCTCCTACCCTGGACAGCTGGCTGCCCACTGTCTCTGGAGCCAGGAGCTGATCCTGGTTTTCTAGCTACAAAGTTTACTCACAGCATCAAAGGTTAAGTGTGCTTGCACCAGGGTGAGAAGACAGAAGAAGAAAGCCAGCTTCCCTCAACCAATGCAGCCTTCTGATGCATGGCTTGACCCACACACCTGCTCCTCCAAACAGACCCAACTACATCATTGTGTTTGGCCCATTAAGAAGCTTAAGGAAGTCAGGAGCCTTTTTCCTTTTGCTTGTTTTTCATGGCAATATCTGCTGACCTAAGCATGGCCTCCTGTGTAGCACCCATGAGCCAGCGATGGCAATGGTAGAAAAATCCCATGATGTCAGCACTCACGTGTGCATCTGGATGTGAACCTGCTGGCAAATTACAGCCTGTCACTCTCAAATGAGTGAGCTGAGATGGAAATGTCAATTTGAGCAGATGCCTTTTTTGCATTTTCACTACAATTTAGGGAGGTGGCACGAATATCATAAAGTACATGCCTAATGGATGAGTTTGAAATTCAACAGGGAAAGGGGGAAGAGAGCGAAAGAGGGTGACAAAAGGATTTTTATGAGCAATAAACATGGGCTGGGTAAGAGGAATAACACGGACTAGCGAGATCAGCTCTTCTCCTTCATTTAGGGAAGATGCCTGAAAACGACCAGAGCTTGATTTCAAAAGCAGCCTAGCCAGGATGGAAGAGAGATCTTAGCAACAGTAACATGTCTGCAGGAAGCTCCCCGTGAGTTAACAATGTGTCACGGCTGCTGGAGCTACTCCAGGGATCTTGAGAGCAGAAGTAAGTCTCAAACACAGCAACATGTCTGATGTCTGCAGAGGGGACCATGGTACCTGGTGAGGATGAAGTCCTTTTGGGTCCCTTTCGAGTTCTATGACATTAAGACTTAAGAGAAAGCAATTTCTGTGCTTTAAGCTCCTCAAAGTAAAGAAACTAGGTTCTATTTACAGTTTCTAGCAAGCAAAGCATAAGACAGCAATGTTGTTTATTTTCTGAAAGTGTTCTTTCTCCCTGCCATGGGTCCCAGGCATGTGGAGCAAAATATAAACACCAAAAGACAGCACACAGATCCTGTGTTAAGGATCTTGACCCTCTCTGGTTCCAGTTCAAGAGGTGGGAGGTTCGCTGCAGGGGTCACTGAGAACCTTAGAGGTAAGTTCGCAGATTTCATCACTATTATCTGCCCAGGAAAGCAAAAGGTTAGGGTCAAGTTTACAAGAGGGGACTATGAAAGGGATTTGGGGTGAGCTATATTGGGCACCCAGATAAAGGGCAGAAGATACTTTAAATCGTTTTGACCTGCATTTCTCTCCTTTTTTCTCCTTCTGGGCAGTGTTTCCACAGCTTCCAAGCATCCTATCTTAGCTTCTCTTTTATGGACTTTGACAGCTCTGAAATAATTTGAGCTGGAAACTTTTATCTTTCCCCTATTTGATGTGAGAGTTGGTAAGACATATAAAGAATAAAAACTGCAGCTCACATTTATTGAACACTTACTAGGAGCCAGGGATTGGCCTATTTAATCGTCACAGTCTTTGAGAGAAGTACTAACAGTTATCCATATCAGTTTTTGAAACTCAGACTCATAGGCTCAGCAAGAGGTTGAGCAGACAGACTCTGGAAATGTAGGCTTATCCATTACTCCCTAAGGTGGCCCATCCAAATGGCACGCTGACGGCCAAGTTGATTGGAATGACAACTGCAACTCTTTTGTCAGCAGGTGACAAAAACCATAAAAAGATGATTCAGTCATGAAATGAAACCTTGGAGCAGAAATACTAATGAAATTTCAAGGAAGGTTTTGTTACCAACCAGGGTTCTTGGTTAGAAATTGATAAGAGGCCAGACAAGACATTCAGGCAAGGGTCTACTGGGACTCGTGGAGTGAGTGAGGAAAAGCAAGTAACAGGTGCCCTTGCTTTCTGACAAGGGGCAAGCTGGTTCCATATATGGGGGGAGGTAAGGGCGGGTTCAGGGGTCAGGCCAGAGGCGTGGCTTAGGTGGTCTGCCCACCCCCTTGGTGGTGCTGTGTGCAGGGTGCATGCACAGGACCCTGTTTTTGCTCCCAGCTTCTCAGAAGTGGCAGCTGGGTTTTGGTCTTTTTGTATCTTGTTATTCATAATTTGCCCCAACTACGCATGCATGCAGTTACTTTTAGTCCCATATAGTTTCTTTGTATTTTGTTGCTTGAGGAGAAGTTTGTCCAGGTGCAAGCACTGCGGCAAAGGGTCCCAGGTCCCAGGTCCCAGGTCCCAACCTGTCTCAGTTTCATTTCCAAGGTATCTCTGCCCTTACCTAATGGAGTCCCCTGCTAGGAATAAGGTACGGATTACCTCAGCACCCATGACAAACTTTTCAAATAAAAATTAATATACTTCATTTTTTAGTATAGTTTTAGTTTCACAGAAAAATTGAACAGATAGTACAGAGGGTTCCATATACACACCCCACCTCCACTCTGCCATTTCAGCACATAATTTCCCCTACTACGAACATCTTGCATTTGTGTGTTGCATTTGTTACGACTACTACACATTATTATTTACTAAAGTCCTTAGTTTACATTAAGGTTCTTTCTTTGTGTTGTACACTTCTGTGAGTTTTGACAAGTGCATGACAGGTACCCACCATTATGGTATCATGCAGAAAAGTTTCATCACCCAAAAAATTTCCTGTGCTTTGTCTTTTCATCCCTCTCTCCCCTCCCCCCAAACCTCTGGCAGCCACTGATCTTTTTACTGTCTCTACAGTTTTGTCTTCTTCCAAAATGTCATCTAGTTAGAATCATATAGTAGGTTTTCCAGACTGGCTTCTTCCACTGAGAAAAATGCATTTAAAGTTCTTCTGTGTCTTTTCAGGGTTTGACAGTTTACTTCTTTTTATTGCTGAATAATATTCTATTATACAGATATATCACAGATTGTTCATTCACTTATTGAACAGCATCTTGGTTGCTTCCAGATTTTGGTTATTATAAATAAAGCTGCTATAAAGCTGTGTGCATGGTTTTTTGCATACGTACGTTTTCAACTATTTTGGGTAAATACCTAGGAGTATAACTGCTGCATCATATGGTAAGACTATGTTTAGCTTTGTAAGAAAACTGCCATTCTGTGTTCCAAAGTCACTGTACCACTTAACATTCCCATCAGCAATGAATAATCCTTCTTGTTGCTCTGCATCTTTGTCAGCATTTGGTATTGTCAGTTTTTTCCTCTTTGGATTTTAGTCATTCTAATAGTTGTGTAATAATACCTCATTGTCGTCTTAATTTGCAATTCCCTAACATATGATGTTGAACATATTTTCATATGCTTATTTGCCTTTTGAATATCTTTTATGGAGAGGTATGTGTCAGATCTTTTGCCCATTTTTGTTTTAATTGGGTTGTTAGTTTTCTTAATGTTGAGTTCCAAGAGCTCTTTGTATATTTTGGGTAAATTCTTTACCAGATATGTGTTTTGCAGGTATGTCCTCCCAACCTGTGGCTTGTCTCTTCAATGTCTTAAGAGTATCTTTCTCAGAGAAAAGTTCTTGATTTTAATAAGGCCCAACTTATCAAATTTTTTCTTTTATAGAGTGTGCTTTTTGTGTTATATCTAAAAACTTATCAACAATCCCAAGGCCACCTAGATTCTCTCCTATGTTACCTTCTAGAAATTTTGTGACTTGCAATTTACATTTAAGATTTATTTCAAATTAAATTAATCTTTGTGAAAGATTTTTTTAAACATACAGATTTCCAAATGTTTCAGCACCATTTGTTTGAAAGGCTATACTTTCCCTATTAAAGTATCTCTGCTCCTTTGTCAAAGATCAGTTGGCTATATTTGTGTGGGTCTATTTCTGGGTTCTCTATTCTAGTCTATTGATCATTTTCCTGTACTTTCATCAATACCGTGTGTCATAATTGTTGCAAGTTTATACTAAGTCTTAAAGTCAGGTGGTGTCAGTCCTCTCTGTTCTTCTTCAGTGTTGTGCTAAATACTCTGTGTCTTTCGCATTTCCATACAAACTTTAGAATCAGTTTGTCAATATCTACAAAATAGCTTAGTCAGATTTTGATTGTGATTGCTTTGAATCTATAGATTAAGTTGGGGAAAATTCGTATCTTAACAATACTGATCTTCTTATTATAAATATGAAATGTCTCTTCATTTATTTAGCTCTTCTTGATTTTTTCATCAGAGTTTCATGGTCTTCCTCATATACAGATTCTATATATATTTGGCTAGAATTATGCCTAGGTGTTGTTTGTATGGTTTTTCTTTTCTTTTCTTTTCTTTTTTTTTGGTGCTGATACAACATTGTATCTTGTTTTTAATTTCAAATTCCAATTGTTAATTTCTGGTATCCAGGGAAATTAACATTTATGTATTAATCTCATATCCTATAACCTGGCTATAACTGCTTATGAGTTCCAGAAATTTTTTGTTGATTCTTTGGGATATTCTACCAAGACAACTATGTCGTCTGCAAACAAAGATAGTTTTATTTCTTCCTCCTGACACATTTTATTTCCCTTTCTTCTGTTACTGCATTAGCTAGAATTTCCAGTATATTGTTGAATAGGAGTGGTGACAGGGGACATCATTGCCTAGTTCCTAATCTGAGGGAGAAGGCATATTCTTTTTCACCATTAAGTATGATTTTTTAGATAATTTTTTTATCAAGTTGAAGTTTTCTGAGAGTTTTTATTATAAATGGGTGTTGGATTTGTCAAATGCTTTTTCTCTTTTTATTGATATGATCATATGATTCTTCTTCTTTTACCTGTTGATATGATAGATTACATTGCTTGATTTTCAATGTTGAACCACCCTTGTAAACCTGGAATAAATCCTACTGGGTCATAGTGTATAATTATAATAATTTCATATATTACTGGATTCTAGTTTCTAATGTGTTGTTGAGGATTTTCACATCTATGTTCATGAGAAATACTGATGTGTAGTTTTCCTTTCTTATAATGACTTTACCTGGGATTTGTATTAAGGTAATGCTGGCCTCATAGAATGAGTTAGGAGGTTTCTCTCTACCTTTATCTTTTGGAATGTATTGTAGAGAATAGCTATCATTTCTTCCTTTAAATGTTTGGTAGGATTCACCAGTGAAATCATCTGTGCCTGGTTCTTTCTTTTTAAGGAGATTGTTAATAATAATTTCAATTTATTTAATAGATGTAGGCCTACTTAGATTATCTATTTTTCCTTGCATGTACTTTGGTGGTTTATGTCTTTCAAGGAATTTATGTAATCAAATTTGGAGGCATAGAGATATTTATAATATTTATTTACTACCCTTTTAATGTTTCTGGGATCAGTAGTGATGTCTCCTCTTTCATTTCTGATATTAGCAATTTGTGTCTTCTCTATTTTTTCTTGGTTACACTGACTAGAGGTCTATCAATTTCACTGACCTTTTCAAAAACCTGCTTTTGGTTTCATTGCCTTTCTCTATTGATTTCCTGGTTTTCAATTTTATTAATTTCTGCTCTGACTTTCATCATTTACTTCTTTCTATTTGCTTTAGGTTTGAATTGCTCTTCTTTATCTAGTTTTTTAAGATGGAAGTTTAGACTATTGACCTTTGATCTTTTTTCTTTCCTCAAGTGTACATTCCATGCTGTATATCATCCTCTACACCAGCTGGGGGTGGGGGTTAGGGGACAGGGAAGTCCCTACCCCGAGCTTTCTTGGCTGGATTCTGATACTGATTCTGCTTTTGCTAACATTACAATTTCAAAAATAGAAAAATTTAACTATAATCCCACTTTCCTAAAATAACTGCTGTTACTTTTTGGTTAGCTTTTGGTGTACTTCCTTTCATTTTTCATCCTTTGTCATATCTTTTTTTAAAAATTGTGATAGATACACAAAACATAACACTTACCACTGTAACCATTTTAAGGTGTAAAATTCAGGGACGTTACATTCACAGTGTTGTGCAACCATCACCAGTATCCTGTTTCAGAACATTTTCATTCCCCGAAAAAGAAGCCCCATATCCATGAGCAGTCATTCTCCCTTCTCCCCTTACTCTAGCCCCTAACTACCACAATGTCCATCTTTCTGTCTCTACTAATTTGCCTATTCTGGCTACTTCATGCTGAGTGGCATGTTTTTAAGCTAAGTTTATTTCTAGTGTATAAGGGTATCTAATTTATTTTTTAACTTATTATACTTCACATAGTCTTCCATATAATCAGTGCAATCATTATGTTTGGTGCTGCATAATATGCTACTGAGAATATGTCATAGCTGACTTAATCCTTTCTTATTTTGGGTTTGTTGCAAAATGTCTTTTTGGGGGGCTGGGGGATTGCTGCTATAGCTAACACCACAATGAACTTCTTCACGCATATAGTTCCTTTCCAGGTTGTAGTTCTTTCCTTGGATTTGATTTCCATATGCAGAATTCCTGGATGGAGGCATGAAGCATTATGGTATTCTCTAAGTCATCTTTTAACATCTCCAATTTACTTTTCAATAGAGTTATATAAATTTTCAATATTACTGGCTCTATCTGAGGCACCTGTTTCATCATACCCTTGCCAGAGTGGCCACAAATATTTTTCTCTGAGTCGCCTTGGCTTGTGACATATGACCTTGAAAACAAAGATGTTTTAAGCTCCTCCATTCCCTCATCACTGGCAGAGTGATTTTCTCCAAAAAACTGGCATATTAAGCCAGATAACATTTCCAATTTATCGCTCCTGTGAAAGTGGCTGCAGGATAAGAACAAATACAGTCTGTGTTCAATCTACTCAATTAGAACAGAACAAGGAATTTATTTCAACACACACAAATCAGCATATCCCATTCTGGTTGAATCCCATTTAGCATTTATGTAAGCTTAATTCAATCACCAATGGGGTTTCTTACAAGGAGTACGGCCTTCAGGAAATATGCTTGCTAAATACTCTTCAATAATGGTTGGGGAGGGTAATAAATAAGTGATACGGGTTGGTTCTCGGAGCTCCTTTCATCTTCTCCAAGTTTCAGATCTCTGCTAGAGCTCTGAGCTTGTAAACAAAGGAGTTAAAGCTGGGGTGGGGGGCAGGGGAGCATTGTGCAGCTAGATTTATAAGCACCAAGCGCTCTGCCAGCCCTTTCGAGAGTAAGCATACCTTCTAACACAGGGCTATTCTTACATAAACAACCCAGCTCTCAACAAAGTGGAGGGTCAAAAGGACAAATATCATATGATATCCCTTATATGTGGAATCTAAAAAAATGGTACAAATGAACTTATTTACAAAACAGAAATAGAGTCACAGATGTAGAAAACAAACATGGTTACCAAGGGGGAAAGGGGAGGAGGGATAAATTGGGAGATTGGGATGGACACATACACACTATTATATATAAAATAGGTAACTAATAAGGACCTACTCTATAGCACAGGGAACTCTACTCAATACTCTGTAATTACCTACATGGGAAAAGAATCTAAAAAAGAATGGATATATGTATATGTATAACTGATTCACTTTGCCATACAGCAGAAAGTAACACAACATTGTAAATCAACTATACTCCAAAAAGAAATTTGTTTTTAAAAGACGCTATAGAAATCCAAGTTCTAACCACCACCTGCAAGTTACTCATCAGTATGTGCTCCTGTATGTATGCACAGTGCACACATTAATAAAATTCTGTCTTTCTCTATTAAAAAAATCAATAACAAAGTACAGGGTCAGGCAGGAGGCAGGGAGAAGGAGGCCATTTGCCTGCTCGGAGTCTACCACCTGGCTGGCTCCACATCCAAGTGTACTTTCCAAATGCTCCCTACCTCTCCCTCTTCTCTGTCTCTCTGTCTCTCTCTCTCTCCAGTTAAGAAGTACCCAGGGTCTTCCCTGGTGGCGCAGTGGTTGAGAGTCCGCCTGCCGATGCGGGGGACATGGGTTTGTGCCCCGGTCCGGGAAGATCCCATAGGCCGCGGAGTGGCTGGGCCCATGAGCCATGGCCGCTGAGCCTGCGCGTCCGGAGCCTGTGCTCCGCAACGGGAGAGGTCACAACTGTGAGAGGCCACAACAGTGAGAGGCCCGTGTACCGCAAAAAAAAAAAAAAAAAAAAAGAAGTATCCAGTACAAAGTGGTAAATGATACTACTTATGGGTGACAAGATCCCTGTGTTTCCAACCACCCAAGCCAGGATGGTATCATTCTGAGGAGTTCAGGCACGTTGATGGCCCTGATCATTCTTGGTCAGCTGAGCATCTCACTACCTTTCAGGTATGCGGCTAAGATTGTCATGGACTCCTTGGGTCACAATCAAGGAGGGAGATACTGTAATTGCCTCCATTTTACAGAGCAAGAAGCAGGATAAGAGAGGTTAAGGAATGGGAGTTAAACCCAGACCTTTCCTGTCTGGTTTCTGAGGTCAAGTTTTTAACTACTATCCTAAACCCAGATTATGGAGAAGAGAAACCTAAGGATGCCTTTCCCAAGTGCATGTGCCTGTTGTATGGAGCCCCAGGAATGCACCAACATAATTTCCCATGAGTGTTCTCTTCTGATAAAGCATGGGTTTCTGTGTCTTAAAGCATTTAGGAGAACCCTGCAGCTAATTAGACCTGAGGGTGAGATCCAACGTATTAACAGATAGGCAGAAAAGAGGAGTTTTTTCTTTTAATTATGCTTCTGTTAGTCAAATCTTGTCTCCCTAACTTCTTTTTCTTGAATTCTCAGGCTCCAAGATTTTGAAGTCTATTTGGGGAAAATTACTATAAATAGATCCCATCCCAATAAGGCTGAAAGGGCATTGGAAGCACCTCATCCATCCCCTTCAATTTATAGATGAGGACCGCAGAAGGGAAGTCATCTTGCCAGGATCACACAGAGCCAGAGCCAGCTCCTTGGTCTTTATATCCTCAGCTCCATGCTCCCTGCAAGAGAGCAACGTCATTTATCTTCTCTTTGAAAAACAGAGGATGGTGTTTCCCGGGAAGGATGAGTTCCAAATCCAGTGATACTTATTTACAAAGATGCTAACTCCATTTGCTTTGCTTTGCAGGTCTCAGGTGGTGGTGATGTGGTAGATTAATAGCCTCTTTGAATATGAAGACATGAATTGGGCAGCAGCTGCGTGTAATAGAAAATAAATTTGAGAGTCGAAGACTAGGGTTGGGATTCTGGTTCTACCGCTTGCTACTTGTTTGATCTGGAAGAGCTCTATAATCTCACTATGCCTATACTATTCACCAGGGTACCCTAGGTGTCTATGGCAGAGCCTGACACATATTAGGTGACACCAACATACATTCAAACATAACTCATCCTTTTAAAAATGTCATTGAATAATTATCATGGTCTGTGTATCTGGCTGCCTGGCTCAACTTTATGCTAAATCTGTGACCCTAGGAAGTAAGTTAATAATTCAGAACCTCAGTTTTATTGTCTGGAAAATAAGAGCAATAATAGGATCCACTCCAAAGAGTTGTTGAGAGTGTGGGCCTAGAACCTGGTAACTAGTAAACTCTTGAATATCTTTCTATGTACATGTAGGGAGAGGTGGAAGGAGGTGGAGACGCAAGTTCAGAAGGGACCCTATTTTGAATGACCTTGAATGTTACATTGTGGAATTGAAATTTTTCTCACGAACATCAGATTTTATGGAACTAATTCCAAATTGTGCAAGTCTTGGGAAGCTTGTTTCTACCATGCTAGAAATGTGTTCATGACAAGCATATCAGAAAGGCTTCCTTCCCTCCTTCCTTCCTTTCTTCATTCTCTTTCTCCCTTTTCTTATTTCCTTTTCCAGCCTGGACATCAGATGGTAGGTCTCATCTGCAAACTTTTCCCTTTTGGTTGCCAAATCTCCAATTAGCTGCCCTTCCCAGAAGCAAATTACCTAATCCTGAGTGGGTGGTGAACACAGGGAGAAGTTTAAATCCATCCCACTTGGCAGAAATGCAAAACCCCCAAATCTTATTATAATCTCCTGTTCTTTCTCATTCTGTTCCTTGCCACCAAGGTACTTGGAACCTCTGTCTTCAGCCTCCTCCTCCTCCTCTCATCCTGTCTGATTCATGTGTTGATGTCTCGATTCTGAGCCAGCTGCTGCAATGAACTGCAATATCAAAGGCAGGATTTATTAGCAGCAAAAGCATCTGTCAGGAGAAAGTAGGAGAGGCTGGGGAATACTCCACAGGAAGAGAGATAGGCCGAGCTCAGACTGAACCATGAGTGAGGCCGTTGTACACTGTTATTTACTACTAATAAAAAATAACCTACATGCTAAGTGCTTTTAAACACATTAGCTTTGATTTTCTTAATATCCCTATGAAGTGTGTATTATTATTCCTATTTTATAGATGAGGAAACTGAGATTCAGAGGCATTAGTGGTTTGCCCGACTTTGGATATCTAGTCATTGATAAAGCTAGGGTTTAAATGTAGGTCTGAGCGAGTATAAAGTCTGTGCCCTTAACTTGAACTTTCTCCCATTCAAAGACCCTCACCTAAAAGAAAAATAAATGAGGGACTATTCTTTGCACATTCTCAGGGTGAGAACAGGGATCACATATTAAGACACGTGGAGAAATGTGTGAGGACTGGCATGTGATTTATGCAGGGAGCAGGGAGAGTGCACTGGCTGGCATTAGGCAGAAGACTTACCCTATAGGTCAGAGCAGGTACTGAGAAACTCAGTCTGGCTGCAAATACTGACCTCAGGGGTGCAAGTAAGCAACTGAAGTCTGGTGTTAAAGCATAAATTAATTTCAATCATCTGAGATTGTAGCAGACCCTAGTAATACAGATGTTAGGTGAGCAGGTAATCCCACCTGGTGACTCAGTTCTGGGAATAGGAGCAAAAGATTAGACTCCAGCTCTGGTAAGGAAGGCTGGCTAGAGGCAGGCAGGGCAAAGAAGTCAGCACCTTGGACAGCGAAGGAGGCCCTGGGGTAAACAGCAAAACCTAGGAGCAGGGCTCAATCACGTTCAAGGCCATTTTTGTACTGAACAAAAAGGAATCAAGGATGCCATCCATGTACTTGAGTGGTTAATCCACAATCTACCAGCAGAAAATTGCAATGTAGCATGATAAGTGCTAGCTGTCATGGGGAAGCATGTATTCCCATGAAGGTGCAACTATACCTCAGTTTGAAGTGGTAATATCAAAGAAGTCTTCATGGAATGAGTGCATGTTGCCATCTCAGCCAAAGGAAGAAAGGGGTGGGAGGTAGAGGGAAGTCTGAGCAGAAGGGGCAGCAGAGACAAAGACTTGAAGGTGGGAAACTGCCTGATGCATAATGACAATCAAGAGTTAGATTACCATGACTGGAGGGTGAAATGCAGATGGGGTGAGAAGAGAGAGGAGTTTGGAAAGATAGAGAAGCAAAACCTAAAAGAGCTTTGAAAACCCTGATGAGGAGTTTGGGAAATTATAAATACCAAGGAACCCTGGATGTCTGGCTTTTCTTTCAAAAAGAGAAGAAAAGATCTGGCAACACCTGGACCCATGTTGCTATATAACTTGGAGCTGAAGAATAGCTGTCCCATTTAGGATGTTGAATGTATTCCAATTTCCCATACCTTCCTTCTTCATGCTCTAGCAGGCCTTGGTAGAACAGCTGAGTTTTATTTTGAGTATTTATTTCAAGCAGGAGAGTGACGTGATCTTATCTTTACAAACATCACCCTGACTTCTTGAGGAAGGAGAGACTGAAGGGAGAATTATCAATTAGCTATGAATATTCTATAGGTGGAAGATAATGGTGACCTGAATCATGATGATGGTGGACATGGAGAAGAGGATGGATGGATGGATAGATAGATAGATAGATAGATAGAAGGAAGGAGGAAGGGAGAAAGAGAATGAGAAGGAGAGGGAGAGAGAGAGTTTTTAAGGAATCATCTCACTCATAATTGTGGAGCCTGGCAAGTGCAAAATCTGCAGGGTAGACCAGCAAGCTGAAGATTCAGAGAAAAGTTGCAGTTCAAGTCCAAAAGCAAACTGACAGAATTCCCTTCTCCTCATGAGAGGTCAGACTTTTTCTACTAAGGTCTTCAACGGATTGGATTAAGCCCACCCACATTATGGAAGGTTCTTTTCTTTACTTAAAATCTACTGACTTAAATGTTAATTTCATCTAAAAATATTTTCACAGAAATGTCTAGAATAATGTTTGACCAAATACCTGGGTACTATTGCCTAGTCAGGCTGATACACAAAATTTACCATCACAGAGAGGAATTGTTCAAGTTTGTTAATATCAAAACACCTATTAGAGATTCAAGAGTTAGTATCAAATCTTGCCTGCCACCTGCTTTGGTAAATAAAGTTTTATTGACATACGATCACATCTATTTATTTATGTATTGCCCATGGCTGCTTTCATGCTACAATGACAGAGTTGGGTATTTGTGACAGAAACCATATGGCTTGCAAAGTTGAAAATATTTACTATCTGGCCCTTTATAGGAAAAGTGTGCTGTTTCCTGATATAGACAATTAAAGATATGTGTCTGGACCTCAACTTTCAAGTCTGCATTGGAGACAGGAAGGTAGAAGGAGTGTGGATTGGAAATGGCATGCGTATCTGGACAGGTTTCTGAGGAGTCCTAACATTTAGAGGTCAAGCAGAGGAGTGTGGTTGCAGAAAGGAATCTGAAAAGAGGTAGCCAGTGAGGTTGAAGGAAAACCAGAAGAATGTGGTGTTACACCAGCTCAGAGAGGAAGAAATCTCCAGAAGGAGGTAAGCTATGTCAAATTCTCCCTAAATGCAAAGTAAGGTGGGGACCCCTGGACTTGGCAACATGGTGGGGAGGGGGACATTGATGATTTTTGAAGCATGTCAATGAAGTTGTGAAAAGGAAACTAGACTGAAATAAAATGAAAAGAAAATGAGACATGGGGAAGTTGATCTATCAAGAATAGACAATGTTTTCAGGAAGTTTTGCCTTAAAGTAGAGAAATAAGATGTTACAGGAAGGGGGTCATGGATTTTAAATTAAATATTTTTGTTAAAGTCTAACATATACAGAAGAGAGCATAAATCATAGGTGTGCAGATAAAACATTTTACACCAAGTGAACATACCTATGTAACAACCACTCAGATCATAAAACAGAATATTACCAGCATCTCCGAAGCCATCTATTAAAGACTGTATGTTTGTCTCTCCCCAAAATTCATATGCTGAAACCCCAACCCCCACTGTGACGGTGCTTGGAGATGAGGCCTTTGGTATGTAATTAGAACATGAGGATGGAGTCCTCGTGATGGGATTCTTGTCCTTATAAGAAGAATGAGAAGAGAGCTTCCTTCTTTCTCTGCAAGGAAACAAGGAGAAGATAGCCACCTACAAGCTAAGAAGAGGGCCTAACAGAATGCAGCCATTCTGGCACCCTGATCTTGAACTTCCCAGCTTCCAGAAATGTGAGAAGTATATTTCTGTTGTTTAAACCATTTAGTCTGTGGTATTTTGTTATGGCAGCCAGAGCAGAATAAGATGCCTTCCTTGGACACCCTACAGTCTCTGGTGTGATCTGCTCTAGAGATGAACTTTCAGGTTTTGTTTGCTTGATAAAGTCTTTATCTCACCTTCATTTTTGAAGGATATTTTCACAAGGATTATATTCTTTTCTTTCAGCATTCAGAATAAATCATTACATTTTCTTCTGGATTCCACCATTTCAGTTGGGAATCGAACCATCAATTTTACTGGTATCCTTTTAATATAACCTACCCCTACACCCTCTTCTAGCTGGCTTTACAATTTTCCCTTTGTATTTGGTTTTTGCAGTTTTCTACAATGTGCTTACATGTGTTTGGGTTTTATGTTTGTTTGTTATCCTGCTTGGAGTTTGTAGTGATTCCTGAATCTGTAGGTTTCATCTATTTTGAAAAAATCTATTTTCACTCTATTCTCTCTGTGTGTCTCTATCTCTGTATCTCTCTTTCTTTCCTCTCCTTATGAGATTCCAATTACACAAATGTTAAATAATTTCATTTTGTCCAATATGTCTCTCAAACTCTCTTTTTATTTTGAGTCTTTTTCCTTTCTTCTTAATACTTAATTCTTCTGTATTATTTTTTATAAAGTCCTATTTTCCAGGTCAATGATTTTTTCTTAATTTGTTATTAAACCCAACCACTGAATTTTTAAACTTGATTTATTTTCTTTCTTATTTTTTGTTTTTTAATTTAATATATATTTCAGTTTTCTGGTAAAATTCTCCACCTTCTCACCTATTCAATTAAACATATTGATCAGAATTATTTTAGCATCTATGCCCCAAAATTCCAATACCTGAATCATCTATGGGTTGTTCCTGTTATAGTTCTCCTTGGTTCCATTTCTTTATGTGCTTGGTAATTTTTTATTGTATGCTGGACATTGTTCATGAAAAATTGTAAGTCTATGAATGATGTTATTTTCCTCCATAGTATTTATTTTAGCTACGGTAAGACAGATTGAGATAGATCATATTAATGCAATCAGGTATTGAGGTAATTTAAGGCTGGGTTTCAGACTACATAAGGTCCTATATCTAGTTTACCTTTAATCCCAAGGTATAGCCCTTTAGAAGTACCTACTAGACTCCTGAGTGTTTTCAGGGCCCTGAAAACAAAAGCCTTGCTTAGATTCTAAGCCTCTTAATAGCAATTCTTATTCAGGTTCTTAATCTTATCCTGTGATGCTTATGAATTGGCAAATGCCTTTGGGGAGAAACTGCCACAGAGTTTTAGGCTTACCTATCACTGGCATCTTGGCCCCTCAATTTCTGGCTGCTTTAGTAACTTAGAATCCCAATTTTCATTTTCCTAGTCCCAAGAGACTGCCAGAAGTCTGTTTTCTGTTACTTTTTGCTCCAGTTCTTGACATCCTGACTCTTTGTAATTAACAAATATTTTTATTATGGTAAAACATATATAGCATAAAATTTACCATTTTAACCTTTTAAAGTATAGAGTCCAGTGTATTAAATACACTCACATTGTTGTGTAACCATTACCACTATCCATCTCCAGAAATTTTTTTATTATCCCAAGCTGAAATTCTATATCCATTAAACTTTAACTCCCCATTCCCCCATTCAGCCCTGTTTCCTCCATCTTAACAGGAGGAAAGTCTAAGAAGAGTAAGCAGGTATGAGTAGATTAGTGGTGAGGTAGTGAACAATTTCCTCCATTAACTTTTATATTCCCAAAACATATGAAGTCATATCATTGTGAGAGAATAGAATAGGAGGCATGGGGAATGAGAATGAAGGGTCTAAAGAGAGAAGAGAAATGATGAAATAGTCCTCTTGAGGACAGGAAGTAGTCTTACTCAAGAAGCACTGTAGGGTGGTAGAGAATCCATGTGAGGTGTGTGGTCATGAATTTTAAGTGGAACTGGTTGGTCTGCCTGTTTGATGTTTTTCCTCAGTGATGTTTAGCTAGTTAGAGGAATTTAGCCATCTGAATGAGATGAAAGGAGAGAGAGAGAGAGAGAGAAGGGAGTTGCACTGTTTTCAAGGGAGTAATTATAAAAGTGGGTCATGAAATCTAAGCTGGATAAGGAGACAAGCAAAGATAGAAGAATGATGAACGGTGGAAAGATAACAGGGGTAATGAACCAGAGGATTGTGAACAAGGAAGAATTGTTGTGTTGAAGATTCTGCCATAGATGAGCAGGAATATTGAGTGATGGTCTAAGACTGAGTTCTTTTCAATATGTTTTAGACGTGCAGAAAGGATAGCACTGCTGGTAGTACAAAGTTCAGGGTATGAACACTGGAGTGGGTGATAGAGGTGGAATAGAACAAAAGGTGGTTGGAGGAGAGTAGGTCAAAGAACCAAGTGACTTAGTCACATGAATTTTTTGGCCACCAAGAATGATAAGAAGAATTGGGGTAGGAAGAAAGATTGTGAGCCAGGAGCTAATAGACTCAGTGAATAAAGAAATCCAAGGGGTCTCTGTCTCCAATTTTAGACATACTTCATTCTCTCTCTCTCTTTCTCTCTCTCTCTCTCTCTCTTTCTCTCTTGCTCTCACTCTCCTCAACTCTGTCACAAGGCATCCAATGACCAGTAGATCAAACCTCCTACCCTTTAAAATAGCTTTATGCCACCCTGAGATAATCCTCAGAAATTTATCTGGATTTCCATGAGCCTCACTTTTAGAAGAGATTCTATGTACTGGCAAAGCCAACATTAAACTACTTTGGGAATCTAGTTTGTACCTACTCAAGTTCTCCCTAATTAAAAAAAAAATCTGTTAAGGCCTGGAGAGAATGTAACTACACAGGAAATGTTGACTTCCTCCCCATTATCCATTTATCTTATTGAGAAGTAGCTATGTTGTTTGGGTGGAATTGACTCTACTCAGGTTAATCAGCCTAATGTCGTTCCCTTTGGACATGACTGCCTTAGTGTTAGGCAAGCAAACTAAGTTATAGCGATCAGAGTGAAGCTCAGAACTTCTTATGGTTGGGAAAGAGGAGCTTTCTCAGGATCTGATATGAATTCCAGACCTGCTTCAGCTATTTGGGTACCATGAAGACAAAGTTGAGAGGGCAAGGCTGGAGGATGACAGAAATTGGAGAAGAATGCTGATCCAACAATTTCTGAAGCCTAATGACCCTAGACTTCTTTTTTTTTTATGAACCCATACAATTCTGCCTGTATTTAATCTAGTTTGTTTAGGTTTTCAGTAAATTGCACCTGAAAGAATCCTTACTAATACAGAAATATTTGACATGCCCCCTTCTGCACTTTTACCAAATATAGTTGAAGTCAGAGCATCTTCAAGATGGATAATCATATTTAACCAAGGCTGCATCATGACCAAGGCACACACTGATAAGCTCATGTTCTGTTTTCTGCCATGTTTTTGGCAAAAGTTCTCCAATGGGAGTTCTCCAGTAAAATAACTGAATGATGAGTGACCTGAAGCTTTAATTTGATTTCAGCTGCACCTGTTCGCACGAATGTCACTCTGGCACGGCCACAGAGGCTCTGGTCTGGTTTCAGGCAAGGAGCAGATATTGTGCAAACCCACTTGCCGCCATCACAGAGGTTCTTCTCTGCATATGCAAGCTTCCTCCAACATTATTTTTTCTTCAGGCCTATGCTCCTTGATATTGGAGCTGATTTAAGCTGTTAGATTGTGAAATATAGCTTGCTCTGATGCCTTGAGGGAACTCAGTGGAGAGACGGCTGGCAGCTGATTAGGTCAGAAATGCAGCCATATCAGACATGCCTATTGACAATCTAATTTGAAAGCCAAGAGTTTCCCTTGCCTATTAGGCTGCTCTAGCTGGCCTTACCACTGTGTACACCTAATGAGGAAAGAGATTCATAAAGTGTTCGTGGAAGAACAGCACTTCCTTCTAAACTGGCTACTGAGCTTGTTGTTGCATAAAGTACCATCTGATTTACCTACTGGGGGGAAAGTTGATGTTAAAACAGCTGCAGGATCTAGGGAAGGAAACAGCCTAACTAGACCCTTCTTTAGAAACCTGGGCTTATTGGACTAAGGAGCTAGCGGGACCCAGGATAGAATGTGTAATCCTCTTTGCCAGTGTTTTACTTAATAAAAAATGAGCTTTAGCTTCTGATTTCCTCATCTCCGTTTGGCTGCAGTTGTTTTTACAACTTCAACATGCAGAATAGACCTTCTCAGAAGCTAAGACGTCAGATAAGGAATACACCAGCATCTCCATTTGCATCATTTGCCTCGAAATAGTATTTTAGACATATGTCTATCTTACAGATTAGGAGGCTAAAGCTGTAAACTTATCCAAAATAGAGCTAATAAATATTGCAGCTGAAATTTAACCTGAGCCCTCCTGATGGCAAATTCTTTCCCCTTTACCAGAGGTTCTCAACCCTGGCTGCACATTGGAGTCACCTGGGCACCTTTTAAAAAATTACCAGTAAAGAGATCCTACCCAAGTTTACACCCAGTTCATCAGAATATTTTGGATTGGGGCTTGGACATCAATATTTTATAGGATATTACCAGATCCTTACCAGATCTTAAGTTGCTGCTGGAGATGAGAAAAACAGGGCTATCACAGAGAATCTCAAACTTTAATATGCATATAAGTCATTGGGGATTATTGTTAAAATGCAGATCCTGATTCAGTAGGTCTGGGGGTTGGGCCTGAGATGCTACACTTAATTGATCTGCATTGAGAAAACCACCAGCATGTGCAACTTTCTACAAACTTGCCTGCTATAAGAAGAGTGGGTTCCTTGGCCAGATCCCCAGGCATTCCCTGTGAATTACAATCAATGGGAAGTGAACCTGAGAATCTATATTTTTAGCAAGTATCACAGGTCCTCTTTTGATCAAGTAAGGTTTAAAAATAAACACTAGGTATGAAACAAAATGACCCCAGGAATGTTTAAAGAAAATACTTTTGGCTTTTCTTTGGGTTTGAAATGAATCTCATCTTTCTTGCTGAATCTTGGAAATTTGCACTGCATCTTCTAAAACTTGAAAGCTAAACTTTGCTTAGTGTTAGGTCCCTGTTATTAACTATAGCCATTGCTTTGTCTCAAGGTTCTTGGGATTGGTTTCCTTCATTTATAAAGTGAGGGTTGTCCCACTACTCAGCCTCTAAGAATGTTTCTATACCATATTATAGGAAGAAGGTTAGTGAAGTAGACTCCTGTTGTTTGCCTCCCTGGAAACTCTTCCACGTACTTCGAGAAGCAGTCCTTGTTTTCATTTGAGGGTTTTTCTCTTCTCCCACTCTCTGACCCAGCTTCAGGAGTTGATACGTGTATTAGTGAGAGTTCTCCAGAGAAACAAAGAGAGAGGGAGAGAGATAGATGGAGAAAGAGAGACAGAGACAGAGAGAGAAAAAGAGAAACAGAAAGAGAGAGAGAGAGATGTGTTATGAGGAATTGGCTCATATGATCATAGAGGCTGAGAATTCCCATGATCTGCCATCTGCAAGATGGAGACACAAGAAAGGCAGTGGTGTAATTCCAGTATTAGTATGAAAGCCTGAGAACCAGGGGAGCTGATGGTAATAGATCCCAGCCCGAGGGCAGAAAATGACATGCGATGTCTCAGCTCAAGCAGTGAGGTAGAAATGGGTGCTTGCTCCTTTTTCCACCTTTTGTTCTATTCAGGCCTCAATGGATTGGAGATGCCCACTCATATTGCGGAGGGCCATCTACTTTACTGAGTCCAATTCAAATGCTAATCTCATCAGGAAACACCCTCACAGACACACCCATAAACAAAGGCCAGTCAAGGTGACACACGAAATTAACCATCACACCATAGCACACAAACTAGACCTAAGTCAATCAATGTATCCCACACCCTTGGCCCACGACTGGTTCAAGAATGGGCATGTGAATAGGTTTGTGACCCAAATAGAGTAAAACAAAACAAAGAAATAGAGTCTTTTGCTTCTGGGAGAGAAACAAGTCCTCTTTCCCCATTGGGACTGAACCTGATTACATGTGAAGAGGAGCTGCTGTATTCATCTTGCTTTCTGAAAGAGAGTTTGGGTCACTGAGCTTGAGAATGAAACCAACATAATAACAAAACTGAAAGTTCAATGAAGACAACCAAATCCTGGATATATTGCTTAGTCCCTAGATCCAGCTATGCCTGAAGACATCCCCCACTGATTTTCTACAGTGTGAGCCAATTTGGATGTTGTGCAAGCCAGTTTGGGTTGATTGCCCTTTCGCTTGGAATCAAAGCACAGTTCCCTGGTGTAGTTAGTATTTAGAAGGTGACTTGGGTGTATGCCATAAGAATATGGAAACTGACCTAAAGCCTCAAAGAATATACATAAAAACTGGTACATGAGCAGAAAAAGCTACCCCATTGGATATTTTTCACCACTTAATATAAGGCAGTAGGAAACAAGAGTGTGGTTTGCAAAGGTAACTATCTTACATAATAAGAGACAATTTCCTTTATCCATCATTAGAATATTTGAAAAATTCAGAGAACTCTCCCTAGGACTGTACCTTCTCACATCCTCATCAGACCCTTTAGCGGTCATCCAGTGAGTTCAAAGACTACAAATTTTTGGTATTTTTTGAAAGATTCATCACAATTTTTTCAAATAATAAAACTTAGCATATAACGTTTTATCAATTATTAGTAAGGACAAAAACGTTCTTTTCCACTAGAGCAGCGGTTCTCAGTCAGGGACTATTTAGCCCCCAGGAGACATTTGGCAATATCTAGAGACACCGTGGGCTTTCACACTGTGGGAGGGGGTGCTGCTGGCATCTAGTGGACCAGGATTGCTAAGAGTGTTGCTAAATATTCTATCCTCTACAAGAAAGCCTCCAAACACAGAACTGGCTTCTGACTGTCTTTTTTTTTTTTTTTAAGTATAGTTTTTAGCGCTTGTTATCATTGGTGGGATTGGTTTTTGGTTTGGTTGCTCTCTTCTTTCTTTCTCTCTTTCTCTTTTTTTAATACTTTTTTTTATTTTTAAAGATTTTTTTTCTATTTTAATAACTTTATTTTATTTTTCTTTCTTTCTTCTTTCTTTTTCTCCCATTTCTTCTGAGCTGTGTGGCTAACAGGGTCTTGGTGCTCTGGACGGGTGTCAGGCCTGAGCCTCTGAGGTGGGAGAGCCGAGTTCAGGACACTGGTACACCAGAGACCTCCCGGCCCCAAGTAATATCAAATGGTGAAAGCTCTCCCAGAGATCTCCATCTCAACACTAAGACCCAGCTCCACTCAACGACCAGCAAGCTACAGTGCTGGACACCCTATGCCAAACAACTAGCAAGACAAGAACACAAACCCACCCATTAGCAGAGAGGCTGCTTAAAATCATAATAAGTTCACAGGCACCCCAAAACACACCAATAGACGTGGTCCTGCCCACCAGAAAGAGAAGATCCAGCCTCATCCACCAGAACACAGGCACCAGTCCCCTCCACCAGGAAGCCTACACAATCCACTGAACCAACCTTACCCACTGGGAGCAGACACCAAAAACAATGGGAACTACAAACCTGCAGCCTGCGAAAAGAAGAATCCAAACACAGTAAGTTAAGCAAAATGGGAAGATAGAGAAATACATAGCAGATGAAGGAGCAAGGTAAAAACCCACCAGACCAAACAAATGAAGAGGAAATAGGCAGTCTACCTGAAAAAGAATTCAGAGTAATAATACTACAGATGATCCAAATTCTTGGGAATAGAATGGAGAAAATACAAGAGACGTTTAACAAAGACCTAGAAGAACTAAAGAGCAAACAAACGATGATGAACAACACAATAAATGAAACTATAAATTCTCTAGAAGGAATCAATAGCAGAGTAACTGAGGCAGAAGAATGGATAAGTGACTTGGAAGATAAAGTAGTGGAAATAACTACCACAAGATAACTACCATAAGATGCCACAAAATCAATCAATGTGATAAACCATATTAACAAATTGAAGGAGAAAAACCATATGATCATCTCAATAGATGCAGAATAAGCTTTTGGCAAAACTCAACACCCATTTATGATAAAAAGCCTCCAGAAAGAAGGTATAGAGGGGACTTACCTCAACGTAATAAAGGCCATAAATGACAAACCAACATCCAACATCATTCTCAGTGGTGAAAAACTGAAACCATTTCCTCTAAGATGAGGAACAAGACAAGGTTGCCCACTCTCACCACTATTATTCAACACAGTTTTGGAAGTTTTAGCCACAGAAATCAGAAAAGAAAAATAAATAAAAGGAATCCAAATTGGAAAAGGAGAAGTAAAACTGTCACTGTTTGCAGATGACATGATACGATACATAGAGAATCCTAAAGATGCTACCAGAAAATTACTAGAGCTAATCAACGAATTTGGTAAATTAGCAGGATACAAAACTAATGCACAGAAATCTCTTGCATTCCTATACACTAATAATGAAAATTCTGAAAGAGAAATTAAGGAAACACTCCCATTTGTCATTGCAGCAAACAGAATAAAATACCTAGGAATAAACCTACCTAAGGAGACAAAAGACTTGTATGCAGAAAACTCTAAGACACTGATGAAAGAAATTAAAGATGATACAAACAGATGGAGAGATATACCATGTTCTTGGATTGGAAGAATCAACATTGTGAAAATGACTCTACTACCCAAAGCAATCTACAGATTCAATGCAATCCCTATCAAACTACCACTGGCATTTTTCACAGAACTAGAACAAAAAAATTCACAATTTGTATGAAAACACAAAAGACCCTGAAAACAAAAGCAATCTTGAGAAAGAAAAATGGAGCTGGAGGAATCAGGTTCCCTGACTTCAGACTATACTACAAAGCTATAGTAATCAAGACAGTATGGTACTGGCACAAAAACAGAAATATAGATCAATGGAACAGGATAGAAAGCCCAGAGATAAACCCATGCACATATGGGCACCTTATCTTTGATAAAGGAGGCAAGAATATACAATGGAGAAAAGACAGCCTCTTCAACAAGTGGTGCTGGGAAAACTGGACAGCTACATGTAAAAGAATGAAATTAGAACACTCCCTGACACCATACAGAAAAATAAACTCAAAATGGATTAAAGACCTAAATGTAAGGCCAGACACTATCAAACTCTTAGATGAAAACATAGGCAGAGGAAAACATTCTATGACATAAATCACAGCAAGATCCTTTTTGACCCACCTCCTAACGTAATGGAAATAAAAACAAAAATTAACAAATGAGACCTAATGAAACTTAAAAGCTTTTGCACAGCAAAGGAAAACATAAACAAGATGAAAAGACAACCCTCAGAATGGGAGAAAATATTTGCAAATGAAGCAACTGACAAAGGATTAATCTCCAAAATATACAAGCAGCTCATGCAGCTCAATATCAAGAAAACAAACAACCCAATCCAAAAATGGGCAGAAGACCTGAATAGACATTTCTCCAAAGAAGATATACAGATTGCCAATAAACACATGTAAGGATGCTCAACATCACTGATCATTAGAGAAATGCAAATCAAAACTACAATGAGGTATCACCTCACACCAGTCAGAATGGCCATCATCAAAAAACCTACAAACAATAAATGCTGGAGAGCGTGTGGAGAAAAGGGAACCCTCTTGCACTATTGGTGGGTATGTAAATTGACATAGCCACTATGGAAAACAGTGTGGAGGTTCCTTAAAAAACTAAAAACAGAACCACCACATGACCCAGCAGTCCCACTACTGGGCACATACCCTGAGAAAACCATAATTCAAAAAGAGTCATGTACCACAATGTTCATTGTAGCACTATTTACAATACCCAGGACATGGAAGCAACCTAATTGTCCATCGATAGATGAATGGATAAAGAAGATGTGGCACGTATTTACCATTGAATATTACTCAGCCATAAAAAGAAATGAAATAGAGTTATTTGTAGTGAGGTGGATGGACCTAGAATCTGTCATACAGAGTGAAGTAAGTCAGAAAGAGTAAAACAAATATCCTATGCTAACACATATATATGGAATATAAAAAAAAATTGTCCTGATGAACCTAAGGGCAGGACAGGAATAAAGACTCAGATGTAGAGAATGGACTTGAGGATACGTGGAGGGTGGAGGGTAAGCTGGGTCAAAGTGAGAGAGTAGTATTCACATATATACACTACCAAATGTAAAATAGATAGCTAGTGGGAATTAGCTGCATCACACAAGGAAATCAGCTCGGTGCTTTGTGACCACCTAGAGGGGTGGGTAGGGAGGGTGGGAGGGATATGCAAGAGGAAGGAGATATGGGGATGTACGTATATGTATAGCTGATTCACTGTTATACAGCAGAAACTAGCACACCATCGTAAAGCAATTATACTCCAGTAAATATGTTTAAAAAAATAGTAAGTTATCAGCTAAAAAAGGAAAAAACAGAAGAGACAAATCATCCTCACAGAGTAATTTGGAATATATATATATATATATATATATATATATATATATATATATATATATATATTTTTTTTTTTCCCCTGATCCAGAAGGTGGAACTTAAACCTCTCCCCATCAAATGTGGGGTGGACTTAGTGACTCACTTCCAAGAAACAGACTATAGAAGGGGAAAAGTAGTAACTTAAGAGTGGAGAGCCCTGGCAGACAGCATCTTAACCCAGCGATCAAGGTTAACATCACCAGTGACTGTTGGTGGCATATGGTGAGAAGAGCACCATCACCCCTGACGTTATTCCCCAAAGTCCATAGCCTCCTAATCATAGAAAAACATCAAACAAACCCCAGTTGAGGGACATCCAATAAAATACCTGACCAGGACTCTTCAAAACTGTCAAGGTCAGGCAAAATAAGGAGAGACTGAGAAACTAACATAGACCAGAGGAGACTAGGATATGATGACTAAAGCAACGTGGTATCCTGAATTGGGTCCTGGAACAGCCAAAGGACATTAGTGGGAAAAAAATAAAGTCTGGAGTTAGTTAAGAGTAATATTCTAATGTTGATTCTTTAGTTTTGACAAATGTACCATCGTTATGCAAGATATTAACAATAGGGGAAACTGTGTGAAGGATATGCAGGAGAGTCTGTACTAGCTTTGCAGAAAACTTTCTGTACAATCTAAAATTATTCCAAAATTAAGTAAAAGTTTACTTAAAATATGTAATTTCCCAGTATTAAAATTCATAGTTGTTATGGGGGAAAATTTCCCCAGTTATTTCTAACATTCAGCCAGTGTTGAGAACCATCTTCCCAACAATATTTAAGAAGGTAATCTTCCTACATACTGTATGATATCGCTTTATGTGGAACCTAAGAAATACAACCAACTAGTGAACGTAGCATAAAAGAAGCAGACTCACAGATATAGAGAACAAAACAGTGGTTACCAGTGGTTGGGGGGTGATGCCAATAAGGGATGAGGGAGTGGAAGGTACAAACTATTGGGTGTAGGATAGGCTCAAAGATGTATTGTACAACCTGGGGAATATAGCCAATATTTTGTAATAGCTGTAAATGGAAAGTAACCTCTAAAATTGTATAAAAACTTAAAAATTATAAAATTTTTTAAAAAAGTTTAAGAAATGGTAATCTTCCACACCAGTCCATTAGTGTATACATTCAAACACATAAACATATACTTACTTTGAAAATCATCAATGTTTGCTTTAAATAGATCATACTAAACACATTTCTTTGCAAGTTCTTCTCATTTAGTTGCATAATGTCCCGTAATAATATGCATATGCCACCATTTAGCAGACCATTCTTTTCTTGATACACATTTAGTGTGTCACACTCTGTTGTCCCACTGTCTTATTCCATAAAATATGTCTGTGATGTTGATGTTAATGCTTTGGGCGAGTATTTTCATGGATGGTTTTGTGATCCCTCCCTGACAAAAGGTAAATTTTCTCTTTTTGTCTGTTGCAAATCCTTTTCTGTTCCCAACTGAACAATGGCACATTCTGAAGGGTTGCCCACATCTCTGATTTTGGATTCACTCTTTGCCCTCTCAAGCCCTCATCTGAAAAACCATTGTCCCCTGAGCACTGAGGCAAGAGGCATTGTGCGTTGCTCAGCAACATAGGGGCAGTGAGAATAAAAAATAGGAGAGTGAGTGGTGATCGATCAGAAACATGCTCACAGGACAGGAGGATGGGATGAAGGGAAATTAAGACCAGGACCAGAGAAGGCAGTGGACGGTCCAGACACTATGTCCTGGGAGAAGCACTCTTTGCTCCTTTCTTTACCTGGCTGACTCAGGGATGGTTACAAGATGTAAATCAGATCCAACCCCTCCTTATTCCATGCTATTCGAACTCTTCTACGATTTTCATTTTCACTTGGAATAAAATATAACCTCCATACTGTGACCTCAAGGACTTGTATTTTCTGCTTCTCCTGCTACTTCTCTGGCTTCACATCATGCCTTTTTCTCACTTGCCTTACTCCCGACACTCTGGTCACCTGTCAAGTTCATGGGGGGCGTCCATCTCTGTCCCACCTCAATGACTTTCTACTTGGGTTTCCTTGAGTATTTGAATGACTGGCACCATCTCATCTCTCACTTCTCACCTATGTGGTCAGCCCTACAGACAAGACTTATCTCACCACCCTATCCTAGTGTTCCTGTTAGTGTCCAGTATTGCACCTTGTGTATTCTGGTCCTAGCACATTTCATAATCTGCGAAGTCTTCTATTTTACATGCCTTCTTCCCTAGAGTGAAGTTCCATGAGAGCAGGGACCTGATTATCTGGTTCATCTCTGTATCCCTAGTGTCTGACACATAGTAGATACTCAATAAATATTTTAGTGAATAGATAAACAAATGTGTGAATAAATGTGACATGTCTGAGATATTTCCCTATTTGTAAGCTAACACATTAGCCTGTTTTTGTTTCATAGATGTTGGTAAAGACAAAGACTCCTGGGCCAGAGATGAAGGAAAGTTTATTACTTGCAGCAATACCTATAGCCAGAGTATCAGCATGCATAATGGTTCCCTGAGCCCCGATTTCCACAGGGTGGTGCAGCAAAAATAAGATGACATCTGCACAAGCATAGGATGCATTACAGGAAAGGAATCTGAGCTTAGGAAATCTGAATTTTTTATAACAAGCAGTAAGTATGCCTGCTGAAAGCAAACCTATTCTACACTCTAGAGGGAGACACTCTATCTTCCAAGGCTGATTACAAATATCCTTGAAAAGATGGTCCAGAATAAAGTCAGTCCCTTTGCTCTCATGACATAGAGAAAAGCAAGAGATCCATGAAGACTTGTCTCCTTTGACTAGTACCTCCCCATTTCCCCCTCCACCCAGCTTTTGGCAACCCCCACTTTACTCTGCTTCTGTGAGTTTGACTATTTTAGATTCATTGTATTAAGTGGTACCATATAGTATTTGTCCTTCTGTGTCTGGCTTATTTCATTTAACATAATGTCCTCCAGATTCAGCCATGTTGTCAGAAATGACAGGATTTCCTCAATAAGAAGGTTAAACAAAGAATTGTCTCTTAATAGAAAGAACAGATGTTTCATTTCAGGGTTTAGGACCCATTTCTCCTGATTTATTTAAACAGACCTGGCACAGGAATAATTAATTCAGACTTGAGTATTTCCCAAATAGTCTTGCATATCCTGTAGAATTCTCACAGCAGGTGTGGAGGTGGGATGCAGTCTCCTAACCTCAGAGATGGGAACAGAGTGCTTTGCAAAACAGCAGGACCCCAACATATGGTCTAGAATTCAAGGTGAAGTTCTTGGGAGGCAGGTGGACAATAGTTAATATAAAGTCGGGAAGACCAACGTGGACATTTGACTCTGTGAACTGGGCAATCAAAGAGTTATGCAGCTCTGTGAGGATGGGGACAGCATTGATCTGGCTCATCCTGTGCCCCCAGCACCCCGTACTGTGCCTGCATATAGAAATCTCTCCTTAACTATTTGTTGAATTAAGGACTGGTTATTGAAATGAATGAATAAACCAGAGGGGAAGGTTTTGGTTTTGTTTCTAAACAAGCATGTAGTTTTTATTGTGGGGGAAAGGGGTCCCCTATCCTGGAAATCTCAACAGCTACAGATTGCCTCCTGATTCCCAGGCTTCGATGTGGAGAACAAGAATTAGTATCCCATTTTTTCTACATTTTCCTGAGAACCAAAACAAACAAAACAACAACAGCAAAAAAAAAAAACCCCTAAACTTGGCCTTTAGTAGGCTTGGCTGGGTGGAAGTGAAACTGTAGGCACAAAGGCAACTAGGCTAAGTTGGTTAACTGTTATAGCAGGTTAGGGAGAAGCACTCATATTTTTACCCATAGATTGGCAAGCACTTTTTTTTAACATTTAATTATGAAAAATGGTGGTGAGGCTATGAAGAAACAGTGACTTTCAAGTACTGCTGTTAAGAAAGTAATTTGGCAATATCTGTTAAAACCAGCAATGCTCTAAGTGATTCCATTATTGCTACCTGCCCTGGAGACACACATGCATATGTACTGCAGCATCACTTACTTTAGTGAAAAGGTAGGAACAACCTAATATCCATTAGGACGGGAATAGTTAAATAAAATAGAATAAAGTGCTATAGAGCAATAAAATGGGATATTTTTGAATGAAAAAAATTGTCTCAAGAATGATACAGAATGATAACATTGATTTAAGACACAGAGAGATTCTATTGTATTTATTTTTTGTATTATTATTGTTATTTATTGTATTCTATTCGTATACATGTAACAGATACTTCCCAAGCTGAAGGTAACCACTACCTTTGGGTATGGGAAGAAGAGACAGTGACTGGGTTGGTGATCAAAGGTGACGTTACCTTTATATGAAAAAAAAATTACTTACTGGGAGAATGAATATATGTGCAATGTAGAATAGCAGTTAACTAGGGGAATCATCTTATTTAAATTTGACTATTTGAGTCCTGTCTTTGCCACTTACTAGCTGTGTGACCTTAGGCACATTGGTTAACCTCTCTGTGCCCCATTTTCCTCATCTGTAACATGGGATCATAATAATATCTGCCTCATAGGGCATTAAGGAGATTTAAAGTGTTATTGAAAATACTTAGAAAGGTGCCTAGCACATAGTAAGCCATCAATAAGTGTTAGCTATTAATATGTGACTCATATAATTAAAATCAATTTAAAATATTATTCAAGATATAAAGGAAGGAAAGAAGAAAAGAAGGAAAGAAGAGTTTATGTTGCTCTTTCCAAAGTAAAGACAGACTTTGATCAAAAGAGTGTGTTTACAAAACAAAATGTCCTCTTGAATCATCTGGAAATGTCATCCTCTTCCTCCCACAGTTGTAATTATCGCGGCCGGGAGCTATTTCTTTAACACATACCCAATCATGATGTGGCAGCCCAAGAGTTCAGAGACAGGGAAATGTCTTTCTCTCTCTCTCTCTTTTTCTTTTTAACATAATCTAAATTTAACAAGCCCATTAAAGCAAATGTTTCAAGTCGACATTGAACTGATTACAATATTTAATAAATTCTACCCCCAAAGGAGGGCTTTTAACTGCCAGCCAGGAATCAAAGTTGTACTATATTCATCCCTTTTGTGCCAAGATCTTGTGGGAGTGTGAGATGGGGAACCCCCTTTGTGCTCCATCAAAGCAAGGGAAGTAATTATGATCACCTTTAAAAGTGCCATTTATAGTTCCCAATTCACTTCATAATGCTTGAGAAAGCAAAGCTGGGATCCAGCTTTCCCCCCCACCCCCACAGCAGAGTAAGACACTATTTCAATGGGGAGGAAAAATCTCATCATTCTGAGATGCTGAAAAATGGCCAAGGATGTCTAGTTCTCACCCTGGGTATGTGACATGGGGGCTACAACCTCGCCTTCCTGGGCTTGGCTCAGGTATAAAACAAAAGGATTTGACCAAATGAGGATTTGCTTTGCTAGTTTATGCTTCTGTGATTACAGTTCCAGAGTCACTGCCCTTTGCTAAGTGACTGGGGGAAGGACAGAATTCCCATGAAATTGATTCACAGCCTTCTGTTTCCCATGTGCAGATTATCTTCCTACACATTGAGGTCTTTGTGTCAAAGTTAAACTGCCTTCCTCCTGGGGTCTGCAAGGGAGAAGCTTGGTTCATTAGTGTGGCAGATGGATTGGGGTCTCCCCATTCTGGAAAGGTCTTTCCTGCTATGAGGAAGAGGGGAACCTACAGACTGGAAATAAAAATGGTGGCAGTGGATCCCAACCATATCCGGGACTGTCCTGGAGCAGAATTGCATCTCTCAGTTCGTCTGTCTCTCAAAGCACCCGAGGATATCAGTATCACCAAGCCTCTGTGTATCTGGGTCTCTGACTCTTGCCTACATCTTTTTCGGATGAGGCCCAATCCTCCCAGGCGTGTATCTGTCTCTATACCTCCAGCTTTTTTTATCTCCCAAGGGGCAGCTCTTTTGCTGTTCCTTGGGGGCATGTGTCCCTTGGGTGTTAGCACCTCAGTCTGTCCCTGCATTTCCTTCTCTTTCCTGTATTTTTTTCTTTTTGGTTTGAAATTTCCTGACCTTTGTGGCTTATGGCTTATGTCTAAAATCGTTGGGGCTTTTAAAGATTCAAATTTTACAGCCAGATAAAAGAAAAAGTCAGTCTCTGAAAATCCCAGTGCAAGGCACCAGCCCAAGGGTAAGTGCCCTTGACAGCCAGCATTCACTGCCTTAGGGGAATCCTTCTTCCCTCAGAGGCCCTCAGCCAGCAGGCCTGATGGGAGATACTAAGATGAATCAGCCTAGGTCCAGGTTCCCCAGAGGAAGGGAGAGAAAGCCAGAGAGCTATGCATCATCTGTGTTTTCCTGCCTCGTGTCTGTGGGCTGCTTAGAAAACAGTCCAGGGAGGTCCCTATATCAGATGGGCTGACGACCTCACACCCCTCTAGTTCCCAGGGAAATCACACTTTGGTTGATCATAGATTTTCTTGGAACACTAGCCTGGGCATAAATACACAGCAGAAAGGCGTATGCCCTCCTGCAAGATGCACGGTATGTTCCGGAGGCTGTCAGCCAAGCTGATCTCTCCTTCCCATCCCTCCTCCAGCACCCGGCTGCTCAGGGATGGGCAGGAGGCTGAGACACAGAAGGACTGTGCCTGCTCAAGCCACGTGTCCTTCAATTAGCCATTACTGCGATGTTCCTGCCAGCTTCACCCCCAGGTCTGAGGCCACATGAGGGCACAATCTGGTTTGTACAACAGGATCTAACATGATGCTTGGCGTGCAGTCAGGAAAAATATCTATTTGCTGGATGTGTAAAAGGTGGTTTAGGTCCCCAAAGAGAAGCAGAAGGAGGTCTCAATCCAATCGGAAGACTTCACAGCTGCCCTCTCCCCACCATTCCTACCAGGGCTGCATCCTCCATACTCTCCTCAGTTTTCTTCTTCAAAAAAGCAAAATGATACATAAGAAACAAGCAGGGGCTTCCCTGGTGGCGCAGTGGTTGAGAGTCTGCCTGCCGATGCAGGGGACACAGTTTCGTGCCCTGGTCCGGGAAGATCCCACATGCCGCAGAGCGGCTGGGCCCGTGAGCCATGGCCGCTGAGCCTGCGCGTCCGGAGCCTGTGCTCCACAACGGGAGAGGCCACAGCAGTGAGAGGCCCACATACCGCAAAAAAAAAAAAAAAAAAAAAGAAATAAGTAAAACGGCTGCTTCCAAGGAGGAGCTGGGACACATCAGGGGTGGAAAGGAGACTTAATTTAACCTGTATAAAAATAACCTTTGATTTAAAAGAATCATATACAAGAATTGTCTTATCAGATATTAAGATAAGTTTAAATTTTGAATACAAAATATAATACTACGCATGGCAAAGCATTTTAAAAGTACAGCTATATCCAATGACAATGAAGTTTCCCATCTACCCTTCTGGTTGGCAGAATAATGGTCCCAAGAGATGTTCATTTCCTACTCTCCGCAACCTGTGAGTGTGTCACCTTACCTGGCAAAAGGAACTCTCCTGGGCTTCCCTGGTGGCGCAGTGGTTGAGAGTCCGCCTGCCGATGCAGGGGACACAGGTTCGTGCCCTGGTCCGGGAAGATCCCACGTGCCATGGAGCGGCTGGGCCCGTGAGCCATGACCGCCGAGCCTGCGCGTCCGAAGCCTGTGCTCTGCAATGGAAGAGGCCACAACAGTGAGAGGCCCGCGTACCACACAAAAAAAAGGGAACTCTCCTGATGTGATTAAGCTCAGGATTTTGGGTTGGGAAGATTGTCCTGGATTATCCAGATGGATCCAGTGTAATCACAACAGTCCTTTTAAGAGGGAAGAAGGAGGGTGACAGAGTCAGGAAAAGAGATGTGACCACAGAAACAGAGGTAGAGAGATGCAGGACCATGAGCAAAGGAATATGACAGAGTCTCTAGAGGATGGAAAAGGCAAGGAAATAGGTTCTGCCCTAAAGCTTCCAGAAGGAATGTGGCCCTGACCACCCATTTTAGGACTTCTGACATCCAGAACTGTAAGATAAAGGGTGTTGTTTTAAACCACTAAGTGAGTGATGATTTGTTAAAGCAACAGTAGGAAACTAATACAATCTCTGACTTCTTAGTTCCCCTTCCCAGAGGCAATTTACTCCTCCCTGTTCTTTTGTCGCCTTCAAGAAACAATATACAGCTGACCCTTGAACAATGTAGTGGTTAGGGGCTCCAACTCCCCTGTGCAGTTGAAAATACACGTATAACTGTGGTCAGCCCTCCTACCCAAAATTCTGCATCCGTGGATTCAACCAAGTTCAGATCATATAGTACTATAGTATGTATTTAGTGAAAAGAATCTGTATATAAGCTCAAACCTGTGTTGTTCAAGGGTCAGCAACATATATATATATATATATATATATATATATATACACACACACACATATATACACATATATATAAATTACTATATTGCAAAATATATATATATACACACAAGCATATATGTGATAGATACATAAATGCAGAGAGGGAAATGGATATATAAATACATAGGTAACATAGATAATGTATATGTCATATCTATAAAATATAAAAGATACTAAGAATATGTGCATAGGTATGTATGTATATTTGCTTTGTTTTACACAAACAGCATGTACCATACATCTTTCTTCACCTTGCTTTTTTCTCCTAACACTATATCTTGGAGACCTTTCAATATCAGTGCACATGGATATGCTTTATTCCTCCAAATAAATATTTCAATAAAAAATAGCAAGAAATTTCTTGAGACATAGTGTGTTTTGATTTCTTGATTCTAGCTACACTGTCCTGCTTCCTCGGTGCCCCTTCTTTAGTTCCCTGAAGGACTTTATTGATAATTCAGAAGGTGGTGATAGAGGGGAGGAAAGCTGTCTTATTTCTGATATTCTATCCACTTCTCTCTGCCCTCCCTTCTCATAGCTAGTACCTCCTTCTAATAGAAAGAAAGCACAATGAGGCCAGAGACACTTGTATACGTAGTGCCTGGACACACTGCACTTATCCCATAGACGGATTTAGTCCATTTGGAAATTACCAGCCCAAAAAACACTCACGTCTCTGAAACCAGGGAGTCCTGGGTTCAAATTCTGGCTGAACACTTAACTAGGGGTGTGAACTTGCCCTGCTGTTTCATCTTCAAAGACAGTCTCTGAGTATATCAGTTTCATCTCTTAGTGGTATTGAATGTCAAATTAAATGAGACATCACAAATAAAGCATCCAGCACCATGCCTGTGTTGGAGGTCCCCAAGACTGCCCTCAGTTTTCAAGATTCTCTAGAAAAACTCAGAAAATCTGTTATACTCACAGTTATGGTTTATGACAGTGAAAGGATACATATTAAAATCAGCAAAAGAAATAGACACATAGGGTAGAGCCCTTCCATTTGTGTTCTCCATAAGGAGAGAGCTTAATGCTCCCAGCAATGTCATATGACAACATGTGTGAAGTATTGCCAACCAAGGAAGCTCACGCAAACCTTGGTGTCCAGGGTTTTTATCAGGGGTCAGTCACATAGGATGGAGCAGCCCCCACCTCAATGTCAAATTGATACAGCATGCTCCAAAGTCGCAGGCATGAAAAAAATGATAATTTGCCCTACATCACATTGTTAGCATAAACAACCTGGCATGACCCATAGTTCAGATATACAAAGATGCTCTTATTGGAGACAATATTTCAAGGATATTCACAGGTCATCTTCCAGGAGCTGGTCAAGGACAGAAAAATCTTTGGAATGTGCAGGCTTTGGGCAAATCACGTCTGCTGAGTTAAACTTTCCTGCACAATGGCTATCACAGTAAATAAATAAAGGTTTGTTTCTCTCTTCAAAACCCTCCCTTCGAGGGGGATGGCGGAGGAGTAAGACGTGTAGATCACGTTCCGCCTCACAGATACATCGAAAATACATCTACATGTGGAACAACTGTTACAGAACACCTACTGAACGCTAGTGGAAGACCTCAGACTTCCCAAAAGGCATAAAAATCCCTACGTACCTGGGTAGGGCAAAAGAAAAAAGAAAAAACAGAGACAAAAGAATAGGGACGGTACCTGCACCAGTGGGAGGGAGCTGTGAAGGAGGAAAGTTTCCACACACTAGGAGGCCCCTTCACTGGCAGACACTGCGGGTGGGCGGGGCGTGGGGGGAAGCTTCAGAGCCACGGAGGAGAGCACAGCCACAGGGGTGCGGAGGGCAAAGCCGAGAGACTCCTGCACAGAGGATCGGTGCCGACCAGCACTCACTAGCCCGAGAGGCTTCTCTGCTCAACTGCCGGGGAGGGCGGGGGCTGGGAGCTGAGGCTCGGGCTTCGGTCAGAGCGCAGGGAGAGGACTGGGGTTGGCGGTGTGAACACAGCCTGAAGGGGTTAGTGCACCACGGCTGGCCGGGAGGGAGTCCGGGAATAACTCTGGACCTGCCTAAGAAGCAAGAGACCATTGTTTCGGGGTGCACGAGGAGAGGGGATTCCTTCCCTGTCTGCCCACAGAAGGCAGAGCACCGCCTAAATGAGCTCCAGAGACAGACGTGAGTCGCGGCTATCAGCTCAGACCCCAGAGACGTGCATGAGACGCTAAGGCTGCTGCTGCCGCCACCAAGAAGCCTGTGTGCGAGCACAGGTCACTATTCACACCTCCCCTCCCGGGAGCCTGTGCAGCCCGCCACTGCCAGGGTCCCGTGATCCAGGAACAACTTCCCCAGGAGAACACACGGCGCGCCTCAACCTGTTGCAATGTCATGCCAGCCTCTGCCGCCGCAGGCTCGCCCCGCATCCATATCCCTCCCTCCCCCCGGCCTGAGTGAGCCAGAGCCCCCTAATCAGCCGCTCCTTTAACACTGTCCTATCTGGGTGGGGAACAGATGCCCTCAGGCAACCTACACACAGAGGTGGGGCCAAATCCAAATCTGAACCCCAGGAGCTGTGGGAACAAAGAAGAGAAAGGGAAATCTCTCCCAGCAGCCTCAGGAGCAGCGGATTAAATCTCCTCAATCAACTTGATGTACCCTGCATCTGTGGAATACCTGAAAATACAACAAATCATCCCAAAACTGAGGTGGTGGACTTTGGGTGCAACTATAAATTGGGGTTTGCTGTCTGCAAATACTGTCTGCAAATCAGATTTCTTTCCGATTTTTTATGTTTATCATAGTAGTTTTTAGTGTTTGTTATCATTGGTGGATTTGTTTACTGGTTTGGTTGCTTGCTTTTTAAAAAAAATTTTAATTATCATTTTATTTTTTTATTTTAATAATTATTTTTTTAATTATTTTTATTTTTTTAATTTTTTTCCTTTCTTTTCTTCTAAGCCATGTGGCTGACAGGGTCTTGGTGATATGGTCTGGTGTCAGGCCTGAGCCTCTGAGGTGGGAGAGGTGAGTTCAGGACATTGGACCACCAGACACCTCCCGGCCCCAAGTAATACCAATTGGCAAGACATCTCCCAGAGATCTCCATCTCAACGCTAAGACCCAGCTCCACGCAATGGCCAGCAGGCTCCAGCACTGGGTGCCACATGCCAAACAACTAGCAAGACAGGAACACAACTCCACCCATTAGCAGAGAGGCTGCTTAAAATCATACTAAGTTCACAGACACCCCAAAACACATCATCAGATGTGGTCCTGCCCACAAGAAAAAAAGATCCAGCCCCACCCACCAGAACATAGGCACCAGTCCCCTGCACCAGGAAGCCTACACAAGCCACTGAACCAACCTCACTCACTGGGGGAAGACACCAAAAACAATGGGAACTACGAACCTGCAGCCTGCAAAAAGGAGACCCCAAACACAGTAAGATAAACAAAATGAGAAGACAGAAAAATATGCAGCAGATGAAAGAGCAAGGTAAGCACCCACTAGACCAAACAAATGAAGAGGAAATAGGCAGTCTACCTGAAAAAGAATTCAGAGTAATGATAGTAAACATGATCAAAAATCTTGGAAATAGAATGGAGAAAATACAAGAAACGTTTAACAAGGATCTAGAAGAACTAAAGCGTGAACAAACAATGATGAACAACACAATAAAGGAAATTAAAAATTCTCTAGAAAGAATCAATAGCAGAATAACTGAGGCAGAAGAATGGATAAGTGACCTGGAAGATAAAATAGTGGAAATAACTACCACAGAGCAGAATAAAGAAAAAAGAATGAAAAGAATTGAGGACAGTCTCAGGGACTTCTGGGACAACATTAAATGCAACAACATTCAAATTACAGGGGTCCCAGAAGAAGAAGAGAAAAAGAAATGTTCTAGAAAATATTGGAAGCGATTATAGTTGAAAACTTCCCTAACATGGGTAAGGAAATAGTCAATCAAGTCCAGGAAGTGCAGAGAGTCCCATACAGGATAAATCCATGGAGAAACACACCAAGACACATATTAATCTAACTATCAAAAATTAAATACAAAGAAAAATATTAAAAGCAGCAAGGGAAAAACAACAAATAACACACAAAGGAATCCCCATAAGGTTAAGAGCTGATCTTTCAGCAGAAACTGTGCAAGCCAGCAGGGAGTAACAGACATATTTAAAGTGATGAAAGGGAAAAACCTACAACCAAGATTACTCTACCCAGAAAGGGTCTCATTCAAATTCGACACAGAAATTAAAACCTTTACAGACAAGCAAAAGCTAAGAGAATTTAGCACCACAAAACCAGCTTTACAACAAATGCTAAAAGAACATCTCTAGGCAGGAAACACAAGAGAAGGAAAAGACATACAAAAACAAACCCAAAACAATTAAGAAAATGGTAATAGGAACATACCGATATAGGAACATATCGATAATTACCTTAAATGTAAACGCATTAAATGCTCCAACCAAAGGCATAACCTGGCTGAATGGATACAAAAACAAGGCCTGTATATATGCTGTCTACAACAGACCCAATTTAGACCTAGGGATACATACAGACTGAAAGTGAGGGGATGGAAAAAGATATTCCATGAAAATGGAAATCAAAAGAAACCTGGAGTAGCAATTCTCGTATCAGACAAAATAGACTTTAAAATAAAGACTATTGCAAGAGACAAAGAAGAACACTACATAATGATCAAGGGATCAATCCAAGAAGAAGATATAAAAATTGTAAATATTTATGCACCCAAAATAGGAGCACCTCAATACATACAGCAAATGTTAACAGCCATAAAAGGGGAAATCAGCAGTAACACATTAATAGTAGAGAGTTTTAACACCCCACTTTCACCAATGGACAGATCATCCAAAATGAAAATAAATAAGGAGACACAAGCTTTAAATGAAACATTAAAGAAGATGGACTTAATTGATATTTATAGGACATTCCATCCAAACAAACCAGAATACACTTTCTTCTCAAGTGCTCATGGAACATTCTCCAGGATAGATCATATCCTGGGTCACAAATCAAGCCTTGGTAAATTTAAGAAAATTGAAATCATATCAAGTATCTTTTCCAACCACAATGCTATGAGACTAGATATCAATTACAGGAAAAAAATGTGTAAAAAATACAAACACATGGAGACCAAACAATACACTACTAAATAACCAAGAGATCACTGAAGAAATCAAAGAGGAAATAAAAAAATACCTAGAAACAAATGACAATGAAAACACAATGACCCAAAACCTATGGGATGCAGCAAAAGCAGTTCTAAGAGGGAAGTTTATAGAATACAATCCTACCTCAAGAAACAAGAAACATCTCAAAGAAACAACATAACCTTACACCTAAAGCAAAAAGAGAAAGAACAAAAAAAACCCCAAAGTTGGCAGAAGGAAAGAAATCATAAAGATCAGATCAGAAATAAATGAAAAAAAATGAAAGAAACAATTGCAAAGATCAATAAAACTAAAAGCTTGTTCTTTGAGAAGATAAACAAAATTGATAAACCAGACTCATCAAGAAAAAGAGGGAAAAGACTCAAATCAACAGAATTAGAAATGAAAAAGGAGAAGTAACAACTGACACTGAAGAAATACAAAGGATCATGAGAAATTACTACAAGCAACTCTATGCCAATAAAATGGACAACCTGGAAGAAATGGACAAATTCTTAGAAAAGCACAACCTTCCGAGACTGAATCTGGAAGAAATAGAAACTATGAACAGACCAATCACAAGTAATGAATTTGAAACTGTGATTAAAAATCTTCCAACAAACAAAAGCCCAGGACCAGATGGCTTCACAGTTGAATTCCATCAAACGTTTAGAGAAGAGTTAACATCCATCCTTCTCAAACTCTTCCAAAACATTGCAGAGGAAGGAACACTCCCAAACTTATTCTATGAGGCCACCATCACCCTGATACCAAAACCAGACAAAGATACTGAAAAAAAGAAAATTACAGACCAATATCAGTGATGAATATAGATGCAAAAATCCTCAACAAAATACTAGCAAACAGAATCCAACAACACTTTAAAAGGATCATACACCATGATCAAGTGGGGTTTATACCAGGAATGCAAGGATTCTTCAGTATACACAAATCAATCAATGTGATACACCATATTAACAAATTGAAGGAGAAAAACCATGTGATCATCTCAATAGATGCAGAAAAACGTTTGACAAAAATCAACACTCATTTATGATAAAAACCCTCCAGAAAGTAGGCATAGAGGGAACTTACCTCAACATAATAAAGGCCATATATGATGAACCCACAGCCAACATCGTTCTCAATGGTGAAAAGCTGAAACCATTTCCTCTAAGATCAGGAACAAGACAAGGTTGTCCACTCTAACCACTATTGTTCAACATAGTTTTGGAAGTTTTAGCCACGGCAATCAGAGAAGAAAAAGAAATAAAAGCAATACAAATCAGAAAAGAAGAAGTTAAGCTGTCACTGTTTGCAGATGACATGATACTATACATAGAGAATTCTAATGATGCTGCCAGAAAACTACTAGAGCTAATCAATGAATTTAGTAAAGTAGCAGGATACAAAATTAATGCACAGAAATCTCTTGCATTCCTATACACTAATAATGAAAATTCTGAAAGAGAAATTAAGGAAACACTCCCATTTGCCATTGCAACAAACAGAATAAAATACCTAGGAATGAACCTACCTAAGGAGACAAAAGACTTGTATGCAGAAAACTCTAAGACACTGATGAAAGAAATTAAAGATGATACAAACAGATGGAGAGATATACCATGTTCTTGGATTGAAAGAATCAACATTGTGAAAATGACTCTACTACCCAAAGCAATCTACAGATTCAATGCAATCCCTATCAAACTACCACTGGCATTTTTCACAGAACTAGAACAAAAAAATTCACAATTTGTATGGAAACACAAAAGACCCTGAAAACAAAAGCAATCTTGAGAAAGAAAAATGGAGCTGGAGGAATCAGGCTCCCTGACTTCAGACTATACTACAATGCTACAGTAATCAAGAGAATATGGTACTGGCACAAAAACAGAAATATAGATCAATGGAACAGGATAGAAAGCCCAGAGATAAACCCACGCACATATGGTCACCTTATCTTTGATAAGGGAGGCAAGAATGTACAGTGGAGAAAAGACAGCCTCTTCAATAAGTGGTGCTGAGAAAACTGGACAGCTACATGTAAAAGAATGAAATTAGAACACTCCCTAACACCATATACAAAAACAAACTCAAAATGGATTAAAGACTTAAATGTAAGTCCAGACACTATCAAACTCTTAGAGGAAAACATAGGCAGAACACTCTATGACATACAGCAAGATCCTTTTTGACCCACCTCCTAGAGAAATGGAAATAAAAACAAAATTAACAAATGGGACCTAATGAAACTTAAAAGCTTTTGCACAGCAAAGGAAATCATAAGCAAGACAAAAAGACAACCCTCAAAATGGGAGAAAATATTTGCAAATTTAGCAACTGACAAAGGATTAATCTCCAAAATATACAAGCAGCTCATGTAACTCAATATCAAAAAAAACAAACAACCCAATCCAAAAACGGGCAGAAGACCTAAATAGACATTTCTCCAAAGAAGATATACAGATTGCCAATAAATACATGTAAGGACGCTCAGCATCACTGATCATTAGAGAAATGCAAATCAGAACTACAATGAGGTATCACCTCACACCAGTCAGAATGGCCATCATCAAAAAACCTACAAACAATAAATACTGGAGAGGGTGTGGAGAAAAGGGAACCCTCTTGCACTGTTGGTGGGTATGTAAATTGACATAGCCACTATGGAAAACAGTGTGGAGGTTCCTTAGAAAACTAAAAATAGAACTACCATATGACCAAGCAGTCCCACTACTGGGCACATAGCCTGAGAAAACCATAATTCAAAAAGAGTCATGTACCACAATGTTCACTGTAGCACTATTTACAATAGCCAGGACATGGAAGCAACCTAATTGTCCATTGACAAATGAATGGATAAAGAAGATGTGGCACATTTATACAACTGAATATTACTGAATATTATAGCCATAAAAAGAAATGAAATAAAGTTATTTGAGTGAGGTGGATGGACCTAGAATCTGTCATACAGAGTGAAGTAAGTCAGAAAGAGTAAAACAAATATCGTATGCTAACACATATATATGGAATCTAAAAAATAAAATAAAATTGTTCTGACGAACCTAAGGGCAGGACAGGAATAAAGACTCAGATATAGAGAATGGACTTGAGGATACGGGGAGGGTGGAGGGTACGCTGGGTCGATGTGAGAGAGTAGCATTGACATATATACACTACCAAATGTAAAATAGATAGCTAGTGGGAATCAGCTGCATCACACAGGGAAATCAGCTCAGTGCTTTGTGACCACATAGAGGGGTGAGATAGGGAGGGTGGAAGGGAGAAGCAAGAGGGTCAGGATATGGGGATATATGTATACATATAGCTGATTCAATTTGTTATACAGCAGAAACTAACACAACACTGTAAAGCAATTATACTTCAATAAAGATGTTAAAAAAAAAAAACCCACAAACCCTCCCTTCCTTCCAACTCAAACAAGACACCAAGCTCTGTCTTTGTGTGAAGCATTTTGTTCGGCATCATCCTACTTGAACTTCACAATGATTTTCAATGGTATCACTTGGTTTCCTATTTTACAGAAGATGAAACCAAGCCCAGAGAGGTTGAGTAATTTATTTAACATCACGCTTTCACTGTGTTCAGGGAGAGGATTCAAGTCAAGACTCTGACAACACAGCCTATACTACAATCACTTCTGCTTCACCCACATTTACTAAAATGGGGACCAAACAGAGATGACTGACTTGGCGATTTGCATGGATGCCCAGCAAATTCATGAATTTTTTTTTTTTTTTACCTTTTCTTAAATATCACTTCCCCAAGAAAGACTTCTGTGGATCCTCAAACTTAATTCAATCTACTTGTCAGCACAGTCACAAGCAATTTGTACTAAGGACAATCAGGAAGAAATGGAGACTTAAGTAATGAGAAGAAGTGGATGAAGACAGGGTATCTCATTTGCTGCCACAGGCCAGTGGACACCCTGTCCTTGACCAAGAGGATGGGCACCACTTCCTCTGCCAACTGTCAAGGAGGCTCATCCTGGACAAACACCCGATTGCTCCCATGACGGGAGAAGTAGCAGACTATGATATTTGTAAGAAAGGCATTTTCTGAGGGAGAAAGGGCATGACATTTGTACAGTCTTTTAAATCATTATTTTAAATGTTAAATGTTTCAATTTCTTGGACCGTGGACAAATTCCCAAATCACACTATTATTTAAAGCTTGCACAGTGGTGCATTTTATTGCTTCTTTGAAGTATACAGGAAAACTGTATTAACAATTATTTAAAATTCATAATAGCTATTTTCCTAATATGTATTAAAGTTGCTTGAAAGCAAGAATCATTTCTGACTTATTCATCATTATATTACCAATGTCCACAACAATGTCCATCATGTAACAGACTTTCAACAAATGCTTGATGAATAAGTACATGAATAAATTAATACAGTGTAATAAGAGGTGTGTTCTCCTTAAGGATAGTTTCTTATACCCTCTGGGAGGGCTGACCACTTAGGGATAAAATATTGTTTTATCAGGATAGGCAGAAGTGTATATGGACTGAATTGTGTATCCCCAGAATTCTTATGGTCAAGCCCTAATCCCCAGTGTGACTGTATTTAGAGATAGGATCTTCATGGAGGTAATTTAGGTTAAATGAGATCATCAGTTTAGAGCTTTGATCCCATAGAATTAATGCACTTATAAGAGGAGACCCCAGAGAGTTCTGTCTCTCTCTCTCCACCACGTGAAGACACAGTTAGAAGGTGGCCATCTCCAAGCAAGGAAGAGAGCTCTCACCAGAAACAACATTTGCCAGCACCTTGATCTTGGACTGCCCAACTTCTAGAACTTTAAGAAAATAAGTTCTGTTGTCTAAGCCACTCGGTCTGTGCTATTTTGTTACAGCAGCCTGAGCAGACTAATACAAAGGCTGCGGAGGTTAAGGGCACCTGCCCAGAAATCAGATTTGCCTGAGTTCATTCCCCATTTCTGCAACTTACTACCTCTGTAAGCTTCATCTTATTAATGATCCTCTCCATGCCTCTATTTCCCCAGCCATATGATGAAGATTATAACATTAATCTATCTCACAAGGTTTTGAAGATTAAAGAGCTTATTGTTACAATGAAAAGGCTTAGAACAGAGCCTGGGACATGGTATGAGCTATATGAATGAGATGGGTTGTTTCCAAAGATGGCCAGAGAAAGGTCTCATTTCACATGCTTTTCTGCAATGAGAGCTCACCACTCACTCATGAAGAAAGAGGTGGAGTCCATGTTCCCTTTGCTTAAATATGGATTTTCCCCATAACCTGGTTGGACCAATACAATGGGGTAGGAGAAAGCTGAGTAACTTTAGGCTTTGAAAGATCATCTTCCATCTTCATCTATTGGAACACAGCTTTCTGGAACTCAGTCACTATGCTGTGAGGAAGCTAAATCGTCCATGAGGAGGCACAAATGCAAGAAAACCAAGACCCCAGCTCACGTCCCCAGATGAGCTCCAAATGGCATCTGACACCAATTGTCAGCCATGTGAGTGAGGTCATCTTGGACCTCCCAGCTTTCCCAGAACATCAACTAACACCATTTGAAGCAGGAATACCACCACCAACAAACCCACAAAGTCATGAAAGTAATAAAGTGTTATTGTTTTAAGACATAAAATTTGGGCTGGATTTAACATAACAAAAGGTAACCCAAACAAAAATTAGTACCAAAAGCTGTGTCCTGTGTAACAAAAACCTAAAACATGTGGCACTAGCTTTGGGATTGGAAAACAGCATAGGCTGAAGGGCAGGGAGGAGACTGTTAATAAAGGCTGGAAAGGCAGTGAGAAAATTGTTGTTGGAGGTTTGGGTAAAGGAGACCCATACTAGGTAATAGCACAGCATTTGGCAACACTTTATCTATAGCAAGATGAGACATAAAAGGCATACCGAATACATTTATGAATCTGATTAAGGAGATTTTCTGAATAATATTGAAATTACCAAATGGCTTTTTTTTCAGCTGCCTATGATAAAGTATGGGGGAAAAGATGATCTAAAGAAGGAAATGGTCAATATTCAAGCAGAAATTAGAGAAAATATTCTCAACCTAGGACTTGCAGGTTTAAAAAATAAAATTGTTTCTAATTCTCAGGTTCTCTATGGAGTCAAAGAGTCTCAAAGTAAAAAAAAAAAAAAATCTTGTGGTAAAGATCAAATCTAGGATATTGCCACTAAAACAGAGCCTCAGGTCAAGATCAAGTAAAGGGTTTGGCTGTAACATTCGTTGTTAAAGCCTCAGAACAATATAAAGAGGTATGTCCCAGACCCCACTACTAGACAAAAGGACTTCAAATAATGTTGTGCTGCAGGATCTTGACTACATCCTAAAGTAGAGAGACATCTTTCCCATAGAGATCTGTGAGGGTGTTTTTTGTCTGGTAGTGTGAACCTCAACAAGATTTAAAAAAAACAACACAGTTTTAAAGAGAATTGCATTAATGGGAGTGACACCAGCTTGAACCAAAGAGACAAAGACAATTCAAAATGAAAAAAAAAAACCCTCTGGGCCCCCAAATTTCTATGAGTAGGGAGCCAGTGTAGACAGAAACTCAGCTATAAAATTTTCTAGTGGAAAAGAAAAAAGTTACTCAGAAGGAAAAATCCAGAGGTCAGAGACCAGAGCCAAAAGTTACTGAGAATGGTTCCAGGAAACAGAAATGGATCCTAATCAATCCACATCCTCTGCCGGCAGAGCAGGGAGAAGTGGCAACATGCACACTGGATTTCAGAAATGCTATGGCCCAGGGGCTACCATGAGCCTCCCAGTCAGGCTGCTTTTGTTGTTCTATTTGCTGAGTTTGTGGAAGCAGATAGATTGTCTCTTTGGCTCATAGGCCTCTTTATCTGAGGAACTATATCCAAGGAACTGAACCCAAAGATCCTCATTTGGATTTAGGTGACAAGATCTTGAACCTTAAAGCTGAGCCTGATGCCATAATGAGATGGGAATATGAGTGGTCGTTGGAGGAAATGAATACAGTTTGCATGCCAGAGGAATACTAATTGTGGCCATAGGGTGGACTGTGCTAGATCTTGTTTCTAATAGTTCCAGCCATGCTTTCATTCCACATGCCCTTTGCAATGTGATCTTAAGGATGTTGTGACAGTGACAAATCAGAAACAACCTAAGTGTCCAACATCAGGGGATGGGCAAATTGTGGTTACAGGGCATTAAAATAATGTAATACTTGAATATTTAACAACATAGGGTAAATAATTCTCATGACAAAATTTTTAAATAAAAAAGGCAGAGTACAAAATAAGTGTATATATGTTATAATAATACAATATATATTAGATATGTATATATATATATATATATGTGTGTGTGTATATATATATATAAAACCCCAAATGTAAAGAGCATTATCATTATTTCCTAAGTGGGATAGTGGTAATTTTTGTTTGCTTTTTTACTTATTTGCATTTTCTAAAAATGAAATTTGCAAATTTGGGATGCATATATTTTTACTTTTTCATAATTATATATACACATACACACAGCAACACCATGACACTGTCATGCCTCCTGGATTCTTGGATTTCAGAGCTCATCTCCTTTCTAATGAAAATTCTGAGGGGTCAGGTGTGTAAATTCCATCATTGAGCCTCAGTTTCCTCATCTGCAAAATCCAAGCTGACCCTGTGACCATTTATAATCAGTGGAGTGTGGTGGGAGAGGACCAGGCAACTTGCAAGGCTGGACCTGAACGGGGCTGCAGCCTCCACCCATATCTATTGGAATACTGACCATGGCACTAAGGCACCATGCTGTGAGAAAGCCAAGAGGCCATGGAGAGAGGCCCACATGGAGGAGAACAGAGACCGAAGTGCCAGCTGAACTCCCAGACAGCATCCAACACCAACTGCTCACAGTATCCATGAGGCCATTTTTGAACTTCTAGTTTTCCTGTGCTGGCCCATCATCACCTGAAGCAGGGGAAGCATCTAATCAAATCCCAGAACTGTGAGACATTATAAGTTGCTGTTTTATGTAACTATGTTTTGGTGTAATTTATTACACAGCAACAGGTAACGAAAATAAAGAGTGCTTATTTTTACTCTGATTTTTAAAAAATATATTTCCATGGTGTTTCCTTTTTCCTTGCCTTGGCTCAGGCTCATACTGGATTCAGTGGAGAAATGGGCCCTCAGTGTATTCAGTTGTCACTCAATCTTTGCTTGCAGTGAAGCAACTCTGCAAATCACCTCTTACACAGCCTGCTGGAACCCAAATCAAGTCACAGATTGAGAAATGCAAGGATGACACAGATACCTGTCAGAGGATATGATAAAGTTTAACAAGGATGAATGCAAGGCCCTGAATTGGAATGAAGAAGCCAGCTGCCCAAGGACATGTGGCTTAGCAGAAACGCACATTTAAAAACTCATCTTTTTTTTTTTTGCTTTTTTTTTGCATTAAATTTATAAGTATTGCAAGAGTGGTGAGGCTGCCAAAAAATCTGATGTGATTGTAGACTCTCTTATTAGAAGTAAAGCACCCAGAATAAGTATGGCTATACACTTACCGTAATGGGGTCAGACCACATGTAAAAGATTCAGTGTTGCCCAAAGCACTGGAAAAGTGAGATGGACAAACTTGAGTAAATTCAGGGGAGAGTGGCAAGACAGTACTCAAGGAGACACATATTACTCTCAATTAAAAAAATCTTTTTTTTAACATTATTGGATTATAATTGCTTTTCAATGTTGTGTTAGTTTCTGCTGTATAACAAAGTGAATCATTTATATGTATATATATATCCCCATATCCCCTCCTTCTTGCACCTCCCTCCCACTCTCCCTATCCCACCCCTCTAGGTGGTCACAAAGCACTGAGCTGATCTTCCTGTGCTATGTGGTTCTTTCCCACTAGCTATCTATTTTACATTTGGTAATGTATATATGTCAATGCTACTCTTTCACTTCGACCCAGTTTACCCTTCCCCCTCCCTGTGTCCTCAAGTCCATTCTCTACGTCTGTGTCTTTATTCCTGTCTTGCCCCTAGATTCAAATCTAAAAAAAAATCTTGAATTAATGAGTGTGTAGATGAAGAGTTCAATGAATAAGGGAATAAGTGTTAAACATTTTAAGGTAGCAACACCATGTCTTGATTTCATTTATGTGTTGAACAAATACTTACTAAACAGACACTGAATTCTGAGCATTCTTCTAAGCATTAGAGAGAGAACAGTGAGCTTCCTGCCATCTTTTACCTTGTATTTCAGATAAAACCAAGTAAACGAACAAGATAATTTGGGAGTTATGTGTTATGAAGCAAATAAATAGGGTTGCTTGGGTAGAAAACGCCTGTGGTGTCAAAAATTTTTCATTTTTGGTTATTCAAAGAAAGTCTCTCTAAGGAAATGACATTTGAAATGAGATTTAACTAATAAGAAGAAAGTTGTGCAACAGAATTGAGAAGTATCTTTCTAGACAGCAGGAACAGAAAGTGGAAATATCCTCCATCAGGGACAAGTTGGAATGTTAAAATAAAAAGAGAGGAAAAGCCAGTGTGGTTGGAGCATAAAGAGAAGAGGAAAGTGGTGTGAGCTAAGATTAATCAGGTGGGCATGTCCATCCTGAACTCAAATGTTGTTCCACTGTCCCCAAAGTATTGTTGACCCTGCCATATTTGGGGGCTTGAAGTCAGATTTGGGGCTTGACTAATACATAGAAGACATAAGGAAAGGGACTAGAGAAGCAGCCATAGGAATATTCTAATTCCCATAGGAGCCATAGTCAGCTCTCTGGAAGGCTGGCATGTAGAATTTGGGTAGGAATAGTGTCAGGCTTTATTTGTCCCCAAGAGGTAACACTGTGATATCAGTTGATGGAAACTATACGGGTTGTTCAGCTCAGCAAAGGCAACATTTTTTTTAACAACTTTATTGTAGTATAATTGTTTTACAATGGTGTGTTAGTTTCTGCTGTATAACAAAGTGAATAAGCTGTACGTATACATATATCCCCATATCCCCTCCCTCTTGTGTCTCCCTCCCACCCTCCCTATCCCACCACTCTAGGTGGTCACAAAGCACCAAGCTGATTTCCCTGTGCTATGCAGCTGCTTCCCACAAGCTATCTATTTTACATTTGGTAGTGTATATATGTCCATGCCACTCTCTCACTTCGTCCCAGCTTACACTTCCCTCTCCCCATGTCTTCAAGTCCATTCTCTATGTCTGCATCTTTATTCCTGTCCTGACCCTAGGTTCTTCAGAACCTTTTTTTTTTTTAGATTCCATATATATGTGTTAGCATACCATATTTGTTTTTCTCTTTCTGACTTACTTCACTCTGTATGACAGACTCTAGGTCCATCCACCTCACTATAAATAACTCAATTTCGTTTCTTTTTATGGCTGAGTAATATTCCATTTCATATAACATTTTCTAATTCATATCCATACCCAATGACAGAATCTATCTTGGTAGGTAATGAGTTTTTCATCACAGGAAAAGTCCAGGTGAAGTCTGGATACTTACTGCCTTGAGGTTACAGTAGTCATAAATCAGCAATTGACGTTAGACTGAAATTAGCATTTCCCAAAGGGTGGGGCACATGCCACAGTTAGTAATGTAGATGTTACAAAGACATACCATTAAATAACATAAAATCAAGCAGCAAAAGGATTATTCCTTTTCCATTTCCCTTCAATTATTCCAATTTTGTTAAGGAGAACATCTCATTTGTCTTTAATACTTAACACTTGCTTTGTGTCCCATTTTTAAAAAGGAAATAAATCCTTAGATGAAGACTCTCTTGCAAGTAATAGTATCTTGCAAGACTTTTTAAAAATGATTTTGCTCTCATTATATTTATTTGTGTAAGAATTTATGTATTTATGGTAAGTGATGTGGGATTTATATTTATGGCAGTAATATAAAGATTAGTTTTATAAATAACTGATATTAGTAAAGAATTATATTGATTTAAAGAAAGACATCATGCATATAGACACAGATATTTTATGTTGTAGACTGTAATAATGGGGAAAAGTCATTAAAGTGCTAAGAAAATAATTGAAATGTAGAAAACTCTGGTTAGACCTTAAACTCTTTCCCAACCCTGAGCTCTTTAGATTCATGCTACAGAATTGGGCTTAAATTGCTTTGCTAATTTTGTTGAACAAGGCAACTCTTTTCAAGAAGGCACAAAGCCAGTTTACAGTTATGCATATTCAGCTGAGGAGAAGAGTTATCCCTAAGGATTATTAGCCCCATGTCAACTATCTCAATTGTGAGAAAACCCAAGTGTGATGATTTATTTTATGTTTCAACTTGGCTAGATTATAGTAACTAGTTATTTGGTCAAACACCAGTCTAGATATTGCTGTCACATTTTTCAGATGTGATTAACATTTATAATCAGTTGGCTTTAAGTAAAGCAGATTAGCCTCCATAATGTGGGTGGGCCTCATCCAATCAGTTGAAGGCCTTATGAGCAAAGACAGAGGTTACCCCCCCAAAAAGGAAATTCTGCCTCCAGACTACAACATAAGAAATTCTACCTGAGTTTTAGCCTTCAAACTCAAGACTACAGCATCAACTTTTACCCAGATGTCCAGGCTGCCAGCTGGCCCTATGGACTTCAGACTTACCAGCCCCCATGATTATGTGAGCAATACCTTAAAATAAAATTCTCTAGAGAGATGGATAGATAGGAAGACAGATTGATGTTAGGTAGATATAGCTAGCTAGCTAGCCAAATAGATACAATATATATCTCTATATATAATTTTCTCTTTATGTGTATATACATATATATCTCTAGAAAGATACATACATACATACAAAGATAGATGTATCTTTGTATCTATCTATGTTAGATAGATATAGCTAGCTAGCTAATGAGCTAGCCAAATAGATACAATATATATCTCTATTTATAATTGTCTCTTTATGTATATGCACATACATATCTCCAGATAGGGAGATAGAGATAGAGATAGAGATGGAACAGTAACAAAAACATTAGGGGAATTTACTGTTTTGTGCTAATATGGGGGTGGAATCTTCAGGTACCACTTGATCCAGGGGATCAAGTGATAATGTGAAGATTTGCTTTTACCCACTTCTTGGCTCTGATTTCTGATCGTAGTTTCATCATCAGCCTCTACAAGGTGGCCTTTGTCAGTTCCAGGCTTGCATCCTTCAAAGGTCAACTACAAAGTGAAGATAGTATCACATCCCCCAACAGTTCAAACAATTGTCATGGGCCTGAATGCCTCTGCTCTCAATCACATGCTCATCCCTGAGCTAGTTACTGAGGTCAGAGAATGGGGCACACTATTACCTCACTCACGGGCCTGAGGGTAGAGTGGGTTGACTCCCCAAAAAGAATGAATTCAGGGTATTATCAGAAGTAGGGTGAGTGGAACAGGAATAACAGAGCTCCATTGCACCGTTGCTTCTCAAACATTAATATACACAAGAATCACCTGGGGATTGGTTAAAATGAAGATTCTGTTTCATTAGGTCTGTGATAGGGCTTGAAATTGGCATCTGTAATAAACTCCAGATAAATCCAATACTGTTGGTCCAGGGACCACACTTTGAGTACCAAGCCATTATAACGTATGTTAATACATCCCAGAGGCTGGCTGATAACCATTCCTAATAATAGTAAGTAGTTGGACTAAGCAGGGAAGGAGATTCTGCTTCAACACAACATATTATCAGCCACTACTCACCACTGCAGTAAAGGCCTTGGCTTTCACTTCCAGAGGAAGCCTGTCTCTTCCTTGCCTGATGGAGGTATAGACAGAAAGAAGGTCAGATATACACAAAGTGTAGTAGGAGCCCCTGGGGCTGCTCAGTCATATTCAGGGTACTTGAGGACAGATAAAGATGTCCCTGTTACCTGGAGGCCTTTGTATAGAAGCCTGCATTCCTCAGCGTTTACACAATTCACCATTTGGATCAGATAAACAGCCAGAGCTGCTGTTTGTATTCTATGAGTGAGATTCATTGGAGAAAACCAGAGGTCAAGGTAGAGTCATATAATTTCATGGTTGAAGACTTTAGCCCATACTGCATACTTCTCAGATAAGGTGTTTATATTGCTGTAGGGGAAATTTGAACTTTGTTGGACAAAGGAGACCAAAGTCTTTTACTTTTTAAATACCATGTTAGTCTTTTAGCCAAAGGCTTACAGTCAGCCTTCTGTGTCTGGGTTTTAAAGAGTGTAGGATTTGGGAGGTATCTGACATGAGAGAATCATTGAGCCTTATAGAAAATGTCTACAACTGGATCAACTGTTCCAAGTTTTATGCCAGACAATCAATAGCTGATTCAATCAGGATTTTAGCTATAACAAGGAATGGTTATATGTTTGTCATTAGGGGCATTTGATTAATGTTTTCATAGTTGATCCAATATTGGATTCAGATATTGGCCACAATGATTATCAAGCAAATAAATAAAACAAACACACAAAAAAAATTTAGTATTCTTCAAGAAGTTGTGATTATGTCACAGGATTGTGATATGACTTGTAATAGGAATTTCAGCCACATTTCACAGAGAGACAAAATATTGCTCAGCCAGGCCAAGGAAACTTGAGTTCATGGTACGGGGTAGAAGTTGAGTTTCAAGCCATATATCCCAGCTTCTTTGTACATCTGCATGGTCTGAAATCAATCTCCCTTGTTAAAATAAATTTGAAATGATGAGGATTTATTTCTAAAGTATCTTACTTCATTTCATTTGATCATTTGATTTTTAAGTTCATCCGTGTGTTCCTGTATTACTTTCCAAAATGAAACCAAATCTGTAATGGAAAAAATAATCAGGAATATATGAGTATTTTCCTTGACTGAATAGACTTCCCATGAGGACAGAGAAAGTAGGTCTTGTCCAACATGGATCTCTATCATCTAGCACAGTGCCTGGCACATAGGGGGCATTTGACTCTATTATTAAATGGATGATATAATAGATAACTGGATTAAAATATCTAGAAAGACATATTTTTCCTCTCACAGAGTTGAATCTCTGGTGGGAAGATAAAATTGTATAAGGAAGTGAAAATATGTGTGCAAAGAAACAGGCATAAAATTGCCTGGTGTGTTTCAAAACAGGCAAAGATTTTGATACAAATAATGTGATGAATGACATGGTGGGGAAAGGTGAGAAGTTAAGTAGGAAAATGGGAGGGGAGCAGATTATGATATTTATTTGCCACACCTTTTCAGTTGCAAGTGGCAAAACCCAATTAAAATTGGTTTAAGCATAAAATAAAGTATATTGGCATATGTAACTGAAAAATCCAGAAATCTGGATTAGGCATAGTTAGATATAGATGTTCAAATGATGTCATTATATATATATTTTTTAATTTTATTGGAGTATAGTTGGTTTACAATGTTGTGTTAGTTTCAGGTGTACAGCAAAGTGAGTCCATTTGCAGCAACATGGATTGACCTAGAGATTATCATACTAAGTGAAGTAAGTCAGACAGAGAAAGACAAATACCATATGATATCACTCTTATGCAGAATCTGATTTTTTTTAAATGATACAAATGAACTTAGTTACAAAACAGAAACAGACCCACAAATATTGAAAACAAATTTATGGTTACCAAAGGGGAAACGTGGTAGGTAGGGATAAATCAGGATCTTGGGATTAACATACACACACTACTGTATATAAAATAGATAACCAACAAGGACCTACTGTCTCTCTATAGATTTTGGTTTGGTTTCTTGTTCTCATTTTCACACAGGCTCTCTCTCAGAGGTAAAAGGGTGAGCAGAAGTGGCCCCAAGCTTTCATCCTCCTGGTTGAGGAATCCCACTGGAAACAGATACCCCTTTACCCATGGTTTGAACAAAACACCAAGGTCTGATGCTTGTTAGCTTTGGTCCAGGAGGTTAGGTCACATGCCCATTCTTTAGCCAATCAGTGGAGCCCAAGGAATATGGTATTCTCATTGGTCATCCTGGATCATGTTTTATATCTGCATCCCGGAAGTATAAACTGTCCAACCCAAATGTGATGAATTAAATTGGGGAGAAATAGGAATTCTTAAAGAAGTACAAGGTCCAGTAGAAGAGCAACCAGACAAAATAAAATCATAGCATGCTGTTTAACCCCACTTATAAAATTCTACAGAATGCAAACTAATCTAGAGTGAAAGAAAGAAGATCAGTTGCTTGCACAGAGAAAGAGGAGTAGAAAAGAGGAATTACAAAAAGGGCAAGAGAAACACTTTTGAGGTGATGGATATATTCATTATCTTGAATGTTTCTTGGGTATAACCATATGTCAAAATTTATCAAATTATATACTTTAAATGTGTAAGTTTATTGTATGTCATTTATACTTCAATAAAGCCATAAAATATTGTAAAAAGAGGGGAAGGATAATGGTCAGGCAAGTATACCACAAAGCAATAAGGAATGGGCACAAGTTTTTAATCAGAAGAGTAACATAATTAGGAGTTTTAAGATCATTATGGAAACTGATGAGAAAGTATCAGAGTGACAATGGTTAGGGTGCTGGTACAATATCAATTCCTGAAGGGTGTGTCCCCAGCCAATTGATAGATGGACACAGCTTACCTTTAGTATCCTTTGCCTCCCTATCAGCTTCCTTACTGGTCCAGGGGCCCTGAAAAATGTCAACATAACTGATCCTATCCCAGGGAAAGATGAGTTGTGGATGGTAAAGACATTTTCCACACTCACAACATAGAACATACGTCCTTTCCCTGTAAGTTCTTCCTATTCTAGCTACTTGGAAAACCCTTGCTCATACCTTCTTGACCAGACACAAATGTTAATTCTCCTTGGGAAACCTTCAGCACCACTAATCTCCCTCTTTTTTCATTCCAAATTCCCCTTTATATCTTTCTTCTGTTAAAGCCCTTAACACTTTTTACTATGATAGCTTATTCCTTTCTCTGCCACCCCAAGATATTATTACATTTTCCAAGGAAAAGACCATGCCATTCATCTCTTCATTCTCTGTGATTATCACAAAGTTCTTCCCATAGTAGATACTCAAGTCACAGGGGCTTCTTTGGTTCACTGAATAGAGGAAAGCTAATTGGCCCATATGGGGGAATAAATGTGTGACACTGGCTTTATCTCCATGAGCTTGGAGACAAGATTTGCATGCTTTTGTTGTCCTGGGTCAAGGGAACCACATGCACTTCAAAGTACTGGGGGTTGAATACAGGGATATTTGACAATACACCTCTTTAGTTAGATAAAGGGGACCTATTCATATACTGTGGGACGGGAATCATTGAAGTTCCTGGCCCCTTTGTCTTTGACAATAGTCTTTCTGAGCAGCAGAAAAAGAGGGCCTCTAAGAAGGTGATTCATGTGAGCGCCTGCTGGGGACTTCAAATTGATCTTGGCAAAGAAAATGTCATTTCTCTGCCTGACCCGTGGTTTCAGAGAGAAATATGGAAAGGAGAGTTTCAAACAGACTGAAGAGGATACAAGAGATTATTTTCAAGGAAGACAGTAAGACCATCTGAGGGTTAAAACAAATGCATTAATCAACTCAGTAATTAAAGTTCATTTCCACACTACATTGCCTCCACATTGAGTTGCCTTGTTGATTGTTATCATCTTCAGCAATGACACACCTGATCCTCTATGTGACTTTTATTTGTTGTTTCATGTATTAATAGCCTGACACTATCCTCAGTTTTGAGGAAGTAGAAATAAATCAGACAAGGTCCCAACCCTGAAGAAGCTTGTATTCTAGTGGAGAAGCATATATAAAAACATGAAATTACCATCTACTGTCAGAAATGTTCTAATAGAGATAACAATGAAACATACTGGTGATACAGAAAAAAGTATTCACTTTTTTTGTCACTTTATTCATTCAAGACATGTATATTAGCAATGAACATGTGGTGTACCAGGCTCTGGGGTTACAGCAGTGAAAAGAACTAGTTGCTATTTTGAAAGGTCCCTGAGCTGATAAACACTTGGATTGTTCAGAGATCTGAAGAGATAACAGTGTGGCTACAACTTAGTGGTCAAAGGCAGAGTGACATAAAATGAAGTTGCAGAGCTGGGTCACAATCATGAAGGGCTTTATAGGAAATGCTAAGAAGTTAGCTTTTCATGTTTTTTTTTTTCTAGGTGAAGGTAAACAGGGAGTAACAAAATATGATTTATACTTTATACTGATCATATACTGATGATGATTTATACTGATCATTCTGGCTGCCAAGTGAAGAATGGATTTGGGGCGGTTGAGGGTAAAAGAAAAGTTGAGATTTGAAGCAAAGAGATCAGTTGGGAAGTTGTTGTAGTCATTTAGGTGAGAAATTATGGCACATTAGACTTGGATATGACAGTAAAGATGGAGAGAAGATGGGTGAGAAGGCATTCTTCAGACATACAATAAGTCAGGGATGAGCAAGAAGAATCCAGGAAAAGGGGGAAATGTGTAAAACATATGGAGGCAAGAAACAGTTCAGGGAACTTTATCTTTTCCAGAGTCACCAATAAGGGTATAATCACACCAGAAACATCACAGCCACCATCATCATAATCATCATCACCAGCTACCCTCACTGCCCATCCTCATCATCACTACCAACCACAGTCATCACCATTATCTTCACAACCATAATCATCATTATCACTACCATTATCACCATCACCTTCATGTCTTCAATCTGAGTAACCATCATAGTGAACAATAATTTGTAATGCACAATAGTTTTAGTTTAAAAAAGAATTTTCATCAGCATGAATTCATTTGAACTTCTCACCTTGGCTCATCAGTTTTGAGTTCCCAATCTCTAACTGCAACTTGCTTATATGAAACCTCTTTTCCCACCACTCCATTCCTTGTCACTGGATGTTCAGTTCCTACACATCTCTCCATTGTCCTAAAGTCTTTTATCTCCTCTATCTTCTTGTGCCTTCCCTCCCAGTTTTATCACTTGCTCTGAGATTCCAAAGTTGTCCTTTACAGCCCTGTAGGTTTAATCATTTGTTTGATATCATGTACATACTAAAAGTTCTTAAACTTGGATTACACAAGTGTTCAATTTTTGTGATTATGAACATCACAAAATCTTGAAGAAGGAATCATAATTCAAGTTTGCTTATTTAATCCCCTTAGGAAATAACTTACACTTTTCAAATCATCCCCACACCATCCAAGCCCCAATATCATCTTTTTTTTTTTAACATCTTTATTGGAGTATAATTGCTTTACAATGGTGTGTTAGTTTCTGCTTTATAACAAAGTGAAGTTACACATATACATATATTCCCATATCTCTTCCCTCTTGTGTCTACCTCCCTCCCGCCCTCCCTATCCCACCACTCTAGTTGGTCACAAAGCACTGAGCTGATCTCCCTGTGCTATGTGGCTGCTTCCCACTAGCTATCTATTTTACGTTTGGTAGTGCCTGCTGGTAAGAATGTGAATTGGTACAGCCACTATGGGGAACAGTATGGAGGTTCCTTAAAAAACTAAAAATAGAACTACCATACAAACCAGCAATCCCACAACTGGGCATATACCCTGAGAAAACCATAACTCAAAAAGAGTCATGTACCAAAATGTTCATTGCAGCTCTATTTACAATAGCCAGGACATGGAAGCAACCTAAGTGTCCATCAACAGATGAATGGATAAAGAAGATGTGGCACATATATACAATGGAATATTACTCAGCCATAAAAAGAAATGAACTTGAGTTATTTGTAGTGAGGTGGATAGACCTAGAGTCTGTCATACAGAGTGAAGTAAGTCAGAAAGGGAAAAACAAATACCATATGCTAACACATATATATGGAATCTAAGAAAAAAAAAGAGGTCATGAAGAACCTAGGGGCAAGACGGGAATAAAGACACAGACCTACTAGAGAATGGACTTGAGGATACGGGGAGGCGGAAGGGTAAGCTGTGACAAAGTGAGAGAGTGGCATGGACATATATACACCACCCAATATCATCTTGATCCCTCTCTATTCAGCAGTCAGCTCCATGGAGAAAATGAGAAGAAAGGTTCTAAAGAATGTTAAGCACATAATATGCACCAAATACCTTTCTTATCCATTACAAACAGAAGTTCTGGGGCAGGACGGTATGGGTTTGAACTTTAGTTTAGCCACTTCCTAACTTTGTGAGTTTGGAGAAGTTAATTTGACTCTTTTATACTTTAACAACATCATTTCTGAAATGGGAACAGTAACAGTAACCCTGCCTCATTGGGTTTGCATAGAGGTAAAAATGTACATAAAGGTTTAAAAGGTACATAAATATACAGTGGAACAGTACCTTGCACATACTCAGCATGTAATAATGTTCTGTTGCTAGAATATTGGGATACAATTTTTAATTCCTTTTCACAACTGAGTAACTGAGGTTCCAAAAAAAAGTTGACACTATTTGTTCCATGTTCCCCACAGCCTGTGATGTTGCCATTATGCATGCATGTATGGTGCACATACACGTAAACACTCATTCCTTATGGATGCCGTTAATCCTTTGCTTGAACACCAGTGATATCACTGGCTCTAGGTCAACTATGTCCTTAATATACAAAACTCTGAATACTAGAACGTACTCCTTATACCTGAAGGACTTTCATTAACACGGTGAATATGTCTTTCTTTGACCCCCAAAGACCAACAGGTGGAAGTTACTAGAAACTAACTTTAGAAGAACAGGAGCTGGGGGAGTAGTATTTCTAAGACTAGTTCTTCCCAGTTGCTGTCTGTCATTTCCAGTGCTTAAATATGAAATCATCTAAAAGAAGTGAGAGAAAGGATAGGAAGTACAGAGCCAAAAATGTGTCATAAAAGCCAGGTAGACCTAAGCGAATTATTGGAAGATGAGGTACGTAGCTGAACAGGTGCTAGAGAACCTACAGAGTTAAGGGTAAAGAACAGAGGACTATATGACTTTGCAAAAGTCATTTGACCTCTCTTACACCCAGTAAAATGCAAATAAACAAAATAAAATCACATGTAATTAGATAGAATATATCCAACCTATGCATTTAAAAACTGTTCACATTTTACTCATTTTTATTTTTACATTTTTGCCATAGTGTACATGAACAGCCCCTTGCCTACTTCTTTTTTTAACAACTTTATTGAGGTGTGATTGACATTTGAAAAGCAGTATGTATTTAATGTATACAAATCAATGAGTTTAGGGATAAGCATACATCCATGAAACCATAACCACCATCAAAGCCACAAACATATCCATCTCCTCCTAAGTGTTCCTCCTGCCTGCTTAATCGTTATGATTATGATTATCGTTATTGTTACTATTTTTTTTAGTGGTAAGAGTGCTTAGCATAAGATCTACTCTCTTTGAATTTTTTTTTTTTTTTTTTTTTTTTTTTTGGTGGCACGCGGGCCTCTCACTGTTGTGGCCTCTTCCGTTGCGGAGCACAGGCTCCGGACGCGCAGGCTCAGCGGCCATGGCTCACGGGCCCAGCTGCTCCGCGGCATGTGGGATCCTCCCGGACCGGGGCACGAACCCATGTCCCCTGCATCGGCAGGCGGACTCTCAACCACCGCGCCACCAGGGAAGCCCGGATCTGATTTTTGACTCCTAGTTCATCATGAATTCACTTGTGCAGTCTTGGCCAAGGCAATAAATAGCACAGTTTTCCCAGCTGTAAGGCAAAGGTGTTCAGAGGAGTGATCACTAAGGGCTGCTATTGTGCTAGAAGCCTCCTTCCAGGGCTTGGACTCATTTTTTCATCATTAGTCTTACTAACATATATCTGCATTCTCCTCACCACCGGCATCTGATTGTGTGGTTTCTCTAGGTGGCTGAGCCAATTATGAAATAGGCTGAGCTGGATCCAGGTTGTGGAAAATGAGTGGAGTGGCTGAGCAAGGTGGAGACAGCCTGCTCCCCCCATGCCTTGGGGAACACCAGACAGCCAGAGCATCCTCGCCCCACACATACAAGGCCTGCCCTACACTTGGAGGGGTTGCCGGCTCTTCACTCAGCCACCCTAAGGCACACAGCCAGCAGCCCTGCTGGTTCCGTGAACATCACACGTTGAAAAGCCTAGAGATAGGAACACTCCCCTGTCTGAGTTAATTAAGATTTCAGTCTCCAGCAGATGCTACTGTGACTGTGGAAAAAGAAAAAAACAACAACCCAGTTTTATTTTTCCCGAGCTCTTCCTTCTCTTCATGTAAATATGTTCCCTTGAGACTCTAATGGAAGGAACACTGACTCTGACTCAGTTTTCACAGACCATCATAACAACCATGGACCACCTAGAATCATAACAATAACATTAACAACAATAATAATACTAGCCATCACTTCCTAAGTGTTTTCTATGTTCCAGGCACCTGGTCAGGTACATTCAAACTCAGCACCTCATTTAATCCTCTCTACAACCTAAAAACTAAATGAATTCCATGTTCCGCATTTTCAGCAGAAACTGATCTTAGGAGTAGTTATGTCACTGCTGAAATGCCTGTCACCTTAGCAAATAGAATTTCCCAGACCCACCTTGTCTGAAATAAAATGCACTCAACACAGGCACACATACACAGATGTATTTTCACCTCATCTGCTTTATTTGTTGTCATAATTCTCATCACCACCCAACATCTATGTTCATTTTTTATCATCCGTCTTTTCCTATTAGAATGTAGATTCTGAGAATAGAGTCTATTATTTTCACTCTTTGTATCTCCAGCGTCTAGAACAGCACCTGACACAGAGTAGGTGCTTGATAAATATCTGTTGTATTGTTGCAGGAAGGGGGACCCCTTCCAGGGCCCGAGAGTGGGCTCTAGTCTAAGACTCAGAAATGAATTGTCCGAGGAGACACACGTGCTGACAAAGCAAGAGACTTTATTGGGAAGGGGTGCCTGGGAAGAGAGCAGCAGGGTAAGGGAACCCAGGAGAACTGCTCTGCCACGTGGCTCAATCTTGGGTTTTATGGTAATGGGGTTAGTTTCCGAGTTGTCTCCGGCCAATCATTCTGACTCAGGGTCCTTCCTGGTGGCGAGCGCATCGCTCAGCCCAGATGGATTCCAGGGAGAAGGATTCTGGAAGTTTGGCAGGACATATGGACCTGCGTCTCCCCTCTCCTTTTGACCTTCCCCAAATTCTTACAGCGCTGGTAGCTTGTTAGTTCCGCATTCCTTACCAGGACCTCCTGTTGTAAGATAACTCGTGCAAGTGGTTACTATCGTGTCTGGCCAGGGCGGGTGGTATCCGTCAGTGGTTCCCCTAACAGTATCAACACAGTACATGATACACGCATGTCCCTCAGAGCATTTATTATTATCTGGATTTTAATTATGTATATGATGACAGTGACCATCTGTCTCCCTGAACTGGGATATTAGATCCAGGAGATCAGAGGTCTTTTGCCCTTTTGGCCCCCTACTGTATTCCTTGTGCTTAAAACAGTGCTTTCCACCCAGCAGGTGGTCAATAAATGTCTTTTTAGGACCCAGAGCGGATAAGGAAGAGAACTGGCATTGAGCTCCTTGTTCTCCTTGATTCCAAATGCCCTGTTTTTGTCCTCCAGCATCAGATTAGTCCTCAGATTTCTTTTTTTTTTTCTTTTCTTTTCTTTTTTTTTTTTTTGCGGTATGCGGGCCTCTCACTGCTGTGGCCTCTCCCGTTGCGGAGCACAGGCTCTGGACGCACAGGCTCAGCGGCCATGGCTCACGGGCCCAGCCGCTCCGCGGCATATGGGATCTTTCTGGACCGGGGCATGAACCCGCGTCCCCTGCATCGGCAGGCGGACTCTCAACCACTGCACCACCAGGGAAGCCCAGTCCTCAGATTTCTTGTATCACAAACATCCCTGCAACCTGAATGAGGAGAAGGTGCCAGCTCCATGTCCTTCCTGACAGAGAACTCCAGAAAGTGAGGTCTATTCACATAGACCTTTCTTGACCTTTCCTTGGCCTCCTTGACCTTCCATAGGCCTCCTTGACCTTTCCTGAGTTCCAAAGACATAGTCTGTCTTCCCTTCCACCACCTGGGCACAGCCATGGAAACAGGGCCCAAATGGGGAGACTGGGCTGTGAATCACAACAAACATCATTGTCTCCCAGCTTTCGAATGCTGAGAAGGTCAGTGGGGGAACCTCCTGGAGTATTAGGCAGAGAAGAATGAGTCCAGGCATATGCCTGATAGGATAAACAAGGAAGAGAGCTGTTAGTTTATTCACAAACGTTCACCAAGCACTGACTCAGTGATAGGTCTTATTCCAAGTGCTAGAGATCAGTAGGTGAAAAGGAAGATATCATTGTCCCTGCCTTCATGGAACTTGAATCCCCCCACTGTGCCCAGGGTCCCAAAGCCAGGACCTTAATGCAAGCCCACCTGATCTCCAAGTCCATGCATTTCCATATTGTGTAGATGGGGGAGCACATGTACATACTTTTGGAGCAATAGTATAACCTGAGGATCAGAAAGACTAAAAGATGTATGCAACTTCACACAGAAAATCAGTGCCCAATCCAACTTCACAAATACCAAGTGTGGTCATACTGCACTAACACTGCAGACACAGTGCAGAATGAGGCAGGTGTGGTACCTCGAGGAGAAAACAAGTCATCTCTCCTCTCTTCTCCTTTATACTCACTGAACTAAAGCAATTTATTTAAGGGGTTCTGTCCTTGACAATCAGGGACACGTCTACCACTTTATTCTCTGTTGGAAATTGGAGTGGCCCATTAAGTGGGTATTCACATTCAAAGCTTTTTTTTTTTTTTATCAAAGCTTTTTTTTAGTGCCTTGATCTTGACATACTATCTCAGAGTGCTGCTGCTCTAGTCAATGTTGCATTTCCCCATAAATCAAAGAGGCCAGGATCACTCCTCAGGAAGAGGTCTCTCTTCTGGAAATCTCAACGCCCACTCCTCCTCTTCTTCAGCTACAGCCCACTTTCATGGCCCCACAGACCTCAGGTCAGATCAACCCTAAAGTTCATTCAAGTCATGGTCTCTTTCTTCCAGGTTCCAGGACTTAGACTCTGTAAAGCATACATTGCTTCATCACACCCTGGGATCCTCCTCTAAGTCAGGCTTGACTCACCCTCCCCATTTTCCAGGTAGGTGAACTAAGGATCCCTGCAGTTTCCTGAATGATCTAAGGTCAGACATCCAAGAAGCTGGACAATGATTCTAACCCATACTTACTTTATCCTAAAAGTGTTGGCCAGAGCCAAATGTAATGATAAAAGCCCCTTACATCCTTTTTCGAAATTAAACTTTTGAGGTATTTGTAGAGTCACATACAGTTGTAAGAAATAACACAAAGAAGATACCATATATGCTTGACTCAGTTTCTCCCAGTGGTAACATCTTGCAAAATAAATAGTGCGATAACACAGCCAGAATATTGACATTCCACAGTCAGGATACAGAACATTTCCATCACCACAGAAATCCCTCAGGTTGCTCTTTTAAAGCCACATCCACTGTTCCCCCAACCTTGACCCCTTCCTTATCCTCTGGCAACCACCAATGTGTTCTCCGTTTCTGCAAAGCTGTCATTTCAAGAATATTATACAAATGAAATCCTTTTTTTCATTGATTTTCTCTATTTTTTCTGCTTTTAATTAATCAATCTGTGCTTTTTATCTTTATTATTTTCTTTTTCTGCTCTTTTAAGATTTTGCTTTTCTTTTCCTGAATTCTTGAGGTGGAAGTTTATTGATTTGAGTCTTTTCCATTTTTTCTAATGTATGCATTTAATGCTATAAATTTCCCTCAGTACTGCTTTAGCTGTTTTCCACAATTTTTGATATGTTTTATTTTCATTTTCATTATCATTCCATTCAATTTATTTTTATTTATGTTGAAACCTTCTCTTTGATCCATGGATTATTTAAAATTGTACCGTTTATTTTCAAACTGTTCAGAAATTTTTTGATATTTTCCTGTAACTGATTTCCAGCTTGATTCCCTTGTGATCAGAAAACATAGTCTGTGGTTATTTGAGTAGTTTTACAAATTCCATTTTGACTTATCTGTAGTGCTTTTGAGAGTATCTCCTTGTGTAGCTTTTTTAGTGATTGGTCTCAATATCACCTTTCATATACAAAATTTATCACAGTTTTCTAATGTTGTTATTTTACCAATTCAAGTGAAATCTTACTCTCTCTATCCTCTCCACTTATAATCATCTTAAATGTTTCCTTTACATACATTTAAAACCACATCAGTGTTATAATTTTCTCTTCCATCAACAAATACAATTTTGAAAACTCAAGAAGAGAAGGAAAATCTATTATATTTACCCATATTTTTGTTTACTACCTTCTTTCTTTCTTCCTGATAGTCCAAGATTCTTTATTTTACAGTTTTCTTTCTGTTTAGAGACCTTCTTTTAAAAGTGTTTAGAAATCTTCCCTTTTTAGGCAGATCTGCTGATAACAAATTCTCTTAGTTATCCTTCATCTGAGAATGTCTGGATTTCTCCTTCATTCCTGAATGACAGTTTCACTAGTTAAAATTTTGAGTTGACAATTATTTTCTTTCAGCTTGAAAAGACAATGTTGTGCCACTTCCTTCTGTTTTCCCTGTCTGATGAGAAATCCTCTGTGATTCAAATTATTTTCTCCTATAGAATAAGGAGGCATTTCTCTCTGGCTGCTCTCAATATTTTTCCTTTGTTTTTAGCATTCAGAACTTTGACTGTGATTTTTCTTGGTGTGATTCCTTTGGATTTATCCTATTTGGGATTCACAAATCAGCTTTTTGAATCTATAGGTTCATACCTTTTGCCAAAAATAGGAAGTTTTCAGCCATTATTTCTTCAAGTGCTTCTTTGGCCCCATCTTCTTCTCCTCTTCTTCTGGGACTTTCATGACATATATTAGAACCTTTGTTAAAGCCCCACAAGCCCTTGAGGACCTGTTCATTTTGTTTAGTCATTTTTCTCTGTGACTCAGATTTGGTAATTTCTCTTGTTCTGTCTTCCAGTTCACTGATTCTTTTTTCCTCTCCATTCTGCTGTTGAGCCCATTCATTGGGCTTTCTAGTTCAATTACTCTATTTTTCAGATCTAAAATTTCCTTTTAGTTCTACTTTAGAGCATCTGTTTCTTTGCTGAGAGTTTCTTTTGTGTGTGTGTGTGCTCATATGTTTGCAATTGCTCATTGAAGCATTTTTTTGTGACAACTACTTTAAAATCTTTCTCAGATAATTCTAACCTCTTTGTCATTTTCATACTGGCATTGATTGATTGTCTTTTTTCATTTAAGTTGAAATTCTCTTGGTTCTTAGAGTCATGAGTGATTTTAATTGAAACCTGGACATTTTGGGTATTATGTTATGAGAGTCTCTACATCTTATTTGGACTTTCTGCATCAGCTGGCTTTCTGTGACACTGCTTCAGCAGGAGAAGGGGCTCACCACCTCCTTACTGCTGGGTGGGGGCAGAAGTCCAAGTTCCTCACTGAGTCTCTGTGGATAACCAAGCGGGGGATGGACTAGACTTCTGCTGGTACCTCCCTGGCTGAGAGGGGCAGATGTGCCTTGTTGTTGCTTCCCAGTGTTCACCACTGACACCACAGGGTGTGGTCTCATTGCTGGGCAATGGTGTAAGCCCTGACACCACCCCAATGGGGAGAGAATCAGAGTCAGAAAAGGAGATGTGAGAATGGAAACAGAGGTTGGAGTGATGTGATTACTGGCACTGAAGGTGGAAGATGGAAGAGGTCCATCAGCTCGGGAATCCAACAGCCTCTAGAAGCTGCAAAGGGAAAGAAACACAACTCTGCCAACACCTTGATTTTATCCCAGAATTTTAAGATAATAAACTTGCGTTGTTTTAAGTCACCAAATTTGTGGTAATTTGTTACCGCAGCAATAGGAAACTAATGCAGTGCAAATGCTGATATCTAATAGGCAATTCTTTAACAAGATTATGATGAAGACTGAATGCATTCATTTATTCAAATTATTGACTACCTACTATGTGCCAGGCACAGTCTTAAGTGTGGGAAGATGACAGGGTGGGTGGATTTAAACGTGAATTGAAGGCTTCCCTGCCCTCAAGACACTCACAGTAAGGAGGCATTGCACCCATAGACAATGGTCACATGATTATCAGTGTTTGTGGAGAAGTGGAGTCTACCAAGATTTTTGGGCAAAGAGAGAATTCCTCTTTGCCCAGCACTTACTCCTCTATAAAATATTCTGTTTATAAGCTGATTTAAACCAGATTTGAAGGAAATTCTGGAAGTGTCCTGGTACTGTGACCCAGAAACCAACAACAATGCATCAAAACCACAGTACAACTCCTGCTTGTGTTCAGTCCTAGTTCCTACATCCAGTTGATCTTGAGCACATTCTAGGATAATAATAGGAGCATTTACTTTTCAGAGCTGTTATGAAAACTAAATGAGTCAGTTTGTGTAAGCACTTAGAACAGTACATGACATATATTAAATGGAATATATAAGATTGCTAAATTAAAAGAAAAATCCTGAGTCAGACCCCAAATCAGAATTTCTGGGAGCAGTGCTTGGAAATCTGCATTTTAACCTCATGCATACTCAAGATGGGGACCTGCTGTGCTAGCCTACTCCATCTCGTCCCTCAAAGCAAGGTAAGCATTCAACCACTCCACATGCTTTTTTGTTTTTGTTGTGTTTTCTAGAGAAAGCCTTTATGAAGTTTACTCTGTCAACATTTTCTTTCCCAGACTCATGAACTTTCTTGCAACCTGGCTCAAACTTCATTTGTTGCAAATTTACCCATTTTTATAAATGCCAGAAGTTGGCTCTTTATAAGGAAATATCAATGAGAATTATCTGTATGTTCACTGTGTACACTTATTCATTTATTCACTTATTCACTCATCCAGCAACTATTTAATGTCATGCCCTGTGCTAGATACTTGTGTATGCATGCAAGTGTGGTGTGTGTGTGTGTGTGTGTGTGTGTGTGTGTGTAATTATATTTATTCTGGAGGAGGCAAAATCTTTAATAGTAAAATAGAAGTCAACCAATCAAATGTACATGTGAGGGGTACAGAAAAAAAGGTATTCCAGGCAGCCAAAGACAGTCTTTCATTGAGAAAACTCTCCAGCCTCAATTTTTCTCTCATATGGGTGAAGAGAAAAACTGTGCCTTATCCTTCAATTCAGCACTGCAATGCAGGGCATGACAAGCCTATACTCATAGATGCAATAGTGGCTGGCAGCTGAGGAAACAGAAATTCCATATCAAAATTCATTTATGGTGTAGGGAGGAGCTGTGTGGAGGAGGCTAGCATCAACAGGAGGTAGCAGGACAGAGTTCAGGGAGTCCCAGCCGTGTACCAAGGTGGCTAACATCACGGGGCTGGGAGCCAGACAGACTTGGGTTCAGACCCTGATTCTGCCAACTACTGGCTGTGTGAACTTGGGTGATTCCTCAGTAAAATACAGACATATAGTCAATATAGCAAAATACAATAGAAGTAAAACTGTACTTCCCCTAAGGGATCTGGGAGGATTACTGACATAACACTTATAAATATTTAGCCCAACACTTGGCACATTGTTCTTTAAAGAAAAGTAGTTGTTAATATTGGTGTGTTTGGGGTCGATAATGGTAGAGCTGGGTATTTTTGTTTGTATCTGTTTTGTTTTTATTTTTTGTTTATTATCAGAGTAATGAATGTAATACAAGTTCATTAGCAGGTAAGAAAATACTAACTGCTTACGTTTCTCCTTAGCCCCTTTACCTGGCCACCTAAGGTACGTCTGCAGCCCACCTAGGACTCCAATGACACAGCTAAAAACCAATAATGCAGACAAATGAGGCCTTCATGATTGGCTCAAGAAGACCCTGAAGTCTTTTAAATAAGTCTCTCCGTCTCTCCTGTCGTATTAGAATGGGGTGGCCTAAGAGCCTCATGATGGAACTTACTTAGGAGGTAACTGTCCTTCCAATCCAACCCCTGATCCTGGTTCATGGACAAGGAGTCTCTAGGGATTGGGCAGAATGTAAAGGTGCTGCTTGACCTGTCTGCATAGAGCCTTCAGTGCAAGGCAAACCTTTCCCTGTCAAGTCCTGGAGGATGCATAAGGCCTTTTTAGAGCTCTATAAAACACCAGCAGTTTATAAACTGTGGTCTCGGAGGCTGTTGAGTGCCATCATTTCCCATTCTTCACATCTGCTCCATTGTGTCTGTACTACACAACATGTCGAATGTTAGAACCTATTAGGGCAGCAAAATACTCCCAATGAAGTCATGCAACAACTGATCACTGAGCATCTACCATGTATCATTTTCTTAATAGATAAGTAGTGATGGATGGGAATTAACCAAAAGCAGCAAACCTTTCTAGAGAACAGCATGTGAATATGTAAAGATCAGAGAGGAAGCATAGTGTAAAATTAAGGTCAAGGACCAGAGCCAGAGCACTTAGCTCAAATTCTAGTTTGGCCACCCACTACTTGGGTGACCTTAGGATGCTGACAACCTCCATGTGACGCATCCTCCTCGTCTATAAACATGCACCACGTTATTATCATGAAATAATAGTGTATATTTCACAAGAGTGTTGTGAAGACCAAATGAAGCTCCCTTTGGCATCTACATGTTTGATTTTATAAACTCTGCTCGCGAATGCCCTGACACAAGATATCTCTGGCAACACTGCACTTGTTTCCAAAAGTTTTAGTAACACGGACACCCATAGGTTCCTGAGCCTCAGGCTTGGGGAGAGAGGAAAAGAGGGCAAAGAATTACAGGAGGTAAGAAGAAACAGCTCTTGGAGTCTATTAAGGAGTCTCCACATATAGCAAAGAAATAGGTATTTGGAAAAAGAAGAAATCAATGTGCTGACTGAATCACTCGATCGGTTCACTCACTTACTAGTGCACTGCCTTGGCTCTTGGCATTTGGGAGGAGAATGGATTTTTATTGCTTAATTCCCTGTAAGTGAAGGACTAGTGAATTGTAAAATCCTGTTGCTTAACATGTAACATTAAGTATTGAACTAGCACACACAAAAAAAAATCGATTCCAGGTTTGGTTGCTGATTAGATTTTCTCAGGGAATTGAGAGTAAAGTGTCATTATTGTTCTTCTCTTTAATTCATAAAACACTGTGCATGAGACACCTAAGCAAATGTTTGCTATCTTGGAGCACAGTTCGTACTCAGTGGCCAGCATGTTATAGACCCTTCACGGGCTCCCTTATGATATGATCCCAGCAGCTGCTCTGGGTGAGCCAGAGTTCTAGAGAAGAGGGTTCCTCAGTGTGGATGTGCAGAGATTCCACTGCTTTGGAGAAATTCCAGCTTCTGGGTGCTCTCCTTTGAGCATCAGTCCCCTGCTGTCCCCAGTCTCAATTAAGTGCATGTCCGACCACCTTACCCAGGCATTCAGGGCAATAAAACCTCTACCTCCACCTGCAGGTGGTGTCTACAATTAGTTTGTCTCCATAAACCCTGCATTGCCATACTCGGAATGTCTGACCCCTGCCTGCCCATGGACCTGCAGTCCAGCTCTGAGGCAGCCTTCTCAAGTCTACTTGATGTGGTCAACTCTTTCTTATTCAGCCATCCACATCAAGAGAAGGCAGAAATCAATATTTCTATGATATTATTTATTTTCATTTGTTTACATTGATACAGCAATGATTTGGGGCTAAAGAAATATACCAAAGGCCAAATTCAGTCACAGTTTTGTGACTTTTGAGATAAGACATCCTACAACCCAAGAGCTCCTTTCCTTCTACCACTGACGCTTCCCTATTCTTGAAGTATCTCTTCCATAAGTTTACTGATTAATTGCATTTTTTGAGAGATTCTACCTTTCCAGGTCTCTCTTTTTTTTTTTTTTTTTTTTTTGCCGTATGTGGGCCTCTCACTGTTGTGGCCTCTCCCGTTGCGGAGCACAGGCTCCGGACGCGCAGGCCCAGCAGCCATGGCCCATGGGCCCGGCCACTCCGCGGCATGTGGGATCCTCCCAGACCGGGGCACGAACCCGCGTCCCCTGCATCGGCAGGCAGACTCTCAACCACTGCGCCACCAGGGAAGCCCCAGGTCTCTCTTTTTAAAACTGCTTGTATAATTTCTAAGTTACTATAGCCACATTGCTGCTTGTGTTAGTCTGTTCTAGAGAATCCTTCTCTTTCCTCCTTTCCTTCTTTTTCCAAAAAAAATATTTAAGTGCTGAGTATGTCCCAGACACTGAGTTTGAAAAATGAGCCAGAAAGCAAACTTTCATCTTGAAAAACTCACAGACAAGTGGAGTAGATGGACGGACTATCAGGGCATTATGATACTGCATGATAAGCACGATAGGATTGAAAACCAGAAAAGGAATCTTCAACTCTACCCTAGGCAGGGCAAAAAAGGCTTTGCAGAGAAGGTAACATTTGAGGTGAGTCCTGACAGATGAGAGGGAGGAGAAGAACAAAGGTTGAAAAGAGGTCATTCAGGAAGGTAAGATACATTCAAGAGATTGCAACTCACTCATCATGAGATATGACCTAGAAATTGGCAGGAGACAAGGGAAGTAGGCAGTGCCCAGCTCAGGAAGGGTCTTGTTCTCCACATGGAGATTTGTTCTTGATCCTACCTGCCAATGGTAGGGCCATCTGTAGGTTTCCTAAGCTGAAAATGAACATGTTCTTAAGCTGAAAATGAGCATGGTTTGCTTTTAAGAAAGTTCCTTCTGCCAGCAACATGAAGAATGGCTTGAAGGAAAGGGAGAGACTGGAGGCAGGTAGACAAGGTAAGAAATAACGAGGGTGATCTGAACCAGGACAGCAGGAGTAGGGATGAAGAAGAGGCAATAGATAAGAGATGAATTTAGGAGGAAGAGTATCCTCCCAGCGTGTAGCAACTGCCCCAATCCAGGCTGTCTTCCCTTCTCACCTGGGTCACTGCAGCAGCCTCCTTAGTCATCTCTGCTTCTAGTCTCTCCCTCTCCAATCTGTCTTCTACCAGAAAGGCTATTCTAAGAATCAGTACAGATCCAGCTTCCTCAACTACTTTAAAAACTGTTTACTCCCTATCAGCTATAACAGTGGCTCTCAAGGGAGTAGAGGTGGGTATTTTGTCCCCAAGATGACATTTAACAACATCTGGAGATATGTTTTGTTTTCACAACTGGAGGCGGGGGGTTGCTACTACCCATCTAATGAAGAAATATCTAGGATGCTGCTAAACATCCTACAATGCACAGGACAGCCTCCTACAACAGACTCATCTGGCCCAAAATGTCAATGGTGCTGAGATACCCTGAGCTGTAGTATAAAATCCCAAGCTCTTAGTATGCTATGATACAGTCCCAACTTACTTCTTTCTCTCCAGCCTCATTTAATTTCTAAGGAACTTTTTAACACCTCTGTGCCCTTGCTCATGCTCTATGCTTTACCTGGAATGTCTTACTTCTCTACCTGAGGAATTTGCTCTCTTCTTCCAAGGTCTGTTTCAGATAGCCTCCTCTCTGAGATCTTTCCAGTTTCCTTTGGACAATGTTAATATCTACCTTCCTACACCCCTGAGACATAGACCTATGATAGGACAGCTTCCCCTTTTTTTATTTTTCCTATTTAAAAAAATTATATTAAAAATTTCAGATTACAAAAATACTTTGATTGAAATAATACAATATAAAATTGTATCTATGAAAATCCAGCATTTCCCTGTTTTCCCACTTCCCATGGTTCTTTCTCCCCATTACCCCCAACCCCTCAACATGATAGAATGTATGCAACTCTTCTTCTAAGTCATACAACTATACATCACCATATGCATGCATATAAGGGGTTTTCTTTGCTCTTTATTTATGCATTACTATGCAACTTGGATTTTGTGCTTGACAATCTTATGAGTCAATAGATATAAATATAATATTTTTACTAATTTACTTATGCATATATATGCAGATATATGTAACAAACCAAAAAGGGATCATAGCATGAGTGGAGAGTTCTATTCGTCTATTACAATGATTTTTGGGGGGCCCACTCCAAAAATCCCATAACCAGGTAACCTGTGCTAACAAAACAGCTGTAAATTCTTCTTTCTCTGTTTCATGTAACTATTTGCAAACTTACACACACACATGCACACACACACACACCTTTTTTGTCATTGTTAGTTTAATAAAAAGTGTCATAGGAAACACATTTCTTTGCCTTTTGTTTCTTACTCAACAATACCTCATAGAAATTCTTCTAACTCTTATAGCTATAATTCATTCTTTTAAACAGCTGCAAAATATTCTAATATATAGATTTTTCAACTCTTTCTTTGTCATTGGCACTTATTTTTGCCACCCCATGCAATGTTGCTATAAACATCCTGGTATATGTGTCCTAATGTATTGATGTTTTTAATACTAAGGGTTGTATTTCCAGAAGTGGAACTGCTAGGTTGAACAGCACGTGTACTTTTAATTTTAAGAGACATTGCCATTTTACTTTCCAAAAGGACTGTAAAAATTTATACTTCCTTCAGTAACTTTTGAGACAAGAATTTCCCCCTTATGCCCACCAAGAATAAGTGTTAAATTTTCCAATTTTTTTTCCAAACTCTTGAGAGCAGAAGGATATTTTGTTGTTATATTGATTTAAATTTTCTGACTGTGAATGAGTCTGAACCCCTACCTCACATCACATAAAAAAATAAATTCCATATCCCTGCCAAGACTGTATAGGAATATTCTTAACACCATTATTCAAAATAGCAAAAAACTCTCCATCAACTGGAAAATCAACCAACTTATAAATAAAATCTAAATTAAAATATTAGAAAACAATTGAAGAGACTACAGCTACAAATTCTTAAGATAATAAAGCCTTATGAATTGGGACAGGATACACAGAGACTACGGAAGGATATATAGGCAATTTGACTGAATATAATTTTATAATGTTTATATGTCAAAACATATTTTAAACAGTCAAAAGATTAATATAGATTTGAGGGACATTTTTAATAGAGATGATATGAAATGGCTAAAAATCTGTAAGAGTCAATGAGCTTTTACATATTGAAATAAAGAGGCCAGTAATAATAGAAATATTGACAATGCCTATCAAATCACAGAAGAGCAAATCCAAGTGGCCAGGGAAAAAAAGGAATTTTAGTTAATCATAAAGTGAGTACATGATTATTGTGAAAAAATGAAATCAATAAACAGTACAGAAGTATTTAGAATGAAAAGTTAAATCACCTCCTGTGTGAGACAGAGTGTTGGCAGGAAGCAGAAGACCCGCTCAAGGGGTTTAACTAGAGAGAGTCAAATGAAGGTGCAATAGGAAGAGGTGTGGGCGGGGAAAAGAAAATCAACAAGGGGTGGTGAAATACTAAGCCCCACCAGCAGCAAGAAGCTCTTGATGCCCCAGGTTGAAAGTGGCCTGGAAAGAGTTTCTAGATCAACAGTTGGACCTGTGGAATCACGGCCATCTGTCAGACAGAAGCTGTGACCACAAAGGGATGGCAGGTTCTACCAGAACCACAGCAAGGCAGGCAGGGAGTGGGGGAGGACACACACCGCTTCCCCTCTCTCCTCCTGACCTCTGATATAATGTCACTGACGCCCATTAGCCGAAACCAACCGGAAAATAAAGGGCAAAGGAGTCCTAAGAATCCAGCGTATAGAGGCCAACCTCCTGAGGCACAGAGTAGGACAGGAAAGGGTGGAGATGAGTCAGGTGAGAGAGGCAAACAGAAAAACTAGCTTCCTTCTTACCACTTACCCTAATGCCCAGAGATAGAATAATGATTACTAATGGTTTGGGATTTATTCTACTAGCATGTTTTCTATGCACATTCTTATCACCCAAAGCTAATGTATTTGATATTTAAATAACTTTAATGGATCCATAAAGAAAGAAATGAGGAATATACAATAGAAAAGAAGTAAGGAGCATAAATTAACTGTTCACAAATGAAGAAATACATATGGATAATAGAAGGCTAAAAGAATCATCTTATTTTGCAACCAAATACATGCAAATTAAAACAACAACAAAATGCCATTATTCATCTATCAAATTGACAAAGAGTAAAATTGTATATGGAGTGCCTCTTGTTGTCAAGAGTGAGATAATACGTTCACTGATGGTAGGAGAATAAACTGCTTTATCCTTTCTTGAGGGTAATTTGGCAAGACATATCAAAAGGCTTATGAGGGCTTCCCTGGTGGCGCAGTGGTTGAGAGTCCACCTGACGATGCAGGGGACATGGGTTCGTGCCCTGGTCCAGGAAGATCCCACGTGCCGCGGAGCGCCTGGGCCCGTGAGCCATGGCCACTGAGCCTGCACGTCCGGAGCCTGTGCTCTGCAACGGGAGAGGCCACAACAGTGAGAGGCCCGTGTACCGCAAAAAAATAAAAAAGGCTTATGAAAGTGTTTATATTCTCTCCCCTAGTAATTCTGCTTGCAGGAATTTATCCAAAGGAAATATTCAGAAATGTACATGTGATATTATCACAGCATTATATACAATAGTGATTTTTTTTAAGTATAAATATTCACAGTAATAGATTTGTGAATAAATTATGGTATGGACATACAATGAAATATTATACAGCCATTAAAATCATGTTGTAGAGAAGACACAAGATAATGCATATGGTATTTCATTAAGCAAAATAATCTGAATGAAAGCCAGGATATATTGTATATTCCATAACCTTAATTTTATAAAAAACAAAAAGTGTGTGTGTGTACATATATATATATGTAGTTCTAGTTTGTAATTACTCAAGGTAGCTACTATTGTGTTGGCCAAAACGTTCATTCGGGTTTTTCTGTAACATCTTGGCCAACCCAATATCTATCTATCTGCATAGAGATACAGATACTTACATCTGTTATATCTGTATCTACACATAGAGAGAGGAAGGCTAGACACTAGGGGGAAATATACTAAATATTGATAGAGGTTCTATCTGTGGGGTAAATATACTTTATTTTCCACAATGAACATACTCTATTAAACATGTAAATTTTGTGGAGACAGGCATAGGTATTCCACCAGTCAAGTCATCTTCTATTTGGCCATATGCAACATCCACTTCTCCTTCATATGTCCACTGAGTTGATAAGTATGTTAAATTCCCAAATAAGATGTATAAAATTCCTAGAATTTGAAGAAGAAATGTCAGTGTTCTTCCAAATACATTGGGATGCCAAGCTCTATGAGGTTAACTCCTTGGATGGTTTTCCTATTGATGCAAAAATAGCTGGATTTTTAAAAATCTATATTCTGGAAGAGGAAATAAAATCATCCTTTTGCACGTAATTCAACCTCAGAGTTCTGTGTACTTCTGGCTCTCTAAACTGTGGTTGCTAATGGATGAACTGTCTCTAACAAAAAGGATTTGTAGGAGAGAACTTGGATGAGAGCATCCCTCTGTGAAACTGCCTTTAACTTTGTGGGTCTCTATTTGTAAGGACTCAAGAAGGCTGTGTGCTACAACACATACATGGAGGAGACCGTATCTCCCAGGCTGGTGTGGCATGCTCCACACAAGGCAAAGTTTTCCATCAGAACATATTCATTGTTACTATGCTAGAGTCAAGTAGAAAGTTAAAGTTCCTTCAAAAAGAGAATCTAGTCATTAGGGTGACAGAGTTCCTATCATATATATTTCGAGACCCCAGGTCTGATCATGGTCAAGTGGGCACCAACGACTAATCTAAGTATCACAAAGGCTTCTTTCTGGCCAGTGAAGTGCTGGAGCATGGGAATTGGTGGGTGGGACTGAGAACCGGCATCTTTAGACTTCCAGGCCAGCTGGAGAATTGAGCTGGGCCAATCACAGCAAAAACCACAAACACCAGGTTTGGAAAATGGAGCCATTGAAGCTACTGTAGGCACGGGAAGCAAAGTAGCTCTCGCGCTTCATGAGCTGAGCCGCATGACCTCCTTCTGTGGGAGGGCCACATGCCCAGCACCTGTCTTCATCCACATCTGGTTTCCCTGCAGCCATTCTTGGGCACCTGACAGCTTACACCCTGAAGCTGGTGGGTGAGAAGACCGGCAACAGTAGAAAGAGATGTGTCCCCTCAAAACATGTGCATATGGCAATGCACAACCTCCAGCTTAGCCACTAACCTGGGAATGTGACCATCTCACAGGTTAATAAAATGCCCTGATCAAGGGAGAACTACTGATGCTTGGGTCCCATGCCCTGGTGTGAGTCTGTCGGTACTAACATGTCTCACAGGTGAGGGAGCCCCAGTGTTCTGCTATCAGCAAATGCAATTTTAATTTAAATCAATGGATGTTCATTTGATTCCTCTTAGTTTCAATCATTTTGAGTTGGAGGTATCTGTAAGACCTTCAAGCATATATATCCCATGATAGTTGGAGATATAGAAGGTAATGCTCATGATTTCAGAGAGGGGCAGATTCTAATGGTGACAGTGCAGGGAGTGGCCCTGGGTGGAGATATTTAGTATATTTCCCTCTAGTGTCTAGCCTTCCTCTCTCTATGTGTAGATACAGATATAACAGATGTTAAGTATCTGTATCTCTATGCAGATAGATAGATATTGGGTTGGCCAAGATGTTACAGAAAAACCCGAACGAACATTTTGGCCAACACAATAGTAGCTACCTTGAGTAATTACAAACTAGAACTACATATATATATATGTAGCTGAGGTGAAGGGACACAGAAGACTTCCTCATTGACTTAGGAAGTCAAGTCCCTGTGAAATCATGATGGTGGCTTGGGGCTTCCTTGGCATGTGGAGTCTCAGAGTAATGGTAATAATTGGGGTGGAGCTGAAGACCATGACTGAGGCACCAAAGTCTTTATTCATCTTAGGGAATGTCTAAAGGTCAGATGGCAGTGTGGTTGGCGGTGGAGAGGATGGCACAGCAGTTGGTGTGAACTTAAATGGGACAGAAACTTTTACATAAAGATTGAAGAGTGATAGGAGAAACAACAAGAAATATATAAAGAAGGGGAAAAACAAAGGAAGAAAAAAAAACACCCCTAATCTTACAACCCAAAGAAAACTATGACTTGTCTTATATCCATCCATCCACTTTCCTAAATACAGTGGGTTTTTTTTCAAAAGTGGATTCAACAATATATCATTAGCATCTTTCTGTAGCAATGCTTGAAGAGTTACCATTTTAGTTATTTTTGTTAAATGAATTTACTTTCATTATTTTCAATAATTTCTTAGTGTTGAAACATCACAATGCTTTTTTTAATCTGAAAAATATTGCTGTGATAAGAACAAGTTGTAAAATAACCCCCTTCACTTCCTTAAAAAGAATAAAAATCCATTCACAACCGGACACTGTCGTTGAACACTCTTGGGTCTTACAGGTGGAGTCTCGAGTGTTAGGGATGCTGTAGCTTATAAGCTCTCACTGGCACTATAGACTCTCTGTCACTGATGCCCAGAGATCATTCTCCTTGATGTGACTCCCTTCTTTCCAAGGTATTACTTTTCTGAGAATAATCTAGAAATGCCCCCTCATCCCCTAAGCTTTGGCAAGATAGTATCTGTGTGTCATTTTTCTCCTTTTATGTAGTTTAGTTAACAAACTTGAATGCTTACTCTGTGCCAATGTTCAAAGAATTTTACAAATTTACTAATGTATCCTCATAACAACTCTATAATGTACATTTTAAGTATGGGGAAACTAAGGCTCAGAGAGGTTACTTTGCCCAAATTACCCAGATAAAAAGTGGCAGAATGGAGATAAGAAGGCAGCAAGGTTCTTTTCCCTTCCACGTAATTTTGTTGATGGAAAAGAGTGAAAGCTATTGTACAAAAGTAGCATAAACTGTACATTCCAAAATGTGTGTGTGTGTGTGTGTGTGTGCATGTGCATGCTTCCAGAAGAGAGTAATTTTTTTAACATATGAGAACCCCTTCATCCTTATTTTCTTGAATGAAATAATCACCAGCCAAGACAGTGATGGAATCTAAGGGGCCAGCAAGCGGTAACTTTTACAGTCTTGCTTCATATAAAGGAACCACATCCTTTCTGTTACAGTGTCTGAACTTATTAGGACATAACCTTTCAAACCTGAGAGAAAAGGTCAATTTTAACTAGAGAACAAAAGAGGTGTCTGCATTTGAGGGGGGGCAGACTTTCACAGCCTCAGCCTCCCCAGTTTTTCCCCACCTCAGGGATGTTGAAAATTCAGCTGTGTTTGTAGGAATCCAATTACTCCTGCAGATTACATAGAGATTATCAAAGTTATAAACAGCAGAATATTTGCAGAGATCAATGGAGTACAACAAGGCTCACATTTAATGGGAGAAATAAAAGGACGGGAGCTTCCGCAGCCAGTGACTGAGGAGTATAATGTCACATCATAAGGCTGAAGGTGAAGACGTAATTGAAATCAACATAACAGCACGATGTTCTTCAGCTCTCCTGCACTTTGAGAGCGCAATTCTGATTTCATAGCTGAGCAATTCATTTGCCTTAAACAGAGCACGATTAGGAGGGTGTTTTTATTATGTTGCCTCTCCATGAGGTTTGAATTCGGTAAGATAGTGGCAAATTAGGTCGCCTTTCAGCAAACCAGATGATGACAGATTGTTTGCAAAACCTCTGCATCCTCATATTCCCAGCCAGAGATTTAGGAGCTGAAGCCAGATGCAGGCTTCTACAGTGGTGACAGGCATGGGCTTTGATGCTGGAGAGATGTGGCCTCTGGGCTACATTCCCCCACATGCTCATTGGGTGACCTTAAGCAAGTCACTTGACATCTAGTTGTAGGCCACCTCTTCTGTAAAATTGTGTCCTTTTGGGAATTAAGTGAGATAATATATTATGGGCTTATGGCCGTCATTCATCGACATTATCTAACACTTGTGCCAATACAATTTATCAAACTCATCATCCATGACACCTCTTCCAGGAAGCCTTTCTTAATATCCAAAGCCAGAAATGATTTTCCCACTCTGAGTTCTCTTTGTGCTTAATTTTTTATTAACAATTTTATTGAGACATGGTTTACATACCATAAAATTGGAGTTTTGTGTAATTTAACGGTTTTTAAAAGCTTACTGAGTTGTGAAATCAACACCATAATCCAACTTTAAAACAGTTTTATCATCCCAATAATATTCCTCATGCCTGTTTAGAGTTAATCTCCCTCCCACACACAGACCCATGGTATGTCCGGACAACAAAATACTATTCAGCAGTAAAAGGGAACATAATACTGATACGTGCAACAACATGCAAGAACCTTGAAAACATAATGCTAAGTGACACACACACACACACACATTGTATGATTCCAATTATATAAAATGTCCAGAAAGAGGTTTTCCATTTTACCCTCTTTTGACCTTTGATTACTTTGAGTCCCTTTTTCCTTTTAATTGATTTGAAGGAGGGAAGTCAAATTCATCACTATTTCCCCCATGACACCTAATGAAATGCCTTGTAAAGTGCTCAATTTTTTTTTTTTTTTTTTTTTGCGGTACGCGGGCCTCTCACTGCTGTGGCCTCTCCCGTTGCGGAGCACAGGCTCCGGACGCGCAGGCCCAGCGGCCATGGCTCACCGGCCCAGCCGCTCTGCGGCATGCGGTATCTTCCTGGACCGGGGCACGAACCCGTGTCCCCTGCATCGGCAGGCGGACCCTCAACCACTGCGCCACCAGGGAAGCCCTCAACTAATTTTTAACATCTGTTGAAAATTTAGATCAACAGGAAACCAGCTAAGCTTTGTTACCTATAGAAGCAGCGTTAGTGCTGCATTTATGGGTATACCCTTTTTTTTTCTTTTTTTTGCGGTATGCGGGCCTCTCACCGCTGTGGTCTCTCCCGTTGCAGAGCACAGGCTCTGGACGCACAGGCTCAGCGGCCATGGCTCACAGGCCCAGCCGCTCTGCAGCATGTGGGATCTTCCCGGACCAGGGTACGAACCCGTGTCCCCTGCATCAGCAGGCGGACTCAACCGCTGCGTCACCAGGGAAGCCCTGGGTATACCCTTTTAACATCAAGAAGGAGCACTGGTTTTCCACTGAAGGTCACCTCCTGGAGGAAGGACTAATAGTGGGACTATTAACCCAGAAGCTGGGAACTATGCCCATTTCTTGGGGTACCACTGTTGTAGATAGCTACCATTTCTGGAGCTCTTCCCACATATCAGGAAGCGTTGGGTGATTTCCCTTCTGTTTTAACTCTTATGACAGCCTATGAGGTAGGTATTATTACTGTTATTACTGTTCCCATATTGCTGGTGAGGAAAGTAAGGTTTAGAGAGGTTAAAGAATCTGCCCCAAATCACACAGTCGATAGGTATGGAGACAGACAGACATGACTTAACCAACTACGGCAGCTGTTGTTTCCTTAACTCCCCACAAAAAGGTAAGGAAATGATGCCGGACTAGTCACAATGGCCAAGACATGGAAACAATGGCATACTACTCGGCCATAAAAAAGAAAGAAACAATGCCATTTGCAGCAACATGGATGGACCTAGAGATTATCATACTAAGTGAGCTAAGTCAGAAGGAGAAAGACAAATACCATATGAAACCGCTTATATGTGGAATCTAACATATGGCACAAATGAACCTATCTACAAAACACACTCAGAGACATAGAGAACAGACTTGTGGTTAACAAGGGGGAGGGATGGAGTGGGAGTTTGGGATTAGCAGAAGCAAAATATTACATATAGAATGGATAAACAACAAGGTCCTACTGTATAGCACAGGGAACTATATTCAGTATTCTGTGATAAACCATAATGGAAAAGAATATGAAAAAGAATGTATATCTATGTATAACTGAACCACTTTGCTGTACAGCAGAAATTAATACAACATTGTAAATCAACTATACTTGAATAAAATAATTTTTTAAATGCAAAAAAGAAAAAAAAAGAAGAAAGAAAATGGTACTAGAAAAAGCACTTTCCCAGAATTAAAAATCTATCCATGACTTATTGGTAAAAAAACAAACACAAACCAAAAAACAATAGTAATATCTAATGCTTATATAGTGTTTACCTTGAGCAGGCTTTATTCTAATGCTTTATAAATATTAGCTGTTTAATCCTCATGGCAACTCTGTGAGATGAACACTGCTGTTATCTGTACTTTAAAGATAAGGAAACTTAGGCACAGAGACATTCAGTCACTTTCCCAAGTTTTGATCTCTAGGAAATGAGAGCATTGAGGTTTGAACCCAGGCAGTCTGGTTCTAAAGTGTGTATCCTATCTTGTCCTCTTAAACAATAAGCACTTCAAGAGTGGCATTCACACCCCTTGTTCCTCAATCCAAGCACAGGGCATGACCCCATATAGACAATGAATACTTGGGAAATTTTCCTAGAAAAACATTGTGAAAGGGCAACTATTCACATGGGAGGCAATGAAGATGGCATCCTCTGGGCATCCCTATGTAGAGCCTAGAGGGCTGAAATGAGTCCAGCGGGTGGGAAAGAATGTGCTGATCCTAGAAATCAGGAGACTCAGCTTCTACATTTAGTCTTGGCACTAACTTGCTCTTCATCCTTCATTTACCATTCTTTTATTCAACACATGTTAATTCAGCACCTACTATGTTCCAGGCACTGATCTAGGTCCTGGGGATACAGTTGTGTGCAAGACAGACCTGATCTCTGCTACTTGCAAAGGAAGAACAAACAATAATTTAGTAATCACAAGGGTGATGAAGGTTATGAGAGGGCAAATATTGATGACTAGAGGGTGAAAGCAAGTGAATCTCCCTGGCCAAGGGCTCCAACAAAGTCCTTTATGAGGAAGTGGCTTTCAGATGAGGCCTTAAGGAGAGCAAAAGAGGGTCAGAGTGAAGATGAGGGGAGTGTGGTCCAAGCCCAGAAAATCAAAGGGACCCCATGCCAGGTCTAATTGTTTATGTCCTATTAACAATACTGCTGGTCATTAAGTGGAACCCTAAAAAAAAGATAGTGCATGTGTTTATTCTGTGAAAAAATGAAGAAATAAAGGATCTTTTCTTTATTATCTGCACATACAAATATTAAAAAGCTGCAAATCACAGTAGTTAAGACCTTCATGGACTTGGGCTTGAATTTCATCTCTTAATGTTAACCACTTTTCTTCTCTGAGCTCCTTTATAACAACTGCAATCTAGAAGCCAGGTTAGAACTATATGGTTTCTTCCAGTTTGGTAATCTAAAAAATCTTATGTCTCTAACTAATCACTTAACTACACCCAGTGAGGTCTCTCTTGGATCCGCAGCTCAGATTTCATTCTCCCCCTGCTGCTCTAAAATCACTTTGTGATTTTAGATATTTTATCTAAATTGGCTATAATTCTAAGCAACATCTAGGCACTAAAGTGTTGTTTGTAGGTCAGGCCTCCATCCTGAAGCAACATGGTGCCTAATCAGTAGAGCCATCACCTGTAATTCCCTAATGGCCTTATCTTCTATAATTCCCACCACATTGCAATGGATTCTGGAACAAGGACAGAAATTACATGAATATAGATAGATATAGATATAGATATAGATATAGATATAGATATAGGCTATATACTCATACATACATATATATATATCTCCATACACACACACGTATATATATTGACATTACATGTATAAAATGAGAAATATATGTAGGCTCATTATAGAGTTAATAAACCACTTGAATTTTTCATCCATTCTGTCTGTGAGATCTAACCATGTTTTGGAAGTTGATCAGATGAGGCTTAGACAATGGCAAGAGATGTAGAGATGCTCATTTATCTTTCACAGAAGCCTAGATGGCTATGAGCCCAAGCTGTTGGTTGTTCATGGTCACCTGGAAGTTTCCAAATTACTCACCCAAATGTGTTTGGACCATGGAAATCTTCATCTATAGTTCAGCAAGCAAGACACTTGGGACTTGGGATACTCAAAGCCAGCCAAGCAGTAGAGCCAGGCTCTGGGTTATTGTACAATAACAAAGGGTCCAGGCCAATAACGGAAGCACAAGAAGTAGGACCTGACCCTTGGGTCAAAAGCTCCAGGTAAGTTGGCTGATTTTCAGAATTGCAGTTCATTCTTTGCAGAGAGAGAGAGAAAGCTTAGACACAAATGGTGAGAGAAGAGTCTAGATAGTAAAGCAGACCACACAGGGACCTTGCAGGAGACCATGTCTCAGAAGCTATGTGGATACAGGTTCCTCTCCATGTCTGCAAATACCAGTTCTCTACCATAAAAAAAGTGAAAAAATAAATCAACAACTGAAAACATTTCTGCAACATGAATAACCAAGGAAGAATCCATATCACCTACAAATCAAATAGAAAAAGAAAAAAACTACACAATAGAAAAATGAACTTTGAAAGGGAAGGAAATACAAATAGCCCATAAATATACTATTTTAACATCATTTTTAATCAGGAAATTTATTGAGATAATTTTCTACCTCATGAGACTGGCAACATTGAAAAAAGAAGTCTAATATTATCATGGCATGTTGAGGATGTGGAACAATAGGACTTCTCGTTCATGGCTAGTGGGCGTGTAAACTGTTACACCCACTTAGGAAAGGGTCTATCCTTACACGATAGAGTTAAACATGCATACTGTCAAGGCTGAGCAATTCCATTTGTAGGTGTTCATTCTAGAGGAACTTTTGCATATCTGTACTGGGAGAGAAGTTCAATAACGTTCTACAGCAGCAGCATTTGTAATAACAAAAGAATAAATATTCCAAGTGCCCATCTTCAAAGGAATGTATATATAAATTATGGTGCATTTGTACAGTAGAATGCTATGCAGCCATCAGAATGAATGAATTACAAAGCAGCATGCATAGATCTTAAATTATAATTTTAAGCATAAAAAGTAAGTTATAAAAGAATGCATTCCCTATGATTCTTTGTATATTATCTAAAACAGGCAAAAGTAGTGTTTGGGAATGCATACCTCTGTGGAAAATCTATAGAGTAAAGCAAAGAATGAATAACAGAAAATCTGAAGAGCATTTTCCTCTAAAAAGGAAAAAAAAAGGTGATCAGAAAGGGACACAGGGATGACTTTCATAGTTCTGATAATGTTTCACATTCTATTTCTCAAGCGAAGTCATAGATACATAGGTAGTTGTTTAAATGTTATTTGAAAATACACACATCCTTCTCACATACTTGTATAAAAAGATATATTTAATAAGTAAAAGATAATTTAAAATGAAATACAGTTATGAGGCAGTAAGACTATTTCCAAACTGTCATCAAGATGACTGTTGTATAGTACCTGCCAAGGAAGGAGACTGGCTTTAAAATGTATCTCATAATGACAACCAGGAGAAGATGGACAAGGTGAGATTTATCCCACAGTGTTATGTGGACATCCAGCAATTCCTCTTTTTTTTTTTTTTTTTGCAGTACGCGGGTCTCTCACTGTTGTGACCTCTCCCGTTGCTGAGCACAGGCTCCAGACGCGCAGGCTCAGCGGCCATGGCTCACGGGACCAGCCGCTCCGCAGCATGTGGGATCCTCCCGGACCGGGGCACGAACCCGTGTCTTCTGCATCGGCAGGCGGACTCTCAACCACTGCGCCCCCAGGGAAGCCCTGTATCCAATTTTGACTCCACAACTTCCTGGTCCTTACTCAGTTCAATTACTTCTACATTTCAGTTGATAACACCTACTTTATAAAATTTTAAGAAGATGATATAATGAGTTGATGTCTACGAAACACCATTGTCAAATACATAGCAGGAGCTCAATCAATATAATTTTATTCTTTCATATGGGGAACACAGCTTCACTCCACAGTTTGGACAGTGTGGTATGATGTAATAAATATTTATTTGGACACAACCTGGGTTTTATTCTATTACCTCATCCACTGAGTATTTGATTTTTTTTTTTTTTTTTTCCTGCGGTATGCGGGCCTCTCACTGCTGTGCCCTCTCCCGTTGTGGAGCACAGGCTCCGGACGCACAGGCTCAGCGGCCATGGCTCACGGGCCCAGCCACTCCGCGGCATGTGGGATCTTCCCAGACCGGGGCACGAACCCGTGTCCCCTGCATCGGCAGGCGGACTCTCAACCACTGCGCCACCAGGGAAGCCCTGAGTATTTGATTTTTAACAAAACTTATTAGACCCTTATTTTTCAATATGCAAAATTAGTTTCATTGTATATCATATAGGTGGTGACAATGATTAGATATAATTTGTCCAAAGACTCTGATATATAGTAGGTGTTCACTAAATAGAAGCTATCATTTATTTATTTATTTATTTATTTTCAGATTTCATTAAAGCTTTATTTCTTTTTTTTTAATTTTTTTTATTTTTTTGCTTTATAACAAATTTAATCAGTTATACATATACATATGTTTCCATATCCCCTCCCTTTTGCGTCTCCCTCCCACCCTCCCTATCCCACCCCCCCAGGCGGTCACAAAGCACCGAGCTGATCTCCCTGTGCTATGCGGCTGCTTCCCACTAGCTATCTACCTTATGTTTGGTAGTGTATATATGTCCATGCCGCTCTTTCACTTTGTCATAGCTTACCCTTCCCCCTCCCCATATCCTCAAGTCCATTCTCTAGTAGGTCTGTGTCTTTATTCCTGTCTTACCCCTATGTTCTTCATGACATTTTTTTTTCTTAAATTCCATATATATGTGTCAACATACAGTATTTGTCTTTCTCTTTCTGACTTACTTCACTCTGTATGACAGACTCTAGGTCCATCCACCTCATTACAAATAGCTCAATTTCATTTCTTTTTATGGCTGAGTAATATTCCATTGTATATATGTGCCACATCTTCTTTACCCATTCATCCGATGATGGACACTTAGGTTGTTTCCATCTCTGGGCTATTGTAAATAGGGCTGCTATGAACATTTTGGTACATGTCTCTTTTTGAATTATGGTTTTCTCAGGGTATATGCCCAGTAGTGGGATTGCTGGGTCATATGGTAGTTCTATTTGTAGTTTTTTAAGGAACCTCCATATCGTTCTCCATAGTGGCTGTACCAATTCACATTCCCACCAGCAGTGCAAGAGTGTTCCCTTTTTTCCACACCCTCTCCAGCATTTATTGTTTCTAGATTTTTTGATGATGGCCATTCTGACTGGTGTGAGATGATATCTCATTGTAGTTTTGATTTGCATTTCTCTAATGAGTAAAGATGTTGAGCATCCTTTCATGTGTTTGTTGACAGTCTGTATATCTTCTGTGGACAAATGTCTATTTAGGTCTTCTGCCCATTTTTGGATTGGGTTGTTTGTTTTTTTGTTATTGAGCTGCATGAGCTGTTTATAAATTTTGGAGATTAATCCTTTGTCAGTTGCTTCATTTGCAAATATTTTCTCCCATTCTGAGGGTTGTCTTTTGGTCTTGTTTATGGTTTCCTTTGCTGTGCAAAAGCTTTTAAGTTTCATTAGGTCCCATGTGTTTATTTTTGTCTTTATTTCCATTTCTCTAGGAGGTGGGTCAAAAAGGATCTTGCTGTGATTTATGTCATAGAGTGTTCTGCCTATGTTTTCCTCTAAGAGTTTGATAGTGTCTGGCCTTACATTTAGGTCTTTAATCCATTTTGAGCTTATTTTTGTGTACGGTGTTAGGGAGTGATCTAATCTCATACTTTTACATGTCCCTCTCCAGTTTTCCCAGCACCACTTATTGAAGAGACTGTCCTTTCTCCATTGTACATTCCTGCCTCCTTTATCAAAGATAAGGTGACCATATGTCCGTGGGTTTATCTCTGGGCTTTCTATCCTGTTCCATTGATCTATATTTCTGTTTTTGTGCCAGTACCATACTGTCTTGATTACTGTAGCTTTGTAGTATAGTCTGAAGTCAGGGAGCCTGATTCCTCCAGCTCCATTTTTCTTTCTCAAGATTGCTTTGGCTATTTGGGGTCTTTTGTGTTTCCATACAAATTGTGAAATTTTTTGTTCTAGTTCTGTGAAAAATGCCAGTGGTAGTTTGATAGGGATTGCATTGAATCTGTAGATTGCTTTGGGTAGTAGAGTCATTTTCACAATGTTGATTCTTCCAATCCAAGAACATGGTACATCTCTCCATCTATTTGTATCATCTTTAATTTCTTTCATCAGTGTCTTATAATTTTCTGCATACAGTTCTTTTGTCTCCTTAGGTAGGTTTATTCCTAGATATTTTATTCTTTTTGTTTCAATGGTAAATGGGAGTGTTTCCTTGATTTCACTTTCAGATTTTTCATCATTAGTATATAGGAATGCCAGAGATTTCTGTGCATTAATTTTGTATCCTGCAACTTTACCAAATTCATTGAGTAGCTCTAGTAGTTTTCTGGTAGCATCTTTAGGATTCTCTATGTATAGTATCATGTCATCTGCAAACAGTGACAGCTTTACTTCTTCTTTTCCGATTTGGATTCCTTTTATTTCCTTTTCTTCTCTGATTGCTGTGGCTAAAACTTCCAAAACTATGTTGAATAAGAGTGGTGAGAGTGGGCAGCCTTGTCTTGTTCCTGATCTTAGTGGAAATGGTTTCAGTTTTTCACCATTGAGGACGATGCTGGCTGTGGGTTTGTCATATATGGCCTTTATTATGTTGAGGAAAGTTCCCTCTATGCCTACTTTCTGCAGGGTGTTTATCATAAATGGGTGTTGAATTTTGTCGAAAGCTTTCTCTGCATCTATTGAGATGATCATATGGTTTTTCTCCTTCAATTTGTTAATATGGTGTATCACGTTGATTGATTTGCATATATTGAAGAATCCTTGCATTCCTGGAATAAACCCCACTTGATCATGGTGTATGATCCTTTTAATGTGCTGTTGGATTCTGTCTGCTAGTATTTTGTTGAGGATTTTTGCATCTATGTTCATCAGTGATATTGGCCTGTAGTTTTCTTTCTTTGTGACATCCTTGTCTGGTTTTGGTATCAAGGTGATGGTGGCCTCGTAGAATGAGTTTGGGAGTGTTCCTCCCTCTGCTATATTTTGGAAGAGTTTGAGAAGGATAGGTGTTAGCTCTTCTCTAAATGCTTGATAGAATTCGCCTGTGAAGCCATCTGGTCCTGGGCTTTTGTTTGTTGGAAGATTTTTTATCACAGTTTCAATTTCAGTGCTTGTGATTGGTCTGTTCATATTTTCTATTTCTTCCTGATTCAGTCTTGGCAGGTTGTGCATTTCTAAGAATTTGTCCATTTCTTCCAGGTTGTCCATTTTATTGGCATAGAGTTGCTTATAGTAATCTCTCATGATCTTTTGTATTTCTGCAGTGTCAGTTGTTACTTCTCCTTTTTCATTTCTAATTCTGTTGATTTGAGTCTTCTCCCTTTTTTTCTTGATGAGTCTGGCTAATGGTTTATCAATTTTGTTTATCTTCTCAAAGAACCAGCTTTTAGTTTTATTGATCTTTGCTATCATTTCCTTCATTTCTTTTTCATTTATTTCTGATCTGATTTTTATGATTTCTTTCCTTCTGCTAACTTTGGGATGTTTTTGTTCTTCTTTCTCTAATTGCTTTAGGTGCAAGGTTAGGTTGTTTATTCGAGATGTTTCCTGTTTCTTAAGGTGGGATTGTATTGCTATAAACTTCCCTCTTAGAACTGCTTTTGCTGCATCCCATAGGTTTTGGGTCGTCGTGCCTCCATTGTCATTTGTTTCTAGGTATTTTTAAATTTCCTCTTTGATTTCTTCAGTGATCACTTCGTTATTAAGTAGTGTATTGTTTAGCCTCCATGTGTTTGTATTTTTTACAGATCTTTTCCTGTAATTGATATCTAGTCTCATAGCATTGTGGTCGGAAAAGATACTTGATACAATTTCAATTTTCTTAAATTTACCAAGGCTTGATTTGTGACCCAAGATATGATCTATCCTGGAGAATGTTCCATGAGCACTTGAGAAAAATGTGTATTCTGTTGTTTTTGGATGGAATGTACTATAAATATCAATTAAGTCCATCTTGTTTAATGTATCATTTAAAGCTTGTGTTTCCTTATTTATTTTCATTTTGGATGATCTGTCCATTGGTGAAAGTGGGGTGTTAAAGTCCCCTACTATGAGGGTGTTACTGTCGATTTCTCCTTTTATGGCTGTTAGTATTTGCCTTATGTATTGAGGTGCTCCTATGTTTGGTGCATAAATATTTACAATTGTTATATCTTCTTCTTGGATCGATCCCTTGATCATTATGTAGTGTCCTTCTTTGTCTCTTCTAGTAGTCTTTATTTTAAAGTCTATTTTGTCTGATATGAGAATTGCTACTCCAGCTTTCTTTTGGTTTCCATTTGCATGGAATATCTTTTTCCATCCCCTTACTTTCAGTCTGTATGTGTCTCTAGGTCTGAAGTGGGTCTCTTGTAGACAGCATATATATGGGTCTTGTTTTTGTATCCATTCAGCCAATCTGTGTCTTTTGGTGGGAGCATTTAGTCTATTTACATTTAAGGTAATTATCAATATGTATGTTCCTATTCCCATTTTCTTAATTGTTTTGGGTTCGTTATTGTAGGTCTTTTCCTTCTGTTGTGTTTCTTGCCTAGAGGAGTTCCTTTAGCATTTGTTGTAAAGCTGGTTTGGTGGTGCTGAACTCTCTCAGCTTTTGCTTGTCTGTAAACGTTTTAATTTCTCCATCAAATCTGAATGAGATCCTTGCTGGGTAGAGTAATCTTGGTTGCAGGTTTTTCTCCTTCATCACTTTAATTATGTCCTGCCACTCCCTTCTGGCTTGTAGAGTTTCTGCTGAGAGATCAGCTGTTATCCTGATGGGGATTCCCTTGTGTGTTATTTGTTGTTTTTCCCTTGCTGCTTTTAATATGATTTCTTTGTGTTTAATTTTTGACAGTTTGATTAATATGTGTCTTGGCGTATTTCTCCTTGGATTTATTCTGTATGGGCCTCTCTGTGCCTCCTGGACTTGATTAACTATTTCCTTTCCCATATTAGGGAAGTTTTCAACTATAATCTCTTCAAATATTTTCTCAGTCCCTTTCTTTTTCTCTTCTTCTTCTGGAACCCCTATAATTCGAATGTTGGTGCGTTTAATGTTGTCCCAGAGGTCTCTGAGACTGTCCTCTGTTCTTTTCATTCTTTTTTCTTTATTTTGCTCTGCAGCAGTTATTTCCACTATTTTATCTTCCACCTCACTTATCCGTTCTTCTGCCTCAGTTATTCTGCTATTGATCCCATCTAGAGTATGTTTTATTTCATTTATTGTGTTTTTAATCGATGCTTGATTCATCTTTAGTTCTTCTAGGTCCTTGTTAACTGTTTCTTGCATTTTGTCTACTCTATTTCCAAGATTTTGGATCTGGGAAATAGAATCTTGGATCATCTTTACCATCATTATTCTGAATTCTTTTTCAGGTAGACTGCCTATTACCTCTTCATTTGTTAGGTCTGGTGGGTTTTTATCTTGCTCCTTCTCCTGCTGTGTGTTTTTCTGTCTTCTCATTTTGCTTATGTTACTGTGTTTGGGGTCTCCTTTTTGCAGGCTGCAGGTTCATAGTTCCCGTTGTTTTTGGTGTCTGTCCCCAGTGGCTAAGGTTGGTTTAGTGGGTTGTGTAGGCTTCCTGGTGGAGGGGACTAGTGCCTGTGTTCTGGTGGATGAGGCTGGATCTTGTCTTTCTGGTGGGCAGGTCCACGTCTGGTGGTGTGTTTTGGGGTGTCTGCGGACTTTTTATGATTTTAGGCCACCTCTCTGCTAATGGGTGGCGTTGTGTTCCTGTCTTGCTAGTTGTTTGGCATAGGGTGTCCAGCACTGTAGCTTGCTGGTCGTTGAGTGAAGCTGGGTGCTGGTGTTGAGATGGAGATCTCTGGAAGATTTTCGCCGTTTGATATTATGTGGAGCTGGGAGGTCTCTTGTGGACCAGTGTCCTGAAGTTGGCTCTCCCACCTCAGAGGCACAGCACTGACTCCTGGCTCCTCAATTTGGGATGATTTGTTGTCTAGTCATGTATTCCACAGATGCAGGGTACATCAAGTTGATTATGGAGCTTTAATCCCCTGCTTCTGAGGCTGCTGGGAGAGGTTTCCCTTTCTCTTCTTTGTTCTCACAGCTCCTGGGTCTCAGCTTTGGATTTGGCCCCGCCTCTGCGTGTAGGTCGCCGGAGGGCGTCTGTTCTTCGCTCAGACAGGACAGGGTTAAAGGAGCAGCCTCTTCTGGGACTCTGGCTCACTCAGGCCGGGCGGGAGGGAGGGGCTGTGGTTCCATTGCTACTCCCGGCAACATACATTTCTTAATATAACAGAAGTTTCTCTGGATTCACTGCAGTAATGAGAGGAAGACTAAGAATAGTCTGACTTTGGGGTCTTCAAAAATTTTTATTATTCTTACTGAAAGACATGATGGGATAATTCAAGTCCTTTTTAAGTACATTTAGAGGTACATTTAGAAAAAATGATAAATAATTTAAATTAACTTGCCTCTTTTGGTTATAAATGAGGGAAACCCCAATGAACACTGACGTGAGCACCACACACCCCAAAATGTATTGTCTACATAATTGAGAAGGCTCAGCCATGGTTCAGTCTACATATTTAATCTGCACATCATCATGATGTCATCACACACATACTCTCTCCCGCCCTCCTCCTACCCATAGCTCTGCCTTCATCTATTTCAGCTTTTTTACTAGTTGAGTTATCCCCACAAGATGGCAAAGATGTCCACCAGTAGCTATAAGCTTACATCCTATCAGCTTAGCCACCTATGAAAAAGAGAATGTCACTTTCCCAACAGTGTTTGAAAATTAAATTAGTAGAGAAGAAGTAGATTATGAAGGGCTTTGTGTGCATGTCAAGGATTTTTGGCTTCATCATGAAAGCCATAGGGAACCATTGAAAATTTCCAAGTTGGTAATATTCTCTCTCCATAATAGACAATGTAAGAGGGTAGCAAGAGTAAAAGCATGGAGATGAGTTGGAAAATAGTTGCAGAAATTTAGGTGGGTCATTAGATCATGAACTATAATGATGGCAACAGAGACAGAGAGGAGAATTCTGAATCAAGAAATAGTTTTGAGGTCAAATTGATAGGATATGGCTACTTCTATGGGGAAGTGAAGCAGAAAGAGTGATTCAGGGTATTTCTAAATTGAGCAAATTAGATCTTAGTGGAGTTACTTGAAACTGGTAATCTAAGAAGAATGTCAGTAGGAGGAAGTGAGGAGTTCAATGGACAACTTGAGTATGACCTGTCTCCACAAGTAGAGATGCTCATAATTGGGAATATGTCCAGAGCATTGTAGAACTGTGGAGACCAGAGATACAGTGTGAAAAAGAATTGAAGACAGTTCTCAGAGTCACACTTCAAGTGGATAATTGACAAATTAGAACAAATTCAGGGAAGGAAGCCATGATGATGAGGTGCCTGAGAGTTATTATCAGGTGGCCAGGTATTTTATCTATCTGTTTCTTATTATTATGGTGAATAATTAAAGTATTTCAATGAGTGCAGGACTTTCTCAGCAGTACTAAATACTCAATGAAAGGAAATTGTTATTAAGAATCAAAGAAGGAAAGAGTTGGGCTTCCCTGGTGGCGCAGTGGTTGAGAGTCCGCCTGCCGATGCAGGGGACATGGGTTCGTGCCCCGGTCCGGGAAGATCCCAGATGCCACGGAGCGGCTGGGCCCGTGAGCCATGGCTGTTGAGCCTGCGCATCCGGAGCCTGTGCTCCACGGAGGGAGAGGCCTCAACAGTGAGAGGCCCACGTACCGCAAAAAAAAAAAAAAAAAAGGAAAGATTTGCTTGGCTCTAAAAAACAAATAATATGGCAGCTGGTAACGGATCAAGTGATAACACTAATGCAGTTATATGTATATCAAATCATCCTGTTGTACACCTTAAATATATTACAATTTTGTCAATTATACTTCAATAAAGCTGGAGAATTATCTTAAAAGTCATTAAAACTATTTCCAAGGGATAGAAAAAGAAATTCTCTGCCTACCATAAAAGGGCACCCTGAGAACACTCCCCACGACTTAAATAACCCTGCTCATGCCCTTTGGGATTTTGTAGAAACATATTTCAAAGGTGAAAGAAAAGCAATATCTAACAATGTGCATTAGACCCAGAGAAAATTGAAAAATATAATGTCAATTGCCCTCTATTTGCAACTGAATACCTTCTGCATAAGCCTTGTGAGGCTTGTCAGGCTAATGAAATTTGGGACTTGATCGCATTTCTATAGAAAATGAATCGGAGATTAGACTCACTGAAATTTTAGTACTGGGAAATGCCTTAGAGATGTTTGATACAACCCACTTACTTTAGAAATGTGGAAGTGAAACCCAGAGAAGTCAAATGACATCCTCAAACCCTTGAAGCTAGTTTTAGTAAAAGAGTAACTGCTAGAACCAAGTCAACTTGGAGATGTCTGTTCTCTTTCACTCTGTAGAAAATACACCACTGCTGTTGGTGTTGACCCACAGGAATGGGATACCCTTCCAATGAGGGTCACACACGAAAAAGAGGATAATGATTTGATCTATTTGTAAAGGGTTAGCTTTCCTTTTCTCAGTTTGCAGAGAAATATGAAGCATTCAAGTTTTCTCTAAAAATCAGTAATAGGAAACACACTCTTTTCGTAAGCAAGCATTTAAGAACTTGTTTGGGCCCCTGAGAAAGGCAGAGACCAAGAAGAGAAGACAGAAAATCAGAGAAAGAAAAAGATACATGTTAGGATGTAATAAGGAATAGGAAAGGTAGAAGAGGAAGAGGGGAAAAAGTAAAAAAATAAGTAGAAAAGAGCAATAAGAGAAGAAGAGAGGAAGTAATAGAAAGAAAAAGGGGAAAACTCAAACGGAAACCATTAATCCCAATATTAGGAAGAAAGTGAACAGATAAGGTGAAGCATACTCCAGAATCAGAGAAAGAGCACATTGGTGTACGAGATGCACTTACTGGATCCTGTAATATTGTATTAAGAGTTATTGCTTGGCCATACATTAGAGAAATGACATTAGAGAAAATCATGGCCTGTTAACACTATCCTTTGGACAGTATTTTCTATTTATCATTAAGAACAACAGTATCTACCATTTTTAAAGCTCCTACTGTGTACCAGGTGCTCCACAAGGGTCAGTGCTAACCTTCAGAACATGTGAGTATTATCATGTTTCCTGACAGAAAGCGAAGGTCTTGAGAAGTAACTTGCCCAAGTTCACCAGGAAACAACTTTCTTCTATTCATTTAAAAGTGTTGTTATATGAGGAATAAGGCTAGTTTCTCCCCAAATAAATCAAGAAGATTTTACAAGTTATAAAGTAAGAACTTTGATTTTAGAAATCCTTTTGTTCTGTAATTCAGCACCAAAAACAATTCTCAGAACATTTTGAGCATTCAAACCACATTTGTTGAATGAATAAGTAAGTGGACGGATGGGTGGATCCACCAGTATTTGTTGAGAATTATGTCTCCCATACTGGACACTGAAGATACAGAGGTGACTAGATATGTAAGCAATTATAAGATATTTTGATGAAAGTTGAGGCTGTAATTAGAAAAACCAAGTAAACCAAACAAAGATGCAGTTTCTAGGGTCCTAGACCCTGAATTTTAATTTCTTGGAGGTGGGAGGATTAGTAATCTGTAGTGTAAAAATTTCCCCAGGTGACTCTTATACACATTAGAGAATCAGAATATCTTGGGTTACTGTCTGTGTCTTCCTTTGCTGGTCAGCTAGGGCTTGCTGGATATTTGATAAATTGCAGAAAACCAATGACAAAATTGTAGGGGTGAGAATTGCCCAGTGTACTGAGGACAGCCCTGGTTGCGATTTTCTTTTTCAAGATGACCCTTGAACAAGAATTCCTAATGTAATTACCGTAATCATTAATTAGAAACTTTCTCTCTGCAGGGCACTGGGCTTAGATCATTCATTCAAACAGCATCTCATTACATTCTCACCACAACAGGAGGAGGTCAACATTCTTAGTATACTCTTGTTAGAAATGGGGAAAGTGAGGCTCCAAGAGCTTAAGAAACATGTCCAAGGTCACCCAGCTAGGTCTGAGACAGCCAGAATTCAAATCCAGGTCTGACTAGCTGGAACTCTCCATCAGCAATTACTATGATCCTTTATCAACCACATTTTTGTTTATTCTGCTCCCAGTCTCTCACCTGCCTGGATTTCCAAATTTTCCCTGGTTGTCATACAACAAGCCTCCCCAGGAAACTTTTTCCCCCAGGCTAACTATGACCTTTAGCTCCTGATAAGATGTGCTAAGGTATCTCTGCTTTGGGGTGAAGCTAGACTAACAGCAGAAATTGGGAGGCTAATTAGGAAGTTGTAGGATCATAGGTAAGTTTTGTAACTGCAGACAAGCTCTCGGTTATTTAATCTGCCAAATAGGGATATTGAAGTATACCTTGCTAGGCTGTTGTGGGAATGAACCAAATAACATAAATAAAGAAACTTGCACATGTCCGTCAGGGCTCTGACAGATATTAATTCCCTCCCCTTCTCCGACTGCTGGAGCTGAACTTTGCACTAAATCTGAGTGGCAGAAAGTTCTGTTGTCACCAGGAATTAGCTTGTGAGTGCAAGAAGATTCATGCTCATAGAATGCTTTCAGATCTATTTTAAGGGCATTAAAGACAATGACCTTCCTCTCATCCATCTATATCCCCGCCCCCATCACAGTGCCTGGGGCTGTGTCTGGCATATAACAAGTATCAAATGAATATGTGAATGAAAGACTTTCCTATGAAAACATGGCAAGCCTGGTCACATTCACCATCTATCTTAAGTCTCCTTGCAAGTGTGGAGAGTTTAGCCTAGAGGTTTAAAGCATGGAGGCTAGAGTCAGACCACTTGGGATTAAACCCTTTCTCCTCCACTTACTATCTGTGTGACCTGGAGGAAGTTACATAACGCCTGTGTCTCAGTTTCCTCATCTGTAAAATGGGGAGGAGATACCAACCAACATCATAGTGTTGTCATGACAACATAGTGAATTAATATATATTAAGTGTTTAGAACGCTGCCTGGCAGATGGTACATGTGATAAAAAGTCAGTTATTATCATTGTTATAATCATCCCATCTTACGGATGAGAAAGCTAAGGCTCAAATGATTTGTCTGCAGTCGTAAAGTAGCTCTGTGGCATGACTGCTGTCTTGGACATCTAGCCATAGGCTCTGGCCATTAATGTGGGCTTCTCAAGTTTTCCCTTGGGATTGGAGAAGTGCTGCGGAGGGTGGAAGGCAGGAAAGGAGAGCAAAAGTCAAGCATTTTCCAGAAGGGATCAGCTTACCCCTTATCCCTGGGGAGCTTATAGCTCTCCCCATCTTCCTCGACCTCCTACCCCCATACGTACATTTCAAGCTGCTAGTCTCATAGTCTGCAAGCAACGGGATGCCAAACACCCATTGAAAGAAATGCCCTGCGCTAAGCACCCATGGTCTCAACACAGCTTTTTTAAAAACTAAGTCGCAAATCATAACGCTCACTGGGGAAGACTTGCTTTCCTCCCAATTACAGTTAATAGAAGAAAATTAATGTAGCAATGAATGTGGCTGTTCTTACAGCCCAATGTAATATGTGCAGGGACACAGCTCCCATTATAACCACGGCCTGATGACAGAACCAGGGCCTAGCGCTTAGCAAAGTTTTGCTTTTCCTGTGTTTAAACTCTCAGGTCATAACTTACTTAAGAAACACACAAAAGAAGAGATTATTTAACATTTTAGAGGTTCCCATGAGCCATAAATCATTTTCCCACATGCCATATTTGTTGAAAAGGACAGGATACATTCAATTTTACAGTATATTAAACTTCATCTAATTTGAACGTAAGAACAGGCCAGCAAAATAAATGACCAATTTCTGAAGCAGAAATTACCATTTGGTTGGTGCCATTACAGAGCTGCTGGTATTTTATCATGTTCTTAACATAACATTGCTTGTCTAGCGATGCATAGTTATAATGCTATTCCAAATTAGAAGGCGGTGAAAGAGAAGTGCATGCGTTTTTTTTTTAACAGGCGTCATTTGTCAGATGTTATTCGGAGGACTTTGTGCTGATGATAATATGCAGATTAAAGGAGAAGCAAATCGGGGGAAAAAGGAGCCGCCGCCAGGAGGAAAGAAGTCCCCTCTCTTGGGCTTCTAGGAGCTCCAGCTGTCAGGGAGAGAGCGATGGCCAGGTGGCCACAGCCCCCAGACACAAATAACAGTAATTAATTTGCCCTGACAACTTCCAGGGAAAGGAAGTTGGTGGTGTTCGACAAAAAGAAAAATGCTACCCGGAATTCCAATGTGGGGTCTTAGCCTGTACAGTAACAACCTGTAATAAACACTGCCAGGTTGCCGTGTCATCTACGAAACGTTTCACATCCATTATCAGGCGGGATGGGCAAAGGAAGCCCCAGAGGTCGTCACCTCGTTTCCTGGTTAAACCTGTGTTAGAGGGGATCAGACCTAGGGTTGACAAAGTAAAGGAACTTGCTGGAGTGGTCACAGCTAGGAAAGGCAGAGCAGGGATGCAAAACCAGGCTGATCAGGCTCTATTCATCAATTTAGCCATTCATTCGACAAATGGTAAGCTGCCAGGCTCTGTGCCAGGTGTATGAATAATACAGAGCTTGGACCCCGACTTTCTGGAAAGCTCATGGTCTAAGGAGGCCTAAGCTGAGCACATGAGTTAAATGAATGGATTTGGAATTAAACTGCCTGGGTTTGAAACCCAGTTTGTCACTTAAAAGCTGTGTGACCTTAAGCAGATTACTTAACCTCTCTGTGACTCACTTTTCTTCTCTGTAAAGAGGACATACTAGTAGCACCTACAGCACAGACTCATGAAAGTGAAATCAGTTAAGCTGCACCTGGACAGCGCCCAGCTCACTGTTACTAATTATCTGCTTTACGTCCAACCTGTAAACTCTCTGTCACTGGCTAATCCAAGTCACCGTCATCTCTCACCTGGAGTTCTCTGCCTCTGACCTGGTCTTCCAGGCTCCTCCGGTCAATTTTGCATAGAAAAACCCCGGGGGAAATTTGTGGAGAGAAAATCCGATCATGCTGTGCCCTCTTCCCATTTCCCTTTGGATGAAGTTCAAACTCCTTATCCTGGCTAAAAAAAGGTCTCCACAGTCAGACCCCTGTTCATCTCTCCAACATCTTTCTCTCACTACCCGCCCTCTCTAATCTATTCTGTTCTCCACCATACTGAATGACTAATCACTCCAGAGTTTTCTAACCCATCTCCCATTTCTTTTACTTTGCAAAAGACAATCTCTCTTCCTAAAAGTCTCATTCATGTTTAAGCTTAAGGAGCCCCTCCTCTGGAAAGCCAACCCTCATGCTCAAGACTAGCTTAGATGCTGCCATCTTTGCTCCCTGAATTTGGTTCCTGGACCCAATTCCGTGTGTGTGGGAAAGCTTCCTCATACCAACCAGCAATTCTCAGATACCAGCAGGGTGTCCAAGAATTCAACTCAACGCAACTCAGTTCTGATGCTATTTACGCAGAGATAGATTCCACAGGTTAAGGGCTCAGTCCCACAAGACCACCCTCAACTTCAGATGCCAATCGTCAGTCCAGGTTGTCACCTGTAATTGATCCCCTCCTTGGGTTCTATTAATTTGTTAGAACAGCTCACAGTACTCAGGAAACCCATTTACTCACTAGATTATCAATTTATTACAAAGGACATTAAATGATATAAATCAACAGCCAGATGAAGAGATACACAGGGTGAGGTCCTGAACAAAGGAGCCTCTGTCCTCATGGATCTTGGGACTTAATACAGTGGCACTGAGGCAGGAGATAGATGGGCCCCAGGCTGAGCAGCTGGAGTTTGTCCCCCGTGGACAGATACGCCGGAATATCTGGAGCAAGAAAAGAGCTGAGCCCTGCCCAGATAAAAGACAGAGACCACATAGTTCTCATTCTCGAGGTCAAGGAGACCTTCCCGAGTATACATGGGCAGAAAGCCTCCTTGGAGGTCAAAAAGGGAGCGATGTCAACCTTGCCATAGGCCTCTTCACTAGAACCCATCTTGGCTAAAAGATGTGCACAAACGCATGGGAGCATCCTGAGATAAACCAAATACGGACTCAAAACCAGGCAAAGCAAGATGATTGGCCAAAGGAAACCTGGAAGAAAGGCCCCATATAAGTGATTCAAACTACCACGTGGGCACAACTTTCTCTCTGAGTCCACCCGTGTATCTATGTATCCACACGTACTCTTTTCCCTCCTAATAAACACTTTACTTGTTTCACTACTTTCCATTTCTTTGTGGAAATTCATTTTCTGCAAAGCCGAAGGACCAGAGGCCTTGTCACTGGCCACTGTTCCTGGGGGTCTAGTGGCTCTCACTGAAGCAGCCTGACTTCAATCTCTGGCTGGGGAAATGAAATCATGCTTCAAGCCACTGCAGGCCTAGGCCACTTGAGATCAGCACATGGAAGGGTTCTGGTTTCCCAACCTGGAAAGTCTCAGAACCCCTGCTTTCAGGTGTTTATGGAGGCTTCATTATATAGGCATGATTTGATTAACTCATTGGCCATTGGTGATTGTTTCAATATCTAACCCCTCTCCCCTCCCCGGAATTCAGGGGGTGGAACTGAAACTTCCAATGCTCTATTCACAGTTGGTTCCCTTGGCAACTAGCCTCCAGCCTCAGGTGCTTTCCAAAAGTCACCTTCAGGACATAAACCCAGCTGTGGTGGAAAGGGGCTTGTTATGAATAACAAAACACCCATTTCACTTTTATGGCTCTGAAGTGTTTTCAGGAACTGAGGACAAGAGACCAAATATATTAATAAAAGATGCTCCCATTGTTCTTATCACTCAGGAAATTCCAAGGGTTTTGGGAGCTGTGAGCCAGGAAGTGTGGATGAAAACCAAATACATATGACAAATATATTTTGGTCATCTGAATGACCAAATAAGTGTATTTCTCATAAATCACAATACCACACTCCCATGACACCTTGTTTCCCTTATCATACCTCTTCTTATACCATAATAAAATTATTGGCTGTCTTGTTTATTCCTCCCAATGGAGTATGGGTATCAATAGAGTCGGGACTGTGTCTTTCAAGTTCTCCACTTATATCCTAAGTACCAAGCACAGGACCTGGCACAGAGCAAGTTCGCAATACTTATTCGTTGAGTAAATGATTGAATAAATGAGACCCAGCAGCCTCTGAGCTTGGACCTTGACCTCATCCTCTGTAACACCCACAGTAAGGTGAGAAGGGGCTCAGGGCTTGTGCTGTGCCAAGGTGTGCCAGGCTGAATCAGGGGTCCCTGCAAGCCTCGGATTTATGCCTCCCAGATCACATAAATCATCATGCGGCAATCTGGCTCCCAAGATGGGGAACCTCCTAAGCTCATAGCTCTCTGCAAAGGAGCCACTGGAATTAGGCATAAATCCACTTCTTGATTGAATAAGCAAACACCCCACTGCTCAAAATGATTTACTAAATTACAATGAACAATGGCAGGCTTGGGAGATGCGAGCATGGACCTGCTTAGCAAGCAGACCTCCTCTAACCATATGGCTTCCTCTGCCTCTGCCTCTGCCTCCCCTATCCCCCATAACCATCATTCTATTGGCTACTTCTTAATGTTAGATTATTTTAGATGTCTTATATAAGAGGAATCATGCAGTACCTATCCTTCTGTGACTGACTTATTTCACTTAGCATGATGTCTTCCAGGTCCATCATGTTTGTTGTTTTTCTTTCTCTACTACTTGCATGAGTCAGGATAGGGTAGGTTATGCTGAAGTGACAATACCCCATATCTCAATGGCTTAATATAACAGAAGCTCTTCTATTTTTTGCTCAACCTCCACATTTAATATAGTCAAGCTCCAAGTCTTTACTCCACATAGACACTCAGGCACTTAGGCTGACAGTCTCTGCCCTTCTGTAGGGCATCATTTGGAACACAGGGTCATCTTGATCACTAGGCAGGAAAATAGAGAGAATGGAAAGTTTAGCACTGGCAATTGATGGCTTGACTTAGAGGTACACCTGACCCTTCTGCTCCCAAGCCACTTGATAGGACATAATTAGTCATGTGGTCCCACATCCCCACAACAGGATTCAGAAGTACAGTCTTCTGTGTGCCCTAAAGGATATAACATTTTATTGATGAGTACTGCACAACATGCTTCTCCCCCTCTTCTTGTTCTCCTTCACTTACAGAGGTGAAACAAAGCACACATGATCCCTGCACTCAAGAAGCTTACTTTATGATTAGGGACACATATATTAATTCAATAAGTGTGCGAGTAAACCAGTGTCCAGTTCTGTGAAAGATAAACAAATGGCTTTATGAAAATCTATAACAGAAGTGTGATCTAACCTGGTAATAAGGGAAAGCTTTTGTTCAAGTTAAATTTTTTATGGTAAGCCACAGAATCCAACTCTGGCCAAATTAAATAGAGAAGGAATGTAATCAGAGGATATTGGGTAGATCAGAGAAGTGAATCTACACAAGCCCTGATTCTTTCCATTTGAAATCTGGGACACATACTTTTGTTTGGCAAAATAATGTCTCTTTTCTGGCTCAAAGAAATTCTGGAAACAAAAGTATCTGGCTTTTACAGATGCCTAAAAAGAGTGACAAGTGTCCATTGCAGCTACTCTGAGAAAGTAAGAGTGGAGCTGAGATTTAAAGGAATAACAGGAGCTAACAAAAGGAATAGGAAAGGGAGCAATAATCTTATACTTTCCTGTCCCCATCTAAAAAATACAATTACATACAAAAGTAGAGAAGATAATATAAAGAAACTCCATGTACCCATCACTTTGCTTCAACAATAATGAACTCCACATTGTTTCATTTATACCCTCATCCACTTTTCCCTGCATATGTATAATTATAATATATATACATATCCCAGACATCATGCAAATAGTTTATTTGTATATATATTATTTATTTTGATATCTTTATTGGAGTATAATTGCTTTACAATGTTGTGTTAGTTTCTGCTGTACAACAAAGTGAATCAGCTATATGTGTACTGATATAGAGCCATATCCCCTCCCTCTTGAGCCTCCCTCCCACCCTCCCTATCCCACCCCTCTAGGTCGTCACGATGTATATATAGTTATTAAAAAATAACAACTTATTAGGAAAACAACATAACCCTGATGCAATTATCACACCTAAATATACAATAATTATTTGATATCACCAAATACCCAATTAGCATTTACATTTCCTTGATTGTCTCAAAAATTGTTATTCAGTGCAATTGATCTGAGTCCAAATGAAGTCCATATCTTGTGACTGATTGACATGTCTCTTATCTCTCTTTTAAGATGTAGGTCTATCCTCTATATATTTTCCTTGTAATTGATAAGAAGGCATTGACACAAAGTCAGATATAGGCATAGATATGAAAATGACCTAGACATAGTTATAGGCAAAAACACAAATATAGACAGCTAGAAAAAAAAAACTGAGTCATGTGTTCATAGTTTGAATTATGCCAATTGTTCCTCTATCTCTTGTACTTCCTATAAATTGATGTAGACCCAGATGCTTGATCAGATTCAATTTCAAGTTTTTGGAAGTACACATCATGGGAGATGTGTACTTCCATTAGAAGGCACATCATTTTTGGTTGTCTTCATTTTTATCATGCCTCTGCTAATCAATGACTAGACCAATTATTTCATTAGGGATTGCAAAATGGTGATATTTGTGTTATACTATATCTTCTTTGTTCATTAGGTGGGATGCAGAGTTAATATAGGAAAGTCAGGAAAAATGCGTAATTCTTCCCTTTATTTACCAGTTTTCAAAACAATGCATTGGTTCTTCAGCATTTTCCAATAGTAAACAATAGGTTGTTTATTCTTTTAGAATCATCATGAACTCATGAATTTAAAAATACTTGATTCAATTTAATTTATTGAAATTAGGGTCCTTTGTTTTTGCTCTAGTGGTCCCATTTTTGGCCAGAGGGATCTTATCATGTTGGTTTCTGAGTCCTTGTCTCAACCCGACAACTCTCTGATAGCTCTCTTGGTTTCTAGAATAACAATATACTTCAGGCTTATATTGCACATTTTCTACCATAGTCCTGGATTTAGCTATTTTGCCAATCAGCCTTGGCTGCTCTGAGTGAGAAATGGTATTTAGAGATCATAATATGAGCAGTAGAAGTACTCATTGCCAATGAGTTGGTCATTGTTTCTAGGCCTTTTCAGTGGGTTCCCTTCATACTTATTCATTTTCTTCTTCCTTTTAAATTTACACTTCCTCTACCTTCCCCCTTTTTCTTTTTTTTTTTTTTTTTGAGTGAAAGAGAATAACTTGTTCCACATCTCAGAGATAACTACCCAATTCCCACTCCTTCCTGTATCATGGAAAAAACTATCATAATGGAGGGAAAGAGGCACAGATTCAGTGAAGCTCATGTTAATGTTAGAGCTGGCATTCAGGTCAGAGGCTGATAGTTACTTACACTAAGTTGCTATGAGATATATAGAATTTGTGAACAACCAACTTTAGCAAAGTGATCCAGTAGATGGAGTTGTATATGAAAATAAATTAATATTGTTCATTACATAAGTGCTAAATTAGAGCTTTCTACAAGGGTATGGATTTAGCACAATGGAGTAAGAGTTTGGCTGAGACAGGAGAAGGCCAGCAAATTCTTCATGAAAAAGGTGATGTTTGTGCTTCACTTAAAGAATTAATGGTAATTTGTCAAGCAGAGAAGAAGGATAGACCTTCTAGGTATAGGTAATGATCTAACAAAGGAATGAAGCTATACAGAGGTATAGTGGTACTTATGCCCACTTTGGGCTAGACTGGAATCTGCAAAATGATATAGATGTTATTGCAATAGACCAAGTGTGGAATGATGAAGGCCTGAACTAGAGCAATGATGATGAGGAAGCAAGAAACTCAGAGGTATTTGGTAGGTAAATAGATGTACTGGAAGTATTACATGTATTTGATGAGATAAGGAGGAAAATCCAAGATTTCTGGACTGGAAGACTTAAATCAGAGTCAGAATCTAGGAGAAAAATAAGGCTTTGATGGGGAAGTTAAAGAGTTTATTTTAGGATGTGATAAATTTGAGATGCTCAGGTGGATATGCATAGGAGAGAATTGGATACCTGAGGCTGGAGTTTGGCTAAGTTGGAGATGGGTTTATGATTTTCAGGGTGCCTCCTACTATTATAGGCTCTTTCTGAGCAGGCAGACCATAAGCACATTTTTTTCATCGCTGTCAGTGTTTTGAACCATGTCTATAGCAAATAGGATCAAGGTTTGGCCAATCTCAGACCAACAGTCAATGAAATGGCCTTTTACGGGAATCCTGCCCAATATGGACATGTTATATTGTATAGTGACTAACTGACTACACTGGAGAGTAATAAAATGACTCAATCAGATAATTTCTCTTGGGACGTTTACATATGAGATAGAGGCACAGAAGTTAACATAGAAATCTAGATATCCACAAAGGGAAGCAATAAAAAGCAGCTGAGAGCCAGTGAGTACTAGAGTAGAATCAGACAGATTCCCAGTAGACACGGTAAAATGAGAGATGGAGAAATTTTACCTCTGAGACCAATCAGCCCCCAGAGATGCTGATAAATTCTGAATGGTCTTCCTGTTCATTCTGGAGACCAACTTCTGAAATGATTTCCTAATGTCACAGGGAATTCTACCTGGGCTGGAACTGAAATTCAGATGCTTCTGACCAGTATACTTAAAGAATAACCCACTGCACCCTCCGATATTTAGTATTCATTTACATTAATGGGTATGCCCAAAGAGGATTCTTGCAAAGGTGAAGAGAATGGTTTCTGTGTGCAGGGGACAATTAAGAGTATAAAGAAGACATATGCCAAAATTGAAGGATTTTGTGAAACACTAGACACAGGTAGTACTTCCTTTTTTGGCCAAGGCAACCAAAGTTTAGCACAGAACTAGGGAAAAGAATTCTTATGAAACTGTCATGGAATCCAATGCTGCTTTAACTTGAGGATGGACTCTGGGGGAAGATTAGCAAACAGTCACTGAAAAAACTGGCATTTTTCATACATGGTGTTGACAATAAAAGATGTCAATGAAATGGAAGCAACTGGAACAAAGGAACATACAAGCATATTATTTCCAAGTTTCTTTGAGACACCATATGAATTCCCTGAATTCTGTAGGTAGGGAAGCCATGGGAAGAAGCAATTTCCAAAAAGGTAGAGGCTAGAGTTAGAGAGATTTAGACATTGGTGGGATTTTGTTGTTGTTGTCATTGTTGTTGCTTTATTGAAGTGTAGTTCATTTACAGTGTTCTGTTAGTGTCTGGTGTACAGCAAAATGATTATATATAATCACTATATATATTATATATATATATATATATATATATATATTCTTTTTCATATTCTTTTCCATTAGGGTTTAGTACAGGATATTGAATATATTACCCTGTGCTATACAATAGGACCTTTTGTTTATACATAATAGTTTGCATCTTCTAGTCCCAAACTCTCCATGCAACCCTCCCCCGCCCCCTTCCCACTTGGCAACCACAAGTCTGTTCTCTGTAGACATTGGTGTTAATGTGCTCTCACTGTGATCACAGAATAGCCAGACCTACTGCACATTGTACCTGTGCTTCCTTTGCATCCTTACAGTAAACTCCCACTCTCTACAAGTTCCCTTTCTTTGTGATTAAAATAAGCCTAATTAACATCATTAGAGGAAATGAAAATATAGATTTGACTGTCCCTGGCAGCCGGTAGGCGGTAGCTAAAACCTTTTCCAAGTAACCCCTTCCTGCCTGACACTTGATCTACTTTGGGCTTCTGTCAACAGCTCAAAAATCTGACAGTTTAATTTAGTAGCCCTCTGCTTTGTAATAACTGCCCTCAAGCAACTGATGTGGCAGCCTTTGTCCTTTCTCTGACAATCTCAGTGATGGTAGTGATTAGACCAGTCCTTTTCATATCTTTATTTTCCTACCATAAGGTTGCTAGCACAGTAGCAGACCCAAGAAGATGCTCTGTAAACGCTTCTCGTTGATAACTGGATTAAAAATTCTTTTCTGTATCCTACACCTTTTTAAAAGTCAGATACCAAGTCAAGTACCAGGTGCATGTAGAAAAGTATGGTCTCAAGTAATTCTTTGTAAAGTCAATGTCTTTCCCACCTGCATGGAGATTTCCCTTACTCAGCATTTTGGTCTGGAACACAGGCATTTGCTGGGGCATTTCCACTAGTGCCTGTGGCACTGACCAAAGCAGATGACAAGAGCAGCCTTTATTCTATTTCGTGATTTTATGTAATTTTTCTTGTCCCCATTTGACCTCTCCGAGACATTCCAATCTACTGGCTCTGAGCAGAGTGGCAGCTCCATCTGAGCAGCAGCTGGATTTGCATTCCATCCCCTTGGGGAAGAACTGGTGGGGGTGAGGAGTGCTCATCTCAGCCTGGAAAAGCTACCAACGCGTTTCAAAAGCATCCACAGTGTTTTTGAAAGTGGTTGCCTTATGTTAGTCCAAGCCCCCATCATCACAATCAAACGGAGGAAACAGAGACAGACTGTCAGAACAAGGCCAAACTGCTCAGGGAGAGGGCAGGACGTATGGAAGCAGAGAGAAGAGATCAGTGTTGTTCCAGCAAGGCATTTCATTGAATTATTTTATTTGGTTCACAAATTAACCTGGGGCTTCAGCCTTGTTATCCCCATTTTGCAGACCAGAAAATAAGGCTCATCCAGGCAGTAACTATTCAGTTCCGTTCCAGACCTTCTTGACATCAAAGACTATAAGCTTTTACCACTATGAAAGTAGCTCTTTTGCCCCTTTCCTGTTTGCCCATTTCTGTTCCCCTGTAACCTTAAAAGAACCTAATTATAGGAATGAGATCACTAGGCAATTTAACCTAACTCTTGACTTATGCTGTCCTGAATGTGCACCATGCCTTGTCTAACCTATTGATTCTTTTCCCAGAAAAAATAAAGTAAGAATGAAGAATTAAGTAGTTAAAGAATGATTAGCTCTCTACCCTCAACAGCCCCCTAAGGAATCCTACAGGCAGATCACCCAGGCAAGATGACATCAGAAGAGAGAGTCAGCCAGTCTGCATGCAGTGGAGACTGATGCAGAACCAAACTTCTTGCCTCCATGACTCACTGAGATTCTTCCCCCCATTTTTTCCTTTAAAAAGTGTCATGGCTGAGCAGAATCTTGGGAATTGGTCTCTGGACACGAGTCTACCTTCTCCCCAGGTTGCCAGCCTTTCTGACTAAAGCATCTTTCCTTTCTACTGCACTTGCCTCTTGAATTATTGGCTTTTGAGCAGTGAGCAGCCAAACCTGAGTTCAGTAACAACTGCTTGTTGCTGGAGTCTAAGCAACAGTCAGTAGCAAATGTAAAGGCTGGTGGTGAAGACATTGCAGGTGGCCAACCATCGAAAGCAGACCCGCCCTCCCCAGCCAAAGAATTCATTCCCCTTGAGTTGACAAGAAGTTTGAGCACAGTGTCCTTCTTCTACCAAGCAGGGGGCTGGGGGGAGACCCAGGAAAAGCCTCAAGTCCCTGGTTGGGAAGTAAGTCATTCCTCAGCTCTTCTCTGCACCTCTACCTCCTGATCCAACCCTCCCTCATCACTCACAAAGCTATCATAGCAACCTCAGAACTCTTTTTCCTGAAGTCTATAATCAAAGTTCCAGCCACTGTAGCTGTTTTAAAATATCAGTGAGATCCTACCTCTCCTTTACCCAAAACTCTCCAAAGGTTCCTCCTCCTTCTCAAAGTAAAAGCCAAAATCTTCGCAATGACATATAGGGCTGCTCCTTGTCAGTGTCACCACCTTTCTGTGACTTGTTGTACTGCTGTATCCCAAGTGCCAACCGTGTAGAAGACACTCAGCAGACGTTTGCCTAGTGAAGAGTAAATGAGGCGGGCTTCCCTGGTGGCACCATGGTTGAGAGTCCGCCTGCCGATGCAGGGGACACAGGTTCGTGCCCCAGTCCGGGAAGATCCCACATGCCGCGGAACGGTTGGGTCCGTGAGCCATGGCCGCTGAGCCTGCGCGTCCGGAGCCTGTGTTCCACAACGGGAGAGGCCACAATAGTGAGAGGCCCGCGTGCCGCAAAAAAAAAAAAGAGTAAATGAGGCAGAAGTCCCTTGCAGGGCGGTATGCTGAGATTAACATGATAGGGAATGGCCCTCAATGATCCCTGCCTCCTGTTGTTCACAGCTTTGTATAATCTCTTCCCCTTGAGTGTGGGAGAGACCTGTGACTTAATTCTAACCATTAGAATATGGCAAGGGTGACAGAATGTATGTGATTATGCATATATGATTATGTACTAAGACTGCAGTGTTCATCTTGCTGAGGTCTCTCTCTCACACCCTATTGGCTTTGAATGAGCAAGTTGCCATATTGTGGGCTACCTATGTTGAGAGGCTCACGTGCCAGGAATTGAAGGCAGCCTCCAGCAATAAACTGGCTTATAATCAGTCTTATAATCATAAGGAATTGCCGTATTCCAACAAAGGCAGTCCGTTGCTGATTGCAGCCCCAGCTGACACCTTGACTGCAGCATTATAAGCATCGTATGAGTGGAGGTCACAGCTAAGTCATGCCTGGCTCACAGAACTATAAGATAATAAGTGTGTGTTGCTTTCAACCACTAAATTTTTGATAATGTGTGTGCAGGAATAGAAACTAACACAAACATGTTAATACTCATGGTCTGTTATCCATCACATGGAAGATTCTAGGTCTAAGATAGTGTATCAGTTAGCTTTTGCTGTGTAACTAGCCATTGCAAGAACTCAGTGGCTTAAAACGACAGCATAGTTAGTTTATGACTCTGGCTTAACTGTGGTTTAACAGTTAATCCAAGGGTTTCTTGTGGTCTGGGCCAACAGGATCCATCTCTGCTCAACTCTCCCATGCATCTTTGGGTAGCTAGCGTTCAATCATATTTTGAGCTCCTACAATGAACCAGGACTTATAATTAATTCTTCCATTTATACAAACCACTCTCTCTTTCTTATGCATAATCTTTTTTATACAACTAGCACAAACATACCTAAGCCCATGCGTGCATGCACGCACACACATGCACACACGCACACACACACACACATCTTATTCTTTTAGACCCCCTTATCTTTTTACATTTTCTTTCATGCTAGTCAAGTGAATCTTAAATAAAAGAAGCCTTTCAAAATTGCTACTCGCATCCAAACTAGCTCTGTGGAAGAGAAGAAAGCACTTGCAACACAAAACATTCTGGAAACCAGGCTTCAGGGGGTAAAGGTAGGGTGTCCACTGTCGGCCACCCTTTGTAACAGCCAGCACAGAGGAGTCTGTGCTATGTCCCTTTTCATGGGACTCTGAAGAAGAGATAAGATTTTAGTAGGATCTTCAACTTTTTATTTTCTCTGGAAGAATTGAAGTTCTGGTTTCCCACGAGAATTTTGTGATGGAAGTAAGTATTGGGATTACTTGAATGAATTAATTCATTCAACAGAGAGGTATTCATCCTACATGCCAGGCACTGTGCTGGGTACTTAGCGGGCAGAGATCTGCCCTTATGACGTTTATTCTCTAGTGAAGTGAGATGGATGTTTCATAAGTAAACACACAGATGTATTAATACAAGACACTTTTAGAGTTCAGTAAGTGTTATTTTGGACATAAAGTAGGGTAAAGGGGTAGAGTGTGACAAAGGGAGACGCTAGTGTGGTTGCTTTTTATAGGGGGTTCTTTGTTTCTTGACCTTCCCAAAACCCATCTGTGAAGCAAGGCAACCCAAGGAAGGAGATTTAGATCTCTCATGCAAGTGGGAACCATAGTGAGAAGAATGGCAAAGGTGAAAGAGATGCAGCTAAGACATGTGCCTAAACAAAGCCCAAAGTCAAGGATCAAAATTTGGGGATGATGGGGGCTTGGGAGACAGAGGAATCCCAGCAGAGATTGTCAAGGCTGGCTTCCTATTGGAATTACTGGGGAACAATTTTTTTTTAAGCTTTTTTTGATGTGGACCATTTTTTAAAAGTCTTTATTGAATTTGTTACACTATTGCTTCTGTTCTATGTTTTTTTGTTGTTTTTTGTCCATGACGCATGTAGGATCCCAGCTCCCTGACCAGGGTTCAAATTTGCACCCCCTGCACTGGAAGGCAAAGTCCTAACCACTGGACCACCAGGGAATTCCCTCACTGGGGAACTTTAAAACATAACAATATCTGAGCTCCCAGCCCCAGTGAATCTGATGTCATTGGTCTCAAGTGGGACCAGGGCACCAGCCTGTAATAAAGGCTCCCCTGGGGATCTTAATAGGAAGCCATGGACTAGAACCACTGGGTCAAGGAACACCCCAAAGGTTTAATCTCTCTTGGTACAATCCACGTGAAATTCTGAATTCTCAGCTTGCTTCCCACACCCTTTTCTTTCTTTTTTTTTTTTTTTTGTGCGGTACGCGGGCCTCTCGCTGTTGTGGCCTCTCCCGTTGCGGAGCACAGGCTCCAGACACGCAGGCTCAGTGGCCATGGCTCACGGGCCCAGACGCTCCGCGGCATGTGGGATCTTCCCGGACCGGGGCACGAACCCGCGTCCCCTGCATTGGCAGGTGGTCTCTCAACCACTGCGCCACCAGGGAAGCCCCACACACCCTTTTCTTAATTATCCTGTTGTTGACCTTGTTTCCCTGACTCCAGCGGTGGCAGTTCTAGCCTCTTCTCTCAGTAAGTTTTCCCTGTCTACTGCAGCCTGATGGTCCCAGCTTTCATGCATAATGCAGTGCAGCATCACGAGGAAGAATCACAGCATGATGGAAGAACACAAATTCTTGTGTCACAGAGGAAGAATGCAACAACGTGATGGAAAAGCCAGCAGGGGAATTCAAAAGATGCAGTGCTATAAAGAAATGTGGTATAGGGACAACAAGTCTACCTATTTCAAAGACCCTGGACTAGAGTAACTTAATCCAGTACAGTGGTTCTCAAAGTGAGATCCCCACACCAGCAGCATCACCATCACCTGGGAACTTGTTAGAAATACAGACTTCATACCTCTTTGAAGCTACTGAATTAGAATCTCTGTGTGGGGAAGGGTGGAGTACAGGAATCTGTGTTTTAGCCAGCCTCCAGATAATTCTCAGGCGAACCCAAGATGGAGAACCATCGTCCTAGTGGATGTTCAAAATGATGGCCATGCGAAAAATTAAATTATTCTTTGAGAAGCTGATGCATGTATGATGCATGTTAAACAGATTTCCACCAACCCATCTTCAGTCTACAACCCCGTGGGTGTGATAAAGATTCTCTCCTATTTACTTGACCTATTCTCAGTTCTTCTGTTCGTTCATAAGAAATTACTGAGCACTGACTTCATCCTGAGTGCACAGTGCCTGCCCTCTCTTAGTGGGGGAGAGCTGCGAACAAATCATGACAACACAGAGTGCAGGAGTCCGTAGACCTTGACCACGTCTTTGAAGCCCAGCAAAGGGAGGAGCTGCCTGGAGCACCAACAAGATTCCCAGAGAAAGTCTGCTTGACCTGTGTCTTGCAAGGGGGCAATCATTCCCAAGACTCAGAGTGGGGCCCGGGAGCCCAGGCAGCAAAGGGCAGAGACAGAAAAGAACACTGCATGCTCAAGGCACAGAAGGCCCCTCGAATGTCAAATGTTGCCAATTTCAGAAATGGGATGAAGAGGCCTGAATTCTGGGATCTGGTGTACAAAAGAAAATGTTTTTAATCAAGATTCTGCTGCAGTTGAATTTTGCACAGGGAAAGTATAAACTTTTCAGTCTGGGCTCACCCTCTCCTACCATCGGATCCTTCAGTAAAACCTGTCAGTTCCTGAGATCAATATTTCTGTTTCTTCTCCTCAGCCTGTCTCCCAGTTTCTCTTATCACGATGCTTCAAACAGGGCCTGTATCCTTCTCAGCTTGCACCTGTCAGCGCTTGCTAGAGAGAGGTAAGAGTCTGTTACAGAAAGTGGGCCAAGGCCTCAGAGGTGCCTTTCTTGCAGTGTGTGTGTGTGTGAGGGGAGGGTGGTGTGCACACGTGCACAACTTTGGAGCAGAGAGAAGAGGCCATGACAATTCCAGGGACTGTCATCATGGCACATTTTAGGGCAAGAAAGCCACTTAAAAATTATCTTTCTGTTGTAAGGAAAATATATATATATATATATAAGAATGTTTATATATGTATAACTGAATCATTTTGCTGTACAGCAGAAATTAACACAACATTGTAAATCAATGATACTTCAATAAAAAATTAAAAAATATAAATAGTGAAGGTAAAAACAAGTAAGTGACCCCAGAGAGTTCAGTGATTTTTCAAAGTCACACAGCAATACTCATGTGAGTAGACAGCATGGAGTAATTAGATGCTCCCAAATTTAACTGCCTATTAAAAAGTCCTGGGAAGCCTTTAAAAAAATAGATTGTGAACCCCCCTCACATTGGTGGAACTAAAAGTTTTTAGAGAATCTGTGTTTTTTATAAAGCTACCTAGATATTCTAGGAAGAGCCTAGAGTCTGAGATCCATGATATGGGAGAAAAAGCAAAGGTCTTGGAATGTGATTTATTAGCATTATTTTCATTCCAAGTTCTTAATTCATACTGGTAAAAGCCAAAACAGGGATTTATTCTTCATGAAACTAATTCCAGGATTAACAGTTTCAGGCATGGCTGGATCCAGGTGTTTTGAATAATGTCATCTGCAATCTCTCTTCATCTCTCAGCTCTGCTTCATTCTCAGCTGGGTTCTTCCCACCAGTGGCAAAAATAGTCACTAATGTCTCAGAGTTTGCATTTTATCTTTTTAATAACTCTGGCAGAACAAGAGCATCTCTTTTACAACTCCATCAAAATTATCTGGATTATTGCCCTGCCAGTCCTATGCCATGTGCCCATCCCTAAATCAATCACTGTACTGGAGAAATGCTCTGATTAGCCTGGCCTAAACCACATGCCCAACCCTGGATCCAAAAATTTGTGGAATGTGTCCTGCAAGATATTCACTACCCTTGGGTCCAAATTTGGGGGCCATAAATGCTAGAAATGAGACTAGAACTCAAGTTTCCCGAGTAGGGTCTTCCATTACAACACCAGGAGGGGGCAAGATGCTTAAATATCATCTTCTCTCATCATCACGTAAGACCCTGCATTAGCTCTAAGTGTTGTCTGAATGATTGACTCCTGGCCCCTTTAAATAGACACAAACACACACCTCAGAAAATCCCAGCTTTAGATGCAGCCTCCTCTCCTTGTTTGAAACAGATCACTGGTTGCTCCCCACTATCCATTCTGTCCCATGTTGCCATTTCAGCTGGACACATTCCCAGCCTCCCTTGCAGCTATGGGTGGTCATGTGACGGTAAACTAGCCACTGCTAAACTGATTGGGCAGAGGATCCCCTGATCTCTGACCTCCTCCTTATGAGATGGGAGAAGGACAGAAATGGGGCAGCTGGTCTGAACCACAGAGGAAGCTTCGTGTTTAGGGAGGCAATTCAACCTGCTCAACCTGTCTACCACCTGTACCCCTGGACTGTTCTGTGAGAGAGAAACGAAACTCCCTTTTGTTTAAGACACTTTAACTTTGAGTTTCTCTATTATAGCAGCTCAGCCTTATGTGTGTACACATGTACACATACACACACACACACACACGCAAACCAGTAAACCACAAAGGTGACTACAGTAAGGTGATTTTCTTACTGTAAAGACATTTGGGGGATAATTGATGGAATCTGACTACTAAGGTTTGTACTTAAACAATATTATTGCATCAGTGTTAATTTCCTCATTTTGTAAAAGATTAAACAATAAGGAGGGGAAAAAGTAAGTTGTAGAATATATACATATGTCTGTGTATATATACGTTTGTATGTGTGTATATATATATATACATACACACATATACTATTCTTTAAAAAAAAATACAAATGTATAGAGATAAATTTTCTAAGCACAAAATAAAGGTGAGAAGCATCAAAAAGAGTCATCCAGCCTGAAATATCAACAATGCTGAGACTGAAAAGCCCTGGGATAAGTGATAAAGTGCCTTGGAACATAGAGAGCTCCCCAGCAGGAAAGGTAACCAAGCAGAACCTGCTTGGCCATTCGCCTGGCAATGCTGCATTAAGGATTTAAGGTCTGATGAAAGGTCAGACTACATCAGAATGTCTCATCTCTTAGCTCCTCTTTGGCATGGCATACAGGCTGCAGGGATCCTACAGGTGGCAGGTAACATATAATATAAGTCATCAGCCTATGCTTATTTGAACTACACATTATCCTCTGCTCTCGCTTATACACAAATACAGATTGGTTCTTCCTCATGAAGGGAAGCATCTCACCAACCAAACTTGGGAATCACTGACTTATTTTTATAAGGCGCCTCTAGTCCTGACCTATGATTATTTGAGACATTGAGGCCTTAAAATATGAAAGCAATTTTGGGGGGACAAGCTTAACAAGGGGAGACTGCAGGCCCTTAGAATTCATTCACTTATTTATTCATATATTCCTTCAGCAAAAAATTTACCAAGCACTATGCTAGGTGCTGGGAAAAAATAGGAAATAAGATATATTTACCCAGCTTTCATGAATATCCAGGTTTGATAGGAGAAGAACATAAACAAATAGAACAGTAATTATAAAATAGCACTAGGAGTATTTTTGATAAAATTGTATAGAATGTGCTCTGGAAGCACAGAGTAGTGTTTGCTGAGCCAAACTTGGGTTCAGGGAAGGCTTTCAGGGAGGTGACATTTAAGCTGAAGGATATGAAGGAGGTATCCAGGGGGAGTGAGGGAGAAGGGCCAGGCAGAGGAAGCAGCATGAGAAATGGCTTGGAGGTAAGAAAGATCCCAGCGGTGAGCATTTGCCACCTTCCAGGTCTGCACCACCATGTGCCAGGCTGGGAAGAAGAAGGTGCTGGATATTCTAGCTCTTTGGGTGAACTGTCCAAGAATCCAGTTTGGGGCCTGACCCATCTGTCTTGATGTTTTCATCTCTCCAGAAGTGAATAATTTCCCACTTGCTTCTGGGGTGACATTTTTCCTCCAAAGCCATGATCTGTAAAATTAGATGTCTCCAGCAGCAATGTTCTCTGAAGGGAAGACTGCGTGTTCTGAGCCCAGGCTGGAAGATGTGTGTGTGTGTTTCTGTTTTCTGCCAGGAGAGCTGGACGGAACTCAGACACAGCAATTGCCAGAGACATTTGGGAGGAAAGAGAGGGTGTGAAAGACACTGGGTTTTCATACGGGAAAGGCTTACATCTTTGATGCCTTGGGTATGAGAACATTCAGAAGGCTAGTGAGGGGTTGGACTAATAATAAAAGAGAATCCTGCATATTTAAGAATTTTAATATGGCAAACAAGACCCTTGATGATCCAGCTTCTTTTTGCTTCTTCATCCTCCTGTCATGTCACTTTCACTGCCTCCAGACACACTGAAATCCTTTTACTTCCTTCAAGCCGCCATATTGTCCCTCATTTTCAAGCCTTACTCTCCCTGTGCAGGGAATAACGGAACATTCTTCCTCTGTGACTTTACCAAACCAAATGTCCTCAGCTCAAACAGCCTTTTCTGGCCTAGCCTACCTCTCAAAAGGATATTATGTTTTATACGTTCATCTGTAGTACACTTACTTATCCCAGTGCCATCTTTATTATATAGCACTACAATGGCTTTTAAATTTGTCCATCTATCCCTGTATGTGTAACTTGCTCTCCACATGTATCTGACAAGTAATAAAGTGCCTTATATACATTTTCAATAAATACTTGATGAATAAATGAGTGATTGAATTAGATGTGGAAGAAAATTGAGAGCTGATGAAAAGCACACCCTCATCTTCCATAGGAGAAACTGAAGTCTTGGAGGTAGTAAGTGAAAAGCAGGATTCGGTGTCAGCCTTCCTTGTTTCCACCAAGGCCAGGCCAATTTCCACTGCAAAACTATAAACTGGGTATGAGATAAGTGCTCCCAGGGAATTACCATTTTTTGTTTGTTTGTTTGTTTTACTTTTGGGAGCAAGGGGCAGAGCAGTGTCTAATAATGGAAATTTGAGGACGAGGCTGGGAAATAAAGACCTGAATAATTTACTGTGGGTGCACCTGTGTGGAACCTTCCTTCGAGGACCAGGCACCTAGCTCTCTGCCTCTGTTGGCCTTTGACATTCATGACCCTACCATCCCCACTTGATCCCGAATAGGAGCCCCAGTGACTCCACCCATGAGATCCACCCTCCTCCCTAGGGACAGAAACCACTGGCAGTGTCAGCACTTGGCTTTTCCATCTAGAATGAAGTCACCTTCCCCCATCTTAGACCCTACTTTTTATGCCTAGAAATCTGGGCATGGGGCAGTAGGAATGTCTATGTAAAGCCTCCTTTCTAGAACAGAAATAAACAGGAATTGCATTGGTGTTTTGCTGAGAAACAGAATCAATTGGATATATATGTATATTTTTATATGTATATTTATTTATGTATATGTATATTTATTTATGTATATAAACTATATATACACATATTTTATATAGACGTACTATATAAAGACATACATATATACATATAAAGAAGATAGATTAATTAAGTTATTGATTGATTATGAAGGCTGAGAAGTCCATATCCAAGAGAGCCAATGGTATAGTTCCAGTCCAAATCCAAGTGCCTGAGAAGCAGGACAGCTTCTTCTGGCAAAAAGTTCAGTCTGAGTCTGATCTTGTGTTTCCCAAGGTAGAAGACCAGCCTTGTGCCAGCCCCAATATAAGCAGAGAAATGTATATTATAAATTTAAAAATTGGTTATAAAGGAGCTCAGCCTAGTTGGATAAGATGAACTGCACTGGGCAGTAACTTTGGAAGATACAGAGAAAAAGCCCATTGAAAACTAGACGGAGGAGTCTAGTTGACCCAATCCACACTAAAGGGCCACTCAGTGCAGGTTCTTGAGCACCAGATGCCAATGGACTGTGAGTGGAAGTGATGGGCATACATTCTGGGCTAAAGCAGTTCACAGTTGGTGTGTATCCTCAATACGTCCCTTTCCTTCATGTAGTATATTTGTGGTCTACATTTTACACATGGTGTAGCTACATAATAGTGGAGGATCACCTGACCCACATTACATTTCCCTCAACAATTTATTATAAAATATTTCAAAAATACAGAAAGTTGGAAGAATTGTACAGTGAACACCCATATACCTATCATTAACATCTTATTATACTTGCTTTATCACACATATCAATCCTCTATCATCATTTAATCCATCCATCACCTATCTGTTTTTTGAAACTGCATCTGATTTAATAAGAACAATTAATAAACCTCAGTTGGGCTGAGCCACTGAGATTCCAAGTTTTTCTGTTGCATCAGTCAACCTCAATTATTCTGACTACTACACATGATCCATTCCTGAAATCAACCTTTTTCTGAAGAGTTTAGATACTCAACAAGCTATGGCAGTTTCTCAGAGATGGATGTCCAGCCTGATTTAGCTGTATCTAAAAGAATGGACAGAATTTAACAGGTAGGAAAGTAGGAAGCTCTATATATCTATGGTCCTTGCAAATAAGGTCTAAGGGGTCTGTAAGTGGTAAGAAAACTTTTCTGCATGAGGGCTGATCAAGCAAAAAGAATAATAAATACATTTATCAAAAGAAATTATTTCATGGTATAAGAAAATTCAATGTAAATCTCCTTTATCATTTATTTAGGCCCCCATCTTTGAAAGGTTTTTATACTCATTTTGACATGAAAATGTTTTTATTGAGGTAAAATTCACGTAACACACAATTAATCTTTTGAGAGTGTGGAATTCAGGAGTACTTAGTATATTCACAATGCTGTGTAACCATCAGCTTTCTCTACTCTCAAAATATGTTCATCACCCATAAAAAATCCTATATTCATTCATTACTTCTCACTCTCCCCTCCCCTTCACCCTGGTAACTTCTAAGCTGCTTTTTCTCTGTGGCTTTGCCAATTTTAATATCTAGAATCTGTAAAGAACTGTTAGAACTCAGCAACAAAAAGACAAACAATCCAGTTTTTTAAATGGGAAAACAACTTGAATAGACATTTCTCCAAAGACATACAAATGGCCAACAAGCACATGCAAAGATGTTCAACATCATTGATTAAGGAAACACAAACCATGGTGAGATGCAACTTCACACTCCCTACAATGTCTTTAATTTAAAAAAAAAAAAGAAAAATAAGAAGTGTTTATGAAGATATGGAGAAATAAAAACTCTTGTACATTGCTGGTGGGAATATAAAATGGTACAGCCAATGTAGAAAACAGTTTGGCAGTTCCTCAAAACATCAAACATGGTTTACTATGTGACCCAACACTTCCGCTCCTAAGTATATACTCAGGAGAAATGAAAATATATGTCCACACAGAAACTTGCCCATGAATTTTTATAGTAACATTATTCATAATAACCAAACTGTGGAAACAACCCAAATGTCCATCAACGGATGGATGGATGGATAAACAAATTGTTGAATATTTTCATTTTTAAAGATAAATCTCAGAAGCTGTTTTTCTTTTATTTATCTTTCCTTGACTGACTCTGTGATTCTCAGATACTTAACTGCAGAATAAGGTTTGTTCCACCATAACTTTCAATATTGCATGATTTTGAAGTATATATTTCCAATTGCAAGTAAAGCAAATAGCAATGCTTTTAACACTCACAAAGATGTACCCCTCAATACACTTGCATTGAAATTTCCTTTCATTAGTTACATATCTATTATTCGTATTAACCATAGAACATATTTAGAAAATAATCCTCATCAGTTTTCCTATATCAGAATAGAATCAGTCTTTGCTCTTCCCAGTCGATTTTTTTATTATAAGATGGAACTTAGAGACCACCAATCCTTGTATATCTGAGACTTAGTTATGCTTCTCAGGTCCTGCATAATCTAGTGCCTTACTAGACTACAAACTAGTCTATAAACCAGTCTATAAACTCATCTTGTTTCTCTCTACCCCTTGATCAAAATACTCCAGTCACACTGGGTTCCTGGGTTAATACAAGCTCAATTTCCAGTCCTTTGCACCTGCCAGCAATATTCTTCCTCTTGCAAGTCCCATGGTTTCCTTTCTTTATGCAGGTCTCAGCTCACTTTTGAAGTCAAGGAATCCTTCCCTGACTACCTTCTCTGCTGTGGCCTCCAATCTGGCTCACTTTCTTTCACATTCTTATGTTTAATTCCTTATAAGAAATTTGGCACTCTCTCCAGTTACCTTGTATATTCATTTGTTTCCTTTATTTTCTACCTCTCCATACTAGAATGTGTGTTCCATGGGGACAACAAACTCCTTTCACTGGTCTATCCTCAGTGTCATAATAGTTCCGGCCATACAGTGAGCTCCCAATAAATATTTGTTGAATCAGTGAGATAATTAGGCTACCACTCCTAATTCTAGAAGGCTTTTCAAAAGAGATGACATTTGATCTGAGCCTTTACAGTAGAGAAGAATTTGTTGTATATGAACAATTGCAGAATCCAGAGAAAACCATAATTTGAAAGGATACATGCATCCCAATGTTCACTGAAGCATTATTTACAATACCCGGGACATGGAAGCAACCTAAATGTCCATGGACAGAGGAATGGATAAAGAAGATATAATACGTATATACAATGGAATATTACTTAGCCATCAAAAGAATGAAATAATGTCATTTGCAGTGACATGGATGGACCTAAAAATTGTCATACTGAGTGAAGTAAGTCAGACAAAGAAAGACAAACATCATATGATATTGCTTATATGTGGAATATAAAAAGTGGTAAAAATGAACCTATGTACAAGACAGAAATAGAGTCACAGAAGTAGAAAACAAACTCATGGTTACCAAGGAGAAAAGGGAGGGAGGGAGGGATAAATTGGGAGGCTGGGATTGACATATACACACAATTATATATAAAATAGATAACTAATAAGAACCTGCTGTATAGCACAGGGAACTCCATTCAATACTCTGTAATGACCTATATGGGAATAGAATCTAAAAAAGAGTGGTTATATGTACAGTATAATTGATTCACTTTGCTGTACAGCAGAAACTAACACAGCAGTGTAAATCAACTGTACTCCAGTAAAAATTAATTTATTTTAAAAAAAGAACAATTGCAAAGACCCAGAGGAGGAAATGAGCATTGATGGGTGTCTGGAGAGGCAGTCTCTCCAACCACCTTTAGTATAGCAATTACTATGTGCCAAGCAGTGTGCTAAGTGCTTTACCAACATCAGCTCCATTAATCCTCATAAAAATCTTACAAATATGGCAATACTGTCATTATGTTTTCTAAATGAAACAAATTCTCAGATTGAAAAAAAAAACTTGAATAAAGGATCCAGTGGTTATGTGTTGGGGTGCTCTTAGGTACTGTGCCTTACTGATGTAGTGAATAGGAGGAGTGGGAGATAACTGGAAAGTAGGGGGAATTCGTGGTTGAAGTCTTCGTACTCCAAGATAAGAAATCTGGATCCATTTCTATCAGGAATTAGGGATCCTTCTAAGGTAAGGGAAACATAACCAGATTTGCAAATTAGTCATATTACTGTCCAGTGTGAAGATGGATGTGAGGGGGCAGAGATAAAGTTAAGACGTAAAGAAATTAGAAAGTTTAGGAGTGAAAGAAGATAGTTTTGTCCAAAATAGTGGTAGTGGAGGTACAGAGGAGAGCAGGGATCTCTGTGATTTGGGGGAGAGGGTTTTAGACTCATGAAGAGGGTTCAATAGCTAGTTGGATAAATAGGGAAATGATCTCCCTAAGAGGGAAAAATAAAGATGCTCAGCCTCTAAGAATCAGATTTCAGCACACAGCTGGAGTAGTACACTCAGGTCTAGTTACCCTCTCTTCGTGAAAGGCAGAGCCAAACTGTCACAGGTCCAGAGGAGTCTGCCAGCCCTGTTATTTCAACTCAGTGAGAGAAGCCATCCACCCCCTTGCTCAAGACACACTCCGTCCTCTGCCTCACTTCCCACACTAATTAGTCATAACGTCCAGCCTCTTCTCCCTCCACCTAAATCTCCTAAATCCCTCTACACATCACAGTTTCCATTCCACCGCCATAGACAGACACGATCACCTCTTGCCCAGACAGAGGGGTTCTCGCATCCTCTTGATGCACTTGAAATTGATGCCTTTCAAGAGTTTCCAAATGTTCTTACCTCAGATCCATAAGATGATAAACAAGGACCTGCATGATCTCTGCATTTAACTCTGCCTACCTCTCCAGCTAATCTTGATTTTTGTATATTTTGGTAGAATTTCAAATTTATAGAAAAGTTGTATGAACGCCCATATTTTCACTTAGATTGATCACTTATTTCCATTTTGCCCTATTTGAATTACATTTTCTCTAGATTGGTAGATGATAGCTAGCTAGCTAGCTAGGTGTTAGATAAGAAAATATGTATAGAGAACACCTACTGAACGCTGGCAGAAGACCCCAGACCTCCCAAAAGGCAAGAAACTCCCCACGTACCTGGGTAGGGCAAAGCGGAGAGATTCCCGCACAGAGGATCGGTGCCGACCGGCACTCACCAGCCCGAGAGGCTTGTCTGCTCGCCCGCCGGGGCGGGCGGGGCTGGGAGCTGAGGCTCGGGCTTCGGTCGGAGCGCAGGGGAGGACTGGGGTTGGCGGCGTGAACACAGCCTGAAGGGGTTAGTGCGCCACGGCTGGCCGGGAGGGAGTCCGGGGAAAAGTCTGGACCTGCCGAAGAGGCAAGAGTCTTTTTCTTCCCTCTTTGTTTCCTGGTGCGCGAGGAGAGGGGATTAAGAGCGCTGCTTAAAGGAGCTCCACAGACGGGCGTGAGTCGCGACTGAAAGCGCGGAGCCCAGTGACGGGCGTGGGACGCTGGGGCTGCTGCTGCCGCCGCCAAGAGGCCTGTGTGCGAGCGCAGGTCACTGTCCACGCCCCCCTTCCCGGGAGCCTGTGCAGTCCGCCACTGCCGGGGTCCGGGGACCCAGGGACGGCTTTCCCGGGAGAACGCACGGCGCGCCTCAGGTTGGTGTAACGTCACGCCGGCCTCCGACGCCGCAGGATCGCCCCGCCTCTGTGCCCCTCCCTCCCCCCGGCCTGAGTGAGCCAGAGCCTCCGAATCAGTGGCTCCTTTAACTCCGTCCTGTCTGAGCGAAGAACAGACGCCCTCCGGCGACCTACACGCAGAGGCGGGGCCAAATCCAAAGCTGAGACCTGGCATCTGTGAGAACAAAGAAGAGAAAGGGAAATCTCTCCCAGCAGCCTCAGAAGCAGCGGATTAACGCTCCACAATCAACTTGATGTACCCTGCATCTGTGGAATACCTGAAGAGACAACGAATCATCCCAAATTGAGCAGGTGGACTTGGAGAGCAAGATTTACGATTTTTTCCCCTTTTCCTCTTTTTGTGAGTGTGTATGTGTATGCTTCTGTGTGAGATTTTGTCTGTACAGATTTGCTTCCACCATTTGTCCCAGGGTTCTATCCGTCCGTTTTTCTTTGCTTGCTTGTTTTTTCTTAATAATTATTTTTTTATTTTAATAACTTTATTATATTTTACCATACTTTATTTTATTTTACTTTATCTTCTTTCTTTCTTTTTGTCCTTCCTTCCCTCCTTCCTTCCCTCCTTCCTCCCTCCCTCCCTCTTTTCTTTCTTTCTTTCTTTCTTTCTACTTCTACTAATTTTTTCTTTCTACTTTTTCTCCCTTTTATTCTGAGCCGTGTGGATGAAAGGCTCTTGGTGCTGCACCCAGGAGTCAGTCCTGTGCCTCTGAGGTGGGAGAGCCAACTTCAGGACACTGGTCCACAAGAGACCTCCCAGCTCCACATAATATCAAATGGCAAAAATCTCCCAGAGATCTCCATCTCAACTCCAGAACCCAGCTTCATTCAACGACCAGCAAGCTACAGTGCTGGACACCCTATGCCAAACAACTAGCAAGATAGGAACACAACCCCACCCATTAGCAGAGAGGCTGCCTAAAATCATAATAAGGCCACAGACACCCCAAAACACACCACCAGACGTGGACCTGCCCACCAGAAAGACAAGATCCAGCCTCATCCACCAGAACACAGGCACTAGTCCCCTCCACCAGGAAGCCTACACAACCCACTAAACCAACCTTAGCCACTGGGGACAGACACCGAAAACAACGGGAACTATGAACCTGCAGCCTGCAAAAAGGAGACCCCAAACACAGTAACATAAGCAAAATGAGAAGACAGAAAAACACACAGCAGGAGAAGGAGCAAGATAAAAACCCACCAGACCTAACAAATGAAGAGGAAATAGGCAGTCTACCTGAAAAAGAATTCAGAATAATGATAGTAAAGATATCCAAAATCCTGGAAATAGAATAGACAAAATGCAAGAAACATTTAACAAGGACCTAGAAGAACTAAAGATGAAACAAGCAATGATGAGCAACACAATAAATGAAATTAAAAATACTCTAGATGGGATCAATAGCAGAATAACTGAGGCAGAAGAACGGATAAGTGAGGTGGAAGATAAAATAGTGGAAATAACTACTGCAGAGCAGAATAAAGAAAAAAGAATGAAAAGAACTGAGGACAGTCTCAGAGACCTCTGGGCCAACATTAAATGCATCAACATTCGAATTATAAGGGTTCCAGAAGAAGAAGAGAAAAAGAAAGGGACTGAGAAAATATTTGAAGAGATTATAGTTGAAAACTTCCCTAATATGGGAAAGGAAATAGTTAATCAAGTCCAGGAGGCCAGAGAGTCCCATATAGAATAAATCCAAGGAGAAATACGCCAGGACACATATTAATCAAACTGTCAAAAATTAAATACAAAGAAAACATATTAAAAGCAGCAAAGGAAAAAAAAACAAATAACACACAAAGGAATCCCCATAAGGTTAACAGCTGATCTTTCAGCAGAAACTCTGCAAGTCAGAGTTTAAAGTTTTAAAGTGATTTAAAGTGATGAAGGAGAAAAACCTACAACAAAGATTACTCTACCCAGCAAGGATCTCATTCAGATTTGATGGAGAAATTAAAACGTTTACAGACAAGCAAAAGCTGAGAGAGTTCAGCACCACCAAACCAGCTTTACAACAAATGCTAAAGGAACTTCTCTAGGCAAGAAACACAACAGAAGGAAAAGACCTACAATAACGAACCCAAAACAATTAAGAAAATGGGAATAGGAACATACATATCGATAATTACCTTAAATGTAAATAGACTAAATTCTCCCAACAAAAGACACAGATTGGCTGAATGGATACAAAAACAAGACCCATATAAATGCTGCCTACAAGAGACCCACTTCAGACCTAGAGACACATACAGATTGAAAGTAAGGGGATGGAAAAAGATATTCCATGCAAATGGAAATCAAAAGAAAGCTGGAGTAGCAATTCTCATATCAGAGAAAATAGTCTTTAAAATAAAGACTATTAGAAGAGAAAAAGAAGGACACTACATAATGATCAAGGGATCGATCCAAGAAGAAGATATAACAATTGTAAATATTTATGCACCCAACATAGGAGCACCTCAATACATAAGGCAAATACTAACAGCCATAAAAGGGGAAATCGACAGTAACACATTCATAGTAGGGGACTTTAACACCCCACTTTCACCAATGGACAGATCATCCAAAATGAAAATAAATAAGGAAACACAAGCTTTAAATGATACATTAAACAAGATGGACTTAATTGATATTTATAGTACATTCCATCCAAAAACAACAGAATACACATTTTTCTCAAGTGCTCATGGAACATTCTCCAGGATAGATCATATCTTGGATCACAAATCAAGCCTTGGTAAATTTAAGAAAATTGAAATTGTATCAAGTATCTTTTCGGACCACAATGCTATGAGACTAGATATCAATTACAGGAAAAGAGCTGTAAAAAATACAAACACATGGAGGCTAAACAATACACTGCTTAATAATGAAGTGATCACTGAAGAAATCAAAGAGGAAATCAAAAAATGCCTAGAAACAAAAGACAATGGAGACACGACGACCCAAAACCTATGGGATGCAGCAAAAGCAGTTCTAAGAGGGAAGTTTATAGCAATACAATCCCACCTTAAGAAACAGGAAACATCTCGAATAAACAACCTAACCTTGCACCTAAAGCAATTAGAGAAAGAAGAACAAAAACATCCCAAAGTTAGCAGAAGGAAAGAAATCATAAAAATCAGATCAGAAATAAATGAAAAAGAAATGAAGGAAACGATAGCAAAGATCAATAAAACTAAAAGCTGGTTCTTTGAGAAGATAAACAAAATTGATAAACCATTAGCCAGACTCATCAAGAAAAAAAGGGAGAAGACTCAAATCAACAGAATTAGAAATGAAAAAGGAGAAGTAACAACTGACACTGCAGAAATACAAAAGATCATGAGAGATTACTACAAGCAACTCTATGCCAATAAAATGGACAACCTGGAAGAAATGGACAAATTCTTAGAAATGCACAACCTGCCAAGACTGAATCAGGAAGAAATAGAAAATATGAACAGACCAATCACTGAAATTGAAACTGTGATTAAAAATCTTCCAACAAACAAAAGCCCAGGACCAGATGGCTTCACAGGCGAATTCTATCAAGCATTTAGAGAAGAGCTAACACCTATCCTTCTCAAACTCTTCCAAAATATAGCAGAGGGAGGAACACTCCCAAACTCATTCTACGAGGCCACCATCACCTTGATACCAAAGCCAGACAAGGATGTCACAAAGAAAGAAAACTACAGACCAATATCACTGATGAACATAGATGCAAAAATCCTCAACAAAATACTAGCAGACAGAATCCAACAGCACATTAAAAGGATCATACACCATGATCAAGTGGGGTTTATTCCAGGAATGCAAGGATTCTTCAATATACGCAAATCAATCAACGTGATACACCATATTAACAAATTGAAGGAGAAAAACCATATGATCATCTCAATAGATGCAGAGAAAGCTTTCAAAAAATTCAACACCCATTTATGATAAAAACCCTGCAGAAAGTAGGCATAGAGGGAACTTTCCTCAACATAATAAAGGCCATATATGACAAACCCACAGCCAACATCGTCCTCAATGGTGAAAAACTGAAACCATTTCCACTAAGATCAGGAACAAGACAAGGCTGCCCACTCTCACCACTCTTATTCAACATAGTTTTGGAAGTTTTAGCCACAGCAATCAGAGAAGAAAAGGAAATAAAAGGAATCCAAATCGGAAAAGAAGAAGTAAAGCTGTCACTGTTTGCAGAAGACATAATACTATACATAGAGAATCCTAAAGATGCTACCAGAAAACTACTAGTGCTAATCAATGAATTTGGTAAAGTAGCAGGATACAAAATTAATGCACAGAAATCTATGGCATTCCTATACACTAATGATGAAAAATCTGAATGTGCAATCATGAAAACACTCCCATTTAACATTGCAACAAAAAGAATAAAATATCTAGGAATAAACCTACCTAAGGAGACAAGACCTGTATGCAGAAAATTATAAGACACCGATGAAAGAAATTAAAGATGATACAAATACATGGAGAGATATACCATGTTCTTGGATTGGAAGAATCATCATTGTGAAAATGACTCTACTACCCAAAGCAATCTACAGATTCAATGCAATCCCTATCAAACTACCACTGGCATTTTTCACAGAACTAGAAAAAAAAATTTCAAAATTTGTATGGAAACACAAAAGACCCCGAATTGCCAAAGCAATCTTGAGAACGAAAAATGGAGCTGGGGGAATCAGGCTCCCTGACTTCAGACTATACTACAAAGCTACAGTAATCAAGACAGTATGGTACTGGCACAGAAACAGGAAGATAGATCAATGGAACAAGATAGAAAGCCCAGAGATAAACCCACGCACATATGGTCACCTTATCTTTGATAAAGGAGGCAGGAATGTACAGTGGAGAAAGGACAGCCTCTTCAATAAGTGGTACTGGGAAAACTGGATGGGTACATGTAAAAGTATGAGATTAGATCATTGCCTAACACCATACACAAAAATAAGCTCAAAATGGATTAAAGACCTAAATGTAAGGCCAGACACTACCAAACTCTTAGAGGAAAACATAGGCAGAACACTCTATGACATAAATCACAGCAAGATCCTTTTTGACCCACCTCCTAGAGAAATGGAAATAAAAACAAAAATAAACAAATGGGACCTAGTGAAACTTAAAAGCTTTTGCACAGCAAAGGAAACCATAAACAAGACCAAAAGACAACCCTCAGAATGGGAGAAAATATTTGCAAATGAAGCAACTGACAAAGGATTAACCTCCAAAATTTATAAGCAGCTCATGCAGCTCAATAACAAAAAAACAAACAACCCAATCCAAAAATGGGCAGAAGACCTAAATAGACATTTCTCCACAGAAGATATACAGACTGCCAACAAACACATGAAAGGATGCTCAACATCACTAATCATTAGAGAAATGCAAATCAAAACTACAATGAGATGTCATCTCACACCAGTCAGAATGGCCATCATCAAAAAATCTAGAAACAATAAATGCTGGAGAGGGTGTGGAGAAAAGGGAACACTCTTGCACTGTTGGTAGGAATGTGAATTGGTATAGCCACTATGGAGGACGGTATGGAGGTTCCTTAAAAAACTAAAAATAGAACTACCATATGACCCAGCAATCCCACTACTGGGCATATACCCTGAGAAAACCATAATTCAAAAAGTGCCATGTACCAAATTGTTCATTGCAGCTCTATTTACAATAGCCTGGAGATGGAAATAACCTAAGTGTCCATCGACAGATGAATGGATAAAGAAGATGTGGCACATATATACAATGGAATATTACTCAGCCATAAAAAGAAACGAAATTGAGCTATTTGTAATGAGGTGGGTAGACCTAGAGTCTGTCATACAGAGTGAAGTAAGTCAGAAAGAGAAAGACAAATACCGTATGCTAACACATATATATGGAATTTAAGGGGGGAAAATGTCATGAAGAACCTAGGGGTAAAACAGGAATAAAGACACAGACCTACTTGAGAATGGACTTGAGGATATGGGGAGGGGGAAGGGTATGCCGTGACAAAGTGAGAGAGAGGCATGGACATATATACACTACCAAACATAAGGTAGATAGCTAGTGGGAAGCAGCCACATAGCACAGGGAGATCAGCTCGGTGCTTTGTGACCACCTGGAGGGGTGGGATAGGGAGGGTGGGAGGAAGGGAGACACAAGAGGGAAGGGATATGGGAACAGATGTATATGTATAACTGATTCACTTTGTTATAAAGCAGAAACTAATATACCATTGTGAAGCAATTATACTCCAATAAAGTTGTAAAAAAAAAAAGAAAATATGTATAGAATTATTTTTTCTGAGAAATGGTGTGCTTTTTCAGTGTGTATCTCTCAGAACAAAAACATTCTCTTACATGTCCAGTTATCAAAATCAAAAATTTTAACACTGATGCAATACTACTATCTAATCCTCAGCCATATTCAAAATTTGTCAATTCTCCCAATATATCCTTTTAAGCTATTTTTATTTTCTAGTCCAGGATCTAATCCAGAATAATGCATGGGATTCGGTTGTCATGTCTTTTTTTGTCTCTTTTAATCAAGAATAGTTCCATGCCTTTGTCTTTTTCTATCTTGACATTTTTGAAGAGTGCAGGTCAGTTATTTTGTAGAATGTCCTTGATTTTGAGTTTGCCTGATGTTTCCTCATGACTGGATCTGAGTTAAGAATTTTGTCAGAACTCTGCAGAAGTGTTGTGTTTTTCTCAGTACATCATATCATCAGGAGGCCCATCATGTCAGGTTGCCCCAGTATCTGCAATGCTAACTTCGATCAACTGGGTAAATTTGTATCACTAAGCTTCTCTATCTATAAAGTTTCTATTTTCCCCTTTTTTAAATTAATAAGCATCTTGTGAGAAAGTATATAAATATCGCACGTCTCATAAAATTTTAGCCACAAATTTTATAATTCATTGATAATCTTCTAATGCCTGCATTCCTTCTATATTTATTAGTTGTATTTTCTGTAAGGGGGAGCTGCCCTTTCTTCTAGTGCTTATTTAGATATTTATTCATCAACTTATGACAGAGCTGATTCACTGATTTTTATTTCATTTTATGGATTAGAATCCATTTCTATCATCATTTATCTTGATGATCAAATTGTCTGTTATTTGGCCAGGGGGTGGTCGTTTATTTATTTATTTATTCATTCATTTATTTTATTGAAGTATAGTTGATTTACAATGTTGTGTTAGTTTCAGGTATACAGCACAGTGATTCAGATATATATATAGTTTTCCAGATTCTTTTCCCTTATACATTATTACAAAATGTTTAGTATAGTTCCCTGTGCTATACAATAGGTCCTTTTTGGTTATCTATTTTATATATAGTATATGTTAACATATGTGTATATGTTGATCCTAACTCCCCTTTGGTAACACTCCTGGGCATATATCCAGAGAAAATGCTAATTTGAAGAAACATATGCACCACAAAGTTCATAACAGCACTATTTACAATAGCCAAGACATGGAAGCAATCTAAATGTCCACTGACAGATGAAATGGATAAAAAATATGCGGTACATATATATATAATGGAATATTACTCAGCCATAAAAATGAATGAAATAATGACATTTGTGGTAACATGGACAGACCTAAAGATTATTATACTAAGTGAAGTAAGCCAGACAAAGATAAATATAATATGATATCGCTTATATGTCGAATCTAAAAAAAAAAGATACAAATGAACTTATTTAGAAAACAGAAATAGACCCACAGATATAGGAGATGGCCCTTCAGGTTCGTTCCTTGACCCTTCAATATGTCCCTATCTTTCTGAGCAAGTTATCACTTATAAGGCACAAGATGTTCCAGCCTAGCCAATCCTATATGTCTCTCTAAGAAAATCTCTTATCCAGTCATATTGGACTTTTTTCCATTCTTCAAGTAGTACAAGCTCTTCTTTCTGCATTAGAGCTTTGGGGTATGTTTGTCCAGCTATCTACATAGTTTTTCCTCCCATATGTTTATCAGATACATAGTAAGAGTACAACAAATGTAGCTGACCAAATGAATAAAAATGTGAAATAAGGAAGCAGATTTCTATTTGAGTTCAGAAGACGAAAATATGGACACATGAGTAGCAATTACAGTGTCAGGATTCTACTTAGTGTAACAAGGAACTTGGGAACGTATTCAAGCAGTTACTTTTGACCTTTTGCTAGTAATGTCACAGAGAGAAACCTTGCTCTATAGAAAGGAGTGGGCCAGATGGCCTCTGATGTTTCTTCTGATTCTAAGAACCTGTTTCTGGTATTCTACAAAATATTCTTGGGCAGACATTTCTAATATATCTGAGAGCCCAGCATGTGGGTGGATTTCTAACCTTCCTTTTCTTCTAGCATTTTCACTAAGATTCCTGGGCAGTGTGATGATCTCAGATGCAGATTTTCCCATCAAGGTTGTCCTCAGTGAAGAGGAGTTAACAAGCATACTCAGGAAGAATTCAGTTATAGCAATTTATTCTTTCTAACTTTAGAAGGCATAATTACATGCCTTTCAACATGGAGGAGGGATCCAATCACTTTTTGCCCTAGGAATCAGGGTGGTACAGAGGAAGGGCAACTGAACTAGTGATGAACAAAGTGGGTTTGTCTTACAGATTCCACGTCTGCTGGTTAAGGTTTCGGGCTGGTTTAAGATGAGAATTCTAGCTTAACTACCCAAGAAGTGTGGGAAATTTATAATGCTCCAACTCAGTTAATGCTCAAACCTCAATTTCCTCACCTACAAAATGGGAAAATAAAGCCTATCTATCAGGAATGCTGTAAGGATTAAGAGATAATATTGGTGAATTAATTGGCGAAGAGCAAGGCACATAGTAAGGGCTAAATACATAATGATTATTATTGTTATATAAAAGACCTTAAGCAAGTTGCTTAAGCTCTTCTAACCTTACTCTCTGCATCTATTACACTGAATGATAATTACAAGTCAGCCCTCCGTATCCACGGATTCCACACCCGTGGATTCAACCAACCTCGGATCAGAACCAGCGGATAAAGAGGGCCAACTGTACTCTACCATTTTATGTGAGGGACTTGAGCATCTCCAGATTTTGGTATCCACAGGGGTCGTGGAACCAATTCCTCGTGGACACAGAGGAACAACTTATCTTACAGGGTTTTATTAAGTTTTCACTGCACTAGGGCATGTTTGAGTTTCGAGCATACAGACAAGTTCTAAGTAAATGCTCTGAAATTTTTGTTAGAATTTAATCTGATATATAGCGATGTACACAAGAGTTTAGAGTTTAGCAATATGATGGTTTTTAATCAAATTCTCAGACCAAAGATTGGCAAAATATAATTTTTTTCCATGCAGCCTTTATATTTACAAATTTACACCAGCCAGGACTTAATTGAAAAATACCTCTTTCTATTTGGTTTCCAAAATACGAAAGTAGCTAAAAAGGCTGTGACATTTTAAAATATTTCTCGTCTCACTGAGAAAATATTTTCCAATGCAAAATGCTTTGGGCTTCTTATTTTTACTAATGAGACTGTATGGATGACAAGAATTGCTTTTGGGACAAGTCCGGGTTGACTTGTTCTAATCAACCCCTTTTTTATTTCCTGGTCTTACTCTGTCCACACACAGTGCCCTGAATAAGTCACCGGACAACTTGCAATTAGACTTTGGGTTCTGTATAGTGTGGGTGCCATATGTACTGCAGGTGTGAAATAGTCCTCTCCTCCTGTACATCATTTCACATGATTTATCATCCCCCCCGGAATGTCCCTCCTCATTGCCACTCTACTCATTCCCGTCCTCCTGTAAAACTCCTACTCTGGTTTCAAATCCAAGCTCAAACAATTAACAGTCTCTCCCTGGTTTATCAAACTTGGAAAGGTGTTTCAAGTAACCTGTTTGAACGGGCAGGAGAGACTAGTAGAATTTCCAAGAACAGTGATAGACCTGTATTGGGAGGATGGAAAGAGGAAAATTTTGTGTTGGGTGTGGCCCAGGAAAACAACCTCACCATCTACACAATGAAAGGTCAAAAAAAGTCTGAAGTTGATAAAAAAATTAATACAGTGAGCATATTACCTTAAAATATGGTAAATACCACCAAAAGAGCTAACAATGATAATGATTAAATGTGGAGACAAAAAGTGGGGGGAATGATTCAACAAATGACTCTTGCATTATTTTATACGTTTAAACATCCATATCCCTATATTGTTCTGATATGATAAATTAAATTAAATCATTTCTCTCAGGTTGCTGGGTAAGTCATTCCTGAGTGACTCTGGAATCCCCGGATACAAAAACACATTGTTTATAATTATGCTTTTTGTGGGGTTTTTTTTTTTTTTTTTTTTTTTTTGCGGTACGCGGGCCTCTCACTGTTGTGGCCTCTCCCGTTGCGGAGCACAGGCTCCGGATGCGCAGGCTCAGCGGCCATGGCTCACGGGCCCAGCAGCTCCGCGGCATGTGGGATCTTCCCGGACAGGGGCACGAACCCGTGTCCCCTGCAACGGCAGGTGGGCTCTCAACCACTGCACCACCAGGGAAGCCCTATAATTATGCTTTTATATTTAACTCTTTTATCAAACTGTGAGTGCCTCATTGGCAGGTACTGTACCTTGATTATCTCAGTTGCCCTAATGGCTCCAGCACATAGTAAGTACACAGGAAAAGGTTGCTGAATGAATTCCAGGGAACTGGGGTTATGAAAAGGAACTAAAACTGACATGAAGCTTTCATTTAGAAGTTAATTAAATCATCATATTAGTGAATATGTAATAGCAAACTGATAATAATGCTCTGATGAATAAGTACACAGTTCTAGGAAACTGCGAAACAAAGGACCTGAGTTAGGCTAGTGAGAATGATAGGGGTGGTCCTGGAGGTCTTAAAGAAGTAATGTCTGTGCAGAAAACTGGCATTAATGGGTCAAAATAAATCAAATGTAGTCACTTGTAAGAAGGGAACAAAGGAATGGCCACTAGTTCAGGCTTTACATTCTGCTCTTATTGCAACACAATGTTTTGGGACAGAAAAAAGGTGTTTTCAGACAGATGTTTTCTGAGTTCAAGCCAGAGACAGATTCAGGAGCCAAAAATTTTTGAAGAGGAAGGGGCTGTCGTAGGAAAGGTTATGAAGCACACCATGAATACCATTCATCGAAAGGGGTAGGGAAATGGTGTTTACTGCTAAATATGCTCTGATTTCTCCCATTAGAAAAATAAGTTTTGATGCTCTTTCTACTGCCATATTCTGTTCTATTTCTTTGGTCTCCTTGGCAGTAAAATATATAGTGTTCTACATTTTCTATCTCTAATTCTTCTCTTCTCTTTCTCTCTTAAACTTGCTCCATAAAATTGCTCTTTTTTAGGTCAATAGTGACCTCCAGGTTGCCAAATCCTGGGATAAATGATTAGTCTTATTAAACCTGAGCCCTCAGGAGCACTTCACATCATCATTCTTGCTTTCTCCCAGATAGCCTTTCTTCACTTGACTTTCCTGGAGTTTCTCCTATCTCATTGGTTCTGCTTCTCAGTTTATTTTGTAGATCCTCATCTTCCTTAACCCCTTATTGTTGGAGTGCCAAGAACTCAGTCCTTGGACCTATTCTCTTCTCTATTTACACAAACCTCTTGGGTTTCATTCAATCTCATGACTATTCCTAGTGACTCCCAGTTTTGTATTTCCAACCCAGAATTCACTCCTAATCTTCAGACACATAGATGGGGCTGCTTAATCAGTATTTCTGCTAGGATGTCCAAGAGACATCTCAAACTTACCATGTCCAAAGCTAAATGCTTGGCATACCCCAATCCTGCTGCAAATACAACCTTTCCCGGCTCTTGTGAAGGCATCTCCAAGTGGTTATCAGTGTGGAGGACAATGAACATTCATCCTTATCTAACACTGTACAGAAAAATAAGATGGATTATGAACTGAAATGTAAAAGATAAAGCTATAAAATGTCTAGAACAAAACAGGAGAAAAGATCTTTGTGATCTTGTGTTAGACAAGGATGTCTTAGATAGAGCACAGGAACTCAAAATCTTATCTCTGGCAGCAATAATTTGAAGGAACTGCTTATGTTGCAATCACTCAACAAAAACACTTTCTAATTGGGGTTCCCAGAAAGCTGAATAAGCAGTTAGGGATGAGATATAAAGGGGGTATCGTCAGAAGGCTTTAAAGAAAACATCAGCCCCATCCAGATGTCCTTACCAACTTCATCTTCCCTGAAGGTAGAACTAAGACTCCTCAGGGTTAATCTTGGCTCTAGAGCTGATGTTCTTTTAACAATTATCCATTCAGTTCAATTAAACAAATACTAAATCTGCCAGTGTAGTGCTGGTACTTTGCCAAACAGGGATGAGCAAGCATCGGAATCACCTAGAGAACTGGTTAAAACATAAATTGCTAGAGGACCTCAGACTTCCTGATAATGGAGCTCTTGGGGGGCTCCATTTGCAATTCCAGCACATTCCTCTGTGATACTCATGGTTTTGCTCCTAGTCTGGGGACTTCACTTTCAGATCCATTGCTTTAAGCTAAGGAATCTGGCATTAAAGATGCAGTGTTTTAAAAGTGAAACGTGCTATTTCAAGAAAAATAAACGTATATAATTTTTTTTAAAAAAAGAGCTTGTGATTTCTCGTTCGACCAGCGGTGTACTGGAGCCAGCTTCTACTGGTTTGCAAGAGCTGATTTGTGGCTTGAAATCCATTATGATGGGAATGGTTATACCAGAGAAATTGACAAACTCTATAAATGAGGATTCATTTTTATTTCCTAGAGAGCTCCTTGTTGACATTGACCAACATGCTGCTGAATCAGACACACCTATCCAAGTTCAACTTCTAGTTTTCCTGTATCTGTTAATATGTGAACCCTTTAGCAAGGCACCTAACATCACTAAGCCTCACTTTCCCCATCTGCAAACAGGCGCGCCTACCTCTACAGGATTGTTGTAAAGATTAACTGATAATAACATTAAACATTTAGTACATGGCACATTTTTATGTGCCCATAATGGAGCTATTATTTTATTATTAGTGGGAGCAGACTGAAATGTAAATGCACGATGGAGATACAGTCTGACACATGCCCTCTTAGAAGGATGGGCAGAGTGACATCAGGGTGGTACAAAAGAAGGCTCTAACTTCCAGATTGGAAGGGGATGGTGAGGGACATCTTCCTTTATCATTCAGCAGGATGGATGTATGGGGGAGGGGGACGGGAGGGACCCAAGAGCCTGGCTATCATGGAGGAACCTTATGATATTAGATAGTTAGACTTGATTCCTACACAGTGAAATCCAGGTTCTGCACATCATTAAATATGTGTCAGCTTCAGTTTGTCATCCTTTATCACATCGAGAGCCCTGTTCCTGTTAGCCTAGACTTCATAGCTGATTGCTCTGGCATTACAGCTGTCTGCTGAAGACTTTAATAATGAAAAGGAGGGGGGTTTATGCAATACTTTACAGTTTGCACAGAATTTTTGCTTTCGTATCTTATTTCATTTTCACAAACAATATGATAAGAAATATAGGTTTATTTGTTCATTTGCCTATTTATTCAGAGACTATTCACTTGGTGCCTACACTGTGCCAGGCACTATCCAGAACACTTAAGATACTGTAGAACACAACAGATAGGTTCTTTGCACTCATGGAAAGTGTGGATTTAACCCACTCTTCATTCATTTCCTAGTTTAATTACTATTGGAAAAATAAAATGTGAGCTCATCTTTAGGAAATTCATGTGTCTGAGAAAGTGACGTTTCCCCTGATACCTAAAAGGATGAAGGGGAATTAGCCAATGATGTTGGGTAGGAGATAAGGAAGAGGACCCCATGCTTGGGGAGAACTTTGTACCAAGGAAGCAGCAGAAACTGGGGCTGTCAATGATGTAAAAAAAAAGGGCAGTGTGGCTAGAGATCAGGAAGCAAAAGGGAAATGCATGACATGCAGCTGAGAAAAGCACCACGGTATGATTACACAGGGCCTTACAAGCCAGGCTAAGGATTTGGGTCTTTTTCCTAAGAGAATTAATCATTCTAAGCAGGGAAGTGACATAATCAGATTTGCATATTTTAAAGCTCTCTGTAGGAAAGGGAAACATCTGAGACAAAGACTGGAAGGATATTCTGCAAGACTTGTTGATTCTTTGGAGGTAGATTGTGAGAGAGAGGGTAAGGTCAAAGACAAGTCTTAGGTTTTAGATGTGAGAGTCTGGGTGGGTGGGATGCTCTATATGGAGATTAACACTCAGGAAGATCAGCTTGGGAAACTGGAGGTGCTGAGGAGGAACTGGGACCATGTAAGATATCTAGGTGGTGACCTCAAGCCATCAGATATCTGGGAACGGACCTCAGAGGAAAGATCTGAGCTAGAATGATAAACTTCCAGAGTTTATCAGCAAATATTTGGGGGTGGCCAAAAAGTTCGTTCGGGTTTCCATGCCATCTTATGGAAAAACCCAAACTAAACTTCTGGCTAACCCAATAGATGACAATTAAAGCCATGGATGTAAATGCTCTCAACTGGGGGCAGGGAGGCCGTGGGAAGAAACAGGGTCTGGGATGCTGCCCTAAGTAATTACAATGAAAGAACTGGACAAGGAGAGTCAGGGAAGACAGAGGAACATGGTGGGGAGTGTGATGAGAAATAAGCCAAGAAAGAAAATTTTTCTAGAAAAAGAAAGTGGTCAGTAGTCCATATCAGTTAAGCTGTAAGCAGTAAGTAAAGCCAGGAATGGAAAGAGCTCCTTGGACCTAGCCAGACAGAGTAATTAGTGACCTCAGGAAGGAATCTTCTGGGGGATTGCTGAAGGCAGGGTCCAGATTGGAGGAGGTGGGTGGCAAATGAAGGTGAAGAAGGGGAATCAGTGAATTTACTGAGACTTTTCCTTTGAGTTGTTTGCCGTGAAGAGGAAGCAAGAGAAACCTAGCTGCTAGAGTGAGATTTAGGTGACATTTTTGTCTTACGTTTCCATTTTGTGCCCGTTAGGATGCCTTTCTGCATCAAGTAACAATGGCAAATTGATCATTCAGTGAATTTAATTTTTTTTCTTTACAGTTTGATTTTAGGCTAATTTCAGTAAATTGACCTAGAGCCAAATTCAGAAGTCCATGTCAATAAAAAACATCAACTTTTGAGTACTTTCTACGTGGCAGGCTCCCTGCTGTGTCAGTAGTACTCTATGTTGTCACATTAACCCCTCACAAATCACTGGCAAATAAGGTGGTTTTAGTCTCAATTTACCAGCCAGGAGACCGAGGCACAGGAAGGGTCTGTAACTTGCCTAAGGTCACCCAGCTGGTAAGGGATGGAGTCTGAATTCAAGTTGGACCTGCCTGGCACCAAGGCCAGGGCTCTTCATTACCATGCCTGGGCTTGCTTCCAGGGCATGGGAAAGGTCTGGAATACCACACCAAAAACTGTCATCCTCAACTGTAAGCAGCAAGGAACTACTTTAGATCCTAGAGTGAGAGTGTGATCTTAGAAAACTATTATTTAAGGCTTTTCTCAGATAACCAGGAAGGGTGGGCTTATATTGGGGAGGTCTTCCTTCTTCTTCTCACCTTTACTTAAATATACTATTTCATCTCTCAGATTTCAGTGTAATTGTCTCTTTGTCACTAAGTGGGGTAACACAAGGGTGTAAATACCAGAAGACAGAGTAATTGAAAGTCATGTTAGAAGCTGCCTACCGCAGGTTGCTATGAATATCTGTATTCTTACCTGGAGATACCTTCATCGTCACACATATTGTAGTATACCTCTAGTTGCTTATTTGGAATATGTTTTCTAGGAGAATCATTGGGTTGGATCATGCATATTGTTTATTGTTATGCATCTTTCCTAAGGCTTTTGATACACAAACCCATAATATCTTCAACAATAAAAAATGTCATAGCATTTTAGCCCCTTGCCTATTTTCATTATTGTATGAGCATGTTTTTTACCCCCCACACTCATCAACAATGGTTTTTATTCACTCCCAAGTTGAGTGAAACATAGTTCACAATCTTTTTTTTCACTTTTTTTTTTAACTGCTAGGAATCCAATACTCCATGTTTATTAAGTATTTGGATTTTTTTTTTTCCTGGAAACAGCTAGTTCATAACTTTTGCCCATTTTCCTATCAGGGCATGTGTAATTTCTTAGTGATTTCTAAGAGGTCTGCATATTTAGAATATTCTATTTGTGTTACATAAATAGTAATAGAATAAACATAAACATTAAAAAACTTAACTATACTATTTCTGTTACATAGTTGACAAAAACTTTTTCACATCTTGTAATTGGCCTTTCAGTTTTATGATATTTTTGATATAAATACTTTATTTGAAAATATTTAAGGTAATCATATCTATCAATATATTCCTTTATTTTTTCTTTTCGAGTTATTCTAAAGAAGTCTTCCTTTCTATACCAAGTTTGGTTACATAGAGTATCTTTCATTATTTTTAGTTTCTTTCCTTATTTCCTTCCTCCCTTCCTTCCTCTCTTCCTTTGCTTATAACATTACAATGCTTTAATCCACTTATTTCTTTTATACCTTCAAGTAACCATTCAACGTCTCCTTTCTGCTTCTCTTTTTTCTTCTTCTTACTACTGTCATTTTTATAAATGAATAGTGGGTTGACCATATATAGAATAAGATTCTCCCTACTCTTGCTGATGGAAAATGCCATATTTATCATCTTGTACATTTTTATATATATTGGTCTCTTCTTGAGCTATCTCTGCTTTTTCTTTGATCAAACGATCCATTCTTGAGCCAGTTCCCATAATGTTTGAAACAAGTATATTAATTTTATTAATATTATAATTTATATACATATTATTCATTAGCATATCATTACATTATTATATTAGTAAATTAGTTTATTAGTTTACACTAACATACACTCTTCTCACTGCTTATTAATATTTTTCTAGCTGCTCCAGGATGTTTATTTTTTTAATTTAAGAATAACTTTGGGGCTTCCCTGGTGGCGCAGTGGTTGAGAGTCCGCCTGCCAATGCGGGGGACACGGGTTCGTGCCCCGGTCTGGGAAGGTCCCACATGCCGCGGAGCGGCTGGGCCCGTGAGCCATGGCTGCTGGGCCTGCGCGTCCACAGCCTGTGCTCCGCAACGGGAGAGGCCACAGCAGTGAGAAGCCCGTGTAATGCAAAAAAAAAAAAAAAAAAAAAAAGAATAACTTTGTTAAGATGTGAAAAATTACTCAGATTTGGCTTTAAATTGTTTACACTCATAAATTAGGAGAGTTAATAGTTTTAAAATATTATTCTTCCAAAGAAAAACAGTCTCAGTTTTTTTCAGCCTACTTTTATGAGCTCTCAGTAAACATTTGTAGCGATTTTTTACTGATCTTGAGCACTTCGTGTCCACCTTGCAACAGTTGTAACTACTATTTATATTCCATAGCATTGTAGTATAGGGGAGATTACTTCACCTCTCCGAACTTCCTCAGCTCATTTTTGAACCAGACATGCTCACCCCTGCCTCTCACAGGTGCTGTGAGGGTTAAATGAGGTGGTAAATTTAAAGCTCCCAGAGCACTGCACAACACGGCAGGTGTTCAACTTGTGATGGTAAGAATTGGTGTTAATTTAAAAGAAATTGTAGAACAGCCTTAGATAATCATGATCATACTAGACCATGAAGAAAATTCCTCTTCCACATGACAACTCTCTATGCACTTGGTACAATTAGCCCATAAATCTTTTGAAGTGAGGCCACAAGACAGCAAACATCATCCAAGTTGGAATATTGTGGCTTTAACTCTTTTTTTCTCAGTCCAGCTTCACACTCCATAGCAGATCCATCCAACTACATCAAATGAAAGCTATCGGATTTCTAACTGAATTGGAAATGCCTATCATGTTCTGCCTTTAAGTATGATTTGGATTAAGAATGATTCATGGATACATAAACACAGGGGTAAACAGATGTTGTTTACCTCCCCACTATCTTAATCCTTGTCATTCTAATTCTGAGACGCTATATGATGGTTCTATATGGTGGTTTTATAGGATAGTTCTCTATGATAGCTCTACATGATGGATCTATGGGTTGAATCTAGAGGGTGATTCTATAGGCTGCTTCTAGATGATGATTCTAAATGATGCCCTATGTGCACTCTCCCCATGGTACCATTTTTAAGACTAGTGTGGAATTTCCACTGTCAGCTCCTCCAGCCTGTTGTAGAAGATGACATTCAGCAGATGGAAAATGAGAGAGAAGAAATGGAGGGTTGACAGAGGGGTTTGGAGGAAGAGAAACGGAAATAAGAAGTGCATATGAGTGAGTAGTAGAAGGAAAGGAGGTGGGTGGGAAGAAATAGGGATTGCACATAGGGTGAAATAGGGTGGGTAGAGGAAGAAGTGTTGACAGACCAGCAGAAGAGAGAGGAGGTAGTTAGAGCAAAAGGGAATAGAACGGGAAGTCTTAGATGATTCAATTTCTTCAAAAATCATAGTGGAAATGTCCCCAAATGTTGCCAACAATACATTCTGTGACTAAGTCATTATGCAGAGAGATGAGCTGGGGGCTGAAGGACAGAATTAATATAGTAAGTAATTCTATCCTTTTGGCAATGTCTTTCTGCGTGAAATAATGGTTTTATGTCTCACTTCTCTCCAGTCTGCACATTCCTCATAACAAACAGTTCCACAGTGAGTGACTATTTATGTTTCAAGGCAACAGCATCGGCATAATGGACGATCCTCTGAATCTTTTTCTGCAAAGAAATGCCAGGGCTGCCTGGGAAACCTGGGAGAACTTTCTAGTTGGGAATAAAGCTGCTGCCGCTGCTGACTACAGAAGTTGGAGTTCGGAACCTGGAATCAGGCAGATATTGGTTCAAGCCCTTCCAGGGCTACTTACTGACTTACCTTCACTGCATCAGTTTTCTTGTTTAAAAATGGGAAATGCTCACATCTGGCTCACACGTGAAGGCATACAACACAGTAACCTGGAACACAGACAGGGTTCAGTGATGGTTGCTTAGGAAAATGTCAAATCTCTTTCCAACCTCTCTCAAGAATTTATATCAAAAATATCATAGGGTTTCCCTGGTGGCACAGTGGCTGAGAGTCCGCCTGCCAATGCAGGGGACACAGGTTCGTGCCCCGGTCCGGGAAGATCCCACATGCTGCGGAGCGGCTGGGCCCGTGAGCCATGGCCGCTAAGCCTGCACATCCGGAGCCTGTGCTCCGCAACGGGAGAGGCCACAGCAGTGAGAGGCCCGCGTACAGAAAAAAAAAAAAGTCTTTACTCCCATAAACCTCAGAGTGTGACTACATGTGGAGATAGGACCTTCACTGTGGTGATTAAGTTAAACTCCAATATGACTGGTGGCCTTATAAGAAAAAGAAAAGACACCAGGGATGCAGGCACACAGAAATGACCATGTGCAGAGGCAGCAAGAAGGTGGTCAGTAGCAAGCCAAGGAGAGAGGCTCCAGAGGAAACCAAACCTGCTTTTTTAAGATACCCCATCTCTGTGGATGGACCTAGAGATTGTCATACAGAGTGAAGTAAGTCAGAAAGAGAAAAACAGATATCGTATAATATCACTTCTATGCGGAATCTAGAAGAATGGTACAGGTAAACTTATTTGCAAAGCAGAAATAGAGTCACAGATGTAGAGAACAAACTTATGATTACCAAGCGGGGAGGGGGGTGGGATGAATTGGGAGATTGCAATTGACATATATGCACTACTATGTATAAAATAGGTAACTAATGAGAACCTGCTGTATAGCACAGGGAACACAGTGATCTGTGGTGACCTAAATGGGAAGGAAATCTAAGAAAGAGTGGATATATGTATACGTATAACTGATTCACTTTGCTGTACGGCAGTAACTAACACAACATGGTAAAGCAACTATACTCCAATGAAAAAAAAAAGGAGACCCCGTCTCTTATCCTTTATTAGGGCAGCCTGTGTTCGTCTGCTAGGACTCCCATAAGAAAATGCAACAGACTGCCATTTCTTTCTGTGTCTGTGTCCTCTTCTTATGAGGACACCAGTCATATTGGATTAGGGCCCACCCAGAGGACCTTATTTATCTTAATCACCACTTTAAAGACCCTATCTCCAAATGCAATGACATTGTGAGGTACTGGGGCTTAGGACTTCCACATATGAATTTGGGGTCGGGGGTGGGGACACAATTCAGCCCATAACAGAGACCTTAAGAAAGATAAGGAGAGAGAGAAGAACACTGGCTTCTCTGGATGATGTGCTTCGGGCCAAACCCTGCACTGGGTGCATCCAATCCTTACAAAAGCGCTGGGAGGTAAACCACATGGTCTCCCTTTTAAAGGTGAAAGAGCCCAGGCCTGGAGAGTAAACATCCAGTCCCCACCCCCAGCCCCAGGTGGGAAGGGAAGGGAAGGGCTTGTGGGGTATGAATTTCTTCTCAGTGTAGCCCTGGGTCACCTAACCTGCCTCTTTTCTAGCCATTCACAGCGCCCAACCGGAACCAATTTTTGCAGAATTGGCCAGTCACAACTGGGATGCTAATGGGACCAGGCTCTTAGGCTTGTGGGGACATGAGACTGCCATGCAGAACACTCAGCAAAGTGCTCAGACCTGGCAGTTGCTCTAAGCAGTGACGGCTCTGCTCATCACGATGATGGTTTTGTTGCCTTGAAAACTTTTGAGTGCAAGAGAAAGAGGCTCTCGAACTGGTGATTTTACCTTCTACTTCTAGGTACCTCAGCCAACACCAGGAAACTGAGCTAGGGATGTTTTCACACACATTAGCAGCCCTGGGAAGGAAGAATCATTATTCTCTTCCAGGTAGAGATATCCCTAAGGAGGCCCAGCTGAAAAAGCAGAAGCCCAGGCTTCGTCAGCTCACTTGAATGGGCTCATCTAAATAGAACTGAACACCAGCCTCAGCCACCGCCTCAGCCCTACCCCCACACATCATCCTGCTCCACAGCCCTGGAGATGGTAAATCACAGCAAGTCTCTTCTCAGCCAAAGAACATACATCCTTATCCTTTGTCCCACCTAGACTCTCCTTCCAATTTTCGCTAGTCAAAGCTTCCTGGTCTTAAAAGTTCATCCCTGCAGCTCCGTTCCTGGATCTGCTCTAGGTCCCTGAGGAACCTTCCATATTGAAGGGTAGAGGAGAAATATCTAATGGTTATTAGGGCCTAGGGTGGACCCTTCACGTCCCATATGCTTTACTGCTCCTAACTCGTGCTATGAGGAGGCAGTGTATTGGTCCAGACTTTAGGGATGACTGAGGTCATAAAAATGTTCAGTAACTTGCCAGGGTCACCCTACCACTAAGGAACAAACCCAAGCCAGACTGACTTCATCTTTCCAGGGTATATATATATATATATAATACACACATATATATATTACCTATGTATGTATGTATGTATATATATATAATTTTTTTTCCTGTGTTTGATTCTTAAGCCTCCAACCAATTTTACCAATAAGGAAATTGAGAGTCATTTGGTGACATGCTAATCTCAGTTAGCTCCCAAGATGGAGCTGAGATTAGAAACTAGTTCTTCTAAGTCCAATGGTCCAATCAAGGGTCATTTATTTATTCAACATAAATAAATTGAGCTAAAACATAGAAGCAACCCCAATGTCCATCAATGGATGAATAGATAAGCAAAATGTGTTCGATACACACAACGGAACATCATCCTGTCTTAAAAAGAAAGGAGGGCTTCCCTGGTGGTGCAGTGGTTGAGAGTCCACCTGCCGATGCAGGGGACACGGGTTTGTGCCCCGGTCTGGGAGGATCCCACGTGCCGTGGAGCGGCTGGGCCTGTGAGCCATGGCCACTGAGCCTGCGCGTCCGGATCCTGTGCTCCACAACGGGAGAGGCCACAACAATGAGAGGCCCGCGTACCACACACACACACAAAAAAAGAAATTCTGACGTATGCTGCAACGTGGATGAACCTTGAGGACATTATGCCAAATGAAATAAGCCAGTCATGAAAGGACACACACCGTATGATTCCACTTGTATGAGGTACATAGAGACAGAAAAGAGAATGGTGGCTGCCAGAGGCTGGGGGAAGCGGGCAATGGTGAGTTACTATTTAATGGGCCCAGAGTTTCAGTTTTATAAGCTGAAAAGAGCTATGGAGATGTATGGCTGTGATGCTTGCACAACATTATGAGTGCATTTAATACCACAGAACTGTACACTTAAAAATGGTCTAGATGGTAAATTTTATGTTATGTGTATTTACCAGAATTAAAATATCAGGAAAAAACTTGGACTGAGCACCTGCTGTGCACAAGGTAGCCTTCGAGTCAATGAGAATTCAGTCTCATCCCTGCCTATCTAGTGGCAGGGGATGGGGGGGATGTACAATTAACAATAAATGTAACATGACTACTCTGGATAATATGTTAATAGGTAGGAAAAGTTAAAAGGTACGTTAAAATGGGGAAAACGGTGGCCACTTTAAATGAATGAGAAGGTAACCTTTGAGCAAAGACTTGAAGGAGGAAGAGGAATGAGGCTGTGGTTACCTGGGAGAGGAGCATCCCAGACAGAGTAAAGACAGAGAATGAACATGGCGGCCGAGCACGCTGGCTTGATACACAGCAAGAAGGTCAACATGAGTGAGGCAAAGGCAGTAGTAGGAGATGATGACAGAGAGGAAGATGAGCCATGGAAACCATTGGAAGGACTTGGCTTTCTAACATGAGAAATACAGGAAAGCCCACAGTCACAGACTAAGTTGTCCCTACGGCCCAGGCTTGTGATGTCACCCCAGGATGGCTCAGGTAGGACTGTGGCAAACAAGTGTGTCTGCCTCTTCTGAATGGGACAGCCCCTACTCACTTTCATTCCAGATGTCCCCAAAGGAGAAGGCAAGCCTGATGTTGTCTGATCTGCTTTTCAATGGAAGCCAGAAATCTGGACTTTTACATGAAGCTTCCTGATTTTTAAAAAAATATTAGCAATGAGCTCCATTTTGTCAAAGCACCACGTCTCCCCCCAAGAAGCCTCTGATTATAGAATTGTAACAAATTGACCCAGTTTGAGGTCTGTGCATTATACCGGGTTGCCATGTGATCCTACATCACCAGGCCTGTCTGATAGATTTTGAGGCATTAGGAAGAATCAGGCCATTATATTCATTACCTGTATTCAGACATGAGATTTAACCTCTATCAGTGCAGTTACCTCTTTGTGTTGCAATGATCCGTGTATATGTCTGTTTCTTTTACTAATTTGTGAGCTAGTCAAGGCCAGACACTGAGTTTTCCTTGGCTTTGAACCCCTAGAAGAAGGCTACACACATAATAGGAGTCCAGTAAATATTTATTGAATAAAGCTGTAATGGTGAATGTGTAAAAATAACTTGCATATGTATTGAGGACAGAAGGAAAAGAAAAGACACAAAAGTAAAATGTGGATTGTGTTAGAGGTTGGCATTTAAGGAAGTTATTTTCTTTTGTTTTCCAAGCTCCCCATACTGATATTAAATTGATTTTGTAACTGTTAATGGGAGAAAACATTTTAACAAAAAAAAATCAGTTAGTCTTCTAGGCCTCTCCTTTCAGAGATGCTCTCGTTGGGATACAAACCCTGTTGGGGAGAATTCCCTGCAATACCCCACTTGCTGGCCCCAAGCACTTCCTCACATCATTGAGCTCAGAACCAATCTGACATTATAGTTGTACATATGGGAATCCACATGATAGGCTTGATATCTTCTCTATACCAAAGAGCTAATCCAGCCCAACCCAGACAATTCCCGCTAAATTTCCAGTATCTTTCTAAGAAAGGTTGTATTTAAGAAATGCTGGTGTTTCTGCAGTGAGGACAAACATGGAGAGAAGCAGGGTCTTGGTGATGGGACAAAATAGATGACATGTTGACCCCACAGGTCATGGTGGGTGGTCCAAGCACCATGTCTAACAGGTGTGTGTAGTGGTGTGGGAATTCAATTCAGCAGCCAAGGCATGGCACAACAGAAGCCAAGTGACAACTGAACACTGGGGACCAGATGCATAGTGAACATCCATCCACTCCTTCCTGTGTCTACCACTCCATGTACTCCATTTTGGAAAAAAGATGTGATTTGGGTATTTGCAAATGGTGCCAGAGTAGGCAAATGTGCTATGCATGGGGTTGGGGGTAGGGGTGTCCATGTGGGCTCTGGTGTGTGAACAAAACACTGGTATATTAGGCAGGGGAATTGATCAGTCCTAACTGGAAGCATCTATTACAGAATCTCTGTCCTGTGGATTAAGCCAACAGAGTGGAGAGGAAAATGGAACCAAGGGGCTATGATGGATTCTGGTACTAAAGATCTACCTCAATCCTGCTCAAGGGTCTGACTACAGAGAATAAAGAAATGATAGCCAAGTGAGAACTTGGCCATCAGCTTTATTAAAACCCAAGTCCCTCCTTGACCCCCTTCCCTCCAGAGGGAGGCCCTCTGGAGAGCATGGATTGAGCCTGACCCTAGAGTAGAGGTTTCTAATTCTATTCCTCATGCTTTGGGATGATGCTGTTCTGTACAGCAGGCCCAGAGTTGACCCAAGCTTGAATGGAAGAAGCTGGGGAACAGAGCCATCTCCTCCTCCAATTCTTCCTTCCCTCTAAGCACAGGCAGGTCCAAGAGATCAAGGTCCAAGGTACACATGAGCAGTGATCAAACCTATAGGCAAACACTGTCCAACACATATCATGTTCTCATCAATTATAGTGGCTACTCTACCTCCCGTGGGGAAGAACAAGAAAGATGGGTTGAAGCTCTCCTTACAACCTTTCTTAGAAGGTTAAAAGCTTTGACAAAAGTCTCCCTTTCTGTAGAAACACAAAAATGAGTAGGAACGTACCTACTATGGATTAGACAATTTCCTCTGTCTAATCCTCTATAGAAATGCTACCATGGATTGAGCCCTTTCCAGTGCTCCAGGCATCCTTCCATATATTCACTCATTTAACCCTCCCAACAATCTTATGAGGTAACTAAGATGGGATGAGGCACAGGGAAGCCAAATGATGCACCTAGTAAGTGACCGAGTCAGACTAAGAACCCAAGGGCATCACACCAGAGTATGGACTCTGAACCTCTGCTCTGGAGCTGATGCAAGCAACATTACACCAGCCCTTTGTCCCGGTTTGACAGGTAAGGAACTTGAGGTTTGCCCATGATGTCAAAGAAAGCTGGGTCTAAACTCATGCCTGCCTGAACCTAGAGCATGTTCAATTACACCACGAAAGAGCTGCTGCATATAAGCAGTTATAAAGGTCCCCAAGTCTTGTATCTGATGGGCAGATAGCAACTCACCTGAGGAGATCCCACAATGCCAGTTGAGCCAGTGCATCATGGTTCTGACCTGTTATTTAATCCTAAACTCCAGTCAACTGAACGCACACAAGACAAGAGGAAGGCAAAGGTTACTGTGCTCCCTACCTCTCTGGTCTGGAAGGTCTGAGTTTGCAGCTGGCGAGAGTGAAGGCTGTAACCGTCATCCATGGTTGCGCATTAGAACCACTTGGGATAAATTTTTAAAAACATTTTTTAAAAGTTCCAGTGTAATTGATCTGAAGTATAGCCCTGACATAAAGGTGTTTTTGTTTTATTTTAAGTTCCCTAGGGGATTCTAATGTGTAGCAATAGTAGAGAAACACTGGGCCAGGAAACGCACTCCAAGCTGACAATTAGAATTAAAATCTTCCCCTAAACTAACCTTCATCTTAGACACCTGGGACTTGACTGAGCAATGACACTTGAAATGGAAACGATCTGCCATTATTTATGGAGTTTAATTTCAGCTCGTGATCCTAATGCTGGGTCTGTGAGGAGAGCCTGGGGAGAGGAACTTGGGGGGAAAGGTGAAATTGAAGGATGAGGCCATACAGATGGGACAAGAACCAGCAATTCACTGCCCTTGTTTGGTAAACACACCCAGTGGTTAATGGTGCCTAATGGTGCCTGTAATTGATGTCTAAAGTTATTTAAGAGTAAATTTACTAGAAAATAATTAGCAATTTTATAGTTCACTACTTCCTCGCTTTGGGGATAAAAATTTTTTCAATGGTTTTATCAGGCACCACAATACAACAGTGCTATGAAATCAGTTTGCCCAAAATGGAGGTAGACATGGGTCCCCTAAAGAGATAAATACGTTTAAAAAATTGTTTGATTCGCTATTTTCATTCATTGGAATGTAAGCCTATTTTCCCCTCCACTACCACTCCCCACCGTGCCTATCTCCCGTTTGAATCTGTAATAAATTATCCTTAATCAACAACAAGGGAAAGTTGTAGGAAGGCAGCTTGGGGATGGCTTAGATTTGACCTTGGGAGTCCTTAACCTTAGTAGTGGGAGTGGAGAAGAAAACTGTTCTCTCATTAGGCCAGATACATCTTTCCTTAATGAGCTTGTAGGAATATTCATTACAACACATTAGCTCACCTCTTCCTCTTTTTGCCCAGCTAGCCCAGGGCTACAAGGAGAGATGGAATGATAGAAATACATTTACTAAAGATTTTATTAAAGATTTACTAAAGAATTTGCTTGGACTTCTCTTTCTGGAGCCCTCTGCTCACAGCCAATAGGGAAAGGAATTGCTGTAGTTTTCAGTTCAGATAGAGGCTCTCAGTGGCGTTTACAAACTTTCTGCAGATGATTACCAGTTTCCACATCTGTGAAATGGGTAAGACAGTCTTTCCTCTGCTTGTTCCTAAAAGTGTGGTCCATGGATCAGTAGCATCAGCAACCTTGGAAGTTTGTTAGAAATGCAGAATTTCAGGCTCCTCCTCAAAAATACCCAAAATGAATCTCTAGGGGTGTGAAGCTAGATACTAGTGTTTTAGTAAGTTTTCAGGTACTTCTTATGCATGCTTGAGTTTAAGAACCAGTGCTTTACAGGAGTACTGTGAACAGCAAATGAGATAAGTGAAAATATACTCTGGAAAAAAATGGAAGATGCTATCAAGATTCTGGGTATTACTGTTTCTCTTCATATTATTAAGTGTAAATGTCACAAAAATATTAGGAGGTATAGGCCTAGAAGACTCATCCTGTAGCTTCATCAAAATTTTCTATCAGTGATGTTAAATCTTGAGTGTTTTAGAGGCAGACATATGGAAGACAGAAAGCAGGCTGATGGAAGTATCTAAGGACATGTGGGGAGTGGGGTGAAGTAGGGACCCCCACCCTTCCTAGGAGCACTCCAGTTCTGTTTCAAAACAATAGAATTGTGCAGGCCAGATAGAATAGTTCTGCAAACTGAATTTGGTCTGGGGACTAATGATATGCATGGCACAAAAGTTTGGAATGCCCAAGAAAAATGTGTCCCCAATATCCCTTTTATTACTTTTCTTCAATTTTTGATATTATAGAAATTAATTGTTTAAGAGTCTAGTGGAAGTCACTCCAAAAGGTTCTGCCTCATATTAGCTTTCCTGATCATTTATAATTTTATTTTCACATGGCTGTTGGTTAGCTGTGTTTCACTGAATATTTTCATTTTTGGATATCAGTTGTTAGAAAGATAGCTAAATGTGACACCTTCTTACTGAATATATGGGGTCTATGACTGTGTGTTTACATATGACTTATTTCTTCATCTAGAAAAACATTTTGGCTGCAATATTACCTTCTTGTAGCATCAATACTGTGCTTGAAATGTGAACTAAACTCTTTTAAAGTATTTTTTCCTATATTAAAATCCACTACAATATAACATAACCATTAAGAATATGAGTTTTACAAGATGAAAAGACAACATGGGAGAAAATATTTGCAAATGAAGCAACTGACAAAGGGTTAATCTCCAAAATATATAAGCAGCTTATGCAGCTCAATCTCAAAAAAACAAACAACCCAATCCAAAAATGGGCAGAAGACCTAAATAGACATTTCTCCAAAGAAGATATACAGATTGCCAACAAACAAATGAAAGGATGCTCAACATCACTAATCATTAGAGAAATGCAAATCAAAACTACAGTGAGGTGTCACCTCACACCAGTCAGAATGGCCATCATCAAAAATTCTGCAAACAATAAATGCTGGAGAGGGTGTGGAGAAAAGGGAACACTCTTGCACTGTTGGTGGGAATGTAAATTTATGCAGTCACGATGCAGAACAGTATGGAGGTTCCTTAAAAAACTACAAATAGAACTACCATATGACCCAGCAATCCCACTACTGGGCATATACCCTGAGAAGACCATAATTCAAAAAGAGTCATTACCACAATGTTCACTGCAGCTCTATTTACAATAGCCAAACATGGAAGCAACCTAAATGTCCATCAACAGAGGAATGGATAAAGAAGATGTGGCACATATATACAGTGGAATATAACTCAGCCATAAAAAGAAATGAAACTGAGTTATTTGTAGTGAGGTGGATGGACCTAGAGTCTGTCATACAGAGTGAAGTAAGTCAGAAAGAGAAAACCAAATACCATATGCTAACACATATATATGGAATCTAAAAAAAAAAAAAAGGTTCTGAAGAACCTAGGGGCAGGACAGGAATAAAGACGCAGATGTAGAGAATGGACTTGAGGACACGGGGAGGGGGAAGGGTAAGCTGGGACGAAGTGAGAGAGTGGCATGGACTTATATACACTACCAGATGTAAAATAGATAGCTAGTGGGAAGCAGCCGCATAGCAGCCGCAAAGCTGGTGCTTTGTGTCCACTTAGAGGGGTGGGATAGGGAGGGTGGGAGGGAGCCGCAAGAAGGAGGAGATATGGGGATATATGTATATGTATAGCTGATTCACTTTGTTATGAAGCAGAAACTGACACACCATTGTGGAGCAATTATACTCCAATAAAGATGTTAAAAATTTTTTTTAAATATATGCATTTTAGAGCAAGACAAACTTGGGCTCAGATAGTGGTTCTGTGACTTACTAGTTGTGTATCCTTGGAAAAATAACTCCCACTCTTTAAACCTTAGTTGTATTATCTATAAAATGGGGTCAATAATTTCTACCTTACAATGCTGTTTTAAGAATAAATGAGATGGGAAATGAGTATCATGCTGTATGTCGCATCTTTTATTATTATTAATTCTTTAATTTATATAGGATAATATTGTTGGTATGTTTGTTCATAGAACAGTGTATTGTATTGGGAGATGATATCTGGTAGGAGAATGGTTCCTTATGAAGTAAATAATTAAAAAAAAAAAAAGAGTCCGGTGGAGTTCAGTAGTTTTCTTGAGTGACAGATTGTTTGGGCCATCTCCCATGGTCTAGTAAGGTCACCTGGGAGAAGATGTCATCATTTTCCTCTGGGTAAGGGGGCTCTGTTCACTCTCTCTAGCCACAAAGCACTTCATAAGATTAAGAATGCAGAGGGGGCTGGCTAGAGTAAGGTCATCTGGGGTTAGCAACACTGGCTATCCATGAGGAATAGCCTCTCTGTTTGAATGGAATATAAAGATATAATGGCCATTTTGTTTTTAAAAAGGAGGAACTTTGCAAATGGAATGCACCTTACCAGGAACAGTCAGGAAGATCCATTCTAGCAAAAATGACCAATAGCCTTGCATAGTCTGGGTTGCAGAAGGCTTTGGTATGAGTCTCTGTTCTTCCTGCCTGCTCCACGTGTGGCTATAAGCTGTTCACTGCCTGGGGAGAAGAGCAGGGAAAAGGAAACTACACAGAGTTGGAAAACTTCCTCTGGGACAGCTCTCTTAGCCTCTCTATCTTTTGTTTCTTTCTCTGCAGAATGGGAATCATAACCTAAATCAGAGTCAAGTGACATCATGGATGGGAAAATGATTTATAACCTGCAAAGTTAAGAAGTCAGCCCCATAGCTCATCTGTGTCAGTCCAGCAATAGCTCAGTAAATCTCTTTCCTCTGGGGTCCACATGGTGACAGAGAATGGTTGGCCTGGGAAAATGTCCCACTAGGAACTTGAGAAGAATATAAAATCCCATCTCTGCTTTTCTAGTGAAGCCCAGAGATTCCCCAAAGAGGGAGATGCTCAACTAGACCCTGGGTCCTGCTTCTGCCACTTATTAGTTATGTGACCTCTTAACCCCTCTAAGCTTCAATTTCCTCATCTATAACATGGAATGATATTAATGCCTACCTCATAGGGTTGTGGGGTAAATTTGAGTAAAATAATCTATGTAAGGTGCTCAATATGTCTTCATCAACTTGGTAAATATTTATTGAGTGCGTACTGTACGTGAGGCACTTTTCCAGGAGCTCAGGGCAGAGCGGTAGACCACAGCCAGGGGGTCTTTGCTCACTCACCTGTCCCCCCAAGGGTTATGTCCCAGTGGAGGAGACAGATAGTGAGCAATTGAACACATCATGGTGATGTATGCTGTAATATAACAACAGGCACTGAGAAATGCTATGAACAAAAACAGAACAGGCTAAAGGGATAAAGCTCCAAGGTGGAAGGGTTGTGTCTTTAAATGGGGTGGTCAGGGAAGGCCTTTCTAAGATAGGGATATTTGAGCAGAGACCGGATGGAATGAGGCGAGTCATGCAGTATCTGGCAGAAGAGCATTCCAGGTGGAGGGAAGAGCACTTGACACTTAGTAGGTGCTCAGTAAACACTAGCTTCAGATAAAGGGAAAGCTCGACAAACAGATGGCATCTAGTCAGACATAAAGGTGGAATTCTTATCCATGATGATAAAATGCTAAAAGGAGCATTGACTGAGGTCTGGAGGCTCCGAAGCCTTTCTCCAAAGAGATAAAAAACGTCTTCCTCTTGGAATTCTTAATGATGTTTTCAGAAGAAAAGTCAGATGCCCATTCCAGCCTGGGAAAGTATACAGGGGAGATGTGCACAGCTCTTCTCATTCCATTTTCATCACGTTATCCCTTTACAAGAGATCAGTACGCTCAGTAGGTAAAGAGGCAACAATGGGAAAGTGAGATTAAGAGAAGGTAACAGGACTTCCCTGACGGTCCAGTGGTTAAGACTCCGCGCTTCCACTGCAGGGGGCGCGGGTTCGATCCCTGGTCAGGAACTAAGATCCTGCGTGCTGCGCGGCACAGCCAAAAAAAAAAAAGAAAGAAAGAAAGAAAAGGATGGGCAAGGTTACAGAGTAGGTAACTAAGTAGAGGGGAGGGGGCTCATATGAAGACTACAATGTCTTTGCCTGGTGCTCTCCTCATGAAATAATGTTTACTCATTCGTCAAAACTTTCATTCATCCTTTTGTTTGATACTTGCTGTGTCAGTCCTAAGATGTGGCATCAGTGGAACAGAGCTGAATAAGACATTCCTATCCCATCCCCCCAAACAATGGCTCAGGGGAATGATTTACAGGGTCTCCATAGCATTGTAGAATCCTTAAAATGCGGAGGATGGGACAACGAGTTCAGCCAGGGAATTGTGGAAGGAACATTTCCATCAGGTCTTTACGCATGGGAAAGAAAGGATTCGTGCAGGGAGTACAGGTGAGCAAAAACTGTGTAGGGGATGATGACAAATTGATGTGGCAGGACCACTGAGTATGCAGTAGTTGCCAGGGAGGAGGCTGGAGGAGGGGATGGTCTGGGGAGCAGATTGTAAAAATCCGAACGCACTAAGCTGAGGAATTTGGAATCTATCATGAAGGCGATAGAGAACTATGAAAAACGTTTTATCGGGGCTTCCCTGGGGGCGCAGTGGTTGAGAATCTGCCTGCTAATGCAGGGGACACGGGATCGGGCCCTGGTCTGGGAGGATCCCACATGCCGCGGAGCAACTGGGCCCGTGAGCCACAACTACTGAGCCTTCGCGTCTGGAGCCTGTGCTCCGCAATGGGAGAGGCCACGATAGTGAGACGCCCGCGCACTGCGTTGAAGAGTGGCCCCCGCTTGCCACAACTAGAGAAAGCCCTCGCACAGAAACGAAGACCCAACACGGCATAAATAAATTAATAAAACTCCTATCCCAACATTTTCTAAAATAAAAACCAAAACGTTTTATCCGCTTCCCATCATCTCCTTTTGGAATCACTTCCCCCCATTCAATAATTGTGTTTTCCAAATCATAAGGTCAGGGGCTGGCTCTGCCTGGTTCCCAGGTGGGACTGGAGCCAGGCTAGGAGACTGCTTTAGATTCTTGGCCACCGTGACTGCTTCCTGAGAGGCCATGCGATCCATTTTTTTTTTTTTTTTTTTTTTTTTTTTTGTGGTACGCGGGCCTCTCACTGCTGCGGCCTCTCCCGCCACGGAGCACAGGCTCCAGACGCGCAGGCTCAGCGGCCATGGCTCACGGGCCCAGCCGCTCCGCGGCATGTGGGATCTTCCCGGACTGGGGCACGAACCCGTGTCCCCTTCATCGGCAGGCGGACTCTCAACCACCGCGCCACCAGGGAAGCCCCATGCGATCCATTTTTGATGGAGCTCTTAGGAAAATGTGTTTCCTGGGGAATTGTTACGAGTCATGTAGGTTGGACTGCAAGCAGCCATAACAATATAATATGAAAACACTCTGAGAATGATAAGACTGTTATCATGTGAAAAGAGATCAGTGGAGACAAAATATTGGAAAACAGAGTGGGTAAAGGAGAAGGGATTGAAAAAGAGCAAATTTACGGATATTATTCAACCCCTGGATTCAGCATAACTTAAGCCAATACCTTCTGGAAAACTCAGTTGCGAGCCAGTAAATTCCTTTAGTCCTTAATCTCATTTGAGTCATGCTGTCTGTCACTGCCAGTTAAAGAGGTGACTGACTCATCTAGGAGGCATGAGTAGTTTATTAGTAAGGGGATGTTATAATGTTTCCCTTGTCAGCTAACATAGCCCCAGATGCAGAATTGACTATAAGTAAGAAAGGGACAACACCAGTGAAAGGGAGGCCATTTATGTGCAGATCTCAGAAGACCATATGAGAAGTGTAAATTGTGAGTATAAATGTGTTTTATGCAATTATTTGCTAAATCCGACAGCCCTAAGTGGAGGCAATGAGAAGTAGCTGAATTCTGGACATATTTGCTTTTAAATTATATGCAGGGGATAAGGAGAAAGAGAAAAATGAGGATGAATATAAGTTTTTGGCCTGGAGAGACAAAGAAGCCATTTACTCAGATAGAAAGACATTGGGGGGGCACAGAATTGGGTGGGTTAAAACATATGGAATTTGACTTGAGTGTATTAAGATTGAGATACCTCCTATACCCCCCAAATGGACAAGTCAAGTGTTGTTCAATATAAGAATCTGGAGCTCAAGAGAGAGAGATCTGGGCTAAAAATGTGAGATTGAGAGTCACCAGCATAGAGATGGTGTTTAAAACCATGAGAATATATGAGATCACCGGTTAATGGTTGTTAACATTCTGAGGTCATAATGATTTCCCCAGATACTGAGGTATGCTGACCCATGCATTCTCTTTCTTGTCCCAAGGACTCTAGGGGCTTGTAATTTAGGATGCTTTAACATGCAAGAAAAATTATTCATAATTACAAGTGTCTCAAGCCACAAAGATTTTTCTTATCTCACTTGACAAAAAGCTTTGTTGTCCTCATGGTTACAATTTGGCTGCCACAACTCTAAATCTGTCATCCTTTTACAATGGGGTTCAAATGTAGAAAAAAATGGATTCCTATCATATCTTTTCTTATCATTGGCCACTCTTTTTTTTAATCTTTAAAGATTATATTTCTCAAAAGCCCTGAGCTGTCCACTGCTCAGGACCCACTGGCCATAAGAGGATCACATGTCTCCTGGCAGTGGGGAATTAAATGAGCATAATTGCTTAGATTGGTCATGGTTCATTTCTTGGGGTTGTGGAAGAGGTCCACTTTCCATGCATGTATATTGACACCTCTTTCCGGAACAAAACCAGGGCTCTGTTATCAAGGAAAAGGGGAATAGACAGCTGTTGGATAGGCTATCAACAACGTCTGTTATAAGAATTGTGACCATTGACACCATAGCTTTGGGAACTTGCTTATTACTTATAGTTGAAACCATGGGAGTAAATGAGACAGTGCAGAGCATCCACACAATGAGGAATGGACCAAGGATAGCAACCTCCACCATTAACTGAAAACACACACACACACACACACACACACACACACACACACAGGAGGAGGAGTCTGTGAAGGAGAGATAGGAAGAGCTGGAAGAAGTATCAGAGAGAAGATGATATGGAAGATAGAGCAGGAGGGCTCCATGGAGCAAGGGGGTAACCAACAGTGCCAAATGCTAAGGAGAGATTAAGTAGATGAAGGCTGAAAATGGCCTGTATATTTGGCAATTGTAACATTACTGATGACCTCAAGCATTTCTTTAGACTTATGGGAGCTGACCGCAGGACTCAGGGGTGTAAGAAGAGGAAAGCAGTTGAGAGACTGCAGAGAGGGTAAAATCTACTTTCCAAAGCTTTAGCTGTGAAGGCGGGATGGTGTATGGTATTTAAAAAAATAAGTTTATTTATTTATTTATTTTTGGCTGCGTTGGGTCTTTGTTGCTGTGTGCGGGTTTTCTCTAGTTGCGGCAAGCGGGGGCTACTCTTCATTGCGGTGCGTGGGCTTCTCATTGTGGTGGCTTGTCTTGTTGTGAAGCACGGGCTCTAGGCACGTGGGCTTCAGCAGTTGTGGCACACAGGCTCAGTAGTTGCAGTGCACAGGCTTAGTTGCTCCATGGCATGTGGGATCTTCCCAGACCAGGGCTCAAACCTGTGTCCCCTGCATTGGCAGGCAAATTCTTAACCACTGAGCCACCAGGGAAGTCCTGTATGGTATTTTGAAAAGTACTACAGAAAGTTTTTGTCTTTAAATTAGTGATGGGATGATCTGTTTTAGATTGACATTAAATGTAAATTCCAGTGAAGAGGGGGGTAAATGAATAAAGTATGTGATTCTAGAGGTTAAGAATTAAGGATTCAAGGCAACAGTAGGACATGATGAGACATGGGTGGAGGAATTAAGGATTCATACCATAGCTAGTAATTTATAATTTATAATAACATTTATAGTAATGCTAATAACAGCAAGCCTACTGAGCTCTTTCTTCTTTCCAGTCCCTCTTTTAAGTTCCTTGCCTGTATCATCTCACTTAGTCCTCACCCTGACCTATGAGGTGGGCACTATTATTGTTTCCATCTGATGGATGAGGGGAGGCAAGACCAATGAGAGGCAGAGAGAGATGACCTTGACTTTCTCTACTATGTCAATTCTCTTGACCAATAGAACAAAGGGGAGGGGACATGGGTAGGGATAGAAAGCTTGAAAGAAGGTGGAAATTTCTGAAACAAATACAAGGGACCTGGGGAAAAAAAGCTGCCAGGGGAGAAATAAAAGGGATGAATAACAGAACTGAGAACTTAGCTGAGGTTAGAAACCAGAAATTGATGGAGACCCCAATCTGCATCGTCTCCCAAGAGCACCAGAGCAGAATAAATGGATGATGGGATTCATCCTGGCTTGGGGACTAGTCTGCAAGTCTATGATTTAGACTCAGTGCTCAGATGTGCTGTCTGTGGCATAAACAGTTCCCATTTGAATTTTTGCTTTTTCTTTCCTCTTAGCAGGATGGCCAGAGTAATGAAAGCCCTTATTTCCAAGCCCTTCCCCCGAGCATCCCCAGAAGCAGAGCCTCTCCCCTGGCACCCTTTAGAAGCACTTCTACTGGGATAAAAGCGAACTCTTTTCTTCCTTAAATGACGGAAAAGAAGCTATCTCCTTCTCCATCACACAGTCTTGCCTTTGATCGTCAAAGCCACAGTGGAATCTGCAGCCATCGTCTCGAACGTTACTTGCTCTTTCCTCATGGGATAGAAGGAAGCAAAGTGATTGCTAAATATTGCTTTTTCCATGAGTTATCAAAAAGAACACACACCACTTTTTTTCTTTATACCATTTATTGTAGATTTTTTATTGTTCCCAAGGCTGTTCCCATGATCTTAGAAACAAACTAGTGACAAAAGCACATCCCCTAAAGGCACATACATTTAAGGGGAAATATCCTTTGTCATAGAGACACTGGTGTAACCGATTTGCAAGTAACGACATGGCAGAGTTAGGTCTGCCAAGGAGATTGGGCTTCTTGAAATTTTTTAGGGAAAAAAGACTAAATTCTTCCATCCAGCACAGAGCTGTGTGAAGGTTGCCCTGTACTGTCCCACTTTTGCCTTTGTGGACCCACTCCCAAGGCATGCAGGACATGAAGTGAGGGGCTCTTAACCTTTCAAGAACCATAATTTGTCATTTTTCCAACCTGGTTCCAACCTAATCCTGCATTCCAGCTCATCTTATTCCCTTTTCCCCACCAGAATATTTTGTGTTTCTTCCAGGCAGGGAAAACTGAAACAACCCCAAAAGAAAGTTAGTTAGAAATGTTCAAAAAGCTTAATATCAACTCCTCTCTCAAATTGAGACTTAAAGGAAGGAGATATCCAATATCTTCTAGAGCCCCAGATCCTCTTAATAATCAAATTCCAGAAGTGAATGTCCCCTGGGAAACCATCCTAGCCATTCTTGCTTACTGACTGATTGCTCTTGTACCTTTCCAGACAGATGGGCAACTTTCTCCTATTAAAGTTTCATGAGGATAGGTAATAGGACTTCTTGTTCACAACCTTCCTCTAACACCTGGCACACCTATGATACATAAACGCTTGCCAAATTAGTGATAGAATGGGATAAATGGTGGGGATTTCACAGTCTACTTGGTTTGCTTTAACAACTGTCACTGCCTAAAACTTCCCTCTTGTGCTTAATTTAGTGGATTCTGGATAAGGATGATTCCCAGTGGACTCCTTGGGACTTCATCTTACTCCTTATCCAAAGATGCCTCTCCTGGTTGACAGACTAAACGTAGAGTTGACAAAGAGCAGTGGAAAGGTATGTGTACTGGTCAAACACACACACAGGTCTAGCCCACCCAAAGGTGTGCTCTCTGCAGAACTCTGCAACACTCTCAGCCTGCATCATTAGTACCTCATAAGGTGGGGTCTCTGACTTCGGGAACACCATTAAGAAAGGTTGGACTGCATTCCAACAAGGCAAAGCTGGGGCACATTTAGAATCAAGCATAAATTCATCCCTTGCTTCCTGAAAAAGTCTCCCTGTCAGTATTTGTAGAAGCACCACATTTTTGAGATCAATCGGTTAGGCAAAGCTACAAAAGCTACAAAAGTTAGGCATTGAGCTACAAGTCAGTAGATCCAGGTTGGGAGCGTGGCTATTCTATGAGCTTAAATGAGACAGGATGCTTCTTAATTTTGCATCTATAAAGTGAAGACATAAGACATGATTCTTCACACCAAGTTTCTCTATTGGTCTGCATCTAGACTCCTACAGTAACTTATTCTAATTCTCAGAGCACCCTAAAGCTTGTCCTGACTTTCTGTTGCCTTTTTTTTCTCAGAATAGCCTGTCCTGGAGCTACAGGACCCAGGTTCCCAAGGCACGTGGAATAGATAATCTGGCATCTCTGTAAGGGAAAGCTTCTCTCAGTAGAGACAGTGATATATGTGGTTACTGGAAGATGAGAGCAAAAAACAAGAAATTTATTAGGGAAATAAGCTGTCCAGGAAGGATCCATCCAGGACACCTGCTAGGAAGTACTTCCTGGGGCCAGGTGGCTGAGAGAGGGGTCTACTGCTCTGGGTCTCACTGTGAACATAGATCTTTGTTTGATCTTGGACCAGGGGCTGGGGAATGAGTTCATGATGCTTGAGACTGGCCAGTGAGAAGTGTTCACCCAAATGAGCTCCTTGTCTCACATTCAGACCTACTTACCCCACAACTGTCATAACAACAGGGCGTTATGGGTCCACTCAGAGCCAGAAAGAAGCTGTGATGAAGATATTCCTGACCCCAAAACACAACAGACTGTTCCAGCTCTAGTCTACTCATGGCCTCAAGGATGAGCTGTTGACTGGTCATTCGTTTTAAAATCATACTTTCCAAGTGGTCCAGAATGATTAGATGAAATCAGAGCTATTCAAGGAAAGCTGTTCAAGCCCAGGAGAGGTCTTAGAGAAAAGATTATGAAAATACCCTTTGAAATGTTTCCTGCTATTCTTTAGAACAGGCTGTACTGAAGCTTCTCTCTCCTACAATTCCCAGTGCAGCAACCTGTGTTGTGATTTTACTTCAGTCATTACACTGATGTGCAACTTTGGGAAAGTCCCTTAAATTCCCAAACCATCACAGTTCCCATCTGTAAATTACAGGGTAAGACTTGTCGGTAATCCCTGACCTAGAGGACAAGTCTATATCCAACTTAAGATGTGCGAGTGTGTGTGTTTTCATTTCACTATTATTGAGTTTAGCACATTTTCAGAAAAGTTGGAAATTGGTTCCATTGGTTTGCTATATGAATCAACAAGTAGCTGACAGCTAAGGAAAGTGGGGGGGTCATCATTTGACCTTGGCCTTACACAACACCAAGGATACTATAGTTGTGGGGGGGGAAATCTCTGTAAGGACTTATGTTCCCTATTAATGGCTTGGCTCTGATCAGTTAGAGATACACACCTTTTCTTCTGTGAAAAAATTATCCTTGATAGCAACGTCCCTCATGCATACTTCTTTTTCCCCCCAAATCTCTGCCTTATAAACTTATTAATTATCCATTCTTGTATTATGTTTTATTTTGCTAGTGTCTACCTCTCTGTGCTTTAGCCTAACTCTAAAGAATAAGAATAGTTTTATGATTTGAGATGAGGCCAAATGCTGCTGAGTAGGGTCTTAGACACCACAAGTACTTGGTGGTCTTTCCTTTTCTCTAGTTGTGACCACCCCTACCCCACCCCCATTTCATGTTTCTATAGCACCCTATGCATACCATCTCATAACAGTGTAAACCTTTTTGTATATATTTCTCCCGTGTCCATCTTCCCCAGTAGGCTGGGAGCCATGTTAAGGCAAGTCAGCTTTGCTCTCTCTTTCAATTGCCCCTTGGTCACTCTACACATATTTGTGGAATAAAATCTGAAGGAAACATGGTTGACTCTGGAGCACAGCTGCTTTTCTGTATCCAGGGACACTCAAGATGCTTGCCTATCTTCCATCTGTGGACTCACATTTCATACACTTTCTTGGCCTTTATTTTTTGCCTTGATGATGGATGATGTACTATTATTACCTTGAAATAACATATTTTCACAATTTAAAAAAAGTGGTATCCCATAATTCAAAAAGAGTCATGTACCAAAATGTTCATTGCAGCTCTATTTACAATAGCCCAGAGATGGAAACAACCAAAGTGTCCAGCATCGGATGAATGGATAAAGAAGATGTGGCACATATATACAATGGAATATTACTTAGCCATAAAAAGAAACGAAATTGAGCTATTTGTAATGAGGTGGATGGACCTAGAGTCTGTCATACAGAGTGAAGTAAGTCAGAAAGAGAAAGACAAATACCACATGCTAACACATATATATGGAATTTAAGAAAAAAAATGTCATGAAGAACCTAGGGGTAAGACAGGAATAAACACACAGACCTACTAGAGAATGGACTTGAGGATATGGGGAGCTGTAAGCTGTGACAAAGCGAGAGAGTAGCATGGACATATATACACTACCAAACGTAAAATAGATAGCTAGTGGGAAGCAGCCGCATAGCAGAGGGAGATCAGCTCGGTGGTTTGTGACCACCTGGAGGGGTGGGATAGGGAGGGTGGGAGGGAGGGAGATGCAAGAGGGAAGAGATATGGGGACATATGTATATGTATAACTGATTCACTTTGTTATAAAGCAGAAACTAACACACCATTGTGGAGCAATTATACTCCAATAAAGATGTTAAAAAAAAAAGTGGTTTCCCATATCTCTTATATTTGAAACGGACACATCCTCACCCACTTGATAAGCTAGAAATCATATGAACTCATCTCTCCCCACCCCAAGTTGTCACACGAAGAACCTCAGGAGGTTCCCCCAGCCCACTTTATTTCCAGAAACATATGAGACCTGCTCCCAAGCACCTGCCCTGATTCTCAAGCTCCTTCATCTTCCAGGTAAACGTTTAGGAGTCAAGAGTTCCAAGCACAGAGTTCATAGCCTGGAAGCTTGAAAACTTCACTCCCACTTCCATCTCAAGGGAATCTGTTTGGCTCTTTGTGAATGAGCCTTGGTGCCTTGTAGCATCTAAAAGAACCTTGAGTGAGGAGCAAGAGAAAGGCCAGAGTGAGGTGACCCTGTTTGGGTATGGGGTGGGGGGAGGGTCCTGACCTGGGTAGGGAGAAGATTTCTCATTGAAATGCCTGAAATCCAGCCAGTTCTGAGCCATTTAGAGAGGGCTTTTCTTCTGGCCTCGGCTCAGAGCAAAATCAGTGGTGGTTCCCTTCTTCTGAGTAAAGATACACCCTTGAGACACTGTAAAGTTATGTTGTTCTGGAAGGGCCATCAGGAACCTCCTTCCTTCTTCTGCTCCTCTTCCCCCTTCCTCATCTTCATGATCATCAGAAGGGTCACCACCATCATCATCATTATCCAGTGTGTTCTTTTCAAATAACTTCCCACCTATTAATTCAGTTTGGTAATTGCAACAACTCTGGGTGGTAGTCCAGTAGGGATTGAATACGTCCGTTTTCGACATAGGAAAACTAAGGTTCAGATAGGGAAGGCTACTTGTCCGAGATAGAGGCAAGGATAAAACCCAGCTACCTTTCTTCTGACAGTAGTGAGACAGAAGTGGTTTTTTTGGGGGTGGGGAGGAGGGGTGGGGATAAGGAGGTGCAGGATGGGCAAATGGGAAGGGGCAAGACAGACTGGAAGGATCGGGAAGCCAGAACCAAGGGGCTGAAGTTTTAAAGACATGAAACTCAGATGAAGACTCCCAGTACCATGGGAATGAGCAGGCCACACTCTCCTGAACTTAAAATTTGGTCCAAGAGGCTCATTAAGTTGCAGGGAATTCCCAGTGAATGGCCACATCCTTCCAACTCTGAAATCAGGGTTTTCATATACAGTCTAAAGATAAATAGGGATGCTGAATGTTTCTGTTATTATTGCTATTGTGTTTTGAGCTGGGAGGTCTCAGTTCTAAGGTCAAGGCATCCATACCTTTCAGGTACAGACTATTACCTGCAAAAAGTGATGAACACGAGAACAGTGCCAGCTGCACTACTTGGAAGGATGAATTCTCCCTTTTTTATCTTCGAACCACTCGCAGCAGCCTTTCCAGGGCTGTGAATCATCCATTCAAGGGAAGGGAAGGGAATAGAACATTAAATATAATTTATGTTTTGCTAATTGAAATCAAATACAACATTCAGTCTCCTGTGAGTTGCCATGCTCGTGTTTAAACAGGGCCGAAGTATCATTAACCTGATTCTATTTTAGTAGGCTGACTTAGCTTTTCCGGATAGGAATTAATTCCTTTGTCAAGTTTCCCCACTGAAGAAGGGGATGTGGCTTAGTGACTTGGAGCAAGTCACAAGGATCAAGCTAGAGGAGACACAGCCGAAAAGAGACCTTAAACATGTCAAGTTGGCATTTCTTTTCAGAGCCATGAGCTTTCAACCATATCACCAAACAGATGCTTAAAATAAAAATCCTCCAGATCTCAAGGCTTAGGCCTCTGCCCTATTTCTCCAGAGAACTTTAGCCTACTGTTCTATGCAAGGGCAGATAAATTCTTTAAGGAGGTTTCCCCACTTTGATTTCCCAGGTCAAAATGGCTTCTTAACCATGGGCTAACCATTTTAAAAATGGATTTGCTTGTCCTATTTATGTGAGGATGCATACTTACTAGGTTTCTTTTTAAGCAGCACTTAAGGTCTTGATGTTCTGGGGTTATGGGGACAGGCAGACAGCCAGTAAGATGGCACATGGAGAGTAGGTGTGATTGAGGGGCTGAGCTAATGGGTGATCACCCACCATAGAAGAGATGCTGGTAGTCTAGAGTAATGGCCATCCTTAGTCGGTGGAAAAACATCTTTAAAGCTTTCCTACCAGCAGCTGCTCCTTTGACCTCCTAAGTTATAAGATCATCCCTTACCTCATTGTCACTGAACTCCCAAAGAGACCTATTCCTCCAAGGAAGCCATGAACACTAGGGGCCATGTCTCTCGGAAGTAATCCCCACAAAAGCGTAAAAGGAGGGGGGGAAGGAGGATGAGGGGACAAAGAAATACACAGGTGAGACTTCCCTCATTCTCAATCCCACCTTCCATAAGACTATTTTTGAAAGGACAGATGTCTAGGCCCTACCCTAAAAATTCTGATCCTTTAAAAAGTCTGCAGTGGAGCTTAGGAAGCTGTAGCTTGAAAACACCACACATCTGCCTCTGATGTGTAACTAACAAGATCCACTCCTTGCTTTGCTTATAAAACAAGGCCCCAAATCAGCTAGCCCACATTATGCTCTTCTGATTAAGCAGGCATTGTCTTTTTTCAAGTAGGTGTAGATGTGTACGTGTGTACGTATTTTTATATTTATCTTCTTTTACTTTGGTAGTAAAGGCATATATGTTGCCTTCAGCTCAATAACCACTTTCTTATCTGGAAAAAATTTATTTGTTTCTGAATCTGGCACATCAGTCCATTCTTTGCCAGGATGGGTTAAGATAGGAGGGTACCGCACCCCTTACAGCAGTTGCTTCTTTTGTGCTATTTCAAGAATCATCCTGACCTGCAGACAGAATTCCCTGAAAGATTCTCTAATCTGGGTCTTTCTGGCTATCCCAGAGAAGGGATACTCCCAGAATTCGAGGGTAGGGGTAGAGGTGGGAATGGAGGTGACCAACACAAACACACCATCAAAACCCATTAATCAGATTGCATTAAGCTTTATAACAACACAGTTTTCAGTTAGCGGGAGAAATGACAGTTTAATAACAGCCGAACAGATTTCACTCCCCCCCACTCATACATATTTCCAAGTTTGCTAGAACAGTTCCTGGTTTTGGAGATCTGTGAAAAGCGCTTTATGTCAAATGCTGCATTTTAATGGAATCAAACTAATGGGAAGGGACATTTTATGCAGCAGCCCTTGATGGGGGTGTCTGCAGACAGCGCTTACCCTCCCCCACCCCCATACACTGGATCTGATAAATGGAGTCAGCCCTCTTGTCACTGCCCCAATATGTGCCATCTCTGAATTAAGCAAATGAAGCACGAGATGACCATGTAGGGGAGACGGTGGGACAAAGAGAAGGATGGTGACCGATCCCGTGGGTTGTGTTGCTAAAGGTTATTCATGACAAAAGACATGCCAGCTCTCTGGTCCTCGCCCCTCTGGGGACCCTAAGGGACAGAGCCCATCCTCATAGCATGTGTCAGAACCATGCGGCTGAGGGTCTTCAGGGATGGAGACCTCCCACCAAAATGGCTGGCTTTCTTTTTTTTCACTCCCAGAGATGGCATTCATCTTTCCCAACCTCAGGGCTCTGAGCTCTGCTGCAACCCCTCTGCTCTGAGAGCAGCCCTGTGATTCTGATTCTAAGGAGGCACAGGCTAAGCTTCTCCACTGCCCAGGATACTCACAAAGAGAGAGACCCAACCCCCCCTTCGGGGGCTCTTAGAAAGAAGGCTTCCAGGGGTGTCAGCTTTTTTTGGTGAGAAACATGCATGCCTCTGCCTTCATAAGGTGAGGAGGGAGTAAGTCAAAGGTTGTGGGATGAGACCTTTAAGGAGAAGGCTAGAGACACTTTAAGAAGGAGGAACTTGCTCCCTAGGAGTCCTGGAGCAATTGGCCACAATTAGTATTCTGGCAAGATACCAAAGCAGAGGTTGATAGAGCAGGGGCCTTTGCCAGATATGGGGCTAGAACTCGGGTTTCCCAAATTAAAGTGAGAGACTCCGGCCAAAAGGAGACCTTCCTTTCTTTTTTATCATTTAAACAAACATTCATGCCACTGTCTCTGACCTTGACAACTATTTATGTATCCTGTCTTCAGACTGGATTAACCAGCAGAAGGCAAGAATTAGCAGTGGATTCTGGTGGCCATCTGGTCAACCAGATGCTGCTACCCAGGCAGGCCTGGTACCCTCATGAGTATGCCATGGGATCCATCCCTTTGCCTAAGCCAACAGCGTTGGAAGCAATCCTGATTGGACAGAGGAGGAGATCTACTTGGCACCCCAGCAAGGCTGAGGCTGCAGACCCTGGGGGATTCAGGACTCAGGTAAGGAGCCTCCCTAGCTATTCACCAGCCTTCCCTCCACATCTCTAGCCTCATTTGTCACCCTCTTCCTGTTCCCACTGGAAATTTTGACCAGTCATTTGGTAAAACATCATGTTGAAGGGTTTGTAGAATTTCCGCAGTCTGTGGATCACATCGGGGTCGATGCGGGGATGAGTCCGACCTTTGCTCTTGCCTAAGCACCTGGGGGCGCTGCTGTCTTCTGGCTTCTTTAGGCAAGGGAACCCCTTGGTTTTGTTGAAATAGAAATGTTTCTCAGTCACAACACGCTTGAGGCCTAGAAAATCCTGTACTTTGGCCATTTCCCCGGCAGGGTCCACTATGAGTCGCTCACCGCTGACGAAGAGGATCTGAGAGAGGGGGAAATACTGGAGCCAGTTTTCCAGATGCAGAGCATAGATCCCTATTCGAATGGCGCTCCAGGAGGCATCGATCAGCCCTAGGGTCCGATTTTTGAAGGCCAGCACCTCGAAGGTGGGGATCTCGGGTTTCTTTGACAGTGTCTGGGTGTAATCGGAGATGGCCCTGGTCACGGGGTTTCTCACCACCACGATGAGTTTGATGTCCTTGGCCATGGAGTGGATGCGCTTGGGGGCCTCATTTGTCACAAAGTAACTTGGTGTCTTCTCCATGGTTAACTGCCCATCCAAAGTCTTAGGCATCACATTTCTGGAAGACGGAGGAAAACAAAAGAGTGATTATTCCTGTCCAGAAATAACTGAACTTGTTGCACGAAATGTATGATATAAATAGCCCAGTGGGGAGCTACCCAATAAAATTCATGTACACTTGGAAGTTCTTTTTGGACTATATATCCCTCTATAGTTCTGATTATAGTATTATCAGAAAAAGCAGCATAAAGCTTGTGCAATTCATTCGTGGGAATCTTATACACCTCCATTTACATTTCTGCTCTCTTACCAGTTAGGTTTAACCTAGATCGACTCTTAATTTCTCTATTATTAGTTTTATAATCTCTGAAATGAAGATAATGATAGCACCTACTTCACACAGTTGTAAAAAGATTAAGGGAGATAATGCTTTTAAAGCATTTAGCACAGAATCTGTAAGATCTTAATAAATCAAGGATACAGCTGTTGTATTGGCTTTCAGAAAGTGTTTGAGCTCAACAAGACCTCAAAGATGATCTAGTCCAGGGGTTGGCAAACGACTACCTGCCTCCTGTCATTGTATGGCCCACAGCTAAGAAAGATTTTTCATCTTTAAAGGATGGGGAAAAAAACTAAATAATAAGACTAAAATTTTGTGATGCATGAAAATTATATGTAATTCAAATTTCAATGCTTATAAATAAACTTTTATTGGAACATGGCCACACATTCCTGTCTGTGGCTGCTTTCTGCATCTACATCAGCAGAGTCGAGTAGTTGCAACAGAGACTATATGACATGCAAAGCTGAACATATTTCCTATCTGCCCTTTAAGAAAACATTTCTTGATCCCTAACCTAATCCAAAGGCATCTTTATGCAAATGAGGAAACTGAAGCCCAGAGACAGGGAATCAGACAGGCTTTGTGACCTCAGCAAGTTGAATCACATCCCTGAGCCTTATTATCGTCATCTGTAAAAATCCTAAAACTTACTTCAAGTTCAGTTGAGGATGAAACGAATGACAGCATCTAGCACAGAATTAGTTTTATACATGGGATTTCTTCTTTCTTGGCTCCCAAGGTTGCCCAGTGAGCCAGTGATAGATCCCACACCAGGACCCATATCTCTTGGTTTTCTTCCCAAGGTTGCTTCTCCAAACCCATCCCTCCATCCATGTTTGCCTTCAGAGTGGCCTTGTCTTACTTGGGAACTTCAAGAGATTAAAGGAGTTTGATGTACTTGTACCTATCGGTACAGCAGGCCATCTGCCACCATGTGTTCCATCCATCTCCATTAAGTCTATTCACTTTCGAGCCTTGCACCAAAGTGGTACATTTAGGATTACACAAGACCTCTTTGTTATGATGACATGTTTTTAAATGTCTCAGCTAATAAAACTTAATACAGATGAAGATCCCTCAGCTTCCCCTACCATAATTAAATTTATTTACTATTGCGTGTGTGGAGAAGGAAGGATTCTTCTTTTATCTCTAATTCACATGCTCTGTCAATAATTAATTGCTACTGGGTTTTGAGGTTTCTCGGCAAGCATTTTTATTAGGCAAGAGGCAAGTGCCTCTTGCCTAATGTAGAGAAATTCACATGGAGTTTGATGTTGTCCGTGTATAATGGTTGGGCAGTAAGGAGTTTTCAGATCAAAGCAATAGCCCTGGCCATAAATAATCATGCTCATCTTGAACTGATATTATCTCCCCGGTATTTTTTTTTTTTTTTTAGAAGATGTTGGGGGTAGGAGTTTATTAATTACTTTATTTATTTTTGCTGTGTTGAGTCTTCGTTTCTGTGCGAAGGTTTTCTCTAGTTGTGGCAAGCGGGGGCCACTCTTCATCGCGGTGCACGGGCCTCTCACTATCGCGGCCTCTCTTTTTGCGGAGCACAGGCTCCAGACGCACAGGCTCAGTAGTTGTGGCTCACGGGCCTAGTTGCTCCGCGGCATGTGGGATTCTCCCAGACCAGGGCTCGAACCCGTGTCCCCTGAATTAGCAGGCAGATTCTCAACCACTGCGCCACCAGGGAAGCCCCCTCTCCCCGGCATTTTGAAAGTTTTCACGTTTGTGTGCCTGTTTGGCTCTTATCAGATTTAATTGTGACGTTTGGAGGGGCAGGGCTAAGGACCACAGTTTTAGGGGAGTCACATGTGCCTGATTTAGGAGTTCTGACTACCTAGGTCACCTTGATGAAGTGAGTACACCCACTCTGAATCTCCATTTTCTCATCTAAAAAATAGGGTTAACAAGAGTCCCTCCCTTATAGGATTGTAATGAAGATTGAATGTGATAATGCAGGTAAATCACTTAGAATACTGTCCAATGAATGCCGGAATTTTAAAAGCTTAAGCCAGAGGCACAAGATCATTGGCACAGCAATTCTTAGAGAAGAGTAAGGAGAAAATATTTACGTTTGACCAAATGGAATAGCTGAACAACATGGGAACTAAGGAACTGATCTAGAAAAGAAGGATATTCTGATTCAAGCCAGTGTCATCAACCATTCTTCCTGATCTGTAGACTGGTGAGCAATGGGAAAGCTGCTATTAGTTCAGCTGAAGTTGAAAGAATATACTGATATCCTACTTTTCTTTTAGTTGGAGAGATAGATTCTCTTCTTTTATTATAGAACTCATTTCATAGTATAAAAATATTAAATAAATGTTGATGCAAAAAATACTGAAGATAGATATTTTTACATGGCCTCTTCCAGATTTTTGCCCCTCAGATATATCTTGCTCCTTTTAATTTGCTGTATTTTTCTTTAGCAAGGAGCAGCTGCTAGGTTTTTCTTCTCATCCAGTCTCTGCCATTTACTTCTTAGACCTCAGTGTTCATCTTTTTTTTTTTTTTTTTTCCCGGTACGCGGGCCTCTCACTGTTGTGGCCTCTCCTGTTGTGGAGCACAGGCTCCAGACGCGCAGGCTCAGCGGCCATGGCTCACGGGCCCAGCTGTTCCGCGGCATGTGGGATCTTCCCGGACCGGGGCATGAACCCGTGTCCCCCTGCATCGGCAGGCGGACTCTCAACCACTGTGCCACCAGGGAAGCCCCCTCAGTGTTTATCTTTACACTGACAAATTCATCTCCTTCACTTCAGCTAATTGTTACAGTCTGTCAAGATCTGTGTTGATCTCGAGTCTTTTATCTGAAGCATCTGAGATAAATGGTACCCAGCCTATAAGCCAGTGTGTATAGGAGTAATTATGTGACTAGCTCAGTGCTTGGTGCAAAAAGCAATGAGAGGAGCAGGGCTAGAGAAGGCAATGGAGAAGGGAGCGGGGAGCAGGGGCGCCTCAATGGCTTTGATCCTCATGTGACAGATGGACTACACCAGGCACTTGAGGACAGTTCCTGCATTTGGGGCACACATGGTAAAACCATCTCATTAAGCCAAGAGACAACTGTTGTTGCATGAGATACACAGGATTTTTTGCTGGTAAGAAGCTATCCAGTAGCTGCTCAAAATCAATGAAGTAGCAGTACCCCCTTTCCAAAAATGATTCTGAATCAGTTATATTCATTCATTCATTCATTTGTTCCATAAACGGCAATATACTAGTGAACAAAACAGACAAGTTCTCCTCCCTGACAGAGCTTCCAGTGTAACTACTACATCTGATAAAAGGAGAGTTCTTTATAGCATCACATAAATAACTATTTTTATCAACAGAACAGGTATCATTACTATTTCACTTTTAGAGAGAAGGAAACAGACTCAGAACCTAAAGATACTTTTTCGAAGTCTCACTGGGTGAGTATATCCTTGGTTCCTAAGCTCACTGGCCAAGCAAACACCTACCACCAGTTTCTGACAAACAGCAGGTGCTGAATAAGTATCTGTTGAATGAATGGATGAATAAACCATTTATCTCCTGTCCTAAGGCGAGGCTTTGTTGTGATGGGTTTTGTTGTCCTAATCTGGTCATTTCTCAGGCCTTGTCCCCTCACCAGTCTTCTCACCTGGGCCCATGGCCCAGCAGCTATTTCTGTATCTATCCTAGTGTCTCTCTTCCTAAAAGACTAGAGGGGGCAGTCTATGTGTAAGACCAACTTCTCCCAAAGTGGGCTTTGGATCTTGTCTCCCTCTACTTTCTCAGGAATGATTCATCCCAAGTGTCCTTCTCTCTCCTGGTTTTAGGGAAGTTCTTCTCGACTGGGTCTGACATTTTTTTTTTTTTTTTTTTTTTTTTGCGGTAGGCGGGCCTCTCACTGTTGTGGCTTCTCCCCTTGCGGAGCACAGGCTCCGGAGCACAGGCTCAGTGGCCATGGCTCACGGGCCCAGCCGCTCCGCGGCATGTGGGATCCTCCCAGACCGGGGCACGAACCCGTGTCCCCTGCATCGGCAGGCGGACTCTCAACCACTGCGCCACCAGGGAAGCCCCGGGTCTGACATTTTGACTGCCCATGTTCTCACATCTTTCTGTGCTTGAGGAATGGGGAGGAGACCAGTCATGCCACAGGGGAGTGAGCAAAGCTAAGGAAGTGAGAAAATAAGGTCAAGGGGTGGGGAGGGAAAGACCACAGGGGGTCTTATGGGCCACAGGCAAGACACTGGGTTTTATTCCATGTGTGATGAGAAACCACTGAAGAACATGAAACAAGAGAACATAAAATTTACATTTTAAGAGATTTTTTTTCCTGGCTGCTTTGCTGAGAACACACAGGCATGTGGCAAGAGCAGAAGGCAGCCTGCTAAGAGGCCATTTCAGGAGACCAGGTTAGAGATGGGGGTGGCAGGAATGCCAGTGGAGAGGGCAACCTAGGAAGAAGTGTTCAGAATTAGGATACCTTTAAAAGGTAGGGCCAATAGTCCTTTAGGATGGGTGGGATGTGTGTGCAAGAGAGAGAGAATATCAGAGAAGACTCCAAGATTGTTGGCCTGAGGTAATGGGTAAGTAGTAGTGCAGTTTATTGACGTGGAGACAACTGAGAAAGAAGCCAGTTTCAGGGGAAGATACCAAGTCTGATTTTGGACTTGGAATCTGAAATACTCAAGTGAAGGAGTTGAGTAAGCATCTTGATACAGGAGTCTGGAACTCAAGGGAGATCCCAGTTGGAGGTGGACATTTATATCATGAGTTCACAGTCCACCTGCCAGAAAGTAGGATGAAGGAATGTCAGATTCTCTTCACCTTCACTAGTAGAAGGTAGGACCTAACCTCTGCCTATCTGGGGAGTTCTCCTGAATAAGGAAAAGCATTCAGATGCCGGCGTGCAAAACAAATTTTTAAATTCCATAGCAAAGATTTTCACTAAATCCTTTGAATTTCCAGGGTCTTTGATAACTTCCTGTATTACAGAGCTTAGGATAATGTCATAATATGGTTGGTTCCCATGCCCTCCATGGCTAAGCTCAGTTTCCGGAAGCCATGGGCAATGTTTTATTCACCTTTGTATCCCCAGTGCCTGCGGCGTGGCAGCTGCCCCATAACTATGTGTGGTTATTAGATGAATGAACGAATGACATACGAATGAAAACATGATCCCCAGAAGTCAGGAGAATTGGGGCAGTTTGGAGGGCTCCTCTAAGTAGGTTTCCCTCACGTGGGGTTCAGTGTTTCTGAATTCCAAGCCATCCCTCATCTGAAGGACCCTGCACTGCAGTGTGTACCATATGGTGAGAAAATACTGCATCTGGGCTTGGAACGGCTCGTTAACAGTATCTGGGGTGCTCAGAGCAGCCGTGACATCAGCGTCAACACACAGTCCTGAAGCGAGAATCATCCTGCAAGATCACACAGCTGCTCTCACAACCCCAAATGTTTATGAGACACGATCCAACTCGCTCGCCCTCCACCACCTCCGCTCTGCTGGTGGGGGAGCTGGGCTGAGCACAAGCCCCATCTGGATGCAGGTCAGCATCCAGGGCTTCATAGGAAACAACAATAATAGCGATCCTACAGTAGTTATCATACGCCATTTATCCAGTGCTCACTCTGTGCCGTTTGGTGGTTGAGAGTTCAAATTCTGACACCAGATCAATGTCTCTAAGCACGTTCAGACACTGGGCTCTACAGCCTGGTGGTTAAGAGTATAGCCTCCAGATGAACCAAATTTGGGTCCACTTATTAGCTATGTGACTCCGGCCAAATTACTAACCCAAGTAATTTGTGTCTCAGTTGCATTATCTGGAAAACAGGCGTCATACCGATAATACCCATTTCATAGGGATTTTGTGACGATGATATGAGTTAATGCCTAAAAGTGTGCCTCACAGATAGCAGGCTCGCAATACGTTAGCCGTGAATTTTTAAAACAACTTTCTTAAGAAGGTACTACTACCTTCACCACTTCAGAGGTCAGGAAACTGAGGCTCAGTGAAATTGATCTGTTAGTCCAAAGTAACAAGAGGTAGCGTTGAAATTCAACCCCAGGTCTGTCGTGAACTTTAGCCAGAGCTCTTAGTTACTGCCTGGCAATGCTTAACCAAACGACAGAGGCTCAACAAGGTTACATGACTGGCCCAAGGTCACTCTGCTGGTAGATGGCAAAGCTGAATCTTAAATTGAGCCTCATTACGTGTGTTGCAAAGGTGGGCTGTCACTGACTCACCACTGGGAGTTACAGAAACCCAGGCCAGAAGCCCCAGAAATTCTTACCAGATCAAGCTCCATCATTCAATTTGCGACATCTCTCTCCGGGGTGCCATCAATTGAAGCAAATGGACACCATCACGAATGCCGAGGGAGAAGGCAGTCACCCGTATTAGATGTAAAGAGCCCATTCTCTCTGGAAGGGTTAGCAGCTGAGCCTGCCTTTCGCTTGCCTGAATCAGAGGTATGTGGGCACCTCACATTTTCCCAAAGGCATTATCCAGTGGGATACATGGTGCATAAAGGAGCAATATATTCTGAGGCCTCCAGAAACTGTAACCCAAGAGAATGGTGGTTAGAGCCAGGGCATGAGGTAAGGCTGTTTCTTCTGCATTGAGGAAAGAAACTTAGAAATTCAATCGGGCGCCTGCTACTTGCCAAGCATCGAGACGGGCAATTTCACATATTATTCTGGCTGAACTGCACAAGTAGCATACAATTCACTGAGCCCATTATAGAGATGTGGAAACTGAGTCAAAGAGACAATAAACCCTGCTCGGGACTACTTTTCGGCCTCATTCTTTTGGAAAGTTCATGCTGCTTTTCAAATCCCAGTTTATGAATCCTGGAATCCCTGAAGATGAAAAGTCAAACCCTTTGGAAACCACATTTCTTATGTAAAGACCCAAGAAAAGCAGCCTTTGCCAGGGCCATACGGCTAAGGACCAAACTGAAGGCGAGAAAGAAGGGATCCTGAGTTATAGCTCTGACTTGAGAACTAACTTGCCGAATGCATTTAGGACAAGGATTTTTCCCTCTCTGGACCTGTACCATGAAAGGGCTATGTTAATGTGAATTCCCTCATTCATTCCAACGAGTGTTTGCTGGTGCTTATTATGTCGGGTATATAGTGATGCTAAAGCAGGCATGGTACCTGCCCTGCAACAGACTGCAAGTTCTTTGAAGGACACACCTGCATTTCCCATTTTTGTAAAGTGGTCTGTGCTTCAGATGGGGCATCTCTGTTGTGGGCAGAGGTCTCTTTTCAGGCAAAATCACATCTGCCACCAAGAGGGAGAAGGAGGTGACAAAAAAGTGAGGGCAGAGGAGAGGAAAGGAGGGAGAGAGCTGAAGCAAAGGGTGAAGGCGACTAGAAGCGAGAGGAAGGAGAAATGAAGACAAGAGAAAGGAAAGGACTGAGGAAGGACGGGGAGGAAGAAGGCGAACAGAAGGAGCTGGGCTTGAGGAAACACAAAGAATTTGAATAACTGGAGAAGAATGAGGAAAGCATTCCAATTTTGAATGACACATGACCACATTGTGGGAGAAAAGAGCAAACCAGGATCTCAGGCACTTTTGTGGTTTTAAAGTTTGTGCCATGGGTTTCCCTGGTGGCGCAGTGGTTGAGAGTCTGCCTGCTGATGCAGGGGACACGGGTTCGTGCCCCGGTCCGGGAAGATCCCACATGCCGCGGAGCGGCTGGGCCCGTGAGCCATGGCCGCTGAGCCTGCGTGTCCGGAGCCTGTGCTCCGCAAGGGGAGAGGCCACAGCAGTGAGAGGCCCGCATACCGCAAAATAAATAAATAAATAAATAAATAAATAAATAAAGTTTGTGCCAGGCAGGTAGAGATATTTTAGGATCTATGAAAGAAAAAGAGAGAAAACCATTTATCTGTTCATGAATTTGGCAACTGTTGTGTGCCACGTACATTAGGAGATACAATGAAGAGCAAGATGTGTCCTGAAGACGTTCACATCTTCTGAAAGAGTAAAAATAGTCTGTGAGGTCTATCCTTGTCTCTGAGGATTCACGGAGTTCCATGAGTTTCAGGTAGAGAATCACTGGCTGAGGGTTGACTTGATTCCAGAGTCCACAATCACCTCCTTTAGAAGCTTGTCAGTGGGTGCTCATCCTGACAAAGGCGGGTGGCTCAGCGTTTGACTTCGGGGTTCCATCTCTGAACCACAAGTGGCTTTAGCAACTCATCTCATGTCTTTTATCCTCAGTTCCATCATCTGTCAAATGGGTATAATAGCATCTCCTCCTCATTCAGAAGAAAAGGTATCAGGCATCCTGGCACAGAGCAAGTATTGGTAAATGTCCCCCCTTGTTATTGCTGCTAGTGTAACGTAGCACATAGTACATAGTAGGTACAAACAAATTTATTTGTTGAATGAGTGAAGGAGACCAGCCTTGCTTAAATTCTGAATCTAAATGCCTATTACTGGTTTCTACTATATACACCCCTCTGTAAATGATGACCCTGATTCATGGAAACCCACCTCTCCAATGGGCGTTGATACGACCCACTCTGAGAGGACCAAACAGCTTCTGCTTAGCATAGACTCCAGTGAATTTCTAGAAATCTCTTTCTCCTTGCCATCCCAGGGTGCCCAAGCACTTGGGAAGCTTCAGTGCTAGGCAGAGCTTGGCCACTTTATGGGGCCCATACCTCAAATGGCACAAATCCTAGGCTTGTTTTTATTTCTCCGTGTCATCCCTGGCTTTTCCCAGTTCCCCCCGGGGGCTTCAGCATCAGCAGGCCGCCATATGACAGAAGCTGACTTGTTCATATGGGTTTTTTTGTTTGTTTGTTTTTTTTGCGGTACACGGGCCTCTCACTGTTGTGGCCTCTCCTGTTGCGGAGCACAGGCTCCGGACGCAGAGGCTCAGCGGCCATGGCTCACAGGCCCAGCCACTCTGCGGCATGTGGGATCCTCCCGGACCGGGGCACGAACCCGCGTCCCCTGCATCGGTAGGCAGACTCTCAACCACTGCGCCACCAGGGAAGCCCCATATGGTTTGATTTAAAAAACACATATGGACAAAAAACAACTATGAATTTGACAATCCCTTAAAATGAATTTGTGATTGAGTCATCACCACTGAATCTACATTTTTGAATGTGGCCATGTGTGCGCGTATGTGTGTGTATGAGATTTTTATTGATTTAGTTTATACTCAGTGTTTGGTATCTATAGGGATGTGAAGGTCCCTGCAATAATTCTCAAGCCCACAGGTTGGGAAGCAGGGTTCTAAAATCTAAATCTCTGCCTATTTACAACCTCAGCTCCATCGGTGCCTTCTTACCCACAACTCTCCCTCCAATCCGTCCTCTCTTGTTATTTGACCAACTCACTCCAGAGATTCGAAAACAAGATGCTCCCTGATTTTGAATTCACAAGATCACGGCTCACTTCATCTGCCCCTGACTGGGGATTCCACCCGGAGTCTACTTCTCTGATCCTTTATTCATACACATTCAAAGAGCGTCCCACTGCAGAACCTCATACACCAACTTCTATTAGCTGTTTTATTGTATTTTCTTTCCTCAGGCTCAGCGTTTCAAAGGGCAGGTGCCACAATGAAATGATGATTATGGAGGTGTCAGCGTTGTCTGCCTGGGCACCTTGTGCTCACGATTTAACAGACGGTGACAGGAGAGGGCTCCTCTCGGGAAGGCCCCATTCCAGGTCTCTCCACCGCACACTGCACTCCCAGCTGTGTGTCTGCTCATCCCTGCCTTGGGGATGCTGCCAGCCCTGCTTCCTTCTCACCTGCATCCTGTGGCTGAGCCAAGCCCTGCTTGTTCCTGCTGAGTCTGTCTCTGTCACCCTTTGCATGTCTCAGCCCTACTGTGTGGCTCTATCCTGGCTCTGCCATCCTCACTCTAAAGGACTTTGGAACTTATTTAACCACCTCAAGCCTCAGTTTCCTCATACAATGGGTATCACAAGCAAGACCTATCTCAGAGCATGTTTTATGAAGGTTGAAAGGGCCGGTGCTTATGATGCTGCTGTAGAATGAATGTGTGTGCCCCCCTCCACACAATTCATATGTTAAATCCTAACACCCAATGGGATGGTATTGGGGGTGTGGCCTTTGAGAGGGGATTAGGTCATGAGGGTGGAGCTCTCATGAATAGAATTAGTGCCCCTATGAAAGAGACCCCAGAAAGCTTCCTCCCACCTTCTGTGGTGTGAGGACGTAGTGAAAAGATAGCCCTCTATGAGCCAGGAAGCAGGTTCTCACCAGGCAGTGAATCTGCCAGCATCTTGATCCTGGAATTCTCAGCTTTTAGAACTGTAAGAAATAAATGTTTGTTGCTTAAGCCACTCAGTCTATGGTATTTTTGTTACAGCAGCCAGAATAAACGAAGGCTTAGCACAGAGCCTGGAAGGAATTAACTGCTGAGTACAAGTGTTAATTATTGTTGCTATTATATATGAATCCTGTTTACTCACTGTGCATTCACAGAGAATGCCATCTTAGGACCTGTACTGACCGTGAGGTTATTTCATGTTTATCTCATGTGCATCCTTAAAACAAACTTTGTTTTTGTAAATAATTTGTACATGTCTCTTCCTTGTGATGCAAGGAATCTAATCGGCTAGACCGATATATATATATAATAAAACATTGGATGTTTTACTGGTGGAAGGGCTGCTCAGGTCGACTCACACCTGGCCATGGAAACTTGTTAAATAACTCGGTCAAGATGGAGGCATCCATGCATATGAAGGACAGGTGTGAATGGTGCTGGGAAGAACAATATTTTGTCACACGGCCAGGCACCAACTCTAGTGTTGAAGGAAACTTGTTCTCTCCACCAACAGAATGCAGCCCAGAAACCCCTCTTTTTCCTACATTTGGCCAGGATGGCAGGACCTCCTCTCCTACAAAGTGCCCAAGTAAGAGCCTTCCAGGTGTGTCCTTGAGATATTTCCTTCATAAGGTTGCATCCCCAAATCAAGATCTCTAGCTTCAATGATGTAAAGCACAATCATAAATTAATCAGTGCACCCTACTGTGCCTGTACTTAGACCTGACTTTCACAGCTTGGGGCACATGAAATACTAAACAGATTTTCAAACCCATCCATCTGATCGTATAACAGATAGGAAAGAAGATCAGTGCACACCTAGAAAGATATACACAAACAGGCACACAAACTGTGCCCCAAAGATTGAAGATTCTAATATTATATCATCAGATATTCATGCACACTGATCTCCTACAGAGTGTTTCTTTTTCTCTTTCACACACACACACACACACACACACACACACACACACACACACACCCCTCTACTCTTCCCACAACTGGCTCCTTCTTTTTCAGTACGTGGGCCTCCCACTGTTGCGGCCCCTCCCGCTGCGGAGCACAGGCTCCGGACGCGCAGGCTCAGCGGCCATGGCTCACGGGCCCAGCCACTCCGCGGCATGTGGGATCTTCCCGGACCGGGAAACAAACCCGTGTCCCCTGCATCGGCAGGCAGACTCTCAACCACTGCGCCACCAAGGAAGTCCCAACTGGCTCCTTCTTATTATTCAAGCCTTGGCTCAAACATCACCTACTCAGAGGGCAATCTCCTTCCCCAGGCACCATCTAAATCACCCTCCTTCACACCAGTCTCTTTTGTTCACTTCCTAGGGCTTCTTGTTATCTGACATTATCTTGTTTATGTGTTCATTTTCTTGTGTCTAGTCTGTCTGTCCTAAAGGAAGCAAGCTCCCAAGAAGGAACACAGTTTGGCACTTCTGTATACTGCTGAATCTCCAGCATCTCACTTAGTGCCTAGAATTGAGACATAGGTCTCAATAAATATTTGCCCAATGATGGAAGAGATGAGGGAAAGAAGGGGAAAGAAAGCACAGTTGGAAAGAAGAGAAGGGAGAATAAAGGAAAAGAGGAAGGAAGAGAGGGAGGGAGGAAGGGAAGGAGGAAGGATAGGAGGAAAGAAAGTTAGGAAGAAGGATGGAGAGACCATCATTCAGGTCTCATATTAAATGTCTGGCTCTGGATTATTATGAAAGCTACTAGCCACATGGAACTATTTAAATTTAAATTAATTAAAATTAAATTGAATTAAAGATTTAATTTCTCAGGGGCAATAGCCACATCTCAAGTGCACAATAGCTACAAATGGCCAATGGCTACTGTGTTAGAGGTACAGCTCTAGTATATTCCATCATCATGTAACATTCTATTGGATAACGCTGGTCTGGTCCATCAGCTATGATTTTTGTGACATCAACATACCACTCAGAAGTCATCTCTCAGAGAGGCTTTCCCTGATCATTCTATCAAAAATCATGCCTGCTCCAAGTTACTGTCTATCCCATTGTCTGGTTTCTCTTCTTGTTCACACTGTGTGGCATTGGTCAAGATTTGGAATTATCTACTTTACTTACCAGTTCACATGATTTCTGATGCCCTTCGACCTGGAACTGAACTCTGCAATGGCAGAGCTTTGTCTTATTCACTAGGTGCTCTATCTGTCTCTAATGGAGCATTGTATATAATAGGTACTTAATAAATGACAGTGAATAAACAAATGACCCCTCTGGATGTGCACATTTACATTTGTACACATTTTACTCATTTCATGCATCCATGCAGCAAGACAAGGGAAGTGAAGTAAGGTCTAAGCTGGTGGCAGGTGGGCCTCCATCCCTTCACCACCAGCTGGTAAGAAGGTAGAAAAGGCTGAGTGCTGATGCTTACTCTTGCTCACGGCCCAACCCCCTTCACTGAGGCTCTGCACATCTTGCCAGACTTCTCAGGGGCTGGACTCAGCGTCGTCCTAGCCAGGATCTAGCACCAAGGGGCGGGAGCCTTGGGAAAATCCAGGTCCACGGAGCTGTGCTGCTGGCTGGCAGGGGAAGAGCACATACAAAGTCACAGCCTTGGGCTTCCCTGGTGGCGCAGTGGTTGAGAGTCCGCCTGCCGATGCAGGGGATGCGGGTTCGTGCCCCGGTCCGGGAAGATCCCACATGCCACGGAGCGGCTGGGCCCGTGAGCCATGGCCGCTGAGCCTGCGTGTCCAGAGCCTGTGCTCCGCAACGGGAGAGGCCACAACAGTGAGAGGCCCGCGTACAGCAAAAAATAATAATAAAGTCACAGCCTTTGCTGCATGTCTGATCAATTGCCTACAGACTTCTTCCTCTCACATCTATCCACAATGACATTGCAGTCATGGTATCAACATGTTAAGAAAGCTCCATTTTTGGAGGATGTTTTCAGGGGGGATGAATATTCCCTTGCTGTTCTCTTTGTACGCTCCTCCCTAGACCCTCTCACAATAGTCCTGGCAGAGTAAGATTCTGCTTATGCTGAAAGATCCCAGGGAAGCAGGACATTGCTCCCAGATGACTGTGGATCTCATCTTCTGCCTGGACTTACTCTTCCTGGTCTACAGAATTTTTGGTCCCATTCCGGAGCTCAGTACACATTTGATATGCTGCCTTGGGAAACAGGCTCCCTCTTTACTTGTCAACCTGTGTGGATGTGTTCTTTCTTTTTACGGTACGCGGGCCTCTCACTGCTGCGGCCTCTCCCATTGCGGAGCACAGGCTCCGGACGCGCAGGCTCAGCGGCCATGGCCCACGAGCCCAGGCGTGCCGCGGCATGTGGGATCTTCCCGGACCGGGGCACGAACCTGTGTCCCCTGCATCGGCAGGCGGACTATCAACCACTGCGCCACCAGGGAAGCCCCGGATGTGTTCTTAATAAGCCTCAAACCTGTGCGCCTTGAATTGGGTAGATATGCTACTATGATTCCAGGAGAATCAGATGTTTCCCTTTCTAGGTCCAGATGGCTGGCTTCGTTGCAGAAAAACATAATACCACTGACTCCTCTCCAGATAGATGTTTCCCACTGCCTAGGGCTCCCCATCTGCCTTCAGTCACCCCTGACCGTCTTTCATCATTAGTCTCATAGCTTAGCCCTCCTGCACAGAGCCCGGTGTCTTTGGGTGAATATGTATGCACTTGGGAGTATGTTGACACAAATAGTATACTACCCTATGCAGCATTCTAAAATTTGGGTTTTTGCTCGGTGCTTTGTGAACACCTAGAGGGGTGGGATAGGGAGGGTGGGAGGGAGATGCAAGAGGGAGGAGATATGGGGATATATTTATACGTATAGCTGATTCACTTTGTTATAAAGCAGAAACTAACACACCATTGTAAAGCAATTATACTCCAATAAAGATGTTAAAAAATAAAATAAAATTTGGGGTTTCTACTCAAGAATACTTCTTGATCTCTACGTCTGTGTCTCTATTTCTGCTTTGCAAATAAGATCATCTATATATGTATACGTATAGCTGATTCACTTTGCTGTACAGTAGAAACTAACACAACATTGTAGAGCAACTACACTCCAATAAAATTAATTTAAAAAAATAAAAATAAAAAAAGAATGCTTCTTGAGATTTTCCCTTATCAGTTCACTTCCCATTTTTAAATGGATGTTTCTATAGCATATGCAAACCACAGTTTATTTAGCCATTTCCCTGTAAAGGCTCCTTGGATTTTCATCAATTTTCCATGATGACAAAGAAGGCTAACGTGAGCACCTTTGCACATGCCTCTCTTTGTATGTGCCCGTTTGAGTACTTTCCTAACGCAGCCCTACAGAAGTTGGGTTGTTGGGTCATGGGAGTTTGTGTCTAAAGGCCATAATAGATACTGGCACATTGCCCTCCATGGTGGTCATGCCAAATTATGCTCCCACTCATACTGTGTGAGAATACCCCTGTCCCCTCACCAGCTTCTAATGGTACTGACCCTTTTTATTTCACCAACCTGGTGATAACCATCCTTCAGGACTCAGCCCACATGCCCTGTTTTCCCCAGGATGACAAGACACTTCCCTGCTGTGGACTCTGCTGCCTGGTCTATTTCTACCATTGACTCATCCCACAATATGGCACATATGTATTTCCTTGTCTTCTTTATCAGACTCTGAGCAACTTGGGGGAAAAGGCCAAAATGGCTCCCAGGAAAAGCTTGCTTGGTTGGACCAGATTAATCCCCTGCTCTTTCCAGATGCTATAACAGACCTTTGCCAGGAATGCTTGTGCCCCTGGCAGCACCAGGAACAGGTGGAGTGTCATGTGAACTTTGGGCATCGAGAAATATTGATGGGAAAATAACCTATGCAGAAATGAGTGTGACTGGGTGCAACTAAGCAGAAGTAAGGGAGGGACAAAACTCAAAGGAAGGGTCTGCTGGCAAGAATAAACTGTAGCCAGGCCCTGCTGAACCCTGCACGTCAGCTCGGTGAGGAGTGCTGTGCTCTGGCCACAGCCCTGCCGTGCGCCCCCTGCACTCTGCATTTTAGCCTCTTAGAATTATCTTGTCATTTCCTGGAAACAATGGATTTTATCATATCTTAGATTTTGCATATGATGTTCCAGCTTCCTGATATACCCTTTCCTTCCTGCCCACTGACTGGTGGAGCCCTTGTTCATGGCATGCTTGACCCAAAGGCTTCCTGCTCTGTACAGCTTCCCTGAAACATATATAATATAGTATAGTATAGTATAGTATAATATAATATAATATAAATATAAATATATCATAAATATATACCAACCCATAAATTACTGATAGCATTGCATCTATCTGTGTGACGCTCCCCACCATCTCAAACATTCCTGGATGTTGTGCCAGAGGGGTAGATGAGAGAAAGAAAGAGGAAGAAGGGGAGGCGCAGTGAGTACGTGAGCATTCTGGAAAAATACCACATTGGTAATTAGATGGTCAGCCTGGAAATGATTCTCATCCTTTCTGCTAATTGATTGACCAAAACCAGTCTTGTGACCCCCACCCACCCACAAGGGAACAAGAAAGCTGAGAGTTACTAGAGAAATGACCTAAAGACTAAAAAACCCACTCTCCTGAATTTTGAGTTTGTTATTCTCTTGTATGTGGGTATATCATATGTTGCATTTCTAAACAATATGCTGTTTAGTTTTGTTGTTTTTTTTCCAAAATGGCATAATACTCTAGTCTTCTGTTAATTTTTTTAAAAACTTAAACAATATCTTTATAAAATCTATTCATGCCATTGCATTTACTGTTAGTGAATCCATTTTCACTGCTGTATAAGATTCCATTGTGCGGACATGGCATTATTTATCCATTTTTTCTGATGATGGACATTGGGGTGGTTTGCTTTATGAACAATGCTGCTATGTAAATTCTTGTACATGCCTCCTGGTATAAAGGGGAAGAATCTCTCTTGGGTATTTTCCAAATAATGAAAATACTGAATCATGAGCTCTGAGATGCTTACCCTTATAAGATGATGGCACTTAAGTTATATTCCCTCCACCTGTGCAGAAGAGCTCATATTCATCCTCCTTGTGACTTAATGTCTGCTACTGTCTTACTTTGAATTTCTCTCAGTTTGGGAGATCTTTTTCATTTATTGATGATTTGTGTTTCCTCCTTGTTGAAATATCTGTATCTTTTGCCCATTTTTCTATTGGATTGTTTTTCTAGATTGCAATGATCTTCTCCCAGTTTGTGGCTTAACTTATGATCTTCTTTATGTGTATTTGATGGTCAAAAGTCTTAATGTTAAAGTAGTTTAATTTACCACTCCTGTGGCTAGCACTTTTGTTTCTTATTTAAGAAATCCTTCTCTACCTGAGAATGAATATATATATATACATGTATATATGGAAATTGAAGGAAAAAATTATGTGGCTCTCTGGGAGAAACCTGTTCTAAGCAGAGGAAACAGTTAGTGCAAAGGTCCTGGGGTAGGAGGGTTCTTAGTGTGCACAGAGGCAAGGTGGAGGCCAGTGGGACTGGAGGCCACGGCAGAAGACGACATCAGAGAGGTAATGGGAGGCCTGATGATGAAACTTCATTCTGAGTGTGATGGGAAGTCCTTGGAGTTTTTTGAGCAGAAGACTAAGTGTCATGATCTGAATTGCAATTTTCCAGGACCACTTTCCACAGATGAATTGGAATTGACTGCACAGGGATTTAGAAGCTGGGAAGCTCTGAGGAAGCGATTGCAGCTGTCCAGATAAGAGATGATGGTGGGAGTGATGTGGTGGGCAGAGTCTGGGCATGCTTGGAAGAAAGAGCTAATAGAATTTGCAGATGGATTATATTTGGACTGTAAGGGGAATGGGAGGTGTTAGGGTGACTCCAAGGCAACAGCCCTGAGCAACTGGGTTGGAGGAAGACATTGAGAGAAGATCTGGGTTTAGAGTGGGGGAAGATTAGGAGCTCTGCTTCAGACACGTTATGCTTGAGATGATTTTAGACATCCAGATGGAAATGCCAGGTAAGCAGTGAGTCTGGAAGAGATCTGGGTGGAGAAATATTGAATGTTGCCGACATACACAGATGGTATACGCTAAGGTGTATACAAAGATGAGGAAAGGTCCAAGGACTGAGCCCTGTGACACTTCTACTTTCATCTCTGGGGTTGGGGGTGTGGGGAGATGGACATGCCAGGAGATGAGCCTGGGAGAGCAGGTGTCTCCAGATGGACAGGACACTTCTATCCCAGCTGTGTGCTAATTTCTGCGTCCCAGACCTGTGATGCACTGCCAGGGTACCAGCGCTGTGCCCGGTTGCTCCCTCTCCTCTCTTCCTCTACCCCTAGATGAATTACTAGTGCCAGTTAATGTTTGCTCTGGCTCATAAATCCATAATGCCTACCACACAAATCTCAACAGCCTGTAATTGAGACTCACAAACACGCAGAAAAGATTGTGTGCGTGGAAGGTATAAATGATGCTGTCACCCGAGGCTGCTGCAGGAAACAGGGCCACCGACATGGTGACTGCATTCTGCATTTACTACCTAAACAGCCTGCTTCCCTTTGCCACTGCCACCCTGGAAGGTAGAGGAAATTAGCTGTAAATATTTTACAGCTGGTTATTTGCAGGAGTAAATCACAGCTCATTTTGCCACAGAGTCAATGGAATGAGCATGAGTTTCTTTTGCTTCCAGGGGTTGTTTGTGATGTCATCTTCCTGGTTTCATCCTGCATTTAACTTAGTCCTCAGCATGTTTATGTCTTTGTAGTGTAAGTTATTCTGTGTCTCCTGGATGGGCAGGAGTGGTGGGATGGGGGTGGGGTGGAGAAAGGAAGCAGGATTTCTCTTAGTGCTCCAACACTGGGGCCCACTGGGTACCAATGCTCATCAATCAGCAATTTATTCATTCATTTACTAAGCAATATCTGACTGATCACTGTATATCAGATGGTCTGCTAAGTCCTAGAAGATGAAGATCAGTATTACCCATCCCTGCCATCAAGGAGTTCCACAGCCTATTTGGGAAATCCCTGATAATACCTAAAACGTACTCATACCAACAAATGTTCTGTATAATATTTACTGAGATCTTACTATATGTTCCAAGTGTTTTACAAAATTAAATCCATTTTCTGTGCAAAAGCTTTTAAGTTTCCTTAGGTTCCATTTGTTTATTTCTGTTTTTATTTCCATTTCTCTAGGAGTTGGGTCAAAAAGGATCTTGCTGTGATTTATGTCATAGAGTGTTCTGCCTATGTTTTCCTCTAAGAGTTTTATAGTGTCTGGCCTTACATTTAGGTCTTTAATTCATTTTGAGTTTATTTTTGTGTATGGTGTTAGGGAGTGTTCTAATTTCATTCTTTAACATGTAGCTGTCCAGTTTTCCCAGCACCACTTATTGAAGAGGCTGTCTTTTCTCCGTTGTGTATCCTTGCCTCCTTTATCAAAAATAAGGTGACCATATGTGTGTGGGTTTATCTCTGGGCTTTCTATCCTGTACCATTGATATATATATTTCTGTTTTTGTGCCAGTACCATACTGTCTTGATTACTGTAGCTTTGTAGTATAGTCTGAAGTCAGGGAGCCTGATTCCTCCCTCAGAATGGGAGAAAATATTTTCAAATGAAGCAACTGACAAAGGTAATCTCCAAAATATACAAGCAGCTCATGCAGCTCAATATCCAAAAAACAACCCAATCCAAAAATGGGCAGAAGACCTAAGTAGACATTTCTCCAAAGAAGATATACAAATTGCCAACAAACACATGAAAGAATGCTCAACATCACTAATATTAGAGAAATGCAAATCAAAACTACAATGAGGTATCACCTCACACAAGTCAGAATGGCCATCATCAAAAAATCTACAAACAGTAAATGCTGGAGAGGGTGTGGAGAAAAGGGAACCCTCTTGCACTGTTGGTGGGAATATAAATTGATACAGCCACTATGGAGAACAGTATGGAGGTTCCTTAAAAAACTAAAAATAGAACTACCATATGACCCAGCAATCCCACTACTGGGCATATACCCTGAGAAAACCATAATTCAAAAAGAGTCATGTACCAAAATGTCCACTGCAGTTCTATTTACAGTAGCCAGGACATGGAAGCAACCTAAGTGTCCTTCAACATATGCATGGATAAAGAAGATGTAGCATATATATACAATGGAATATTACTCAGCCATAAAAAGAAACGAAATTGAGTTATTTGTAGTGAGGTGGATGGACCTAGAGTCTGTCATACAGAGTGAAGTAAGTCAGAAAGAGAAAAACAAATACCATATGCTAACACATATATATGGAATCTAAAAAAACAAAAAAGGTTATGAAGAACCTAGGGGCAGGACAGGAATAAAGATGCAGATGTTGAGAATGGACTTGAGGACACAGGGAAGGGGAAGGGTAAGCTGGGACGAAGTGAGAGAGTGGCATGGACATATACACACTACCAAATGAAAACAGATAGCTAGGGGGAAGCAGTCGCATAGCACAGGGAGATCAGCTCGGTGCTTTGTGACCACCTAGAGGGGTGGGATAGGGAGGGTGGGAGGGAGATGCAAGAGGTAGGAGATATGGGGATATATGTATATGTATAGCTGATTCAATTTGTTATAAAGCAGAAACACACCACTGTAAAACAATTATACTCTAATAAAGATGTTGAAAAGAAAAAAATTAAGCCTAAACTCACCTTAAAAAAAACAACATGATTAAACCCATTTAACTCTTACAAAAATCCTCTGGGGTAAAAATTACTTTTATCGCTATTTTACAGAAAAGGAAACTGAGGCACGGGACAGTTCAGTGACTTGTCTAAGGTCACACAGATGGCAAGATTCCAATAAGGCAGCTCCCTTAACTGCATCAGTGCTACCTTTTGATATGCAAACAAGCAAGAGGAAGAGGGTTAATTATGATTAAGCATATATTACATTTGCTTTATGATGTAGATCTGTGCTCGGTGATTTCTACAACAAATCCTTTAATTTCTAATTCTGGAAAATAAGCTCTATGATTTTACTCATTTTACCAAAAAATTAGGCTCAGAGAGTGATCCAAGGATACCTAAATAACATGCCACCAGGCTGAGATTTGAAGCCAGAATTTTCCGACTCTACACCAAGCTCTTTTCATGCTGCTGTGGGATGACGGTCGTTGCAGACAAAGGTCTGTTCAAGGCACCATGGAACAGGGAATACCTAACCCCTGAGAGTTTGGGAGGTGAAGAGGGGGCAGCTAGTCTAAATTGTGAAGACAAAAAAGAACAGTTTAGATAATCAAGGGCTGTAATGGCAAGAGAGGCAGCGGACCAGCACGTGAACAGTACATAGTGATGTGAAATATTGTTGCTGGTTTTCTTTTCCTAAGTTCTTGAACACAGGGCATGTCAAGTCCTTCTGCACCCAGCAGAAGAGGAGAGATTAAGCAGGAAGATGACACAGTAAAGGCTAAGGAGAGAGGCTTTGGAACAGTTCCCTTGAGATCTCTCCTTCCCTCTGCATCTGTGCTAGGGGACCAGCACCTGAAGAAAGGTTTCCGGTTCCACTCTCCTTTCCACTAAAGATCCAAAGTCCTGGTAGAAAACATCTGATGGCTCTAGTTTATTATGCAAATGAGTGCCAGTCCCAAACCACACACAGTGGGATAGAGGCAATTCCCTGAGTGCAAACTGGGGCACTTTAAAGCAGAAGACAAGGTCAGAGGTATCATCTGAATAGGCATACAGAAGAAGTGTGAAAGTAGACAAGGTCAGAGGTAGCATCTGAATAGGGATACAGAAGTATGAAAGTAAGCCACATGGAGGAAGGCAGAGGAAACAGCCCTTGCAAAATTCTGGGGTGAAAGTATGCCTGGTGTGTCCAAGGATCAGGGAGGGAGGAGGTGGGGTGACTAGAAAGAAGTGTGAGATTGGAAGAGTGGGAGGAGATCAGGGCAGAAAAGCAGCAGGGTCCAGGTAATACAAAGCTTTGAGGGCACTGTAAGATCTTTGGATTTTATCTTGAGTAAGCGGGGAGCCAGCAGGTGGTTTTGAGGAGGAGAAGGACATGGCCAGCCTTACACATTTGGAAGATCATGGTGATTGCTGTGTGGGGAAGAGGCTCTAGGGGGTAAGTATTGAAGGAAGACCAATTAGGAGGCTACTGAAATCATCACAGTAAGAGGCAATGGGGGCTCGGGCAAAGGTAAGCGTGATGGGGGTGTGATGACATATGGCAGCCATAACAGCATTTGCTTGTGGATTGGATTGAAGGTGTGAGAGAAAGAGAAGAACCAAGGATGACTCCAAGGTTCATGCCCTAAATAAAAGGAAGAACAGAGCCAAGGCTTTTTGAGAACAGGAACACTCAAGAGGAACAGGGTTTGGGGAGTTGAGAAACAAAGAGTTTGCTTTTGGACATGTTAATTTTGAGGTGCTTCTTAGATACCCAAGTGGGAATGTTGAGGAAGCAGTTGGATTTACAAATCGAGAGTTAGTAGGTCTGGATTGAGAACTGTCAGTTGAAAATCAGTATACAGGAGATATTTAAAGCTTTGAAAGTGGCTGAACTCAGAAACGGAGTGGTACCAGCCCCAAATGGTACCAGCCCCAAATGGTCATGTTTTGGTCACTTACTAGAGTCAGAAGAGTGAGTCTAAGGTGACTTCAACTTACTGGGCTATTGTCCTTTTTTTTTGGTTGCGAGGTATGTGGGATCTTAGTTCCCTGACCAGGGATTGAACCCGGCACCCCCGTGTCTTGGAAGCTCGGAGTCTTAACCACTGGACCACCAGGGAATTCCCTATTGTCCTTTCTCAACCACTGTCAATCACGAACAGCATCAAGCCTAAAGACACAGCAGAGACCAGGACAGGTTGGTGAGAGAGAGGCTAAATTCCCAAGCTTCCAGGAGGAACAACTGGTTCCAGACACACTTAGTATCAGAGGAAGGGACACCTTCAAACAAGATAATGCTGAGCTCTATAGATGCCTTAACTGAAGCCAGTTTATCTAAACTAACTTCTCTTAACAAGCAACTAGTGGTCAGGTCATGAAATTCACACTTCCTTTGAGGAGTTCTAAATCTAGTCAAATGTATTTTTTAAAAAACCACATTTACGGCACTTTAAGATCTAAACAATGTTTAAAAGTATTCCAATTTAGCTTTGTATTTGTAGTGTATGTTTGTGTGTATGTATGTGTGTGTGTATGTATTTATCAAATCTGCACATTTTATGAAAGTTGGGCTTTCTCTGTATTGGTGTGGAAGTTGTCATATTTTATCTACTTTCAAACACTTTAAGTAGTTTTTAATGACACTGATAATAAACCGTTCTTTAAAATTTGGTTTCCAGGGGTAAAAAGAACAAGATATACAAATGGATGTGAAATACTCAACAGTATTGAATTTTAAAGGATATGGTCATTAAGTGAATTTATAGCTTGGTAAAATGGTGTTATTAGATTAATTAAGCTGGGAAGGTTTGGATTAATCATGTACCAAAAGTCTCACTCATGGAGATCAAATAAAGTAGCCAGGGATCCCCTGGTGGTGCAGTGGTTGAGAGTCCGCCTGCTGATGCAGGGGACACGGGTTCGTGCCCCGGTCTGGGAGGATCCCACATGCCTCGGAGCAGCTGGGCCCGTGAGACATGGCCACTGAGCCTGCGCGTCCGGAGCCTGTGCTCTGCAACAGGAGAGGCCACAACAGTGAGAGGCTCGCGTACTGCAATAAATAAATAAATAAATAAATAAATAAATAAATAAATAAATAAATAAATAAAATCAAGTACCCAGACAGAGTCCTTTGAAGGTATAAAGTCAATACCTGGGGATGTAGGAGATGGAGTGGGTAGATAAGAACTTCCTAATGAAGATGGCCAGAGTACCTCCTGTCTATCCTATGAAGCCAATGGGGGGTTTACTCCCCCATTACAGCTTTCATGGCAATTTCGAGAGCTCCAGAGTGACAACTTTTCCTTCCTTAGAGAAGAATTGTGATTCCTTGAGAAGAAAACTGAGTTGGAATCACATGGATCAAAGTTCAAATCTAGACCCTACAACTTATTAACCATAACAATGATGTGTTCTCTTGTAATTTATTTTATGGCTTAGGCCTCAGTTTCTTCACTGATGGTGGTGATGATTAGATTTCTTTGCCCCACTATTGTGAGTATTAAATAAGGCAATTATATAAAAACACCCAACTCTGGGTGGCAGAGTTAGGCTAGCTACTCTCCCAAACCCATTTTCTCTTTCTTCTGGGCAGATAACTAGGTTGCATTTCCCAGCTTCCCTGACAATTGAATGTGGTCATGTGACTGAGTTCTGGCCGACGGAGTATGAATTCAAGTGATGTGTTCACTCCCAGGTCTGTCCCATAAAAATTTCCCACTCATGATCTCCATGTTCTTTCCTCTTCTGCCTGGCGGCTGTTTATAACCAAACTAGTCTTAGAAGCTACATGTTTACCATGTCAGAGCCTCTATCAGCTTGGGCTCCTGAATCACTGTGTGGAAGAAAATTTTCCTTCCCTTGCCCCATAATCTGCAACCCCTTGGCTACTGATGTAGTAGAAAATAAACTCCTATTGTATTAGCCTGCCCAAACTGGAACAGACAGAATCTGACACCTAGTAAGAAAGAACATGAGCAAATGAGCAAAAACCCAGAGAGAGTAAATCACCGAACATTATACAACAGAGATGGTAGGTCGACATAACACATGGCGATTGCTGGGTGGAGGTGGGAGGTATTTGTTTTGTATGTACCAGATCTTCAATGGGATAATGAGTCTCATGCTGCCCAAAGGACAGCTGTTTCCAGGAATGGTATTTTACTTTGCTTGATGTGTTACCATTTGAGGAAATGGATAGGAAGAAAATGGTAACAGCAGGGGAAAAAGAAAGAAAGAGGAATGGTGGTGGGATGGACAAGAAACTCAGAGGCTTTTTCACTGAAGCAACATGGAGAATTCAAAGAACCACCTTTTGTGAGCCTGGAGGATTAATGACAAATGCCCCAGCAGGTAGGTAATATCAGAGTTCAAGATCCTGGGTAACGATGATGTCAAATACCTTGGAGGCCTTCTTTTTTTTTTTGCGGTACGCGGGCCTCTCACTGCTGTGGCCTCTCCCGTTGCAGAGCACAGGCTCCGGACGCACAGGCTCAGCGGCCATGGCTCACGGGCCCAGCCGCTCCGCGGCATGTGGGATCTTCCCGGACCGGGGCACGAACCCGTGTCCCCTGCATTGGCAGGTGGACTCTCAACCACTGCGCCACCAGGGAAGCCCTTGGAGGCCTTCTTGATAGAAAAATCCTTGCTAGTCTGAGCCAAGAGACCTTACAGAGACTGGATTTTTGCATGACTTTAGGCTTTCAAGAGCCATGGTCCAGTTTCAGAATTGTTATATCGACCCGCCCACCCGGAGTGGAACCACTGTCTATAAATTAAGAGTGCTTGAGGTGGGGTATGCTTTTGTATCACACAACTGTTTTGTCTCATATCCTTGGAAGAAGGGAACTGATACCCAAAAAAAGGTAATACTTTCCAATAACCCATGTTATTGCGCTACAGCCTTCCAATTGGGGTCACAGAAGAATCTCGTCTGTTAAGAGAATACAATCCTGAGACAGATTTCAAAAAGCGATAGAGAGAATATTGTAAAACGGAAAGGGGGGTGGGCAATCACAAAAAGAATATAGCCTGGTTATTTAGTTATGAAAAAAAAGAAAAAAAATCTGTGAGATCCCAAAGTAAAAAGCACATATCCATCCTTCCAGGGAGAGGGTTATGACATGAGGCTGGAAAGGAAGGCCAGGCCCAGGTAGGGTCCAGGAGTTTGGATTTCATTAGAAAGGTCTTAAAGTAAAAGGATGACTTGAAGTAGGTCAATTTTGAAGAGTCCATCCAAACTCCAGTCGGGGGAATGGACTGGAGATGTGGGGGAATTTGAGAGTAGAAGTGAGGAGACTATTTAAGAAGAAAGTTGGCAGCTTGGCTGGGGGTGGGAGGAGGAGATGGGGAGGAGTAAGGGGGTTGGAGACACACATTGGAGTAATCAGGTCAGGCTGGATACAAGCGGTGAGGGACATGGTGACAGCAAGGATGGCTCCCAGGCTTCGGTAATTGGGAACTGGGCAGATGGTGTTGCCATTTACAAAACTGGAAGACGGCGAGGCCCAGCCCTCATTTCCTGCCTTAACTCTGGCTCAGCTGGGGAGCTCCTGCTGCCCCATCTGCAAAATGGGGATAATAATGGCTTCCTTAACTACCTCATAAGACTATTAAGACTATTAAGAGGATCACAGGAGATGATGTGATAATAATGAAAACACTAATGCAGGAGTTATGGGAAGAACAAGGCTCTCCGTGATGCCAGGTGGTGGTTTAAGCAAAACTTTTTAAGACCTGAACTGATGATTCCAGTTTGGTTGGGGAGATTTATGAGGCATGAAAATAATGCAAGGGGACTAAGTTTCATAAATCAGAGTGGAAAAGTTTTCTCATTATTGTATGGTTGCACCACGGATTGGGAACAGGTATAAGGGAGGGTGCAAATGAGTGACTCAAACGTACCATCATGTCTCCTGCTGTCCTCAAAATCTAGGGCAACTAAGTCATCTTTAGACACCTCGGGGAACCAAGAAAGCACCTGCTCGTGGGCACGGATCTGGAGGATCTGAGAGGGGCCCCCCAGAGCATTTGTGGCTTAGGGTATCCAGACTTGTCCCAAATATGCTGTCACTCTGTGACCTTGAAGCAAGTACCCAACGTTAAGTAATCACACCTTTTCATACATAACACTGGGGGGGGGTACCTTACGGGTACCACTGTTGTGAAAATGACATGATATAACAGATGCAAATGTCCTCCCCCCAGATATCCACTTGGCCCCTCCATAGTTTCTGCTCTTTCTCCTTCTCAGGGACCCCCTTCTCTTCTCTACTGAAATAGAAATAGGATAACCCCTACACCCTTTCCTCCTAAAATCATCAGTGACTCATATTTCTGTTTATTTATTTACTGTCTGCCTCCCCCACTAGGATGTAAGTTCCAGAAGGGCAGGGGTTTCTGTCTGCTCTGCTCACTTCTCTGTCCCTTGGTACCTGGCTCATAACTAGCCCTCAGTGAACATTTATTGAATGGATGAGTAAGTGGATGTGAGTAAACTCCTCATGAAGATGACAGACATGGAGTGCACGTTGGATTTCCCTTCTTTGATCCCCCTGTTGACCCTGGGAGCGATGTTTGCTCCAGTTCATCCCAGATCTATCCTTCATTTGAGGTTTGAGTCTGACACAGGATGGAGTCTGACTGCCTGGGTTCAAATCCTAGCCCTGCCACATTCCAGATGTTTGACTTGGGCTCAGTTATTTAACCACCCGGCAGCAACACTCTCTCTTCTTTCCTCTACCCATCAGCCACGCTATCCATATGTCCATCTGTATATTCACCCATCATCATCCACACGTCCAAATTTTCATACATCACCCTGGACATTCATCCATTTGTTCATTCATTCAACAAACATTTACTGAGCACGGGCTTTGTGCCAAATTCCATGTCATACCCTGGAGATCCCAAGATACCTAAGTGTGATGCTTAATTTTATGTATCAACTTGACTGGGCCATGGAATGCCCAGGTGTTTGATTAAACATTATTTCTGGATGTGTCTGTGTTTCTGGATGAGATTAAAACTGAATTGGTCGACTGAGTAAAGCAGTTTGCCCTATCCAGTGTGGTTGAAAGCCTCCAATCCATTGCAGGGCTGAATAGAGCAAAAAGGCTGAGTGAGGAAGGACTCTCTCTTTCTCTCTCTGCCTGTCTTCAAATTGGGACACTGGCCTTCTGTCTTTGAACTTGGACTCAGACTAGAATTTATACCGTTGGTTCTCCTGGTTCTCAGGCCTCTGGACTCAGACTGGAACTTACATCATTGGGCTTCCTGGGTCTCTAGCTTGCAGACTGCAGATCTTGGGACTTCTTAGCATCCATAATGGCATGAGCCAATTCCATTATAATAAATCTCAATCTCTCTCCCTTCCCTCTCCCTCCCACCACTCTCTCAATAGACAGATAATCTCCCATTGGTTCTGTTTCTCTGGAGAATCCAGACTAACACAATAAGACAATGTTTCTATTGCAGGAACTGGAGGCTCTACCCCACCAGGTCTAATGAAACATCAGATATGATGTCTTGGGACAGTGGTGACTTGACAAAAAGCAGTGAGAACCATATGGCTTAGCTGTGGCAGGTCTCCTAGTGACATTCCCATGCTTATTGGCTGATCCAATTCATATCACTTCTCTCTGAAAGCCAAACAGAGCTGGGGATTGTCCTGTGGAGAAACTCATTATGGCCAGTTCTCCACCATGTTTTTTTTTCTGCCAAGGGAAGTGTAGCCATGAACAGGGTCAGGGACGAGACAAAGACAGATCCCTGAACAATACCTCCGGAGGGCTCTAGACGTCCCACAGTATAATTTCTTGTGCCCACCCCATTCTGCTTTTTTTTGAGAGGACTCCAGTTGCCCCATGCAATTGTGCTCAGAACATGTAAACAGTCACCAAGAACCTTAGCTCAGCATTTCCAGATTTTATCCAAAACCTCCAACCTCCTGCTACTCTATCACTCCTAATTCTATACTATGATCCTCCAGTAGAATTTAAGCCCCATGGGGCAGGGGTTTCCATCTCTTTGTTCACGACTGTGTCCCCACACCAGAGTAGTACTTGGCACATGGCAGGTGCTCAATAAATATTTCTTGAAAAAATGAATTCTTGAAACGTTTGCTTTCTGGATCCCACTTAGATTTGGAGTCCTTGGTTTGATTCCTCTAAAATTCTTGGTGCACGATGGGCACTTCATCAATACCAATTTCTTCTCTTCTTCCTCCCTACCTATTCCTGACATTGCAGTTACTGGCTGGGATTCCTAGCCTTTTGGATGGCAATCCAAATGTTCCATCACTAACTTCATTTTGGCATCTCCTTAGGATATGGTATCTTCTCTTTGCATCTATATCTGTGGCTCAGTAGCTCTTTCCTTCAGTTGGCCCTTTGCACAGGGGTTCCCAGCAGCAAAGGTGGAACAAAGGCTGGTCATCATGATGTACCTAAGGTGTCAGGAAACCAATGCCCAAGGACATGAAAGATGGGCTTCAATAACAAATACTGCCTTGGAAAGGCAGGGAGCAGGGGGCCAAGTTCTCTTCTGCTCCTTTAAAAAAAAAAACCTGTATGTGGATCTGATCAGGCATGATTTATATCCAGCAAGCATTCACTGCATATCTCTTTTTTGCGCCAGAGCCTATGCTAGATGTTTTCAATATATCTGTTGATTAATCCACACAACAACATACCTGACAGCATGTATTGAAGTTATAGAGGCTTAATATTACCACAGATCAAGGTAAACGTTACAAGTGAAGAAAACACACTTCATAATTCCTCATCTATTCCTCTCCTTTATTAGGGATTGGTTAATTATCCAGAAGGCAGAGTGATTTAAATGTCCAGACATCTGCATATAGACATTGCTTCTTTCTTTAGTCTAGCTTCGTGGTCCTCAAACTTTAATGTGCCTAAGAGAAACTTGACAGGGTTGTATAATAAAACCTCATAGACTGTGCTTTATGGGTGACTTAAGGAATTCTCAAGGGTAATGTTGACTCTGTATGTTGGGTGAGCCTCAGGTGCTCACTCCAGAAGCTAGCCTAGTAAACTCAACTTATGGCCTCATCTTCCCAACACAGGCTCCTCACAAGTCCCTTGATGCATTCTCGGGGCCAGGGTAAGGGGCCCAGGCTGGTGGAGGATTTGCCAGCTCCTTCTGACATCATGCCACCCTTTCTTATAACTCAGTGTTACTGATTCTCTTTCTGTTGCTTGGAGGTTTGGCATCTCCAGATTAAAGTCTCTTATGACTGTTTATGATTGCATACCCTTTGGATGGTGGTACAAATCTTCTATATGGCTCCCCGGGATCTCCACGGGGAAGGCCACCATGTGGCAGTACAGAATTCTCAGGTCACCTTTATAAATCTAGTTGCTTTTATGGGTTCGGCTCTTTGGGTCTCATTCATTGGTTCTTGAGGACAATACTATTCCTGGGGGAAATTAGGTGCACCTTTTCCATGTTCCTCTGCAGAAGGAAAGAAATGGGCCATTCTCTAGGTAGGGCCCTGAAGGCTTTTTATACAATCATCCCCGATGTCTGTCAGCCTGTGTACCTCGGGGAATCCTGGCCAACGTGGACACAGCTCAATGATTAATGACTTCTCCAGGATGCATGGAAGGACCATAAACATCCAAATGCTGGGAGGTTTCATGTGATTTATTCAACTCATTCTTTCAAGGAGAACTCTGGAACTGCAAATGGCTTCCAGGCCAGTTCTGCTCTTTCCTTGTTCCAGCTGCGTGATCTTGGGAAGGTTTCTCAACTAATCTGAGTCCCAGTTTCATTTTCTGTAAAACTGTCAATAGGAGAGTTGTGAAAATCAGAAGAAAGGAAAAGAAGGGACTGACGTTAAATGCCTACAATGTGCCCGCTACTTCACAGATATAATTTCATGAGAGACCTATTAACAAAATTATGAAATTAGAATTAGTAATAATAATGATGAGAGTGAAAATGAATTATTTACAGTGAGCCTGGTACCAGGCCAACTGTTCTCTATGCATTCTCTCATATGGTTCACAGGGCCCTATCAGGTAGGCAGTGCTGCTTGTCTACAGGAGAAACTGAGGAACAGAGAGGTTAAGTGACTTGCTCAAAGTTGCACAGTCCAAAATGTGGGAATCCAGGACTCAAACTAACAATTCACGGGCACAAAAGTCCAGATGTGCTCTCCTATATCCTAGTATCATTGTTCCAACACTGTGCGTGTGGAAATTAAAGCTATGAGAGACAAAACAACTGGCCTCGAGTGACACAGTTTGTAAAAGCTGTGTCAGGGAGCAGGGTCTGCCTGTTCCTGAAACATGCTGCCTCTGGGATTAATACGACCACGGTGTCAAGGCCAACAGACCTTCCTGGCATGAAGGAAGCACTCAGCATACGTGAGCAGCCTTGCTTTTTTCCTTCAAGCGTCCTTGTCTTTCTATCTGCTCTTCAGACCCCCTCTGAAGTGACGCTTGGCGTGTATCCCTTTTCACAAACCCACCCTAATCTCTCTGGCTCTGGCATCAAGCCCTCCTCTTCCGCCAGCCTTGACAACAGACGGCAGAATCAGCCTGGATCCACCCTCCATCAGGACTTGCAGGTGGTACCTGCTCTGCTCTCAGCTGCCACAGGCTGGGAGCTGCCCTCCCACCTTTCAGCTGAAAGAAGTCAACCTGCACCACCTGGAGACGCAGGCAGTCCCGTTCTGATTTCTAGGGGTCCTTAGGTTGCTTCCTCATATGCACCTTCTCTGGGAGGTGCTGAGGGGTTTGGATAAAGGTCTTCTAGGAGGAAGAGTGGGGCTGGGACGAACCTGTTACACCTGCTCAGAAAAACTCCCACTGCTAGGGACGTATGTGCACGTGTGCGTGGGGATGCACGCACGCACACACACATACACAGACCACACACATATACACGGAGCCCCTGCAGGAACCTTGGAGCAACTCTCCAGGCAGGCAACAAACAAGAGGAGACAGGTCCTCTGGGCAGACTTTCATTCAGAGACAATTAAGCTCCTGCTACTGGCGTGTCTGGACTACACCAGAAGAAAACGGCTGGATGGACTTTGTGGAATTTACAGGGTATATTTTGGATGCTTTGACATGAAATATACCCTACATGGCCTAAGGAAAATTTAATATTGGGGAACCTTGAAGAGATCCCGGATAGAAAGGCAGTCTGGCTCCAGAGCAGCTGAAACAGAGAAAGGGAGAGGCCTGTGTGATAGCTAACTGGGGGAGGCGTGGCATACCTGCTCGCACTCCAAGGATGGATAAAACAAGCTGTGATTCGGCATCTGATCTGAAGCTCCTTATCGCAGGTGCTGGTTTGCAACGCGCAGCCTTGCCCATGACAACCACACACTGCAAGCTCCGCCCTCATTCATTCACTGACCATAACTAACATGGATGTGTTTGGGGCATTTGTACCTGAAATTAGAGTTGTGTGAGCTTATCGGCCTGCCATTCACCCTATAACCAGCCAGCCACTACCACAACCCACCAACCAATACAAGCGATCCACACTATCATCAACCCTCACCACAGCTGACCACGCACCTTGACGGCCAATCAACCATGACAGCAAAACCAAACATCACCACACAAAGCAGCCGGCACCACAGCTGGTCACTTTCTCAACCAACCATCTGCTACAACCAACTAGACAAGACAGCGAATGACCACAACAATCCATCAACCACAACCCTAATTAATCAGAGACCATCACAGCTTATCAAACATCCCAACCAACTTCTAACACAATCAACCACCAACACAACCAACCAATCAAATGCCTCTGTATTCAACCAGCCACCCCCCAACCCAACACCACGACAGCCAACCAACAGCTAGCACATCCAGCAGCCACCACTATTAGCTAACTTTTATTTAGCATTTACCATGTGCTAGGAACTGTGCCAAGTACTTCCTATGGGTTGACTCATGTTATCCTCACACTAACCCAGTGGGATAGGCATTACTGCTGCTGCTGCTACTACTACCACTAATATGATATTCCATTATATTAGTTATACTATATTATACCCTGATGCAGGGATCATCATAAGCGATGCAGAAGGTGTGCTACAGAGAGGTTAAGTAGTTTGCTCAAGGTCACACAGCTAGTAAAAAGCAGATTTGGAAATGGAACTCAGGCATTCTGGCTTGAAACCACACATTCATCCACTAAGCAAAATTACTCTGAATGACACGCATCATGTGCTGAGCACCTACCCAAGGACAGGCACTGTGCACTGCTGCCCACGGAAGGTCTGTCCACTTGGTGGGGCATCTCTCATCAACACCACGTGGGTGCTGAGCACTCTGCTAGGTCCTGGGAGAGGCACCCACCATGGGCCCTGGGGAACCCTGCACGCTCTTGCTAAGTGAACCAAACCACCAGACTGATCCGATGCTGCTCGGATACTGAGCCGTTTCTACAGCCGGTCACATTGGCAACTTAGTAGGTCAAGGCAACCATGCTGGCTATCATGGACCTGTTCATTCCCAGGGGAGAGGACAGCCTCATTAATGCTCGCCTTCTTATGGTGCTGGGCCCTCGGCCCTGGGTTCCTCGGGGGTAGAACAGCATGGGCAGAATGTATTTGGGGCATCCCATTGCCCGTGGGGCTTGGGAACAAGAGTTGGTGTGCTACGTGGAGGCTGTTTGCTGTGCTGTAATAAACATCTCGCTCTGATCCGTGGAGTCTCCCCATCTACCCTCAGGGTTAATCCTTGCTGTCTTCTGTGTGGCTGGGGGCTCTTCCCCGATGGTAGGCGATGGAGCTAAGTATGAGCAAACATGGATATGGTCCTGCCCTTATGAGCTTTAAGTCTAATGAGAGACACACATAATATCCAATACTTGAATCAATTATTATAGTGACAAGTGCTGCAAAGATGAAGCACAGTGAATTGTAAAAGCCTATCATTTAGGTGTTAAGTTTTGTTAAGGTTGGATATTAAGTATATGCATTTCATAGTCTTGGTCTCTATCTATTTTTCTATATTGTGAAACTTCTCCTATTAAAAATATAAATAGTAAAGGCAAGGATAGCAATCAAGATATATTAAAAAAAAAAGTCTATCATTTAGGGATTTGACCAAGCCGGGTGGACAGGAAAGGCTCCCACGAAGAAGAGCTGAAGTGGAGCTGAGATCTGAAGGACGAGAGTTAAGCAGAAGAAGAGGAGCTTGTGGCCCACATGCAATGAGACCAGAGGGAGCGTGGTGGGCCGAATGGCTAGAGACGCCAGTGTGGCTGGGCAAAGCGAGGAACACGAAATCTTTCAGAACCTTGGAGAAGGCCACACTCATGAAGGATCTTATCCTCATCTGAAGAGAAATGGGAAAGTGTTGCAGGGTTTTAAGCAAAGGGAGACGTGAGGGGTATAATCCACATCATTTTCTGTTTTTATTTTTATTTATTTTACTATTTTTTTTGCAGTATGCGGGCCTCTCACTGTTGTGGCCTCTCCCGTTGCGGAGCACAGGCTCCGGACACGCAGGCTCAGCGGCCATGGCTCGAGGGCCCAGCCGCTCCGCGGCATGTGGGATCTTCCTGGACCGGGGCACGAACCCATGTCCCCTGCATCGGCAGGCGGACTCTCAACCACTGCGCCACCAGGGAAGCCCCATTTTCTGTTTTTAAATGATCACTTTGGCTACTATGGGGAAAATGGTTTTGGGGGGAGGCAGGATCAATATACAATGGAGTGAGTGGGGATGGCTGGCGCCAATAATCCGAGCAAGAGATGCCACTGGCTTGGCCCAGGGTGGTGGACATGGTGAGAAGTGGAGAGATCTGAGTTACTTCAGGGTTTAAATCAGAGAGCCTGCTGATGACTTTGATGTTAGGGGAGTGAGAGAGCCAGAGGTGTAGGTAGGTCCCAGGTTTGGGGTTGGCTCAGCAGAATGACAGGCATTCCCTGGTTCCCTTAAGAAGCCTTGGTTCAGCTGAATCCCAATTCCGGTACCAGCTTGTCCCTTGATGGGAAAGAAAGGGCCTCCAGTGAGTGGGTGGTTCATTATGCAACTCTCCAGGGCAGCTTGGGGCTTGCTCTAACCAAATCAAGGGGATTGAAATCCTATTCATTGTAAGTAAATATGTCTAGCTGCTCAGAGATGCCCACTCTGCGTGGCCAGCATCATGCCTCCCACTGACTTGAATGGTCAAATTACATAAACTTAAGCCCCATCAGGAGTTTGTGAAAGAGATGCCAGCACACTCTTAATGATCCTGGCTCATTAAGGTGCAGAAACTGGAACCCCAAAGTGTTTAAAGAACAATTAATCAGCACGTTCTGCTTTAAAGGCTTGGAAAAAAACATTCCTGCACAATCGAGGTGGTCTGGAGGAAGAAACTGTTTGCTTAACAATGACAGCAGTGGCGTGGAGGAGGAGGGAGAGAAGGCAGTGGCAGTGAATGCGCTGCATCGGGGCCAATACGTGTAGATGCCGGAGACCCAACTAAACTGCAGTCAGTTTGTCAGAAAATACAGAGGAAAAACCTAAATATACACTTATGAAAGATGCAATCGAATATTAGTTGGTAGAGAGATAAGTGAAGGAAGGAACTGATATTTACTAAAGGTCAAGGGTTTTCTGCATTTCATTCATTCGGCAAGTATTTCTTATATACCTGCTAAGAGCCAGACATTGTTGTAGGTGTTTGGAAAACAGATGCAATCCTTTCCCTCATGGTACTGACATTCTAGTAGGTGCATCAGACAATAGAAGATAAGCAAATAAAAATGATATACTCTTTTGTAGTTACAAGGACTACAAAGAAAAATAAAACAAAGGGAATAGAGAGGGAGGGTGCTATCATAAGCAGAGCAATGATGAGGTGACATCTGAGCAGAGGTCCTGAGTGATGTGAGAAAACAGGCATTGGGATTAACTGGGGGAGTCAGCATTCCAGGCATGTCTCAGATGGTTCATTTTATAAACCCATTTTACAGATGAGAACATTGAGGGCCAGAGAGATGAGTTGGTATTTCTGGGGTTATAAAGCTTGTGATTAGCAAAGCTGAGGTTTGAATCTGCACTAGCCTGACTTTAAATCAGCTACTCTTTCAGTTACACTCAACTACCTGTCTGCTGTGACATTTCATTCAGGTTTCTATCAATCAGTGCGGGAGTTCAGTTCTTCAAATAACTAAACATGGATAAGCCTGGCTTAAAGAACCAGGTCTCAGTTGAGGGGAAACACAGAGGGGAGTGGAGATGGACAAGACACCGGCCACAGAGGAGAGGAGGATGGGTCTCTGTTCCTAACTTGATTCACATAGAAACCCTCTATGTGATTCACTTCTCTCTGCTACAAAATGTAGCTGCTAAGGGTAGGAGAACATTGAGGAGATCTCAGCTGTAAACTAAGAGTTTAATCAATGACAGCTATGACAATGGCTAGAAACCTCCCATGTGTTCTTTGAGACCCAAGGATCACCCCCTTGTTGAGATTCTCTGTACCCCTCCAAGTAGAATTCATCTCTCCTCTTCTTGCTTTACAAATCCCTATTAACGTATTTATTTGTCTTTAAATAGATACATAAAGTATGCTTTTGGTAGATGAGACTAAAAATTTTATGTGGCTCTAGAGGCCTCTGCAATACCCTGTGGAATTTTAATCAATGTCTTTATGGTTAACATATGATATACAATCTAAGATGCCCTAAGGATTCTGTGGTATGTGGCGTACATGAATTTCTGAAAAAAGAAGTATCTGGAACATGAACTACAAGCTCTAAACAATCATTATAAGAATCACTTAACAAGGTTCTGCCCCTACTCCAGAAAAGCAAGACCGAATAAAACAAAATCAGTGCTGAATACTCAAACTACGTCTTCCAAGGTTTTAACCAGAATAAACTCTCTTCCCAACCTGCACAAAGCCATCAGTTACAGCATCGAGGAGTTCCACCATTCTTTCCACTCTGACTGAGCAGCATATTTTATTGGTTAAGGGCACTGGTTTTAGAGACAAATTGATCCACCTAAGATTCAAATCCTAGCTGTGGTCCTATTATTTCTATATTAAATATTTTCTATTAATATTTTCTATTAAATATTTTCCTTTTCTTAGTTTAAAACTATTTGCTAAGTATGAAATGATGTGAGAAGGGAAAAATTTCAAATACAACATACAATAGCAAGAAACACATAATAGGAAAGTCACCATTCCTATAATATTTGAGGAGGTCTTATCCCAGATAGACTAGTTTCTGTCATGATTAATGAAGAAACATGGAAACCAACTTTATTTTCTCAGTTTGTTAAAAGGTTCATAAGAGAAACTGGGTAGGCAGGAAGGAGAGAAAGGGAAGCTAAAAAATTGAGGATAAAAATCACATTTCTTTTTTTTGGGGGTACACGGGCCTCTCACTGTTGTGGCCTCTCCTGTGGCAGAGCACAGGCTCCGGACGCACAGGCCCAGCGGCCATGGCCCACGGGCCCAGCCGCTCCGCGGGACGTGGGATCCTCCCGGACCGGGGCACGAACCCACATCCCCTGCATCGGCAGGCGGACTCCCAACCACTGTGCCACCAGGGAAGCCCTAAAAATCACATTTCTTATGCAATGGATCAAAGAAATTACTGCCAGGAAACAAAATAGGCCCCCAAAACTATTAAAAAGTCAAACTGTAGGCAATCCTAGTCTGATACAAAGCAAAAAGAAATGGACAATCTTGGGTATGATGAAGTTTAAAAAGATGCAACAAAGCTCTGTCCTGTTAGGAAATGATGACAGAGATGAATCCAGAAAATACCAAAATTAAATGGGTAGGCTTCTCTTGAGGAGGAAAAAAAGAGGCCAAAAAGGAAACCCGAAGGTTGACCAGATTGTAAACCCATTATCTGATGACCTTGGGTAAATTCCATAACTTTTGTAGTCTCAATTTTCTGATATCTAAATTAGGGCTAATATATACATTTTTCATAAGGACTAATTGAGATCATAGACGTGCTATCACAAAGTACGGTTAAAATAACATTCAAGAAATGGCAAGATGATGATGATGATGATTATTATTATTATTATTATTTCTGTCCAGAGTGTAAGCCTCATAAAGGCAGTATCTGTGCCTGTACTGTTCACCAATAATCTATAACACTGCTAAATCTCTGGATTCCTACACAGGGTCTGGTATATACTATACCTTCAATGAATATTTTTTGAATGAATAAATGAACTCACGTTCACATGTGCTACTTAAGTCTTCATGCAATCCCGTGAGATGGGTATTATTAATATGGTTCCCATGTTAGGGTTAAGATAATCAAGGTTTCCAGAAAGTGGTGAACTAACTTGCCCCAAATTACAGAGTTGCTAGGAAAGAGTCAGGATCTGCATCTAATTTTTCTGGATCTAAACCCTAGCCTCATTCCAGCTCACTGAACTCCCCCCAGAAACCTCCAGGATGCAGGATGAGAGAGGAGCCAGTGGAGGCATGACTTTCCATCAAAGAGTCATATCTGGAAGGCCAGGAGCTGCGTCCCACTAGGCGAGCCACTGAACAGATGGGAGCTACGTTCAGATGCAGGGTCTGCAGGGAGCATCACAAAGGCATGAGCAACCAGGACTCAAGGGATTTATAAAGAACAAAGGAAACTACAACAGACTCCAATCCTTTGGTTGGCAAAAGAAGGGTCTTAGGAGACAAAAAAGTGATGGAAACATGACCACTGTTCAGACTGGGGAGCATTTAATACTTCAATCCCTATAATCTTGCAGGAGAAAGAAATGGGAGATTAGCTGGGGTGTGAGGTTTGAGACTTGACTTCAGAAAGAAAAGCAAAAGGAGGAAGGGCTAGGGAAAGTGAATTCCAGTGGAGAGGCTATTTCTGAAGGTCCCTGGTGTCTTGAGAAAGACAAATCCCCTAAAGTCTCCATAGAAAGCCCTTGACTGGAGGCACTGAAGTAACAGAGAGGGATTAAAGAAATTAAGTCTGTTTAGTTTGGATAAGCAGAGCCGAAGTGGAGGTATAATAACCACTCACTGACGTCTGAAGAAAGGACATGCTCAGGAGGGACAGATGTTATAGAAGCTGGCCCATGGGGATCTGGCCAGGAACAAAGGGATAAAGCTAAGCCAGGGGAAACTGGACCATCAGGACAAAGTCCAAATTTGGCAGGGAAGCCGTCTCACCAGGAGCTACTGGTTCCTTTGTTGCTCCTCAACATACTATGTCCGTTCCTGCCACAGGACCTCTGCACTGTCACTCCTCTGTAATTCTGTATTTCTCTGTAATTCTCTCCTCCCCAGATCTCACAAGGCCGCTTCAAGCTCATCTCATACGTTCTCTCCCTCAGAGAGGCCATCCTGACCTCAAAGTCCAAATGAAGTTAGCCCTCTAACCCGCAACCCCCCACCCCTGGCAGCAGCCATTCAAATTACTGTTTTCTCTTATTCAGGGCACTTGTCACATGTGAAACTATTGCCTTTATTTAACTCTCTATGGGTTTATTTTTTATCTTCTCTGCACTAGAATATAAGAAGGTAAGCCCCTGTCTGTCTAGATCAGAGATTTGCCAAGTACTGACCACGGGCCATACCTGGCCCTTCACTTGCTTTTGTAAATACAGTTTAATTGGAACACAGCAACATCCATCCACGTACGTATTGCCTATGGCCAGTTTCACTTCACAAAAGCCAAGCTGGGACTCGAGTTTGGTTGCAAAGTCTAAAATATTTCTACCCAGCCCTTTACAGAAAAAGTTTGCCAACCCTTGGTCTGGATAGCACTGAATATTCAAGTGCTTGAGATAGATTTGATGGAATTAATGAACAGAATGAAATAAAGGTTAGAAGGGGACAAAAGTCTCTGATGCTCAAATTAGCTGCAATAGCTACAGAAATATTCAAATTAATGCAGCTCACTCACTTTAATACATTTTTTCAAACGCCCACTCTACTGCCATGCACCATGCCTACAGCTGGGGAAGAAATGATAGAAATAATAGACTTTTTAAAGTGTTGGAGACTAAGAGCTGGTGTGAGGAAGAAACTAACAAATGAATTGCCGTAATTCTACGAGCTGCAGAGGTTTAGAAATGTGCTGTCAGAGGGCAGAGGAGGAACAGCTAATTATGTCAGACAAGGGAACAGAGGCAGGTGCGGGAGAGCATCACTGAATCCATGTCATTTCACGTTGGCCTTGAATATCATGAATAATGGCTTCTATTTATTGAGCATTTCCTTTGTTCCAGGAACCGTATAAAGGCTTATCACATTCAGTCCTTACAATAAACTCCCGTGACAGACGCCTGTATCAGAACAGGTTAGGCTATGCTATAGCAACAACCAATCCCCCCCATGTCAGCGTCTTAAAATAACCAAGGTTGATTTACTGTTCATATAACATGTGTAATACAGTTGGCTACAGTGAGGGGATGGGGGTAGTCACAGCGTGAAGTCGGCACATAGGACCCCAGGGTGACAGACACTCCACCATCTAATGAAGCTACTTTTTTAACATGAAGCTCCAGGTTTGTTACTCCAGGGCGGGAGAGGATGGAGAATCACATACAGCTCTTAAAATCTTCTGTGCAGGGCTTCCCTGGTGGCACAGTGGTTGAGAGTCCGCCTGCCGATGCAGGGGATGCGGGTTCGTGCCCCGGCCCTGGGAGGATCCCACGTGCCGCGGAGCGGCTGGGCCCGTGAGCCATGGCCGCTGAGCCTGTGCGTCCGGAGCCTGTGCCCCGCAACGGGAGAGACTACAGCAGTGAGAGGCCCGCATACTGCAAAAAAAAAAAAAAAAAAAAATCATCTGTGCAGAAGCGTGGTGTGTGCCATTGTTCATTTGCCCAAACAAGTCACGTGACCATGCCTAACTGCCTAACTTCGAGGGTGCTTGAAATGTGCCAGAAGGAGAAACAGGAAATACCGGTTGAGCATTAGTAATGTCTACCAAAGACAAATGATGAAACTATAGAACAGAGAGGGTAGGTCACTTGCACAAGTTCACACCACTAGTGAGAATAGAGTCCGGGTTCAAAACCCAGTCTGTCGGGTCCTACCACTTGTGTCCTTCACCAAAATGGCTAAAATGATCCTAAAGGCTGGACAAGCGCTTCTCAGGGAGAGAAGGGAAAAGTGAAGGCAACTTTAAGTAAATGATGTAAAAAACAGAAGGTAAAGATCAGTCAGGTATTAAGGACTGATGGAAGACAGCAGAGCCATCACTGAAGCCTGGAAATGCTACTTGATGAAGAACAGCTGTAGTCAGGTCAAGGCTTAGAGAATTTTTTTTTTTTTTTTTTTTTTTTTTTTTTGGCGGTACGCAGGCCTCTCACCGTTGTGGCCTCTCCCGTTGTGGAGCACAGGCTCCGGACGCGCAGGCTCAGCGGCCATGGCTCACGGGCCCAGCTGCTCCACGGCATGTGGGATCTTCCCGGACTGGGGCACGAACCTGTGTCCCCTGCATCAGCAGGCGGACTCTCAACCACTGCGCCACCAGGGAAGCCCCGGCTTAGAGAATTTTAAGGGAATATAAAAGTGACTGACAGAATAGGATGCCCAGAACTCACCTCCATAAAGCCTATGCTATAAAAACCCTATGGAAGGGCTTCCCTGGTGGCGCAGTGGTTGGGAGTCCGCCTGCCGATGCAGGGGACACGGGCTCGTGGCCCGGTCCGGGAGGATCCCACATGCCGCGGAGCGACTGGGCCCGTGAGCCATGGCCGCTGAGCCTGCGCGTCCGGAGCCTGTGCTCCGCAACGGGAGAGGCCACAACAGTGAGAGGCCCGCGTACCGCAAAAAAAAAAAAAAACAAAAAACCCTATGGAATACCAGTTCAGTTAGTTTCTACCTCCCTCCCACTTCAAAGGACACATCTCCTGAGATAAATGGTGTCTGCCTCTACTGGGAGTTCCTAAATGGCTTGGTGTCCTGTTCTTGGCCTCCAACTCTTAGTACATGCTGTTTCCTCTCCCTCTGACATTCTTCTGATTTCTTCACCTGGATAAGTCCTCCCGGTCCTAAGACACAGCTTGGATACCTCCTCTCTTGGAAGCTGAGCAGGGTGTATGCCCCAGAGTGGACCTCCCAGGACACTGTAAACTTACTTTATCAATAGACCTAGTGTACAGTATTTGAAATGCCTCATAAACTCCTCAAAGACCCAGTCTTGGACCTATCCATCCCTGAGTCCTCTGTACCTAGCGGAGTACCTGGTACCTTTGAGAGTTTCAATCAATGTCTATTGAATGAATGACTATATTTGCAAAAACCCTGTAACCCACTGCTTCCCAAACTTTGCTGTGTATATTTATTACCTAAAGATGTTTTAAAATCAGATTTTGATTTAATTGGGCTGGGGTGGTGCCTGAGATTGTATATTTCCAATAAGCTCTTAGGTGATGCTACTAAATGTTGGTCCATGGACACACTTTGATTATCAAGGCTGTAGGGATGCTGTGGATGCCCACCCATATCCTCTCATCTTATTGTTTCCGTGGATGCCAACCGGACAGACTGCAGCTGCCAGCACCTGTGACTCTTGAGGTCTTTCTCTGGCTGCTGGACCCCACATGGCCCTGTAGGAGGAAGACTGGAAGGGGCTTAGAATAACACCCCCAGGAGAAGCCATCAACCAGTGACTGATGGGTATCGGTGAATAAATACCCCAGCTCCCTCATCCCTTGGTTGGAGTGGCCCTGAGACGTTCTCCATAGTAACTCCCAGAGTTTCCCCGTAGGACTGTGCTCCCATTGCCCACATTGGCAACCTACCTGTTGGTGAATTTGCTATTTGCTTTCTTCCCTTCTCTGTCCCTCTTCTACTCCTTTACTAGGGTTTCCTGGGATGACTACCTAAATGAACCACTTGTTATCCCATCACGGTCTCAGGGATGCTTTCAGGGGAAACCAACTTAAATCAAGTCCCTAAAACTCTAGCTATCTGCTCTGTCTGTCCTTGGACTTCTATTAGGTACTCATTCATTCCTTCATTCCACAAGTGGGCATGTAGTGAAAGATCAATCAATACTTGAGGGTAAGGAATAATTCTGATTTTTTTTCTGGGTTCCCAGTTCCTAGCAGAAAAGCAGACAAAAGCAGGTTTGCAGGGCTTCCCTGGTGGCGCAGTGGTTAAGAATCCGCCTGCCAATGCAGGGAACATGGGTTCGAGCCCCGGTCTGGGAAGATCCGACATGCCGCAGAGCAACTAAGCCCGTGCGCCACAACTACTGAGCCTGCACTCTAGAGCCCGCGAGCCACAACTACTGAAGCCCGTGCGCCTACAGCCCATGCTCTGCAACAAGAGAAGCCACCACAATGAGAAGCCCGCACACTGCAACGAAGAGTAGCCTCCGCTCACTGCAACTAGAGAAAGCCCGCGCGCAGCAGCGAAGACCCAACGCAGCCCAAAAACAAACAAACAAACAAAAAAACCGAAGCAGGTTTTCAGAAAATGTTGGTTGGTGAGAGAAGGACGAAAAGAAGGAATGAGCTATTCTGCCCTGACTTCCTGAATCCAGCCTTGGCCATGGTGGGTGGTGCTCTCCAAGTATGAGGAGTTAGGCTGTCAGGCAGATAAGTTCAAATTTCCCTTCTGCCATTTTCTTATAAGGTACTTGAATTCTCTGTGCCTTGGTGTCCTCATCTTTCAAACCAGGCTATCAATAGGACTTATTTTTTGGTATAGTTATTATGAAGGTTACATGAGATAATGGATGAATATCAACTCTCTCCCCAAACATGCCTGACACAGTGCTTGGAAAGCAGCAGATCCCATGATGTTGTCATTATCATTGGCTTCCTTCAATAAGCCAGCTCCAGTGCTAAAGCCTTTATGACTATTGTCTGAAAGACTCCAGAACAGAGACGGGAGGTAGAGCTTGATATGTGGGCCCCAAGAGGAAATTCCCTTCCCTCTTCCTGAACAGAAATTCTTTTGCCTACCACAGTGGAGGTCCTGGAATCAGATAGACAGGGTTGCGTTCAAATCCCAGCTCTGCTACTGGTGATTCTGGGCCATTACATAACCTCTCTGAGCCTCAGTCTCCTCATCTGTCTAGTGGGCATAGTAATAGTACTCATCTCATAATGCTAAGGTATTGTGATGTTTAAATGGCATCAGGCATACAAAGCACCTGATAAATTGTAAGAGCTAGTAATGTTATTTTCTTTATCATTACTGTTATTAATATCAGACCTATGGAAGCGACAGGGCTTTCAGCTCAGGCAGCATTTGCTCTTCTGTGAGTTCAGGCATCCAGGCTGGACTGGTTCTCCTTGACTGCCAGCTTCAAAAGAGCCTTTCTTTTTCAAAGGATACATTTGTTAAGTATGTGAATTTGCACGCTGCCCAAAGCCCCCCGTGGCTCCTGTAAATCCAGATTATGCTGTTTATCCCTTCAGTCCCAGCTGCTGTTGATCATATGGAGGTAGCTCGTTTATTATGTCTCTCGTTTCCCAGGCACCTGCTCAAGGCTGCCTTCGTGAACTTCAACTGCCACCACCGCCACCGAGTTACATGTTGATGGCAGTACCCACGGTCCTGGTCACCCACAAAGGGGCCTGAGAAGATGCCGGGGCTGAGACGTTCCAGGGAAGAGCCCCTTCCTTGCATCCTGCTGGGCACCACAAGCAACAGAGCTGCCTGTTTCACTATCGTTTCTCCAAATTGGTACCAACAGCTGCTTTCGTTCTCATACAAGACAAACATAGTCGTTTCGCTGTTTTATTATTAACACATTCTGGCATAACTGCTTGGGCTCTCAACTGTGACCTGTTAGAGATGCACTCAGCTGTGGAATTTTTAAGGGGAATACAGCATCATGGTTAAAGGTGGCAAGATGCACGTATCCCCACCGAATCTATTCATCTGTAAGCCCCCAAGTCAAATCTCTTGTTGAATTTGTTCACACTTAAATTAATAGTTGAATTTACATAGATTTAATGTCTCATAATCTTTCTGGTCTGAGAATCTATATGCAAGACTAGATGCATCAGCTCAGATAGATCGCATTTAAGGCTGAAAATAATTTTAACCCCTCCAAAGCCCAATCCTTTTGCACATTACTAAGCCAGAACAGCCAATCCTTTCTAATAAGACACATAAAACCTGCTGCTGCCAAAGATTAAATACACATTTCTAGGATTTGGGCCATGTGCATGGGTCTGTTTAAAAAAAAAAATTAAAGCACAAACAACTTTGGCAAGGGAAATGCAGTCACTCATTATTCTTGTCCTCCTCCCCCAAATGAGGCAAACACTACTCATCCCTGAGGGTTATTCAAAGTGCCTGGGACAAACATTCCTTCAATCAATCCACACAAATGTCAGTTGAGTGAACTCAATTCATGCATGCAACCAATATTCATTGAGTCTCTGATATGTGCCAGGCCCTGGCCTGGGTGCTGAGCACATAGCAGAGAAGAAACCCGATGACGGCCCTGTTTTCCTGGAACTGATATTTCAGTCGGGGAGGCAGACAAGCAAACCAACACAAATAAATGTGTAACACGTGGCAGGTGGCGATAAGTGCTCAGAACATAAGTACAGCAGAATAAAGGCTAGAGTGACAGTAGTGGGCAGGGCATGGCAGCATTGTAGCTTATTGGATAAAGGTGGTCAGCTTCCTGCAAAGGCTGAGCGAAATGGGCAGAAAGCCATGCAGATAACCAGAGGCTGCAAGTGGAGATCATCATGACCACTGATCCATCAGGCCTCACTGTGACCACACCCTTTTGCAACATCCATGTTGCTGCTCCTCCCATCAAGAGGTGGCATCTATTTCCCCACCTCCTTGAATCTGGGCTTGCCATTGGTCAAAGCAAGTCATACTTGCAGACCTTCTTTTTTTTTTTTGCGGTACGCAGGCCTCTCACTGTTGTGGCCTCTCCTGTTGCGGAGCACAGGCTCCGGACGTGCAGGCTCAGCGGCCATGGCTCACGGGCCCAGCCGCTCCACGGCATGTGGGATCTTCCCGGACCAGGGCATGAACCCGTGTCCCCTGCATCGGCAAGCGGACTCTCAACCACTGCGCCACCACAGAAGCCCCAGACCTTCTTTCATTCACCCTCTTGGAATACTGAGACCACCATGATGCAAAGAGGCCCAGGCTAGCCTCCTGGAGGCCGTTACCCCAGTGGCTGGACAAATCAGTGAGGTCACTGAGGACCATCAGAGGATTGCAGCTGCACGGATAATCAGGTGAGACAAGCAGAAGAGCCAGTCAGGGGGGAAAGTGGTGGTGGTGGTGGTGGTGGGATGAATTGGGAGATTGGGATGGACACGTATACACTAAAATGTATAAACTGGGTAACTAATAAGAACCTGCTGTATACAAAAATAAAATAAAATTCAAAAATTCAAAAAAAAGATATAAGGTTGTTTCTTGTAAATGGATGGAAATGCAAAATTGGAAACAATCTGTATGACCAGTAATTGTGTTTATCAATACTATTGTAGCAATTAAAAATGATTAGGTAAATATACATGTACTGAGGTGGAAGAATTTCCAGTATATATTATAAAGTGAAAAAAGCAAGTTTCAGAACAATATGCATTTACATGAAAAATACATTATAGCTATGTATATGAAATGCATATGCATAGAAAAATTCTGTGAATGGTGAATAACAAAATTTTAACAAAGATTTCCTCTGAAGAAGAGAGTGGCATTTATGTCGTGGGTGAGAAGCACTATGTCTTTTTTAAAAAAAATATTTATTTCTATATTTGCAATGTTTATGAATGTAATGTTTCTATTCATGTATTACTTGAGTAATTTAAAAATACAAATAAATTTTATAAATGGTTATAACATTGCCATCTCAAAAAAAAAAAAAAAGCCACTCAGGTGCCACTCCACTGAAACATGAGAAAATATAAATAAAAATATATAAATGTTTGGTGGCATTAAGTTTCAGGTAGTTTGTTATGCAGGAATAGCTAGCTGCAACACTGGGGAAAAGAGTGTCCCCAGAAGAAGGAATAGTAAATGCAAAGGGCCTGAGGCAAACTCTACTTATTGGTGGTGGGGGGCAGGGTTCAGAGAACCACAAAATGGCCAGTGTGGCCAGAATGAAATGTGTAAGAATTCGTAACCATTCTGAATAATGTCTAAGGAATGCAGAGTTCCAATTCTATGAACCTATAAAAGCAGTGGCTACTCCTGCCATCCTCATATTCCAATAACAAGGGCTGCTAGGATTGACATACTTTCTTGTTACCTCATTTAATCCTCACAGAATCTTATGCGGAACATCTCATTATTCCCATTTTAGACATGAAGAAACTCTGCTTGGAGACGAGAAGTTTTGTACCCACCTAGTGAGTGGAAAAACCGAAAATGGTTCTAACTCCAAAGGCCATGTTTTGATCACGATACTTCCCTGGTTCCTAACCCTTAATTCTCTCCCAGGCTCAAGCAGTGGGATAACTTCTTCTAAACCCACTGCCTTGACTGCAGCCATTCTCACAGTATGGGTGAGCCTGAGATGCTCTTCCCCAATCCAATACTTTAATTGATGCCAACACCTTTAGCCTATTAGAATATGATCTTTTGGGTAAAGAAAGCCCACTTCAATGCCAGAGTCACTGTTCTAACCATGTAAACCCCAATACTGTGCCCTTACTAGATTCCTGGGCTGCCCATCTCCCTCCCTACCAAATCCACACAGATACAAGCACATATGTCTCTCTGCTGGTCCCTGTCCTTGATCTGTACCTGCAAGTGCTTTTGTACTTTAATGAAGCTTGCAGGCTCAAGCTACAGCCTCCAATACAAGCAAGATTTCTAAGCAGGTACTATAATTTAAAGTAGATCCATAAAACTGGCCGGGTCTGGGACCAGCAGTGAAGGTTGAAAGGAGGGATTTTTTTCTGTCATTGATGGAAAAATGGATTATACTCAGGAATAAAGGCTGGGGATAAACTATTAAATTTCTAGATGACAATATCTAACCACCGTGGACATCCCAGGGAGGAGTGTTGGTACAAAACTGAAGATATTGAAAATTATGTCAAAAAAGGAAATGTCTAACAATGCAGAAGATAATACATTCTTTTTCAGGAGTGAAAAACCAAGCTGGCATCAAAGAATAACTGGAGTGTGTGAAATAGCCTGGGGATGCCCTTTTGGAATATATTAGGCAATCTGTTTAAGAAAAATGAATTGCAACCATATTTATATCCCAACCAGTTGAGAAAAGTAACTAAGACTCATGCTACACTGTTTCCTAAGCACTTCTGTCCAGTTTACTGCCATGTTCTCAAAGGTCTACAGAATATCTGCATAAAACTGCACGAGATCACATCCCAGCATGAGGCACGCAGGTCTCCAGTTAGATTCATAAGTGATAAGAACAAATTCCAATATAAAATATTCAGTTATTCATTCATTCTTTTAGCAAACCTTTGTTGAGTATCTATTACTGATCAGGCATAGCACTGAGTGCTAGAAATGTCGTCCCTATTCTCAGGTAACTACTATCTGATAATAGGGGAGACAGCGTGTTAATGACTGAAATAGAGTATCGTAAGCCCAGCGGCAAATAAGAACAGGTGCTAAGCAATCACCCTGAAGGCCTGCCAGCCATTTTGTGAGGGAGAGAGTTGGCCAAAAAAGATAGTCTGGAGAAGTTTCTTGGACTTAGTAACACACTTTTTGAGTCTTAAAGTAAGAGTTAGTCAGACAAAAAATCGGGACGGGCATTCGCCCTAAATGAACGCAGAAGCTCAGCATTCTTGCTTGAAGCTCAGAGTCAGGACACTGGCAGAAAATATATGGGGAACATGATAGTTGATGGACAGTAGGTAGGCGTTAATATTAGAAAGTAAGAATACTCACATTACAAATTGCATTGTGTGCCAAGTCTAGGAACTAAAGCTTTTTTCTGATTCCAAAGGTCAAGGATTCGTATAAAAGAATGATAAAAAGATAGTCGGCTGATAAACCATGTCTTTTAAGGACCCAGCCTCTTTCTAATTTCCCTTCCATCATTCTCAGCCAGTTGGCTTTTGTCTTTGCGGCCTCTCATTGTCAGATGGCTACCCAGCTCCAGGCATCACATCAACACTCAAAACGGGAAGAAGGAGGAAAGCGGCACCAGTCCTAAATGTCCTTTTTATCAAAAAAACAAAAGCATTCCCAGGACTGCCTCCACAGATATCTATTTACATCTCACTGTTCAGAAAATGCCATGGGGCCCCTATCTAGTTGCCAGGAAGGATGGAAATATCTGAAGCTTTTCCAAACACAGAAGTAGGAAAGGAGCCGTTTGAGACTGGTCAGTCAGACAGTTGTGCCTGATGAGGGATTTTAAGCAAAAAAATTTCATTTGGGGGAGAAAAACAAATACTTTTAGAGAAGGAATTCCTTGGTGGTCTGGTGGTTATGACTGCACTCTCTCTGCCGAGGGCCTGGGTGCAACCCCTGGTTGGGGAACTAACATCCCACAAGTGCCGCAGCAAGGGAAAAAAATGCACTTCTGGAAGATGTGGAGAAGCCACAAGTTTCCTACCCTTAGGGGATCCTGAGAAATGACATGGGAGTGGGGACGAGGGGCAGCATGGAAATGATATTTCATATTAAGTGAAGGGCTTTTAGTTTGGAAACTGGAAGGCGGAGGGAATTGCTGAAATATTCAGTAGAAATAATCAAAATTGGAAAAATAATTCAAGTTGTCTCCCAATTTCTATAATTTTCATAATAATACCCAGACAGTGCATTAGAACGCATAACATAAATAGTTATGCTTTGTCTTGTTCAGTCTTATGACAACTCAGCAGGAGAGAAAGCTAAGGAATCAAAGAGTGAAAGCAACAAAGTATCCATCCAAGGGTGACACAAGTAACAACTGGCAGAAGTCCTCAAACCCAGGATTATGCATACCACATCCCCGACACACTATCTCTTTGACAGAATATTAAGGAAATTTAATGATACCTAGAGTATGTATGATGCTTTAAAGATTATTTAGATTTTAAAAGTACAGGTTCTGAAGCCAAAAAGCATTGCAGGTCTCCAAATTTGCATAATCCTGAAGAGTTTTCAAGAATAATTTTGAGGGCTTCCCTGGTGGTGCAGTGGTTGAGAGTCCGCCTGCCGATGCAGGGGACACGGGTTCGTGCCCCGGTCTGGGAAGATCCCACATGCTGCGGAGCGGCTGGGCCCGTGAGCCATGGCCGCTGAGCCTGCGCATCCGCAGCCTGTGCTCCGCAACGGGAGAGGCCACAACAGTGAGAGGCCCGCGTAATGCAAAAAAAAAAAAAAAAAAAAAAAAAAAAAAGAATAATTTTGACTCTACACAAATTCCACCCTCAACATTGACATTAGAACTCAATCTCCCTGCAGAATGGGGCCATGCTCTTTCTAATGGTGGCTGTAAAAAAAATAAAATGAAATAGTTCATGTAAAGTGCTCAGCACAGGGTCTGGCAAAGATTTAGGGCTCAATAAATGTCTGTTGAATACATAAATGGACAAAATAGCAAGAATTTACAATAGTAAGAACTTATAGTAAGAACTGTAACTCCGCAACTATGTGCTGGACACTGTTCTAAGTCTTTGCGTGTAGTAACTCATTTAAGCCTCATTTAAGCGAGATAAGGGGTAGTGTTTTGCCCCATTTCATAAAAGTGCTTTTGACCAGTATACTGTACTGCCTCTCATGGAAGAGAAAAGGAGTTATTATCTCTTGGGTGCCATCTTAAATTTCTAAGACTGAGGCCACCACCACATAGATATTCCTTCCAACTATGTCAGGGGCTCTAGAGACCATTGGTCTGACGTGGGTACCAATGCTGATGCTCCACATCCCATACCAAAGGCACCACCAGCTCATCAGCCAAGATTCTCCCTGGCAGGTGAAGATGAAACATCCCTCTTCTAGACCACTCTTCTAAAAGCTAACACCCCCTCATCCAGGATCCTAGGTAGTCTGAGTCAGAATGGCCCTAAGAAATAGCTCATCCAAATATTTTCTGAGAATTGAGAACAAGCCCCAGAAAGGAAAGGCACTTACACAAGATCACGCAATAGGTAAGTGGCCCACCTGCGTCCAGAACCCATTCCTTCTGGTGATGAGTTTTCTACATTACTCTGTGCTGACTTTCTCAAATGATCCTTCCATGTTTGATGGTCCTTCTCTCAGTTCTGTCAAAACCCAAGGACAGCAAAGGTGGCGCCCATCGGAGGAAAAGGTGGGAGGGTATTTGGCTCAATTCACACATTTCTGACTGGGCTTCTGATGAATGTTCCAAATGAGATCATGCATTCAGCAATGGTGATACGCTAAGGTGATTGAAAGAAAAGGTGCAGGGCCTCCCTGGTGGCGCAGTGGTTGAGAGTCCGCCTGCCGATGCAGGGGATACGGGTTCGTGCCCCGGTCTGGGAGGATCCCATATGCCGCGGAGCGGCTGGGCCCGTGAGCCATGGCCGCTGAGCCTGCGCGTCCAGAGCCTGTGCTCCGCAACGGGAGAGGCCACAACAGTGGGAGGCCCGCATACCGCAAAAAAAAAAAAAAAAAAAAAAAAAAAGAAAGAAAAGGTGCATTCCAGGAGGGCAAGGAGAGCCTGAGGACCGTGAAGTGCCTAAGGCACCAAACTGAAGGGGGCTCCATCCTGACAGTAAGTGCCTCCTAAATTTTGTCCCCAACGAGCCTCACTTGCTTCACTCTAGTCCTGTCCCTGGTGCATCCTGCGCTTTAAACCTGAGTCCGGGGACGAGCTGTTGGTGTACTACTAATGAACACACTGAAAAATAAATCTTCTAATTATTTTGTGAAGAGCATGACTATTTCGCATCATATTTTCCTTAGTAAAAGTTTAAATGTAAACATTTGATAAATGCCACCATTCATAACCGTTTTGACAGTTAATGATTTTTTAATACAGCAAAGCCTCAAAAAATGTAAGTGCCTCAGGCATCTCAGAAAGGGAGACGTTTCTAAGTTCAGAAATACTTTCTTTTTGCTCTGGAATCTGCTTTTGGACTTAGATGCCCCAACTCCTTGCTCCCTGCCTGGCCTCCCTCTTCTCTCCTGAAGCATCACTCAGGGCCTCAAGCCCCCCCGACCCCAGCTTCTCTCTCCCGCAGTCCCTTCCCTGACCCCCACCCTCCCTCACCCCTCATCTGCTCCCACTGATGTTTCTCTCTCTGTTTCATGTGCCTCTTCCTCAGAGCACAAAGAATTTCATCTCCAGGGTTTGTGGAGCTGTGTGTAGGGGTTCCTATGGGGCTTCATGCATAATTAATGACAATTCAGCTACACATGTTTTCTGTTAGCAATTCAGGCTCTTTTAGGACTTTTTAAAACATACTTTGCAATTTGCCAAAATTCTGAGAGGCATTTAAATAGGAAAAATCCATAAAAGGACAGAATGTCGGAGGGTTTTGGAAGGAGGCTTTAATGAAGAATTTCTCCCCAGAGAAGCATTTCCTGAAATGCTTTCTGCTCAGTCCCACAAGTTTTTCCAGATGAGTATAAGACTAAATCGCAGGTCTCCTCAAAAACAATGTCAATGGAATACATTTTTTAAAAAATGGTCCCAGGTTACCATAACAACCAAGGTTCCAACATCATGTTGACTAACTGCAAAGTGATATGATCAGGAAGACCAGAGCAGAGAACAAAAGTATCAGGTTGCTATAGCAACTGGATATACAGAAAATGGAGTTGTTTCAATAGGGAAGTTTTCAGTGCCAAAGTAAATGTACAGCATCCTTCTAGGGTAAATGATCACCCAGGCAATTTTTACATTAGTCAAGCGTTAGCCCATCATTTTGTTTGGTTAGCAAAGCTCTAAGGCAGGAGTTTTATCAGTTAGCTATTGCTGTACAACAAATAATCTGAAAAACGTAGGGGCATTAAACAATGACCATTTATTTTCCCCAAGAGTCTATGTGTTGCCTGGGGAGTTCAGCTCATCTGGGCTGGGCTCAGGTTATCTGTGCCAGGCTCGTCTGATTTCTGCTGGGCTTGTTCAAGAGTCTGCAGTCACAGTCAGCTAGCAGCTCAGCTAGGGGCTGGTTAGTCTAGGAATGTGTCAGCTGGGATGACTTGCTTTGTTCCTTTTAGTCTTCACTCTCCAGCAGGCTACCCTGAATTTGCTCTCATGTTGGAGCAGTTCCAAAAGAAAAGCAAATCTCAGAAGACCTCTTGATCCCTCGAGTCAGAACTGGCAGGCTACCACTTATACCACATTCTGTTGACTAAAGCAAAGCACAAGGCCAGCTAAGATGCAAAAAGTATGGAAACAGACCCCATTTTTTGATGGGAGAGGCTGTAACATCCCATTTCAAAGGGTGTAGGTAGAAGCAAGAGTGGAGAATTGGAGTCCTTTTTGCAAACAACATACCAAGGTGCCAACTTTTATATGACATGCCTTGAAATCACACACAAAAGTTGAACATGCAAAAATCAAACAATCCAACTCCATATTAAAAGTCAATTATCTTCCAGGGAGCAAAACAATATCATAAAATGCCAAGTTATAGCTCATGCATTGAACATAATTTTTGACGATGTATTTTCAGGATTTTGTACTTGTTCTTTAATTTCATTCCCTTCCTTCAAAATTGAAGAGAGTCAAGTGACCACTTGAGTCCCAAAGGGCATATATAATTGAAGCTGGATCTGAGATTGCCTGAAATGTTCATTCATCAGCTGATGGAAAGAGGCTGTTTGGTGAAGTGATTAAAGTGTGGGCTTTGGAGTCAGACTGTCCAGGTTCCAATTTTCTCTCAAAATCTGGTTACATAAACTTGGGTACAACATCCCCATAATTCCCAGTTCTCACCTGTAAAATGAGGGTAGAATATTTTGTTGATCCTAAGATACAATTTTCACTTTTTAATATCTCTGAAGTTGAAGTTGGGGTGCACCACACAATTGATGCCATGTTAAAAATCACACATGAAACTGCTTGCATCCAATTAATGGCATTTTAGACTCAATGACTATGGTGGTGCCTTCCTCAAAGGGTTGAATTAAGCTAAGCTGACTGATTAGAACAGTGTCCATCCCCAGTAAGTGCCCAATAAATGAGAGTTGTGGGGAGGAAGAGGAGAAAAATTCACACTTGGCTAAGATGTTGGAGGCTTAGGAAAGTAGGCATACAATTATGTACATCCAAGTTGTGCACAGTGTGAATGTCTGAAAGGGAAGGACACTCTGAATCTGCTCCTCTGTGGTGTCTTTTCAGGAGAAGTGAAGAAACTGAACTTCACCGATGAGTGGCTGGTGCCAGAAGCAATTCTTCTTGATTACACAAAACTGTCACATCAACCCTGGGAGGACAGTATCATCTTCCCATTCTACTGAAGAGGAAACTGAGAAATAGCAAGGTGGAAAAAAAATGTGCCCGGGGTCACAAAGTCAATTAGTGGCAGAGAGACACTGAACCCATATTTCTCTGATTCCAAATTGCCTTCATTCATCCTCCCGGGACAGAAACAAGTAGAGAGGGGAGCACGAAGGACTCCATTGTTTTGGTGCTTAGAATTATTGTGAGTCACTGTTGATTCAGAACTTCTCTCTAGAAGGACTCAGAGGCAGTAATTTGGTTGGAAGTGGGGCTGGGGACTTTGTCCTATGGACTGAGTATTTATGTCCCTCCCAAAATTCATATGTCGAAATCCTATAGGAGGTGAGGACCTTGGGAGGTAATTAGATCCTAAGGGTGGAGCCCTCATGAATGGGATTAGTGCCCTCATAAAAAAGGCCTGAGAAAACTCCTTGTCTCCTTCCACAACGTGAGGTTACAGCAAAAAGATGGCTGTCTAGGAAGTGGGTCCTCACCAGACGCCAAATGTGCTGGCACCTTGATCTTAGACTCTCCAGTCTCCAGAATTGTGAGAAATAAATTTCTGCTGTTTATAAGCTATTTGGTCTATGACATCTTGTTACAGCAGCCCAAGTAGGCTAAGAGAGCCTGGAAATAATGTTTGCACAGGAAACGTGATTTTTAATTAGACTGCATGTTAGTTTTGGGGTGCTTGGGAAGTGTTGGTTAATACAGATTATGAGGGACAAGCCACCCCTCAGAACACTGCAGCCTGTAAAATGCTATTCAATCCCATCTACCTCTCAGATCCATGGGCTTACAAGGACCTTCCTACCCAATCAAACTCCTTGGAGCCCCTACATGTCTTTATCCATGTCTGCATCTCTGGTCCTTGGCACAGACCCTGCCGCTAATTATTTGCTACATAAAATTTGCCGATGCCTAAAGAATCCTACAGGAATTCATTCCATCTACAGATTTGATGTTGAAGGAACAAATGTACCTGAACTTCACACATTGCAAAGGGATCTCCTTCCTTTGGCTATAGAAAGACGCTAGAGTGAGACTCATTCCAAAATGAGAAGGAAGAAATCATTTGGAATTTGGCAGAGCCAATGAGGCAGGAGGAATTCTGCACTGTACTCAAACTGCAGTTACGCAGGTGCATGATGTTTTTCTGTTAATTAAACTTTCACATGTCTCAGCATTGCAGCTGCCTGTGGTGAGTCTCATATCAGCTAGATTTCCATTTACCTGAGGGATAGGTTCCTGTTGAAAGTCATCTAGGTTTCTTGCAGATGCTCACTGAATAAGTAGAAGGAAAGTGGAAGGAAAGGACAGAGGGATCAAGGGACAGAAGGGAACAAGATGAATGCACCAAAGGAAAATGAGATGAAAACGTTTCCACTTGTGGTCACTTTTAATGTAGAAGGTTTCATTTCCTCAATTAACACAGATAATACAAAATGATGGGATGATAATATTCTTTCTCTCCAGGGGACTGTTTTTGTCAGTTGGGGCTGCTCTAACAAAGTGCCATAGACTGGGTGGCTTAAAATAACAGAAATATATTTCTTACAGACCGGAAGTCCAAGATCCGGGTGCCAACATAGTTGGGTTCTGCTGAGAACCTCCTTCTGGTTCAGAAAGTTTCAGACTGTCAACTTCTCATTGTACCTCAACATGGCGGAAAGAGAGCGAGCTAGCTTCTATCCTCTTTTTATAAGGGCACTAATCCCGTTCATGAGGGCTCCACCCTCATGACCTAATTACCTCCCAAAAGCCCCACCTCCTAATACCATCACATTGGGATTAGTGTTTCAACACAGGAATTTCAAGGGGACACAAACATTCAGTCCATCACAGGGACCATCTGCTAAAATGTTCACTGTCTCTTGCAGAAAGAATACCTTTCCCTCCACTTCCCTTAACAAATTCTTTTTGAAGTTTAGGGGGAGGAAAAAGCAAGTTATATATGATGAACAAGTGTAACTTCCTTTATCTCACGATTAGGCCACTTCCCTCACATTGTTCGTGAGAACCCTTCACTGTCTCTGCCGTTGCCCCACACGCAGGTGACTGTGTCATAAGCAGCTCACTCACAAAGCAAGTTTCCTACTGAGAGGGTTTTCTTGCACCTTGCATTTTAGGGTTCATAGTGGAGACCACCCTTTGTCTTCTTTACCAGGTTGTAATGACCTGACGTGTCATAACCAACACTTAATTCCAGTTGTCACATAACATATTCAGAAAGATCATCTCAAACACACCCTCCAGACTGTGGAACTCCATCCAGCTGTTTTGAATGAAATAATAACTTAAAAATGGGCAAAAATGTATTTTATTAATGTAGATGAGATATAGATGATTGTCTTATTTTATTGTCTTAATTTGCCCCTTTCTACCAAAACAGACACGAGAGCAAAGTTTTAGTACTTGGTATCAAACTGTCTTCTCTCTGGACTTCTTCATATCAGGCTGTGAGTAGTTCAAAGTGGGATCTGCTTCCTATTTACTTTTGGTCTCCTGTAACTAGGCTGGTGTATAGTACTTGGAAACTAGGAGTCTTCAGTAACTGTTGAAATCCGTGGGCAAAATTTTCCCTCCCTTCCTTTTTTGTTTCTTGCCTTATGGTTTAGTCTATGCTGACTGTCCAATCTTACTACACTGTGTTTCTAATTCAACCTCAAGTTTTCTTTACCATTGGGCATGGAATAAATAGCTAAATATATAAGAATATATTTCTAGCTGCCATCTCTGCTCCTAGGCTTTCTCCACTCTGTCCTGGTGTACACCCTCTGCCGGGTTTATTCCCTAAATCCTGATGCTCAAGAACCTACAAGGATTCCCCATAGCCCATGAATCATATCTAAACTACTGTACTCTGGATAACTTCAAGTCTCTCCCTTATCTGGCTCTACGTACCCTGTGTTGTTCCCGCCAGTCCTCAACCCCTCCAGGCCATTCACATGACTCACTCTGGCTCTTGTACATGATGCTTCTGGGACTCTGTTCATGGTCTACCCACACCTGGGCTAACTCCAGTTCTCTCATCCACACCCTCAAGACCTACTCTAAACATTAAGACAGATGTCGGAGACTATTTTTTGCTAGTGATTAAAAATAGCCAACATTTAAAAACTGAGTTTAGTTTAAGAAATCCAGATTTCCATCATCTCTTGAAAGAGTGGAAGATTTGGCTATGCTGAATTTTCCTTCCTACATGACAACTTCTGGAAGGATCTGAGTCATGGCTTGGTTTCTTTAGAAGAGGACTGCATTTTCTGGGGACCACAGTCCCCATCACTCAGACAACACGTGTGTAAACACCAGCCCCATTCACCCGTGTACATTTACCCACCTAGTCTCTTATATATTTCAGTAGTGAACCCAATTGAAGCCCTAAGACCTAATTTAAGGTAATTTTCTCCATAAGGTATATCTTAATTGTGTTTTAGTTGTTTCCCTGAGGAAGTATGGGATGCCAATTGTCAATGGCCTATTTTAATTTACTGGAATTTACCAGTCACCCACAGTTTTATTGGAATCCTAGGGGTTCACAATTGGCTTCCAAACAACCCTCTCTGTGTCTGGCTCCATTCACACAGCTAGGACTTTTCCCAAGGGAATGAAGTTGTATCAGATGACCTCTAACATCTTTTCCAACTCAACTCAATATGGTGCTGTGAACATCTCACCCACTCAGTTTCTCCCTATCACATTTCATGACTAGGCTGAGCATGGGCTTGTTAGCTGAAAATGGATAGGACAGGGAATAGCCAGGGACTATACAGTGCACTGAAAGGATTGGGGAAGCTGTTGGCTGTGATGCAGATGGACTGATTGAGCTCTAAGCTATAAGAGGAAGTCAGACTAACCAGAAACTCTGGAAAGTATTGATATATTCATGGGAAGGCTCAGCATGGGGTAGAGGGGTTCCCGCAGTGTATGATGCATGGCAATGAAGATGATTCAGAGCTAAGTCAAGTATCAGGTATGTATCAAAAAAGTAGGCTAACAGGGCTGCAGACACCTAGCCAAAGTTCAGGTATAACTATCGCATCTTTGGGGGCAAAAAGAGATAGGTAAGAGGAAAGTAGGTCTTCATTTGACTGACAGTACCAAAAAAGTTTTCATGACAGAAATCTAGATAGAAAGACCAAGCCAGACCCTCATTTATTAAAATTTAATGTGCACCAGTCACTGTGCTAAGCACTGAGAAAAAGCTATTACTATCCCCATTTTAAAGATGAGAAGACTAAGTCCCAGAGGCATTAAGCAGCAAGTTAGTATTGAATCCAGAAGTTGAACGAGATCTTATTCCAATGTTCCCTTCTCTAATTTCTCTGAACTGGATCTGAGAAACTTAGTTGGTTTTAGTCTTGGGGATCTGGCTCTGAGACAGAAATCTAATGGTTGGATAGTAGACACATGCTCTTTTAGCCACTTAACATTCATTAACCTCTTTCTCTCTTTTAGCCCATGAGCTTTAGGGAGAAGTCTATTATGGACTCCAGAAAGTGGAGCACATGACCCAGCCTAGCTGTTTAGAAAAGTTCACTCTCCTGGCTACATTTGTTCAAGGATGAACATGTGACCCAAGCGAACCCAAGCAAGGATGAATCTCAGGAGTTTTTTAGGGACAACTGGGAGAAAAAAAAAAAAAAAAAAAGACTTTTTTTTCCCATGGGACCTGAACCTTGAGAGAACTGGAAGCTAAAGCTGCTGGTTCTACCTTGTCACCATAAGATCAGAATTGGCCAGAGAATAAAGTCAGCACAGAGATCTGAGCCCTGAGATGGAAGAAGAAAGAGAAACTGAGAAACAGTCTTGATGACATCATTTGAGCCTGAGTCAAATTGCACTTGAAGCTAGAATGACTCTTAGATTCTTCATATTCCTGAGCCAATAAACTCCCAGCTGCTTAGACCACTGTGGTCAGGTTTTCTGCTACTTATAATGAAAAAGTCCTACCCGAATTCTGGGCACAGAGTAAAGTTAAAAGGATGCCAAGCTCCCAATTATCTGGCCAGGATTTCTTAAATCCACACTCCTTCTGGTCATAATTGTTCCCAGATGCTTGTGTGCAGCCAAGATGGTGAGTGGAGGTCAAGGAGAGCTTGAAGAAAGAAGAGAGGTGTGGAGACTTGGAACTAGGTGAGCCTGAATATTCTCTACCATGACCTAGGCTTGCACTCTGAGCCAGGACCACACAGTGAAGCAGTAAGTACATGCTGTGCAATGAACCACCTCTTATTAGAGAGAGACAACACAGTGTCTGCAGTCAAGCTCAACCAATTTATTAGTGCTTTCTGAGATGGCAAATAGGCATCTGGCTAAAGGAGTCTGTGGAAATAATTTAATTAGACAAAAAAAAAAAAGAGAGAAAGAAAGACAAAAAAACCTTTGACAAACTTCCACATCGAAAGCTGTTCAAAACACTGCATCACCATGGGATTGGGGGGTGTGTGTGCCTTTTGCCATGAATAGAGAATGTGCTCAGAAACCAAGAACAGAGAAGTAAACAGGACCTTGAAAGGAAGGGAACATGTAATAAACAGTGTTCCTCAAGGATCGATGATAGCACTTGTTTTACGGATCTTATGAAAGATCGAGGATGCGTTGCAGAGTAGAAAACCCCATCATGTGGATAGTAGCGAATTCTTCCAGTTAGCAAGCAGCCAGAGTGAAGGGACAGAGACTCCCACTGGAATACCCAGCCACTCGGCAATCAATGACTGACCAGTTAATTACAAATCAAGGGTGATCAATTGCAGGGTGGCGTTTGAAACTACTGTGCTCTTGTGGGTATTTCTAGACCAAGGAGAATTAGAAACTGCTGCCTTGCTCCCAACACAGTATCTGCTAGAAGGTTGAACACATACCAGGCACTCAATCAATATGTGTTAGTTGTTATACCAGATTTCAGATGACAAATATGCCACCTTGGCTATCTTCCACCTTGTGGCTAATTAGAGAACCATGTTGAGAAAGAGTCCCAGTGCCTGTCACGTCTAAGTGTCAGTGTTATGATTGATTGGCATTGTCTGCTATGGAGGAAAAAAAAAGCAGAGGGCGGTGAGAATACATTGAGTGTCTGAAGACTGTACAAACTGAGCTATTTGAGAGCAGGAAGCAAGGTACTCAGGTGGGAGTGCATTTCAGCAACTCAATGGCCACCAGTAAATTCTCAGAGCAAGCGAGGAAGATAATAGCTTTGCAGAGCTGAAGTGGGGTCTACTCTGGTGGAAAAGGTTCCAACTAATGTGTCACTGGTGTTTACCCTAGGTTACCAGCCACAGACACCCCCAACACTCCAATATAAGAAGAGCACAGGTCAAGTTCAAATTGCTACACCTACTTCCCAGGGCTTCAGGCTCCTCATACCTCTTAGGGAGTTTGAGTAGTCATCCAATCTTTCCATGTGGGGCAGGACTGGGTTTCTCTGAATTGACCATAAGGAAAATCCTAATGCACAGACTCGGGGCTCTGACAACAGTCAACAATCACAAGTAAAATAATCATAATTATACATACACACACACACACACACACACACACACATATATAGAGAAAGAGTTTTATGTTTTATGGATTTCACAATGCAATGTGTTTACCTTCCTAGAGTAACGCATTTAATCTTATCAAGATCCAGTAAGCTGTCATCATCATATCATCTTCACAGCTCAGACCAGGAGTGTTTATATGTTCTATCTGCCTCACGTAGTGAAGAATGGAGCTGGGAATCTAGCATATATTAGGCTTGTTCATGAATCAGTAACTGAATGAATGAATTGGATAATGAAGCCAGCCTTTCTGACCCAAGTTTAGTGCCTTGCCTATTTTTTCAATATCGGTACCTAAAGGGTTCTCTCTTCCTTATTGTAGTTCGTTGTTAGGAATAAAAGATAACGATTTTGTGAAAACAGTTCTGCCTCTTCTAGCCTGGTAGTTTTCTGTAAGAAAACCAGATCTCAAGTCTTATGGAGAGCATTCAAGAAAAAGAGAGAGCAGGGAAACAAGAGAGACAGGTAAGGAGAGAAAAGAAGCAGCCCAAATACCCCAATATTCATCATCCCAAACCCATCATTTTGACCAGGCCTTTCACTGCTTCCCGACCGTCCACTGATGCCTATTTACACATTCTGGGGTTGCAGCTGGCTATGCCTCATTCTTTTTTTTTTTTTTTTTTTTTTGTGGTACACGGGCCTCTCACTGTTGTGGCCTCTCCCGTTGCGGAGCTCAGGCTCCGGATGCGCAGGCTCAGCAGCCATGGCTCACGGGCCCAGCCGCTCCGCGGCATATGGGATCCTCCCAGACCGGGGCACGAACCCGTATCCCCTGCATCGGCAGGCGGACTCTCAACCACTGCGCCACCAGGGAGGCCCTATGCCTCATTCTTTGAACTAGAGGCTTAGGACAGCTGATCTGGCTTCCCTGTTGATCCTGACTTGAAATCGTCCTTTTTTTTTTTGTTTTTTAAACATCTTTATTGGAGTATAATTGCTTCACAATGGTGTGTTAGTTTCTGCTTTATAACAAAGTGAATCAGTTATACATATACATATGTTCCCATATCTCTTCCCTCTTGCGTCTCCCTCCCTCCCACCCTCCCTATCCCACCCATCTAGGTGGTCACAAAGCACCGAGCTGATCTCCCTGTGCTATGCGGCTGCTTCCCACTAGCTATCTATTTTACATTTGGTAGTGTATATATATCCATGCCACTCTCTCACTTTGTCCCAGCTTACCCTCCCCCCTCCCCGTATCCTCAAGTCCATTCTCTAGTAGGTCTGCGTTTTTATTCCCATCTTACCCCTAGGTTCTTCAGGACCTTTTTTTTTTTTTTTTTTTTTGGATTCCATATATATGTGTTAGCATACGGTATTTGTTTTTCTCTTTCTGACTTACTTCACTCTGTATGACAGACTCTAGGTCCATCAAACTCACTACAAATAACTCAATTTCGTTTCTTTTTATGGCTGAGTAATATTCCATTGTATATATGTGCCACATCTTCTTTATCCATTCATCTGTTGATGGACACTTAGGTTGCTTCCATGTCCTGGCTATTGTAAACAGAGCTGCAATGAACATTTTGGTACATGACTCTTTTTGAATTATGGTTTTCTCAAGGTATATGCCCAGTAGCAGGATTGCTGGGTCATATGGTAATTCTATTTTTAGTTTTTTAAGGAACCTCCATACTGTTCTCCATAGTGGCTGTATCAATTTACATTCCCACCAACAGGGCAAGAGGGTTCCCTTTTCTCCACACCCTCTCCAGCATTTATTGTTTCTAGATTTCTTGATGATGGCCATTCTGACTGGTGTGAGATGATATCTCATTGTAGTTTTGATTTGCATTTCTCTAATGATTAATGATGTTGAGCATTCTTTCATGTGTTTGTTGGCAGTCTGTACATCTTCTTTGGAGAAATGTCTATTTAGGTCCTCTGCTCATTTTTGGATTGGGTTGTTTGTTTTTTTGATATTGAGCTGCTTGTAAATTTTGGAGATTAATCCTTTGTTAGTTGCTTCATTTGCAAATATTTTCTCCCACTCTGAGAGAGTTTTGTTTTTCTTTTTAATTAATTTTTATTGGAGTGTAGTTGATTTGCAATGTTGTGTTAGTTTCTGCTGTACAGCAAAGTGAATCTGTCATACATATACATATATCCACTCTTTTTTAGACTTCCTTCCCATTTAAGTCACCACAGAGCATTGAGTTCCCTGTGCTATACAGTAGGTTGTCATTAGTTACCTGTTTTATACATAGTAGTGTACATATGTCAGTCCAAATCTCCCAATTCATCCCACCACCCCTTTCCCCCTTTGGTAATCATACGTGAGTTCTTTACATGCCCAATCTTGTCTGATCTCCAAAGCTAAGCAGGGTCAGGCCTGGTTAGTACTTGGATGGGAAATCATCCTTTGGATCACACTCTCTCCACCTCCCTCTGAAAGGTGTGACCTACTACTTGCTTCCCACCCTGCAGGCTGAACCTGGATGATGAATGGGGCCAAATGATGCTCCCCTGGCACGTGTGCACCTGACCTGATTGCTGGGACTCCAGGGTCCAGCTCTACAGTTGTGGTTCTACGACCTCCCTCTCTCTCTTTCCTTCTCTGGGCTTCAGTTTCTCCATCTGTACCAGAAAGGGGCTGGGTGAGATGCTCCATGAGGATGCTTCCAAAGCCAAGATTCTGGAATTAACTGCATTCATGTGGAAGGAAGCAGAGGCGGATGATATGAGAGAAGCCATTCCCAGCCCCCCTGATTCTGCCTGAGGGAGCAAGGGGGCCAAACAGAAATACGCAGTTCTTCAGGGCTGCTCTGAGGCCAAGACATGATGGACAGGAAGGAACCCTGTAATCACCGAGCAGGAGAGCGGGCAATCCATTAAGACCTTTTAGTCAAAGCTGCCACCGAGCTGTCCACCTCCTGCTACGCCCGTGAGCCCTGTCACTCCCCAGTTTTTGTTTGCTTGTTTGTTTGTTTGTTTTTTGCGGTACGCGGGCCTCTCACTGTGGTGGCCTCTCCCGTTGCGGAGCACAGGCTCCAGACGCGCAGGCTCAGCAGCCATGGCTCACGGGCCCAGCCACTCCGCAGCATGTGGGATCTTCCCAGACCGGGGTACGAACCCGTGTCCCCTGCATCGGCAGGCGGACTCTCAACCACTGCGCCACCAGGGAAGCCCTCTTTTTCTTCTTTTGGCAGATGGAATATCTCCAGGGGTTGCTCTGAGCTAATGCCCAGATAATGCTCAAATAACAGGCACGTGTATAGCCCCTAGCTTGGCCCCTTTACCCTATAGATGGGGAAAGTGGGCTTCAGAAAGGTGCGGGGGCTTCCTAGAAATCACACAGCCACAATTACATAGCTCAGAGAACTGCTGTAATTCAATGCTCTAATGGGGCCCTTTCCTTGCAATGACTCGTGTTACTCCCACTTTTCATGGTGAAGCTCTCCCTCCTCCACCAGGACCTGATGCCTCCTTCTCAGGAAGGACTTCTCAGATGGCCATCACTCTGTATTTTAATTCTCTCTCATACCTTCTGGGCAGGACTGTGCCCTTCTACCTTGGACCCCCAGCGAGATGTCCCCCTCTGTCTCCTCTAAGATATTCCACAGTAAGATGGAGACCCCGCTTGGTTCCAGGCTTCTGCATCACTCCTCTTGACAAGAAAGACTGGATACATTACTTGATCTCTGTGAGCCTTGGTTTTCCCACCTATCACGTGGGGATAGTATCAACTTCACAAGGGCATTGTCGATATGACAATACAACAGGAACTACTCAATAAACTACACTTAGTGCTAATTATAAATAAGAATACACCTTATGATACTAGTAATGACACATACATTAACTTGTCATCTCTGGGTAGTTACAGAACTGAGGATGCCAAGTTGATAGGCTGACCTGTGTTATCATGAAAATCAAGAAGGGCAATAAATAAATAAATGCCTGTGTGTCATGGCTCATTATTGGGTGAAACACAAGGATGCCCTTAGTGATTTTTTAGGACATGGCATGGAGGGCATTGGTAGAAGCTGCATTTAGTGAATAACAGAAGAGGAGGGAGCTTCAGGGTGAACACACATGGATTAAGAGCAACCAGAACAGCTGCCTCGTCCTAGAGAAGGCTGCTTGGGCACGCTGCTCCACCCTGAGATGGACCTTGGAGCATCTTATAGCATTATGCATTCATGGAACCCATGGCCATGTTGCCTGTCCTCAGCTCAGGCTCTCTCTGGAGACTTTGGATTTCAATGGGGTCTTTGCCTGTAAAACAATGTCTTGTTGCTCGCACACCTGGGCTCCCATTTCCCATCTTTCTGTCTCACTTTGGTGGAAATAGCCACTGTTTTTGCACAACCCTTTCCTGATTACTAGCTCTCAAAAATTTCCAGCCTGGCTCACTGGCCACAGTTTTTTTTTTTTTTTTTTTTTTACAACTTTACTGGAGTATAATTGCTTCACAATGGTGTGTTAGTTTCTGCTTTATAACAAAGTGAATCAGATATACATATACATCTGTTCCCATATCCCTTCCCTCTTGCATCTCCCTCGCTCCCACCCTCCCTATCCCACCCCTCTAGGTGGTCACAAAGCACTGAGCTGATCTCCCTGTGCTATGCGGCTGCTTCCCACTAGCTATCTACCTTATGTTTGGTAGTGTATATATGTCCATGCCTCTCTCTCGCTTTGTCACACCTTACCCTTCCCCCTCCCCAAATCCTCATGGCCACAGTTTTGATTATTTCAACTGATCAGCTTTCCTGACCCCTTGATAGAAATTGACAAGGATTCATGGAAGAGAGGCATTTCACCCTTGCACTGGTAGGTAAACTGAGTCCATTAAGAGGGGAAGTTGATTTGAATGGACAAGAGTTAGCATCCTTCTGAAAAATAAGAGATCTTGATGCATATTCTCTTTCTTCCTCTCTCTCTCCCTCTCCCTCTCTCTCGGTGGTGAGAATACATTAAGATGTAAATCCAACCTGTCAAGTATGGTATTTACAGTCCTAGGGGATCTTTATCAAATGTCCAGTGAGCCTGAACCATGTAGACAGACAAGCCAGGTCTTTTAGAACTCTTGACTCAATCTGTAAAGTTTCCTTATCTGTATGAATCAAATCAATCAGATGGTTAGAATGTAACTTCTTTCTGGTCAATGTATATTCAACTGCTGTGAGTCACGATACTTTAGGATGGTATGCATCCCAAGGACACCTAAGAGGAGAGGAAAGAAACAGAGTGTCCCTCACCCAGTGGCTCTCCAGAGTGGAAGGCTTTTAGTAAAGGGACAGAGACTTGGTTCAGAGGATCTTAAAGTACGTCATTTGGAGATTCTCATATGGGAAGTTGTTCTTCAAACCCATAAGGTTTGGCATTTATTTGTAGCCACAGCTCCATCGGTGGGTAACACCTAGAACTAGGCTGTTGCCACTGACCAGCAGTTATGCCTGAGACCTCCCTGATAGCCCCCAAATCATTGTATTCCTCAGCCCCCATCACCATGACCCAAACACAGTGCCCGAGTTTCCCCTAAATCATCATCAGCATTGGTCCCATGCCGGCTATGAGCTAGGCAAAGTATGGTGTTTTACAAATATCATCTCCTTTACCATCATAACTGAAAGCTGAGCCTCAGAGAGGGTAAATCACTTACCCAAAGCCACACAGCTTCTCAATGCCAGAGCTGAGATCTGGGGCTGGGCCAGTCCAACTTCAAATCCTGTGCCTTCCTCTTGGATCTCAGCAGGCTCTTTCCCTGCTGGCAGTCCTGCCCTTCTCATTAATCATCCACATTAAAGGGCAATTTTGGATGATCTAAAAAGACCAGCTCATCAATTTAAGAAAGGATGACAGAGATGTGGCAAAGCCAAGCCGAGTGATTCTGAATTCAATCTCACAGGAACAAAACAGAACAATCCGATCTAACCTTCAGCAGGTCCTCAGAGAACCTCTAGTCCAGGGGTTGGGAATGCATGTGACTTCAGGAGCCACCTATGAAATATCGGGGAGTCAAGCCTCTCTGCTGAGAAGAGCAAACACCCTTTTGTGGTCAAAGCCTTCACAAATATTTGCTTCTCTCGCCCTGGGAACAAGGTAGAATCATGTGTCTTCACCTGCTCACTCTCAGACATGACTGTATGAATTGCTTTGACCAATGGAATGTGGGAAGTAGCGACATGCGTCATGTTAAGATCCAGGGCATCTACTGCCACAGTCTCCTTTGCTAGCCTTTGTGGTGGCAGAAGTCTGTGTTTCAAAAAAGCCTCCATCAGCTTCCATCCTTGAACCCCATGCTGGGCAATGCACCCCAGCTGATGCACAATAGACATGTTTTCTGAATGTGGAATAAGCACTTAATTATTGAGAGTTTTGCTGTGATTGTTACTGCAACAGAGTCTAACCTATATTGTTACACTTGCCCAGACATCCATAGTAAATGCTAATGCCAATAATAATAATAAATATGAAAATTTATATATATATATATATAACTATATTGGGAAAAAATCACATATACATATAAGATTCTGATTTTCAAGTCTCTAGACAAGTAAATTGGGTCCAGAGAAGTCCATACTTGACCCCGATGGTGCACAGGGACACACATCATAGTCCCAAATCAAGATCTCCTTGTCCCGGGTTGATTAGGACCACACTTCCTAAAGTCCCAATTTGGGTCTTCCTGGGAAAGAATAACCCATGTTCCCTTTACATTATTGTAAAGTCTGCTTCTTTCCTAAGACCCTACTGCTTACATCTCCTGGAACCAGATATGTTTATTGTCCTCTACATGATTTTTCTGTGACTTGGGAGGTTCATGCTGGATGATAAAAGCAACAGATGATAAAAGCAACAAATTATAACATTCATTAGTTATTCTCAGTGCTGTGATGACCATTTTAAAACGACTTATCTCACTTAAACTTCCTAAATGAGAAACCTCAAACTTCCACCTGCTCTCACGGACCATTATAGAAAGACAATGTGTCCATCAATTTATGTGGGAAAGTGGGTTTTTGAGTGATGTTTCTTATGTTGCCAGGATATACACATAGATGGCAGAGCTGGATGGGTGCCTAGAGAGTATCATTCAGATGGGGAAACTGAAGCCCAGGGAGGGAAAAGGGCTTGTCCAAGGTAACACAGCAAACTAGTGACCTAGAACTTGATCCCAGGAGTCCAGTCTTGTGGTCTTTTTTTCCCAACAAACCTCACAGAATCATCTGAAGGCAACTAACAACCTATGTTACATAAGATGAAGAGAGTTCAATAAGGTAGACAAAGCATATTTTTAGTAAACCAGAAGTCCCCATCTCAAATCAGAAATCATCTGCAGAGATAAAGGTCCCTGCATGGAGGCAAAGCAGCACAGGGTACAAAGAAGGACACAGAAATATATTCTGGCTTCAGGGTCCAGGAAGCATCAGGAGTGGCAGGGACCACGGCAAAGCATAAGTCACATGGTCTGCAGCTACACGCTCCAGCTACTGTCACCATGGGGGAATATAGTGCCAGCATTGTCAGATCTTTTGAGTTTTTTCAGAATAAGCCACAATTCTGGATCTTACAGTTTTTTTTTTTTAAATATGCAGTCTCCTGACTTTTAAATGTTGCCCTTTCCCCCCAAGAGAACATTGTGTAAGACAGACAGAAAACTTTTGCAACATCTGGAAAGCAGGAGGCTGGATGGGCCAGTTCAAAACAAAGGGAAGTGGAAGGAGCAGATGGCAGGGTATCCCAGAGTCTTGTCCTGCCTGCTCACAGCTCCTTGTCCACACATGGACGGTCTCTCTGCCTTAGCCTACAAAGCTGGACATGATCTGCTCCCAGCTTTCTCCTCTCTGAACCAATCTCCTCCCAGTCTCCCCATTGCTCACTCAGGCCCAGCCCCAGCCCCAAGGACCTTCTCGCTGTGCCTTAAACACACCGAACTCATTCCAGCACTGTTATGGCTCAGGTTTGTGTTTCCCCCAAATTCATATGTTGAAGCCCTACCCCTCATGTGATGGTATCTGGACATGGTGTCTTTGGAAGGTGATTAGGTTTAGATGAGGTCATGAGGGTGGAGCCCTCATGATGGGATTAGTGCCCTCAGGAGAAGAGGAAGAGACACCAGAGCCTCCTTTCTCCAGCGAGAAGGCGGCCATCTGCAAGCCCAGAAGAGAGTCCTCACTAGGAACTGAAAAGGCCAACACTTTGATCTGGGACTTCCAGCCTCTAGAACTGTGAGGAATAAATGTTTGTTGCTTAAGCCACCCTGTCTGTGTCTTTTTTGTTATAGCAGCCCAATGAGTGTAATACAGGCACCTTTGTGCTTGCTGCTTCCTCCACCTGGAACTCTCACGGGGCAGATTTCACAGAGTTTATTCCTTTACACCATTCAGATCTCAGAGCAACAGTAACCTTCTCAGGGAGGCCTCCTATGGGCCCCCACTTGAATGATGCTTGCTTGTCATCACTCTCCATCACCTTGACCCGTCCCTGAACGTATTTTACATGCTTCCTTACTTGATATTATGCTTCCTTACTTGATATTATTACAGTGACCATGTAAATTCACGAAGCCGAGACATGGCACATTGTTTCCATTTCTCTATCTGCAGTGCTGAGACCAGCATCGATGGGTATTTTGTTTATATTTGTTAAAAGAAAGTGGACGAGAAGAAAGAAAAGCTGAAAGGATGGAAAGAAGGAAGAGAGAAAGGAAAAATGGAAAACAGAAAACAGTAGGAAAAAAGAGACTAGGAAAAAACTGTCCTCCTATCTGGGTGATCCTGGATGTATCATTTCATATCTTTAAGCCTCAGCATCCTCCTGGGTAAATAAACATAAGAATGCTGACTTCTCAGGGTTTCTTCTGAATTAAAGAGACACTCTAGGAGAAAATATGAATATATTTACTTGCCCTGTGAAGGTGGGTTTCCTGGAATAATGCTCATCCTTGTCAGGAAAGCTTGTGGGAAGACAGCTGTGTTACTTGTGTGGAGGGAGCCTAGGCAACCTGCATAGGGCTCCTGCACTTGTCAGTCTCTGCTTGAGGTTTGCAGGGTAATTAAAGGTACAGTAGGTAGGTGTCATTAACTTGTTAACCTGAAGTTTTCTCCCACTCCCGCCCCTACTGGAAGAGAGCTTGCAAATGGGTTCCCATGAACCTGGTCTGACTTAGATGGTTTCCTTTCAATTATTCTCCCTGGAGCTCTGCACATTTGCTGGGCTCGTTATTAAAATTCAGGGGCTGCATTATATTAACCCACAATACCTCTCTAGATGAACACAACGTGGATGCCAGGCTCCTTAAAAGTCACTGCTTCCCAAAGGAGATCCCTGACCTCCAAACTTCATGGTCCCCTCCATCCCAGCTCTCTGCTGCAGAAAGGGTAATTTTTTTCCCCACATTTCCAGCTAAATTGCCCAAGTTAGGCAATTAGGTCTTCTGAGGAGCTGTATCTTTTGCATGCTTCTAAGTGAGGGCTGGAAAGGCAAGGATTCTCTGAATGGCACTTTGGAAGCACTGAATGTAAGGCTCACAGTAAGAATGCTGACCACACGCCTTTCCACAATTTGCAGTGTGTGTTCATACATCTTGGTTCACTTATCACCAGGAGTGATATGTGGGGTAGGTCTCTGACATGGGAGGAAGAGGAGGCTCAAAGGCTCAGAGTTCAAATCACTTGGCCAAGGGCGCTTGGTCAGAAAGAGGTGCTGCTGGGAGTCACAGACAATTCTCTGACCTCTTAGCCGGGATCCCATCTGTCTTAACCCCTGTTGTATCTACAGTATCTTGCACAGGGCCTGGCGCATGGAAAAGACTCAATGAGTTTTGCTGATAACTATTTCCAGAAAGACAAGCAGAATTCATATTATTTTGTACTTCAGAGTATGTAGCTGTATTTAATTCTATTTATAGAGAGGAAACAAAGGCAGAGCCAATCTTCCGAATTCATCCCTGTTGACAGGGAGATTCCAAGGTATGAGAACACACACACACTCACAGGCACACACGTCTCCCTCCAACACACACATACACATACACACACATTCACAACGACATCCTCCCCCAGATGCTTTTCCCAATAGCTGTCACCATTCTCCTTCCTCTTCTTCCTTGCCTCAGCCCCACAAAGGTATTTCCCAGGGTGCAGGCTTTTGCATTCCACCTTCATCACTTTTGCTGTGGCTTATAAGAGTTAGTCTATTTTTTTTCCCAATATTTTCTTTAAATCAACCCACTTCAAAAAAATCTTGGCTACCTTTAGGTAATAAAGGAAAGTTTTTGATGATTATTGCAAATGGAAGCCCAGAATCATCTGTCATGAATGAAAGGCAAGCATAAAAATTAAAGAAAATGAGGGCTTCCCTGGTGGCGCAGTGGTTGGGAGTCCGCCTGCCGATGCAGGGGACACGGGTTCGTGCCCCGGTCCGGGAAGATCCCACATGCCGCAGAGCTGCTAGGCATGTGAGCCATGGCCGCTGAGCCTGTGCGTCTGGAGCCTGTGCTCCACAACGGGAGAGGCCACAACAGTGAGAGGCCCGCGTACCGCAAAAAAAAAAGAAAAAAAGAAGATGAGAACAAGAGTATTCTCAAATTCTAGCTAGATTCCATTATCTTCCAAGGCTCCTCATCTTCCTCTTTGTTCAAAGGGGATATTAGCAAATGTCAGAGAGGTGTGAAAGGCATATTAGCACCGACTGAGATATTCTTCCTGAAAAACTGCAAGAGAAATGAAAAGGGAATGACTTTCTTGTGGAGTGATGCAATGTTATTTAATGTTGAATCCTAGTACCACTTAAAAACCTTGTCACACACAATCACGTGTGCGTGTGCGTGTGTGTTTTCACACAATCAGTGCTATGGGTTCAGTGAAAAGGTGATCTCGAGGAAGGATTAAGTCCCAATTCCCCCAAGTGGCATTCCAAGTGCTGTGCCACATGATCTGGTGTTTATCTGCAGCCTTTTTCATGATGCCACCTGGACATACCATTGGTCCCAGCTCATTATGGGCTGAGTTGTGTCCTTCCAAAATTCACATATTGAAGTCCTAAGCCCCAATACCTCAGAAAGTGACTGTATTTGGAGATAAGATTTTTAAAGAGATGATTAAGGTAAAATGAGGTCATTAGGGTGGGTTCTAATCCAATATGACTGGTGTCCTTCTAAGAAGAAGGCTTAAGACACAGACACACACAGAGGGAAGACCATGTGAAGACACAGGGAGAGGGCGGCTGCCTGAAAACCAAGGGGAGAGGCCTCAGGAGAGAACAACCCTGCAGATAACTGATCTCAGACTTCTAGCCTCCAAAACAGTGAGAAAATACATTCGTTTCAGTCACTGAGCCTGTGGTACTTTGTTATTGCAACCCTCGCAAACTAACATACAGTCGAAACAGAAGTTGCACACTTCCCCAAGTTCACTTATTCTCCAATGCTCAGCCTCTGTCTAGGCCATTACATCACATCTGGTTGACTCAGAAGCCATGTCACTCTTCAAGCACCACTTCAAATGCTTTTGTCTTCATGAGATATTTTCCATCGTTTACACAAATGTAATTTCTGCTTTTGTCAAAACCCTGCAGGTTTCTGTGCATGCTGCTCATTGCCCTGATGGAACCACCACTTTCTACCATTCTCTTCTCACCATGAGCTCCCTGGGTGTCAAGCCCAGGTCTTTCTTATATAATAGGAGCTCAGTAAGTACATCTTCAATAAGACTGGATTAAGTAAAAGGAAATAAAATGATGGGAGACAGGAGAAAGTGAGTAATAGCTGAGAACACAAGGGCTTCAGAAACAAGATCCTGGCTTGCGTTCTGCCCTCTGTCCTTTGCTGGCTGTGTGACCCTCAGTGACTTTTGAGGCACTTTGAGCTTTTGCTTTCTCACCTGTAAAGGAGGGTTAATAACAGCACCCTGCAACGTTGCTTTCAGGATTAAACTAGATAATGAGGCCTTCCAGGGCAAGAGACCAGCTAGCAAACGACGAGATTCACCTTCCACCAACTTCCCTCTGAGATATTCATGAAAACGCACACACCAGCACATGCAAAGTTGCTGCAGCCCTGGGAACAAGAAATATTGATCGAAATCTTTGGGGCCTTTGAGGGTTTCCTCTAATCAAAGAAAGGAAGTGTCCTTGCTGATAAACAAGGCCAGGCCCTTCTGCAACAACTTCTTAGCATAAAAGCTTAGGGCCCAGGGCCCAGTGCCAGTCAGAGGCAGGAGAGCTCCCTGCATTACATGGGAACTATTTCAGGAAGTGCCCACACATACTTTTTCTTTCTATTCTTCTAATCAGTGCATCCCTTTCTATACTCATTCAGGACTACGATGCTCAGTTGTGGAACAAAGCTATCATGCCACTTCTTTTAAATAGGAAAGGAAAGGAAATAAGAAAGAGGCAACAAACCACTTTCTGCTGCTTTCCACTTTTTTTGCAAGAAAGGAATGAAAAGGAAGCATATCATAGTAGTTAAGAGCACATACTCTAGTGCTCCTTTGCTCAGCTTTAAATTCTGGCTCGAATACTTACTAGCTGTATGATGTTGGATAAATTATACTGACTCCGTTTTCTCATCTGTCAAGTGGGGATACTAAGACTATCAAACTCACAGGATTATTCTGCAGATTAAATAAATGTAAAGGGCTTTGGAATAGTGCCCAGTACCACCCCAGTAAGCAATGAGTAATGTTTGTTAACTAAACTATGTGTATATAAATATATATGTACACACACACACACACACACACACACACACACACACATTTCTCTGCATAAAGCAGAGATAGAAAATTCCTCCTTAATCTTAAAGAACCACACTGGCTAAAAGTCTTCGAAGATGTTAGAAATTCAGCTCAGAGTGGTGAATATCACTCACAGAAAAGAAAATCTAACAGCAACCAGAAGTACCATGTAGGAAATGCAAATGAATCCACAGAGCCTAACATGGGCAAACAACAGGCTTGAATAAGAACTCTTCTTGTCCTTTCATGGAAACTATCTTCTAAGTACAGCCAAATCTTGTACAGCAAGAAAGAAGAATGTAGCTCTCACACTCATATAGCACAGGTAGAAAATGCCCATGAAGAAGATATACTCTAAGCAACAAAAGAAAATTTCTGAAAGCAAAAATGTTTTATGGTCTTTATAAAGTTTCAAAACTATAAACTCAATGAAATAAGAAATAAAGTGGAAATGATAAAACAACTAACTGAAGTGGAAAGAACTGTTTCAGATAAGCTAGTACGGAAAACAAGAATAACATCAGAGAATTAAAATATGCATTAGGCATGGTAAAGGAACAGGTTATCTGAAATGGACAAAAATATAATCATTAATGTCAGAGAAACACTGGGATGTTATAAAAGTGCAGAGAAACAGCAAAAAAAAAAAGAAAATATTGAGAGAGATGGAAAATTCACAAATGATGGTTGTTCCTAAAGAAAAGACCAGAACACACACAACCAACATTCACAGGTTTAGGAAGACACAGTGGTGAGAAGTTAGTTAGACACAAAGCCTGCATTAGCAGAGCTCACTGTCTAGTGTGAGAAAATCCTAGCAATAAGGTAAAATCTTCCAGGGAGGACAGTCTACACTTTTTTTCTTCCTACCTTCTGCAAGTTCTACTGCTGTGCTCAACTAAATCAGTATTTCCTAAACTAAATTCTGGGGAACACTGTTTGCAATGCTACTGGCTCTTCTGGGTAAAAATAGTTCTCTGGTCAAAGAAATTTGGGCAAGAATATGTTAATCTAAACTAAAACCAAATTCTTTACTTCATAACTTTAATGCTGAGATGCATTATGAATTTTGAAGAGTGAGATATTATGCCACATTTTCAAATTCAGAAAAGGTAGAGGTCATCTTTGGCTGATACTTTTGACCATGATGCCAACCCCCCTGTCTTTTTCATCTTTCATAACAGCTACTGACATCTCCTAGACATGGCTGAGAAATGCCAAGGTAGACCCTGAGCAAGCAAATGCCAGGATCGTAATATGTCAGGCTCTCATGGATGTGCCCTCAGTGCTATACCCACAGCCTTTAGAGCAGCTTGATGTACAAATTACACATTCACACAGGCTGTCAGTGTCTTTTGCAAAATCATGGCTGGGGAGACCACTGTCAGTCTTGCAGCAGAGCACTGAAATCCACAGACTGGTCAACCAGCAATCCTGTCCCAGAACTTAAGTGCCTCTGTTTACTTCTCCTGCCACTCTAGAGCCAGTAACCACAGGGCATGGGAAAGCCCTGAGCTGCTGCTTCCATCTGGCTGCAGCTTCACTGGGACATGGATAATGTGCCCCTATGGTGGTACTGCACCATCATGTCTACCTGGGATATTGCTCCAAACCAGCAACCTCTGCTACCACCAGAATCCAAGCATCATCCCAACTTGTAAATCTCCCATATCAGGCCCCACCCACTGGGCTGGATCCTGGAATGTTGAAATGCATCTGAAACACTACTTTCTCCATCTCTAGTCCAGCCTTCCTCCTTTTTGTACGTGGTCTGGGTCTGCCTCTGGACAGCATGTTATGAGGCATTGATGGTCTCCCATCAGAAGTCATTTGTCGATTTCTGCCTTTCCTCCTTCTCCTGCTCTCTTCCTGTGGAATGACTTGGTGGCTCCTTGGAGCTCCTGCAGAGTCCATGTAACAATTAGAGCAGCTCTGATGGAACATATGGTGAGGGAGAAACAGGACTCACTTGAGGTGCAATTACCAGATGTAGGAGGTACTGCTGGGTTTCCTCATCCAAATAATATACTGTGCAAGGAAGAACAGAGATCTTGGAGCTGGGCTGCTTATGTTGGAATCCTTGTATCACCACTGACTAGCTGTGATTTGGGGCTATTTACTGAATCTCTCTGGTCTCAATTTCTTAATCTATAAATTGGGGTTTAAAATGGATCATGGAGGCACCAAGCTGAAGACAGAGAAATTGGCTAAGAGGTTCTTGCATTAATCCAGGCAAAAGGAAATAAGGGCCTGGACTGAGACAGTGACAGAGAGGATGAAGATAAGGAGGTAGAATTTGAAAATTACTTAGGAGGTCAAATGGCACAATTTGGTGACCAAGTGACCATGGGGTACGGGGTGCAAGAAGAATAGGAGGGGTAAGATGAGAATGAAACCATTCAAGTGTAGCTCCTAACTTTTCTACTAGGGTAGTTGAGTAAACGTGGGTGCTATTAAAAAAGACAGTCCATAAAAGAGATTCATATTTGCTGTGTGTGTGTGGAGGGGATCAGTGTATTCCCAGGAGTTCTGTTGGAATGATTACTATCTCTGTTCATTTTCCTCACCACACTGTGATCACAATCCTCAGATGAGGAAACTGTGTCTGTTGCTCAACATCTGTTACCTACCTAAATCCTCATACCAGCCCCATGAGGTAAGTGTTCTACTCTTATCTATTCTTAGCTCCATCATGTAAAAAAGTAAAAAGCATCAGAGAGGTAAAACACTGGCCCAAGATCACACAGCACCTCGGCTGGGATTGATTGATTGATTATTTTATTTTTTTGCAATTTTTTTACATTATTTATTTTTTGCTCTCGAAGCTCTTCTTTTTTGAGTTTTAAAATTGTTATTGAGGTATAGTTGATTTACAATGTTGTGTTAGTTTCAGGTGTACAGCACAGAGATTCAGTTTTATATATATATAAATATGTATTATTTTTCAGATTCTTCAGCTGGGATTTCAACCCAAGGATGAGACTCCTTGAATTATCAGCCTTCCAGTATTACACACTGCCTCTCAAATACACTTTACCAGAGAGGCATTCTGAATATTATCATCTGTGCCATCTTCCTGCATGAAATAGTTCAGTCTTCTACATAATTTTGATTTGAACCCCTCCTTGTATATTTGAGAGTTTGTCCTAGCTAGTGCAAAGGTGTTTTACCATATTATGCATTTGTCACAGCTGTGATACAAACCTGTGTGGGCATTATATTTGCATCGTGTGGTTTCTCTAATTAGTGTTGAAAGCTATGACATGCACAGATAGATATGTATACAGAGATTAGGAACACATAGCAATACCATTTTAACATCAAAGTACACATGTCTTAGAAGAAGAATAGCCTATTTTGAACTCTTGGGCACTATCTGCTTAGCTGATAGCTAAGTGAAATTGGGGAATGTTAGAAAGCTGTGAATACTGTTCAATATTAATATTATAGGTTACCTGGGAAAAGGGTTTTTTTTTTTAATTTTTTTTCACATCTTTATTGGAGTATAAATGTGTTACAATGTTGTGTTAGTTCCTGCTGTACAACAAAGTGAATCAGCTATATGTATACATATATCCCCACATCCCCTCCCTCTTCTGTCTTGCTCCCACCCTCCCTATCCCACCCCTTTAAGTGATCACAAAGTACCGAGCTGATCTCCCTGTGCTATGCATCAGCTTCCCACTAGCCATCCATTTTACATTTGGTAGTGTATATACGTCAATGCTACTCTCTTACTTCATCCCAGCTTCCCTTCCTCACCCACCCTCGTGCCCTCAAGTCTGTTCTCTACGTCTGTGTCTTTATTCCTGCCCTGCCACTAGGTTCATCAGTACTGCTTTTTTAAATTCCATACATATGTGTTAGCATATGGTATTTGTTTTTCTCTTTCTGACTTACTTCACTCTGTATGACAGACTCTAGGTCCATCAAACTCACTACAAATAACTCAATTTTGTTCCTTTTTAGGGCTGAGTAATATTCCATTGCATATATGTGGCACATCTTCTTTATCCAGTCATCTGTTGAGGGACATTTAGGTTGCTTCCATGTTTTGGCTATTGTAAATAGTGCTGCAGTGAACATTGTGGTACATGACTCTTTTTGAATTATGGTTTTCTCAGGGTATATGTCCAGTAGTGGGATTGCTGGGTTGTATGGTAGTTCTATTTTTACTTTTTTAAGGAACCTCCGTACTGTTCTCCATAGTGGCTGTATCAATTTACATTCCCACCAACAGTGCAGGAGGGTTCCGGAAAAGGGGTTTTTAAGCTATAAAATGATACTGCCCAAATCCAGCAAAAGGCTTAAAAGTCCAAACCACTCTAAATATTGATTTGACTCAACTGTTCAAATTAGAACATTCCTATATCCCTGGAGAGGAGTCATTCCTGAGGAAAATTGTGAAAATGGAATGTAAAAAAGGAGAGAAAAGAAAAAGTAATACTGCAGATCTACCACGGACAGAGTTCACTTTCATCTTTGGGTAAATTTCTTTCCACCTCCTGAAAAAGAGAGCCGCAAATAATGGTTCTCCCGATGAAACCACCCCAGCTGGATCATGCTAAAAAGCTTTTAGGAGGCAAGCGGTAAGTAAATTCAACCGTTCAAATGCCACTGGATGTAATCCTAAATCAGTAGCATGGGAAATTGCCAAGCCATCAATAACTAAAAGGATTGAGACTATTAGATGTGGACACCAGAGAAATAATGGATGTTAAAGAGGTCAGGAAACAGAAATGATTGCATTCACCCACCACATTGCTCTAAAGCTGATGACGGGAGAATGGGAGCTCCATTTTCTAACCACTGAACTATTAAAACACACACACACACACACACACAAACACTGATAAAATGTCAGCTTCAGTTTTATCCTGTAGGTGGTTAAATAGTTTCTTCTTCAGTGTTTTGAAATAGAAGAGGACTTTGGTCTTTTACTCATTTCAGAGTAGAAGGGGAAGGATGTCTGCCTTCTCCACCAACAGTTCAGACTGGGAGGGTTGGATGCTGGGGCATCAACAATTCCAGAACCTTGGAGGCAGGATACTGGAACATAAGGCAGGCAGGGACACACAAAATGTCTATCTATGATCTTAAAGGATTTTTGAAGAAGAGCCAGTTCTGCTTCTCCAGCCAAGCTTTTGCTACTTGCCAGGAACATTACACTTCAGTAGATCTGAGATTCTTACAGTATGGACCCATAAAGCCTGCCCACATGAAATCATCTGTGTTGCTTGTTGAAATGAAAACTCCCAGACGAAGGTCCCAATGTACTGAAGCAGAATCGCTTGAGGTGAGGCAAGGATTCTTATGACCTTGAGAATTACCATGGTCATTCGTGGAATCAGAAGTTGTGGTTTGAGTGGGATGATATTAAATTCCAGGCTCTTTGAAGTTATTATGATATAGACCAGGGGTCAGCAAACTACTGCCTCCTGGCCAAATTTGGTTACCACTTGCTTTTGTAAATAAGGTTTTAATTGGAACACAGTCATGTTCATTCATTTTTGTCTTTGAGTAGTTGCCACAGAGACTATAAGGCTTACAAAAATCAAAAATATTTACTAACTGGCCCTTTACAGAAGAAGCTGGCTCACTTCCACAGTAGACCAATGGTTTTCAATTATTTCTGTACATCAGAATCATTTACAGATTTTTTTTTTAATGCCACTTCCCAGACCTATTCCCAGAGATTCTGAACCACCAGGATTGGGGGTGGACTGGGATACAGGTGTTGTTTAGAAGGCTTTTCAGGTGATTCAGTGTGCAGCCAGGATGATGAACAGGATGATGCTGTAAAGGGGATTGCACATCGTTTGCAAACTGGCTGAAAAGAACTTGCTTCATAATCCCACCTCCCCACAGCTGAGTGTCCTGGGGTAGCCTAAGTAATTTGTGTGAGTCTCAGTTGCCTTATCTGTAAAAGAGAGATATCAGTAGTCACTTCGTTGGGCAAGGTGTTATGAGGATTAGAGACAAGGAAAGCATACCTCCCAAGACAGGGCTTAGCATCCAGGAAATCTACATAAATGATGTTGGTGATGAGGATGATGACAATGAAGACAACTGTGATGGAAGGCAATGTCTATGGCTTTAATAATGCAATTAAGTATGCATTCATTAAACACTAGCTGTGTGCTTGGGAAGGGGAAAACGAGATACATAAGACGTGACGACCCTCTGAAGGAGATCACGGCCAAGTAAGCCAAGCAGACACATAAAAAGATACTGACTGCAACAAAACCAGTTCAACCTCAGTAATAATCAGGGAAATGAGAAATAAAACGTGAGACATTTTCTCCCAGGAAACATGCAAATATTAGAAATATTGAAAATATTCTGCTTTCACGGAAGTGTAATTTTATAGACTTTTTAGAGGGTAAATAGTCAAGTTAATATCTGTGTTCTTCTCAAATCCTCTATTTCCCTTCTAGGTATCTAGTCAGTAGGAATACATATACATCTGTGTAAGAACATGCACTGTGGCATGGCTGCAACAATGGAAACCATGCAAATACCCCATAAGGCGGGGAATGGCTAGCTAAGTCATCAGTCTATGTAATTTATTGAGGGTTTTTTTTTAAAATGAGGAATACATACAGGTATAAAACAGACAGCTGTCCCAAGTATTTTATGAAGTTGCAAATAATAGAAAATGCCAAAACCTACATATAATAAAGCACACATACCCACACGCAAAACAAAACTTTACATTTTTATCCCCTTATGTGTATGTAAAATCCCAGACAAGATTACTTCTGGGAAGGAAAGGTAGATTTAGAGTAGGATAGAGGAGATCTTTCACTTTACTTATATTGTTTGAATATTTAATAACATGAATGAATGTATTCATGTGCTTCTTATGTACATTAAAAAAATTAAAAACAGGACAATAATTCAATATGGAGAGTATTAAAATAGAAGTGTGTGTAAAGTATGATGGCAGTGCCAAAAGAAAGAATTCTGCTGGGGTGGGATGGAGAAGAAGAGATGCCACAGAGACAGGATAACACTGAGCTGGGCCTTGAAGGGTGAGCCATTGGAGAAGATGATGGTGGCATCCCAGGCAGAGAGGGGACCACGAGCAGGAGATCAGGGCCATGAACGTGTACGTTATCACTCATTCATTCATTTATTCACTCAACAAACATTTGAAGAGTGTCTCCTTTGAGCTCAAGAGTCTTAAAAAAAAAAGAGATACAAATGAACTTATTTACAAAACAGAAACAGACTCACAGACTTAGAGAACGAACTTATGGTTACCAGGGGGGAAGGGGAGGGGAGGGATCGTTAGGGAGTTTGGGATAGACATGTACACACTGCTATATTTAAAATGGATAACTAACAAGGACCTACTGTATAGCACAGAGAACTCTGCTCAGTATTCTGTAATAACCTAATTGGAAAAAGAATTTGAAAAAGAATAGATACATGTGTATGTATAACTGAATCACTCTGTTGTACACCTGAAACTAGCACAACATTGTTCATCAACTATACTCCAATATAAAATGAAAAGTTTAAAAAAAGAATGTTCTAGGTGCTAGACATATATGGGGCGGGGGGAGGACAAAGGTCCCCACCTTCATGTTGCTTCTATTCTAGTCTGTCTAGATAGACAAGATACAGTCCAACAAGTAAAATGCACAGTGTGATGGTGGGTGCGATCTGGAGGGAAGGGGTATGGGAAGTGCTGGTGTGGGAATGGGGTCCCCTACTTTAGCTAGGGTCCCCTAACTGTGGCTGTGCTAGGAGGTATCATGGACAGAGAGCAGAAGGTGAGAGAATTAGCTATGGATACAATCAGAGGAAGAACATTCCAGACACAAGAACACTGGGTGCAGAAGACCCACTGCAGGGCTGAGCTTGACGTGTCCCAGTGACAATGAAGACAGCACGGCTGGAGTGGGTCAGCAAGAGGACTGTGGGTCAGAGGGCGGGCGGGGGATGGACAGGTCACGTAAGGCTTTGTGAAAAATGAAAAGGATTCTGGACTCTTCTTGAGTGATGGGGGTAACTGGAGGCTTTTGAACTGAGAAGTGGCTTGATCTGTTACATGTTTTTAAAGATCCCTCTGGTTGCTCCACTGAGAAGACTCCAGGGGCAAGAGTGGAAGCAGAGAGACCCGTTGGGAGGGTCCTGTATTTGCAGGATCTGCTAAGGGTCCGGGCGACTGAGTCTGTGGAGGCTGGATCATTTGATACCAGTGTGGGAAACAGGGTCTCGGCAGCCTGTGGACATCACTGGTGCCTCTTCCTTAGGTAGCAGCTCCCCCATTCTCTTGGACAAACCCGCCTATAACATTGCAGAACCCAGGGTAAGAGTACAAACCAAGGGCCCTATACTATATGCCAAGGTATTTGAAAGTTTTAAAGCAATCTATTACAGTGTTCTATAAAATATGTACTATCCTACCATCTTCATGATGACCTGGAAGGCCAGGTTCAAATTGAGAATCCTCAGACTTCTCAGGCTTCCTTGCCAAAATATGGCAGCATGGGGAGGGCTGGCACCTGGCTTATGGATCCTGAATCCATACCCTCAGCCTGTCCCCCACTTTTCTTCCTCTTGCCAGCTCTGTGTCCTGCCCCCCGCCATAGTGGCTTTTTGCACGTGTGGGTACATTGCAACCTGCACGTTGAAAACTGGTGGACAACTGGCTTTACATCCCCTCTGGCTTTGGTATGCAATTTGTCCTTGGAAAGGCAGATCCAGGGAAGAGGCAACTTGGGCAGGGAAATCCAGGTCCTCTGTTACCAAGAGAATGATCCAGAAGGGAAAGTGCAGGTTGTAATAAGCAAGTGCCCTTGCCCCATGGTCTTCTCATCTCATGGGAAGACATGCAGTGGGAGAAGGGCTAGAGTGGAGATCTCTAGGGTATATGACCCAGGGCAAGGATGCTTCTTGCATGGGCTTAAGAATGGTACTGCCTTTCTTAAGCAAGATGGTGAAGCTTAGGTCTACACTCTTCATCCAAGGAACATGGGATGCTTTGACTGGTAACCCTACCAAGAAGCCACGCAATGCAGAGGAGTTCCTAGGAATTTGAATCATGAATGGAGGGGCTGAAGGAAAAGTCTTGGTGCTGGTTTGTACTGGCCACTGGTTCCTGAAGAAACTGTCTCTTAACTCCTATTCTCTGGGGTGTTGGGCATCCTCTGGTTCTAGTACTATCTTAGGCCTCTTTGCTCAGCTATTCCTTCCATTCTAGGAGGCTTTCGCAGTGCATTCTTTTCAAGGCTTGCACCATTCAGAGATAGGTACTGTGCCTGTAACCGAGAAACCCTACAAGATGCAGGTCATGTTACACAAAGAATTTCATGTGCCACATGAGAGCAGGTGACTGAAGTTCAGGCTTTGAAACAGAGAAGTGGCCTGGGGTTTTTGTTTGTTTGATTGTTTGTTTTGGTTTTGGTTTTGTTTTCAATGTCTCTGGAGAAACATGGAAAACGGACAGAAAGGGAAGCCACTTTAATCAGTGGCTTCAACACAGGCATTCATGATGAAGTAGAACCTGAACCTCAAGAAAGAATGACAGTCAAGTGAGAAAGATGCGAGGAGACTGACGATTGGCTAATGAGCTCATTTTCAGACAAGACCAAAGATTCAAGGCTGACTACCAGGAATTACAGATTGGGCGGAGTAACATCAAACCCCAGTTCAATTCTAGAAAACATCATAAAACAGATGGTTTTTGAGCAGGGAGAAGCCAACAGAGGTTCAGTGTGACCCAGCCATGCCAGACTCCTGTCAGCCCCAGCCTTCCCCAATCCTGTTTAGCGGCACGAACTGAAATGCTTCAGCAGCAGGACGCCTATTAGATGCCTTGGCCTCACTAGCTAGTGTGCTCTTAATGGGGCTGCCATGAACTTGGTATACAAGCCTTGATTCCATTTAGCGGTAGCTTTTCCCTAAACCTTCCAGGCCTCTTAGTCTCTTGCTGGCATCAGTATCTCAGTGCACCTGTATAGTGTTGTGAAACCACTAACCCCTTATGAAGTTCTCCCTTGAGAAATTCTCCCTTGAGGGACTGCCCTTACGATGGATGTCTGCTGTCTTTACCTGGCCAGCATCCACTTCCTCTGGGGCTGGTAACAGCTCTGTATTTCACCTTGAGAAAGGACCCTTCCTCCCATCTCAATCCCTGTGCTCAGTGAGGTGGCGGTGAGGATGGGTTGTTGACTTTGCTTCCATCTCCAGGGCTTTATCTTTGTCCTGTGACACAAGGAGATGCCACTGATGAGTTTCATTAGGTGCCTATGAGGACAAGGTCAATGGTAGGATGATGGGATCAGGTTTGCATCTGGGGAACATCCCTCAGGCTCACTCTGAGGAAGAGACGGCATACAACAGGACTAACTGGGAGACCATCAAGAGTTTGAGGGAAGAAGATGGCGCTTTGGACTGAAATATTGGCAGGAGTAAGAGAAATAGATCGACTCAAATGACTTTTCGGAACTAAAATCAACAGGCTGATGATAAATCAGATATGGGGAACTGAGGGAGAAAGAGATGTTACAAATGATCCTTAGCTTGTGCTTTGGGCAGATGAATGGATAATGGTGACTTCACCCATAAAGGGGAATCTGAAAGAGAACCAGACTTGAACAAGGGATTCGTGAAGGGCAGGGCTTCCGTTTGGAATATTTTGAAACTCCTAAGAGCAAGTGTTAAGAGGCAGCTGCATATACATATAAGGAACACTGAGGATGTGTCTAGGTTGGAGGTATTAACTTGTCAGTCCATGTGCAAAGCTAAAGACATGCATAATATCAATGAGGAAAGAAGACAGAGCCAGAGACCAACTTGGTAACTGTCCCCTCTGCGTTCATGTTGACAACTCTCCTTCCATCTTCCATTGATGCTGTTGGGTTTCCTCCCTCTCAAAATGTACCCACCCATGACCTGTTCCTGTTTAATTAATCCTAATCATCGCCACAGCTAATTTCTGGGGATGGTATTTTGACCTTGTTAACTACTTTTCATGGCACCATGATAACAATGTCTTACATAGGGGTGGTTTAAGAGATCTGACCAGATGATGAGGCTAATTCCATTTTTTTAAATTCGTTCTCCTAGTGGAGACACCAAGCATCTGGAATCTGAAACCCTATCCTCTGTTCTGCAGAGACCTTCTTCTCCCACTTCATGGAGCATCTCCAGTTTGGGGGATTACACATTAGGGCAGAAGTGGACAGGTTAGATTATGTCTTATGGACATGGGTCCAGGACAGAGAGCAGCCTGGAGGTGCTGCAGGATGGAGAACAAGATAACTTGGGGGGTATGATCAAGAGGCCTGGCAAGAAAAAGAGAAACCTGACTTATTCTGTGTAGCCCCTAGAATAAGAGCAGGATCCATGACTTATAGCTCGACTTATAGCTCTTGTGTTCTCAGGCCAGCATAAGCCCAGTACAAAGCAGGCTTCAATAAATGGGTGTTGAATGACTCTGTAGATGATGAGGAATGTATAGAGCAGTGATGAGGCTTAGCTGAGGATGCTGAAGATGTCGTTCAGGCATCCTGTGCATACATCACCCTCAAACGTTGCCTGGTGACTGGGCATGTGTACTTAGCACCCACCAGAATCTTGCCCCTCATATCATGATGTCCATGGGCCCATCTCCAGCCAGTCCCTCCCTTGCTCTGCCCTCTTCCCTGGAAACTGTAGAAGCCAGAGTCAGACAGCAGGGACTCCAGAAAGGTCCTGGGGAGGAGGTAATCAGGGCGAGACTCAATCATTTACTGCAGCTCTCTTTGTCTTTTCCTGGGATCACCCAGAGCTGAAATCTGATTATGGAGCCTGGGCCACTAGATGGTGGGGACATGGATGGGAAACTATTTATTACAGGGCTTCCCTGGTGGCGCAGTGGTTGAGAGTCCGCCTGCCGATGCAGGGGACACAGGTTCGTGCCCCGGTCCTGGAAGATCCCACATGCCATGGGGTGGCTGGGCCCGTGAGCCATGGCCGCTGGGCCTGCGCGTCTGGAGCCTGTGCTCCGCAACGGGAGAGGCCACAACAATGAGAGGCCCGCATACCGCAAAAAAAAAAAAAAATATATATATATATATTTATTACATAAGACGATATGCAGTGTTATCCTACCAGCCCCTTCACGAACTCTCTTTGTCCACATGATTCTCATCTCACACCGGTATTCTCACTACCTTTCTTTAGAGAAGAGGAAATTGAGGCTCAGACAGGCTAGGATCCATCACCCAGCTTGTAAGCCACGGACTGTACTTCAGACTCCGAGCCTGTGTTCTTTCCACTCAACTTCACAGCCACTCTCCAAGGTTCTAATGAGTGGGTCTCACCTCATATAAACCCTCCAGTGAGTGTAAAGAGAACACCTGAGCTAGAGCCACTTTTTTTTTTTAAATTTATGATGAGGATATTTTGGGCCAGAATCCAAATCAGGGTTAGAACCATGCCTCACTCTGCTGGGCTGTGCTGCTGGTGGATTAGGCCAGAAAGCACTGACATGCTTTCTAAATGATCACTTCTCCTTTTTTTTTTTTTTAATTTGGGACCAATTTGCTCCTCTCTGCTTGACTGGGATCTAACACTAGCTTAGCTGAAATAGATGTAATGATAATCAGCGTTTGCCTCTGCACAGTCTTTTAGTGGAATAAGCCTTCCCAGGCTTCCTCCCTGGCTGGAATACAAACATCTTCCTTGAGCAAGCGAAGTCCGATCATGATTCTAAACTTATTCTGATAGAAATGAGTGAGACATCTTTGCCAGAGGGGATCGGGGCTGGAATTGTTCCTGTCACTATGTGGCTGGGAGCTGCTAAGCGATCTGTAGCCATCTTCTGTGCCTGATTCTATTGGGGGGGGTCCACGTTCCTGGGTTTACACTTCAGCTCCCGGCCCCTCATTGCAGCATCAGATCCCTCTTCTCCATCCCAGCATCCTGGGCAGGCAGCAGGGACATGAAATCCTGCTCCAAATGGAGCTCTTGGCTGGTCACAGTGTTCCCACCCACCTGCCTTCAGACTATCCACAGCTGTTGCTTTCCTGAGTCTGCTACATAGGTGCCCATCTCTGTGCCTGACACTTTGCATAAATCATATTACTTCATTCTCTCAACAATCCTTTCCTTGACAAATATTTATTTTGCATTTCCTGTGTGCAAAAGGAATACAGTCCAAGGAATGCAGCAATGAACAAAAAGCAGGCAACCCTCTGTCCTTATGGGCCTCATGTTCTTTAGCAGGGGAACATCTCTTTAAATGGTACTGTTATCCTCATTTTTAAAGAGAAAATAAAGTTTGGAGAGTTTTCATAACTTGGAACCTCACACAGCTGGTAAGTAGAAGAGATGAAACTCAAGCACTGGTTTCTAAGACCAAAACCCACCTTCCTTCTATTATATTGGACCACTTCCTGCTGATGGCAGGTCTTACTCGTAGAATCCCTATGACTGAGGGAGTGAGATCAAGATTTAACAGCTTGTGCCTTGGTTTGTACACCTAGCACATTCACAAGGGAGGCTGCAAACTGGTTCTGACTGATTCAAAAGGTCTTTCATTTAATCAGGTTACAGAGAGTGGAAAAGCACGATCATTCTAGCTCATCCATAGCAGGCCTACTATGGGCCAGGCATAGTTTCAGATGCTTTATTTGCATTGCTTCATTTTCTCTTCATAATTAACCTACAAATATGGGTACTTTTAGTATTATTTCCATTTTACAGATGAAGAGACTAACAGATGGAGGGTTTATGAAACTCTTGCCAGAGTCATGGAACTGGGAAGGGGAAGAGCTTGGGTGTGGCCCCAGGCCGGCTGGGGCCAGGGCTAGTTCTTGGATACCACCGGCTGCGTGAAGATGAGATGCAACTGCTCTCAGGCTGGAGGAAGGCTGGATTCCCAGATGTCCCTCGGGCCGTGCTACCACATCACTTGCTCTCAAGTTTGACAGGTCTTGCTCTTATAAAGAGCAAATGATATGAAGGACTACGGATCTGGTTTTGACAAACAGGCAGAGGAAGGGTGTACTTAGCGAAGAGGACAGTGCGAGCTAAGGTGCAGGGGTGAGGAAGAAGCATCCTGGTTTCTAAAAAGACAAGTCAGAGGGGCTTCCCTGGTGGCGCAGCGGTTGAGAATCTGCCTGCTAATGCAGGGGACATGGGTTCGAGCCCTGGTCTGGGAAGATCCCACATGCCGCGGAGCAATTAGGCCCGTGAGCCACAACTACTGAGCCTGCGCATCTGGAGCCTCTGCTCCGCAACAAGAGAGGCCGCGACAGTGAGAGGCCTGCGCACCGCGATGAAGAGTGGCCTCCGCTTGCCACAAATAGAGAAAGCCCTCGCACAGAAACGAAGACCCAACACAGCAAAAATAAATTAAAAAAAAAAAAAAAAAGAGAAAGACAAGTCAGAGGATCATCACTCCTTTTGACACCAGAAACTGGTGGTCACCCAACCAGGAAGATCCCCTCTCTGGTCAGTCCCTTCAGGCCAGCATCCTTCTCCTCCTGGGACTGGTGCAGAGATAGACCCAGGGACTCTCCCAGGCAGAAGCAGCTACATACTTTGCAGGGCCCCGTGCAAAGGGAAAACGTGGGGACCTGTGTTCAAAAAATATTGCGAATGTCAAGAGGGCAACAGCAGATCATTAAACCAAGTGTACGGCTCTTCTAAAGGCAGAGCGCAGTGCCTCCAAGCCAGTCTTGCTCCCAGGTCTCTCTGAGCAACATCATCACCTCCCTTATCTCATCTTTTCCTCAAGGCAATTCTGGGAACTGAATATCATCACGCCCAAGTTCCAGGTGAGGAAACTGAATGTCGAAGGCCAAGAAGGACCTGATCAAGTTCTCAGAATTAATGAGTAACTGTGTCAAGATCAGAATAATAATGAAATGACAACCAACAGGTAACATCTGTGGAGTTCCAGGACTCGAAGCTATGATTCTCTGAAGCCACGTCCATAGACATGCTGCCACTCTGTCTCCTGCCTGTAGCTTGGGGCTCCTGTGTCTAATGCAGAGCTTGGACAGTTTCCTGCCTGGATTATATAGTCTGGTCTGGACCATCCCAGAGGTGGAATCAACGCATGTGTCAACAACTGTCCAGGGTCATGAATATCTTCCCCAAAGCCTAGAGAAGAGGCCCAAGTGGAGACAGCAGGTAGCGTCTTTACAAATTGCTGTTGCTGCCAAGTCAACCTCATCCTCGGGCTGGCACAGGCTGCCCTCAACAAACAGATGGAGGAGTTTCTCTTCTTGATAACCAGACATGCCCAGTAGAGTTTTCTATTTAATTATCACAATTTTTTAAGTGAGTTTAAAAATATAGCTCCACCGCCTGCCAATGCAGGGGATGCGGGTTCGTGCCCCGGTCTGCGAAGATTCCACATGCCACGGAGCGGCTGAGCCTGTGAGCCATGGCCGCTGAGCCTGTGCGTCTGCAGCCTGTGCTCCGCAATGGGAGAGGCCACAACACTGAGAGGCTTGCGTACCGCAAGAAAAAAAAAAAAAAAATACAGGGCTATATATATAGCCCCGTATTCATACTCACTTTTCTACCCTATTTAGTCCAAAATTAAGACTCTTTGTTATCCAGATTGTTTCTTTCCTGTGTGATGCAATCCAGCCATACCCTTAGATGGGTAATGTGTTTAAGACCAAAGAGTCAGGCATAACTGAGTTTAGGTCCAGCCCCTTGTGTTACCAGATGTGTCAACTCGAGCAAGTATTAAACCTCTCCTAAGCCTCTGTTTCTTCATCAGGATAATAAAAGAATGCAGAGTTGTGACTATTAGGTGCATATTAGCAACGTGCTTAATGAATGTTAACAATTAGCAGTAGTGTCATTGGCAGTAACACTCCTAAATTGGTCTCATCTAATTCCTCTGCTAACTCATTCACTTTTTCATTCATTCATTTGACTTAAAGAAATCTTGCTGAGTACTTCCTATGTTCCAGACCTGTGCCACAGTTTGGAAAAGCAGAAGGAGACAGAGGCCCAAATCTAGAGGAGTTCACAGACTAGTCAGCAAGGAGGAAGTAAATGCTGACCTAAATAGTTATACTACAGAGTAGACAATGTACCAGAGAACATGGAGACAGGACATGACTGCGTGAATCAAGGAAGGCTTCTTGGAAGAGAGGACATTAAGTTGGGCTTTTCAATTGGATAGTAAGCAGCTCAGTGGGTAGTGTTTCAACTACTGGCCAATGAGAGCCGAAGCTATTTTTTATGAATGGAACTCTCTATAGCTTCCTGACAGCGTGGCTACAGTCCAAAATTATCCCCAGTTCAGAGTTTTACTTTTACTTTTGAAAAGTAAAATAGATTTTACTTTAAATTTAACGTTTTGAAAGTAAAACAGATCTTTTTTCATATTCCAAAGGTCTACAGCAGGGACTTAGGTAGTAGATATTTATAAGCAGGGGCACGTTGAAGGAGGAAGGAGGGCACTGACTTATGAGTAAGGATTCTGCCATGAGTCATAGGATATTTTCTAAACGCTCAGCCCACAGATGTATGCACGCACAAAACGTTTAGCATTTATCATTTAAATGACCCACAGTGACCTCTACCCACCCTTTTGCCCTGTAACAGAAGGTTCTGCGGGCTCCTTCTTCTTTGATGGCTTGAGCACCAATGTCCATTTTCCATACCTGACTTAGAGGACACACCTGATTAGTCAAAAACAGTTATGATGATCCCATTTCTCTTGGCAGGGATTCGTGCAGGCGTGGATATGTGACCCAATTCTGGAGAATAGACTTGAGCAGAAATCAACTGGTGGCGGGGTGGGGGGCGGGCTTCTGAGAAAGGTTTCCTCTCCGATAAAAAGGGGTGCCAGAAAGTGATGTCATATCTTGTTTTCCACATTCTTGTTCTTCTGCACAGAACTGATTCTGGATGTGATGCTTACCTAACATTGCTATGTCTAGTTCATGACCATGAAGAAAAGCTAGTCTGTATAAACAACTGACACATCACAACAGCAGAGGAGAAAGACAAGACTAACCAGATCACTGGTGACATCACTGAGCTACTGAGTTATCCAACACTGGAGCCATCCTATCTTCCAAACTTCTTATTACGTGCAGTAGTAAGGTGTTCCTTTTGGGTAAGCTAATGGGATCAGAGCTCTCTGTTATCTGTAGCTAAAAGCATGCTTTATGATTAAGCTATAATCTGTTGGCTTTTGAAATCATAGAATTGGTCTCGGTTATCAACATAAGGAGAAATGAGGGAGGCTTATCAACAAACGATGTTGTTTCTAACCCTCCTATTACTTGAGAAACTTAATTGCCCATTATTGCCTATCCTCCCATGTGACATCAATCCATGCCACAGAGGCAGCAGCCAATCCTAGCCTTTCATTCTTGTCCAGTAGTTGGCCTCACCCCCTCTTCGCCAGCTAGCAATGAATGAACCACTGGTGCATCACCAGCCAATCAAAGATGGCCTTGTGTTCTAGGGAGCATTTTGGACATCAGATGTGGGACCCAGGGTATGAATGAAATAGTAACAGACAGTGGAATGATCAAGGAAAGCTGGCAATCGACCAAACCTGCAACTGGGATCTATCTTAATATCAGGTCATGTTATAGCACTTTCATGGTGGAAAAATTTGACCTTTGTGCTAAACAGTAACACATCTTCTCCCTTACATCAGAGATGGTTTTGAAGTATAATTTTTATTCTCTGCAAAACTACAGAAGAGTAACTTGTGCCCCATGGTCTGGAGGAGATATGATGGAATTAATTAAGAAAAGTAAAATCTGAACCTTATCCGTTAGTAACTTTATTACTAATGGAATGGGAGAGAGGAATCCATAAAATAAAGAAAGGTCATATGCTACAAACTAGCTCCTAGCTGGCCATGCAACTCTAAGCAGATTGCTTAGACGATCTGGCCTTTGGTTTACCCATCAAAGGTAAGGAGGCTGCACTTGACTCATGGCTTTTACTAGATTACATTTTGTCAATGTGGCTAAGGCTGGGATTATGTGAAGATCAATTAAAGAGGTACTGAAAGTGTTTTGCAAACCAGGAAGCATTATGTTAAACGAGACTTGTTTTAAACATAAACAAAAGAAAAAAGAAAAACAAACGAAATAGTTCTAGAGTGCCCTTCTTGCACGTCATAGTTCTAAAGGGAAGATAGACGTGACACCAACTAATGGTCTATTATAATAATCAGAGCCCTCATTTGTGGATGCCTTCTCGACACTGTGCACTGATCAATCTAAGTGTTTTCTATACATTCCCTCTATTACCTAGAATGACCTTGTAGGAAATGCATTTTCAGATAAGGACACAGAGACTCAGGTTGGACAATTTGCTGAGGTCACATGCCTAATAAGTAACAAAGCCGGGGTGCAGATTTATATATGTCTGGCTCCAAAGCTCATATTCATTCTACTCTACTGTGCCATATCAAATCAAAAGTCTGAAATAAGGGGCTTCCCTGGTGGCGCAGAGGTTGAGAGTCCGCCTGCCGATGCAGGGGACGCGGGTTCGTGTCCCTGTCCGGGAAGATCCCACATGCTGCAGAGCGGCTGGGCCCGTGAGCCATGGCCGCTGAGCCTGCACGTCCGGAGCCTGTGCTCCGCAACGGGAGAGGCCACAACAGTGAGAGGCCCACGTACCGCGAAAAAAAAAAAAAAAAGTCTGAAATAAGAGCCGTTCCAGAGAACTCTTTTATGCATTTTGGATTTTCAGTGCAGTCAAAATTGTTTTCTAAAATTCTGTCCTCTGTCCATTTATATACCGTTCCTCTTACCAAACCAGCTGTGCCAAAATTGGGGGCAGGAAAAAAAACCATACACATGCCTATACACATGGCCCATGGATATACATAGTCTTTATGGGGAAGTAGGTGACACAGATGGTACATCAATATGACATAATCTTCAGCCATTAACAATAAAAATCATTAAGTTTTTTAAAAATTTACTTATATTTTATTTATTTACTTTTAGCTGCACTGGGTCTTCGTTGCTGCGTGCAGGCTTTCTCTAGTTGCTGAGAGCAGGGGCTACTCTTCCTAGTGGTGCACGTGCTTCTCATTGCGTTGGCTTCTCTTGTTGCGGAGCATGGGCTCTAGGCACGCAGGCTTCAGTAGTTGTGGCACGTGGGCCCAGGAGTTGTGGTGCCCAGGCTTAGTTGCTCCGTGGCACGTAGGATCTTCCAGGACCAGGGATCGAACCTGTGTCCCCTGCATTGGCAGGCGGATTCTTAACCACTGCGCCACCAGGGAAGTCCCAATCATTAAGATTTTTAATGTTTTGTTTTGGTTTCTTTGGCCGCACTGCGGGGCATGTGGAATTTTAGTTCCCTGACCAAGGATCAAACCCGTGCCCCCTGCGTTGGAAGTGCGGAATCTTAACCACTGGACCACCAGGGAAGTCCCAAAGATCATTAAGATTTTTTAAATTGAAGTTTAGTTGATTTACAATATTATTAGTTTCAGGTGTACAGCACAGTGATTCAGTATTTTTACAGATTATACTGCATTAAAAGTTATTACAAGATAATGGCTATAATTCCCTGTGCTATACAACATATCCTTGTTCATTTATTTTTTTATTATTTATTTTTTTTGCGGTACGCGGGCCTCTCACTGTTGTGGCCTCTCCCATTGCGGAGCACAGGCTCCGGACGCGCAGGCTCAGCGGCCATGGCTCACGGGCCCAGCCGCTCCGCGGCATGTGGGATCTTCCCAGACCGGGGCACGAACCCGTGTCCCCTGCATCGGCAGGCGGACTCTCAACCACTGCGCCACCAGGGAAGCCCCCTTGTTTATTTTATACATACTAGTTTGTATCTCTTAATTCTATATCCTTGTGTTGTCCCTCCCCCCTTCCCTCTCCCTGCTGGTAACCAGTAGTTTGTTTTCTATGTCTGTGAGTCTGTTTTGCTATGTACATTCCTTTACTTTTTAGATTCCACATATAAGTGACATCATTTGTCTTTCTCTGACTTATTTCACTAAAAATAATATTCTCTAGGTCCATCCACATTGCTGCAGATGGCAGAATTTCATTCTTTTTATGGCTGAGTAGTATTCCATAATACACATACACACACACACACACACACACACACACACACATGCCATCTTTATATTCATTCATCTGTTGAGGGACATTTAGGTTGCTTCCCTATTTACTACCATAAATAGTGCTGTTATGAACGTTGGGGTACATGTATCTTTTCAAATAGGGTTTTCATTTTGGGGGGATATATGCCCAGGAGTGGAATGGCTGGGTCATATGGTAAGTCTATTTTCAGGTTTTTGAGGAACCTCCATACTGTTTTCCATAGTGGCTGCACCAATTTACATTCCCACCAACAGTGTATAAAGGTTCCCTTTTCTCCACATCCTTGCCAACATTTGTTATTTGTAGATTTTTTGATGATAGCCATTCTGACATGTGTGAGGTGATATCTCATTGTTGTTTTGATTTACATTTCTATAATTATTAGCTACGTTGAGCATCTTTTCACGTGCCTGACAGCCATCTGAATGTCCTCTTTGGAAAAAATGTCTATTCAGGTCTTCTGTCCTTTTTTTAAAATATTGAGTTGTATAACTGGTTTATATATTTTGGATATTAACTCTTTGTCAGTCATATCGTTTGCAAATATTTCCTCCTCTTCTGTAGGTTGGTTTGTTTTGTCAATGGTTTCCTTTGTTGTGCAAAAGTTTTTAATTTAAATTAGGTCCCATTTGTTTATTTCTGTTTTTATTTCTTTTGCCTTTTTTTTTTCTTAGCAAAAAAATACTGCTATGAATTATGTCAAAGTGTGTTCTACCCGGGCTTCCCTGGTGGCGCAGTGGTTGAGCGTCCGCCTGCCGATGCAGGGGACACGGGTTCATGCCCCAGCCCGGGAAGATCCCACATGCCGCGGAGCGGCTAGGCCCGTGAGCCATGGCCGCTGAGCCTGTGCATCCGGAGCCTGTGCTCCACAACAGAAGAGGCCACAACGGTGAGAGGCTCGCGTACCGCAAAAAAAAAAAAAAAAAAAAAGCATTGTCATAGGCTAGAAAATACTATGAAAATATGGACCTTCTTATTGACTTAGAGCAGGATAACTAACAAAGGTCCATGGACCAGATTGGACTGGCCACCTGTTTTTTGCAGCCTGAAAATACAGCCATATGCCTTCATTTATGTGTGTCTACAACACTACATGAGAAGAGCAGTGGACTCTGGGCCCCCCAAAGCTATCTGCCCTTTACAGAAAAATTGTGCTGACCCCTGACTTAGAGGCCTGGGATTATGAACACGTCACATTCATGCTCGGTATTAATCCTACAGGATATGTCAGATAAAGAGTAGGCCCTAGACATTATCTACCACTAACGTTTTTGGATTTAGCTTTCTTGATTTCAACCAAGATTCATCCATGAGATGAGTATTCACCATTACACTGAGAAGAGAACTTTGATGGGATGTGTTTAGAAACCTTGAGCACTGGGGGCAGACCCATAGCCTCACAGATCTGTGGGTTTCTCTTGCAAACACAGCAACTCAGAAATGGCCACTTTATATCATTTCCAGTGAAACTCACATAATAAAGTGTAGCAGTTGCTAACTCAGAGGTCTAGAGGGGTTAGGCAGGTAATTCAAATGAGTGAAGTTGGTTGTGCATAAGACAATAGGGAGTGTTGGGGACCCAGGTAAGTGGGGAAATGATGCCCAGCTCATCCCATCCTGCCCATGATGGACGCTGGCTACCGATCCCCAGCTGGTCACTTCTCTGCTTGGCAAAAATGCAGGCCTGCTGTGGCCAGATCTTTTAACTTTTCTAAGGAAGCTGAAAATCCAGATATTTAGGTAACATTTCCCATATTTAAAAGTTGGCAACTTTTTAAAAACTCATCACATAGAATAATAGAAATTTGCCAGACAAATTTGTCCCATAGGCTGACAGTTGTCCAAGTCTGCTGAAATTAAATTCACAAATGTGCAAGCTTGCAATGATTTCAAGAAGTACACCTGATGGATATTCAAATCCTTAAACAAGATCTACTTTGAGATTTGAAAGCTCCAAACACTCAAATAAACATCAGCAATCATGTTTAATGAGTGCTTGCCATATGGTAGGTACTGTTGCAAGTGCTTCACATCTATTCCTTTAGGAAGCAAGGACTGTCTTCGCCATCCCCATTTTATAGATGTGGAAACTGAGGCATAGAGAGGTTAATTAATTCACCAAAGATGGCAACACTAGTAACTGTAGGGACTGGGTTTGAGTCTAGGCAACGGGGGTTCCAGACTTTGGGTTCTTAGCCGGAGCTTTTAACCCTTTAATGTACACACAGATCATCTGAAGATCTAGTTAAACCCAGTTTCTAGTTCAGGAGGTCTGGGTGAGGCTTGAGATACATTGCTAACAAGCTCCCAGGTGACGCTGCTGGTCCATGAACCACACTTTGAGTAGCAAAGCTCTTAACCACTACAACAGGGGTTCTCAAAGTGTGAGTCTTCAGAGCAGCACCACCAGCGTCCCATGGGAGCCCCTCAGAAATGACATTCATCAGGTCCCATCCTGAACCTGAAAGTCTGGAGTGGGGTCCAGCAATCTGTGCTCGCCAAGCCCTCCAGATGATTCTGATGCAAGTTCAAGTTCTTAGAAATGCAAAGCCTTAGTCCTAGGGCTCCCACAGCCCCATCCTTTTTCAGCATCCCTAGCTTGGCTATGGGAATAGTCAGAGTGCACCTTCCTTCTGTCTTAGGGCTTTGATTCTTGCTTGGACCAGGAGACACAGCAGTGGGTGCCAATGGTTCTGAGTTTATCTATAATTCCTGGAGGCCCCATAAAGAGCAGCACTTCCTTAAATAGAAGCAAGGACTGTCTCTGTTATACACATTTATCTTCTAATAAAGCCAAGATCAAGTGAGATAAAATTATCCCAGTTTGACTCAAGCCACCTCTTTGATTCCACTACCAATTGTCAAAGGTGACTGCCACTGTGTTCTCTGGACCTGACATCCCTTCTCAGAAGTTCCCCACATCCTGGGCTTTAAGCATTCATAGACTTTGGGAGGTAAGACTGGTGGGAGCTGGGTGTAACTGGGGGAGGGGGTGGTGTCGGGAGAGCACGGACACCGCACAGCTGTTATCTGGAGCACCAGACGCGTTTTGACAGTTTTTGAGATGGTCATTAAATCACACACTGGAGAGACGGTGAAGTGGGTGTCAGTCAGACTGGGGATGGGGCTGGTGCAGCTGGCGAGTAGCAATTGCAGTGACTATGTGAGGGGAGTCAGAATGAGAATCATAAATCTTGATTATTCTCTGTCTCAGCTGATTTGATCCCAACGCCTGGGACAGGAACAGAGTTCACATCTCACTGAAAACTGCAAAAAAAACTGGTTAAATGTACAGACTGATATAAATAGCCCTCGATCCATGTTAATGTTCAAACCGTCACCACAGCGGAAAAGAGGTTACATTTTGCAAATTGGGGATCTGTTTTGATAAGAGGCATTCTGGATCCTTGGGAGCCAGAGGGACCCACGGCCCTTCCTCTGTGTTTTTATTCTAGTCCCGGAGAACAGCTATCTCTCTGTTGCCAGAATGCTAGCTGCTCTTATGATGAAAGCAATTAGTACAGCCAGCCCTCCTGATTCAGAGTGCCCTCCTGTTAAAATCAGGCACCCTATAGAAAAATGGAAATGCAGAGTCGTTACCATAAAGCAGTAATTAAGTAAACCATTCAATTGTGGATGAAAAAAGCACTTGGATTAATAAGAATATTGTATGCTTAAGAGCATTAAAATACCAGCGTATTACCATTTCTGCATACATAATGAATGAACTTGGAGACCAGAATGATTAGGATATAAAAATACGAACCGGTGGCCCCCTTCCTCATAAACCAATGTTGCTGCTTGGGGTCTAGGGGTGGGGGAATGTGTGAATAGCACAGGACCCCTGGACATTCCTATCATTGCTTAGAAGTAGGGATTGAGGGGTGAGACGGAAGGGAGAACAGATGAGAAAGAAAAACTGAGTAGCTGGCAGCTTCCGCTTGCAGGATGGGAATGTGGCTGGAAGAGTCCTCAGCATCCAGATGAGGCAATGAAAGGCAACGGTGTGGAGCAGGGGTTGCAAAGTCACATGACGACAGGGGCCAGGCAGGTGACACTAACAGGTGAACTGGGCCAGGTGAAAGGTAATGAGGATGGGGTGACTGTAATGAAAGTCGGCGACTGTTTGCTACTCAGCTCCAGCCATTTTTCCACCAACAGGAAGCATGGGCCCAGTGCTGCCAGATCTTCTGATTTTCAAGAGAAGGTAGAAAAGCTAATGTTTGCTTGAAGTTTCCCAAGTAAAACACCATGTGGGCCACACACAGTGTTGGTGAGGGCCAGATATGGCTCCTGGGTCACTAGTTGTGGTCCTTGGTGGAGTGTCAAATGCTTAAACGTAGAGGGTCAGGAAATCGTGTCCTTTTCTGACCTTGTCAATAACTGGCTGCATTACCCTAGAAACATCTCATTGCCTTGCTAGGACTCAGTTTCTTTGTGTGTCAAATAAAGTCTTCTAGACTGTAAGCACTTTGAGGGCAATTATGATGTCTGTTTTGCTCACCTTGATACTCCCAGAGTGCAGCAGCATGCCTGGCATAGAGCAGGCACACAGAAAATGTTTGTTGAATGACTGAATAAGTGAAAGAATGAACGGGCATCATGCTGTGAGTTCCCACAACCAGTCTCCTGGTTTCTGACCGTCAGTTCTGACCAGTCCTAGCCCCCCAGCTCTTTTTCCTTCTGGTCAAAATAAAAACCCTGACTCCTGACTCTGTCACTTTCTCCATTTATGCTTTATTTTATCCACTTTCCCAAACCTGTTCATTCATCTGTGAAATCTTAAAGTGGCCCCATTGTTCTGGGTTAGGTCCTATGCTGGGCACTGGACACAGAGAGATAAAACAGTGTTAGCCCTGGATAAAGAAGATGTGGCACATATATACAATGGAATATTACTCAGCCATAAAAAGAAACGAAACTGAGCTATTTGTAATGAGGTGGATAGACCTAGAGTCTGTCATACAGAGTGAAGTAAGTCAGAAAGAGAAAGACAAATACCGTATGCTAACACATATATATGGAATTTAAAAAAAAAAAATGTCAGGAAGAACCTAGGGGTAAAACGGGAATAAAGACACAGACCTACTTGAGAATGGACTTGAGGATATGGGGAGGGGGAAGGGTAAGCTGTGACAAAGCGAAAGAGAGGCATGGACATATATACACTATGAAACGTAAGGTAGATAGATAGTGGGAAGCAGCCGCAGAACACAGGGAGATCAGCTCGGTGCTTTGTGACCGCCTGGAGGGGTGGGATGGGGAGGGTGGGAGGGAGGGAGATGCATGAGGGAAGGGATGTGGGAACAGATATATATGTATGAGTGATTCACTTTGTTATAAAGCAGAAACTAATAAAAAAAAAAAAAAAAAGAAAGTTAAAAAACAAACAAACAAACAAAACAGTGTTAGCCCTGCTCTCAAATAGCATCCAGTCTAGAGAGCTCGAATATCAAGTGAGCATCAAAACAAAACGCAATGGGTTCAACTCTCCAAGGTAGATGTGTGCAAGGCTCCATTTTGGTTTACCTTTTAACCCAGCCATCGAACTCACTTAGAATCCTACCTTAGAAAATAGATTCTAGGACTCTGGTGCTGCTACCTGGCTTCTGAAAATTTGTGTCAGGAGTTTCTTTCTGCTCTTTCCTGACAGTTCTTCTCAGCATAATCCTGACTGTCCCAAATCTCCCCTTAGTACCATCTCTGGGGGCTGCTTTCCTTCCAAATGGCTTAAAAAAAAAAAAAAAAAAAAGACTAGACAGGTCTCTTATATGTATAAGGAAACTTGATAGAACTGGCATCATTTGCCAAAAATAGACAGGAAGCACAAATAGATCAGAAACAAAGCACACTTTAAAATTTCATGTAGATGTTGCTGCTAAAGGGTCCAAGTCTAAGACCCACTCTCCTTTTATAGAAAAGGAGGTAAGTTAATGATAGAGAGAGAATAAAGATATGTTAGCCCCATACTGAGACACTTTCCTCCTTGGCATAAAGAGATAAAAGAGAAGTAAAATGTGAGTAACTTCCCAATGATGTGATTCAGTATTATTTAATGCCCTATCCATGTAGCCTCTAAAGGGATCTAGTATATACCAGTGGTACTTACATCTGTGAATTACTCTGACTCTAGAGCATGTCTGGGTGGACAGAATTAGATATTTGGGCCCTGCTCTGACAACCACACTTGCAGGAAGATTCCTAGATACTGTAATCATAAGAATAGCCTCATCAGAGTCCTCCTGTTCACAGGAGCAAGACATCATGTGAGAGGGTAAAATCTGTTTGCTCACATTTATTCTGTGCAATTCATGTGTCTGTATAGGCTCATTTCTGGATTTACTTTACCTCAGGGTGTCTCAATCCCATTGAAACTGAGCAGGTCACTGTGGGGCTCCCAGGTACAAATCCTTTCTGTGTCCTCATTTTTGTTTGTAGGAAATAGGCTTCTTTCAGCCTCCCAGACCTTCCCTGAGGGCAGATTGATGGTTGCTTATCAGGGAAGGGAGGGAATGCAGAAACAAAGGGGAGCAGTCAAGAAACAATAGTGCAGCCATGGGGCTGGGTCCTGGTTCCTCCTCAAGGAATATACATAACAGTATCTTTGAGTTTTTCTGCAGGTACTAAGACCCCAACCAAGGTGGAGGATGGCAACTTCAGGCTGATCACTAAATTCCTGGAACACCGCCCTGTTACCTTACCACCAACCAATGAGAAGAAAGTCTGCATACAGTGGAAGATGACGAAGACTCTGACCCCCTCCCCAAATGATTCTCCCTTTAAAAACTTTCATGGTCCAGCAGAATCTTTGGAGTTGGTTTTTAGATATGAGTCCACCTTCTCCCCAGGTTGCCAGCCTCCTGAAAAAAGCAACTTTTCCTTTCCAGCCAACACATGTCTCTTGAGTATTGGCTTCCAAGCAGCAAGCAGTGATGCTGTTACCGAGTTTGGTAACAGCATCACTACTGACTTGGGGGCCAGATAACTCTGTGGTGGAGAGAGATGGCTGTCTTGCACATTACAGAATATTTAACAGCATTCTGGGCTCACTCATTAGATTCCTCCCTCCCCAGTTGTGACAACCCCAAAATGTCTCTATTCCTGGCTAAATGTCTCTAGGTAGGGATTACAGTCACCCCTAGCTGAGGAGTACTGGTTTAACTTAACCTAAAAAATTAGAGAGACAATCTGTGGATTAAGGAGTTTGGCCTCCAAAGAGAGGTCTGACTTTTGTCCTCACTCCTGGGAAGTAACCTCTAAACCCTAGGAATTTCCCTCAGTAGGATCATCTTTGTTATTCATGCTGGGCCACACCTGATAGTTTATGCTAATTTGGTGACCCATGGTGGGCCCTTAGATAGTCTGTGTTAACCAAATGACTCAGGGTGGGGGCTGGACACACCACCACAGAGAGCAACCACGTGATTAGAAGCTCTGAGTCACACAGTATCCTGACCTTTAAAGAGGGCAGGAGGGCTGGAGATCGAGTTCAACCATGTGAGCAATAATTCAATCAGTCATACTTAAGTAATGGAGCCCCAATAAAACCTCTGGACACCAAAGCCAGGTGAGCTTCCTGGATTGCCAGTAGGATAAGGCATCTCTAAGGATGACAGAAGCTCTGTGTTTGGAACCCTTACCCTCTGCCACCCACCTGAGTCTGCCCTATAGATCTCTTTTTTTGGCTGGTTCTGAGGTGTATCATTTGCTATAATAAAATATAATTGTACTCACTTTCCTGAGTACTAGTGAATTATCACATCTGAGGGGAGGCATGGGAACCCCTAAATTCGTAGCCAGCTGGTCTGAAGTGGGATGGCCCTGAGGACCTCCAAACTTATGGCTAGAGTCAGAAACCTTGGGCAAACTTGCCATCTAGACAACTATATCCTTAACCTCCAGTTTGACTAATTCCGAGTACAAGTGTAACAAGGTCATGTATTTTTCATCATCAATTTTGTCTTAAAAATCTTTTCTCCAGCAGTTTACCATTGCTCTTTGTGGGGAAGGGCTGTGCATCATAGCTCCAGTTCACCATTAATACCAGGAGGAATTTCCAAGATGTTGAGTCACAGGGTGTGGTGGAAATGGCTCAGATCTCTAAATCATGAGCATAAACCCTAAGTCTATCCCTTTGTTTGTAATGGTGGTCAAGTCACTTCACCTCTTGAGACTTGCTGTCCTCACCTGTAAAATAGTGATGATAGAGCTTTCACTCATTCATTCATGAAGTATTCATGGAGTGTCCACAATGTGACAGGAACTGATTTAGCCCCAGGGATATAGTATCAAACAAGACAAAAAACCCTGCCCTCATGGAGTGCACTTTCCAGTAGGAGAAATGGACAATAAACAAATAATTTTACGTGATGAGAAGCACCACAAAGGAAAATAAAGCAGGGTAAGGAAAGAGAAAGTAATAGTAAGAGTGGATACTTCTTTCAGTAGAATCCTTTAACACCTCTCTGAGAATCCTTTAACACCTTGTGCAAAGGCCCTGAGGTAGGCACAAATTTGGCATATGTGAACTATAGAAAAACTTGGCTATTGAAGAACAAACAACATAAAGCCTACAAAATTAATGAGCTTAGCTCCTGGCACTTAAATGAAAGTGTAAGCATCCATTAGGTGATTCTGCATAAATGCACACTGAATGTTGCTGGAAAACATCCCCGGGAATAAAAATGGTTGAATTCGATTGTGTGCTTACCATATATTTTATATTAATTAACATATTTGATCCTCACAACACCCTCTTGAGGTCAATAAGGCTGTCTTCACCATTTTTACAGCTGAGGACATTGAGGCCAGAGTCTTAAGGAAATTGCCGAAATTCACACAGCTTGTAAGTGGCAAAACCAGGAATAGGAACTGGCAGTCATCTCTTGAGTACCCTGCCCTTAACCACTCAGCTGTCCTGCACATTTTGACAACAGCTCTAATCCAAGATCTGGTCTCCTTTTTCTGACCTCTCAAAACACACTTGGACCTTTCCTGTGAATTTATCATCTGATATATTTATTCAGTGAGCATTTATCAAACACCTGCTAAATTGCCAGCCCTTGAACAGGCACTGAGAATATAAAGAATGTGGCCCGGCCCCTATACATGCTGGAGTGTGGGAGTAGAGACAAGTGCAAAATTATAATGCACTATTTCAAGCCTTGAAATGGCATTTCACTGCCTCATGTGTCTTCCGCTTGTCTTCCCAACAACAATATGTCAACAGAGGTTGTGTTGTATGAAATTTATTGCTAGTGTATCTGGACATTTTCATAAACAATGGGGAAAATATTACTGGCTTCTGAGAAACAAAAAATTACAGTAGTAGAATTACAAATTTCAAGAAATCTTCAATTATGCTTAGAACAGACTTTGCTAACCAGGTTTTCTCAGCTGCCCAAATCTTGATTTTTCTCCTTTGATCTTCCCTCTTTATTCGAAAATTTGGCTCATTGGATGAGATACAAAGCTTCCCTTCCTTTTTGCTACTGTTGCATATTATTTCTTCTCTCCCTGGTCCTCAAGCTCATACATTTGACAGGAGTCCTTTCCCCATGGGCCACATGAGAGGAGGTTAAGACATTAATCTCTGTCTCCTTGTTTTATGGTCAAATAGGATTGTCTGCAAACCACGCCCTGCTGGCTTATCTACTGAGACGTAAGGCCCTGTTGCCTTGTTTGATTAATTCTTGAGACTGATTTGGAATTTGTACCTATCTCCTTCACAATCATCAGAGAGGCATCAATTGATTATTCAGGTGTAGAATCTATTCTGTTCTCCAACTTTACAGCCCTCTCAATCTCTTCCAGAAATTGCAAGGGCTGTTTGGCCCTGGTGTGGCTTTCATTCATCTTGGCTTGAGTAATACATGGGAAAAGAAGCCTAGAATCTGTAGATCTCATCACCTCATTTCTGTAACTTAGATCTCCACCTCATATATCCCTGATAATATTTGTAATGGATTAGTAAAACATGGATTTTGCTTCCCTTTCTATTACACTCTCCACATTGTCTCCATTCCAACTGCGTTTCCTGCTTGCGCACACACACACACACACACACACACACACACATGCACGCACACATACACACTCCTGTTGCCAGATTGTGATTGGCAGTCCACCAGCCAAACCCAGCCTGAAGTCATGTTTTACTCTCCCTCTTCATGTATTTTAAACAGTTAAATTGGAATGTTTTCAAGTCATACTGGGGCTCTCCAGTAATGGTGGGTACCAGAGACCCCATCAATCTTTATTCTCCAGTTTCATTTATGTATCTCACCTGCCTGGTGGCTGGAGGAATCTGAATTTGCAATCTCTATCTCTAGCCACACAAAACTACTTCCAATTTCCTAACCATGCCACACTGTGTCGTCACTTGATGCCACCACACATGCTGCTATTCATGCTTGGACCCTTTTTCCTTCCCTACCTAGGACTGAATGCTGAGAACGTGGTATGGGTAGGACACTATGATAAGCGTTCAAAATGAAAGAGGGACTGTTGGTATCCCATCTTATAGAAGAGGAAATTCAGGCTTCTGGAGATTAGGATAATTGTGTAATATCATACAGCTAATAAATAGTAAATCCCAGATGAGAACTCAGACCATCGGGGACTCCCTGGTGGCGCAGTGGTTGGGAGTCCGCCTGCCAGTGCAGGGGACGCGGGTTGGAGCTGTGGCCTGGGAGGATCCCACATGCCGCGGAGCAGCTGAGCCCGTGTGCCACGACTACCGAGCCTGCGCTCTAGAGACTGTGGGCCACAGCTACTGAGCCCACACGCCACAATCACTGAAGCCCACATGCCTGGAGCCCGTGCTCTGCAAAGGGAGAGGCCGCCACAGTGAGAGGCCCGTGCACCGTGGCAGAGAGTGGCCCCTGTTTGCCGCAGCTGGAGAGGGCCCGTACACAGCAACAAAGACCCAACGCAGCCATAAATAAATAAATAAACAAATAAAAAGAAATCAGACCATCAGCTCCCCAAACACACCTTCTTTTCCAATAAGTTATCTCAGTCATTCTGCCTTATTCTTCAACACTCAATTCAGATAAATCCCTCCTCTGACTTCTTTGAGTTTCCACGGGCAGAATTAGTTACTCCCTCTTAAGCATCCCCACAGGATTCTAGGAGTCTTTGTGAAGTTATCACACTTTGTTACATTTATTTGATTCCATGTAAATATCCCACTGGACCAGTATTTCTCAGACTTGAAAATGACAAACGTCCCAGAGCACATCCTGCAGGTTCCCAGGTTTTCCTTGAACCTCAATTTAAAAGCCCTACCCTAGCAAACATAAATATGTTTAAAAACTACAGATTTCACCTTGTAAAGCCATTTAGACTATAAAAATATTGAAAACTCCTGCCCATACTAGTCTATGCCCCTCTTGAAGGCAGGGGCCATGTCTTATTCATTTTTAGATTGTTATTGCTCAGCCTCGGACCTGGCCTGGAATGCAGCTTCTGAAAATGTTAGTTGAATAAATGAATGAATGACAATGTGGGCTTCCTAAGAAGACAGGAGCCACAGTTCATGTTGTTAGGATCAATTAAGCTAAAATGGAAAGCTGAATTTGCAGAGCTAATTCCCCAAGTTCAGTGGCTGCAGTTTAAACCAGTCTCATAGCTGAGACAGTTGGACTGGTTTTCTTTTGGCCATATCTGCATTCTTCTTGCAACAGAGAATGGCACTTCCCAGTCCCAGTGACATTTGGCAAGAGTGTGTGACTTACTTTAGCCAATACAATGTGATTAGAAGTGAAATACGTTGCTTCTGGGTGGAAGGCTGTAAGAGCTGGTGAACCATCTGTCATTTTCCTTCACCTGCAACATTCCAGATGGCAGAGGTTGCATGTGCTTACACCCCTGAACAAGGATGCCACGGGGCAGAGGCTGGAGCCGACTGCAATGGACATGAAGTATGGCTGAATGGGAAACGCCCCTTTGCCGTGTTAAGCCACTGATATTTGTTGATTGTTACTGCAGCAAAACTATTTACTTACTCACTTAACAAACATTTATTGAGCACCTAATATGTTCCAGGCTCTAGGCTAGGAGCTGAGGATAGAATGGTGCAAAATCAGATACGGTCTTTTTTTTTTTTTTTTTAACTTTTTAGTTTATATTGGAGTATAGTTGATTAACAATGTTGTGTTAGTTTCAGGTGTACAGTAAAGTGATTCAGTTATACATATACATGTATCTATTCTTTTTCAAATTCTTTTCCCATTTAGGTTGTTACATACAGTCTTTAATCTCACAGAACTCATAGTTTATTGGGAAAGACAAATATTTTTTAAGGAAAGACGTACATTTAAATATACAACGTGACATATTTTGAGATGAGGAGTATGCCGCTATGAAATAAACTAACATAATCAGCTGATCAGAAGTGACTTCCCCCAAGGAATTCACAGTTGAGCAGAGCGCTGAAGGAAGAAAAAGAGTGACTAGGTAAAGGCTTTGGAGGATGGGAGAAGAACATGTGAGGCAGGGAGCACGTGCAAAGAGCCCAGGACAGGACCCCATGAGTTTAAGGAACTGAGTGAAGGCCAGTGATACACCAGTAAGACCAGCTTGGAACTTCCCCACCTTCTGTGACAATCAGACAAGATGGAAGCACTGGCATTCTATCCATGGGTGCAGCTAAGTGAGATAGTGCATATGAAATTACCTAGGACCTGGAGGGTACTAGAACTTAGTAGGTAATTCACAGATGCCAGTTGACTCTCACGCTGTGGCATGTACCAAATTCCTGACTTCCTGCTTGCTTTTTCTTTTCTTTTCCTTTTATTTTTTCTGTCTTTTTTTTTTTTTTTCAACAGAGACCCTATATCTAACTTCCTTGGGTCCTAAAAGTTTACATCCTTGGAGGGAAAAGAGAGAAAAACAGTGTGGTGAATCAGTTTCCCTGGATATTGCTTCATAAACCCCAATTTCCACTCATAGTTCATGAAAACAAAGTGTAAGGTCCCTGAAGGACATGGTCATGTGATGGATAGAAGCTCTGGTCTTCACTGCCTGGAAGTGCAAATTAGAAAGAGAGGAAATGGCCTGGTCTTGTGAGCCTGCACACCTTGTGAGCGGCACCCCGGAGGATTTGAAAAAATGGGACAGGGGAGCACCATTTTATTAAGTTCTAGGGTACTTTTGGATACTGTCCCTTCTACTTTCCTAACATCCCTAAATTGTACCTGGAAACATTCCCATTTTGCAGATGTGTGCAGAGCCTACAGCAGACAACAGATAAGGAAACTGAGCCACACAGAAGTCCCAAAGCTCGTAACTAGTCAAGCTAAGATCTGAACCCAGTTCCATCAGAACCAGAATCTCCCCGAGGCTAACAAAGAAGCTTCAGATTGTGCAATTGAAAGCAGGAGTTATAAAAGCAAATACCTCCCAGGGCCTGTGCAGGGCAAATGAGGGGAGAAGCAGCCTGGGAGAAGCAGAGAGGGGGCCTGGCGAGCATATGCTTTTTTGAAAAGGGGCAGCTACTAACCGGCCACAATTGGTAATTGCCATGTGGCACTGAGGACAGACCTCCCCATATTTCAAGAGAATCCTCAAATGTAGATAATAATGTAAAATCTCTGAGCTGTTAAAATGCTAGCATCTAAGATAGCTAGCTAGCTAGATGGATGGATGGATGGATGGATAGATAGATACATAGATACATAGATACATAGGTGGGTGGATAGGTAGGTAGGTGGATAGGTAGATAGATAGATAGACAGATAGATAGATAGATAGATAGATAGGTGGGTGGGTGGATAGATACATAGATAGGTGGGTGGGTGGATAGATAGATAGATAGATGGGTGGGTGGGTGGGTGGGTGGATAGATAGATAGATAGGTGGGTGGATAGATAGATAGATAGGTAGATAGATAGATGGGTGTGTGGGTGGATAGGTAGGTAGGTAGGTAGATAGATAGGTGGGTGGGTGGATAGATAGATAGATAGGTGGGTGGGTGGATAGATAGATGGGTGGGTGGGTGGGTGGATAGATAGATAGATAGATAGATAGATAGATAGATAGATAGATAGATAGATAGGTGGGTGGGTGGATAGATAGATAGATAGGTGGGTGGGTAGATAGATAGATAGATGGGTGGGTGGGTGGATAGATAGATAGGTGGGTGGATAGATAGATAGGTAGATAGATAGATGGGTGTGTGGGTGGATAGGTAGGTAGGTAGGTAGATAGATAGATAGATAGATAGGTGGGTGGGTGGATAGATAGATAGATAGGTGGGTGGGTGGATAGATAGATAGATGGGTGGGTGGGTGGGTGGATAGATAGATAGATAGATAGATAGATAGATAGATAGATAGGTGGGTGGGTGGATAGATAGATAGATAGGTGGGTGGGTGGATAGATAGATAGATGGGTGGGTGGGTGGGTGGATAGATAGATAGAGAGAGAGATAGATAGATAGGTGGGTGGGTGGATAGATAGATAGATAGGTGGGTGGGTAGATAGACAGATAGATAGATAGGTGGGTGGATAGATAGACAGATAGATAGATAGGTGGGTGGGTGGATAGATAGATAGATAGACAGACAGACAGACAGAGAGACAGATACCCAGTCTCTGCAGGAACCAAAGCTGTACTGAAGCCTCATTTAACCCAGTGGTTCTCAACCAGGTGTGATTTTGGCTCCCAGGAGACATTTGTCAATGTCTGGAGACACTCTGAGTTGTCACAACCGGGGGCAAGGAAAGCTACTCTATTCTGGTGGATAGAGGCAAGGGATGCTTGGAAATATCCTACCATTCATAAGGCAGCCCCCCATCCAAAGAATTATCCAGCCCCAAATGGCCATAGTGCCAAAGTTGAGAAATCCTGATTTAACCTGTGGTCCCTCAAGCTCTGATCTCTGATTTAAAGGTTTCTTAACCCAGTTAAGTCTTCTCCAGGTTTCATCATCCCTCACAGCTATCCTACGGCAGGGATGGCATATTTACTTGCTTTTCATTTGGTTTGCCTTGTTCCAGACCCAGGCTACTTCTTACTAATGCTGAAGGTCTTGAGTTACACTTGCAAATCCAGCTTAATGTTCAAGTGTATAAGGAACAGGAGCAATTCAACTCCAGTCAATAATGTAAACAAAGCCTGGTTTAGATAAACCCCATTACCAGACCTGAAGTGGCCCAGGGCACCTCTGCTACTGCTGATTAGCATAAATGCTAAACACAAACCAATTAACACACTCTAAGGCTGCTTATCTCCTGTCACTTAGTGCAGAAATAAAGCCCAACGCTAAATACACATATTGATTTGGCCATTAAATCTAGCATCACTCAAAATAAAACTCATTATATTATTGAGTAACAACAAAGTCACCGTAGTTTTCAGGATGGGCTGTATCAGTAAGAAATTTCACTTTTCCACTGTTCCACCGATTTCCCAAACCACACTGAGCACTTCCTCCCAGTGCGGGTCTTACCAGCTCCAGGACAAACCTAGAAAGTAGAGTTCTGCATTCCCCTTAACATGATCTTTGCTTTTCGCCCTAAAAATGTCCATTCAGAAGGAAATCCTTTTTCTTTAAAATGCTATTTCAGCATAGACAAGGAAATTTTATGCTTGAAAGAAAGGACATTAAAGGGGAAGACGAAGTGGGATATTAAACAACAAATACAAAAACCACAGGCATTATAATAAAAATGGGTTAACTTTGAACATTAACTACAGGTATTGATCCGATGCTTACGGGCAAAAAAAACTGCAGAAATATCTTCCTTGTTTAGGTGTAAACAACAGACCGAGGCATCTGAAAAAAATGTAATCACGAAATCACTTTGAATAGGCATTTTAATTTACTCTGCATCAGGTGCCATGTGCCATATCCTATATTCTATTGTTTTGGCAGCCATCACATTTTACCAAAATGAGCTAAATCTCCTCAGTGGGAAACCAAGCCCCAGTGAATGCTTTGTCTTATTGACCTTCATATCCCATATGCTAGTTTGGCATGTTTGCATGTAGAGGACACTATTCCATACGGGTAACACAGAGACATTGGCCATGAGCTGTCTCAAGAAATGTCTGCTTCTAGAAGTGGCCATAGAAGTTAAGTGTCTACTTCTTGGGTTGTGTTTTCCCACAGATTTCATTTGTGGGCTCTTTTACCTTTATTTCTGATTGATAGGATTGGACACATGATCTTAGCCCTTGTAAATATCTCTCTACCAAATGCTGTCCTTACCACAGCATCCTTGTAAAGTACTTAATAACCAGTGTATTTATCAGCTGCTCTTAACACATGACTCTGGTGTGTTACAGATCAATGGTAGAGAAAGAAGTGTACTTACAGCTCAGGGAGGTACACATGATCCATAGTATCTCCTATTTGTCCAACACACCTTACCGATAGAAATTTGTTATACTAAAGAAACTTATTTGTCAGGATGGCAAGAAGCCCTGTCTTTAAAACAAAACAAAACAAAACAAAACCTTCTGTGGGGACTCAGGATTACAAGGTGGAGTGAATGTGTGCATTTATCTCCTTTCCCTCCAGAAAGATCATTAAAATGTTAGTAAATACATGTTAAACTCTAATTTCTAGGTTTGTTAAACATGTATAGAAATAAATATGGACAAAAAGAACTGGACTGGGACAAGAATAGATGAGGAAACTGACTTGGCAGGATGGAAAAAAACTGGAACTAAGCACCCACACTGACAGGCATCAAAAAGAAGCAAGAAAACGTGTTCCAAAGAAACATGGAAGGCCCAGAGCTTGGAGGTTCCAGGCAGAAGGAGTGGGCACAGGGCATGGAGCTACATACAGCGTTGTCAGTTGAAAGTCTACTCATCCTACATTGCACTGCCAGGCAACTCCTTCACCTCACTCCAAAACCCCTGTCAAATGTCAAGCTGAAAATACCTCCCACACAAAAGAAATGGAAACAAACGCAGTCTGTGACTTCAGAAGGGGGACACAATCAGTGCAGCTCATCCCACTGTCCAGAGTGATCCGTTCGGGAATGGCCATGCTACCTAGTCGTTCAAGTGAAAGTCACCCTTGGAACTTCTGCTGGAAATGTTAAGCAAAAGACACATTCCTCCTGCTAGGATTGCTAAACTGGTAGCATCCGAGCCTGCAGTTTCTGGTGGTCATCTTTCCCCAGCGGAAAAACTTCCTGAGAATAAAGTCAGTAGGGTAGCTGGTCCAAAAAATGAGAGAGGCAGATTCATCATGGGCTTTGTTTGAGCACCAGGATCCAGCCATACCTGAAGCCATTATCCCTGGATAAAATCAGCAAACACTCAGTGAGCAATTATTATGTGTCAGCCCCACTTCTAAGAGATTTACTTATATTAAATCAATTAACCCTCACCACAGCCCTGTGATGAAGGAACTATAATTATCTCTGTTTTACAGATAAGAAAATCATTTGGACAAGTTAAGTAACTAGGTCAAAGACTCTAACTCAGGAGGTACGGCTCCAGAGCCTACAAGTTTAAAACATTAGAGTATAATCCCTGGTTGTTACTTCTGTGAGTCAATAAATTCATTGAAGTCAGTTGGAGTTGGATTTCTGTCCCTTCTATCTGAAAGAGACTTAACCAATGTACTGTCTTGTCTGATAGGAACAAGAAAGAAATCTTTACTGACGGGAGCCTGCCAAGCATGTAAACACTATTTGTGTAAAATGCCTTGACAAACCCTTCTCCTATGAATTGTTTTCAAGTAAGGAATTCTAAGGATGCATCTGGGAATCCAAAGTCCTTTCTCTGGAAACACTGAATAATCCAAATCTTTCTAAAGTCCAAATGTTCAGTAGCTCTTATTTCTGGATTTTTCCTAAAATCTAAGCCCCACTTTTCCACCATCCCTCTGAATTTCTCAGCTACTCAGATTTCTGGTCGGCAAGGAATTTACCTCTTAATCCTTTCCACTATTTCTGGCTTACTTCTTCTATAAGAAACCAACTAGAACTTTGCCCTACTGTCCCACTTGGCCTCATGAGATACATTTTAAGTGCGGTGACTGTTTACTGTCCCAACTGCTCTGGAGTAATCCTTAAAAAACAATGTTCACAGGCTCCTAAGTTAGTCCCTCTCTGTTTTTATGCCTCCACTTTTCCTGAGTAATCCCAGCCATTCCCAAGGCTTTAATGACCACCTACACACTGATGGTCCCTAAACTTCATAGGGAGTTTTGGTTCTTCTGAACATTACACCTATAATCCCAGTTTCCTGCTACATACGTGCACCTGGAAATCCCACAGAAGCAACAACACCAAAACAGTCTCAGTCTCTTCCACGCTGCACCAGAACCCCCATCCACCTATTCCTCTACCTGTATTTCAGTTCTATTAATGGTGTTATCATTCATTCAAGATTCTAAAACAGACAACTTGGCTTTTTCATCTTACTTGCTCTGGACCCCTTGTTCAATTAGTTACCAAGTCCTGAAAACTCTCCCTTAAAATATCCCTCAGAGAAAAAGAAACCCTTTTACGCTGCTGGCGGGAATGTACATTGGTACAGCCACTATGGAGAACAGTATGGAAGTTCCTTAAAAAACTAAAACTAGGGCTTCCCTGGCGGCGCAGTGGTTGAGAGTCCGCCTGCCGATGCAGGGGACACGGGTTCGTGCCCCGGTCTGGGAGGATCCCACGTGCCGCGGAGCGGCAGGGCCCGTGAGCCATGGCTGCTGAGCCTGCGCGTCCGGAACCTGTGCTTTGTAGCAGGGGAGGCCACAACAGTGAGAGGCCCGCGTACCTCAAACAACAACAACAACAACAAAAACCCTAAAACTAGAGTTACCATATGGTCCTGCAATCCCACTCCTGGGCATATATCTGGAGAAAATTCAAAAAGATACATGCACATTTATGTTCACAGCAGCACTATTTACAATAGCCAAGACACGGAAGCAACCTAAATGTCCACTGACAGATGAATGGATAAAGAAGATGTTATGTGTGTGTGTGTGTGTGTGTGTATATATATATATATATAAATGGAATATTACTCAGCCATAAAATGAAATAATGCCATTTGCAGCAATAAGGAAAGACCTAGAGATTATCATACTAAGTGAAGTAAGTCAGAGAAAGAGACAAATATCATATGATATCCCTTTTATGTGAAATCTAAATTAAAATGATACAAATGAACTTATTTACAAAACAGAAATAGACTCACAGACATAGAAGACAAACTTATAGTTACCAAAGGGGAAAGCAGGGAGAGGGATAAATTAGGATTGGGGGATTAATATATATACACTGCTATATATAAAATAGATAACCAACAAGGACTTACTGTATAGCACAGGGAACTACATTCAATATCTTGTAATAACCTATAATGGAAAAGAATCTGAAAAAGAATAAATTTATATGTATATGTTTATACACACACATATATATAACTGAATCACTTTGCTGTACACCTGAAACTAACACAATATTGTAAATCAGCTATACAATTAAAAAATAAATATATAAAGGGGGAAAAGGAAAAAATCCCTCAGAGACACACTCTCTTCTCTTCCCTCATTATTTCTTGGCTGAACTATTGCCGATAGCCCCCTCTATCTCCCATCACCTCGAGGTCCTTTCCATCCTAATCTGCCCTCCCCACTGTAACCAGCACAATCTCTCTTCAAAAACCATGTCGGAGCCTTGGAAAAAATGGCACAGTAGATGCAAGCAGTCAGGAAGCCCTTTCTTTTTTTTTTCTTTTTTTTTTTTTTTGTGGTACGCGGGCCTCTCCCGTTGCGGAGCACGGGCTCCGGATGCGCAGGCTCAGCGGCCATGGCTCACGGGCCCAGCCGCTCCGCGGCATGTGGGATCTTCCCAGACCGGGGCACGAACCCGTGTCCCCTGCATCGGCAGGCAGACTCTCAACCACTGCGCCACCAGGGAAGCCCAGGAAACCCTTTCTTGAATCCCTTTAAAATGCCCTCAAACAGGGCTTCCCTGGTGGCGCAGTGGTTGAGAGTCTGCCTGCCGATGCAGGGGACACGGGTTCGTGCCCCGATCCCGGAAGATCCCACATGCCGCGGAGCGGCTGGGCCCGCGAGCCATGGCCACGGAGCCTGTGTGTCCGGAGCCTGTGCTCTGCAACGGGAGAGGCCACAGCAGTGAGAGGCCCGCGTACAGCAAAAAAAAAAAAAAAAAATGCCCTCAAACAACCAATAAGAGGATGGTGTGATACCTTTACGAACAGGATAAAATCAATTACATTCTGGATCAGGGCCGAGTTTATATTAATTGCAGCGTCTTTCAAAATGGATTTTAAAACATTATATCACAAGCTTGTTGAAAAATCTCAACTACTTTGTTATTGCCTAAAGAAAGATAAATCCCAATATTTTTTAGACTTTTTTTTGGGAACTAATTTCAAACTTAGGGAGAAGTTGCAAGAATAAAAACAGCACAAAAAATACCTGTACTCAGATTCACCTATTGTTAACATTTTGTCTCTTCTGCTTTATAATTTGTTCTATATAAATATTCATACAGACTGTTATTTTCCGCACCAGTTTTAGAGCACATGTACATATCGTGGTCTTTTACCTTTAAATAGTTCAGTGTCTATTTCTAAAAACAAGAGGTGTTTTTATATATCCACAGTACAGTTATCCTCTTCACTAAATTTAACACTGATTCAATATTTTTATCAAATCTACCACCTGAATTCCAATATTGTCAATTGACCCAATCGAGTCCTTTATTGCTTTTTCTTTCCCTCAGAGATTGCATTTAGTTGTTATGTCTCTTTTCTCCTTTAATCTGTAACGTTTCCACAACCTTTCTCTATCTTTTATTACACTGACATGTTTTGAAGAATACAGTCCCTTTTTTTCTTTTAAACAGAACTTCCCTCATTTGGGGTTTGTCTGATGTTTCTTCATGATTAGATTCAAATTAACCACTCTCTCATTGAATACCACATAAGTATACCCTGTCCTTCTCAGGGTAATATGTCTAGGAAGCCCAAATATTTCCAATGTAGCATTCAGGGTCTTTACATTTTGACTCTCCCTAGAGTCCACACACCCATTGAACCCTGCCTGCCTGACCTCCCAGAGACCAGCCTTTGGAGAATCTGTTTACCCATCCATCATCCATTCCTTTGCGGAATGCCCTCCCCAAATTCCTTATGAATGCTGCTCAATCCTCTTGGTTTTCATAGGGTAGATCTCACCTCTCTTGTTCCAGAAATATCATCTGGGACCAGGAATGGCCAACAAGGTCCCTCCTCTCCTTAGACACAGAAATGCAATCAAGGATGGGCACATATCACTAGGGAGAACAGTATGGAGGTTCCTCAAAAACTAAAAATAGAATTGCCATATGATCAAGCAATCCCACTCCTGGGCATATATCTGGACAAAACTATAATTCAAAAAGATACATACACCCCAATATTCATAGCAGCACTATTTACAATAGCCAAGACATGGAAACAACCTAAATGTCCGTCAACAGATGAATGGATAAAGAAGATGTAGTATATATATATATATATATACATATATATATATACATATATATATATAATGGAATACTACTCAGCCATAAAAAAGAATGAAATAATGCCATTTGCAGCTACATGGATAGGCCTAGAAATTATCATAGTAAGCGAAGTAAGTCAGAAAGAGAACAACAAATACCATATGATATCACTTATATGTGGAATCTAGAGTATAACACAAACGAACTTATCTACAAAACAAAAACAGACTCACAGACATAGAGAACAGATTTGTGTTGCCAAGGGGAAGAGGGGTGGGGGAGGGAAGGATTGGGAATTTAGGCTTAGCAGATGCAAGCTATTATATATAGAATGGATAAACAACAAGGTCCTGCCATATAGCACAGGGAACTATATTCAATATCTTGTGATAAGCCATAATGGAAAAGAATATGGGAAAAAAATATATATATAATACTGAATCACTTTGCTGACCACCAGAAACTAACACAACATTGTAAATTAACTATACTTCAGTTTAAAAAAAAACGATGTGCACATATCCCAAGTTAGGCCATCCTGGACTTTCTCCGGACCTCTTAGGACATCTCTTTTCTTTGAGCTTTGTGAATTATGAGAGCACATATGTTTGGATCTGTGGAGGAAGAGCATCTTATCACAATGTAGAGAAATCCTTCCTGAGAATGAGGGAAAATGTAGCTGTAACTTGAAGTGAGCATATGAGAAAGAAAAAGACGGAAAGAGATATGTGCTGGCCTCATTTAAGCACCTGATTACCTGCCATGCCTGAAGCCTTCATTACCCAGGGCTTTTCAGTTACTTGAGCTGGTAATTTCCTGTGTTGTTTAAGGTAAAAGTGGGTGTCTGTATCTTGCAAACTGCGTCAGCCTGACTTTGTCAACTTTTTCACACTAGTCTGTGTTGCTGATGTCCAGCATGATAACAGATTGGGCAATAGTACATACATTTACTTTTCAACATTGTGTACATTTATCTACAGACTAGATCAGCATTTCTTAGATTCTGTGTTCACCTATTGCTGTACTGACTGTTCAATACTGCTCATGAGTAGTCTGATAGAAGAGATGAGTACATAACTATTTAAAATTATATTTCAAATTGAAAGTTCAACATGAATTTTTGAGAGCCCTTAGGATGTGTCTAAAGTAGTTATCAGAGGAAAACTCATAGTTCTAAATGGTATGAATTTTAAGCTACACAAATGAAAATAAATTATACTTAAGGATCTAGAAAAAAGAACAAGATAAGTGCAAGAAAAACAGATGGCAGCAATTTAAAAAGATAAAAGCAGAAATTACTAGATTACAGAGTAGAATAAAAATACTTGAAATGATGAATACAATCCCAAACACGGTTTTCTGAAAAACCACCTGCTCACCTACTCAAGAGAAGAAGAGAAAAATGTGAGTTAACAATATTGAAATAAGAATGGAGAAACAGTGTCAGATGCAGAGGCAATTCCATTATGCAAGGAAGAAATATATGCTCAGAAAGCTTCAGAAGTGAATTATATCAAAACTTCAAGAAAAAAAAAATCTTGTGCCATTTAACCTGTTATAGAGCATCCTGTTAGAAGCATAATGTGATAGGTGCTCAGAGAGAAATCTTAAACACTTATCAGGGCACTTCAGCAGGAGCCTTTTGCTAGTTCTCAAAGCTTGAACTTCCTGCTCTTGTCCATCAAATGGACGAGAGCAGGAAGTTCATCCCAGACAATGGGAATCTGGGGAGAAAGACTTGGATTATGAACATATGGAGAAAATAAATATTCATCAAATGGCACAAGCCTGGGAAGAGTGAAAAAAACAAAAAGGATTAAATGCCAGGAATGAAAAATATTCTGATAAACTGGAGTCGTGGAGCCTATTTCTAAAAATACCTGGATATGGTACTGAACTTTGGTAGATCGGCCAGGAAAGTAGTCACACCTGTGATATCAGTTATGCAACACTAACTCATTATAACCCAGAAATATGATGTGCGTAGCAAAAACGTGAAGTAACCTTATGTTATTTTGCAGAAGAATACTATCTAGAAAGAAGAAGATGACAGTCTCCATCTACAAGTCAGTACACTTGGATATAGTGCTCAATTTTAAAGGACTATTAACTTTTTTTTTTTTTTTTTTTTTGCGGTACGTGGGCCTCTCACTGTTGTGGCCTCTCCCGTTGCGGAGCACAGGTTCCGGACGCGCAGGCTCAGCGGCCATGGCTCACGGGCCCAGCCGCTCTGCGGCATGTGGGATCTTGCCGGACTGGGGCACGAACCTGTGTCCCCTGCATCGGCAGACGGACTCTCAACCACTGTGCCACCAGGGAAGCCCAGGAATATCAACTTTTTTAAAAAAGAGAGAACATGTCCAGAGGAAGACTAGGATAATTAGGAGTCACTTGATGGAATCTATTGTTTTGCTTTTTCTCATTCTTTGGGGGAAAATAATTCATTTCTCCTTGCAGAAGCATTCGCCATTACCCTCCTCCACACACACATACACACACCATCCTTAGTCCATGTTGGGCCTTAAAATCGTCCAGAGCAGTGGATACATGATCCAGGCATGCCCAACCACAGTCTTATCCTCTTGGAAAAAAAGGAACTGATTCGTTTTTAGGCTCATGATCACCAAATTAAGTCAAGAATTGAGTTGGAACTATTAGAAAAATACTCACTTCTTGCTGGGATTGCTGAGTTGAGAGGACATTAAGTCTGGGGCTACTAGGGACACTGTGACCACGAAGCCAGTGGAGAAAGCATCATAGATAAGAGATGGAAAGAGACAGGTTCCTGATGCCATTAGTGAGAACCTTGGTCCAGTCAGTACGAACTTTTTGGTTATGTGAATCTACAATGTTCTTTAACTAGTTTGAGTTCAGTTTCTGCCATTCACCACCAAAAGATTTCTGGCTAGTTCAGCATGCCATATAAGAAATGATTAAAGGAACTGTTGATTTAAAATTCAAAGGACACACAGAGACCATTACTGCCCTCTTTAAATTCTCAAAAACCATTTCACTGAAATCAAGACAAGGTAAGAATGACCTGCATCGCTAGTATTATTTTGCATTTTCCTGGAGGTTTTAAGAATACAATAAGACAAGAAAAATAAATTAATTTCTGAACTACTGGATAAGAAGAGAACATTTTTTTCCTCTTTGCTGATATGATTATCTAGATAAACCATTTTGGTTTGACAAAGTGGCTGGATGGAAGATAAATAAACAAAATCAGTACATTTTCTAAATCAAGTACTAACTAGAAATGAAAATGGAAAGAAAATTCATAAACATGATAAAAGAAATACTTAGAAATGCATTAAACCCAAAGAATATGAGACTTATCTAAAGAAATCTATAAAACTGTATTTAGGAATATCAAATCTACATATCAATAAGTGGGAAGATATAGTATGTCCATGGATGGGATGACAATATATTATATCAGTTATTTGAAAATTACCTTATTAATTCAATGTAATTTCAATTGGATACCAAATTTTTGTTAATTTTATAAAGTGATATTAGTTTTTATATGGAAGAATAAACTTCCCAGAATAACCAAAAATATGTCAAGAAGCATAGTGAGAAATGATTGCCTTGCAAGTTATTAAAACATATTATGAAATTACCATAATCAAAACAATGTGGTATTGAAACAAAGAAATAAATAGATGGAGGGGTGGCAGTAATGAGCCCTGAGACTATATTATATATATATATATATATATATCCAGTAACAAAAACATAGTTTTATTTAATAAATAGTGCTGGCATAACTGCTTATTATCTGGAAGAAAATGGAACCCATTATCTTATACTGTATATTAAACTTTTGACAGATTAAAAATTTTAATGTAAAGCAATAATAATACAGTTAAATCCTAGGTTATAATTAAAAATTATATGCATATCTCCACATATTTAAACCACACAAAATACCCAGAAGCTATAAAACTCTCTCCTAACACTTTATCTTGCCCTCAGTCTTATCCCAGTCCTCTGGTGGAGGAGGATGGATGCAAAGCAATTACATAACAAATAGAGGATTCTTAGAATCTATGAAGGTATCAGGGGATAGTGTTGTCACCACCAATGCCTGCAGAGAATTGCTATAACTAATAATTAGAAGGCTTTTGGTCCCAAATTTTATCTGGGCTCTGATCACATTTCTTTGCTAGTTCTCAGCCAAGGAAAAAATTTCCTGTATCATTATTTATACTGATTATCTCCTGGTCCATCTTATCTACAAATATACCCTTTTTTAAAAAAGGAGAAAGAACAAATCAACTGAAGCAAATGTGCTTTTAGCAAGGTGACAGTCACTTTTTGAATACATAATCCTGGTAGACTCTAGGGAAAATGGAAGTGGGAGCATCAGAAGAAGAGAGAAAAATTCACATTTACTGTTCACCTACTATGTGCAAAATACTTTCAATATCAGAAAAAAACCAACCAAACAAAAAAAAGTTTGTGTCATTATCCCTGTCTTATAAATGAGGAGACTACCACTCAGCAAGTTGAAATAACTTGCTCAAGGTCACTGTGGTAAGTATCCTGATGTATTTTCCCAACTGTTCCCTCCTTTCAGCACTCTGATTTCTCTTTGAGAAATCATCCACCCCCATTCTCAGTCCTTGTGTATCCAGGGATGGGCACATGGCTGAAGCACAGACAATCACTTTGTTTCATCCCCTCACCACAGTGATTGGGCTAGGCATGGGACTCTGGTCAGTCCTATTAGTGCAAATTTTAAAATTTTGTTGTAACTGTTGAAAAACATAAGTTTTTTCCAGTCCAGTAGTTGAGCTGGTAAACTGTAGGCCTGAGTTGCCCTGTGGACAGAGCCAACCTAAGAACTGAGCTGGACAGATGAAGCCTTTTTCAAGAACTAGGGCAAGAGACAGGGTCTTGATTGTACAGTTTGAGTCCCTGGATCTAGCTATACCTGAAGCAAACGCTGCTTTTGAATTTTGCAGGTACATAGACCAATAGATTCCTGTATTTACTTAAATCACTTCACGTTGGGCTGCTGTCCCCTGCACAGAAAACGTCTTGATGAACTGAGTCACCACAGAGCTAAGAAGCAATACAGCCAAGATATAAATGTCTTTCTTTCTGACTCCAAAGATCATAATCTTTCCACAACGTCATGCTTCCTAGAAAAGCACTATTTATTAGCTGGAGAAAAATAGTCCACTTCACCAAAGAATCTGCTGTGATACCTGACACATCCTTAGCCTGCTGTGAAAACTACGCTGTCTTTGATGAATGGGATTAAGGAAGAACATTCTGGGAAAGCTGATGTTAATGGGATTTAAATTGTATTGAAAAAAAACAATGAAGTCTGGTTACCAACGATGCGGCTGTTACTTGGGAAAAAAGCACATGTTGAAGAGGAAAGAACTATGGACTCTGAGTAAAAAGAACAGAAAGGTATTTCTGGTTTCACCGTTCAGCTGTGTGATTTTAGGCAAGATGGGGGGTAGTTCTCTGAGCCTTAATTCTTTCTCTTCCTCCTGGCAGAGATTTTGTACAATGAAAATAAGATCTTGGCTGTTAAAGTACTTTTATTTTTTTAATTGTAAAGGGCTATAAAGTAATATTATTAAATTTGCTGGGGTATTTGAGTACAGTTTAGATTTCCAGTGCCTTTATTACAATGTATAATAGCGAGTCTTTAGACTCAGCATTAAAAACAAATAACATATTTAAAGAAATGAATATTGGTTAAAAAATAAATAAGTAGGATCAAGTTAATTGCATTTACTAACAGAAGACATTAGCTCAAAGGCAGTATTGGAAAGATAAAAATGGTGACTCATAAGTAAACAGCATATATTATATTATCTTTACAATATTGTATGAAATGGTAAGATATGTAGATAATGTAAATAAGATAAAATGGGCAAATAAAGAGAATAAATGTTATAATAAGATTGAAAAAATAAATCTAAAAGATTAAAAATACCAAACAAGACTATGTAGAATAAAAATTAAAACATGATAGGGTCATAATAGGGAAAAGAGGAATTTATTACAAAGCTAAGAGAGTTAAGTAAAACAACGTACATAGAGGAATAGAGAGATTCTAAAGCCAGACAACTACCTGGATCTGTACCTTATAATTACTGAGTGCATAGTATGTTCCAAGAACTAGGTATTTTATATTCAGTATCTCAGTTACCCTAACAGAAACACTGTATGCTCGGTATTAACATTCCCATCTTACAAACTGGGGAGCCAAGGCCTGGAGTGGCTAAAGGATGTGCCATGGTCTCACAGTAGGTCCAAGTGCAGCTGAAATGGGAACTCCAAGGTTTGGTTTCTAAAGCACACTTACTTTGCCCCACACTGCCTCTAAAACAGCTGTGGCTACCTCTCAGCACCCCCCAAAGGTTGCCTCTAGGTGGCACTGGGATTTCAAGACAGAATTAATATCGTTAGGGTGTGACGGACGTAAAAGCACAACGGTGCCCACGATCCACCCGGCATTATTCCAGTAACCAGCCCATTCTTCCCTTGGGAAACCACCCAACCACACTCTCTTGCATCTCAGCTCTGGGCGGGGCACCTAACCTAGGCCTCAGCCTATCAGGTTATCGCATTCCTTTCCCAGCACTGATTGGCTCCAAGGTGGTCAGATGACCCAAGCCAGGCCAATCAGAGCTGCAACCTCAGATTGCAGGGCCTCCGTTGGAGCTCACAGAGAGTTCGGTTTCTCATCCCCACTCATCCCACACCCACCTACCTCGATTAAAAAAGAAAATAAGAAGTTTCCCACTGGCGGCAGCCATCTATCCACCCCAAAGGGGACGGCCTGCCTGGGAATGGGCCGCACAGAGTGCAGGACGTAGCTGAGCAGTGCAGAAAGAACAACAACGTCCTCGTGGCTCAGCTTTATCCTCAGTCACGCTGAACCTGAAGTAAAATTACCCCTGCACCTTGCAAGTACTTGAGCCAGCGAGCCCGGCGGTTTCTCTTCCTTACAACCTAAAATTTACAGAGACATCAACTTGAAGCCTTGTATCCCTATTGTGAGAAGCCATGAAGGAAACCAAGAACGTTTCTCACCCCTAGCCTCAAAGTCCCAACAAGATGCTGACTCTAATCTGGGGCTATGAGTGTCACTGTCAGACTGCTATGGTTCTAACTGGGAGCTCCCAATATACCTCAAACGACTTGGATGTCTCCTTTGAAGATTATGTGGCTAAGACGATGACAGATTCCCTTTTGTGGGTTTCAGTGTAAAGAGTCGGATAATCCTGTATTCAAATATTAGCTCTGTCACATACTAGAGTATGATCCTTGGGAAGTTAGTGACTTTTCCCTACCTCTGTGCCTTGATACATATTCCTCTACCTGGAACACTCTTCCACCCCTCTTCACCACCCCCTCCCCTTTGCCTGGATTAGCCCTGGTCCAATCTAGATCTCAGTTTAGACATCACTTCCTCCAGGAAGCCTACCTTGACTTCTTTGACTAAGGTCTAAATCAAGTTCGCCTTAACCAGATTCCCAAAGCACCTCCATTCTTTCCTTGCCCCAGCACTTGTTTCCCTTTAATAATCATAATAATCATAATAATCATAATCAAAAGATAAATATCTAGGTCTCCCACCAGGATAGAAACCCCATGAGGCAGGGAGTGTGCCATAGTATTCACCATCGGATCCTCAGGGTGAACTAGCACAGTGCAAAAGTTTTGATGAATGGACAAATATCTCAGCCTTTCCATTTTCTCATCTGTGTAATGGACATCATTGTAGCCAGAATCATAGGATTGCTTGGTGATTTAACTCCAGGTTGCAGATAGCCCATCACGTCTGGCACACACTGGGTGCTCCATAAATGTTAATTCCCTTCTACTTCATTTACCCTTTCCAAGAAATTTGTTTCTTATGGAGTCATTCTTTGCTAATTGCTAACTTGATCTCCCTGAATGCCATTAATAAAACGAATAAAATCCTCACTATTTCTTCAGGAGACCATGACAACTCAAGGGTTAATAATAATCTGTCTCAGCTTGACAATAATTCCTGGGTCACAATCACCACAGAAAGCTCTTTTTTTTCTCAGTAGCTGTCAACACAGAAATAAAGTGATTAAAAGTGTTAAATATCAGATATAATAAATGGCACCAATATAAAACTTAATGCCCCTCATATTTCCTTTGAGTTGCTACCTTTTGCATTAATTGAAGCAAGAAATGTTCCACTTAGATAAAATATCTACTTAGTATCCTGCTCATAAACACATCTGCAACCCGAGCTCACTGGTTCAGTGGGTTTAAATTAGTTGGTATCAATGTTATTGATGATACGAGAATTCAGAGAGCATGCTGAGGCCGTAATGAGGAGGACGATGCTTTAGGTTCTCGTATTCTCCACAGGCATGGACACAGTCCTGTGGACGTGTGTGGGTGAGATGACTGCAGGGCCTTACAGGAAAAGTTACAAGGCTTTACGGAGACCCAGTAGCATCAAAATGGATCCTTTGCTGAAATGAATAGCAACTGCCCTGCTATGTGCCAGAGGCAGGATGACATTTTTACTGAATATCTATTATATATGAGGCAATGGGTATCACAGTGGTTAAAGGCACTGGCCCCAGAGTCGGGCAGATTTGGGTTTGAATCTGCCTCTGCCACTCCCTACATATCCATGAGCACAACACTTTATCTCTCAGATCGGCTGTTTCTTTATCTGCAAAATGGAGCTAAGAATAGCACCTGAGTCATGAGGTTACTGTGAGGATTAAATCCACAGTGACTAGCACGTGCCAAATGCCAGGCATTATCATTATCATAATACTCGCGTGATGTAATTTCATCTTCACACTGGTCCTATCAGAGTGCATTATCCTACTAGAGGGCTCACTGGATTTAGAGCCAAAACATCTGGGTTCAAAAGTTGTTTAGAATGGCCAAAATCCAGAACACTGACAACACCGAATGCTGACCAGGATATGGAGCAACAGAAATCCTCATTCATTGCTGGTGGGAATGTGAAATGGTACAGCCACTCCGGAAGACAGTTTTGACAGCTTCTTACAAAACTAAACTTACTCTTACCACACAATCCAGCAGTCACACTCCTTAGTACTTTCCCAAATGAGTTGAAAACTTATATCTGCACAAAAACCTGCACACAGATGTTTATAGCAGCTTTAGTCATAACTGCCAAAAGTTGGAAGCCACCAAGATCCATTCCTTCAGTAGGTGAATGGATAAATAAGCTATGGTACATCCAGACAATGGAATATTATTTAGTACTAAATAGAAATGAGATATCAAGCCATTAAAAGACACAGAAGAACCTTAAATGCATATTACTAAGTGAACGAAGCAAATCTGAAAAAGGCTGCATATTGTATGATCCCAACTACATGACATTCTGGTAAAAAGGCAAAACTATGGAGACAGTAAAAAGATCAGTGATTACTGGGGCTGGGGATCGGGGAAGGGGAAGGAGATGACTAGGCAGAGTACAGAGGATTTTTAGGGCACTACTGTACACTGTACACTACTGTACACTACTACAGCAGTTGATGTATGTCATTATAAATTTGTCCAAACCCACAGAATGCACAATACCAAGAATGAACTATATTATGGACTTTCAATGATTAAAAAGAAAAACATCCGAGAGACTAGGTAGCTGTGTCACCTGAGACCATATATTCACTCTCTCCAAAACTCCATGTTCTTATCCGTAAAATGGGAATAAACAACCCAGATGAGGTCACTATGAGTTTAAATGAGGTCATGCATTAGAAAGTCTCTGGTTCAGGGTAGGTGATCAACAAGTCAGTGTTAGACTCAAGACTTAAAAAGCATCCGTAGTCCCATTGGCCTCAGCTTGGGGTAGGAGCATCTGTTTCCGGAGGCCCAGCCTAGGATGGTGGGGATCGGAGGCAGGCACAGAGCCAGTGCTGATGGAAGGAAGCCAGAGTTGTTTACATTCCTAATTACAGGAACCAAGGCTTCAGTACAGCCAGGTGTCATTCCAACAGACAAGGTTAATAGGACGTGAACTGGCCAAGCTGCCGCCACTCTGCTCGTGGAGGACGGGCGTGGAGGCGAAGCCGGCAGCCGGGCCATGCTGGTCAACTTCAGCCGCGTGGAGGCACGGGTTAAAATTCAATCTTGCAGATCCTGAGTTTCTCCTACAACCTCCTCAAGGTTGCTGTAGGTCTGTTTCACAAAAAGGCACTGTCACGGGGTGGGGTGGCGGGGGAGCCATGGTCAAGTCAGATATTTGGCCAGGGGTTTCCAACAGTGTCCTATTTCCCCTCCAGCCGTGAAGTTTAGGGAGGAGAAATGCATGTGGCCGTTAAGGGCACCAGCTTCAGAGTCCAAACCCTGGGGGAGATCCCACCTCTGCCACCTTCAAGTGGGGTGAACAGCAGCAAACCATTTAACCGTTTCGGAATTCAATTTCCTCATCTGTAATATGGGAATAACTCTTTTAGAGTTGTTGGGAAAATAAACTACTTACAGGCACATGGGAAACTAGCTCAATAAATATTAGTGAAAATTATTAGCAGTATTGCTTTAACGGGCTACCTGGGCAAGTTCTGAGCCCGGGCATCCCTCAATCCACAGTCCGTGCCCTGCCGGCCAGCAGACGCTTTAACCAGACCGATTAACAACCTGTTTCTGATCAGTGATTTATGGCTTATGTTTCCCTGGTAATGAAATGTAATTGCCAAGCCTGAGATGTACCACGGTGACAAAACAAACCGCCGCCTGAAAATTACATTCCAGGTCCCATAAGAAAAGCTTCAGCAACACGCCGGAATGTCTTATGATCAGAGGCGAGCGCTGCCAGGCCTCGCCTTCGAGGCGCTTGTTCTGTTTGAAGGTGGAAGAGGCGCTCCTTGCCAGTGTATTATTCTCCATAAAAATTAACGCCGTAACAGGACGCCAAATGGTTTCGGCTAATGTGCTTTTGAATGAGGACTAAATTTTATTCATAAGCGTCCGTGTCAGGACTAAAATAACATTTTTATGGACACTGTGAGCATAAACAGCAGTGCTGACTCAACCGGGTCTGCCGCTGAATTGCCTTGTTTCCCTCCGGGTGGCTGTTCAGACAGCAGGGGACTGGAAATGAGAGAGCCTGGGCTGGGGTCCTGCCTCTAGGTGCTCCTGTTCTGAGATATTGGAGGCAAATTAACCAGAAACAAAAATGAAAACACACCACCCCCGACCTTCCGGCTCATCATCTAGAAAGCGGGGATAACAATAAAACCAACTTCAGACTGATGTTGCAAATATAAAGCTCACTTATTCATTCATCCATAATTCCACTTTCCCATCTGGATTCTGGGCACACAGCAGTCATCAAAACAGAAACAACCTTGATCTCGTGCAACTTCCATTCAGACAGTAAAAAGTGAATACGTATACTGGATACTCTGCTAAGGAGATGTCACTGCTAGTGAGAAAAATTAAACAGAAGATCGGTCATGCCAGTGGGGGTGGAAGATGCAGGCAGTTTTAAAGAGGGTGGTCAGAGAAGGCCATCCTGAGAAAATGACACTGAAATAGCCCCGGAAGTGGGGGGGTCAGTATAGATCAGGACTGGAGCAGAGAGCCAGATTCACACAGTAAACATCCAATAAATGGTTGCTATTGCTGTTGTTGCATTGTTGCTGTCATTACGGGGAGAATGCTGTGAGAATACCTATGTGAGAGCTTTCAAAACTGCAAAGAACCATGCAACCTAAGTCAACGGATTCGTGCGTGTAAACGCCCAAGGAGACTTTTGTCACCCCTTCCTGCGATAGAGATTAACCTTAACATGGGTGCCCTGGGCAGGAAGAGCTGCCCTTGCCTCCAGGAAGACCAGAGTGTTGTGACTCATTTGTTTAACAGTGGGTCCCCTCTACCTCCTAGAGCATCCCACTCAGAGATTTGCCCAGTGACTAAAAAAGGCCAAGAGATGTGGGGAGAATGGGGAGGAGCCTTGACTTTTCAGTAACTACTTGAATTCTTGAGGGTACTTAGGGATGCAGGAGTATGCTACCTCGTCATATTAGCCCGTGAATTTCTAGAGACTCTATAAAGTTAAAAGTTCTAGATTGTGATTTCCGCCTTCTGGAATCAATGGACCAAAACTCAAACCTGCACTTTGAAACTTCTTAACTGTGTGATGTTAGAAAATGTCACTTACCCTAAAATGTGGATTGGAAGAGTAGCTTATGAGGCACAGAACCAGTACGGGGGTAGAAATGGGACCTAAATGCAGGTCTTTCTGACTCAAAATCCCATGCTCATATGGATTTAGGATGGTGAGAACATATCTCTTTTAGAAGCACAAGGAAAGACTCCACACAGTTTGACCCGGCCTTAGCTATCTAACTGTATTTCCTTCCAACAAAAATTTCTGATAACAGGAAGGCCGTGAACTTGGGATTCAGGGAGAGTTATACTACACGAGTTACTTACCTTCATCTGAGAAGGAGGAATCAAACCGACTTTATGTCATTGAAGGGATTAAAAATTATATCAAACATTTATTGAGTATTAATATGATACAGATGCAATGCTAAGCACTTTAGGAACACTACTGGCTTTAATTCTTACAGCAAGAGTATTATTATCCCCACTTTGCAGAACAACAGACTGAGCCTTGGAAAGTTAAGATTTTTCCCAGTGTCACATAGCTAGAAAATGAGGATTAAACTCAAGCAGTCTGACTCCAGAGCATATGCAATGAATCTCTACCATGTGCATCCCTTAAAGGAGCTAGATCACTTCTGGGTACACAGTAGGTGCTTAATCAAGAGACACTAGTCCTAACCTTTCTGTAAAGTGAAACCCTATCCCTAGTGCCTATATACACTGCTTCTCCTCCCACTTCTAGGCCTTTGCTTAGAAGGGTCTTCCTGCCTAAAGGGCCTTTCCTGATTCTCTCCTCAACACAGTAGCTGCCATGTTTATCACAGTTAAAGGGAAGATCCACTTCCTCGTGAAGCCAACAGAAATTGTGATGTGATGAGTGGGTCGATCTTAAACTCCAAACACTCCACCTGCAGTGCAAGTACAGTACAAGTTTTTTGTTTGCCTGTCTTTTTTGTTTTATTGCCTGGCTGTGTCTCTTTACCTCTTTTTCTAAAAATAACCCCAGTTTTCTTTTGAGGGAATCTTCACATCCAAATTATCAGTCCAGGTGGTGTATCTGAAATAACTCCAGGCTCCAGGAATGACACACCACCCAACCTAGGTCACCCACTGTACCTCAGAGTATCTACCAGAAATATATTGGGATATATACAATTTTCATTCTGGGATGACCAAGCTGGTAGTGTGTAATGTCCATGGAGATGCCCATGCCCATCTTTTCCCTTACTGAGGACAGCCTTGGTAAGAATTAAGAGTAAAACAAAAGGAGACAGATACCTGATTGTATTGTTTGAACCCCTTGATCCAGCCATACCTGAATCAGTTACATGATCCCATACATCTATTTTTTTTTCCTATAGCCATTTTGAGTTGGGTTTCTGTCATTTGCAACTAAAAGACTCAATGCACACAAATTCTTTAACATTTTAGCTCTGCAGCCTAACCTTTTTGTAATTTTTTATTACAAAAAAAATGTATTCTGTTACCTCAGTGATCTTATAGACTCTCTAAAGACAGCAGCAGATTCCTTTCCCAAGTCACTAAGAACTTGTAAGACAGTCAAGGGTACCTGGTGACTGATCACATTAATTAGAATAACCTATTTAGCAGCCTTGGATTTTTATGCTTACAGAATCTATGGTGTATGGACAGAGATGGGAATGTGAAGTCAGGTTCTAGAACTGGTCCCGTAATTTACTGTGTGACCTTGGCAAAGTCCTTTCACCTATCTAAGTCTCAGTGTCCTCATATAAACTGGAGAAAATAATAGAAAATGATAATGTCCAGGATATTGGGTGTAAAAGTGAAGTGATAAGACTCATTTCTTGAGAAAGGCAAGCAGTTTCTCCTACTTCTCTTCCCTTTTCCTTGGCCCCTAACTCTGTCTCTACTGACACAGGCAAATGGACCTATTCCAGGTAAGTGAACAAGTAGAAATTAATTTATCCAAACAGACATGTCAACTCTGCTTGGAAACACAAGGGAAGCCTGTTGGACTGGTTCATACCATGGCAACAGGAAAAGCATCAGCCATCACCTACCACAGGGCTCTTGTGTAAATTACATGATGCTTGGGAAAATCATTTGCAAACTGCAAATCACTATATGAATGTGTACCAGGAGAACCAGGTAACTAAAGGGTACAAGCTTTCTGGAGGTCAGCAAGCAAGGGGCTATGAATCCTTCTCAAAGTTCAAACAAAGCCCTGAGTACATGTTCTCTTTTACTGGGCAAATAAAGTGCAATAAAATGCAAAAAAAAGAAAAATTCATGGAGTGTCTTCTAAGTGTCGGACATTACATTGAACCTTAACGTATATCTCTAATCATCACAATGATTAGAGATATTTACTGAGTCCTGACTATATGCTCCTTACTAGAGGAATGAGAATAAAGAAATGGTCCCCAGAAACTCAGACCAGTGGAAGAAAAGAACGTGTGAACAGCCACACAAAGAGAGGTCTGTTCAGGGAACTAAATGAGGCCCCCATATTGGAGATACTGTCAGTTCTAGTCTGTATTCCTGGGACCCACTAGCCAGAACCACTGGTTGATGGGAGTTGGTGTACAAATGCCCCAGCTCCCTCGCCCCTTGGGTGGAATCACCTTGAAGTTCAAGTTCAACATTGGCTCCCGGAGTTCACAGTGGTAACTTACACTTTATTGGATGCCTTCCCTGTCTTCTTGCCCTTCCCCACTCCCCTACCTCTGTCTCCTGGAATCATTTTCCCAATTCACTATTTGCACTTGAGTTGTTGTCTCAGGTCAGCTTCTGGGACAACCCAAACCAAGACATCCTGTGAGGTGAGAATCATTGTGCCTACTTTATAGACCAGGGAACGGAGACTTAAGATCACACGGGTGCTTCTCCCATGCCCTACCAGTTGGATACTGGGGTTCACACCAAGTTATGTAACTACATGCACATCAGGCAAACCGGTGGGAGGATCTTCCCTGAGATTCTCCACCATCGACTCCAGTGTTGGCAAACACTGCTCATTTCTCTCCCAACAGATGAAACACCAGGTAGTACTAAGTGGTGAATAATTCACTTCACTCATCTTTATTAATATGCATTGAGGTCCACTGAGTGCCAAGTGCTGACCCATGCCATGCTATACATATTAACTCAGGACAATGACACGGATCATTACTTCAGACACTTGGTTGTGGAGATGGAGCCAGATACTTAACCCCAGATCCCATAGCTCTAGGATGCAACTCAAAGGGATCTGAGAATGGCGTTGGGAAAGAAAGAGGGCCAGAATGCCAGAGGGTGTCTTCCCTAGCTCTCCCAGGCTGTATCACCACCCTTGTCCTCTCTCTACAATCCTAGCTCCACCCAACCTCTGGGTCGTTCTTGCCCAGCCCCATGTCCACCCACACTGAGTCTCTGGAATAAGTCTGCTTCTGTGGCAGGCAGCTTCTAAGATGGCCCCAGTGATCCTCTCCTCCTCGTGGCCATGCCACGTGACACCCGCTCCCTGTGAGTTTGGACACAACGCTCCAACTCATTTCTGATAACATGGCCGTCGTGATGGGATATCACGAGGGTGTAAGACTCTCGCTCCCCTCTTTTTTTTTGTTTTGTTAGTAAATAATATATTTTATTTTTTAATAAACAAACATTTATTTAAATAAATTAATTAATGCATAAATGAATTAACAAAACAAAAGAAAGAACTCCCACAGAGCAATAATGATATTTTCCATGGATGAAAGCAGTGGTTCTCAAATCTGGCTGCACTTTCAAATCATTTGGAGAGCTTCTTCTTTTTTTTTTTTTTTTACATCTTTATTGGAGTATAATTGCTTTACAATGGTGTGTGGGTTTCTGCTTTATAACAAAGTGAATCAGTTATACATACACATATGTTCCCGTATCACTCCCCTCTTGCTCACACCCACTCTGGCTCCCTCCCTTGCTCACTCTGAGGGAAGCTACACTGCACGTTGTCCCAGTGGCTGGGAACGGAACCCTGCCAACAACCAAGGCAGTGAGCTTGCCAGTGGATCCTCCCTCTTCTGGAGCCTAAGATGACCATGCAAGGTTGGCACCTTGATTGCAGCCTGTAGACTCTGAGACAGAGGACCCAGGTAAGTCGTGCCTGCATTTCTGACCCAGAGAAACTGAGATAATTCATACGTGTTCTTTTAAGTCACTAAATTCTAAGATAATTTATTACACAGCAATAGGTAACTAATACAAATGCCTTCTCATCATCTTCAATGTTGTCCCTCATATGACTAGGCTAACATACTACAACTAGTGCTAGTACTAGTCTACTTCTACTACTTCTACTTCTACTACTTTCATTAATATTACATCGCCTGGAGCAGTGGAAGTGCTCAAGAAATACTGGATGCTACCTGTCTTAGTCTGTTTGCCCAGCTGTAACAAAATACCACGGACTGGGTGGCTTATAAAAAACAGAAATTTATTTCTCACAGTTCTGGAGGCTGGAAGTCCAAGATTAGGGTGCCAGCACAGTCGGGGGAGAACCCTCTTCCAGGATGCAGACTTCTCATTGTGTCCTCACATGGCAGAAAGGACAAGGTGGTTCTTTCAGGCTTCTTTTATAAGAACACTAATCCCATTCATGAAGCCTCCACCCTCCTGACTTAATCCCCCAGCAAAGGCACCACACCTCCTGATACCATCACCTTAGTGGTTACAATTTCAACATATGAATTTTGAGGGGATACAAACATTCAGACCTTAGCACTACCACCATCGTCATCACCATCCTCACCATCAACATCATCACCATCATCATCATCGTCATCATCCTTATCATCATTATTATTTAACAAGTGCTATTGTGAAGTAGCTTCTGTAATAGGGGTAACAAATAGGGGTATATTATCATATTTAAACCTCAAAACTGATCTCTTCAGGATGCAAATCAGTTCCCCCACCCCTAGGCCCCCATATGGGCTAAAATATTTTATTGATTTTCCAGTTCCCTTATGATGTGGACCAAAATCCCTCACTTGTTCTAGGCTTTCTTCCACTCTCTCTGTGTCAGCCACCTACCCTGGCTCTCTTTAAGCTCCTCAAAACGCCCCTTGCTTCCTCCCACCTCAAGTTCCCTCCACCTGCTGCTGCTGTGTGTGCAGGGCTCTCTCCTTCCCTGTGCCTTTTACCTCCTGAGTTCTCTCTCTGTGCTCTGCTCAAGCTCTCAGCTTTCATCGCCCAGCTGACCAATGCCCTGCCAGACTCTCAGAAGACATATTCATCTCTTCACCACATCTTTCCCACAGTTGATTTTCTTGACTTGTTGATTCTTTGATTAATTTCTATCTCCCTCCCTGAATCCCGAACTCCGTGAGGGTAGAAACTACGAGTGTCTTCTTTTGTTAAACATTCTAAGCGCCTTGTTGGGTACACCTTTTTTCGTTAGCTCCCCAGCAGCCCTGCACAAATTCGGCCCTCAACATGTATTGAATGAATGAAGCAAAGCTTACTACCCATATTTTTAAAATGAAGAAGCTCAGACAGGTTAAGTAACTTGCCCAAATCACACAGCTGATAAGTGGCAAAGCCAGGATTTGGTCTCACACAGCGTAAAGTGTTAAGATCTTCAGGCAACCCTTAAACAAAAAAGCATTGTGCGTGCCTCAGGCCTAAACTGTTCTGTTTTCTTGATAAACCTGAGAGTACAGAAAGTACTTTTCCTGAACTTGTCTTAAACACCTGTTTCTTTTTCTTTTCTTTTTTTTTTTTTGTGGTACGCGGGCCTCTCACTGTTGTGGCCTCTCCCGTTGCGGAGCACAGGCTCCGGACGCGCAGGCTCAGCAGCCATGGCTCACGGGCCCAGCCGCTCCGCGGCATGTGGGATCTTCCCAGACCGGGGCACGAACCCGTGTCCCCTGCATCGGCAGGCAGACTCTCAACCACTGCGCCACCAGGGAAGCCCAACACCTGTTTCTTATATATAGCCCCAAACCACAGAATGTAGGGATGTATTTGCCCTGGGCTTACTTACCTTGGGTCATCTTTTCTGTGAACTAAGCTCTTGAATGAACTTCTCTAGACTTTAGACTCTCTTTTCTGGAAACTGAAAACAATGACCTAATCTTCATAGAACTGCATTCCCTGTTTCTCAAGCCCCCTCCTCGAGAACACATCACATCTCTGATAACTGCCAGGATTCTAGCACAGTGTGAATTTTAGACTTTCTCCCCTACTGTAGTGGAAATGAAGGCTTTTCTTTCCTCACCTGTTTTTCTGTGATTACTCTAGGACAGTGATTCTCAACACATGATACCACACTAGAAGCATGTGTGTCCCCTAGAAACTTGTTAGAAATGTGAATTCTTGGGCTCCATTCTACCTACCGCATCAGGGACTCTGCAGGAAGGTCCAGCAATCCGTGTCTTCACAAGCCCTCCAGGTGACTCTGGTGCAGGCTGAAGTGTGAGAATCATGGACTGACAGACTGATTAAGACCCCCAACTTATCTCCCCAGGAAAAGCTTTTCAGCAGAGAATGTGTCAAGTTAGAGCATCAAGAAAGAGGTGAGGGCTCACATTGGCCAGAATGGCCATGATCAAAGAGTCTACAAATAATAAATGCTGGAGAGAGTGTGGAGAAAAGGGAACCCTCCCGCCCTGTTGGTGGGACTATAAATTGATACAGCCACTATGGAGAACAGTATGGAACTTCCTTAGAAAACTAAAAATAGAACTACCATATGATCCGGCAATCCCACTCCTGAGCATACATCTGGAAAAAACAGAAACTCTAATTCCAAAAGATACATGCACCCTTATGTTCACTGCAGCACTATTTACAATAGCCAAGACATGGAAGCAACCTAAATGTCCATCGACAGATGAATGGATAAAGAAGATGTGGCGCATATATACAATGAAATGTTACTCAGCCATAAATAAGAGTGAAATAATGCCATTTGCAGCTACATGGATGGACCTGGAGATGATCATACTAAGTGAAGTAAGTCAGACAGAGAAAGATAAGTATCATATGATATTCCTTATATGTGGAATCTAAAAAACAGTACAAATGAACTTATTTACAAAACAGAAACAGACTCACAGACTTAGCAAACAAACTTATGGTTATGTGATAGGTATTGATGCCATTATCCCCATTTTGTCCATAAGGGATTGAGGCTCCAAGGTCGGGTAGTCAAGATTTGAAGCAGAGCTGCAGAGCCCACAACCTTAGAAACCACACTTACAGCCTCCCCATGGAGGCTTGGTCCCTCCATTTCAGCCTTTCTGTGGCCTGTGAATGACAGGCCACAGCCACCTACAGGTCACCTACAGGATGAGGTGGCAGAGGAAGCCTGTGGACCCTGGACAGACCACAGGTGAAAGCCCTCTGCTTCCTGGGCACCTGCTCTGGCATTTACGGCCTTCCTGAGTGGGCCAAGGGCCTTGTGATAGAACCCAGCTTCTCTGTCCTGTAATCTCTGAATAATCACCACCAGAGTGCCACCCACCCTGAACTCTCCACTGTAGGGGTCGGCAAACTACAGTTCCTAAGCCAAATCCAGCCACTTCCTGTTTTTGTGAATAAAGTTTTATTGGAACATTCATTGATGGGTGCTCTATAGCTGCCTGCAGCTTACAACCGCCGAGGTGAGTAATTGCTATGGAGACTGTTCAGCCAGCAAAACCTAAAATATTTACTATTTGCCTCTTTAGGAATAGTTTGCCAACCCCTGCTCTACTGGGTAGTTCCCAAGGCTGGTTAAAGAGAAGAATGAACCAATAATCTTTAGCACCTACTATTTACTTGGTTTTTAAAAACTCCTAAGAGAGTTTTTATTTCTTTTATTCAACGTAAAAGTAACATTTCTATTCTGATAAAGTTCAATGCTGAAAATTCAAATTAAAAAAACCTGACATTATATATATAGGTGTGTGTGTGTGTGTGTGTGTGTGTGTGTGTTTATATAAAATTACTATCATCTGAATTTTCACCATCCAGAGTTAAATATTGTTAACATTTTGTTGAATACCATTTCAGGCACACATAGAGACACTGTATACGTGTGTGTGTGTGTGTGTGTGTGTGTATGTACATTTATATATGTGTGTGTGTGTATTTAGACAAATAAGATCATGCTACACGTGACCTTTTGTAACCTGCTTTTTACATTTGATAATATATTACAAAACTCTTTCTATGTGAATGAATATAAATATGACAAATAAAAGAAGAATAAAAGAATTATTAAAGCTAAAAGCAAAATTTAACCAACCAGAAAACAGAAGAATGATAGTGCTGGTAATCTCATATATTCATTTAACAAGTATTTATTGAGTGCCTACCATGTCCCAGGCTGGGAATATGATGGAGAGAAATATACCCACACCTCTGCCCACTTGTCTTATAGTCCAATGTGGTATACACACGTTTATTCTAATAACCTCATATTAAATCAGCTGTATGATGAAAAGGTATCATGTGCTATGTATGATTAACAATCTAGCTGGAGAAGAGATTTAGAGCTCAGGGGTGAATATGGGTAGATGTATTAAGCATGCTTTTTGGTGGTTTTTTTGTTTTTTTGTTTTTAATTTCAATGTTTTGACAACTTGGGGCCTTGCTGATACTGGAAAGGATTGCCCCTCCCAGGGTAACCTAATTCCTAGAATTAGCAAAGAATTCAGCCTAAAGCATGCCTTTCATGTGCAAACCAACCAATCTGAAGCTCACCCCCCAGCTACCTACTTCCTGGGGCTCTCACCTGCCAGGCCACTGTCCCTCTGCTCTAATCACTCTAAGGCCAGGTCCCAGATGACTAGGGACAACCCCTAGCCCCAGAGGATGTGGAAGCTATTCAAACTAGCCAATCCTAAATCTCCTTAACCTGCTTACCCTAGCTTGCTCTTTCCTTCCCAGGGAAACCACAATAAAGGCTCTTGTCTACCTTTTCCCCTTGTTCCCTCTGCCTCCTGGCTGACACTGGTGCTTCCCCATGTAGCCCTGCGTGGTGTGCCATGCCTCTTGTTTCTAGGGAGCTGTGAGGATCAAAACTTCTTTCTTCAGGACAGTCATGTCTCTGTCTGTCTGTCTTGCCAAAGCTGAATAAAACAAATCAGCCAGTACACTTTAAAGCAGGAGTCTGTCAGGTGGGCATGTGCAAAGTGGGGAGATATTGTAGGATGGAAGAGGGCTAGAAGCCTTTGACTGAATGTTGGTGGTTGGCTCGGTCCATTCTACCAAACTTCTATACCCAGGAACCACAGGAGATGCTCACCTGGCTGGGAATATGGAGAGAACAGCAGTGGCTGGCCTCCTGGAACTCACTGTGTAATACTCTGTGATAAATGATGTGGTCAGGAAGTACCAGGGGTTAACATAACAAGGAGAGGGGAACTTGATCCAGACTTAGAAGAAGAAAGAGGATCCAAGAACGTCTCCCAGGCAAAATGGCATTCGAGTTGAGTTCCAAAGTTATCCAGGAGAAGCAGGAAAAGGTAAGGATGGGTGTGTACCAGGATGAGGGCTGGAAGCATGACAGGTTTAGGGAAGCACTGGGCAAAGTGCACAAAAGGAATGATGTGGATGAAGCTGGAGAGGACACAGTGCCTGGAAAGTCACATATGTGAGTTTAGAAATCATCCTGGGGAAAACCTAGAGCCACTGCAGTCTTAAGCAAGGAGCAACAGGTCAGATTTTTGTTTTACAGACACTCGCTGTGGGAAGAACAGATTGGAGGAGGACACGACCAGAGGCAAGAAGACCAGGAAAGAAGCAGGTGGGATGACTGAGGGAGAGCTCATGAGGCCTGAAATGGTAGCAGGAGGAATGGGATGGAGGAAGCAGATCCAAGAGAGAGGCACGGAAGGAGGGCTACGGTCAGGGATGACGTTGGGTTATAATCTGCATCACTGGGTAGGTGGTATTACCATTCATGGAGGAATGATCCACAGAAGAGAGGAAGCCAGTTGCAGGTTCAGGGAACGGCAAGTACCAAATTCAGTTTCAGAGTCTTTTAGGACATCCAAGAAGAGGTACCAGTGGAATGCTAGAGGCAGGGTCCAGAGCTTATGAGAGACAGCAAGTGAGCGACCTCCTCTGGGCAGAGCTGTAAACTCTCTCCATCACTATCATGCGGTCCACAGGTCTCAGGTCCTAGCTCACGTCAGTCATGACTTCTGCCCCTCCCTGCCTGAGCCTTGCTGTGCTTCTTACTGCCTTCTCTCTATAATTTCTGTTCCTAATCCTGAAGAAGTCAGTCATGAGGAGGAGAGGGAGACGGGGAAGAGGAAGGAAGGGGGAGGGGAGGGGGAGGGGGAAGGGGAGGGGGAGGGGGAGAGGAAGGAGGCTGAGACTTGTCTGTGTTAATCTGAATTTTGGCAAAACACTTGTAAAGGAAACAATGACTTCTATGCTCATTTTCAGATGAGGAAATTGAGGTCTGACTTAGGATCACCTGTGAGATTATCTCTATATCTCTATCTCTATATCTATACCTATACCTATTTTGAAGTAGGAGAGCCAGTTGGTGACAGTTCTAGTCCAAGTCCAAAAGCAAGAGAAGACCAATGTCCCAGCTCCGAAGACTGTCAGGCAGAGCGCAGATTCTCTCTTGCTCAGTCTTCTGTTCTATTCCCACCTTCAACGGGTTGGATGAGGCTCACCCACCTTGGGGAAGGCGATCTTCCTTCCCTCCTGAGTCTACCAATTCAAAGGTTAACCTCAGCCAGACACACCCTCACAGACACACCCAGAATAATGTTTAATTAAATATCTGGGCACCCCAGCACCCGATCAAGTGACACATAAAATGAACCTTTCCAGAGGTGAACTACGGCCCCAGGCCAAATCCAATGCCCATCTGTTTTTGTAATAAAGTTTTACTGTAACACCATGCATGCACATGGAGTATTTTCTACGGCTATTTTTTGCACTACAATGGCAGAGTTTATTAGAGACTATATGGCCTGAAGAGCCTGAAATATTTACCATTGGGCCCTTTAGCAGGAAAACGGTTGCTGACGCTTGCCTAGAAAGTTGCCTCAGTTCTCTCTTCTAATGACTGGAATTTCTGAATCTGGGAAAACCAACTGTCATTGTCCCAGGTTACTGTATGTTACATGGCAGCCCCCTTCCCCATCCTTAATTCAAAGCCAGCATTGGCTGAAACAGTACTAGTGACACCCTCCAGGCTGGAGCACCTACTGTGTGCCAGACATTTTAAGGGCAGCCTCAGTCTCCTCCACCACACTCTTACACAGTAGATATTTTCCTCATCATTTTGCAGATGAAGAAATAGAAGCTTGAAAATGTGAGGTACTCACTCTAGGTTAAACAGCTAGTAAGTGGTGAGGCCCATTCCACACTTCTCTCTAAAAGCCCTGCTCTTTCCACTACCACCTGGGAACCTCCAAGAAAGATGCCTGGTGGGGCTTCCCTGGTGGCACAGTGGTTGAGAGTCCGCCTGCCGAGGCAGGGGACACGGGTTTGTGCCCCGGTCCGGTTAGATCCCACATGCCGCGGAGTGGCTGGCCACTGAGTGAGCCATGGCCACTGAGCCTGCGTGTCCGGAGCCTGTGCTCCGCAATGGGAGAAGCCACAACAGTGAGAGGCCCGCGTATCGCAAGAAGAAGGAAAAAAAAGATGCCTGGTGGAGGGCTCCAGGCTGGGGGCAGCAATCTGTGTTAGACATCGCAGGGCACCCACCTTGGTGCCTGGAGTGCTTGGGGTTCCACTTCCTCTCCACAGAGGAGTTTAAATCAGACTGTCATCAGCTTAACAACTAACTACTGCTTTAATTCAAAAAATAAACAATACCCTTCCCCTTTAGGCCAAGTATCATAGGACTGAAGATTTGAATTCCAAAGAAGCCAGCAACTTGTTATGCTGTTAACAGGGTAGTATTTGGGGATGGGATTCTCAAACATGTTCAAGGGCAGCTTCAGACAATTTGAATGTGATTCTATGGGGGAAACTATTGACATGTATGCACTGCTATATTTAAAATACTTAACCAACAAGGGCTTACTGTATAACACAGGGAATGCTGCTCACTATTCTGTAATAACCTAAGTGGGAAAAGAATTTGAAAAAGAATAGAGACATGTATATGTATAACTGAATCACTTGGCTGTACACCTGAAACTAAAAACACACTGTTAATCAGCTATGCTCCAATATAAAATAAAAATTACAAAAAAAACCCAATAAAGCGAAGTGCAACTAAACAGGTAAAAAATAAATAAATAAAAACAAAGAGACTTTGGGTTGGAGAATATAATGATGGATGTGTAAAAGACCTTTTAGGTCCTAGGGCTCTGTTCGTATTATTTATTGTCTCAGTATTGAGAGGAAACCAGTTGGGCTATGTTTAAAGGATTAAGATACGGGGCTTCTCTGGTGGCGCAGTGGTTGAGAGTCCGCCTGCCGATGCAGGGGACGCTTGTTCGTGCCCCGGTCCAGGAGGATCCCACATGCCGCGGAGCGACTGGGCCTGTGAGCCATGGCCGCTGAGCCTGCGCGTCCGGAGCCTGTGCTCCGCAACGGGAGAGGCCACAGCTGTGAGAGGCCCGCGTACCGCAAAAAAAAAAAAAAAAAAAAAAGTATTAAGATATGGAATGTGATGAGAATTGAAAGGTGAAAGAGGGCACGGTGTGTTCAGAAAACTAAAAGGATTTCAGTCCCTTGGAACACAGCATGCAGGTGAGGAGTAGTGACAAGTGACTTGCATATACACAGGGCAAGAGAAACAAAGGCATTAAATGTCTGTGATGTAGCGGGGACGTCCAGGCAAATCATCTTAGTCATGGTCCAGCAAGTATGTAAGGAGAGAATTAGCCCTTATTTTAAAAATGACAATTCTGATAATATATTACAAAATTGTATTAGTGAAAGAAGAATAGTAATGATATATGCTAAGTGCTTAGTGTGTGCCAAACAACAGGCCAAATTATTTACAAATATCTTCTCATTCAATTGTCCCAAGGCACTAGGACGGGAGTCAGCAAACTGTAGCCCATGGGACAAATCCTACCTGTGAGCTAAGGATGGTTTTTACATTATTAAGTAGTTTAAAAAAAAAAGAAGGAGATTTTGTGACATGTGAACATTATATGAAATTCAAATTTCAGTGTCAATAAATAAAACTTATTGGAACACAGCCATGTTCATTCATTTCCATGCTGTTTACAACTGCTTCAGCACCACAATGGCAGAGCTGAATTGTTGCAACAGAGACAGTGTGGCCCACAAAAGCCAAAGATGTTTACTATCTCTGGTCCTTTAGAGAAAGAGTTTGCTGACTCTGGCTCTAGGACATGGGGAGGCATTCTTCCTAGACCCATTTTCCTGGTGGTACAGAGCTTTGGAGAATCCCCTCTCTGGCCAGCTTTGCACAGCCAGGACACAGTAGAGCCGTGGCTGAAAACCAGTCCTCTGATCCAGACACTGCATGTCTAAATAAGACCCCACACTGCCACCCACCAACCTCTCCTTCCCAAATATGGGTTTACAGGAAGCCCCAAAACTCTACTGGAGATTCAGAGACCAGTCAAGAGATAAACTGACACTCCTGGAGCAACAAAGGCAGAATACACAAATAGACTACTCACAAATGATCGATAATGGTTTGAAGAAAAAGGTACATGAGCCACTTGTAATTAAGTAAGTGCCATTAAAAACAGATATAATATTTAAAATTATGAAGCTGGGATACAGGAAAAATTTGTAAAATTCACTGCTGTTGAGGGTATAGTTTTCCAGATACTCGCATACACATTTGATGGAAATATAAACTGGGACAAAGTTTCTAGAAATTAAACTGGCAGCATTATTCAACTTCTCTCCTTCCCTGATACAACTGGAGGAGTTTCCTTTATTTAGTTCCTTTTATTTAGTAATTCCACCTCTAAAAATCCATCTTAGATAAATCGTATGAGACCACTGCTTACATGCATCATGGTACACTGTTCATAAAACTGGTAGGGGGGTAGGAGTCCACCAGTAGGTAAATAATTTACTGGCATAGCACACTATTTAGCCATACTAGCCATTTTTTTAAAATCATGTCTTTGAAGACTATTTTATGTATGAACTTTATTCTGAGTGAGAACAGAAGCCACAGAGAGATTTGACAGAAAAAGGACCTGCTTGGACTTAACATTTAATCATCTCTCTGCCACATAAGGAATAAATCAGAGGAGGGGTGAGATGACTGATTAGAAGGCTACTGCAATACTCTAGGCGAGAAACGATGCTGGCTTAGGCCAGTGTGGTTATGGTAGAAAGAAGAAGTCATCAGGATATTTTTCAAAAATAGACATGACAGGATTTGCTGACACATTACTTCATGTAACTGGTGAGAGCAGAAGTCAAGGATGATTCCAGGGCTCTTGACCTGAGCAACAGGATGAATGGAGTGGCTATTTATTAAGATGGAAAGGCCAGCATTGGAGGAGGTTTGGGAAGAGACAAATAAATAAGAGTTTGGTTTGGATACACTAAGTCCAAAATAATTATTATAGCAATTTCATGTGATCCTATAATTTTGAATGTCTCAATGATCTACTACAAGTTATTGAAGGTCCAGAAGTATGCCATTTTTAAATGACATTTGTCTAACTGTAATTATTTTGTAAAAATTATAAAATAACACATTCATTAGAGAAAATGTGGAAAATAATATATATATAGAAAGAAAATTAAAATCGCTTATAATGCCCCCCTCACAGATAACTACTGTTTTCTCTTGTCTCTAGACCACAGATTTCATGCTATGTTCTTGAAGCATGGTCCTCGGTCACTCAAAGACCCCAAAGGGGAGTTTCTTTGCTACTCTGAGCTCTAAGGATCTAGCAACTTCCTTTGCTGCCTTCTCAATCAGGACACATTTTCTATTCCCCAAACCAGATGAAAGGACCTCTCTGGAGGAACTTGCATCACTCAGTTTCTGAGCTTCAAATGCAACATAATGTTCATGTTATAACAGTGGCCTTCCCAGAATGCAGTGTTGCCAAGTGGCTAAGTAGCTTAGTGCATCCATGTCCCATAATGCTATCTGAGACATCACAAGGGGGTGTTAAAAATAGCTCCAGCGGCAAGCAGCCCTGGAGACCACGCAGGGCCCTCTGATGTCTCACAAAATCTAGTGTCAGACAAAATAGTAACAACTAGCGGCTTGATGACTGCCAGAAACGTATTTAGATAAATACAGCTCAGAGAGATTTAAAGGTGAGTTCTCGAAAAGAGAGGCTGACAGATTATGGAGAAATACGGAGAATATATAAAATTTAAACTCCTTCGGTCATGTCACAAGTATATACAAGAGCTTTGTCTCAGATCAGAAATGAGCAAGAAGCTGAGGTAAGTCTGACCTGGCCCCTGTCCTTATGAGCAAGCTGCCTTGTACCTCTAATCCTCAGGCAGATGGAAAGTCTCTTCCTTTTCTCTGATAGTTTGTTTGCAGAGCAGGAAGGGCCATTTCTTAAGCTCTCAGACATTGGCACTACAGCAGAGGCACTTGAGCTACAGCTCTTAGACATTGGTACTACAACAGAGGCACTTGAGCTACAAAGTCAAATAGCCTGAGGGTGTGCTCTGCCAATTATTGGCAAGTCATTAACCTTTCAAGTCTCAGTTTTCTTACCTGTAAAATGGGCATAATAAAAACCTACAACACTGTTGAGTTCTTTAAAAGTATCCATAAATGGTAGCAATTTGTGTGTGTGTGTGTGTGTGTGTGTGTGTGTGTGTGTGTCTGGTTGTCAAAGTATTCAAGGTCAGCAAAATCATCCCAATTTCAGATGAGGAAATAAAAATGCAAAAAGTTCAATGACAAGCCTAAGGTCAAAGAACTAGGCACTAGGTTCAGACTCAGCATTAGTCCCGAGTTCTTGGGATTATTTTCCAGAAGCCAAGCAGGACTCAAGACTGGGAGGAAGAAAATGGTACTCTTCTTATGGGCAGTTTTGGAGAAGGGTCTTGCAGAAGAAACAGTTGGTTTTCTTGCACTGGATTTTCTTCTGTTGGACTCTCATGACCAAGAAAGATAATCTCTTTTCTTAACTTTAACAGGTGGCTTCAGAGCCTCCAGTCTTGTCCCCTCCTTTCTAGGGCAGCCATCTATGCCTATGACATTCCTCAGCTTAAAAATCCTTCTGGCTTCCCACTTCATAGGAGATGGACTCCAAACTCTCCTGTCACAATCTGGCACTAACCTGACTTTTTTATTTTTTTTTTTGCGGTACGCGGGCCTCCCACTGCTGTGGCCTCTCCCGTTGCGGAGCACAGGCTCCGGACACGCAGGCTCAGCGGCCATGGCTCAAGGGCCCAGCCACTCCACGGCATGTGGGATCTTCCCAGACCGGGGCACGGACCCGTGTCCCCTGCATCGGCAGGCGGACTCTCAACCACTGCGCCACCAGGGGAGCCCCCAAGGACCATTTCTTATACTGAGTAGCCCACCCAAAAGTTTACCCTAGGACAGAGCTTGGAAAACTTTTTCTGTGAAGGATCAGAGAGTAAATATTTTCAGCTTTATCACCCACATCATCGCTGTCACCACTACTTAGCTCTGCCATTGTAGCTCAAATGCAGCCAAAGACAATACATGAACCAATGGGCATGGGTGTACCCTAAGAAAATTTTACTTATAATACTGAAGTTGGCATGCCATGTGATTTTCACGTATCACAAAACAGAATTCTTATTTTGATTTTTTCCCAACCATTTAGAAATGTAAAAAGCATTATTAGCCCATGGGCAATACTAAATCAGGCAGCAGCCCAGACTTGACTTCTGGGCTCTAGTTTGCCAATCGCTGGCCTAGGATCTAGAAAACTATCTGGACAAAGTGGTACTTAGGAGCTCTGGTTTCCCTCCCCACATACAACAGTGCAAAAAGATATACTGCATTGCTTTTTTATAAAGTGGCAAATGCACTGCTTTTTTATAAAGTGGCAAATGGTTAGAGAATTGGAGTATAATTTGGGGCTGGCCCACTTCAAGTTCAAGGGCTAACCTGAAGTTTAGCCTGCAACCTGAAGACTAGAATGGAAAGTAGAACCCATATAGTAAGAGTCCACATAGCCTCACTAAGCAGGTTGAACTTTTTTTAAGTTGCCAATAGGTGCGTAGTACCATGTGACAGTTCCTGGGATTAGTGGGCTAGTGTTCTATTGCTGTGTATCTCCATCATGACACAGTTAGGAGTATATTATTATCCCTACTTCATAGGTAAGGAAACCAAAACTCAGAAGGGTTAAGTGACCGGCCCAATATCCCCCAGCACGCAGAAGGTATTCACATGCAGAGCTGCCTGATGCCAGTTTCTAAGCACTGCGGATCCTACACAGGATGAGCAGAGAGGTGAAACACACACAGTCAGCTTCCCCCAGAAAGACTGGCAGTGGCTCCAAGCTGGTCTGCTGCATATTCGTTGCTTCAGGCCTGATCTAGGAACATCCACCACTGACATCAGTCTCTAATCTAAATCCCCTCTCAGCTTCCAGAGCTACCCAGAACCAAGTGATGCTGGAAGGCCTATGTCTTAGCAGCAGGCGGGCGTCAACCTTACAGAGGGAGGGATTAATTAGAAGACTCAGTGGGATGCCCCTTGCATAGAATCCATGCTTCCTACAAAAACGACTTGTGCTTGGAGTCTACTTGCTGCTCAGGACAAGGAGTGCCCCGTAGGGTAGGGGCAAAGGAGTTAATCCACAGGCAGTGTTTTCAGTAATAATGGCAGGAGTGATCAAAGCTGGCATTGTGGAAGACCTTCCCTCATGCTGGGCTTGGGTCAAGAGGCATCACATATATTATTTTACTTAATCCTCAAGACAACTCTAGGAGGTGGGTTTTACTGCACTTATTTGTAGATGAAGGAACTGAAGAAGCTCAGCTGATCAATGCATCACGCTGAGCAAGAATGTTGACTCCAAAGTCCATGCTCACTTGCCTGCTGGGCTCAGGAATGCAGTTCCAAGGTGTCAATCTGGACCTTTATCCTCCTTTGGCTTGCAGTGGTTCGACAGCCATTGACCCAGATATGTTTGAAATGACCCAACAGAACTGCTTTAAAATTAAATATTTCAAGGAGGAAGGGCAAGATAAGGGTATAGGATTAAGAAATACAAACTACTATGTGTAAAACAGATAAGCAACAGGGATATATTGTACAGAACAGGGAAATACAGCCATTATTTTGTAATAACTTTAAGTGGAGTATAATCTATAAAAATATTGAATCACTATGCTGTACAACTGAAACTAATGGAGCATTGTAAATCAACTGTAGTTCAATATAATTTAAAAAACTATTTACAAAAAAGAAACTATTTACAGTAAATAAAATAAAATAAAAACCAAGGGAATTTCCTGGTGGTCCAGTGGTTAGGACTCTGTGCGTTCACTGCTGAGGGCCTGGGTTCAATGCCTGGTTGGGTAGCTAAGATCCCACAAGCCACGTGGTGCAGCAAAATAAATAAATAAATAAAAAGTATTTACATAGGGGAAATTTTTTTTAAATAAACATTTCCGACAAAGAGTAGTCAAACCCATATAGCATCAAACAAGAAATTTTATAGTCATCATTTGTTTATTCATCTGGTCATCCATCCAGCCAGCCATTCATCTGTCCAAATATCTGTCCATCCATCCGATTAATCAATCATTCATTTAAACATATAATCAGTACTGCTCGGGTGTCCCCTATTAGTCAGGCCCTGAAGAGGGAAAGTAAAATGATGAATAAGACCTACTCTTAGCCCATTCACAGGGGTTAACATTTTAGAGGGGCCACATTCCTGAGTGTGTCCACTCAAGGCCAGGTGGTCCGATGGGTCATCTACCTGTGGGGGTCCAATGGGTCATCTACCTGGATATGAATGATTTGTGTTCCCTGATTACCTTCATCTCTTTTCCCTCCAGCCCACTGCCCTCACTGGTGCCAAAGCCATTATGCCCTAAAAGATCAGAATTTGGGTCAGTGAATAGATGTCACAAGTTGGTAAAACAAAGGTACTTCGTGATGCTGTAAAGAATTCTTAATCTGAATTGTCCTGCAAAGGGATATGCACTAGTTTCTCTGGGGTTATTCAAGGAGACTCTGATGACCACCCCCATGTACAAGATTCTCTCCTTGACCAAACTTGGGTCAAGTTCCTCTGAGCTCCATTTTGACAAGACCCAACCTTGGGCTCTATCCTTGGCTCTTTAAGCCCAGTTTTAGCAAGAATTCTGCAGGGTCAGTTTAGCAAAAATCTCCCACCCTTGATATCTGATTGGATTCCTCTTCCCCCACCCTCAACCTCTTATCACCCCACCTGTCTTCAGCAAGAATCCTGCTGAGTCAGTTTCACCAGAATGGCACTTACCCCTGATGTTTCCTCTAGTGATTTTCCATCCACTAACCTCCACCTCGATTCTTGGCTATAAATCCTTACTTGTCTTTTGTTGTATTGGGAATGGAGCCCAGTTCCATACTGAAGTCTCTCTTCCCCTAATGCAATGGCCCCTGAATAATATTTGCATTCACCACTTTAAGTACTGTTTGGCTCTGCTTTGTTTTGACACATAGATGGCATGGAAGGAAGGTCCACATGGAAAAGATTCATTTGTTCTCTCAGAAACAACTCACTAGATGATATCTGCTCTGAAAAGCAATGTATTCCAGTGGTTGCTGAGGCAGAGGGAGTAACAGATACCATCTGGACATGGAAGGTCTTTGGGCTGATGGTCAACTCAATACTCTCATCCTCAGATTCCTGCTTTTATTAACTGGCAAGGTACTTTCTTTGCTTCAGTTTCTTCAATGGGAAAATAGGCCTAATAACAGCATCACTGCAGAGAGGCGTGAGGATCAAGTCAGATGATGATTACCTAGCACAGTGGCTGACACACTGCAATGCTCAAAAGATACCAGCAATGATAACCATTGCTACTAATGGTAACTAGTCATGTAACTGGCAGTAGTCATTATTAATATTAGGTGTGAGAAAAGTGCCTAGGTGATGGAGGTGTATAGCATTTGAGTCAGAGAACATTTATGCAGTGCATGGAATTTTACACAATCCCTAAACTCAAGAATCAATACAAGTAATTAGAACAAGGGGGTACAGAGTGATCAATGCTATGAGAAGGCAGCAGCAGCAGAAATTACTTCCAGCTTGGGGGATAACAGGTCTCCAAAGAATGAGGTGATGTATGTGATCATGGCAGGACTAGAATTTATCCATGAAGAGGGGTCTGGAGGGCATTTCAAGAGGAGAGCACAGGACACACGCAGAGAACCACAGACACACCATGTTTCAAAGCTAACACTGGCCACCACTCTTTATCCACAAGCCTAAAATCCAAAATGCTCTGAAAACCAAAATATGTTTATAACTAATTATTGTGACAAAACCTGAGCTGATCTGATACAAAAGTGTTCACCTTTTTTTTTTCCATTTTGTGTGAATGATCATGTTTCATGGCAGAATATTCAAGATTCTGGTTACAAGTTTTTGCTCCAGAACCCATTGGGGATGTAATGTATTTACTATATTGTTTGTGTATCGCATTGCCTTTCTAAAACAGAAATAATTCTAAATTTCAAAACAAGTCTGGTTTTCAGTAAAAAGATATGAACCTATACTAACAATCCCTAATATTTATGGAGCACTTCTTATATTCAAGCACTTCTCTAAACGCTTAACTAAGTTAATCCTCCTAATGTAGGTAATTACTGCGATTTTCTTGTTTTGCATGGATGAGAAAACTGATGCACATGGTGGTTACTAACCTGCCTGGACTCACACAGCTAAGAAGTCTCAAAACCAGGATCAAAGCCACAAAGCCTTGCCTCAAAACCTTTCTTTATTCTTAAATACCACACTCAACCACATCTACACGCTATAATTAAGAGTAAGCGTGGTTGACTGTATTATTTATTCACAATACTTTCCTTCCTCGTTCTCCTCTCTCCATGCCTTCCACTTTACAGAAGGATTCTACTTCCCAATGCATTGAGGTTGGACTGCTTTAGCCAATGAAATGTTAGTAGAGGTGGCATAAGTAAAGGCTTTAAATGTACATTTGTGGTTTGGCTTGGCCTCTCATACTTTCATGATTTATTATGGAAAAAGCATGTTCCAGGTAGCTGAATGCATCTCAGAATAAGGGACAAGTACACTAGACCTCTACCCAACCCAGAGCCTGAGGCAGAGCTACTACCTCTGCCAACTCAGAGACTCATGGAGAAAAAGCAAAATGCTTGTTGCTGGAAGCCACTGAGATTTGGGGACTGTTTGTTATCCAGCATTATCATAGCAATAGCAGACTCATTTCAACTGCTCAGCATTTCCTGAGATGAGGATTTAAAGCCAATGAGGATTCATCCATAATGGGAAGAATCCTAAGAGTAATGTTAAAGATTTTGGATCCCATCCCAAAAGCAACGGAGAAGCATAAAATGCTTCTAGGCAGAGGCATAAAATGATATGACTTCTATTATCTACATTGCAACAGAGTCATCTGTTACACAAAATAAGTCACTACCTCCATCCCCCATCACCACACATACACTTACCTAATACCTGTCAACAGCTTTCCATTGGTCTTAGGATAAAACCCCAAATCCTTAATCTCTGGCCCCTGCTCAGCTCCCAAACCACATCTTGCCCCATGCTTCCCCTCACACTGTGCTCTAACTCCTCTATCCTTTTTTCAGTTCTTTGAATGTGATCACCCCTTTTCACCACAGGATCTTTGCATACACTTTTCGTGCTGCTAGAAAAACTCTTTCTCTAATTTTTTGCCTACTTTCTCTCAGTTTAATTGTTGGTTCCTTTTAGAAGCCTTTCCTGAGCTCTTTGGTAAGTCAATTTCCCGTTATAGGTGCTCTTAGCACCATGCGTTTCTCTTTTATTTCACTTATTATAGTTGTAGTTTCACATTTGTTCATAAACTTTGATTAGTGTCCCTCTCTGCCACTAAATTGTCGACTTCCTCAGAGCAGTTACAGGGTCTTTTTCTCCCCCTTATCTTTGTATACCCAGCCTTAGCACAGTTCCTGATACGTGGCTGATGCTCAATAAAATTTGCTGAATGAAAGAATGCTGTTGGATGATAGCTCAGACAGCAGTGAGGGCAATGGATTATTTTGGTTGCCTAAAGCACACAAGAACAGAACTAATCCTTCTTTCTTGCATCAGCCCTTTCAAATCTCGCTTGCTTCCTTTGAGAGTTGGCCAAGACAGACCTGTCACAAAGCAAGAGTGTGGTGGAAATGCATTATCAATCTGTTAGGACCAATGGGGAAATAGGACCTCAATGCAGTGCAGTATGGTTCATCTATGTGGCAGGTGTTCATCCTGTATCCCCCAACATCGCACTGTAATTTTACAATCCAAAAGACTCCCATAATTGGAGGAGGATGAAACATCTGGATGCTGCAAACTCTCTCGACAGGTTGTCTATACCATCACCTTCAAAATCAATGCACAAGAAATGAGAGTTTCTGGAGGAGCAGCATAGTGGCTGGCATTGGAACATGCTGTTTAAGTCCCTTCTTGGTATTAAGCAAAGACTACCTGGATTTCATTTGGGAGTGATGTGGAATATGGGATCTGGCAGTCAAAGAGGCCATGGGTAGGACGGAATGATGACTTCATTCCGAATGTGTTTGTGCTTAGGGAAAAGGACATCCCTGTTATCACATAGTATCTGTGAAATAAATAAATGAATTCGGTAAATAATTAACCAATACCCTAGGATCATTCTGATCATAAGATGGAAGTCTGTATCTGAATAAAGGTCAAATGAGGGGTAGTTAAGCGTGAGCATGGAGAAGCTGGAGTTGAACACAAGCAGTAGGCAAGTAGAGTGCTGGGAACTATGATCTAAACTCGCTAAATCAAGTGCAATGGCAACAAAATAAAGTGCAAGGGCACCAAAGAGAGAATAAATTTGAGGGAGCATAAAAATCAAATTGGTGATCTCAAACGTTGGTGAGGACACGGTGGGAGTAGAAATTGCCTTGATTGCTTTGGAAGGCATTTGGGCATTATATTTTAAAACTTGAGGTGCATATATACTTGCTGTACAATTCTTCTCAGTATATTCCTAGAGAAACACTCGTCCAAGTGCAAAGGAAGGCAGATGATGGGAAGTTCCCTGCAACATGTTCATCACAGTAAAAACTGAGAACCACCCAGCTGTCCAGTATTAGAGGGCTGATCAGACAAATTAATCTACGTAGTCATCTATGGCAGGGGTCCCCAACCTCTAGGCCACACAGCAGGAGGCGAATGGAAGGCCAGTGAACAAAGCTTCATCTGCCGCTCCCCAACGCTCCCTATCTCTCGCATTACTGCCTGAACCATCTCCCTCCGACCCCCGGCCGTGGGAAAATTGTCTTCCATGAAACCAGTCCCTGGTTCCCAAAAGGTTGGGGACCACTGATCTATGGGATACTATGCAACAAGAAACATGTTAATACAAGTAAACATTTCCAAAAGATATTGTAAGAAAGTTGTCAAATGATGGAACTAGCATGTTATAATTGTCTTAAATATACATATCTAAAGTAGCAATACTGTATATGGCACACTTTTTGCTGACATATATATGTGTGTAATCATGTAGCGGGTGGCCCAATAGATGACACCCCAGATGGTTAAGAGCAGTCACCTTTAGAAATGGGGTAGGGACTGGAATTGGGTGTGGGGAGTCGTGGAGATTTGGGCACTGTCTATAATATTCTATTCATTTCACAAGGAATAATAGAGGTAGCCTTAACTAGTGAAATTAAAATTTTAAAAAAGAAAAACAAGTTGTTCAAAAGCATGAACGTGTAACAAAGAAACCAAGGAACTGCACTTGAAATTGCAGCCAAGAGAAAGGGAAAGTTGCTCAGAGTGAGATGGAGGTTTCTAGATGTCTCGATGTGGTTCTGAGGGCTTTTATTGATGGCTGGTCTCTCTGTGGACATTCTCAGCCCTATGCCACCTCTGGGTATCATGGAACTTCTGACAAATGTGGAAGAGGAGGCTATTTCATTATGGATCAGCAACTTGGAGGTGGAGGGGTGCGGAGAAAAGAAGTAAAGAAGCAGGGAAATCACCACATCTCTTAGATAAAGAAAGGTTCCCCGGGCACCACTGCTGACAGTACTGGGCTTATTTACAGTTTTTACAAATCATCTGAAAGGGATTTATAGTTAAATATCTAAATGTACAAAGTACATTGAAGCTCTGGTGTAGGAAAATGCCAAGCAGATAAGGATAAACAAACCACAGAGCAGAAATGACCACACGTCCAACCCAGTCTAATAATTCTTCCATCTCTCCAAGTTGTTGTTGAGGATTAAATGAGATCGCCCTGGGAAAATTGTAAAATGGTACACAAACGTTGCTTATGACTATGATTATATCATAGCTGGTTTTACATCAGAATTTGATAACAGAGCTCAAAACAGAATCCATAATGTAGTTTGGGAGTCTATCCAGCCATCTACCCTGACTGGGGAGCATTTTATAAGAATGATTCCGCTTTTCTAAGGAATCAGCCTCACTTTTTTGCTTGTTGTGGCTCTTTTTTAAATGGAAATAATCCATCCAAATTTAAAAGCTGGGGAAGTAGAACAGGAAAAAAAAGTTACTCATAGTCTCAATAGCCCCCAAGCGTCCCCAGTATCTGCTATATGAGTGACAGAATAAATGAAACAATAAATCCATTTTTATCATTTTGCTGCCTTCCCTTTCAGTCTTTTCTCATTAGCATGTTTTACATGGTGGTAAGAGAAGCATAGCTCTACATTTTTATAGCCTGCACTTTCCACTGGCATCATAAATAGTTCCTCACGGTCCTCCATAGCCTTCAGAACTGTGCAGTATTTCCTGGATTTGAGGTATATAATGTATTTAATCCATCCTTCATATTGGAACAGTCATCATATCCTCTACAAACCTTCTCAGGGGGTATCTTTGTATAAAGTTTTCCATTCGTTGGCCTGCACCTAATGCTTAAGAATTTCCCAGTGCTAGGGAATTATATCCAATATCTTGTAATAACCTATAATTAAAAATAATCTGAATATATATATATGTATCAACGGAATCACTTTTCTGTACACTTGAAATTAACACAATTTTGTAAATCAACTGTACTTCAATTTAAGAAAAAGAATATTCCAGTACTTAGAATATGGTTGACGGCCGGTGGTTGGCAGGGGCTCCATTTTACAGACCTTATCATTAGTGTTCTGGTTCTGCTATTGTTATCATTTTGTGTTAATGAAGTGGATTGCCTTCTCAACTGCTTCGTTTATTTACTTAATGTTTAAGCTAAAGAAAGAAAACACTCTCCAGGAACTACAGAGTTGATGTTAAAAAGGAGACAGGGCAGAGGACACACATTATGGTACACTGCAATATAAAATAGTCTCCACAGAAATAATTCTCTGGACAGACAGATGATTTCAAAGAACAAGTCAGCCTGGACTGATGAAAAGCTCTCTCCGTACTCTCTGAGAAAGGATATGCAATAGCAGATGATCCTACTCCCTGAGGCCATCAAGAGGCAGCAAATACTACAGTAAGACGTGACTGTAATCCTGTGAAACTAACTGCCCAAAAAACATACAGAGTGTGTTCATTTGTTCTTGACTTCCTTCTTCCAAGAATTCTGCTATTGGCCAGATTTTTCAAGACCCACTTTACATTGTTCACGTTGTGATGGATACCCTATCAGGTCCTGTTTCTTCTCCCCCAGTCCCCAGGTTTGTGGCTCCAGGGCCCATAATGCTACTGAGCTTGAATCCATCAACTGGAACAGCTCCCACTACCTGAGACTTGCTGCCAAATAATTATCGGACCAAGTGACACAGGGGGATTCTATTCATCCCCTGAATTCTTTCGAATGGGCTAATTTTGACCTATAGACCAAGCTACCATTCATTTGCCGATTCATTCAGTAAATATTGACTTCACACCTATCACGTGTCATGCATAGGTATAGCTCTGAAGATAAAAGACAGAACAAAGATCCTGCCCTCATGGAATTCCATTCTAGTGCTGGGAGATGCATAATAAAGAAGGGAATCAATAAACAATTCAAGTACCTATGGAAGTGCTATGAAGGACACAAAATAGGGTATTGGATTGAAAGTAACTGAGGGTGGAGGGAGACTACTTTTGTCTAGATGGTTAACGGAAGGGCTCTCTGAGAAGTTAATATCAGAGATAAAACCTACATGAGAAAGAGCCAGCCAAGCGAAAATCTAAATCTAAAGTGTACTAGGCAGAAGAACGGCCCCAGAGCAGAAATGAAGTAGATGTGTTCAAAGAACAGCAAGGAAGCGATTGGTTGGTTTTTCTGGTTGAAGTTTAAAGGGCAAGGGGGAGAGTAGTAGGAGACGAGGATGGTGAGGAGGTCAGAAAGCAAATGACTTGGGTAGTAAAGGACTTGGTAAGGAGTGTAGTATTCATTAAAATGAAAAGCTTCTGCCTTGATGAGCACTGTGGTCCATCTGGTCAACCTACTTCACACTCCACTCTCCCAACAGAGCCCCTCTTCCTATTATTTATAGAGAGTTCTTATAAGTCTTCTTCCATAGGAGATTGCCTCTGCTCTCTATGCTTCTGATCAAGACTTGCAGACTTGCCTAAAAAGGAGTTGGCACATCTGGACCTAACTCCAACCTTCTGGTTCATCCTGTAAATCTCTGCTCATACCAGGCCTTCTGAACCATGTCTCATTCTGCTTTGCCTTTTGGACTTGACACCTCGGCCAGTTTGAAATCAAGTAAGCACACCCTAAGCCCACATCCTATCCCTACTAAATGGTGTTCCACTTGGTCCTGTGCCGTTCCTCCTCCCCGATGGCCCTGGGGCTGATCCTAGCATGCCTTGTCCTGACCATGCTCTTGTTAAAGCTTAACTGCACATCACAGTGCCCCCAAAACAGTACTGTTAAGCTTAATTATCAGACTAATTCATTCCATTTAGCTCCAAGTAACTCCTGGCTGTTTCAAAAAACCAAATCTGGAGATTTGTCACAATTGAGGACATCTAAAAATTATGTTCAGACTCTGATGGCAATTTTCAAAAAGCAGTTCCCAGAATAGCTGGGAAATTGCCATGTAATTGGAGTAAAGCTATGACCTCCTCAGGGGTCTGCTTGGAAGAAGGACCACATCCATGTGGATGCAGAAGAACCAATGAATTTGTTAATAATTGGTCTCATTACCTACCTACCACCCATGTGGTTGTGGTCATAACTCTTGTAGCACTTTGGGGTCTAGATTTGTATCTGGTAAATTAGGCACCAAACTGGGAGAGCCGGGGCAGCCAAGCTGAATAGTCCCATTAAATATCTGCATTTTGGGCAACTGCTCCTTTCATGGCATGGCCTCCAGACCTTTCATCATTCTGGCTGCCCTAGTTTCACCTGTAGTTTTCAATAAGCCTTTTTTAAAATGGTACTGAGGTTAGAATTCTCTCCTCCCAATGCAGTCTGAGCAGTGCAAAGAGGCATGTGTACGAAGCTTTTCTCCAGAGAAGGCAACCCATTCCCCACAGGGCCAGGGCCATGGCCAGCTCCCATATGTGACTGCTTTGATCAATATAGCATTTACCTTAAAAAAATATTGTTGTCAACATTAAAAAATTGAAAGGAAACCCATAAAATCAAGACTTAAAAACTTCCTTAACAATACAGCCAAGACCTATCCACACTGAGTCCACAAAGTTGCTTGTAACAAAACCAACAGCTAGGGCTTCCCTGGTGGCACAGTGGTTGAGAGTCCACCTGCCGATGCAGGGGACACGGGTTCGTGCCCCGGTCCGGGAAGATCCCACATGCCGCGGAGCAGCTGGGCCCATGAGCCATGGCTGCTGAGCCTGTGCGTCTGGAGCCTGTGCTCCGCAACGGGAGAGGCCACAACAGTGAGAGGCCCGCGTACCGCAAAACAAACAAACAAACAAAAAAAAACCAACAGCTAATGCACTGTAGCATCTGCTCCCTTTCAGTCGGGATATGAGCTCCCATTCACCACCATCCCCACCTGGCCCGACACAGTGTACGTGTCTCTGATTTCTGCATGTAGGTTTCATAAGCCAAACAATTCACAGTGGCAAACATATCTGATTTGGAGTCAGAAGGGTCCACTTGATGCATTCAGCCCCCGAAATCATCATTGATCACTTATTTGGTGTCAGATATCACACTAGACTCTGAGGATACAGTTATGAGCAAGAAGACACAGAAGTGGCCCTTGCAGAACTTCTGTCTTAGCAGGGGAAAAGGGCATAAACAACTAGCGACTTGCCTTACTTACTAATTGCAAAGGTGAGAAGGGTTTCCAAGGAAAAACAGCACCATTAAAACAAATACAAGAAAAGTCTGCTTTCTTCAGGGGATCAGGGAAGCCTTCTCTGATACAGTGACATTTAAGTTGAGGTTTCAAGGACAAGAAGAAGCAGACAGGAGATGTGAAAAAGAGAGTAAGGAGAGTTCCAGGATGAGGAAATACCCAGTGCACGGGTCTTGAGGCACGAAGGAGCTTGGCGCATCTTGGGAATTCAAAGAAGCTTTTCTTTTCTTCTTATTTTTAATACTGTAGATAAAACCTGGGGAGGATTTTATTACTGTTTCTTTCTTAAGAACAGGTACCAGCTCCCTATCACAACGACGATCTTTCCAATATGCTCCCTATTGTTGAGCAAGAGATAGGTGTGCGGGCTCCTGCCTGTGTTCTCACACACGAATGCATGAATCCCTGGCAGATGATGGGCAGTTTTATTTTTTTCCTAAAAAGACAATGAAATATATGTAACTCATAAGTCCCCAACCTCATCAGCCCGTGACTACAAAAATGAGATGATGCTCTTCTTCCACAGGCAAATTATTATGGCCTGAGGCCTTCCAACGGCCTCCCAGCTGTTTCTGAGAGTTTCCCTGGGCCTCCTGTATGTCCAGAATTATGTTTTTAGTTTCAGTTTGCTCCGAGCTTCTTGTCTTGCTGGGCCCATCTGTCCTCACCGATGGCTACTGCTGATGGAGTTCTTGGCTTTGGGGAGAGGATGCTCTTGCTTAGGTCCAAAGGGACAGTCCTGGTGAGTTTCAACACTTGCTAGGGCGATCTGAATGCAGAAGCATCTTTGAAGCTGGGAAACTTAGCACTGCTCCCAAACGTTGGCTGCCCCAGAAAACCCAGGTTGCAGTGATGCTTTCATCCTTCCTGTCCCCTCCTGCCTCCCTGTGGCCAGAAGGCCGCTCGTTCCCACCTGTGCACCCCTCGAGACTGCAGAGTTGGGATTCTTCACTAGATAATCTCGAGCTAACTGCTAAATCTCTCTGTGCCTAATTCTGTATTTACAAAACGGATACACTCACCAACTTCACTGTGTCCTTGGGAGGACAGGATAAGCAAATGAATGTAGAAGGATTCTGGACATCCTGAACAATATCCACAGAAGCCTTGTACAACAGATCCAAGCTCTGCCCAGTTAAAAACCGTAATTAGCATCTCAGTGCCGACCAGACAACATGGGACAGCGTAGGCCAGGGGATCCTCAAGACTCACCAAAATCTAGCCTCTATCCTCTCTCCAGCTGCATCACCCACTAGAACCTTCTGCAAACCCACTGACACACACCACTCAGATTTCATGAGCACATGATGCTTCCCTGTGCCTCCGTGTTTCATGAACGCTGTTCCTCTGCCTAGAAGATCCTCTCTCTCCACATGGGCCAATAAAATCACATAGGATTCCCATTATTTGAAACTGAGGAGATCATTCAACTCAAAGTCATATAAAAAAAGTAAAAGTGAATTGACAGGTTAGTGTAACTAAACAGTCCGTGTTTAACTAGGTCTCTGGTTCAAATGATAGCACGGGGCAGAATTTCTCTTTGTTTCTTATTTCTTTTTTCTTCATATTGACTCCATTTTTACCCCCTATAAACTCACCACCCAGCTGAAGTAGTTTCTAGATCTTTCTCTCTTCTTGGCAACCAACTAGACAAATGTTCATTCAGCTTTCCTACTAACCCAAAAAGTAGTCCCGGAAGGGTATATCCTTGTCCCTAATTGGTCCAACCTGGGTGGCCAGAAGGCAGAATATCCCGACTATGGATTCCACCTGAGATGCAGGAGCTGAGTTAACTTCATGCAAAGCACGAGGTCTGAGAGACCTCCATAATCTCAATGCCACATGCCAAATACTGGGGGTAAAAAGCACAAATATCTACTACTGCTATTCCAACAACCGTACTCTCTGTTTTTCACATGAAAAGCTCCTAATCTTCCTTCAAAACCCCATTTTGGGGCTTCCCTGGTGGCGCAGTGGTTGAGAGTCCGCCTGCTGATGCAGGGGACATGGGTTCGTGCTCCAGTCCAGGAAGATCCCACATGCCGTGGAGCAGCTGGGCCCGTGAGCCATGGCCACTGAGCCTGCGCATCCAGAGCCTGTGCTCCGCAACGGGAGAGGCCACAACAGTGAGAGGCCCGCGTATCGGAAAAAAACAACAACAACAACAACAAAAAAAACATTTTGTTAAAATTCCCCATTACAAGAAAAAAAATTGTAACTATGTATGGTGATGGATGTTAACTAGACCTACTGGAGCGATCTTTATGTAATGTATACAAATATCAAATCACTATGCTGTACACCTAAAACTAATATAGTCCTCCCTCTGTATTTGGGGCAGAGTGGTTCCAAGACCCCAACCCTCTAGGATACCAAAATCCGATTCTCAAGTCCCTTATATAAAATGGCATACTATTTGCATATAACCTGTGCACATTCTCCAATATATTTTAAATCATCTCCAGATTATTTGTAATACCTAAAACAACATAAATGCTATGTAAATAGTTGTAAATACAATGTAAATACTATGATAAAGGTGGCAGGGTGGCAAATTCAAGTATTACTTTTTGGAACGTTCTGGAATTTGTTTTTTCCTGAATATTTTGATCTGCAATTGGTTTAAGCCTCGGATATGGAACCGGCAGATACAGAAGGCTGACTGTATAATGTTATATGTCAATTATATCCCAATTAAAAAAAAAACTCATTTTGCCTCCTATGTGAAATTACGTAACACTAGAAAAGCAGGCACTGTATATTCTAGACTCCCATAATTCTCTGTAGAAATCTCTTCTGCAGAATTTATCCCACTGGACGGTAATGTATCTGAATCTGCTGCTGGGAGAGCATCAAAAGCAGCAACCCAGCCTTATTCATCTCTTTATTCCCTGCATGTAGCATGTTCCTGGCACAGAGAAAATACTTAGTAAGAGTTGATGAATGGGTGACTATTTGTATATTTTTGGCCTCAGTTTTTTATTATCTTTATCAAACTGCTGGCTATATTCATCTTGTGGTCAAACAAATCCTCCCAGATCTTAGTCTTTTCTCCTTTTACATGGACACATTCCAATTTGTTTTTTTTTCTCACCTGGTGAAAATGCAATTCATATTTTAGACCTAAACACCAGACTTGGCCTTAGCTCTTACTAAGTTTCAACTTAACTGGTATGTTTCTAGCTCTCCAACTTGATCAGAGAGTCTGAGTCCTGATTTCACCGTTCCTCCTAATAACTATTACACTGAACTTGGCATCATCTGCATATCTGATTACTAGACCTTCTAGGTTCTTGTCAAATCACTGATTAAAATGTTCACTAGGGGGCTTCCCTGGTGGCGCAGTGGTTGAGAATCTGCCTGCTAATGCAGGGGACACGGGTTCGAGCCCTGGTCTGGGAGGATCCCACATGCCGAGGAGCACCTGGGCCCGTGAGCCACAACTACTGAGCCTGCACGTCTGGAGCCTGTGCTCCACAAGAGAGGCCACGATAGTGAGAGGCCCGTGCACCACGATGAAGAGTGGCCCCCACTTGCCACAACTAGAGAAAGCCCTCGCACAGAAACGAAGACCCAACACAGCCAAAATAAATAATAAATTAATTTTTTTTTTAAATTGTTCACTAGGGCAGAAATGAACACAGAGGATCATTAGTGGACCCATGGATCATGAATGGAAGTCTTTCTCCAGGTGCAAAAAGAACTATCCATCACATTCTAAGGTTCGAACAGCTGGAAATCAACAAGATGGTGTCATCCTCAATGAAATACATCACCATCTCAATCAACAGGGGCATACAGATATGCTCCCTCAGTTATCCAGTAGAAGTCAAGAGATCCTGGTACCCCAATGTGCTCTGTTGGTCCCACAGATTTTTTTAAATTGACATTTTTTTAATGTGGGAGATTTCACATAAAGGTCTCAATTTCTGGCTTTTAAGAAAGCTCCCCAAACCCGGCACCATGGGGCCCATGTTACCTAACTGCAGATTTCCATGCATGTACCTCAGTCAAGGCTCCAGCAGGAGAGCAGATGGCCTCAGCCAGAACATTCCCAGTATCGAGGGGCTCGCTGTTCTGCAGGGTCAACTCTGTCTTTTCTAACAGAGCTGATCATTACTGTTCTTTCTCATGAGGAGGTAAAATTTCCCCCCTCAACCTCCCTTCTTCCTCCATTAGACTGGATCTTATCCTCTGGCGCCATGTTGGAAATCGTGACCACCTCTTCCACACACCAGTGCATCTATGTTTTGAGGGCTCTGCCCCCTATCTCCCCCTGGTTGAGTGAGTCTGTTCTTTTCCCATGTAAATAACCTCAGTTCCTTCCATCATTTTTATGGGTAATGGTTTCTAGACCCTACCTATCAGCCTGGTCACCTCCTCTTAACCCCGTGAATGTGTGGCAGTCTTCAGAGAGCAGAATGACCTAAAGAACCAAACAGGGAGCAGACACTTAGACACAAGTCAAAAAAGGTATTTACCTGAGAGGCAAGCACCTCTTGCCAGGAATTATCAAGGAGTCTCAAGGTTGGAAGGGACCTCAGCGATCACCTGGCCCTTTCTAATATCCATTTGAAGATGTTTCTCACGGGCACTGAGAAAACCAGGTGTGACTGACCCTCCTCGAGGTGATCAGAAGAAAAAGCAGATAGACTTGTACAACAAATGCCCTTGTGACAACTGCCAGAGAGTTCCTAGGGCAGGGTCAACCTTCACCATGGCATCTAAGGTTTCTTTTCTGCCCCAAGAAACAGGGGAAATAGGGATTTTTTTTTCAACTGTGCTAATCCTCACTTTAAATGCAACTGAAGGTAGAAAACCAATGCAAGACGCCTCTGTTGGGGATGATGCTTCACCTGGGAACCAATTATCACCAGGAAGAGTGTTAGAGAATTAGGGAAACTAACCTCTTCTAATCCGCTAACAGGAACGTCTCAGCAGCCAATCAATAACAGCTGCGGCGGAGGGGCACCTGAGGTCTCTCTCTTCATCTTCACATAAGCAATTAAAGCCAGTTTAATGAGACTGCCCAAGAGCTGGGTGTCTGAGAGCAGGAGGGGTAGACAGCAGCGCTGAGTGAGAGCGAGCTAGCGGGTGTGAATCACCCTGAACCTCTGTGGCAGAATGGAGAGGAGCTCTGGAAACAGGCCCCTGAATAAACAGAAAGGCTATGATTGCCTGCTGTAGTTGACAGCCGAGGGAAGGAGAACTCAAGAAAAAGATCCACGTTGTCTGAGATCTGCTCCCCCCGCCCCACCCCCATTCCCATCTTTGCAGAAAACTCAGCTCCGAAATCTCACTGTCCCTCTATGGAATGGTGGAAAGAGCTAGATTTAGAAACCAGATTGCACTGAGTTTAAAGGCCAGTTCTGCCACTTAGAAGCTGTTCTATTTTGAATAAGTCCCTTCTATCATAAGCAAGTTCCTTCACTTTCTTAGGCCTCAATCGCCTCTTCTGTAAAATGGGATCATAACAGTACATACCTCTGAAGGATTTCATGAGGGCTTAAGTGGGATCGTGCATTTAAAGTGCCAAGCACAGTGACCAGCTTCCGACGAGCATCCATCAGGCATGGTTATCAGCTACTGTTTTCCCTCATTGTCTCAGGCTCTGCATCCAGGTAATGGGAGGAATAACATCCCACGCAAGGATGATGTTAGGCTGCTACAAGATGCAGCATACGAAGGTCCTAACTAGGTCCAGCAGGAAGCAGCCACAAAAAACGGCAACTCCTGGGGCTTCCCTGGTGGCGCAGTGGTTGGGAGTCTGCCTGCCGATGCAGGGGACACGGGTTCGTGCCCCGGTCCGGAAAGATCCTACATGCCACGGAGCAGCTAGGCCCGTGAGCCATGGCCGCTGAGCCTGCGCGTCCAGAGCCTGTGCTCCGCAACGGGAGAGGCCACAACAGTGAGAGGCCCACGTACCGCAAAAAAAACCAAAAACAAAACCAAAAAACGGCAATTCCTATTCTTTGTCTGGACTAAACACTGCAGACAGAACACCAGCAAAGAATTACCAGATAGAAAACTGCTTTACAGAGTGCACACACTGCAATTTTGGGGGTGGCAGAGAGAGATCAGGGAAATGAACTTTCAGTACAGTGTTTTGCCTCTTTTCTTTCAAAAATCTCCATTTGAGGGAAATGCAGCCTTTGGAAACCAAGTCCCATCCAATAGACTTGATTCCCCACAATCCACCCATTGGAAGCAGCGAGGCAGCCTCTGCCATGACACCTTTCAGAGACGGAAAGCCTTGAAGGTACAGCGGCAACAGCCAGGGGTGCTGGCAGCCCCCAGACAGAACCATAGGGCTTGCTACACGTTCCACATAAATTACCTATTGGCACTGAGCTAAACAGAAGAACTTAAAATCATCCTGCATTTGAATAACAGCCTCCCTTTCTGCGGCATCCTTTCCCACCAAACAGAATCTATCTGCATATGTTGGCGCCACATGCATCCTGGTCAGCTGGCCTGTGGTTGAAGACCAGCTGTTTCTCGTCTCCGTCCTACATAACGAAGTCAGTCCCATTTTATTGCCAAATGGCCCCGGTAATGCCTCTGTAACTGCCCATCCAGGGTGCTCTGGCTTTTGGGAATAAAGAGCGAATCTGAATTTCAGCAAGGTAAACTCATGACTGGGTCAATACATCGGATGGTTATCGTGGGTGCCCTGTACTTCATCGATTTTTAGGCCTTGTTCCTGCAGGGGAAATAAAAATGGATCAGATCACCTGACTGCGTAAAAGCCATGGGCCTGAGGGCGAGCAGGACCATTTGGGAACTGTTTTTTGCAGGGTGGGGACCAGACGAAGCAAGCCCTTCACTGCTGGTAGAAAAGAAAAGAAAAGAAAAAAAAAAAAGCAAAGCAGGAGGGATGAGGAGGGGGGCAATAAAAAGAAGGAAAAATCACTTACTCCAGTACTGACTTTGTACTTCATAAGAACTTCTTTTTCCCCATGGGTGACATTCAGTCCTCCAAGAATTTTGAGCGATAAGCCTCATTTTACACAAGGGGAAACTGAGGACCAGTGGTCGAAGGGGGCTTTTTCAAGGTCACACGGGGATTCTGGAACTTAGATGAGAACCATGTTTCCAGTTCTCTCGCCTGCTAGACACATGGAAAAGTCACACCCTGGCCCTTTTGGAGTCAGGTGTGATCCGTGACTTATTCTGGACCACGGAGCGTGAGCAAAGGGAAGAGTGTCACCTCCGGTAGAAGCCTGGCCAGCCAGAGTGCAATTCACGACTCTCTCTGTGCTGTGACCAAACCAATATTCCAGACGGTGGCTGCCCTGGCAACCTGGGAGTGAGGGGATACGAAGCAGAGCTCCAGCCCAACCATGATGGACACGAGCAAAAGTGAGAAAGAACACTTTGCTGTCTCACACCCCCGGGACTCTGGTGCTGCTTGTTACTGTGGCATGACGGAGCCCATCTTGACTCTCAGCTCCTAGGCTGAGCTCTTCCCTCCGCTGAGCAAAGCCAGAAATTGAGCTCGGGTCTCCCAAGTCTAAGTACTCAATTTTTCTTTGACCTTTCTTCTTCCGTTAGGAGGTTCTCAATTTTTTTAATTCCTATTTTGTAGAATATGAAATTAAATCTTGGAGAAGTCGCTTGCCTGACAGCACAATGCCGATGAGTAGCCTGATGATGTCTGCTTTAGTACCAGAGCTCCTCTTGGCATCCTCTCCTTTTAATTCCTTGTCCTCACTTCCCAGGAAATCCTATAGTCCAGGGATTAGCAGCACAGGCTGTTGAGCTGGATTCAAATGTGACTTTGGGCAAGTGTCTAAGCTTTCTGAGCCTTCATTTCTTCATCTATAAAATGGGTGCCAATAGTAACAGCACCTACCTCTTGGGGTTATTGCAAAACGTGTAAAAGTGCTCCACACCGTTCATGGCATGCATTAAGTGCCCAGTGTATGCTCACCCTCACTCTCCTTCATCTGACAATACTTTGGTACTCACAGAGGATGCCAGCCTCCTTTGGGCATGGTTACTGCCAGTTCTCCCACGGTTCTCCCACTGTGTCCACCAGCCTGTACTGCTGAGATGCCAGCAACCCTGCCCCTAAACCTCAACAGTGTGGGAGGGGGACCCCACTTGCAGCCCACGCCCTGGAGGTCCACAGGCAGGTGGCTCTGGCCTTGGGCCAAGGTGGCCCAAATTTTGTCCTCTGTTGCTCACTCAACCTCACAAACTATAATTATTTCTCTTAACACTGTTATCATTACTTCAGATCTTTAAGAACTTACTTTTTCTTCCATTTTCATTCATTATTTACAGAGTGCCTGCCAGGTGCCAGGCACAATGCTAGGTGGCCGGAATATAAATGGCGATTCAGACACAGCCCCCCAGGATTCACAGGGAAGCAAGGGAGGTAGACCCATAGGAGAGCAAATCTAAAACACTCTGGGCTTCCCTGATGGCGCAGTGGTTGAGAGTCCGCCTGCCGATGCAGGGGACACGGGTGCGTGCCCCGGTCCGGGAAGATCCCACATACTACGGAGCGGCTGGGCCCGTGAGCCGTGGCTGCTGAGCCTGCGCATCTGGAGCCTGTGCTCTGCAATGGGAGAGGCCACAGCAGTGAGAGGCCCACGTACCGCAAAAAAAAAAAAAAACATCTAAAACACTCTGATCAGCACTTATGATAGAAGATGTATATGGTGTCCTGGAGGCATATTGCTCTATTCAACAAACAGTTACTGAGCACCTATGTTGTAGATGACATTTTGTTCAACAGTGAAAACACAGTGGTGGAAAAGCCAGGAACTATTCCTTCTCACATGGAGTTTAGAATCTGATATCTGCACCAGCTTCTCTCCATATACTCCCTACGGCTAGTCTAGATGGCTTAGGCATGCCTGACTCTCCTCTCTGACTCCGAGGATGGGTTTGTAATCAAGACTTGGCCAGTGGGAGTTTGGTCACAGTCACTGGTTCAGGAGTGGGCAAATGATCCAAGTGTCCATTGACGGCCAGCACCTAGACGTTTGCTGGAGCTACTGAAAAAGGGATCATCTCAGTTTGCTGGGATGTAAACCTGGAGGGACCAATGTATCTCTATCAATATTTAGGGAGGACCAGGCTGACGATGAAAATATCAGCCAGGAAAAGAGAGACAAGAGATGAAGAAAGAAAGACTTCTGTTGATATTCTTTTAGCCACAGTCATACTGAATGATGCTGGACGTAGCCATACCTGAAGACATTATTACACCTTGATTTTATAGTTAACTGAGCATTTTTGACTCAGCCAGTTTTAAGGGATTACTGTCACTTGCAAATGAAAAAATTCTAATGCACTAGGCAAAGAAAGAGGAAGTAGAAAGTTCTGTGAAGAGAGAACAGCATTTCCCAGCCCAGGACTTTGCAGATTTCATATCAAGTACAGATCTGTGGGAAGAGAGGTCTGATGGAAAAGGCAATTTAGCGTGCCAGTGATCCCAGTGGATGGGGCTCAAACACCAAAGCCAGAGGTTACAAACTGGTCCATGGACCAAATCTGACAAGCAAATAGGATCTGTTACTTGCCTACATGTTTCTAATTGACCAGGCAAGACAAAGGCTGTATCTCTTCTGTTCAATTACATCCTCAGTACTATGTGAGCAGTATCCTCACATAATAAGTATTCAGTAAACATTTACTGAATTGATGGATGAATGGATACTGGAGTTGGGTGATTTTCAATAAGCATCCAGATTTCTAGCTCCTTTTGAAAAATTAGGAAAATAGTAAGCTGGGGCTGAGTAGCAGCCGTTCCCTGTAGACAGAAGCTGTTCCCTCCATTTTACCACAGTCCTCACCACTCTCTATTGTCTCATATGGCACCCACTTCATTTCTATACAACATTGCCAGCATGTAAGCATTTATGTTTGCTGACCTAAGCCATTATGGGAATTTTCCAGGTTAAACTGACTCTAGTCCCTGAAAAGGGTGCAGCCAGAGAGCCTGGGTTATCACTTGCCTTGCTAGCCCTTTAAGCATCCCTCCTGAGAAAGCAGGGCCTCACTTCTGCCAGAGTCTGTGGACTTTAGGAGGTCAAAAATGTCACAAACTCACCCCACATCTTGTTCTTCCTTTGCTTCCAACATTTCCAAGATGGGGAACATGAATCATTCAAAATTCAAAATAATCTATTTCAGTTTTTTTTTTGTTTTTTTAGTAAGATCACAGGCAGGTTTTTTTTTTTTTTCTAAAATGCTTTACAAATGCTAAGTTTGTTATTATTACTGCATATTCCACTGGGCCATTGCCTGCAAGGAATCAATGGGTAAGGAAAATGTAGTTGATTAAGGTGATTAAGAAAATCAAATAGCTTCACACTAAACTAGTCAAAGACCTTGAAGTATTTGGAATGGTCCCACTCCTGTCAGAGAGAGGGACCCCAAAGTGAATGCAATGGGGGGCACTCACTGACCAAATCACAAATTAAAGTCTACAAGGTACAGACCTATTGAGATCCCAGGAAATCCATTAGGCATGGCTCTTGTGGATACCCTGTCAGCAGCTGGGAAGCACTGCAATTTTGTGGTTAAGGGAATGGATTTCAGCTAAACAGATCCAGGTTTGAGGTCTGGCTCTGTCACTTACTATCTGAAAGTGCTGAGTTTCTCAGCCTCAGTCTCTGTAAATGCCAATAAGAATAGAAAACACTTCTTCAATTGAAATGAAGGTTAAATAAGGATTGTGAGGTTTCGGTATTAATACAAACACTTAGCAGAGCTTCCAGCACCCAAGAAATGCTGAGTAAACATTAGTTATGCTACTCTAAAAGAGAAATGGCATGAAAGTTTGCCCCAGATCAAGCAATAAACTTCATTCATGCCCATGCTCACTCATATATAGACTGTTCTATTCGACCTATCATCTGCAGGCATTCTGCTAAGCCCCAGGATAAGGAAGTGATCTTGGTATTTAAATTCTAGCTGGAGAAACATACACATAAACAACAATTACCAGATCATTTTACAAGTTCATACAAAGGATGAACAAAGTTCATACAAAGGACGAACAAAGGTCTAGAGGATGAAATTACTCTGCCAGGGAGAGTCTGAAGTTCTTAGAGAGGCAAATCTATAGAAGCAGAGAGTAGATTAGTGGTTGCCTGGGGTTGAGGGTAGGAATGGGGATTGATACAAAAGGGCGCGAAAGATCTTTTCTGGGGAGAAGGAAATGTTCTAAGTTGGACTGTGGTGATGGTTGCACAACTATGTAAATTTGCTAAAAACCATTGAGTTGTATACTTAAGTGAATTTTAGTAAATCGTATCTCAATAGATTGTTTTTTAAAAAAAGAGTTCACAGAGAAAATACCATGTAAGCTAAGTCTGCAGGTTGGGTAGGATTCACTCTAAAGAGAGGATTTAGTTTTCCCCCAGGTCCTGGCATAGAAGCAAAGGCAGAGAGTGGGCAGAACTCAGCTGATCGGGGACCAGCAACATGGCAGGTGGAGGGAGAGATGTGGGAAAAGGTGGGATGAGGTATCCCACCTAGTGTTGAACTGCGGGGCAGGGGGCTTCCCCAGGATACAGCTGTATTACCCCACCCTCAGAAATGCCTGGTCTCTGCCGTTTCACCTTCTGTCTCCCATGCAAATGGTGGGCTTCGGCTTTGCCTAAAAAAAATACGTGCTCACTGATTAAAACCAGAAGTCCCCTCACAGGACAGGATACCAGAGCGAAGTGTTTGATTTCTCTGCTGTTTCCCCAGTTGAAGCTTCCCCTTCACTGGTACTTAGGGGATTTGTAGCTTCTTTACGGAAACGACACAAGAGGCTTCTCTGCTTAATCCCCAGATCTTCATAGTTTGGGCGGCATTCAGTTTCTGTTTCAAGAGCACCACAGTGAAATGTGTGACAGCCAGCTTCGAGCTGGGAGAAATCAAGGCGATCAGAAAGCTTTTTTTTTTTTTCGGTACGCGGGCCTCTCACTGTTGTGGCCTCTCCCGTTGCGGAGCACAGGCTCCGGACGCGCAGGCTCAGCGGCCATGGCTCACGGGCCCAGCCGCTCCGCGGCATGTGGGATCTTCCCGGACCGGGACACGAACCCGCGTCCCCTGCATCGGCAGGCGGACTCTCAACCACTGCGCCACCAGGGAAGCCCCAGAAAGCTTTTAAAGATGAGAAAGCTGAGGCCAAAGCAGCACCTTTCAAGATTTCTACCCAGGCCACAATTTCCCCTCTGCTGTCCCACCTGCCAACATAGAAGACGGGGTTATAGTCTCTGACCCCACCCTCCTGACCTAGGGTGACTGGATCCCTGGTCCCAGCTGGGCCATTTACATGATCTTTCCAAAGGGTTTAGAACACCACTGAGGAATGTGCATTGCTCTGGGCTGGTCAGTGGACCTGCATCCACGTGGAATTGACATCTGCTCTGGAGACAGTGATGGACTTGACCTTTCCCCTCCATTCTGACAGCTTTCTGGTTTGCAAGTCTAGTCCTCTCTGAGTTTGTGTTCACTTTATGACACCCCTGGGATTTATTAAATGCTCTGGATGCTTCCAGTAAATTCCTATATTTTGCTTACACAAGTTGGAAATGGATTCCTTTCACTTGTAACCACAGTGTCCTAATTGAGTCAGAGAGTGGTTGGCCCAAATCACAAAGCAAAATTGACACCAGAATCCTTCTCTCCTGCCAGACCACGGATCTTGATGTTCATTACCCAAGATGGTAGAGGTCAGCTGCTCATCAAGTCTGGGCACCCACACAGAATTCATGTGATTGTTTCCAGAAGCAAGTCCACCTCAAGTTCAACCTGAGAAGGGAATGCATTTTATAAAAGAGGGAAAGGTTGTGGAAATCATAAATAGAAAGACAAGCCAGGAGAGGCAAGCAGGGGTTATAGTCGCAGGACTTTACGGCCATTGCAACAACTTTAGTTTTGCTTAAAGGAGGTGATACAGGAAAATGGATTGAAATATGTAAAACACAGAGCAGTGTCTAGTACAAAACGCTGTGCTAGTTATTATTAAATACTAGTTAGTATCCTGAGGGTAATGGGAAGTACTTGAAAGATTGTTAGCAGAGGTAATATCACTTTTAGATTTTGAAAGGTCCCGTGGATGTAGGGTGAAGAATGAACTGGTAAAGAGCCTCAGAGGGTTGAGGAAGAAGATAGAAGGCTGTTGTTACCCTCAAAATGGGAAAGGATAGTATCTTTAATAAGAGTGGTGCCAGTGGATAGAGAGAGGAGCTGATAGACTTAAAGGGATGCTTAAGAGGTAGAACTGACAGGACTTAGTGACAGACTGACTATTTGGAATAAAAAAGCAAGCAGCTCAGAGACTATTCTCAGATTTTGGACTGAACAACTAGATGGCTGGTCATGTCATTTAACGGAGACAAGCACTAGAAGAAAACTAAGTTGCGTGGGGAGGTGATAAGTTTCGTCTCTGGGCACTTTGCATGTGAGGCGAATGTGAAATAGCCAAGTGAAGATGTCAAGTAAGCATCTAGATATTGATGCCTAAAGCTGGGAGGAGTAAACCTAAAAAAGGAAACATTTTAAGTCATTGTTGTTGCAAAGTTGAAGCCATGAGTATGGATGAGATGTTCCAAAGGGAGTGCCCAGAGTCACATTCCAGAGAAAGCCAATGGGATCTACTTAAGCATGATGGATGCTGTAGCCCACGGAGCGTCCCACCAATGCCTCAAGCCCCAGCTCAATAAATAGTTACTTACTGAATAAACAATCAGTCAAATTCATGAACGGGATTGAAAGCTAGAGCGGCACATCAGATCCTTCTGTGGAGGCAGTGAGAGGGAATCATAGCCTGGAACCAACTTTGGGGTTTATTTCCCCAGTTTTATTGAGAAATAATTGGCACATGCCACTGTATATATTTACGGTGTACAGCATGATGGTTTGATTTACAGATACTGTGAAATGCTTACCACAGTAGGTTCAGCTAACATCCATCTCCTCATATAGACACAATAAAAAGAAAACAAAGGAGAAAAGAAAAAGAAATTGTCTCCTTATGATGAGAACTCTCAGGATTTACTCTCTTAACTTTCCTATACATCATACAGCAGTGTCAGCTGCTGTCATCATGTTAGATATGACATCCCTGGTACTTAAGTATAACAAAGCTATACCTTTTGACTACCTTCCTCCAATCCCCCCAGCCCCCATCCCCAACTTTGATAACCACAAGTCTGACTTCTTTTTGTATGAGGTGTTGTTGTTGTTATTGTTTTTTTTAAGATTCCACGGATAATTGCAACAAAAAGAATAAAATACCTAGGAATAAACCTACCTAAGGAGACAAAAGACCTGTATGCAGAAAATTATAAGACACTGATGAAAGAAATTAAAGATGATACAAATAGATGGAGAGATATACCATGTTCTTGGATTGGAAGAAGCAACATTGTGAAAATGACTCTACTACCCAAAGCAATCTATAGATTCAATGCAATCCCTATCAAACTACCACTGGCATTTTTCACAGAACTAGAACAAAAAATTTCACAATTTGTATGGGAAGACAAAAGACCCCGAAGAGCCAAAGCAATCTTGAGAAAGAAAAACATAGCTGGAGGAATCAGGTTCCCTGACTTCAGACTATACTACAAAGCTACAGTAATCAAGACAGTATGGTACTGGCACAAAAACAGAAATATAGATCAATGGTACAGGATAGAAAGCCCAGAGATAAACCCATGCACATATGGTCACCTTATCTTTGATAAAAGGAGGCAAGAATATACAGTGGAGAAAAGACAGCCTCTTCAGTAAGTGGTGCTGGGAAAACTGGACAGCTACATGTAAAAGAATGAAATTAGAATGCTCCCTGACACCATACACAAAAATAAACTCAAAATGGATTAAAGACCTAAATGTAAGGCCAGACACTATCAAACTCTTAGAGGAAAAATTAGGCAGAACACTCTATGACATAAATCACACTAAGATCCTTTTTGACCCACCTCCTAGAGAAATGGAAACAAAAACAAAAATAAACAAATGGGACCTAAGGAAGCTTAAAAGCTTTTGCACAGCAAAGGAAACCATAAACAAGACGAAAAGACAACCCTCAGAATGGGAGAAAATATTTGCAAATGAAGCAATTGACAAAGGATTAATCTCCAAAATTTACAAGCAGCTCATGCCGCTCAATATCCGAAAAACAAACAACCCAATCCAAAAATGGGCAGAAGACCTAAATAGACATTTCTCCAAAGAAGATATACGATTGCCAACAAACACATGAAAGAATGCTCAACATCATTAATCATTAGAGAAACGCAATCAAAACTACAATGAGGGGCTTCCCTGGTGGCCCAGTGGTTGAGACTCCGCCTGCCTATACAGGGGACATGGGTTCATGCCCTGGTCCTGGAAGATCCCACATGCCGTGGAGCGGCTGGGCCCGTGAGCCATGGCCACTGAGCCTGCGCATCCGGAGCCTGTGCTCTGCAACGGGAGAGGCCACAACAGTGAGAGACCCACGTACTGCAAAAAAAAAAAAAACTACAATGAGATATCATCTCACACCAGTCAGAATGGCCATCATCAAAAAATCTACAAACAATCAATGCTGGAGAGGGTGTGGAGAAAAGGGAACCTTCTTGCACTGTTGGTGGGAATGTAAATTGATATAGCCACTATGGAGAACAGTATGGAGGTTCCTTAAAAAACTACAAATAGAACTACCATATGACCCAGCAATCCCACTACTGGGCATATACCCTGAGAAAACCATAATTCAAAAAGAGTCATGTACCAAAATGTTCATTGCAGCTCTATTTACAATAGCCAGGACATGGAAGCAACCTAAGTGTCCATCAACAGATGAATGGATAAAGATGTGGCACATATATACAATGGAATATTACTCAGCCATAAAAAGAAACGAAATTGAGTTATTTGTAGTGAGGTGGATGGACCTAGAGTCTGTCATACGAGTGAAGTAAGTCAGAAAGAGAAAAACAAATACTGTATGCTAACACATATATATGGAATGTAAAAAAAAAAAAATGGTCATGAAGAACCTAGGGGCAAGACGGGAATAAAGAAACAGACTTGCTAGAGAATGGACTTGAGGACACGGGGAGGTGGAAGGGTAAGCTGGGACACAGTGAGAGAGTGGCATGGACATATATACACTACCAAACGTAAAATAGCTAGTAGGAAGCAGCCACATAGCACAGGGAGATGAGCTCGGTGCTTTGTGACCACCTAGAGGGGTGGGATAGGGAGGGTAGGAGGGAGGGAGACGCAAGAGGGAAGAGATATGGGAACATATGTATATGTGTAACTGATTCACTTTGTTATAAATCAGAAACTAACACACCATTGTAAAGCAATTATACTCCAATAAAGATGTTTAAAAAAAATTCCCAAAAAAATAAGATTCCATGCATAAGTGATATCATACAGTATTTATCTTTCTCTGTCTGACTTATTTCACTTAGCATAAGGTTTTCAATGCTATCCATGTTGTCTCATATAGTAGGATTTCCTCATTTTTATGCCTGAATAATATTCCTTTTTATATATAAATATGTGTATATGGTAGTTCTATTTTTAATATTTTGAGGATTTCCATAGTGGCTGTACCTGTAATCAATGTTTATTTCCTGAATTCTAGGCTGTCTTTGAATATCATTCATATATATATATATATATATATATATATATATATATATATATATATATATGTATACACACACACACACACACACACACACAAACATACATATATTTTTTTTTAGAAAAAACAGAGAGGCAGAAGTTGCAGGTACATAAAACATGTCTGAAGTGTCATTCCCAAAACAAACAAAAAAATCCCCAAACTTGATTGTATTGTAGAAATCTATTCATTACTATTGTTCCAAAATATCTTTCTCTTTGATAGATGTCTTAGGTTTCAGGCACCAGAATTATTGAAGAGCCACCCCTGAGCTTTCTAGCATGGACATAGGGAAACAGAAAAGTATCAGGCAAGCTTGGCTGAGAGCAGACATTTAATAACTTTGTTTAATATGAAGGCAGAATATAGCCTTGAGTACTGTATCTTCCTTCCAACTAGCACCAGCTTTTCCTCCCAACTCAAAAAGCTCTCAAAAACCCCTGCCACCTCCTCAAAAGAAATTCCAGAGAAGAGTAAACTGGAATTTGAAGAGTGTCACCCTATAATGCCTTGTTTGAAATTCATTCAGCATATGGATTTGTGCAACAGTGGTGAAAAAAAATGGAAGAAGCAAAGAGCAATAAAAACAAGGTTGGTGAACTTGATGTAGTAGAGTAAGAAAACCTAATTTTTTAGGTGGCTGCTATGGTCATCAAGCAATTGTGTTTCTATCAAAAAAGTTTATGTTATATTCTAGATGCCACCACTCCAATGGGCCCTTCAGAGGAAAACTGACTGATGGCCCCGGCCTTCTGCCACAGCTGAGTGGACCAGGGTGAGACCCAGCCCAGGGCAGCTATTCTATATGGCAGTAGTTCTTAAATTTTAATGTACAGAAGAATCACCCAGAAAACTTGTTAAAATACAGTTTTCTAGGATGCATGCTCTGAGATTGGAATTCAGTAGGTCAGCACGTAGGCCATAAATTTGCATTTCTAACAAGCTCCCCTGTGGTGATGCTGATGTTGCTGGTGCCTGGGACTGGTTGCAAGCATTTTGCTTAACAGCTGCTATCTCTGCCATGGCAAGGATGCTCAGATATGCCCAGAAGAGTGCCAGGCCATAGTAATTGCTCAATAAATATTTGTTGAATCAACAGTCCTCTCTTGAGGAGTTGCAATATTTAGAGACAGCCAGTTAGCAGATAAGAGAAAGGCCAAAAATACAAATAAAGAAGGCAGTGGGAAGAAGCCACGAGATAGCAAAAGCCACAAGGCAACCAAAGGCATAGGCTTGCAGTGGCCATGTATGAGTCAAAACTTAGAGAGAAGAGGGAAGTTCATCAGTAGTGTCCAGGGTAATAGAAGCAAAAGCTAAGATTCATTGACTTGCCTACAAATAACAAATGCTGGAGAGGGTGTGAAGAAAGGGAACCCTCCTACACTGTTGGTGGGAATCTAAATCGGTGCAGTCACTATGGAGAACAGTATAGAGGTTCCTCAAAAAGCTAAAAATAGAGCTACCGTATGATCTAGCAATTCCACTCCTGGTCATATATCTGGACAAAACTATAACTCGAAAACATACATCCATCCCTATATTCATAGCAGCACTATTTACAATAGCCAAGACATGGAAGCAACCTAAATGCCCATCAAAAGATGAATGGATAAAGAAGACGTGGTACATATATACAATGGAATATTAGACATAAAAAAGAATGAAATCATGCCATTTGCAGCAACATGGGATGTACCTAGAGATTGTCACAGTAAGTAAAGTAAGTCAGAAAGAGAAAGACAAATACCATATGATATCACTTATATGTGGAATCTAAAATATGGCACAAATGAACTTATCTACAAAACAGAAACAGGCTCACAGATACAGAGAACAGACTTGTGGTTGCCAAGGGGGAGGGAGTGGGGGAGGGGTAGATTGGGAGTTTGGGGCTAGCAGATACAAGCTATATATAGAATGGATAAACAACAAGGTCCTATTGTATAGCACAGGGAACTATATTCAATATCTTGTGATAAACCATAGTGGAAAAGAATATGAAAAAGAATATATATATATATATCTGAATCACTTTGCCGTACCCCAGGAACTAATACAACATTGTAAATCAGCTATACTTCAATAAAATTTTTTTTAATTAAGAAAAAAAAGAAAACAAGGGCTTTTGAGGGAAATCAAAGACGAACAGGGTGGAAAGAAGCACAGATCCCATAGTCACATGAGGAAGAAGACTTCAATCCACACTCTCTGCTTTATAGATGCTTAGCCCCTGGCTTCACTGATAGTTACTGAGGAGAAACTGGGCCTTTTTCTTGGGTCCCTTGGTTAGCCAAGTTTCTTGGAAGACTTATTTATAGACTGAATTTAATTCCTTTCTTCCCTTTCATTTTTCAACCCCCTCAGATAGGGATTATTTCCTTATCACTCCTCTAAAATGATTGCCAAATCCTCAGGATACATTTAGGGTCTCACCTTCTCACACCTCCCAGCAGCCTTCAGGCACAAGTGGCTATGCCATCACTTTGAACACTAGCCCTTCTCAACTTTGGTGGCACCAGTTTTCCTATCCCCCCTCCAAATCATTTGGCCACTCTTTCTCCTAACCTGGGTCCTCATATTCTTCCTACCTTGTTAGAATTTGCCAGGGCTCAGGTCTGGACTGATTCTCACTCCACATGGTCTCCCTAAGTGATGCCCTAAGTCCCATGACTTGCAAAACCAGTTATTGCCAATGACACCCCAAATTAACTGATGCCCTGAGCTCAGGCTAATACCTACAAGTGCTTTCTCAACCACTCTATCTGCATGTCTACTAGACATCTCACACTTAACATATCCAAACAGAATTCTTGATGTCTCCCCAACCCCCAAACACATCCCATCTTCTCTAGTTAGTTCCAGTAATGATAACTTTTAAAATGCATTGCCAACCTTTAACAATCATGGAAGTTCCTACGAAAAAAATGGAAAGATCTGTTCACACGGGGCCCCTATTCCCACAGGGTGAAGGATTACTCCAGGAAGCCCATGCACGTTCCAGTTTTTAAATCCCTGGCTGGCTCACTGCACACAAATACATCACCTACCTAGCTTCTGTGGGCATTCAGCATGGCACTCCTACACCAGCCTCCTCTTGCACTTTTCTCCCCACTGAGCACACTAGCATCCATCCACATGGGCTTTATTTTCATTCCTTAACTGAGCCTGGTTCTTTTCTGCCTCAGTGCCTTCCCTCTGTCATGAAAAAGTCCTCCTTCCTTACCAAGCTGTCCCTACTCATCTTGCAGATTTCGGTCAAATGTCACTTCCATTAGCCTCATCACCAGCCCCCATCTAAACTGCCCTTGTCATGTGCTCCTTCGTGGCACTCCCTACAATTTCTAATTCTGCACATGTGTGCTAAACAGTTTAGGGCCATCTCTCCTCACATAGGATGTAAACTCCTTAAAAGTCCATTATCTAATGGTATTCATCTCTGGATATCTAGTGCTTGGCACAGAATAAATATCCAATAAATACTGGCTAAATGAGTGAGTGAATGAATGTCATCTACTTTATAATATGCCGAGGGTCGGCTTCCTCATCTGTAATGTGATGACAATGATATTTGCCCTTCTTTGGACATGTATTACTTGACAGACCAAATAAAACCATGAGCTAGCATACCATTTTATTACATTTTTATTCTCCAGGAGAGAAAGGCTATTCTACCCACATCTGTATCATCAGCACCTGGTATAAAGTTACTGGGCAATGAATGTGTGTTGAATTGAATTGCTATTATTATTTGTCTGAAGAAAGATCAAAACAAAAGTTGATGGTAGCTCCCCAGTCCATAGTTAATGCTCCTACCCATCTATCTCAAAAAGATGCTTTGACCCGATCATAAGGTTTGGAGATCTTAAAGTAAGCATGTTTGGGGTGAATCAATACATTTATGGCCTAGGGCAAAGGGTTTTTTGTTTTGTTTTGTTTTTTCCCTGAATGAGTTTCTGTTTCTTACCTGTTTATCTTTGGAAAGGCACCTGAATTTCATCAATAAAGGTGATGTTCATTACTTGAAGGTTTGTTTAGGCAGCAGAAGAAAACAGCTGTAGATTATAGAAGGTCTGTTTTCACCCAAAGACATCAAATATCTAGATCACATGTACAGCAATGGTTAAAGCTAAGCTGTACAATGATGGGGAGGGGATGCCCAAACCTGGTCTGTGGGTATGGGCAGCGTAAGGATACTCATATTCGTCCAAAAAGCTCACCTCCATGACTCCCCAGTGCACATGTGAGAGTAACCCATATGGATTCAGTCTACGTAGCCCATCTATGGCTCTCCTGTCCAATTCACAGCCTGGTGCATTTAGAAAGCGTGATAATAGACTGCATGCTTGGGATTTCCCTGGCAGTCCAGTGGTTAAGACTCCATGCTTCCAATGGAGGGGTCGCCAGTTTGATCCCTGATCAGGGAACAAGATCCCACATGCCCCATGGTATGGTCAAAATAAATAAGTAAAATAGGCTGCATGTTTACTGAGCCCCTACTATGTGCTAGAACCTAGCGAGGCATCTTCCCAGCTCATTTAACCCCTACCTAGGAGGGATCATTATCTCTCTTTAGAGATGTAGAAATGGAGGTTCAAGTAGGTTAACTTGCCCAAGAACATAAAATTGGCCAATGATGAAAAGCAGTGGTACCCGCATTGAAGAATGGATTCAAAGAACAACACAGCAACAACAAAGGATGTACTACACCGAGACACCTGTACGTTTCAGAGTCTGCGCTGCCCCATAGAGCGTCAAACAGCCAATCACTTTCTTCTTGAGCTAGCATGGCCATATCTCAAAGCACATCATGATATTGTTGAAGGAACATGCGTTTTGGAATCACATCTCGATTTGAGTTCTTCCTCTGCTACTAATGAGCTATGTGCTGCCAGGAGATTTGTCTCTCTGTACCACTGGTCAGGTGATCACGTGTTCTGTGGCTGTCTGGCCTATAACAGACCCATAATGAATGATATTTCCACTTTTCCTCCTTTCTGCCTCAAGGAAGTAAACATCACCATGATGTTTACCCTAAAAACCAACACTGATAACTTTCCTTTTTTTCTTTTTTTTTTAACATGCCAAGGCACCCAGCTAAGCCTTTAACATACCATACTTTCATTTAATCCTCACAAACCCTTTTTCTTCCAGATCGTGGAACTGAGTCCTGGAGAGGTTAAATAGCTTGCTCAATCTTAGTAATGGGGCCAGGACTCTACTTGAACCCTAGCCTATTTTAAGCTGGATTCCAAGCTATCTAACACTATGCCACACTGCCTCTTTCCTTACACTCCTAGACAATAAATATTGAGAAAGTATAAGCTTTTTTTGTTCATTCGTGTTTTTCACAATAATATTCCCTAACCTGGCATTCTATGTTTATGCATAATCACCAGAAAGGTTTAAAGGTAGAAAGATCAGGAGACATCAGCTCAGGTTGTATAAAAATCAGCCAGCCTGATCTGATATTACGATGGGCAGGAAATTACTAGAAGTTCAATATTATCTGTGGGAGTCTACCTTGGATATTACGTTACCTTTAAAGTATTCTTAGAACTCCAAACACATCCACAGATGTTAAGCAGTTGAAATTTTCATGACATGACTGTATTTTCCTCGACAATTCCTTGTGCATCAAGAAGAGGGAAAGGGCCGAGAAATGGAGGGAAGAGGCAGATTTTAAAACAGAATTTAGAAGCAGGTGCGTTTGTGTTTCTCACTCCAGGCCAGGCTCTCCTCTCCTCGCTGTTGCTTCAGAGAAGCAGCAAAGCGATCGATCTGGCTCAGAGGTGATGCTCTTCACAGAACCTCTTCCAGGAATCTTGCAGGGCTACTGAATATTTGAAGGATCTGGGCTTCCAAGAACGAAATACAAAGAAGAATGAAACATGTCATGCTTTAGAGCAGTGGTTCTCAACCATGGGTTATTTTGCACCCCAGCAGACATCTGACAATGTCTGGGGTCATTTTTGGTTGTCACAACGGGGAAGGGTGCTCCTGGCATCTAGTGGAGAGATGCTAATAAATATCCTACAATGCATAGGACAGCCTCCCGCAAGAAAGAATTATCTGGGTATAATGTCAACAGTGCTCCCATCAAGAGACCTTGCTTTAAGGAAGTGTCTCTGTTTTTGAATTTTTAAAAAAAATTATCACCGAAAACGCAAATTACTACCAGCCTGTCAATAAAATGGTCTTTCTAAAACACACTCCTTTAGATTACTTCCTGAATGAGGCTCCACAGCTCATTGCCCCTTACAGGGTGGTCTGAAGCCCTAAGCACCACATGCAAGAAACTCCATGACCCGGATTGGCTATCTTCTCCTCACCTCCTACCCCACCAAGAGCCAATGGCGCTGGACTTCCTACCATCTCCCAGGCCAGCCTTGAACTTGCACCCCGCCCTGTGCCTTTGCACACCACTTTATCTCAGCCTGGGAATCTTTTCTTTCTTCTCCACCTTGCAAAACTCCACTCATCCCTCAAGGCTTCATGGCATCACCTTCCTCACCTTTTCGGAAAACACTTTTCACCAAAGCTTGTGGGCCAAGAGCATCAGCATCACCTCAGGGTTTATTAGAAAACCAGAATCTCAGGCCCTCATCCCAGACCTAGTGAATCAGAATCTGCCTTTCAACAAGATCCCAGGTGCTCTGTTTGCATATTAAAGTGCAAGGGAACTGCTGTAGGCAAGGTGAGCTGCCAGCCACATCTCCATACTTCCAGGACCTCCTAAATAGCCCCATACACCCAGATCGCTGGCCATACAGCAGTCGTCTGTTTGTGCGTCTTTCTCTCTACTTTGGGACCCTGATATGGAGAAGGATGCTATTTTATTTATCTTTGTATCGCTGGCAACAAAATAGAAGAGACACATAGCAGACACTCAATATTTACAGCTAAACAAATGAACAGCTTATTTATCCATGCTTCCTCCATCCCTGCCAGATGGAAACCCTACATCCTTCTCCAGACAGCTGAGCCCAGCCGTAGGTCCAGGACTAGCCTCGGGGTTATGATAACATTCCCCATCCAGTAGTTCTTAGAATTAAGAAGAGCCAGGACCCATCCTATAAAATCCCACTGAAGCTTACTGTGTGCCAAGCCCTTTGTGCAGTAGAGATACAATGTTACAGAAAACATACCTGAAGAGGACTCACGCCAGTGTTTAGCAGAGTACTGATCAGCATGTGAGAAACCAACAGGCCTGAGTTGAGGGAGGGAACCATCTGAAAGGACTAGCTGGAACCCTCTCTAGCAATCAAGGTCAAAATAGTGCCCGTCCCATCAGCTAGACCAGAAAACTTCACAATTATGGAGTACTGGGTAGAGTACTCAGAGAGTCTTGCTTCAGTAGCCCTAAGGTAAACAACGTTTTAAATACTCAAATATTTGAAAATTAAGTAGAGACATGGAAGATATAAAGACATAAATCAAATTTCTAGCAATGAAAACTACAATGTCTAAGATAAAAATTATACTGGATTGGATTCATGGAAGATTTGATATCACAGAAGAAAATATTAGTGAACTTGAAGGCATAGGAATAGACACTGCAAAATGAAACACAAAGAGAGAAAAAGGAATTTTAAAAAAATCAATGACCTATGGGTCAACGTCAAGTAACCTAATATACACATAACTGTAGTTCCCAAAATCAGATAGACAGAAAAATACTTTAAAAAATAATAGCTGAAACCTTTCCAAATTTGATGAAAACTATAGACCTACAGACCTGGGAAATTGTGCAAATCCCAACCAAAGGAATAAAGAGCCCTGGAAATGAAAAAAAGAAAAAAGAAAGGAAGGGAGGGAGGGAGGGAGGAAGAAAGAAAAACACACCTGGTCCCTATTTACTGGGGCTGATATTCTGGGGAGGAAAGCAGAAATGAACACGTCATCCCAGGATGGTAGGTTCTACCAAATAGGAAGTCTGGGATGCTAGGGGAGCAGGTGTGACATGGGGCGGGAGTGTTGCTCCTGCTAGCGTAGTCTTCTTCCTGAAAGAGTGACATTTTAGCTTAGGGGTTAAGGGTGAATGGGAGTTAGCCAGGAAAAATGGAGTAAAAGTCTTCCGGGATGAGAGGAAACAGCAAAGACCCTAAGATACAGAGAGTGTGACTGATGAGTTCACAGCATTTTCTACCCCAGGGGCCCAGATAATCCCTTAATTAGAGTCCTCTCTACACACACTTTTGCCCCCTTCTGATGGGCCTTATCTTCTTTGCTTGACTAGTGCTTGCTTTCCCAGCTGGACTTGAGACCTTCTCAATCAACAGCCCTCTTAGCCAAGGCCTAGACACCCTTCCCAGGCTCCTTAGAAGGCTAGACCGTGCTTTTCCCAAGACCCATCTTTTACCTGTTTCCTGATGCATTTAGACAGGTGGCCATCCCTCACTCATTCACTCATTCATTCACTCAGTATATTTATTTTGAGTCCTTCTCTGTGCCAAGTCCTGGGGCCACAGAGTTAAATAAAATAGACATAAAACAGGGCTTCCATGGTGGCACAGTGGTTGAGAGTCCGCCTGCCGATGCAGGGGACACGGGTTCGTGCCCCGGTCCGGGAAGATCCCACATGCCGCGGAGCGGCTGGGCCCGTGAGCCATGGCCGCTGAGCCTGCGCGTCCGGAGCCTGTGCTCCGCAACAGGAGAGGCCACAGCAGTGAGAGGCCCGCGTACCACAAAAAAAAAAAAAACAGACATAAAACAGAACAAAACCAAAACCTGTCCTTCTTCCCTGGACTCTGCCAGGGACTGGCAGCGGGAGATGGGCAGGAGGAGGAGAGAGCTCCCAGGCAAGCTCTGCCTGAGCCAGCCCTAAGATGCCCCGCCTGCCCATAAAGCCATCTCCAGGGCACTCAGACCTTCCCACCACCTCCTGCAGTCTACTGTGGTGACCGCCATTTCTGCATGCCCCCTAAGTAAATGGGAGGTGTTTTCTAAGGAATCTGATTTCATGATTCTTTAAGGAGCTATCGGCATGGAAAGCACCCGGGGTGGAGCAGCCTCCCCTGACTGATAACACTTACCTGGGTTACTCTATCTTACAGAGATTCATTCTGTAATTTCTGGGGCCTCAGAGAGAATGTCTTCATATTTCTCAGTACATTAAACTGCGCTCACTATTCGTTGGCCCTAACAGCTCCATTATCAAAGAGCCCAATATTATTACCAGGCATTAAGTTATCTACAATTATTTTGTTTTATTCTCCATTTTGGTGAGATAAGCCATGCAGACTGGGCAAGTCTGGGCATCGTTTGCAATTTGTATGTGAGTTCAACAAAGAGCATGGAGCCTTATCTAAACTCCTTCCTGGGGTTTTTCATTGGACCTCTTGCTGTGCCTTCTTCTTAGTAAGAATGTTATAATAATGCTCCATATCAGGGGTCAGCATACTATGGCCTGGGGGCCAGTGTGGCTGCTTTTGCAAATGGAATTTTCCTGGAAAATGGCCACACCTGTTCGTTTACTTTTTTAAAAAAATTAATTTATTTATTTTTGGCTGCATTGGGTCTTCGTTGCTGCATGCAGGCTTTCTGTAGTTGTGGCGAGCGGAGGCTACTCTTTGTTGCAGCGCGTGGGCTTCTCACTGCAGTGGCTTCTCTTGTTGCAGAGCACGGGCTCTAGGCGCATAGGCTTCAGTAGTTGTGGCACGTGGGCTCAGGAGTTGTGGCTCACGGGCTCTAGAGCGCAGGCTCAGTAGTTGTGGCACCCGGGCTTACTTACTCCGCGGCATGTGGGATCTGCCCGGACCAGGGCTCGAATCCATGTCCCCTGCATTGGCAGGCGGATTCTTAACCACTGCACCACCAGGAAAGCCCTCGTTTACTTATTGCTTATGCTGCTTTCATGAAAAAAACAGCAGGGCTGAGTAGCTACAACAGAGATCATGGGTCCTCAAGTCTAAAAATACTATCAGGCCTTTTTCAGGAAAAGACTGCCAACCCTTGAGCAATAGCTAATGTTTGTAGCATATAAATCCTGTGCAAAAATCCTTTATGTGGTTTGTGTCCTTTAATCCACGTAAGATCCCATTTTACAGATGACACTATCGAGGCTGAGAAGTGATGGTCGGTCCAGGGTCCCAGCAGTGCTAAATAGCAGAGTCGGGGTTCAAGCCTTTGTTGCATCAGCTGTGTCTGATTGACACATTCACATGCCTCTTGATATCTGAACTTGCACTGACCCCCTCGAGCTAAGGGACTTTGTGAAATGAGGCAGGTAAGTCACTTTTTCTCCCCTGATAAAAGCTAGTGGGCTGTTCGGACAGCTGGATGAGGTATGGTGAGTAAAAACATACTGAGTCTCGGTTAAACATTCCGGTTGCCTCCCAGGTGACATATGTCCACCTGGAGACAGCAGGCTGTGTTCCCTGATGCCCCCCAGCTGCATCCAGTCTGATAAGGCTTCTCTACTCCCTTGCTTCTCAAAGCGTGGTCTGCAAACAACCTGGGAGCTTGTCAGAAATGCAGAATCTCAGGCCCCACCCCAGACTTACTGAACCAGGATCTGCAGGCCAACAACATCCCCAGTGACTTGGTGGGGATTTGAGATGCTCTGCTGGTATCTGCACCCTGATGAAATCCTGATGGTAATGCCATCAGCCTCAGCCAGTATCATGGACCGGAGCATCTTGACAATCTCACCGTGCTAGCCAAATGGACTTCTGTCCTGGTTTCCTCTATTTAATCCTTTCAATAAAGGGCACCCCAGTCTGTCTCCCAAGACCACACGGATGGACTCTTGATGCCTTCCCAGGGGCTTGTGGGCCTCCTCTCCTAAGGATTTGCCTTTTAGACCTTTTGCTATCTCCTCTGCACCTGCTGTGCAGTGATTCCTGACACTTAAATAACAATACACTCCTGGCATTGAATATCATACTCTACCATGCCAGGGCAAGACACGCCCCCTGGATACTCTTAGAAACAAGCTGATGCTGCCCTCCTACTTCCTTGACCTTAAAGGCTTATCCTCACTGTGGCTCAGATTCCTGATGCCTCAGCCAGCCTTATGCCTGGGATGTGACAGTCAGTAATTCCTCATGGGCAATGCAAAGGATATACACCTTTACCTTAAGGTGGGATGCCTTATCTATGTGGATCTGGAATGTGCCTCACCAGCCCCAGCTTCCAGCACAGGGCGCAGCAAACAACAGATGCTCAATCATGCCCTGACGATGAACCAACTACGTGATCTCCAGACTCTATGACTCCCAAAGCTGTATTTCTGACCTCAGGTCTCCCATCCCCCGCCTCCTCCATCTCTCTCATGCATATAAGAAAGAAAGGGAGTCAGGTAATGGCCTGAGCAGTGACATAGCACTACAGCCAAGTGATGCCAGAAAACACATCATCCTATCAACTTGACCTCTCCTTGCCCCATTAGCTGGTATCTCGGCTTCCCAGGGACTCAGCTGTGGCAGATGTTACCAGGTTCAAGCAGCCCCAGCCAGGCTGAACCCATACTGTTTGCCAAATGCCTAAAATCAGTCAGATGTTCTGGCACAGATGCCAGTAGGTTTCTCATCTCTCTCCACACACCTATGATTCATCCTCCTCCTCCTCCCCTTTTCTATCACAAACACACATCTGTTCTGACTTAGGATAACTAAAGGAAAATTAAATGAATCTGTTTTGTGAGTCACCAAGGTTATTTATAGGACTTTAATATAGGCTGATACAAAATAAAGAAATAAAGAGAGAAATCAAAATAAGTTATCTCCTCAGGAAGCCAAGCAAAGTTCAAGGAAGAGAAAAATAAGTCATGTCCTTCGGGCTGATGAAGCTGTACGCATCTTTGGTTTATCACAGTCTTTCTTCCAGGTCCCAGGAAAATCAATGAGGCTTGTTGGATTTTGAGAGATCAATGTTAAAAAGACACGCTTTGCAATGCAGAACATGTGCGCGGTGTGCGTGTTGCAAGGGGCCACAGGCCGATGGAATCATCCTAATCCAGCACTTGGAGGAGTGTAAATATTGACCGTGGGGATAAGGGCATCGCCAGGTCCTTCTCGCGCTGCCCCTCCAACTCCTCTCCGTGCGCTTTGAGCTGCCTCTAGCCGGCAGGTGGCTGAAGCTTTGGGTCACTAATGAACTTCAGCTTTCCTTAGTCCCTGCTTACGAGGACGCCTTTCAGAAATAGGTCAGAGACGAGATTTTATAATAACTCTGTATGGAGTGTAATCTATAAAAATATCGAATTACTGTGTTGTACACCTGAAACTAATATACTCTTTTAAGTCAACTATACTTCAAATAAATAAATAAATAAACAAAATTTGGGGAAAATGCTATTAGGGGCCTGCATAGGCACGGGGATCTAGTATATTGTTTCCAAACAAGGACATTCTGAAATGCCATGTTACTGGAAGTAAATACAGCATTGCCTCTTTTTTTCCTCATGGTCAGGGATATAAAACTAGCCAGAGGGCTTCCCTAGTGGCGCAGTGGTTGAGAGTCCGCCTGCCGATGCAGGGGGCACGGGTTCGTGCCCCGGTCCGGGAGGATCCCATGTGCCGCGGAGCGGCTGGGCCCGTGAGCCATGGCTGCTGAGCCTGCGCGTCCGGAGCCTGTGCTCCGCAACGGGAGAGGCCACAACAGTGAGAGGCCCATGTTCCGCAAAAAAAAAAAAAAAAAAAAAAAAAACTAGCCAGAAATGGGGTGTTTGACATTAAAGAACACAAAGAGATGGTTCCTGGACATGAACAGGAGGAGACGGTGCCTGGCCCTATGAAGAATCTTCATGTGCAATACTGGACAACAAACAAGTGCATAATTACCTCTTCTTGAAAGAAAGGAAGGAAGAAAGAAAGGAAGGGAGGGAGGGAGGAAGGAAGGAAGAAAAAAGAAAAAGAAATAAGTCAGAGAGAGAATTATAGGCTCCAAAGGAAATGACCAGAAGGGCAAGATCAATGCTACCTCTAATCTGGGAAAGTAGGTACCACGTCACCCTAGACACCTTTGACTCATCTCCCTCTTTCCCAGCATCCCCAGAGTCATCCGCTCACCAAACTTCCCTCCTGACGTCTGCTAGAACCAGGCCCCAGGTCTCCACCTCTCCACCTCTCTACTACTGTCTTGGTTCACCCCATGTCTGCCAACTTCCACGCAGTTGCCAGCATAGCCTTTATTAAGACAGGCATCTTATTAGGTTTCTCTAATGCTTGAAATCTAACATTTTTGGCAGTTCATTAGGAATTGACTTGATTTTACTTTCGCGGGGAGCTACCCCCAAATACATTTCCCCGATACCAGTCACACTGGCACTTACATGTCTTGTCTTTTCACACCTCCACGCATTTGCTTAGTAAACAACTAGTTATCAACGTGCGGTTCTAGTGCCTTCCCTCTCTCCTCATTTCCTGATTCTCTTTGGCAGATATAAATGGGGTTTTTTTTTTGTGATCCCATGGGACCCTTCTATTCCAGGATCTATTCTGTAGTATTACACTGTATTTCATATTTATCTGTTTACTTGTTTCACTGTCCTCCTCAATGGAATATAACCTCTTTGAGGACAGTGACTTTCTCATGTTTACAGCTCTAACCCCAGCACCCTAAGATTAGTGCCTGGCACGTAATAATCACTCAAAATATATTTGTTGAATGAATGAATAAATGAAAGTCTACCCCCGGGGGCTAGATTGTGAGTTCACTGAAGTCAGAATTTCTTGTTCATTTCATATTCTGGGTACATAGTTAAGTGCCTGGCACAGGGTAGGAATTCAAAAAGTAATGTTTTGTTGAATTGAATGGGCTTGAAAAGCACTTTGCAGGGGGAACTTACCAAGGGTGTCCTCAGAATTGCTTCTCCATCTCTGTGTACAAAGCCAGATTAAAAGCTACAAAAGTGAGACTGCTTTCCAGAGAAAGAGAAGGAAGTCTTCAGTGAGGCTCAAGGACAAAAGATCCCCAAATCTCAACACCCCAAATTGGCAATTATGCTTCTGAGGCTTCACAGTTCCATTTATGAATGTAAATCCTTACCTTATCTCGAGGAAACATACCACCATGTCAACTCGATTTTCAAAGACCTTTATGGTCGCCACAACTCTGATATATATATTTTATTGTGGCACCATTTGCACTGCTAAAGTTAAGGCTGAGTCAGCACTTCTAGAAGGAAATCCATGTTCTGGGGATTTATAACTCAGCCATAAACACTTAGCTTTGGCTTTGGTGATAAAGAAATGAAATCTGCCTTGATGTGCAAAGATATGTAAGTGAACCCATGAGCTCAAGGAGAAACCATGGTTGTCCCTTTTTAGAATTCTAATTCTACATCAATATCAAGGAGAAAATATCACTAATGAGGTATACAAGCTTCTTCCATTTCTCAAGAAACAGAAGGCTTCCCTGGTGGTGCGGTGGTTGAGAGTCCGCCTGCCAATGCAGGGGACAGGGGTTCGTGCACCGGTCCAGGAAGATCCCGCATGCTGCAGAGCGGCTAGGCCCGTGAGCCATGGCCTGCACGTCCGGAGCCTGTGCTCCGCAACAGGAGAGGCCACAGCGGTGAGAGGCCCGCGTACCGAAAAAAAAAAAAAAAAAAAGAAACAGAATCCAGTATGTGTGCTCAATTACGTGGACACTCTAATTCCTAATTACTTACCTCACTTTCCCCACACCCCGGTGGTTGCCATATGCTAGTGGGTCTAACCTGCTGTCCTCCTCAAGCCTTAATGGGCCTGTGAATCACCTGGACATCTTGCTGACATGAAGTCCGGGCTGGCACCTGAGAGTCTGCGTTTCTAACAAGTTCCCAGGTGATGTAGATGCTGCTGCCCCAAGGACCAGTCTTTGAGAGGCCCCAGTATTTGAAAACCCCCAACATGTCCCAGGCTCTGCCTCCCCCCTCTTCCTTAATGCAGACCCTCCTCATTTCATACCTGGCCTGTTTAACACCTGCCCCTCCATCCACTTTTCTGCTGTCCCATCTGCCTTTATTTTATTTCATCCTTCTTTATGCTGCTGAGGAAGTTTTAGGGGGAAAATCAAAATCATATCACTTTCCAGCTTAAAACATTTTATCATCCCAAAATTACCTTCCCTATGCAATTAGGCGAGAATTCTCTAGCCATCTCCCCATCTCCCCACAGAGAGGGTGAATCATTCCCTTCCCGGTCCTACCACTTCCCACGCTCTGCCATTAAATCTGTCAGAGTTTCTAATTATTGACCCATGTGTCTGTCAACCTCAACTGACTGTGGGGTCTTAAAAGGTAGGAAGCATATTTTACTCAGCTCAGGGTCTGCCAGTCAACAGGAGTTCAATAAGTGTTTGAAGACAGGAGGAATTAATAAATTAGGGAGGTTATAAGAAGAGCTATCATTTATTGAGCACTGCTTGTTTACCAGGCGCTGTGCAATAGGCTTTACATTTATTAACCCATTTTATGCTCGGAACAACCCCGAGAGTTCAATATGGTGAGGCCCGCACTATACAGAAGAAAGTTGAGAGAAGCTGCATAACTGTCCCAAAGATGTACAGCTGCTAAGTGGCAAAATTAAGTCCAAACTCAATTTCATTAAAATTCCAAAGTTCTTTCTCCTAATTGCCAAGCTATCATGAAAGACTGACAGAACAAATGAGACAGGAATGAAGGCACGAATGACTTTGTCATTCATTTTGTTGCCCTTGGGGATCTGTGAAGCCAGACAACCTCTTCCTACAAGTCAATGAAAGTACCCTATTCAGATGGCCAAGTGCTTATATATAAGACCAAAAAAAAAGGTGATTTATGCCTCTGGTTTACTGCTCTGACCTCTGGCAGCTCAAAATAAGATTTGATTTTTAAAAAGCAAACGCCTCCACCTGTTATTTCAGTTCCTTGACACCAAGACGAAGGACATGAAGATGCTTGACTGACACTCTGGACCCAAGAAAGTTAAGAGCAGTGAATATGTTTTACCTACAGATATCACTAGGTGTGAGAGGCCAGAAATACCACACATCATTCATTCACTCATTCATACGTCCATCCATCCATCCACCCATCCTTTCACTCACTCATCTTTCCATTCATTTATTCTTTTTTTTTTTTGCGGTACACGGGCCTCTCACTGTTGTGACCTCTCCCGTTGCGGAGCACAGGCTCCGGACGCGCAGGCTCCGTGGCCATGGCTCACGGGCCCAGCCGCTCCGCGGCATGTGGGATCTTCCCGGACCGGGGCACGAACCCGTGTCCCCTGCATCAGCAGGCGGACTCTCAACCACTGCGCCACCAGGGAAGCCCTATTCATTTTTTATTCACTTATCCATTCATTGATCCATCCTGATGTTCATTTTTTCATTCACTCAATATTGATCAAGACTCAGTGTGTTTTAGAACTATTTAAGCCTGAAAATATGGCAAGGCTGGAAGGGAGCTGTCAAATGAATTTTCCTACAAAATTACTTCTCAACTGATACTTGAAAGATAAACAAAAATTATTCAGGTAAATAGGTATGTGGATTACAGCATGTTACGTAATGGATAAGGGAGGGATGAAGGTAGTTCTAGACATAAGTAACAACATGTGTGCAAGCTGTGTGTGTGTGAGGAGTGTGGCACACTTGAAGCATGGAGGAGGTGTGGGATGGCCGAACAGAAATTAGAGTACAGAGCAACAGGAGGAAGGGAGAATGATGAGATACAGAGATGCGGGCAAGAGTGCTCGGTCCTCCTCTTCGCTTCTAGTGACTAGAGGGTGTCAGTCGCTCTGTGGATCTACAAGGGATGCCCTGAGAGAGGACTGTGTCAAATTGAGGGGACTTGATACAACCATATCCATATTTATGTCCATATCCTTATAGGTTAACAAATAAATGAAGAATCAGGTATACCTGGAACACTCAAACATGGAAGTACAAATACATACATACACACACGTATGTCTATATCTATGTCTATCTACCAATCATCTTCATCTTTCTGTAAAGCAACTTCAGTTCTGACCCTAAGTCTTTAGCATAGTGTGTGTGGGGGGGGGGGCGGAAATCCCAGGTTCTTCCTGATGTCTTCCCCTGACCTTGAGATTCAATGCCACGGTGCCGGAAGTTTGACAGTAAGTTGCTAAGGACTCCAGTGATCTATCCAGCCAGGGTGGCTGTTTTAGCATTGCCCTGCTGCCTCAAAGGCTCTCTGCTACTTCTGCATCATGCTCAGCACCTGCAATTTTTTTTAAGCTGCCTGGGACCCCATTTGCCCAGAAGTTCCACATTGACATTTTCTTGCAGAGTCTTGTGGTCCCCGCTGCATGCATCCAAGAGGTATGGTCGCCTCTCTTTTGCACCCAGAGATCTCTCGCTCTCCCTCACCGCTCTTCACTCATTCTCTAACTAGATGTGTTGAAGGGAGTGATTTTCCTTCTAGGATGGTAAAGAGGAGGCCACACTCTTCCCATGATGTTACTTTACATCCCAAATCCCTGCCCCGTCTAGGGTTTCAGCTTTTGAACACAAAAACCACAAAGAAAGTATGGGGCAGGCAACATTGGTTTTCTTCCTGCTAGATCCCTCCCCAGAAGCAATGAGCACTGAAATGAGTATCTCCTTTGTTGGGGCAGGACTAGGAGAGAGAAGAAAGAAAAGACAGGAGACATGCAGAAAAAAGAAACTTAATTAATATCCATATTACCATAGACATGTGCTGCGGAGGTGAATATAGACAGAGACAGTGACAGAACCAGTAGATAGTAGACATATACATAGGATAAGATAAAACAATGTTAATATGCTTGTATTTCCCAACTTCTAATCCCTGCAGACTAAACTCATTTTTTCCATCTCCCAAACTCTAAGGAAGGCCCTGTCTGGACAAAGAGGTCTTGGGGGAGTTTTGTAACGGAAAAAATGAAAGCAAGGGGCAGAGGACAAGAAAAGGCTGAGGGAAGCAAGGGTGGAAGAACACTGCTCTATAGTTTAGGAAGAGAGGTGCTGAAACAGCTCTTCTGTGTGAGAATGGGGAAAGGAAGGGGAGGGAAATGAAAGAGCATTTTAAGAATGGTTGCTGAATATTTCCTACTACTCCCTGGAGCTGGAGGTGGGATACTGCACTGCCAGTTCCCATGGGGTTGGTTAAGTTTCCACAGACGCTGAGAGCTGCTCTCAGGTGACTATACATGGCCCTGGGACCCCATGGAGCCACAGTGAACATCCTGGAGCAGAAACACAGAAATGTGTTTAGGGCCAGGGATGAATTTCGTCCCAGGTTCTTCACCAGGAACCTGCAGGGGAGGAAGAAAAGTAACTACTAGCTGTGGAGGAATTAATGCTTATGGGCTCCAGGAAGCCAAGGGCTTCTCCTAATACCACAGAGGCACACACCCAGCTCATTCACTCCAGGGATGAACCGCGGGGTCCCTGTCCTGACTTCTAAGGGGAGTAGATCAAATTCAATAGCAGGGAATCATAGGGTCCTCAAGCAGGTGTCACTCAGGTGACAGAGTACGCAGAACAGGGCATCCAGAGTTTCACAGACTGCATCTTCAGTCTTTCTAACTCTATCCTTCCTCTGGTAACAGCTACATCCCAGTGTGGTTGTGTTACATTAATCCACACACCTAAGAGGCACATAAGAGGATCTGAACCCACCCTAATTCTCTCCCCCTATTGCCCCCCTAAAAGCTCAAGAATATACAATTTCATGAGTTCAAGTAAGGGAAGTTAGAAAAAAAGAAAAACAAACCAAAATACAGAACAAACGACGGAGCCTCATGTTTTAAATCCTAATATTACTAAAGTTGTGAAGTAAAACTGGCATAGAAACCAATTCTGCAAATCCTCCTGCTGGTAAGTTATTCATTCATTTGTTCATTCATTCCACTTTGATCAACCACTAGAATTATACCAAAAGGGTGAAGGATGCAGGCTCTGGAGCCAGACACAGAGTTTGAATAAATATCAGCTGTTTTTGTTGCTAATAATAATAATAAACACTACCATGCTCCAAGCCCTATGTGAGTGAGGGGATTGTTAAAGGTAAACACTCTACATCTACCTTAGAATTGCTCAAAATCCAGCCAGGGCTGGAGTTTCAGTAAAGAAACTCTGTTGGAAATGTTTTCAACTGCATGTAACAGAACTTCTAGTTAATTGTGGCTAAAACCATGAAACCATTCCTAATTTATTTAACAAGAAATTTGAAAGTAGGCAGTCCCAGGGTTGGTCTGGCAGCTCCGTGATCTCCCAGTGAGATGTGTATCTTTCCACTCCTGTCGACTTATTAGTCCTATGCATGTTGCTATGTGACCATAACAAGGCTACCACTGAAAGAGGTACCATGTTTGCCTTCAAGACTGGAGGAAGGAGTAAGGGACCATTCTAGTGGAGCCTTCTCCCAGGCTTGCCCTGACCATCAAGAAGCAAAACACCTTTCTAGAAGTCACTCGACAGACTAGTCCTAAGATCTCATTAGATGCAACTGGGTCACAGGCCCTCCCCTCATAGGTTCAGGGGAGGCTGGTGAAGTACATCTTGAGTTTTCAGCTTCTAGAAGATGTGGGGATGCCTGTTGGGTTGGCCAACTACAGTACCTCCCTCAGAAACTTCCAGCATGTAGGACGACCAAAACGGAGGGGGCACATTTAAATTGGGACCACAGGGGAGATTGACTGATTCTCCTTTGGGATTTAGGACACACCTTATAGAGGAGGCAATGTTGGTGAAACATCTGGAGGAAATGGGTGGTGGTGTGTCAGCTGGAGTTGGAAGGGCTTCCTGAAACAGAGAACAGCAATGCAAAGGCAGAGATGAGAAAGAGTAAGAAACTGAAGAATTGTGAGACTGGAGCCGGTGGAGGGGAAAACTGTGGTGGGAGTGGAAAGAGATGGAGACAATCCAACAGATCAGGGTCCCACTGAACTGGAGCTTGTCATACAGTACTTTTCAATGAGGGACTGCTTTCAGTGACTAGGAGATGATTTTAGAAGACAGGAACACAGTACTAAAGGGCATGAGTCATATGAGAAAAATATTCCCCTATAAACTCTCGCTGACATCTTGTTTTTGCATCAAGGAGAAAGTCTTGGTTTGGGGTTGCTGTATCTTTAACATCTCTCTCTCATTCACATCCCTTTGTAGCACAAAGAATGCAAGCCTCAGGCAGGCAACCCTGTCGACAATCTCCGGTTCAGATCTAGTAATGCTGTTTGATTTTGTTTGCATGATATTTATACTTATGGTTACCTTCTAGGGATGGCAACTGACACTGCATTTGAACGACACTGTGCGTTTCTCTGATCTTAATCTATGTAATTTTTTTCAAAAGTGAGTTAATTTACAGAAAAACCTTGAGTAAATCATGGCACAGGTGGTATACAATATGACAGGATTCACAAAGACCATCCACAGTGATATCTTTCTGTTGGAAAACCATGAAGGTGGTGGGCAAGCTGGGGAAGTTTGGGAAATCTCACCCCAGCACCCAGGGAGCATGTTAGTGCAGAAAGGGATGATCAGACCTGTTTTACAAAGACTTGCTGTGACGAATATATGAGTTCATACATGCAAAGAGCTTAGGATCATTCCTGACACATAAAATAAATATTAACTATTGGAATCCTATCAGGACTACTAATATCATCATCAGCCAAGAGGCAAAGTGAGTTCAAGGATGAACAACTGGACGCAGGAGATGAATCAAGAGGTTGTTAGTGTGATACAAGCTAAACAAACTCTGGGGAGAGTGGGAATGGCAAGAGAGACTGGAGACATTTAGGAAGAAGAATCTGCAGGTCTTGGTGCGACGGAGGTCAGGGTGAATGTCTCCTTTCTCTCTGCCGGGGCTGGAAGCTGTCTGAGTCCCCAGCTCACGGTGACACACTGCTCGGTCTCCCTGCACAGACTGACTCAGATGAACATCACGCACACACAGATAAGACTCCCAGAGCACATTCTGTCCCCAGTGCGGCACCTTGTCATTTTCAGAATATCACCTGTCACACATAGTGAGAGTTCTCTTCTGCTGAAACGAGAAAGGAAGAGGAAAAAAGGAAAAGAACCTGAACATAAACTAAAAAAAGATCTGAAACCTTGGTCCGAAGAACATATCATTGGCCACAGAGCCCTATTAACGAGGCAGGGTCTCCAAGGACATACTTCATACCTCCCCCAGGCAGGAGGAAGGGAGAGGGAAGAAGCCTAATTCAGTGGGTTTGCCTGGCCAGCAATGCCCCCTACCCACCAACGCGCCATCCCCCATCCGATTCAGTCCTCATCACAGTCCTGTAAAGAGACCAGAGCTCAGAGGAATTAGGTAGCTTGCCAATGGTCACACAACTAGCAAAAGGTCATGGGATATGAATCATGTTTGACCAGCCCATGTTTTACTCAAACTGCACCTATGGGCCAATATTTAAGGAAACCGAAAGAGTAGGCAAAATGAGGGCTTGAAGGCTAACACTGATAAAACCCTGCAGTATTACTTTTGACTTAACTGTTGACTCACCCAAGACATATCGCTTCACTCCTCTCTAACCTAGTCTCAGCATCCTTCAATATTTCCATAGTTAGATGTGTGGCAGATTCGATAAACAAAAGGGCACTGGAATTAGATTACATTGGTTTCAATCCCAGGAGACTCTCTAACAAGGGACTGAGATTCTGTTGGTCAGGAGTGGGGCCCAGAGGGATAAGGGGAGCTGAGCCCAGCCCATCACCTCCTACTCCCTGAAACAAGTCACTCACCAGGGCTGTTGATATTACTCCTACCCTCTCTCCCTTCCTTCCCTAACCCTCTCTGTCTCCTTGGCCACTGCTATGGGTGGAATGTTTGTGTCCCTCCAAATTCCTATGTTGAGTTAGGAAATCCTCAGTGTGATGGTGTTTGGAGGTGGGGCCTCTGGCAGGTGATGAGGTCATGAAGGTGGAGCCCTCATGAATGGGATTAGTGCCCTCAGGAGAAGAAACACAAGAAAGGATCTCTCTCTTTCTTTCTCTCTCTCTCTTTCTCTCTCTAGCCCTCTCTGCCTTGTCAGGATATAGCAAGAAGGTGACTGTGAGCAAACCAAAAAGAGAGTTCTCACCAGACACCGAATCAGCCAGCACCTTGATCTTGGACTCCCCAGCCTCCAGAACTGTGAGAAATAAATTTCTGTTGCTTAAGCCACCCAGTTTGTGGTATCCTGTTATAGCAGCTTGAACTGACTAAGATAGCCACTGTCTCAGCTCTGGTTTTCATCCTTCCCTGGTCCACTGCCTGCTTATCAGGCCCCTGTCACTGGTCCTTTGACCACCCCAGTCTCTGTCCACACTCTACAAATTCAGCAGAATGATCTTTCTAAAACACAACACCAATCATGTCACTGTCCATGATTGAAACTCTCAGTCATTCCCCACTGCCCTCATACACCATGTCCAGACCTAAACTGTCTGATCCTTGTCTACCAACCAAGCTTAATATCTGGCCATAACCCATCTACCCTTCCTCCCAGTCATATTTGAACTCACATCATCCTGTTCTCTCAAGCCCTAGTGGCTTTCTTTATATACATTGTTCCCACTGCCCAGCACGTGCACATACACACAAGTGTGAACACACATGCATGAGTGTGCGTGCACACAAACACACACACACACACACCCTGCCTCCCTCATCCATCCTTCTTCCCTCTCACAGCTCCAGTCTCAGGCACTTCCTGGAAGGATCCCCACTAGCATATACTCTTATTACAGCCCCAATCCCACTTCCTTGCCATTGCAGTTTCTCTTCTCTGTCTCCCATATCACAGTCTAGGACATTTGTCTGCTCTTTTCTACAGCCCTACGGTCCAGTACCTGGTATGCAGTAGGTACTCAACAGATGCTTGCTGAACGTATGACTACAAAACATGAATTCCACACTAGAGGAAAATGCAGATGGTATGGGAAGAATATTCCTACCAACTTTGCGCCTGTCAGTAAAAAAGAGACCCACCAAATACAGGACATCACAAATGTTAAAGAAAACCCAAAAGACCCCCAGAAATATGGCCCTCCTAGTAACTCCCACTCTGCTTTTCAAGCTGCTTTTTGCTGACCTGGGCTCCCCCGGCATCAATAATTATTAACTAGTGACTTTATCTAGAGCTGGGAACAACTTCATTTGCATACTATATGGTTTTATTTCAGCCTAAATCAGGCTTAAAGTAAGAAATTGCTCCTGTTAAACTTGAAGTCCCCCCACCCCATTAACAGAACCTAGCATTTGAAAATCTGATGATGTCTCAAGCACTCCAAGGAAAGAATCTAGAATGGTAAAGACACTGTGACCTGGGTAGAGAAAGCAATGAACTGAGGTTATTTAGGGCAGAAAAATGAATATTTGAGATGTTGCTATTCCCTTCAAAAGGGCTACATGGAATGGTATTTCGGCTCACCTGTCAGGCTAGGTGAAAACTGCCCTGTTTTAAAACCTGGAGGAGATGTCTTTCCGTTCTAGCAGTTCCCCAGTGGCTGCTCTGGTGAGTGGCAGAGAGGAACTCCCTGAACATCACTGAATGTGCTCAAGCAGAGGTGGGATGCCCACACTTCAGGAATGCCATTGAGGGGCATAAAGGACTTCTATCGCTTTTGCCTGTCCAATACCCATCACCACATTTGTTAAGTGTACCCACAATTTTCATTTATGGAATTACTCTTTCATTCTCAGTGGATGAGTCTCCAGAAGTGGGTATATGATCATTCAAAATACCACATCATCATGGCCACAGTGATTGGTCTGTGAATTTTCATGTGACCCAAGGCTGACCAATGATATCCCTCCCTGGGACTTTGTCTGGAGGGGTTGCTAACTGGGAAAGATGTCAGCCTGGACCCAAGAATGCCCATCTTTGCCACTACATTCCCTACGAAGAGTGACCGTTTAAATAGGCAAATGAGAACATACCATTCCCCTACTTAAAAATCACCAATGGCTTCTCAATACACTTAAAATAAAATCTAAACTCCTTCTGATGGTCACAATCCCTGTACCATCTGCCGCTCTCACTTGTGCTCACATGACTTTCCTCTTTGGTCACTAAGCCCCCGCCATAACAGCATCCTTTTAGTTATTCATACACAGCAATATCATCTCAAAGTCTTTGAAGGTGCTGTTCCTTCTGCCTGGAACTCTCTTCCCTTCAACAGCACATACCGGGTTCCCTCTCACTCCACGTGTGCCTTCTTACAGGTCACCAGCTCAGAGAGATGTTCTGTGATCATTCTCTTTACTCTCACTCTCTATCTCTATACTCAGCTTTATTGCCTCCATTACACCATTAATTGCAATTATACACACATTTTCATTTGTCTATTCATTTATAGCTTTCTCCCTACAGAGATAAATTCCATGAGATCAAAGACTTTGCCATCTCATTCACTGCTGTATCCCCAATGCCTAAAACATGGCTAGTGCAAAATAAGCCACTAGTAAGTATCTGATGAATGAATGAATGAATGAATGAATGGATTTATTCCAACTGAGAACAGGGCCAGAAATTTAAAAAATAATAAAAAAAAGGAAAGTGGCTTTGGAAAATAGAGAGAGACAGGATTCCTAACAACATCATTGGAGCACATGGACCAAACCAAGGTTGTCTCCACCTGGACTTTTCAGTTAAACAAGCAAATGAATCTCCTTCTTAGCTTAAGCTGATCTGAACTGGGTTCCTGTCACTTACAACCAAAGAACTCTGACTTACACCAAGAGGGTGCGTACAGCCAGTGGTGAAGCCTGAGCATGCAATCACTCTCCTCCGTTTCCACTCATATATTCTCCAAACAGATCTAGACAAGCCTTGGTCACAATGGTTTAGGCCTGTTTCATCTGTCACTCACTGGTAATTTAACATGGCTTAGTTCCATGCCTTTTACCTGGAAGTAAGATGAGGCAGGATGAGACACAGAGCGGCTTATGTTGAGAAAGGTGAAAGCAAGTGTGGTGGGGCCAGACATTTATTAGATGTGGCAGAACCAGACCCTGTATTCTTCCTGTGTCTGGGGTCCATCTCACTCCTATAGGGGCCACTGGCCCCCATCCTCTGCCTGCCCTTAGAAGAGAAGCCCTATCTCTGGGATCAGTTCTGATCCAAAAGCGGAGTAATTAATCATCTCTAGTACCACATTCTATGTCAGCATCAGGACCTACTTCCTAACAGGTTAGCCTGAATGTTGCTCCTTGGTTTAAGTCTTTGAACTGTTCCTGGCTGGTTCCCTAAGCCTGAGTCTCTGCCTTGGAAGCCTTCTTAGTCATGATAATAATAGTAAATTCTTGCCTTTAGCTTACCATGTGCTGGGCTCTGTTCTGAGTACTTTTCTTCTTCTTAGTTTTTTGGGTTTTTTTTAAATTGGGGTATAGTTGCTTGACAATGTTGTGTTCGTTTCTGCTATACAACGAAGTGAATCAGCTATGTGTATACATATATCCCCTCCCTCTTGGACCTCCCTCCCACCCCAGCCCCCATCCCACCCATCTAGGTCACCACGGAGCACCGAGCTGAGCTCCCTGTGCTATAGAGCAGGCTCCCACTAGCTATCGATTTTATACATGGTAGTGTATATATGTCAATCCCAATCTCCTGATTCATCCCACCCCAGATATAATCAGCATCACCAATAGACATGTGAGTGGAGATGCCTCCAGATGGCTCCTGCTTTGAGTCATTGAGTTACTCCCACCCTTGAGTCTTCCCAAATGAGGACCCAGTTCCGGGGAACATGGCGGAAGCGTAAGACGCAGAAATCACCTTCCTCCCCACAGATACACCAGAAATACATCTACATGTGGAACAACTCCTACAGAACACCTACTGAACGCTGGCAGAAGACCTCAGACCTCCCAAAAGCCAAATGAGGACCCAGACATCAAGGAGCAAAGACAAGCCTACCCAAATTCCTGACTCGCAGGACACACGAGCCTAATAAAATGGTCATTGTACGCCCCTAGGTTTTGTCGTGGTTTGTCACACAGCAATAGTACCCGGAGCATCACCCCCGACCACAACCTTGTATATACTGTCTATAGAGCTCTACCTGTGAACAGTATCTGGCTCAGTCCCTAATACCCGATGACCCGTCCATCATATTCTGCTAGCCTGATATGTCACCCCATCATTCCTTTTTGGACTTCCTGAGTGCCAAAAGCCACCCTCAATTACCTCTCTTGTCTCTAGCCAGATCTTCATGACACCAAGTGCTACCAGCTAGACTGAACTTGCTTTTACTTCCTGAAGCTGTTTCTGACCCTTCCGAGATTGTCCAGAGATCTGTTTCCTGTCTCACTCCTCTCCCATCCAGGCCCATCCATTTTCAGGTGACTCAGTCATGGTTCAGAAACGGAGATAATCCAGCTTTTTCATTTGAGAGATGTAAAAATAGAGGCCCAGAAAAATAACACAAAATAGTGGGGATCGATCAAGATTGTACAGTAGGAGGATGTGGAGGTCACCGCCTCCCGTGAACACAGCAGAAATACATCTACAACGTGGAATAATTCTCACTGAAAACTAACTGGAAACTGGCAGAAAGACTCCAGTACAACCAAAGCTGTAAGAAAAATCCACATGGAATTGGGTAAGAAGGGAAGAGAAGCAATCAGGTCGGGGGAGGGGACCCAGAGGAAAAAGGAGATGGCACGAGCGGAGACTCATCCTGGGGAGTGAGAGGCACAGATTGGGTGTCCCCTTCCTGGGGTCCTATGCGGGGGAGATGAGCCCCCTAGACTGGTTAGAGGACTGCTGGAACTAACGGGAAGGCTGTAGGAAGCCTGGACGCCACTCCTGAGGAGTGTGTGCACTGATTTGCCCCAAGCAGAGCAGAGCAGAGAGGGCAAAGTGAAACCACACAGCTGGCTGACTCATTTCCCACAACTGCCTCAATGCATGCCCCAGCCAGAACAAAGCAAGTCCTTCAGCCCTGCCACAGTGCAGTACTGGATCTGGGGTGACCCAACCAGGGAAGAGACTTGACTGTGGGACACGGAGGTGACCCAGTCCCAGGGCAGAGCCTGGGTGGGGCAGCAGAGGGCACTGTTGGCACTTATGCAGCACATCAAAAGCAGCCCAGTTCTCCGACGGCAGTCGCATCACCACTGAGAGGCAACATGGCCTCCACCCACCTGTCCTGCAGTGCAGTTCCACAACAGGGCCAGGGTGGCAAGGGTGTGGGGAGGTGTTGGCTCTGAGGGACAAAGAGGATTTGGACCCAGGGCTGCGTCTGAGCAGAACTAGGGAAACTATTGCTGGCACTTGCAATGGACAGAGCAATGGAGACAGCTCAGATCTCTGTCTTCGGCCAACACAAATTGAGAGTTGACTCAGGCCCCCACTCCCACCCCACTCTGGCGCTCCCTCCCTCTGGGGGAAGGATCCCAGTGCTGGGAGAGGGGAAAGCACACATTTAAAGGGAACAGAGCCACCTTGGGCCCGACCCTCAGGGTTTCTGCTCCAACAATTTGGGATCAGACCCCGCCCCAATAAAGTGACAGCCACTGAGCAGAGTGGAAGCTCCACCCCACACCTAACTCCAGCTCTAGCCCCTTCATCTCCAGTCCCACCCCTACCAAGGTGATAGCTGCCAGCACACCCTGGGGAAAGACGTGACTTGCATTCATGTCAAATCCCGCTCTCCCACCAAAAGCATTGGGAATACACAGTCTATACAGGGATGTAACCACATAAGAACACCCCTTTCAAGACGGTACTAGGTAACTGTTCCACCTAAATGAATGAAGGCAGAGAAAGTTAAGCAAAACAAAAAGGTAGAGGAACTGGTCTCAGTTAAAAGAGCAAGCGAAAACTTCTGGAAATATAAACAATGAAACAGAAATAAACAATTTACCAGATAAAGAATTCCAAGCATTGGTAATAAGAATGTTAACTGAATTAGGGAAAAGAATAGATGAACTATGAGAATTTTCACAAGGAACTAAAAAATATTTAAAAAAAGACAATCAGAAATGAAGAATTCAATAACTGAAATAAAAAACACACTAGAGACTTCCGGGTAAGATGGCGGAAGAGCAAGACGCGGAGATCACCTTCCTCCCCACAGATACACCAGAAATACAGCTACACGGGGAACAACTCCTACAGAACACCTACTGAACGCTGGCAGAAGACCCCAGACCTCCCAAAAGGCAAGAAACTCCCCACATACCTGGGTAGGGCAAAGCGGAGAGATTCCCGCACAGAGGAGCGGTGCCGAGCAGCACTCACCAGCCCGAGAGGCTTGTCTGCTCGCCCGCCGGGGCGGGCGGCGCTGGAAGCTGAGGCTCGGGCTTCGGTCAGAGCGCAGGGAGAGGACTGGGGCTGGCGGCGAGAACTCAGCCTGAAGGGGGCTAATGTGCCACAGCTAGCCGGGAGGGAGTCCGGGAAAACTCTGGAGCTGCCGAAGAGGCAAGAGACTTTTTCTTCCCTCTTGGTTTCCTGGTGCGCGAGGAGAGGGGATTAAGAGCGCTGCTTGAAGGGGCTCCACAGACGGGCGCGAGTCGCGGCTGAAAGCGCGGAGCCCAGAGACGGGCGTGGGATGCTGGGGCTGCTGCTGCCGCCGCCAAGAAGCCTGTGTGCGAGCGCAGGTCACTGTCCACACCGCCCTTCCGGGAGCCTGTGCAGCCCGCCACTGCCGGGGTCCCGGGATCCAGGGGCGGCTTCCCTGGGAGAACGCACGGCGCGCCTCGGGCTGGTGCAACGTCACGCCGACCTCTGCCGCTGCAGGCTCGCCCCGCACTCCGTGCCCCTCCCTCCCGCCCGGCCTGAGTGAGCCAGAGTCCCCGAAGAGGCTGCTCCTTTAACCCTGTCCTGTCTGAGCGAAGAACAGACGCCCTCCGGCGACCTACACGCAGAGGCGGGGCCAAATCCAAAGCTGAGACCCAGGAGCTGTGACAACAAAGAAGAGAAAGGGAAACCTCTCCCAGCAGCCTCAGAAGCAGTGGATTAAAGCTCCACAATCAACTTGATGTACCCTGCATCTGTGGAATACATGAATAGACAACAAATCATCCCAAATTGAGGAGCCAGGAGTCAGTGCTGTGCCTCTGAGGTGGGAGAGCCAACTTCAGGACACTGGTCCACAAGAGACCTCCCAGCTCCACATAATATCAAACGGCGAAAATCTTCCAGAGATCTCCATCTCAACACCAGCACCCAGCTTCACTCAACGACCAGCAAGCTACAGTGCTGGACACCCTATGCCAAACAACTAGCAAGACAGGAACACAACGCCACCCATTAGCAGAGAGGTGGCCTAAAATCATAAAAAGTCTGCAGACACCCCAAAACACACCACCAGACGTGGACCTGCCCACCAGAAAGACAAGATCCAGCCTCATCCACCAGAACACAGGCACTAGTCCCCTCCACCAGGAAGCCTACACAACCCACTAAACCAACCTTAGCCACTGGGGACAGACACCAAAAACAACGGGAACTACGAACCTGCAGCCTGCAAAAAGGAGACCCCAAACACAGTAACATAAGCAAAATGAGAAGACAGAAAAACACACAGCAGGAGGAGCAAGATAAAAACCCACCAGACCTAACAAATGAAGAGGTAATAGGCAGTCTACCTGAAAAAGAATTCAGAATAATGATGGTAAAGATGATCCAAGATTCTATTTCCAAGATCCAAAATCTTGGAAATAGAATAGACAAAATGCAAGAAACAGTTAACAAGGACCTAGAAGAACTAAAGATGAATCAAGCATCGATTAAAAACACAATAAATGAAATAAAAAATACTCTAGATGGGATCAATAGCAGAATAACTGAGGCAGAAGAACGGATAAGTGAGGTGGAAGATAAAATAGTGGAAATAACTGCTGCAGAGCAAAATAAAGAAAAAAGAATGAAAAGAACAGAGGACAGTCTCAGAGACCTCTGGGACAACATTAAACGCACCAACATTCGAATTATAGGGGTTCCAGAAGAAGAAGAGAAAAAGAAAGGGACTGAGAAAATATTTGAAGAGATTATAGTTGAAAACTTCCCTAATATGGGAAAGGAAATAGTTAATCAAGTCCAGGAGGCACAGAGAGGCCCATACAGAATAAATCCAAGGAGAAATACGCCAAGACACATATTAATCAAACTGTCAAAAATTAAACACAAAGAAATCATATTAAAAGCAGCAAGGGAAAAACAACAAATAACACACAAGGGAATCCCCATCAGGATAACAGCTGATCTCTCAGCAGAAACTCTACAAGCCAGAAGGGAGTGGCAGGACATAATTAAAGTGATGAAGGAGAAAAACCTGCAACCAAGATTACTCTACCCAGCAAGGATCTCATTCAGATTTGATGGACAAATCAAAACGTTTACAGACAAGCAAAAGCTGAGAGAGTTCAGCACCACCAAACCAGCTTTACAACAAATGCTAAAGGAACTTCTCTAGGCAAGAAACACAACAGAAGGAAAAGACCTACAATAAAGAACTCAAAACAATTAAGAAAATGGGAATAGGAACATACATATCGATAATTACCTTAAATGTAAATGGACTAAATGCTCCCACCAAAAGACACAGAGTGGCTGAATGGATACAAAAACAAGACCCATATATATGCTGTCTACAAGAGACCCACTTCAGACCTAGAGACACATACAGACTGAAAGGGGATGGAAAAAGATATTCCATGCAAATGGAAACCAAAAGAAAGCTGGAGTAGCAATTCTCATATCAGACAAAATAGACTTTAAAATAAAGACTACTAGAAGAGACAAAGAAGGACACTACGTAATGATCAAGGGATGGATCCAAGAAGAAGATATAACAATTGTAAATATTTATGCACCAAACATAGGAGCACCTCAATACATAAGGCAAATACTAACAGCCATAAAAGGAGAAATCGACAGTAACACAATCATAGTAGGGGACTTTAACACCCCACTTTCACCAATGGACAGATCATCCAAAATGAAAATAAATAAGGAAACACAAGCTTTAAATGATACATTAAACAAGATGGACTTAATTGATATTTATAGGACATTCCATCCAAAAACAACAGAATACACATTTTTCTCAAGTGCTCATGGAACATTCTCCAGGATAGATCATATCTTGGGTCACAAATCAAGCCTTGGTAAATTTAAGAAAATTGAAATTGTATCAAGTATCTTTTCCGACCACAATGCTATGAGACTAGATATCAATTACAGGAAAAGAGCTGTAAAAAATACAAACACATGGAGGCTAAACAATACACTACTTAATAACGAAGTGATCACTGAAGAAATCAAAGAGGAAATTAAAAAATACCTAGAAACAAATGACAATGGAGACACGACGACCCAAAACCTATGGGATGCAGCAAAAGCAGTTCTAAGAGGGAAGTTTATAGCAATACAATCCCACCTTAAGAAACAGGAAACGTCTCGAATAAACAACCTAACCTTGCACCTAAAGCAATTAGACAAAGAAGAACAAAAACATCCCAAAGCTAGCAGAAGGAAAGAAATCATAAAAATCAGATCAGAAATAAATGAAAAAGAAATGAAGGAAACGATAGCAAAGATCAATAAAACTAAAAGCTGGTTCTTTGAGAAGATAAACAAAATTGATAAACCATTAGCCAGACTCATCAAGAAAAAAGGGAGAAGACTCAAATCAATAGAATTAGAAATGAAAAAGGAGAAGTAACAACTGACACTGCAGAAATACAAAAGATCATGAGAGATTACTATAAGCAACTCTATGCCAATAAAATGGACAACCTGGAAGAAATGGACAAATTCTTAGAAATGCACAACCTGCCAAGACTGAATCAGGAAGAAATAGAAAATATGAACAGACCAATCACAAGCACTGAAATTGAAACTGTGATAAAAAATCTTCCAACAAACAAAAGCCCAGGACCAGATGGCTTCACAGGCGAATTCTATCAAGCATTTAGAGAAGAGCTAACACCTATCCTTCTCAACTCTTCCAAAATGTAGCAGAGGGAGGAACACTCCCAAACTCATTCTACGAGGCCACCATCACCTTGATACCAAAACCAGACAAGGATGTCACAAAGAAAGAAAACTACAGGCCAATATCACTGATGAACATAGATGCAAAAATCCTCAACAAAATACTAGCAAACAGAATCCAACAGCACATTAAAAGGATCATACACCATGATCAACTGGGGTTTATTCCAGGAATGCAAGGATTCTTCAATATATGCAAATCAATCAACGTGATACACCATATTAACAAATTGAAGGAGAAAAACCATATGATCATCTCAATAGATGCAGAGAAAGCTTTCGACAAAATTCAACACCCATTTATGATAAAAACCCTGCAGAAAGTAGGCATAGAGGGAACTTTCCTCAACATAATAAAGGCCATATATGACAAACCCACAGCCAGCATCGTCCTCAATGGTGAAAAACTGAAACCATTTCCACTAAGATCAGGAACAAGACAAGGTTGCCCACTCTCACCACTCTTATTCAACATAGTTTTGGAAGTTTTAGCCACAGCAATCAGAGAAGAAAAGGAAATAAAAGGAATCCAAATCGGAAAAGAAGAAGTAAAGCTGTCACTGTTTGCAGATGACATGATACTATACATAGAGAATCCTAAAGATGCTACCAGAAAACTACTAGAGCTAATCAATGAATTTGGTAAAGTTGCAGGATACAAAATTAATGCACAGAAATCTCTGGCATTCCTATATACTAATGATGAAAAATCTGAAAGTGAAATCAAGGAAACACTCCCATTTACCATTGCAACAAAAAGAATAAAATATCTAGGAATAAACCTACCTAAGGAGACAAAAGAACTGTATGCAGAAAATTATAAGACACTGATGAAAGAAATTAAAGATGATACAAATAGATGGAGAGATGTACCATGTTCTTGGATTGAAAGAATCAACATTGTGAAAATGACTCTACTACCCAAGGCAATCTACAGATTCAATGCAATCCCTATCAAACTACCACTGGCATTTTTCACAGAACTAGAACAAAAAATTTCACAATTTGTATGGAAACACAAAAGACCCCGAATAGCCAAAGCAATCTTGAGAACGAAAAATGGAGCCGGAGGAATCAGGCTCCCTGACTTCAGACTATACTACAAAGCTACAGTAATCAAAACAGTATGGTACTGGCACAAAAACAGAAAGATAGATCAATGGAACAGGATAGAAAGCCCAGAGATAAACCCACGGACATATGGTCACCTTATCTTTGATAAAGGAGGCAGGAATGTACAATGGAGAAAGGACAGTCTCTTCAATAAGTGGTGCTGGGAAAACTGGACAGGGACATGTAAAAGTATGAGATTAGATCACTCCCTAACACCATACACAAAAATAAGCTCAAAATGGATTAAAGACCTAAATGTAAGGCCAGACACTATCAAACTCTTAGAGGAAAACATAGGCAGAACACTCTATGACATAAATCACAGCAAGATCCTTTTTGACCCACCTCCTAGAGAAATGGAAATAAAGACAAAAATAAACACATGGGACCTAATGAAACTTAAAAGCTTTTGCACAGCAAAGGAAACCATAAACAAGACCAAAAGACAACCCTCAGAATGGGAGAAAATATTTGCAAATGAAGCAACTGACAAAGGATTAATTTCCAAAATTTATAAGCAGCACATGCAGCTCAATAACAAAAAAACAAACAACCCAATCCAAAAATGGGCAGAAGACCTAAATAGACATTTGTCCACAGAAGATATACAGACTGCCAACAAACACATGAAAGCATGCTCAACATCTTTACTCATTAGAGAAATGGAAATCAAAACTACAATGAGATATCATCTCACACCAGTCAGAATGGCCATCATCAGAAAATCTAGAAACAATAAATGCTGGAGAGAGTGTGGAAAAAAGGGAACACTCTTGCACTGCTGGTGGGAATGTGAATTGGTACAGCCACTATGGAGAACGGTATGGAGGTTCCTTAAAAAACTACAAATAGAACTACCATATGACCCAGCAATCCCACTACTGGGCATATACTCTGAGAAAACCATAATTCAAAAAGAGACATGTACCAAAATGTTCATAGCAGCCCTATTTACAATAGCCCGGAGATGGAAACAACCTAAGTGTCCATCATCAGATGAATGGGTAAAGAAGATGTGGCACATATATACAATGGAATATTACTCAGCCATAAAAAGAAATGAAATTGAGCTATTTGTAATTAGGTGGATGGACCTAGAGTCTGTCATACAGAGTGAAGTAAGTCAGAAAGAGAAAGACAAATACTGTATGCTGACACATATATATGGAATTTAAGAAAAAAAAATTGTCATGAAGAACATAGGGGTAAGACAGGAATAAAGACACAGGCCTACTAGAGAATGGACTTGAGGATATGGGGAGGGGGAAGGGTAAGCTGTGACAAAGTGAAAGAGCGGCATGGACATATATACACTACCAAACATAAGGTAGATAGCTAGTGGGAAGCAGCCGCATAGCACAGGGAGATCAGCTCGGTGCTTTTTGACCGCCTGGAGGGGTGGGATAGGGAGGGTGGGAGGGAGACGCAAAAGGGAGGGGATATGGGAACATATGTATATGTATAACTGATTAAATTTGTTATAAAGCAAAAAAAAAAACAAAAAAAAAACAATAGAAGGAAACAATAGCACACTAAGTGATATATAAGTGACCTGGAAGACAGAATAATGGAAATCACCCAATCAGAACAGCAATAAGAAAAACAAATTTTTTTAAAAATGGGAATGGTTTAAGAGATCTCTGGAATAACAATAAGCATACCAACATTCACATTATAGGGGTCCCAAAAGGAGAAGAGAGAGAAAGGGATCAAAAATAAATTTAAGGAAATTATGGCTGAAAAATTCTAAATTTGAAGAAGGAAACAGATAATCCAGGTACAGAAACCACAGAGGGTCATAGACAAGATGAAATCAAAAGAATCTACATCGACATACACAAAGAGAAAATTCTAAAGACAGCAGGAGAAAAATAAAAAGTCATACAAAGGGAATCCCCAAAAGGCTATCAGCTGATTTTTCTGCAGAAACTTTACAGGCCAGAAGGGAGTGGCATAATATATTCAAAGTGCTGAAGGGTTAAAACCTGCAACCTAGGATACTCTGTCCAGCAAGCTTATAATTTAGAATTGAAGGAGAGATAAAGAACTTCTCAGACAAGCAAAAACTAAAAGAATTCAGCAATATTAAGCATGCCCTAAAAGAAACATTAAAGGGTCTCCTCTAAGTGGAAAAGAAGCAAAAATCTATAGGAAAGGGAAAATCCCACTATGAAGGGCAAATATATAATAACGACTGAGAATCAACCACTTAAATAAGCCAAAATAAAGATTAAAAGACAAAAAATTGTAAAAGCAACTATAGATACAATAAACAGTTAAGGGATAAACCTGAAGATGTAAAATATGACATCAAAAAAGCAAAATGTGGGGGAGGGGAGTAAAAAATGCAGAGATTTTAGAATAATGTGTTTGAACTTAAATGGCTACCAGTTTAAAACAAGTTGATATAGTTATAGGTCAACATATATGAACCCCTATGGTAACCACAAGTCAAAAAACTACAATACATACACAAAAAACAAAAAGAACACAAGCATACTACTAAAGAAAATCATCACAGCACAAAGGAGGAAACAAAAAGAAGAACTGAACAGAGAAGAACTACAAAAACAACAGGAAAACAAGTAATAAAATAGCAGTAAGTGCATACGTATCAATAATTACTTTAAATGTCAACAGACTAAATGCTCCAAACAAAAGACATAGGGTGGCTGACTGGATAAAATAACTAAAATTCATAACCACAAAAGACCCTGAATTGCCAAATCAGAGAAAAAGAACAAAACTGGAGGTATCATCCTCCCAGACTTCAGAATATACTACAAAGCTATAGTAATCAAAACAGCGTGGTACTGGCACAAAAACAGACACATAGATCAATGGAACAGAATAGAGAGTCCAGAAATAAACCCACGCAACTATGGTCAATTAATCTACGACAAAGGAAGCAAGGGTATACAATGGATAAAACAGTCTCTTCAATAAGTGGTGCTGGGAAAACTGGACAGCTACATGTAAAACATAATGAGATTAGAATGTTTCCTCACACCATATACAAAAATAAACTTAAAATGGATTAAAGAACTAAATGTAAGACATGAAACCATAAAACTTTTAGAAGAGAACATAGGTAGAACATTCTTTGACACAAATTGCAGTATTTTTTGGATCTGTCTCCTAAGGTAAAAGAAATAAAAGCAAAAATAAACAAATCGGACCTAATTTAACTTAAAAGCTTTTGCACAGCTAAGGAAACATCAACAAGACAAAAGGACAACCTATGGAATAGGAGAAGATATTTACAAATAATATCACTGACAAGGGATTAATATCCAACACATATAAACAGATCATACAACTCAATAGCAAAAAAACAAACAACCCAATCAAAAATGGGCAGAAGACCTGAAGAGGCATTTTTCCAAAGAAGGCCTACAGATGGCCAACAGGCAATGAAAGATGCTCAACATCGCTAATTATTAGAGAAATGCAAATCAAAACAACGAGAAACCACCTCACACCTGTCGGAATGGCTACCATTACAAAGAAGACAAATAGCAAACGTTGGCAAGGATGTCAGAAAAGGGGACCCTTGTACACTGTTGGTGGGAATGTAATTTGGTGCAGCCACTATGGAAAACAGTATGGAAGTTCCTCAAAAAAAAAACAACTACCATATGACCCAGAAATTCCACTCCTAGGTATATATCTGGAAAAAACAAAAACAGTAATTCAAAAAGATACAGTGACCCAGTGGTCACTGCAGCACTACTTACAGTAGCCAAGATATGGAAATAACCTAAATGGCCATCAACAGACAGATGGATAAAGAAGATATTGTTATATATGTAGAATGGAATACTACTCAGCCATAATAAAGAATGAAATTCTGCCATTTGCAGCAGCATGGATGGACCTAGAGAATATTATCCTTAGTGAAATAAGTCACAAAAAGACAAATACTGTATGATATCACTTATATGTGTAATCTAAAAAATAAAACAAATGAATGCGTATAGCAAAACAGAAACAGACTCACAGATATAGAAAACAAACTAGTGGTTACCAGTTGGAAGAGGGAAGTGGGGAGGGGCAAGATAGGGGTATGGGATTAAGAGATATAAAGTACTATGTATAAAATAGATAAGCGGGTTTCCCTGGTGGCGCAGTGGTTGAGAGTCCGCCTGCTGATGCAGGGGACACGGGTTCGTGCCCCAGTCTGGGAAGATCCCACATGCTGCGGAGCGGCTGGGCCCGTGAGCCATGGCTGCTGAGCCTGTGCATCCAGAGCCTGTGCTCCGCAGCGGGAGAGGCCACAACAGTGAGAGGCCCACGTACCGCAAAAAAAAAAAAAGATAAGCAACAGGATATACATATAATACACCACAGGGAATTATAGCCATTATTTTGTAATAACTTTTAATGGAGTATAATCTATAAAATACTGAATTACTATGCTGTGCACCTGAAACTAAGATAATACTGTAAATCAACTATATCTCAATAAAAATAAACACTCCTGTATGATATATAGGAAAGTTGTTAAGTGAGTAGATCCCAAGAGTTCTCATCACAAGGAGAAATGTTTTTTCCTTTCTTTTTATTGTATCCATATGAGATGATGGATGTTAATTAAACCTACTGTGGTAACCATTTCACAACATATGTAAATCAAACCACCATGCTGTACACCTTAAACTTATAAAGTGATTATGCCAGCTATTTTTCAATAAAACTGAAATTTAAAATGCCCTTAAAAGAACAGTAGCAACTGACATCTCTTAAATCCCTAATGTACATTACTGAATTTAACCCTCATAATTTATCCTGTGTAATCAATAATATTGTTGACTCCATTACACAGAAGAAACTGAGGCTCAGAGAAAGTAAATCATTTTTGGTCATGCAGTTGTGTTAAGCTGCCTCGGTGGCCCCCTGAGAGGTCATATCTTGGAAGGTTGAAAACAAGATAAATTATGGATTCCAAGATGGAAAAACCACTGGGTTTTTCTCCAGGCACAGAGAGAATCCACCTGATATTCCAATAAGGCAACAGCTCTGGTCTGGATTTCCTCCACTTTGGAAATACACCTTATATCATAAGTACATCTAGGAAAGAAAGAGGGTCCTTCCTCGTGAGTTGGTATGGTGGGTGTGGCCAGTACAGAAGATTTGTATTGGCCAGATCCCTCCAGCTTTTATTTCTTTCTTTGTGTCACATTTCAGAATGTCATACTGTAAATCTGGGTCCTTACAGTATGAAATCCGCTTTTGATGAGTGTACGATGCCTTCTCGCGGCATGAAAATATACAGTGGTGGCTAAAAGAACAAACTTTTGGTATCAAACAAAGGTATAAATACAGGTCCTGCTGCTCACCAATAATATTAGCTGTGTGACCTGGGGCAAGCTGTGTAACCTGGTAAGTTTCCATGCAGTCATCAGCATAGCAGGGATAACAGGACCCATGTCACGGGGTTGTTGTAAGGACTAAGTGAGATAATGTAGACAGTCTAGCACATAATAATCCCCCCATGATCATTATTAATGTTATTATACACGGAAATGAAAGAATCCCCACCAAACAGAAGTAAGCAGAATCTTACTACAGTCTAGAAAAAAACCACCAAATTTTCTCAAACTACAGTATTAACAATCTCTAAAATCCCACAGAGAGGCAAGAATGCCAACTCCTAGATTCCCAAGTGTTTATTCAGCCCCTTGTTGCTAAGAAGCATTTTGACACTCATCACTCCCTGCAATCTCCAGATACTCATCACTACATTTCTATCTTCCCTGGTCAGTCTAGTGATTGGAAGACCCAGCTTCTGACCTAGAGGCTGCAGGTGGGAGCCCTGACCTTCTTAATCTCTAGTCTAAAAAAAAAAAGAAAACATAGGCAAATGATGATATCAGAGTTCCAGCCTTCTGGCAAAAAGGAGAGACCATAAAAGCGAGCGAGAAAAGATTCAATTGTAATCTGATTAATGCTTCTCCAGAAGGTTTGCTATCTGCTGCAGAGCACACCCCATTAAAGAAATCAATTTAGCATTCGACTTCTCCTCCTGTGGCGCATATTGAAGTGGGATCTGACAAGGATGGCAAACAGATTTGTGTTAAATAACTGCCAATAACGCCTGTAGCTCAAGGTTACAGCAGTCAACGGAAATCCAGTGCCACGGAAACCCTGAGACCCTCATCCATCAGCCAGAGTCAGCAGCTTTGAAAGGAAATTGTAGGTCTGGCTCAGGAAGAGGGACAGTTAACAAAATTGGGTCTTGGGGCCACAGTAGCCTAAGATGCTGGTTTTGCATTAGGTCCTTAAAGCCTGAGCTTCCAGGTCTCCAAGGATCTTGTTGGTTTTTCTTGGCTGTAGTGGATATCTCTTATTTTTGCCTGCCTAGCATCCATTCAACTCTTGCTTTTCTATCAATAGCACCCACTTTATCTCGGGGAAAAGCTCCTTTTCTACTTCTCAGTCCATGAGATGTGGGTGGGATTTAGCCCACCTCCAGCTGTAACAGTAGGTAGGCATGTGATCTCGCCCGGTCCAATCAAAGCTAAACAGCACCCTGACCTCAGTGAATGCTTCCGGGATGTGCACACAATCCACAAAGGCCAATCAGAGCCAGTGTGACCCAGTCTTGGAGTTTATCATAATTGTTTGTTAAAATAAGTCATCTCTCCACTGGGATGGTTGGGAAGACAGGAAGCAAACCTGAAGCTTCTGGAAAATCGTCTTATCATCGTAAGGAGAGAACGACTCAACCCAGAGAAAGACAGAGATAAGAGATGGAAAGAGATAATCCAGAATCTGATTAGATCATTAGAGCTCCGAGAATCAAGCTGTACCTGAAAACCATCCCCTGGATTTTCCAGGTCCGAGATCAAACAAGTTCCATTTTCCTTGGTTTTAAGCCAATGTGAATTAGGTTCTCGTCACTGCAAAGTAAGAAAGAGCTGAGGACTGCAAGGTCACTGTATGTCCCAGATGAGGCAGACCTCTTTGGATAGCGTCAGCTCCCTGGGGAGCCAAACTGAAGGCCACACTCAGCAGTTAGTCACATATTCCAATCAGATTCAACTTTCCAATGTATTAAGAACACACAGGCACAGTTTTGAAGATTGCACACGATTCCTGGTAAAGCAGATACAACATCCCGAACCAAGACTACGGGTACCGGTGACCCTCCACATACCCCCTCGGAGCCCCCCACCACTGCCATGCACTCCATTCTCACCTTGAGCAGTCAGAGCTTCCGTCTTCCTGAGAAAGATGCCCCAGGGTTCAGAACCCCGCTTTGCCCATGCCCATGACAAGTCGGTAGTGCCTGGGAATTGGGCAGCCCTTCCTTCACCATTTACTTGCCCTTTTGCAAGGTTGATTTGGGAGCATTTTCAAACCTCACTTCTCAGTTTTCCCCACAGGGCTGAGTTTTAGGCCCCAACTGTGATAGCAGGATTACTAACGCCCCCCAGTCAGCTGCCTCCCCTTCCCCCATCACCTCCCTACACCCTTGCTGGTGTCCCCATACCTCCTAAATCACCTACACGAGCTCCATCACTGTCTCAGTATCCGCTTCTGCCTTCAGAGCAGAAATGTCATCAAATCTCCCATCAGACACCTCTGTTATTGCCCTAATGGAAATTCCACCCCTGACAGCCTTTTTTCCCTTGGGCTGCCCAACCTTTTACAAATCCGCTTCCACAAACTCTAGAAACTCATCTCTCCCCTCAGCCTGAATATCCCACGAAGCAAAACAAAATCCTAGAAGCTCTCGCACCCTCCCCACCCGCCCCCAAAACTTATCAATATATTCATGCAGCAAAAACAGATTTCTTCCTGAAGGGAATGCTGCTGCCACCCAAACGGGATGCACCTATAAATAACCAGTGCAAAGGGTGGCAGCAAGCAGGGTGGCAAGCAAGCTGGTGCCAAAACTGCATCAAAAGTCAGGAGCGCGGCCTGCTCCCCAGGGTCTGCCCCTACCCCGCCTCACCTCTCACCCCTCTCCCACCTCCCCTTCAGCATTTCATGTGGATCCAGCCATACTGCATTAACGACTTGCAGTTTCTCTAAAATAGGCCATGCTGTCTCTTTCCTTCTGCCTTGTTAAATGTTGTTCTATCTGCCTGAAATATCTTGTCTTCTCAGAGGCTCCTAAGGACTCATTTCCTTGTCACACCACTCATTTCCTTGTCACTTGACTAAGAAGGTCCAGTGTTCCAGGACCTTCTTACCCTAAACAGAGATAGAACTTGGAGGGGTTGCATTAGAAGACTGAGCTTCCTTCAGAGCAGATGATCAAGACAGGTCTAATGATAACTTGGCCAGATGTTAGAGATGGGACTGCAGATTTGAATAATGAAGTGGTTCCCAGAGTTCTGGACAAACACAACCATTATTTCAGGGGTTTTGCCAGATGTCTTTAGGTGATACATAAATACAGCAGTCAACTATTAAAACACACAGTACGAAAGATACTCTTTTCAAATTTCCTCCATTCCTTCCGATTGCTTTAAACAAAGTCTAATGTTTGTTATTCGTATGTCTTTAAAACCTAACATTTATTAATCTCTCATTTTTAAAAGGCACAGCATTAATAATATTGTTTTCCTCTTATTGTATTATGTTTATAATTCCCTTCTACTTAAGGTTAGTGATACCTTTGGTTTCTTTTCCGTTTACATGAATGATATAAAGTTTTCATTTAAATGCAAAGAGTCAAAATAATTAAAGGTATTAAGTGTTTACACACACAGATATTTATATGTACAAGGGTGATACCTCTCTATATTATATATATATAACATAATATAATATTATACATATAATTGCATATATTAACTGCAGATGGTGCTTGGATATGACAAAAATTTGTGATGTTGACACTCAAATAAGTCAAGTTTAGGGAAAAAACCTAGAAGAAGGAGCTGGATGGAGTAACTGACTTTTAAGATGCCCTCCTGCCAATGAAATGATGCCATCTGCAGCAACGTGGATGGACCTAGAGATTGTCATCCTGAGTGAATTAAGTCACAGAGAAAGAGAAATATCATATGATATTGCTTATATGTGGAATCTAAAAGGAAATGATACAAATGAACGTATTTACAAAACAGAAACAGACTCACAGACTTAGAGAACGAACTTATGGTTACAGGGGGGAAGGGTAGAGGGAAGGGATAGTTGGGACTGACATGCACGCTCTGCTGTATTTAAAACAGATAACCAACAAGGACCTACTGTATAGCACACAGAACTCTGCTCAATGTTATGTGCCAGCCTGGATGGAAGGGGAATCTGGGCGAGAATGGATACATGGATACGTATGGCTGAATCGCTTTGCTGTGCACCTGAAACTATTCACAACATTGTTAATCAGCTATACTCCAATATAAAATAAAAAGTTAAAAAAAAAGACGCCCTCCTTCCTTGATACCCATGAAGGGTTTGGTGGGCAGAGCCCCAAAGCAGGTGTACTCCCAAATTCTCCAAAGAAGCAGAATTTGGGAAACGGGCTGAAGCTGATCTTCCCAGCTTCACAGAGGGCTTCAGAAACCAGCTAATAATTTGAACTTTCCTGTTCTCCCTCCTCTTAGGGTGTCTAAGCAAAATTTTAACATTCCTGGATTCTTTCAGAGTTGAAAAACTACTGTTCTAGCTACATTTGCCTCCTCTGAAGTACAGGGCCTAGCAATTTCCCATCTTGCCAAATCCCAGCTGTGATGCAGGACAAAGGCTCTGCTGTCTTTGATAAACAAATGAAGCTAAACATTAAAGGTGCTTTCTGATCCTCACTTAAAGAGGCAGCCCCAAAGCAAGCCAGCCAGACCTTTCTAAGCAGCTTTTGACGTCCAGGTCGAAAAGCAATGGGTGGTTAAGCTTGTCATTTTTATTCTGAAATGTGGCTTAGAGATACACAAGATGGGGCTTTTCTCTTCCTCATCTTTCGGATCGCTCCTTCTCACTCAACCAAACTCATTCAGATATATTTATCGAGCAGCGTTTCTGAGTCTGGCACTGTTCTAAACACCACAGATGAACAAGAGGCCAGAACCACGAAGTACCTATGCTCCAGAGATTCTAGAAAGGGGAGAGACAGTAAACACAAACAAACATCAATAAATGAAAAGATGATTCCAGAGGAGGTAATGCTACTTAAAATATGAAATAGGATTCATCAAAATACGTCCAAGGGTGTGTGTGTGTGCACGCAGTGGGTGGTTAGATTGGGTGGTCGATGATGATCTTTATAATATTTTGATCTGAAACTTGCATAATGAAAGGACCCAGCCTTAAAAGATCTGAGGGAAGAGCGTTCCTGGTAAAGGGAGACACATGTACAACAACCATGCAATGAGACTCCTTCAATTTACCTCTTCTTTATCCAACTTCCTCAAGTATCGACCCTTCCTTCATTCCCTCCACTTCTTTTCACGTGGCTTAAAGATGTGGCTCTAAACTGGTTTGATTCTTAGTTCCATCACTCACTAGCCATGTAACTAATCTTCTGTATCTCAGTTTTCCCATCCATAAAATGGTAACAAGAATAATAACACTTATTTCATAAGACAGCTGTGAAAATATGATGGTGTATCTAAAATGTTCAGTTGACTTCTTGGGTAAACACTCAGCATTGGTTATTCATCACTCTAATTTCATTGCTTTCCTTGGACAAACTCCAGAAAGCACTTAGACTCAAAAAAGTTAAAGGACTAGTCCTTTGTAAAAGCTGACCTGAATTCGAATTCTGAGTCCCTTCTTGTTTGAATGGGTTTGAGATTGATGATTGTGCAATAGGAGCTGATGTAAATTTTATTTTAATTTCTTTGGTTCCAGATACCCCTTCAATAGCTGGAACATTCTATGCCCACTGTCTTCCCTGTAGGGTTTTTTCCCTAGTAGGGATCCAAGGAGAAAAAGTCTGTGTTTGGCCTTTGAGGTTAAAAACAGGTCTTTGAAACTCAAGGCAAGGACTACAGTCTTGAGTAAAAAGGCTTTTTGAGTTTCAAGAGCCTATATCCTTTGAGTTTCAAAAGACCAAAACCCTGTGCTAAGCAACAGACACAGAAGAAAATGCTCATTGATCTGTGAGAATGAGTTTTTCTTCTGCCACAAAAAATCCCACAAGCTGGGGAGAAGCAGTAGAGGAGAAACATGAGGGTTAGAATCTGGTCAGGGCACCTACGGAAGTCAAGTCCTGTGGAATATAAGAGTTAGGAATAAAATTGCAGATATGAGGGGATAGGGGAACCACTTCTCGTTTCCCAAGTGGAGACGGGAAAAGTGAACATGAAACCAAGCAGGGCCCTATGGGGCTCCTAGGCACAAAAGCCTTTCTGTGTCCCCTTCCCTGAGTTCCAAAGGGCAGGTTCAAACAGTAGCTAATCAGGGAAGGGAGGGGATGTGGAGTTAAGGGAGGGGCAGCCAAGAAACAACAGTGCAGCCACGGGGCAGGGTGCTGCTTCCCCCTCAAGGATACACATAACAGTATCTTTGAGCTCTTCTGCAGAACTAAAACCAGCAACAAATGGAAGATGTTCATTGCTTGATGAAGCACTCTTCATTCCAGGGAGAAGGTCACAGTTTGCCCATCACCACCAAACGCCAGATGATCTCTGGATTGAAGGAATGCGTGCCCTGCACACACCCTGATCCTTATCAGCAATCTGCCCCTGGACTATAAGACTCCTCACAGGCCTCCCCCAGGTCGGGACACACAGTTTTGAAGGCATTAACCCGCCGTGGCCCCTTTTGCCTGGTAAAGCAATAAAGGTATTCTTTTCCACTTGACCCAAAACTCTGTCTCCAAGATTTAATTTGGTGTCAGGGTACAGAGACTGGATTCGTCATCAAACAGGATTCGAGAGTTCTCCAGCACCCTCCTGAGGGTCAACACTGGCCTGGTGTTATCGATGAGGGCAAGAAGCTATATGGTTCCTGGATCTGGAGACACTTTGTGGATAAAGGTTGAAGCTGGTGCCTGCCTTCCACCATTCAAGGGAGCACCGGGCATCACCACGTTAATTGCTCTTCTCCTGGGCACCTGGTAAGCACAGCAGCCAGCATCCTGGACAAAGAGAAACCTGTCTGTGCCCCAAGACTTGGCTTAGCACCATCTGAATTACCCCACGTGGACACATCCCCTTTATCATGGCCCAGAGTAGTCATAAGCCATTAAGATGGAATGGTGGCTCTAAAAATCAAGATGAATCAGCCTCAGCATTGATGCTTCAGTGGGAATGAAAGGAACCCCCGTGAGTTTCCCCTGGAGGAAGAAGGACAGTAAAACACGCTTTCATTATACACTTGCAATCCAAAGAGATTTTCTGGAAAGACAACCCATCATCAATAAAGTAATGGTCTAGAGAAAAAGCAGACGAAAGCTGCCTGACGTGAAGCTGGCATAGCCCTCTGCTTTCCCCTCTTCATTCACCTTCTCTCCTAGAACTGAAATGAAATTTCAGGAACATAAACTTTGGCAATGTAGGGTTAGATGGGGAAGGGGATACACAATGCCCCAGAGTCTCCCAAGCTCATTCCTTTCACTTTCTGGACTCCACGCTCCAGAAATCTTTCACGGGATGCTAACAACTAACTGGACAAGGGAAGGATGGAGGAAAGGTCTCAAAGGGGTATTCAGCTGAGGAACATGCCTTAGTCCTGGGCTGCCATCTGAACACTGTAGCAGAAGGAACACAAGCCACTAGCTTGACTGAATTTACGACTCTGTGTACGTTCACATGGATGACAGAGAGGGACAAAAGGTAACTGCCTCGGTTTCCCCAAGGGGACATCTTAGGTTTTCGAAAGCAAAACAATCTAAGATACTAAAAGCAAAACGTTAATATAGGAATGGGGGAGTGGGAGGTATAAACTACTGGATGTAAGATGGACTCAAGGATGTATTGTACAGCACAGGGAACATAGCCAATACTTTGTCATAACTGTAAATGGACAGTAACCTTTAAAAATTGTATAAAAATAAATGTTTTTTTAAAAATCAACTAAAAAATAAAATAAAGTAAAAATAAAATTCCACTGTGAAAATAAATAAATAAAAGCAAATCATTAGGAAGCAAAAGGTTAACTGACTCCGTTCAAAAAGTAGAACTTTCAGGGCTTCCCTGGTGGCACAGTGGTTGAGAATCCACCTGCCAATGCAGGGAACACAGGTTCGATCCCTGGTCCAGGAAGATCCCACATGCCGCAGAGCAACTAAGCCCGTGAGCCACAACTACTGAGCCTGCGCTCGAGAGACCGTGAGCCACAACTACTGAGCCTGCGTGTCACAACTACTGAAGCCCACGTGCCTAGGGCCCATGCTCCGCAACAAAGAGAAGCCCACACACTGCAACGAAGAGTAGCCTCCACTCGCCGCAACTAGAGAAAGCCCACGCGCAGCAACGAAGACCCAACACAGCCAAAAAAAAAAAATAATAATTAAAAAATTTAAAAATAAAAAAAGTTTAAAAAGTAGAACTTTCCATTAAGACTGCCCCCTAAAAATCACTGTTAGAGACCAGCCTATGAATCTGAAGCCATTTCTTATAAATTTTCATAAAATTAAGTGCATAGTCAATGTGACTTGTACTTGATAGGAACGAGGTCACTGGGTTTGCTGAGGTCTGAGAACCCAGTTGTCCTCCAAGGTTCTCGGGCTCCAGGGAGCACGTGCTGCTCCTGTCCTGATGTTGGCAGCCGAGCCCCATCCCCCTCCCGGGGGCCAGCCTCACCTAGCCAAGGGGAGCCTGGCAAAATACAGGAAGCCCAACAATTGCATTTCTAGGAATGTATCCTAAGGAAATAATCACGCATCTATGTGGAGGTTTAACTACAAGGATGTTCAGCCCAGAATTAATTAAAATAATGAAAACTGTAAATAACTTAAATACGTGACAATTGGGTAAGGATTAACTAAATGACAGGAAATCCATGGGCTATTACACTGGCCTTAAACGTCCTGTTTTGAAGAATATTTAACAATGTAGGAAATTGCTTAGGGTAGAACATTTTTAAATTACATTACTGTGAGTGTGTACAAGGTGTGCAAATATTCACATGTGTAAAGAGGTTCACCAAAATAAAACAGCGACGCTCTGAATGGTGGAAGTATGAGGGTATTTAAGTTTCTTATGTGTGAGGGTTCAGGCCAACAGCAAAATTAGAGGGCACAGTCGCCAAGACTGCTCTCACTTCTGACACCAACTACAAGTTTGGGGGCTTGCTGGGCTTCGGTTTTCCCCAGGCCATGCACACTTTTAATTTATTTCAGCAAAACTCTAATTGTATTTTCACTGCAGCATCTTGTATTTTTTTGTTTGTGATTTAAGAAATGGGAAGAGAAAATACACAGATGCATAACAGCTAACAATGTTTCTTTCATTCCTTGTTCTAGAGCTAACCACTCTAAAATTGTTTGGTAATGTCACTTAGTATAATTAATTGTTACATATTCTTTTAAATAAATTGAGTTATCGATGAAACTAAAACAAAACAAAAACACACAAAAAACAAACCTATCACCACCCCAAGTTAGGATAATTCATTTGAAAAACTCACACTTACTGAAAGTTGTAATGGGCATCGTTACAGACGATACAGGGAAAGGATACAAACAAAGATCAGCCAACAGAAGAGATGCATAGGGCAGAGTCCAGGAAAAGTACCAAAAGGGGAGTTTCCATTGTTTTCTCCCCCTGGAGTAAGGATGCATTACTTTTGGGACATCCATGCGCAACAACTCTCACGGAGTATTGCCAACCAAGGACACTCCCTTAGCCTCAACGTCCAGTTTTTTGGTGGCTCCATTATGCAGGCATGACTAATGGCCCATATGGCTGATCGGTCTCCCATCTCCACCCCACTGGGCATCACCCAAAGCCCCCACCCCAAATCACATTGTTGGTCTTTCTGGCATGGCTCACCTTCCTCCTCACACATGGCCATCCCCTACCCTAAATCATATTGTTAGACCAACCTGTGTGACCCAAGGTCCCAAGCAAACACATTCCAATCATGCATGACATTAGATCACCTCCCAATAGCCAAAAATAAAGACTGGACTTCTTAGGCAAGGTTAAATTCTTTACTACACACTATGAGAAACAATAAAAGTTATTCAAACAATAATATTAAGAAGTAACCCTGCATTAGGTAACTAGCATGTCTGAAATCTGATCCTGGACACCCAGTGATGCCAAAGGGCTGGTTCTACCCCATCCTTACCACCTGGACACTGTCTAGAGGGGCTTCTGCCTTTCTTTGGTTGCACCTTAAGTCTTCAGTGGGGCTCTGACCCTCTGCCATTTTGTTGTTGCTATTCTTATTCTTGTTCTATTACAATTTCAAGAATGCCAATGACAACAACAGCAATCACTGCCATCACGTACTGATCACTGACAGTGTTCCAAGGACTGAGATAAATTTGTAACATAGGCCATGAAATATTTTCATCTAAAATATCCGTTCAGTATGTGCTATTTTAGCCCCATTTTGCAGATGAGAAAACTGGGGAACGAACAGGTGAAGTTATTCATCCAAAATCTCACTGCTAAGAAGAGACAGAGCTTTGATTCAAACCCAAATCTGTCTCATTTCAAGTGCCCTTGACTTTGCTGCTGCACTAACAGCCCCTCCCCTGGAGAATCACCATTCTCCGATTCATGGTCCCCCACTCTGGCCCAAGATAACCAGCTAGGAAGCCAGGTGGCCAGCCACCTGAGGCCAACGATGAAGCTTCCACTAGCCTCATGAAGTCCTTCTGAACACAGCCCCAAGCCCACCGAAAGCCCCAGGAGCCTTCTGTCTGGGTGCTGGACACCAAGAAGGAGTTCCCTGTCCACTTAACCCAAATAAACACTTCACCTGGACCCAGATCACCTCTCAAAATTCCATTCCCTTTTGGGTGACTGTCCATTCATCCAGCTATTCTTTATTCCCAGTCTCTGACATCTAAGGATTTTTTTAAAAACTAATTTGTCGAAGGACAACTTCATCATAATTTTACACATCTAATAAACACCGAACAAATCTCAGATACATTTTAGGAATGTTTTATATACTGAGGGACTTCTTTCTCCGTTTACTTTTTTCTTTTTTTTTTTTTTTTTACTTTGAATCTCTAAAGACTCAAATTTTGGTTAAGTTCCTTCCTTCAAAATGTATTTTAGGGCCTCCCTGGTGGTGCAGTGGTTGAGAGTCCGCCTGCCGATGCAGGGGACACGGGTTCGTGCCCCGGTCCGGGAAGATCCCACATGCTGCGGAGCGGCTGGGCCCGTGAGCCATGGCCGCTGAGCCTGCGCGTCCGGAGCCTATGCTCCGCAACGGGAGAGGCCACAGCAGTGAAAGGCCCGCGTACCGCAAAAAAAAAAAAAAAAAAAAAAAACAATGTATTTTAATTTGTACTGACAGATGAAAGGCTATGAAAACACACAAAATGGAATGGAAGGTCTTGGTCATGAAGTGAAAGGGTTTAGACAAATCTGCCTGCAAGGGGCTTTCGCGGGACGAACTGGTCCTCACCCCTGTCCCCTGACTTCCGTTGTTCCTGTTTATTTCTCTTTCCCACTAGACCAGCACCTCTGTGCATTTCCTGCCTGTTTTCAATCGTTGTCACAAAGGCATTTTCCAGTCACAGTTTTACTCCTGCTCAAGAAAGCTAGCTGCTTCTTCTGACTTACCTCCTTGATGGGTGAGCCACCTGTACTGAAATCAGAGCATAAGAAGACAAATTGCCCTCATCCCACAGGACTTCATGCAGAACGAGAGGAGACCACCCATCAAATACAGCCACTGCATCCTCCCACAAACCACTGAACTAGCCCAAAGTCTAGAAAAATCCATTCTTGCAACCCTAACTCGAGTCATGCTCTTTAGTTATGAGCTGTACAAGCAGAGAAAACCTCTGTATCAGGACGTCTCTATTCATTCCACACGCCCGTCCCTAACTTCACTCTATTATTTTCCATCTATTAATTTAGCAACCCAAGCGCTCTGTGAGTTATTTAGCAATTACTGGGGGACGCACAGGACGGGGAGAAGGTTGACAAATGCCCATTAGCACCAAGCCCAGTAATGGTCCCATAATACCGCCTTGCACTTAGCCAGATGAAAGCAGCTATATATTGCAAAGAATTTTAAAGGGTGTCACCAACCTCAATTAATTCTCAATCCTCCCAGAGGAAAGTGTTTACTCCCATTTGGGACTCTGGAAACGGCCGCACAGAGAAGGTTACATGTCAAAAGAAAAATACCCGGGCTTCCCTGGTGGCGCAGTGGTTGAGAGTCCGCCTGCCGATGCAGGGGACATGGGTTCGTGCCCCGGTCCAGGAAGATCCCACATGCTGCGGAGCGGCTAGGCCCATGAGCCATGGCCACTGAGCCTGCACGTCTGGAGCCTGTGCTCCGCAACGGGAGAGGCCACAACAGTGAGAGGCCCGCGTACCGCAAAAAAAAAAAAAAAAAAAAAAAGAAAAATACCCTAAATCAAGTTTACCTTTGAGCCTATTGAAGTGGTTTCAAGTGCATTTGCATCTGGAGCCCTTAGCTCATTCAACAAATATTTATAGAGTGGTAGCCACGTGCAGGACAGGGTGCTAGGCTGTATGGAAGAAAGATGAGTCAAGAAGACATGGTCTCTGACCACGTGAAACCGAGTCTCACGAATGAAAACAGCCCTTAAGCAAATGTATTTCATTAACTGGTTAATCACACAAGCATCCCGCTGAGCTATATAAAGAAAAGTCGCTTGATGCTAAGAGAGGAGCCAGGTGTAACCCAGAGTCTCAGGGAAGAGAGGCCTGGGTGTGAGTAACTATAGGACCAATTATTAGCCACATGGCCTTAGACAACTTTTCAACCTTTTTTCGACTCAGTTTCCTCATCTACCAAGTAGTGATGATACCAAGCAGGACCCTGTGGCGCTCCTGGGTACAAAAGCCTCTCTGTGTCCCCCATTTCTTGATTACAGGAAATAGGTTTCATTCAGCCTCCATGATCTTCCCTGAGTTCCAACCAGCAGGTCAAACAGTTGTTAATTAGGGAAGGGAGGGGATGGAGAGACAAGGGAGGAACAGTCAAGAGATACAATAGTGTAGCCTTGGGGCAGGGTCCCGGTTCCCCATCAAGGTATACACACAATATCTTTGAGCTATTTTGCAGATACGGAAACCCCCACCAGGTGGGAGAAGTTAACGGTTCACAAAGGTATGTTGCCCACAAGCCCGTATACTCCATACCAGTTGGAACCAGAAGGTGGATGATGGTGACTCCCACTTACCTCACCACCAACCAATCAGAAGAACGTCCATAAGCTGATCACGCCCTCTTTGAACCATTACTATGACTTCTCACTACTCCCCCCTCCAGGTTGGGGGGGACACAGTTTTGAGGTCACTAGCCTGCTGTGGCCCCCTTTGCCTGGCAAAGCAATACAGCTATTCTTTTCTACTTCACCCCAAACTCTGTCTCTGAGATTTAATTTGGTGTTGCAGTACAGAGGCCAGATTCAGCTTCAGGGTCCACATCAAAATTCTGTTGAAAGGATTAAGTGAGTCCGTGCATGGTGCCCGCCCCAAAGTAAGTGCTGAATCAAGGTGAACGTGTATAGCTATGATTATTATTCTTCAATAGCCAAGGAAAGTGTGGGTCCACTGCTCATTCAAAGACATATCAGTTAAACCTGAAAGAAGTTTCTGGAATCCTTCAGAACTAAATGGACCTCTAAAGGTCTGCCAAGTGCAACTGTGTCTAGAGTTAACCCCAGGGAATTCAGCTTAGATGCTTGAGACAGCGACATCCTCCTGTTCTCCTAGGATAGGATCCTTGCCTGGGGAGAGTAAGAGCCGGGAGAGACAGCAGCGCTGGGCACTGTTTCAAAGCAGAGGACAGCTGATTTGGGTAGCCTTTTCTGGAGCTGCCACCAGGGACCCCAACCTACTGCCAGAGCAGTGTCTTCACCACTTAGCCAGGAGGGAAGGTGGTCTCAGCCTAGGGCCTGAGAGTCAACATTTTTATCGAGGGCTCAAATGAAGGCTCATGAAATTCTGCATGTGACACCAAGTTGGGACTTTATCATGTATGCAGTATGCTACATAATGGAATCAGGTTCCCAGAAGACCTCCACCAGCTGGTGTGAAGACTGAATTACACAACATGAAATGTACCAGAGATCAACACAAGGTTCTGCCTTGGGGGCCCAACAACCAGCTGGACAAGCCCTGAATGGGGAAGCAGGTGTGAATGCACCTGGCTGGTTTTCATTCCCTCTAAGCTCAATACCAGTCAACAGTGTCATGTGGTTCTCAAAGGACAGTCAGATCATTTTTGGTTGCATTACTCAAAGCAGAAGTCTAGAGAGCAAGGGAGGTGACACTTCTGTCCCGTTCTGCTTTGTGTTGTCGGTTTGGGTGTCATTCTGCCAGATATTAGCACTCTTGAGCATCACGGAATAAGTGTAACCAGGGAAGTGATGGGGACATCACATCACATCCTTTATGGCTGAAGAAACTGGGAATGATTAACATGGAGAGGAAAACACTTGGGGTAGCAGGACCGTTATTTTCACACTTTTAAGAAGCTATAAAAATAGCAGTGGAGGCTTCCCTGGTGGCGCAGTGGTTGAGAGTCCGCCTGCCGATGCAGGGGACACGGGTTCATGCCCCGGTCCGGGAAGATCCCACATGCCATGGAGCGGCTGGGCCCGTGAGCCATGGCCGCTGAGCCTGCGCGTCCAGAGCCTGTGCTCTGCAACGGGAGAGGCCACAGCAGTGAGAGGCCCGCATACCGCAAAAAAAAAAAAAAAAAAAAGGCAGCGGATTTGGGCCAGGCAATGGTCTGACCACTTGGCACGCAGCAACTCCTTCCTCCTTCAGTGATCCCCAACTGAAAATGAGGAAACTGAGACTGACAGGGATTAAAGGACAATTTGCCCAAGCTCACGCATCCAGTGAGTGGTGAAGCTCAGATATGAGTTAGGTCTGTCTGAGTCCAGATTCAGCGCGTTAACCAAGATGAGATGTGATGTATGGAAGACACTCCTTCCGGGAGACAAGTCATAGAATACGGCTTATGGGTGGGATGCCTGTTTGCCTGTGCACTTGCCAAGAAGATTCTGACCGTATGGGCCCTGTCTTGGCCGTCACCACATCTGCAGTGCCCAGCACACAGTAATATCTAATAAACTGCCGAAGAAATGAGTGAATTAATGAACAAAGACAAGCTGCAGGGTTGCATAAGGAACAACTCTCTATAGCAAGAATCGTCACTGTACTGGATCCCAAGGCTGCCATAACAAAGCATCACAAACTGAATGGCTCAAAACAACAGGAATTTATTCTCTCGCAGTTCTGGAGTCTGAAATCAAGGTGTCAGCAGGCTATGTTCCCTTTGAAGACTCTAGGGAAGAATCAGTCCTTGACTCTTCCTAGCTTCTGGCAATTGCTGGTAATCCTCGGGGTTCCTTTGCTTATAGTTGCATTGCTCCAATTTCATTGTTCTGTCTTTGTGGCATTTGTTCCCTCTGGCTGTGTCTCCTCTGTGTCCCTACAGCTCTTCTTATAAGGATCCAGTCATTGGATTAGGGGCCATCCTAATCCAGTATGACTTCACTTTAACTAATTATATCTGCAAAAATCCTATTTCCAAATTAAGGTCTCATTTACAGGTTCTGAGTGGACACGAATTCGGGGGGACACTAGTGCCATCATTGAATAGGAGGGGCAATTCTAGGGAGGTAGGGCATGGCTCCACCCTAGGAACGATCAGGCGGAAGTCTTCAAATTTAATCATGAGGACTCAGGCAATAAAATTAAAGCTCCATCTAGAATATGATCCTTTCATTCAATAAACATTTACTAATCCCAACTGTCTACCTAGCATATAGTCATGTGGTTGGATAGTCCAACATGAATAAGGCACAGTGGTTCCCTCGGTGGATCTCAAAGCCTGGTGGGGGAGACAGATGTGCAAAGAAACAACCAAAATATGATACAAGGAAGTTTGCTCTGAAGACCTATGGAAACATAGAAGTTATAGTAACTAACTCAGCCTGGGAAGAACAATGAAAGTATCAAGGATGACTGGAGTTCTCTGGGCAGAAAAATTATGGCAAAAATATGTGTCTCCGGCCCAGGTTCCATCCGTCCTTCCTCCTTCTAGTAAAAAAACAAAAATTTCCTTTGGGAAACCACTCCTTCTCCATCCTCAGCACTGCCCACTGAGTAGAATGACACCACCACAGCTCCAATAGTTTCAGGCCAGTCAGTATATCCCATGTTCTTGACTAACTAGAGCCAATAAGAGACGAGGAGACAGTGGCCGAGGTTGGGGGAAAGAGTGGTTTGGATTCCGCTGCATTCAGTGTTGTAAGAATATGAGGCTTGCGGCAGCTGGAATCATCGTGCAACCCAGAGGGGAGAATCTTGAAGCTGCCAAGAAAAACAGCAGATCCTGGGAATGGAGCCATTCACAAGAAGCATGGCCAAAGGCTAGTCCTGTTAACATTATTTATGTCCTGAATCAAACTGTACCTGAAACCAGTCCTACCCATGGACGCTCCATTATGTGAATCAATAGCTATATTTCATTTTGCTTAAGTCCGTGTGACACCTACATCTAAATGACTCTTAACTGAAACAGCAGTCCAGGATGCAAAAAAGGCATATCAGAAGTCACAGAGGCCAAGAGAGCAGGGTGCTTTCTAGAAATGGTTGTGAATTTAGTGTGGTTGGAAAATGGGCAAAGAGATGCAGGAGGTGTCACAGGAAGGGACTTTAGGTCAAGTGGGGTTTGGGTTTCATTGTGAAGGTTTTATACCCTTTCCAACTCTGAAATTCTTTGGTTTCTGAGTCTGCATTCCAGAAATCTTTGCAGGAGAAAAGGAACTTTGGCCCAAGAGTAGCAGCCTTGCCTGAGTTACAGCCTCAGATCTGAATGTGCCTGTTATTGGCCATTTTATCTGTATCCATCAATCTAAAGGGAAGCAGAGAGTCAGGGGTAAGAGTTACTGCCCGGGGCTCCTGGAGCCCATGGTCCCTGGGTATGCTAATCACACACGTGGCAGTAACCTTCACAGACTGCATGAGCTACACCTCCATGGCCAAGTCTCCCCCATCCTTAGGCACCTACAATCCAATCACACTTAGGGATGCTGGAAATTTCCACTTCTGGGCTCCTGAGCATTCTCAAGAGTAGGCAGCAGAGTTGAAGCCTGCAGTCACATCTTAACATTCACATGGTCCCCAACCCTCGTACTGGGCTTAGCAGCTGTGACACAGAGGAGACAGTTGCCCAGGGATCACCAGAGACTCATGCTGGCCACTCCACATGGTACACATCTGTCTGTGTCTGGGGAGGAGATGGGGTCTGTAGAGTCAGCTGTCAGCTTGGACATGCAGACTCCACTGGGCACCTGGACACCAAGAGACTGCTTGGCATTCTCATTAGTGCCATAAATGAACAAAGCCACATAGAGGGGGCAGTGTCCCCTCCCTCCTGAAAGGGAGCCAAGGAAAAGAGTAGCAAGGCTCCCATATACCCAGGTATCCAAGAAGCAATGACAGGGACAAGGGAACTAGTTCAGATAAAGGTGAAGTTGTAGGAGAGTTTGCTTAGCTGTACTTGTCTTGGTTACCTGGTTGTTTGCCTGATAATTGTCTGACTAATTTGCTAAAATGTAGGTTCCATGACAGCAGTGACCTTGCCTTTTTTTGATGAACACTGTATCCCATGCATATAATGATTATAAACCAATAGCACTACAGTGGGGCCACAGTGGTCAAGCAGTAGTCTAAGTGTGTGTGTGTGTGTGTGTGTGTGTGTGTGTGAATGTGTTTGATTCTCTCAATAATCCCAGGAGGTAGGCACAATCATTAACCTCTCAGACAAATGAGTAAGCTCAGGCAGAGGCTGGATAACTTGCACAAGGTCACACAACTAGATGGTGGAGCCAGAATTTGAACCCGAAACAAACTGGCTCCAGAGTCCAAGCTCTAGTGATTCCTATGCTTATACTGCCTTCCAACTGCCTGGGACGTTCATTCAACAAGTACTAACTGAGTATTGACAACACTCCAGGTACATTTCTAGGTGCTGGGGATTCAGCTATGAATAAGGAGAAGTCAGGAGTTCATTAAACATTTGCTGGATGGATGGATAGACAGAGGTAGAATGGATGGCTAGAAAGATGAAGCAATTGATGGATGGATGAGTTGATGGATGGGTGAAGAACAAGGTGGGAATCAGAAATATGGAAAGGATCCGTTGAATATTACAGGTGAGCCATCAACAAAAGAGACTGTGGATCTCTCTTCATGTGGTTTTTTTTTTTTTCCTACATTTGACAGTAATTTGTCAGTGGAATGCATGCATGCTCTAGGACCAGAAGCCTGGCTCCATCCCTCTATCATCTGTGTCATCTGGAGCAAATCACTTAGCCCACCGAACCTGTTTCCTCACTTATAAAATGAGAATAACCCCAGTTACTCACACAGTTACTGTGGATTAAATGTTATTTGCTATTGTTTGGAGCCCATTTCAATTGTTATCTCTTTTCTGTAGCTTTCAATTCAATTCAACGATGTTATGAAATGTGTCCTCTTTGCAGACATTGTGCTGGGGATAAGGATACAACAGTAAATTAGACAAATATGGCCCTTTTATTTGGAGAAATTTTACTTTAGCAGGGAACAGGGGAAAAAAACGTATCAGATGAGTGTTAAGAAAAGGGAACTGTAGGATGCTAAGGGAGTGCTGAGCAAGGATAGAATTAGCCTCTCTTCCTTTATGCTCTCATATTACTTCACTTGGGTTGGCTACTAGTGTGCACATTTCTCTCCCCTGTCAATCAAGGCTCTTAGAGACATGCCCACACAACCCTTAAAGAGGAATCAATTGCACCAAATGAATATATGGATGGATGATGGATGGATGGATGGATGGATGAATGGATGGGTGAATGGAAGGAAGAAAGGAAAGATGGATGGAGCAGTTGATGGATGGATGGAAGGAAGGAAGGAAGGGAGGGAGGGAGGGAGGGAAAAAAAGATAGAGGCATGGATGGATGCATGCATGGATGGACAGATGGTCAAAAGGAAGCTGAAACAATGGTCCACAATCAGGGAACAGTCAGGACTTCCCAAAAGCCAAGTCCAGGGCAAAACACAGTCTACTCTGAGATGATGTCCACATATTTGAAACCTGAAAGGAACAAGAGCATTAGAGGCAGATCTGGGGCAAAGCGAGAAACTTCAACTGAGATGACACGAGGAAGATGGAAAATGGGGCTCGGCTGCAGGAGATGAAATTGGCAAAAAGAACTCTTTAGATAGCTGGACTCAAGGGGACAGGCGTAGTATGTCACAAAAATGGCCACAAATGTCTCCCACCCTTACTGGTGCACCCCTTCACAATATGACTTTGCAGCTCCTCTCATCAAGAGTGGAACTTTTTCATCTGCATCTTGAACCTGACCTTGCCCATGTGATTTGCTTGGGTCAATGGGACATTAGCAAATGTGATACAAGCAGAGGCAGAAAAGCACTTGCACACTGGAGTTTGCTCTCTTGCTGCTTGGGAAACCCCAGAGACCACTGTGAACTGCCAGGCTCACTAAGCTTGCTAGATAATGAGAGACACATGGCTGTGTCATGCCTATCGCCCCAACTGACACAGAGCCAATCGTCAGGCATGAATGGGACCATCCTAGAAAGGCAGCCTCCGCTGTGCTGCCAGCTGACTGCAGAGATCAGGCTGTGTTGGCCCATAACCAGAAGAAACCCCCAACCAACCACAGAATCATAGGAAATAATAAAATAATGACCATTTTAAGCCACTAAATTTGGGGTGGTGTGTTATGTTCTGAAAGCTCATTGAAACACAGGGAATCACGAGTAGCCATGCCCACCCCAGCAGACTCAGCGAACAAGCTGGTATGGATGAAGCCGTTCCTTTCTATTTGCCAATCCTTGGAGCAGAGGGATAATTTCAGCAAAAACCCTTCTCATCGGCTCCAGCACACGAGCTGACCACTCTCTAGAATTTGAGAGCCAGCTTGCAGGCATGTCTTTATTCCATCACTTTTTAATTGTTGAATAATTTATTCAACAAACATTAATGGAGCACCCATCTGGATTAAGCCCTGCAAAGACAGTGGAGGCAAGACAGACATGGGTTGTATTCCAACACGGCTAAGTGATCACATTAGGGGCTGGAACGGGGCTTTGAGCAGAAAGAGAGTTTTGAGCAGGAAGTGGCATGATGACAACTGTCTGGCCTGAGCCTGGGCCCTCGGCCAAAGGATTTCACCCCCATGCTGACTGCCAGCACCCAGGAAGGAGAAACGACAGCTGTCTTCACTCTTCACAGAGTGGTTAAGAGGACGGACTCTACTGTCTGAGTCGGGATTCAGGACTTACTATTTGTGTTAATTAATCTCCCAGTGCTTCAGTTTTCTTATTTAAAAAATAGAGCTGGTAATAGTTGCTACTTTGGAAGGTTGTTGTAAGGATTAAATAAGATAATCCATATACCTAGAGTACCGGGCTCTATGAAAGCACCAGTAAGTATATGTCATTTTGAAAAATTTATTTTATTCAAGTATAGCTGATTTACAGTGTTTCATTAATTTCTGCTGTACAGCAAAGTGACTCAGTTATATACATATACACATTCTTTTTCATATCCTTTTCCATTATGGTTTATCACAGTGTATTGAATACAGTTCCTTGTGCTATACAGTAGGATCTTGGTGTTTATCCATTCTATATTATAATACTTTGCCTCAGCAAGTCCTAAACTCCCATTCCACCCCTCCCCCAACACCCCCTTGGCAACCACAAGTCTGTCCTCTATGTCTGTGAATCTGTTTCATAGATAAGTTCATTTGTGTCATATTTTAAGTTCCACATATATGTCATTATTTTTTTATTTTTTATTTTTCTGTACGCGGGCCTCTCACTGATGTGGCCTCTCCCGTTACGGAGCACAGGCTCCGGATGCGCAGGCTCAGTGGCCATGGCTCATGGGCCCAGCCGCTCCACGGCATGTGGGATCTTCCCAGACTGGGGCATGAACCCGTGTCCCCTGCATCGGCAGGCGGACTCTCAACCACTGCGCCACCAGGGAAGCCCTGTCATTATTTTTTATTATCCTTCCTGTCATCCTCTTCTCACTCCTCATTCCATGAGGCCCCTGACATGTGGCTCTGACTTTTTTGCCCCGAAATGGTTTTTCCTTCCCCAGTTTACATTCTGGGCATCCTCTTTGAGGCAGCCATGAAAATGTACCTCTCAAGTCCACTGCTGCGGGAGCATAACTGACAGGTAGTTCTGGTTTCAGGGCTGTCCACTGGCCTGGCCAAATTTGAGAATTGTGTCAGCAACAAGTCCTACCCATCCGTCCTTCTTTGCTCTCTCCTTTGCTCTCTCCTTTGCAGACCTACACTGCAATCTGAAGACTCCCCTGCCATCTCCATCTTCCTTGCCTTTTTCCTTCACATTCTCCCCCAAACCTCTCATACGGCCCATCTTGTACTGACATCTGCTCCTGATCCTTGGAGGACCCAAGGTAACATAGTCTTTGACACTATATCCTACCCATGTTCTCTGGTTTCTTCTGTTTATTGTTACCACAGGCAATCGCCTCTCAAACAACTAGAGTTCAAAACCTAGAGCATCTGTCTCCCTTCTCTGTGGACGAGGAGAGAGTGCGAGAGGGAGAGGCATCAGCTCTGTCTCATACCCCACATCTTATCTCATCTCCTCTACCTTAAAATACAGCAGAAACCTGACCACTTCCCCCTCCTCCACTACCACCGCCTTGGTCCAGGATGCCATCCTCTCTTGTCTGTGTGCTGGCAATAGTGTCCTAGCTGTTTCCCTGTCGCTGCACTAGCCCCTCTGCAGTCTACTCCGTTAAAATGAAGTGATAGGAGTAACATATACACACTACTATATAAGAATAGATGACCAACAAGGACCTACTGTATAGCACAGGGAACTATACTCAATATTTTGTAATAGCCTATAAGGGAAAAGAATCTGAAAAAGAATACACATACATATATATATATATATGTATGTATAACTGAATCACTTGGCCATACACCTGAAACTAACACAATATTGTAAATCAACTATACTTCAATTAAAAAAAAGTTTTTTTAAACTAAGTGTTCCTATTAAAGCTAAGTCAGATGATGTCAGCACCTCTGCTTAATGTCTTCTAACACATTCCCATCACTCCGACCAAAGGCTAAAGACCTCACCATAGAGCAAAGATGGCGGAGTGAGGTGTGCCAAGGCTATCTGGCCTTTGGGCCGGGGGAGGTCCGGCCCCCGGGGCGCTTGAGTCCTTCTGCTGGCCCATGCAAGGAAGAACATTTTCCTTGACTTATAGGTGCTTTTATATTCATCTCGAAAAGAAAACAAAATTCTGAACTCAGGATTTGCCAAGTTTTGAATCAGAACTGTCTTGTCTTCAACCAGAAGAGGTTATTCAAGCTCAGTTTGGAGTCGAGGTATTTCTATGTTGTCTCCTGGAGTGGGGCTGTCCTGTTTCTTTTATCAGGCTACCTTCCCTATTCCTGAAATGTGGATATCTCTTCTCTACACTTTACCTCCATGATTTGGGCTGGAAAAGGCTGCTTTTCTTTTTGTTCCACCTCTCAGATTCAACAAAGAGAAACCCCCGGGATGCAGTCATCCTGCAAACTTCTCTAGGAAGAAAGAAGCAACTGACATGCATCTTCTGCTGCAATTTGCTTAATCACAAATAAATTATTTTACAAGCTGAAAATAAATAAAAAAATAAAGTCCTCACCGTGGTCTGAAAGGCCCTCCCTGACCTACTCCAGCACAGCCACTTGCTCATTCCACTACGTTTACATTTTTATTCTGATGCTTCCACCTCAGGGTTTCATCATTTGCTGCTTCTCTGTCTGTAAAGCTCTTCCTGAAGACAGCGTTTGGTTCAATCCGTCTCTTTACTCCAATGCCAGCTTTTTAGGGAGACCCTCACTGGCCACACTGCCTGAAATTCCAAATTCCCCTCCCTACCCCCTTCGCCATTTATTTTCATAACACTCATCATTATGTAACATAGTTTATACTTTACCTTATCTTGGGTATTGTGCATCTCTCCCTAATAAAATGTAAGTTCCAGGACCGCAGGTAATTTTGTCTGTCTTATTCACTGCTGTGTTCACAATACCTACTATGGTATCTGGCACATAAGGGAGGGAGGGAGGGATGAAGGGAGAGATGATGGAAGAATGGAAGGAGGGAGGAAGGATGGGTGGATGGATGACTGGATAGAGAAATGAAGGGAGGGAGAGATGGATGAATAGACGGAGGAATGGATGGAGGGAAGATGATTAGATGGATAGAGGGAGGGAGTGAGGAGAGAGGGACGGAGGGATAGAGGCGGAACAGAGGGAGAGATGGAAGCATGGATGGAGGGATAGAGAGATGGAGAGAGGAATGAAGGGATGGATGAATGGATCGCTAAATGGATGAAGAAATAAAAGGAGGGAGGGAAAGAGATGGATGAATAGATGGATGGAGAGAGGGAGGGATGAAGGGAGAGATGGAGAGATGGAGGGATGGAGGGAGAGATGGGGGAGGGAAGGAAGGAGGGGGGTGAATGAATAGATGGGAGGGAGGGATAGGGAGGGATGGAGGATGAACGGATGGAAGGAGGGAAGGAGAAAGGTAGGGAGGGATGGAGGCATTCATGGAGAGATAGAGAGATGGAGAGAAGGATGGAGGGCCGGATGGATGGAGGAAAGGAGAGAAGAGAAGAAGGGAAAGAGAGAAGGAGGGATGAGAAAGGGCCAGCCAGGTGCTGGAAGTACCACAAAGCTCATCCGAGAGAAGCAAACTACTATCAGCAAGGATATAACTGATGCTCACGTGGACTGAACCCATGGATTTACCCTGAAAATCCTCTGCTGTAATCTAATGTAATCCATCCTTCCAGACCCTGAGTTGGGTGGGAAAACATAAGGTTGGATGGCCTGGAACCTCTACCTGTTATATCTCTTCCCTGGTGGTGCAGTGGTTGAGAGTCCGCCTGCCGATGCAGGGGACACGGGTTCGTGCCCCGGTCCGGGAAGATCCCACGTGCCGCAGAGCGGCTGGGCTCGTGAGCCATGGCCGCTGAGCCTGCGCATCCGGAGCCTGTGCTCTATGACAGAAGAGGCCACAACAGTGAGAGGCCCGTGTATCGCATAAAAAAAAAAAAAAAAAAAAAGATGGAGATGAACACTGCAGGAAGACCTGAAGCTTTAGCACAAGACAGACAGAGAGCTGAATCCTGGTCCTGGGCAGTCTTGGCCAAGTTACTGAACCTCTCTGAACCTTTATTTTCTTCATCTCTAAAACTAAGATAACAATATGTTTATATTAAGATAACAACAGAGATATTCTAAGAATTAAATGACACGTATAAAAGGCTTAACACAGAGTCTGGAATTTAATAAATGCCAATTACTCCCAGAGACAAGTCATTCTGTATCTTAGTTTCCCCATGAGGAAGAAGGGATTAATAACACCACCTACTGACTGAGTGTCTGTGAGGATGACACAAGTTGACAATGGGCTCTGAACAAATAACGACTCAATAAATGTGAGCAGTGTTGCTGCTTCTGCTGTTGGAGATGACGGGCTTTGGAGATGAGAGACGTGCACCCAAGGTCCCGCAGATACCCTAGAATAAGCCACTGAACTCCTGAGCCCTCCCTGTAACTACTTATGAGATGATTATCTTCACTTATTTTGCATCTGAGAAAAAAAGTCAAAAAAAGGTCAAATAACTTGCCTAAAGCCACAGAGTTTACAAGTGGCAGAACTAAGATGGAATCCATGGGGTGGGGGATGCTGCCTTCAGCATCTATCCACTTCCCCAAATCCCTGAGGTCATTCTGACCACCCCACACGCAGGGGAAAGTTGCCACAACTTGTCCTTCTCCACCTGTTGAGAGACTGATATTATTTCACAGTCCAGACCTTCTCTTGCTCAAGGGGAATCTGTGAACTTGTACCATCAGGGCTGTTTCTCCACAGAGCGTGAATCACCAGCCTGGTCCCTGGGGCTGTGACTCGGATACAAACCCCTCCTGCTTCCCAGCAGCAGATGGCTGCCTCTGAAACCATCTTTCACTGAGCTCCTTTCTGGTACCCCAGGAGCCTTCAGTAATTACTGTTATTATTCTTACATTAAATGAGTTAATAAAATCAGAACTCCAAAGGTACAGTGGAAATACACACAGGTATGCACACACCCAGAGACACATAAGCACACACTCAGACACAAGCACTTAGATGCCACAGAGACTCTCAGAGGCTGTGACACAAAGAACCTCTGGGAGCATCATTCTATTAGTGGACCTGTCTACACAGAGATCTTTTCATCTTGTTTTCTCTTCCAGGCAGATCCAGGGTTTATTAACCACCTTACCCGCAATTTACCTGTGAGGAACGTGGCAGGGGGTGGGCAATGACTATGGTTGACAAGGGCAATCTCTGTTTCTCTTGATTCCTAACCAGTTTTTAAAGTTGACAATCTGAATTATAACATTTGCTCCTTAAGGAAATTACTCACAAGGAGTTTTAGCCTCCGGATGAAACGCTCGGTTTTTCTTCTGTTTGTTTGAATTCTGAACCTCTTCAAAGTGAGGGTTCACCAACTGGTTTCTGTTTACGAAATATTTTCTTCTCCAACCTAAACAGTAGTTGCATTTCTTTTTCTTTTGAGATGACCCTGAAATGGAGCAGGCTGTCGCTCCGTGTCAAGGTGCTCCTGGGCGTCTGCTACAGGCTGACAGAGGGACATCTGTTGTCAGGGCCGCGGCCTCCTACGGAGGGGAGGGGCACAGGGAGAAGAGAGGAGCAGGTTGTGATGCCTGCTGTTCCATCCGGATTTAGAATCTTACAATGAATCTTCAATTTGTAAGAAAAATCAGCTTTTTGGCAAAGAAGGTGTTGCAGCCGCCGAAGTTCTAAGTCTGTTTCATTCTCTTTTACAGGATTCCAAAGAAAGTGACTGGGTCCTGGCGTTTTCCATCTTGGGAGCACCCAAACCTCATTCAGGTGGGAGGCAGGCTAAAGGCAGAAGCAGCAGAAGCAACAAGACAAGCATGCAGGTCCAGATTCTGCTCTAGTTGATACCTGTGCATCCGATATGAACCATCCTAGAATCTTTATTGCTTTATTTTTCTGATATCTCACAAGAACACTCTGAAGGAGATACATACATACCTAAATCTACATACCTACCTGTCTCCCTATCCATCCATCTATCTATCTATCTACCTACCTATCGGTATGTTTATTTTACAGCTGAGTAAACTGAGGCCCAACAGATACTTACCAAGCTCCTGTTACATGTCAGTTTCTGCGAGGTTTATGCAACTTGCTTGGATATGAGTAAGTGGAGATTAACTCAGCTCTTCCAACCTCACTCCCAATGTTCTTAATCAAGAGCCTACTCACTTAGTAATTCTTAATCATGATTGTAAACAATTTCAGCATTCACTCAAACTAGATTTGTTGAGCACCTAGTATGTACCAGGGCTGCCTGTGGCTAGTGAAAGAGATATTGGCTGAATCCTGGGGATTAAAACCCCCATAGAAAATGCCTTAGTAGGCCTGTGTGCATTGAGCAGTGTGTGTGTGTGTGTGTGTGTGTGTGTGTGTACATGTTGAAGGTGAAGACAGATGATACGTACATCTAAAGCAAAGGGATGCACTGCAGCAGAGTATGTTTGGTTAGATTAAAGGAGTCAGTCTTACTAGCACAAGATCCTAAAGCCACACAGAGGGCACTATAGGGTCAGCAGACTCTCCTCTTAGGGAGAGTTTCAAATCTTAGGGGATGACCTAATTTCTCCCCTTCCAGCTCTGCCAAATCAACAACACAGAAGAAATGGTAGCATCTGCTCCCCCATCAGTGAGGTTGTTAATGTCCCCATGGCCCTCTTTCACCCTAACACTCTCCCATGATTATCCTCCATGAATCCTCCTTAAGCCTTTGGGGAATCTCCTAAAGCATGCCATGGCTTTGTAAACTGGGCCCCAGAATCCGGGCTGGACATAAGGTTTAGGGTTTGACAAGTCTTCTTTACTCTCACTGGAAGGTAGGATTTAAAGGATGGATTTTTATTTTAAAGTTTGTTTTAATTCTATCAAAGAAAAGACAGCCCAGGTTCGATATGTTTTCTGTGACTCTGTGGTCGGGTAAGATTGGGTCCACTCCTCTTCTACATGAATGGATGAGTGAGCTTTCCAGGGAACCAGGATTCCCTAAATACGTATAAAGGATGAATACAAGGCTCAGAGAAGCCAATGAAATGGATGTTCTGACCATTAAAATTCCTCTGCAAGATCCCAGTGCATGGAATAATAAACCTTACTGCCTCCTCTGCAATAAATGTTACCTTTAATATAGAAGAATAAGCCCTCTAAGCACAAGGCAAGTCTCCAGCCCTTTAGAGAGATCCATGAATTACTTAGAAGTACAAGTGAACTCACAGCAATAGATGACACATAGGAAGTCTCAGACCATTAGCCTCTGTTACAGACTGAATCATGTCCCCTCAAAATTTATATGTTGAAGCTCTAACCCCAATACTGAATGTGACTGAATAAGATAGGACCTTTGGAGAGATGATTCCATTGAAAAGAGGTCATCAGATAGGCCTTAATCCAATCTGAGGGGTGTTTTTATAAGAAGAGATTAGGACACTCAGAGAGACATGGGGGGGGGTGCAGGGGGAGGGCGTCCTGTACAGAGGGATGACCACGTGAAGAGGCAGCAAGAAGACGGCCCTCTGCAAGCCAAGGAGAGACTCTCAAGTAAAGTCAACCCTGCTGACACCTTGATCCTGGACTTCTAGCCTCCAGAAGTGTGAAAAAAATAAATGTCTATTGTTTAAGCCCCCCAGTCTATGGCATTCTGTTATGGCAGCCTGATTAGACTAATACATGAGTCCAAACATTGGACATCTTGCATAAAATGAGGTAGCACTGGAGAAAACCTTATGCAGAAAGTTTCTATGTTCAGGTGACTTTTAAGGAAAGAGATTTTTAAACCTCTAACTATCTAGCTTAAGTATATCTTTCCAGAAAAATGCACAATACAACACATGTCTATAAAATCAAAACAATGTTTAATTTCAGTGGATGACTTGACCTTTTAAAGCAAGATTGAATATTTAAAAAAAAAAAAAAATATATATATATATATATATATATATATATATATATATAGGGGGATGCATATATATGTCTAACTGATTTAAAAAATATATATCCAATTGTTCAAAATTATAAGACTTTTAGAGAGTCATATAGGAGAATATGTCCATGCCATAATAGTAGACAGAGAAACCTCAATAAAAAAAAAAACTCAACACATAAAGAATAACTTTTGATTACCTTAAAATTAATAAGTTCCATTTCTCATGAAACATCATTAAGAGAGAAGTAAAGCCACACAGTGGAAAATATACTTCAAACACGTAAAACTAACAAAGAATTCATATCCAGGATATATTACAATAAGAAAGTGTGCTACACAAGAGAAAAATGAGTAAAATACAACACAAAGAAAAAAATCTAAATAGCCAAAAAGAAAGAATGAGTGTCCAATTCCATTAGAATTAGGGATATGCATATCAAAACTGCAATGACCTACCACTACACATTTTTGACAAGGATGAAAAATTCAAACAATATCAAGAATGAGCAATATGAAGCAACAGGAACTCTCATATACTGCTGGTGGAAGTAAAAATTGGTAGAACCACTCTGAAAAGCAATTTGGCATTCTTCGTTGAAGTTGAAGATACAAATACCCAATGATACAGCATTTCCACTTCTGGACAAGTACTGGAGAGAAACTCTTGAACACACACACCAAATACAGGTACAAAAACATCCATAGCTATTGTGATACTGTGATATAATAAGAAATATATATCCCTGGATCCTGGTCAGAGCTCCAAAAACCTTTGTAATTTCCTAAGTGATAAAGGTGCTAGGAGCATCTTATGTTCTAATATTTAGTCTTTGACCCCCATTTCCTGACACAAAGTTCCTAAAACCCTTAGAATTTCCTAGGTGATAGGAGCATCTTTTTTTCTAATGAGGTGACTATTGGTGAGCTCTGGGATAGCTCCTGGATAAGGGTTTGTGATATTGTGATTTATAATAAGAAACATACATTTGGTCTTCAATGATTCCTGGCACAGAGCTCTGAAAGCCCTTGGAATTTCCTAAGTGATGAGAGTGATAAAGGTGTTTTTTGCTTTGTTAATGAGGTGACTAGACCACACCTAAGGATCCAGGCTGGTAACTAGGAGAACAAACCAGGTGATTAGAGGGCTGGAACTTTCAGTCTCACCCCACTCCCCACCCCCAACCTTCAGGGAGGGGAGAGGAGCTGGAAACTGGATCAACTGCCCATGGCCAATGATTTAATCAACCGTGCCTATGTCATGAAACCTCCATCAAAACTCAAAAGGATGGGATTCGACTTCCAGGTTGGTGAATGCATGGAGATTTGGGGACAGTGGTTCAGAGAGTATGGAAGCTCCATGCCCTTTCCTCACACCATGGCCTATGTGTCTCTTCATCTGGCTGTTGATTTGTATCCTTTAATACCCTTTGTAATAAACCAGTAATCTAGAGTGGGAAAAGGTTTCCTGAGTTCTGTGAGCCTCTCTAGCAAATTAATCAAACCCAAGGACAGCAAGGAGAGAGAGCACGGTGGGAACCTCCAGTCTATAGCCAGTCGTCAGAAGCACAGGTGACAACCTGGGCTTGGGAATGGCATCTGAATTGGAGGGCAGTCTCGTGGGACTGAGCCCCTAACCTATGGAATCTGGTGCTATCTCCAGGTAAATGGTGTCAGAATTGTGTCAGAGAATCACTTGCTGCTGTGGACAAAACCCTTACACATGCTGGAATTGGTTCCAGAATCTTACAGGGCTGGTCACCAGAAAAACCAAGCCATGATTAGAAGTTTGGAACTTCAGACCCCATCCTCGGGGGAAGAGAGAGGGGCTGGAGATTGAGTTAATCAATCATGCTTATGTGATGAAGCCTCCAAAAATCCCTTAACTAGGGGCTTTAGAGAGCTTCTGGGTTACTGAACACATCTACATGCCAGCAGGGTGGATTATGCCAACTCCACAGGAACAGAAGCTCCTGCACTCAGAACCCCTGTAGGGCTCAGACCTTGCCCTATGTATCGCTTCATCAGATTGTTCATCTGTATCTTTTATTGTATCCTTATTATATAATAAACCAGTAAATGTGTTTCCCTGTTTTCTGTGAGCTCTTCTAGCAAATTACCACATCCAAGGAGAGAGTTGAGGGAACCCTGATTTCTAGCAGGTCAGTCAAAGTTCGGGTGACACCTGGGACTTGGGATTGGTGTCTGAAGTAGGGACAGTCTTGTGAAACTGAGCCCTTAACTTGTGGGGTCTGATGCTAATTCCAGGCAGTTAGTGTCAGAACTGAAATTGAATTATAGGACACCCAGTTGATGTCCACGGAGAATTGGAGAACTGCTTGGTATGGGAAGAAGGCACACACATCTGGTCACAGAAATGTCCTGTGAGGGTTGCAGAGGAGAAACACAAGAGCTTTTTCTCTTCAGTCATATCACTCATCATTGTCATAAACTGGAAGCAATACAAATGTCTATTATTATCAGATGGTCTAGTTACACAATGGAACACTACACAAAACTGAAAATGAACGAAACTACAACTATACATGAAAGTCAAGGACTCTTTCAAACGTTATTTTAAGCGAAACAAGCAAGACATAAAATAATACACATAATTTCACTTGGGCAAATTTTAAGAACTGGCAAAAATTTATTAAGGGATGACAGGTGGTAAAATTAAAAAGAAAAGCAAGGAATCAATTACCATAACTCTAGATAATGTGTCTGTCTGTTTTCTGAGAGAAAGGGAAGAAAGTGTGACCTTGATCAAGCTATCTGAGGGGACATAAAGGGGGTCTTTTGAGGTGTTAACTAGATTATCTCCCTGATCTGAATAGTGGGTCTATGACTGTTACATTGTTTCTCATTCACTATACTTTTGGTGCACTGCTTCATGTTTTATTTTACAATAAAAAAGTAAAGAACAAATAAAAAGCTTTCACACATGCCAATAATTTAAATCATAAAACATTACAATAGGAGGAGGTCTTATGTATTCATCAGAGGGTTTATTTGTAAATAACAGGATCTACTCGGTTTTTAAGAGTTAGTAAGCAGGATGGAATTCACTGTGGGACACGGCACACAGAATCATTGGGACAGCTGAAGAAAGAGACTCTAAGCTGAGCTCACAGAACTACACAACAGAACTGGGTCAACAATGGAGTTGCTGCCATCAGGGAACTCCTGAGTCAAGAGCCACCACTGCAGCTATAGATACCAGGGCCCCACGTCTATTGCTCTAATCTATATTTGAACAATGATGCTACAACTCAGTTCAAATCAATGTTTCATACAGGTGCATCTGATAACAACACTGAAATCATCCGTACCCTGAAAGTAAGGTGGGCTGGGAAATGCAGGTTTGTGTGGTTCTGGGATCTGTGCATGTGGGGGTGTTTGCTTGTCTTTTGTTTCTTGTTTTTGTAATTTTACCTGGACAAGGCAAGATTTATATCATTGGGTACTATCAAAACAGTGTTCAAAAAATTGTGGGCACCCATAAGGGGAGGTATTCACAACACAGTCCAGGTAGTTCAACCTTGTTATTTTGCAGGTTGATGAAATATTATCAGAGAAAAAAACAACTCAGTTGCTTAGAGGAAAGCATTTTCAAGGGCACATCAGAAAAACTGATTTTGTCCTGACCCTGCACTTACTAGGAGAATTCTCTACCTCTCTGAGCCCTCGGTTTTCTCAACTATAAAATGGACATCATTATAGAGTTACCATACAGTACAGCTGTGAAAATTAAATAAGATAATGCATGTGAAATAACCTGAGAGAGTATGCCCTCATTTAATTTCTCGTTTGCCACTATTCTTTTTAGAGATTTGCCGAGAATTGCACTGTATCTGTACTGTCTGTCCCAACGAACATAGTTCTGTTAAAACTGCCTGTCCATTAGGAATACATGTAAAGAAGATTGAATTCATGTGTGGTTTAAGAACAAATTTCTTTTCTCCCTCCAAAATTCCAAAAATGCCAAAAAGCACATTTTTAAAAGAATAAGTTCAGAAAGCCAAGGAACTATGCCTGATCTATGGGGGAATGCTGGAGTAATCCCCACAATGCAGGAAATGACTGCTTCAGAGGGAAGAGTGGTTGACACTTTCCAAACCTAAAATGAACAAGTACAGAAAGTCATAAGTCCCTAGGGATATTCTCAAGTTGAAAAACTGGGAAGTTACATTCAGAGCTGCTAGACAAATAAAGAGAAGACACATACACAGCAAAGGTCTATGAACGTGGGGCATCATTTTAAAAATTATATGAGAGCACTATGTAAAATTTATACATGTAAAATGAATGACTTCTTGGGAAAACATAATTTACTGAAATTGACTCAAGAAGAGGTAGAAAACTCGAGTAGACCAATAATCATCGAAAAATTGGAACTGCTGTCAGAAAAACTACTCAAAATAAGGAACCAGTGAAAGGAATTTGGAAATAGCTTTTAAAATTAAAAACACACATACCTTTCAACTCAGAAATCCCACTCCTGGGAGTCTATCAAATAGAAATAAAAGCACTGGTACATAGGATATGTGTTAGGGTTGTTAATGCAGAATTATTTGTAGAAGAAAAAAGCAGGGGAGAAAGTGAATGGCCTACCATGGAAAATTATATAGTCATTAAAAAATGAGCTAGATTTTTATCAGCTGATTTGGAGCAACCTGCAGAATGTATTGATAGAAGAAATGGCAAGACACAGAGAAGCACATGTAAGTGTATTCTGATTTTTGCAAAACAATCATCAAAACAATTCCCTGTGTGGTGTGTACACACACAGGTATTTGTATAATTTTATGAACATACAGAAGATTCTGGAAATGTACATACCAGACTGAAAGCACTGGTTATAGAGTGAGGGTCAGGGAATGAATTGCTAAGTGGAGGGAAGGTAAAAGAAGCAAAAAAGTAGAAACAAAAGATTACATGTAATAAATTAAGGATTCCATGGCAAAATGTTTTCATGCTATGATTCCTTTATCTGGCATCAGATATGTGTATGTTTGAGTATGCATGTGTATGTATGTGTGTTTGTTTTGTGTGTATTCATCAGTGCAAAAAGTGAAAATTTAAAAAGAAAAACAGGGCTTCCCTGGTGGCGCAGTGGTTGAGAGTCCGCCTGCCGATGCAGGGGACACGGGTTCGTGCCCCGGTCTGGGAGGATCCCACATGCTGCGGAGCGGCTGGGCCCATGAGCCATGGCCGCTGAGCCTGCGCGTCCGGAGCCTGTGCTCCGCGACAGGAGAGGCCACGGCAGTGAGAGGCCCGTGTACCGCAAATACATAAATAAATAAACAAATAAATAAATAAATAAATAAGAAAAAGAAAAACATAAATAAATGAAAAAGACACTGACCCAAGCTTTTCACAGGTTTCCCAAACCTTTAAGATACAATAAAAAGCCCTAAAATTTAAAAGGAAGGAAGCTTCTTAGCTCATTCTGTGAATCCTGATGGCAAAGCTGTACAAACAAGATACACATACCAATGGAAAACTATAGCCTAGTCCCACTGATGGACAGAAAAGCAAACTATGAGGTAATCCTCTCTAGAAGGGCATGAAAGAACATCATGGCAACGAAGCGTTCATTCAAACAATGTGAGGAGACTTCCAGTTTTGGTCCCAGCATGTAAAGATCTTGGAAGTCATCACACCCATCCTTCCAATAAGAAAAAGTTGAACAAGTAGGAAATCAATGACTTTTCTTGGATCCCTCACAGAACTGAAGTCATAGGGTAAATCCCCACCTTGTAATGTACAAGTGAATCTACAGAGTTATGGTCAGGATCTGCTTATCTGGAGCCACAGACTGCAGGAACACTTAGATGGTCATTTTGACAAATTGCTGGAGGCCAGGTATGGACTAGGGTGAGAATGAGAGATTCCTGGGGGCTCCAGTCTTAGGGAGTCTCTGATTCTACGACACCAACTGGGTGTCCAGTGATTCAACTTAATTCTGACACTAATTACCCAGAGTTAGTGCAGACCCTACAGGTTCACAGGCTTAGTCCAACACGACAGCCCCACTTCAGAGGCAGCCACAAATGGAGTGCTCAGGCTACCCACACTTTTGGCAGCCAACTGCAAAGTTGATGGTTCCTATGACTGCCTTCTTTGATTCTGTAACTTGATAGAACGACTCACAGAACTCAGGAAAACATGTTATTTACATTAATCAGCTTATTATAAAAGAATACAACTCAGGAACAGCCAAATGGAATGTATGTGTGGCACAAGGTATGGGAGTGGAGGGTAGTGCAGAGTTTCCATGCCCAACTTGGGTGTGACACCCTCCCAGTGCATCACTTACACAAAAGCTCTCTGAACTCCATTGTAGTTTAGGGGTGTTTGTGGAGGTTTCATTACACAGGAGTGATTGGCCATTGGTGACTGAACTCAATCTCCAGTCCCCCTTCCCTACCCCGAGGTTGGGGTACGGGGCTGAAAGTTCCAACCCTAAAATCATGACTTGGTCTTTCTGGTGGCCAGTCCCCATCATGATGCTCTCTAGGGCCCTCCCCCTCCCCTGCCAGGAATCATCTCATTAGCACACACAAGAGTAAATTCCAAGGATTTTAAGAGCTCTGTGCCAAGAACTAGGAACAAAGAACAAATATTTATTTTTTTATTATACCACAGAGGGACTCCACACTTTCATAGGTTTTACCTTCAGAAACCCCACCAGCAACTCACAGTGAACAGCAGAGAAAGATCAGCTTGTGGTTCTCATGAAGGAGAGGGGAGACGACTACCACAATCGAATTTGTCCAGCGCATTCTCCATTACAAAGGACTACTTTCTGGGGATGTGACTATATGAGTTTTATCCTACTGGGGGGAAGGGTATTCCTGCACTCCTGAATTTGAAGTCGCTGGCACCTACAGCTACAGCAGGTATTAAACACAGCCCAGCCCACAGCCATGTTAACATAAAACTTCACATGACCTATTTACCTCAGTTCCTATTACCCAATACATCATGTCCAACTTTCAACAGAAAATTACAAGGCATGTTAAAAGGCAAAGAATGAAAGAACTAATGAACTTTAGGGTTTCTATTCATATCATTCACTACATTACAGAATAAGAACAAATATATTTGATTATTCAAGTAGATACTGGAAAAGCATTTCATAAATTTCAGCCTTTAGTTTTTTTTAAGAAAACACTTAGAAAATATTTCCCAAGTCAAGAAAGTGTATCTACCAAAAATCTATTATAAATGCCAACATAAAAAATATTCTCAATGAAATCAGGTGTGAATGAAAAATGTTCCCTGCGTATCAGTAAACAAAGGATGTTGCAGCCATCAAGACATCACAGTCACCCCTGCCCCACGGCGAGTCCTGAGGGAACTCAGGATGGAGAAAAACAGGCAGCCAACTGCCAAGCCCTCAGCCACTGCAGCCGCCCCCAACGGTGCACACTGAGGGGACTCGGGATGGGAAAGCACAGGATGCTGGCCCTAGACAGCTGAGGTGCACATCATCGAATAACTTCAGTGAGCCCAGACTCTTGCATCTTCCCTGTGGGAGGGAGGGAGACGCAAAAGGGAAAGGATATGGGAACAGATGTATAACTGATTCACTTTGTTATAAAGCAGAAACTAATACACCATTGTGAAGCAATTATACTCCAATAAAGTTGTAAAAAAAAAATTCCTTAACTTGAGATATCTGGTTTTCTTTAATTAACAGTAATCTTTTGATGTTCCGACTACCCGAACTTTGTTGAAAAACTCCTATATATCCTGGCTCCTCCCTGACCTCCTTGGAGCAGTCCCTCAGAGCCATCTGAGAGGCTGATCCTGGGCTTGAAGTCCTCAGAAAGTCCACCAAATAAAACATAATTCTCAACTTTTAGGTTGTGCTTTTTTTTTTTTCAGTTGACATAGGAAAAGACAAAACTCCTGATACCATATTTGTTATATGATGTTATTCTGGAGTTTGAATGAAAGCAATAAGACATGTAAAGAAGATGAAATATTGGAAAAGAAAAGGTGAGAGTCATTATTAGAAGATATGATTGACGTGAAAAGCAACTGAAAAACTATTCAAACTAATAATGCAATCCAGTTAGGTGGTCAGATACTTTATAAATACACAAAAGTTGTGTTCGGTCCTGTACACAAACAACAGTGAATTAAAAGGATTAATGATAAGATATATCTTCTTCAAACAAATGAGATACAAAGGAAAAACTAGGCAAGACAAATATAAAGAAAATTGCATAAATTTATAGAAGTATCTTAAAGAAGATCTGAATAACTCAAGAAGGCAAATATTTAAAATCTCACCCTGAAAGTATCTATAAATCCAGTCCTCTACAAATTATCACAGCATTTTAATCAAATTCAGTGATCTATTTTTAAAGGAAATATTTTAAAAAATCATAAAAATTCTGTAAAAAAGTAGTGGTGGACACATGCTCTATCTGCAACCAAAACATGTTAGGAAGCTAAAGTAATTTAACAAGTGTGTTACTGATGTAAAAACAGATAAATGGATTAACAAAACAGAAGAGAGCCCAGAAATACAATCACGACTTGAAGGAAAGTTTGTGAGCCATGCAGGTGGCACTGAAATCAGAGGAAGCTCATAGAACTGACTTCAGCAACTGGGGTTGGTCTAACTGACTATATATTTGGAAAAATTTTAATGACATTCATCCATCACATTACACACACAAAATTAAACTACAGATGAATTAAAGACCTGAACATTAAAAATTAGATTAGAGGACAATATAGTATAATACTTTTATAATCTTGGGATGGGAAAATATTAAGCAATAAACAAGAGAAAGAATCAATGAAAGAAAAAATTACTGATTTGACCTTGAGATAAATTTAAAACATCTGTTTGACAAAACTAAAGAAAGTTATAAGGTCAGATTCTAGGAGAAATTATTTGCATCATATATGACAGAAATAGGATATCGATGTCCATAATATTTCAGAACTCTTATAACAGATTTTTTTTAAAAAAAGAAAGGATACTAATTTTTTTAATCGGGGAAGATACATAAGAAATTCAGACAAGAAGAAATATAAATAGCAGATAAATATTTGAAGATATGTTCAAGTTTACTAGTAATGACTCTCAAGTCATTGGAACTGAGACATTTTAACAGGATCAAGAAGAAACTGGCAATTCATTCCTGTACTCAGGCCCCAGAACTGGCTGGGTTCCCAGTCTTTCTGCTATCTTTTTATTCAATGTGATCTTTAATCCCGCAAGATACCCCATATCTTTCCACTGTATTTGCCCTTACGTTTTCTAGGCTCATCTTCTGTTACTTACAACCTTAGTTGACAGAAATTTTAAGGAATATTTAGCAGTCCAAAAAGCCACATTTTCTACTTGTATTATTCCTATTGTAATAAAGTATCATGAACTGCATGGCTTAAAACAACAGAAATTATCATCTCACAGTTCAGGAGGCTGAAAGTCTAAGTCAAAGTGCCACCAGGCCATTGTAAAGCAATTATACTCCAATAAAGATGTTTAAAAAAAAATGCCACCAGGGCCAATCTTTGAACCCTGTAGGGAAGGAATCTTTCTTTGCTTCTTCCTAGTTTCTGGTGGCCCCAGGAGTCCCTCAGCTTGTGGCAGCATCCCTTCAATCTCTGCTTCCATCTCCCCTGGCTGTCTTCTCCCTGTGTGTTCTCTGTGTTTTCTCATGGCATTCTCCTCCCTGTGTCTTCCTTTTCTTCATATAAGGACCCTAGTCACATGGGATTAAGGACACACCCTACCTACAGTGACCTCATCTTAACTAGTTATGTCTGTAAGGATCCTGTTTCCAAACAGGTGGCATTCAGAGGTAATAGGACTTCAACAAATATTTGCAGGGAGCGGGTGGGGGGAAGACACAATTCAACCATAACTCAACAATAAAGAGAGTGAAGTATAAATACACACAAAAACTTGGATGGGTCTCAAAGACATTATACCAGTGAAAGAAGGCAGTCTCAAAAGGTCACATATGGCATGATTCCATTGATATGACATTCTCAAAGAGACTGAACTACACGATAGAGAACAGATCAGAAGTTCCCAAGGGGTAGGAGTTGGGGAAGATTGTGACGAGAAATATTTCGGGAGGCCAATGGAACTATTCTGAACCCTGATTGTGGTGGTGGTCACATAAATCTTTACATGTGTTAAAATTCATGGAACTCTATACTTTAAAAAAAAAGTGATTTTTTACCACATGATAATTTAAGAAATAGAAATTTTAAAAGCCACAAATTAGAGTGCTGTTGGACCTTTAGACTGTACTCACAGAGCAAAAGGCTGATGCTTTGTGGGCCATCAAAATATTTAGACTAAAGTAATATCCTGTGTTGTTTCTGCCTCATAAAATCAGCCCCAAGCAGAACTAAATGATTCTGACATATTCCCAGCTTTACATGTATAACCCTTGATTTGATAGTTTTTCCACCATTGAGAACTTTAATGCAATATTGTTTACTCATCATATACCTCACAAATCGATGATTATAGAGTCATTCCTATAAAACCATAGAAGTTCTTTTAAAAAAAGAAAAGGAATAGTGGAAAGTAAGCTACTTTGATGTAATTAATGCAGCTCAGATGCAGAATCTGGTGCTATAGACAAATTTGTAACGCTCTGACCATTCCATTCTTAACAGAATTGTCGTCTTTGGTATTGCCCGATGATCATGTTATTTTGTTCTTCACACAGCAAAATACCTGCCACAGAACAGATAATGTGCATATCTTCTTGGTTAAATCCCTGATGATATGTAGAGATTTCTGTCGAGAGCAATGTATGATTTTTATGGATGGTATGGAAGTCTATTCTTAGATTTCACATTGTGCAATCTGAACAATTTTAGCCCATCATTCACCAAAATGCACTGAGCCCCCAAACGTGCCAGTATATTAGCATGGACATCATCACCATCATCACCATCATCATCATCACCATCATCACCATCATCATCATCATCAACACCATCATCATCATCACCATCATCACCATCACCATCATCACCATCATCATCATCAACCCTATCATCATCATCATCAACACCATCATCATCATCATCATCACCATCATCATCATCACCATCATCATCATCACCATCATCATCATCAGCAGCAGCCCTTTGAAGAACTGGCATTTATTTCTTGCTCCAACTCTATACCCATGGGCTAACTGGTTGGCTGGGGGCTCTGTGCCACATCTTCCTTTTTCCAGGACCTGGTCTGCTCGTCACCTTGGCCAAGAAAAACAGGAGAGGTCTGAACATCTCAGGTGCGGTGGTGTGGGATGTGCCATGAGGAGATTGCCAACAAAGGCTAACGGCTAAGAATGGCCTCTGGACTCACATCATTTGAATTTGAATCTCTGCTCCATCACTTACTACCTCTATGACCCCAGAAAGTAACTGAACCTCTCTGTGCCTCCATGCCTTCATCTGTAAAATGGGGGTAATAATAATAACTACTTGACAAATCATGAAGATTCAATGAACCAACCCAACGTTCAGAGAATTATTATGTTCTATGCTTGATTCTATCTTAGAAGTGATGGAGGCAACTTAATGGACTTAAACTAGGCAGTAACAACATCTGCCTTAATTGCTTTAAAAATAGGACTCATTCTAGCTTTGCTGTGGAAAGGGGATGGAAGAGGGGGTACGGTGGATATCAGGTTGAGAATGAATTTGCTGTCCTTTCTTCTGTGTGTATACATTGGGGTGGTTAGGGAGTGGAGGCATCAAGCATGAATTTCAAGTTTCTAACTAAGAGATTTCATTAATCAAAAGAGTTACCAAAATGTTGAGTTGAGGATTTGTGAATCATCCAAACAGAGGTACCCAGCATATGTGTGGCACTATAATTAGGGAAAGGTCTAGGCTGTGGATATCAACATGGGAGAGTCAACATATAGAGACAGGGGAGCAGAGGGAGGTGATCATACTTCAGAGAGAGTTGGTAGAATAAGAAGCAAAGGCCAGAGTTTCAGGAGTACTTAAAGACTTTCAGAGGAAAAGGATTCAGAAAAGAGACAAAGAGGATTCAAAGAGAAGCAAGTAAAACTAAGGGGAAGTAAGAAGCTATCTATCATGAGAGGCTCTGCTGCTTTTCTCATCTATCCTTAGCATCACTGATTCAAATCCCAGCTCCACTGTTTACTCACCTGACTTTGGATGATTCCCTTATGTCACCTTCCTCATCTCTAAAATCAGATAATATAGAACTCACCTGATACTATTGTCATCGATGATTCATGAGCGAGTGTATAAAATGTGCAGACCGGGACATGTAGCCCATGGTCCCTAATTATCTACCATTGTTATTATATCACAGCCAGACCCCTTAATGACTTTTCTGAAGTGTCAGTAGGTATTTCTCATTAAGAGATTGTATGTCACCATCAAAACCAAACTGAATGGTACCTTTTAGGAGAAGTGTCAAATGTGATAAATTCTTGGTTGTTTACTAGGTCTAGTGTGAGTATTTCAAGCACACTAGCTCCTGATCTGCCTGTCCATGTCCCACAGTTTTCCCACTTAACCCCACTCCCCTCTAATTGAAGCAATAGAGATTGTCCGCCCAAGTCCTCTTACTGTGCCCCACCAGCTATGCCCCAAAGCTTTCTTTCAGAGGAACCTGTGTTTCAGCTACCTCTGGCCTCTAGAATGTGGGAAGGGGGCAGTTTCAAGAGTAACCACAAAAGATAACAGTGTTGAGAATTATTCTGGAAGAAAGAGAAGGTCACACGATGGCAGTACACTCAACAAATACATTGGAAGCTGGCTCTCTGGGGCAGAAGACAAATGGGAGGCTCTTTTCTCAATCAGCCCAGTCTATAGGACCACATGAGCATCAGTGCTCACAGAGACAGGAACAATGGGAAACAGTGATGACGGCCATTTGCAACTTGCCCTCCTGCGTGGAATCAAGGACAGTGAGCAAATAATAAACACGAAATAAAACAAAAGGGGCATAGTGCCCAACCTGCCAGGCATCTGTGTGGAAAAGCGAGCACGTATTATAAACCCCCAATGGAATCAAGTGCTAGTAGGGATGGGGCAGGAAAATGGGAATGTGTTGCATTATTTACAAGTGCCACAATGCTTGGCCATGTCTCAGTTCCCTTGGCAAAATATTCCCTGAGTGATTTCTCCAAGCTCCATTCTTTAGGAGTCCAAGGATTGCCAGCTGTTCAACTATAGGAGTGAAATGGGACATTATCAGGTAAAAGGTCCAAGTTGAGTCCAAAGACTTTGTAATGGACCAATAGACTCAGCATCACCCTTTGTGGAAAAAGTATTTCCACATGAAAACCTCTGTCTTTTTCATCCTCACCTACCACCACTTCTTGCTCCCTCCTTAAAAGAAAAATAGTTACTAGCCACAATGACTTGCTAGTAAAGTCCCAAACAGGTCCAGTGTTTTTATGCCTTGGTGCCTCTGTATGAATTTTCCTTCTCTTTCTTTACTTTGAAATCCTTCTGCACACAACAGGCACAGCCTCTAAATACTCAGGAGACCCCAGGTCTCTGTAGGGGGTTGTAGAACCAAGAATAACAGTAGTAATTGTTTTTTTTGGGGGGCGCGGTGGTGCTGGGAGCAGGGAAATTGAAGTAGCAAAGAAATAAGAATTTTGTTTTTTCTTTCATGAATCCTAGAGAAAGTTAGTTGAGTAGATACAGATAATACAGATAATACATAAAACATGATTAAGTTCTGAAAATCTAATGTATAACAATGTGGCTATAGTTAACAATACTGTACTGTATACTTGAAGTTTGCTAAAAGGGTTAATCTTAAGGGTTCTCACCAAAGGAAAGAAGGGAGGCAGGGAGGGAGGAAGGAAGGAAGGAAGGGAGGAGGGAAGGAAGCAGGGAGGGAGGGAGGGAGGGAGGGAGGAAGGGAAAGAAAATGGTATCTGAGGTTGCGAGGTGAAGGATATGTTAATTCTTTTGATTGTGGTGATTGTAAACATATATCAGTGCATCATACAATGTAAACATGCAAAGAATCAAGTTTTATACCTTAAATATATACCATTTTTGTTTGTCAATTACACCTCAATAAAGCTGAAAAAAACTCCTCTCATTGTAATCTAGACCTTTTTTTACATAAGAAAAATAAACTTCCTACTTGTTTAAAAAAAAATCGAAACTATTCATTTGTCGGGTGGGGAGGGTAAAAAGTATTTTCCCACATAAATAAAATCAAATTCCAGATTGATTTTTTAAAGAAACTTAAAAATCAGAAATATGAATACATGAGAAAACAGAAAACAATTCCTAATGGAAATAATGAAAACTAAAATCACAAACAAATGTAATAACAGAACTGACTACCTTCAACATGTAAATTCCTGTGAGCTGACTCGAAACTTCATTAAGATACTGATGACAAATGGGAAAATGCGACTTAAATGGCAAGTAACAGGAGGTGTTAATACCAAAGTGGCAGGTACTGTTGGTGAGTTAACCCAAAACTCCTTATCAACAGTCTTTTGATTGTTCCTATCTCCATTCCAGCCATTATAAACTTCCAGCCATTATAAACTTCCTTCCTTCCTACTACTAAGTAAACTTCCTTACTTCCAGAAAGCTGTAGCTTTCTGATAAAAAGGACAGAAATATGGCACTAATATTCTGTGATCAAGAGGAAAAAGCCAAGAGCCTTACAGAGATCCCAGTCCTGAGAAGACTGAGCCACAGAGCAAATGCCAACAGCCTCACACCTCTAGGCTTCTTGCAGCGCAAGAAAAGTAAACCCCTACTCGTTAAAGTCATCGTTAGTCCGGTTCCCTGTTCCTTGCAGGCGACACTTCCAAATACCATCAGTAATATAAAGGAGCATAATAGGAATCACCAAGATAAAAACAACGCAACAGAAAAATGGACAAAGGCCAGAACTGGTAATTTAGAGGAAAAGAGAAACAAATAAACAAATGTGCATTAAATATATAAGAATAAACTTTACCAAAGGACATATTAAACAGTAAGATGGCATTTTTCAGCCTTCAGATTGGCAAAAATTAAAGAGAGAGAGAAAGAAATATGATATCCAATGCTGCCAGAGCATAGGGCATCACTATTATTATCACATGCTATCTCTTGGTACAGCCATTGTGAAAGTCAATTTTTCAGCATCATTTAATCAAAACTTTAAACGGGCCTTCTCCTCGACCCTTGACCCCCAGCATTTCCGCTTTCTTAGACTCAAACAGAAAAAAATGTTGTGTATGTGCCCAAAGATACACGTTCAAGGAGGATCACCGCTGGATTATCTGTAATGTCAAAAAAGTGGAAAATACTATGTGAGCATCATTAAAGGAAGGGCTAAATGAATAATCTCATTCAGCAACTAAAAAGTATAGGACAGCTATATGTACTGATACAGAAGAATGGCCAAGGTATGTTTTTTAAAATAGAAATAAAATTTCAGACATACTGGCACTCAGAAAATAATTTCTGAACCAATAAATGTGAATGTCTAGTTGAATGAACAAATGATCCCAAATTTGTTTAATAAGCAACAAAACTATAAATATATCTTTGCAAAAAGAATAGAAAGCTGTATTGGATGGACACTGAAGTGTTAGAAATGAATACACACAGGGAGAAAAATTAATGATGGACCAGAGTGGGGATGAGGCTTGTTCAGCAGTTGGGAATTATTGCTTTAACTCATTGCAGATAAGCTCAGGGATATCAACGTAAAACTTAAACTGGAGGGAAATCCTGTCTGTTTCAAGAACCCAGGATACAAATTCCAGGAGGCTGGGCCAACTTGAGAGGAGAAGCCATTCAAAACCCATTAGAATGAAGTTCAAGCAGTGTCACAGCAGATCACCTTGCATGAAGCAATCCTGATTCTTCAAATGATAATGCAGTCCAAGACTTGCATGATAATCAGAAAACCCTGCACACAATGCTGCAGGCTGCTGCCATATAAGTAACAGGACTCATTAATAGCCATGACTGAAAGATTGAAGTTGATTATAGTTGTTAAAGGTAGAGGATCTTTTGACGAATTCCCCTGCCATGTTTATTTCCAGACTCTCTGCCAGAGGAGCTGAGCTCACTTTGGTAGTTCATCTCTATAAAGATAAGCTTCTACCCGACCTTCCCCCAGTAAACCATGCCTCCCAGTATTCGTGCCCTGATATAGCTTCCTCCTCTCAAATCTGGGCTGGTACTGGGATTTAGTTTTGACCAACAGAATACTGTGGAAGTGACACAGGTCAGGTCTAAGGCTAGATCGTTGAAATCTTGCATTCGGGCTGGGTCTCCTGGAATGCCTGCTCTTAGGATTGCTCCCTGTTGGAAATTAGCTGCCCTGGAAAAGGGCAACTTCCTTGAGACCTCCCTGAAAACCCCAGGCCTTATGGAGAGGCCATATATAGGAGCTCCAGTGGATAGCTCCCAGCTGACAGCCAGCATCAACTGCCAGCAGAAGAAGTGACCCCAGACAAGCCTTCAGAAGCCACTATGTAAGCATCCAGGTTAGGGGATGCCCAGAGAAAGAGAGCCAGGAATGGCTTTCTTTTTTTTTTTTTTAATTTATTATTTATTTATCTGGCTGCACCGGGTCTTAATTGCGGCATGCGGGATCTAGTTCCTTGACCAGGAATTGAACCCAGGCCCCCTGCATTAGGAGCGTGGAGTCCTAACCACTGGACCACCGGGGAAGTCCCAGGAATGGCTTTCTTGACATAAGAGAATCCATTCTGGTCTAAGCCATTTTGTGATCTAAGCCTGGCCGCAATGCTTGCCCTTGAACAGGTCTCAATAATTAATGATCTTAAGGGAACAAAGGAATGAAGGAACAGAAAAAAAGCAGTCAAACAATGGTGCAGTGATAAGGCAGGGTCCTGGTTCCTCCTCAAGGGATACACATAATAATATACCTTTGAGTTCTGCAGGAACTGAGGCCCTCACCCAGGTGGAGGATGGAAAGATGGTGTTGACCCTCCTGACTTTTATCAACTAAAGCTTGGATTCTGTTGACCTTTGCCCCAATTCTATGCTGAATTTTCCTTTGCTCAAGCCTCTTCATGAATATGCATGTACGCTTCCCTTAAAACTTCCCCAGTTTTGCTGTTGGGGACACACTGCTTTGGGAAAGATCCCCGGCGTTCTCCTTACTTGCTGCAAGTAATAATGAATCCTTTCTTCTTGCAATCTTTGGCTTAGTTGTGTCTACTGGCTTGACACCCACCAAGAGGTGAACTCAATTTTCGGGTAACAACTATTTGACAGGAACTGCTTTAGAGACCATGATGAGAACTGCCCAGCTAAGCCAAATTAATCCACAAAACTCTGAGAAATAATGATAAATTGTTGTTTTAACCCACTAAATTTGGGGGTACCAGTAACAATCATTCATTTTCCAAGAAGACAATTGTCTGAAGGAGAAAGGAAAGAAAGTGATGCTGTGGAAGTGCAGGGAGGTATCCATCCTTCTTGTCAAGACTTAGTCAATGGCTGACAGTTATGACTCATGTTGCTCATCTCTTTATATGCTAATTTCATGAAATCCACTACCTCCCAGGTAGATACTATTATTAGCACCATTTTCTAGACTAAGAAGCTAAGGCTTTAGAGAGTCAGAATAACTTGTTCCAGGTAGCACAGCTAGTAAACAGTGAGGCTAGTACATTCAAAATTACCTATTCTCTCAGGAAATATTGATAGAACACCTATATGATCAAATACTTACAAAAGGGCACTAAGCTCCTTGAGTTCAAAAGAGTCATTGGTCTGATTCCTAGGATTCTGGTGGTAGAACCATATTTCAATGACTTCCTAATTAATAAAGCAAAAACACAAAGAAAGTTTTCAGGACTCAACTCAATTAACTTACTGGGTATCTAAAATATGCCCATCCGGGTCCTAGATTCTGGGAATAAAAAGATGAAAAAGACACAGTTTCTGTCTTCAAAAATATCCCAGCCCATGGGGGAGGGGGGTGGGAGTAGGGGAAAGAAAGAAAAAAAGAAAACCCACAGTACAGTATGATACATACAATTTTCAAGTTGTTTGAAGTGTTTTAAAAGTAGCTAAGAAAAAGCCCACATTGTTTCAGTGTATCAATTATCCAAACTTACTTTAACATAAACTCAGATCTTCGGGTGTGAAATTGTTAGATTTCTACATCAATACTGCAAGTATTTCACTCAACCTAAAAGAAGTGGTTCATAGGGCCATATGGAATCCCCAAACTTCAGCCAAAGCTTCAAGACTCCTTGAGGTGACCTTTTCTTCAACAAAAAGCAACCTCATCTGAGCCACTTCCCTGCCCACTGGAACAGGGCATGATCTGCAGCTGGACTTACCATATGACGAAGACTCCAAAATGTCAAGGAGCCACTGACTTCCGTATTTGTGCCAACACATTGCAAATATGGTTTCTTATAGTGGTGGGGCTGAGCTCAGCCTCAAAGTGCCAGATGGTCCTGAGTACTTGAGAACAAAGCCATCTGCAGAACGATTCCTTCTACGGCCGTTACAATTTGTACTGATTATAAGTCTCTATCAGAATGTGTTTAGAACTCTTAGCTATGGATAATCCTAGCCTCTTCATTACAGCTCTGGGTTTAAGACTATACTTTCAGCTGTAAGAATGGGAGAAACATATTGAATGAATATTCTGCCTATTACCCACTGATGTAGGTCCTAATGTGCATTACACCACCTCCACTGGAAACTCATAGACCAGAGGACAAGTTAGACCCACTTGTGAAGGCTAATCTAATGATGCAAGATGCTCCATGGGACTGACCATGGTTTTGAATTAAACATGAAGGAATAAAATGTTAGAAGAATTAAATACTGGATTTCAATGATGAGACTCTTCTGTCTAGGACAAAAAGCCTACTTGACCATGGATGGCCTAGGGAATGGGTGTAGCACCACAAGCTCACCCATGAGTAATATTTACATGGGTGCTGGCTGCAAAAATAAAAACTCTTCACTGTTTATTTGATTCAGGACGTTAGCATGTGTAATATCTCCTAAGAGGATATTCTGTAGGTGATGAAATCCTTTTCTGAATCAATTCTGGCCCCAGTAGGTTGATACATTATATCCTCACAGTGCTCAAAGCATTAAGGTACTCATAAAATTAGTTAATGACCCATTTACAAATGCCCTTTATGGAAAAAAAATCACTTTTCTATTCCAGGAAGCTGACATTACATTATCTTTATCATTACAATGTGATAGCATCTGAGAACTATTTACATGAAGGCACTGGCTAGACTAGAAGTTACATGAGGACCAACAATTTATTTGATATTGGGAGTAAAATAAAATACTAAAGTTATTATAACCTATCAAAACACTCTCTAGTGGAATAGTCAAGATGTCTTGCTCACATGAAAGAGCCATACTATGTGGGGAAACTTCTGGTTCATAATAGATTGCTTTTCAAAATGGCTAAAGGAATCCTACACCAATTTCAAACTTCTATTGCAATAACCAAAGCTTTCTGTCCAGTATTTTCAACAGAGGTTTCCCAGAAAGGTTTTTAGGACATTTAAGGAATTCTGGACAGGAGTCTTGTCTGAACTCTCTCCATCACACCCCCCTCATATTCCTGTGAGTTATCAGGATAAAAAGGATGTGCAGATGATCAAGACACCTTACTTTGTTGTAAGAAGAGACCAACCAAAAAGGGCATTCTGGTTTCTCCTGATCAACACGCCACAGGCGGTATAACTCAACCATTTCATTCCGGACTGAACCCACGTCTTATATGATAAACATTTAATAAGGAAAGCATTCCAGATTTAGCTTCTTCTCTGCCTATACTTTGCTTCTTTTAATCAGTACTGTTTGCCTTTTACTTGCGAAGGACTAGATCTGCCCTAAAATCCAGCCCATGATCCCAATGGCACATAAAGCTCAAAGTCCTGGTTGGCTTTTGTGATCATTACTTTATCAATAAAATTAGGGGACAGGACGAGGGCAGAAAACCCTGTCTAGGACCACTTAAGGCTGGCATTCTAAATCCTCACTCTGCCAACTTATCAAAGACGAAAAAGTAGAGTGGTGGTCACTGATCATCACTACGGTTGTCGTTCAAGGCCCCTGTATTTTAATAAATGCTAGAATAGAGCACAATATCCTCTTGCCAGAAAAAAAAAAAAGATCATGTAAGTAACTCAAGGAGGGAGGATCTCCTGTGTGTCAGAGATCACTGAATCCACAATAATTCTGTGCATTTGTGTGTTGGGGGGAAGGAGGGTGGGAAATGAGTGGGAGGTGCTTTTATTTTGCTGGTAACCCCTCCTAACTGCTGAGGAACTACTACTCATTGTCCTAAGGCAGAAAATTCTGGAAAAATTCTTTAAAACTGGGGGAAGGATCAAGCAGGGAATGTTATTTTTTAAGCCTTTGTCTCTCATGAGAAGGCCACAGTAGAAGGAGAAATAGTCTTCTTTTACGAGATTTCCTTTGCTGTCTGTATGATGTCTTCATACAACCAGATATTTCTTCCCAGACAGATACATAAATAGTACATTCCATAAAGACATTATCTTTATTCCAAGAAGTTGATCTTTAAAGATCTGTTTTAAAAGGATCAATACCAAAGAGGATATAAACAGAGTGCTGGACTTAACATGTCAGATACTTTAATTTTCCAAGGCTTTTTATGCAGGGTTGGTTCCTGTATGGTAGCCAGTCTTCAGGTTACTTGACAACTTTAAAATGAGGACATACCTAAACCTGCCAGATCCCCTTAACCACTGGTCAAATTTCACAGTGCCAAGGCCAATTTGGTTCCATTTTATTTATGTGGAGCAGTGACACCTAGTGGCAGGGAAGGCAAATCACAAAAGACAATTCTCTGGTGGTACCTCCCCATCCCTCAAGGGATCCTTAATTTCTCATCAGGATTATTGAAAAAAAAAAAAATGACCCCAAAAGGGCTTACGTATTTTCTTGGTTGAGCACAGGTCTGATTTTGAAGATATCCAGTGACTTATGATTAAGGGCCATCCCAGTGGGCCGGATCTACTCCAGCTTCTCTGGAAAGATGCAAACCCAGTATAGTGCTCAAGAATACGAGGATCCATAAAGAGACATAGAAGGCACTGATGTTCTAAGGAAGGACCGTAAGCAAATAGGGCATCACAGCTCTTCAACAGCCAACTGAGGACACTGGGCGATTATCCAAAGATTCTGGAGTGAACAGCACACTGAGGACATTTTACCAGTACACGATGAGATGGAAGAATGAACTGCAAATATGCATCACCATCATAGACTCACTGGTTTTCTGCCATTAGACTGTGAGTTCCCTGAAAGCTGAAACTATTATCTTTTCCTTTTGTTAAAACCAGCTACATGTGTCTGACAAATAGCAGGTAACAGTAAATGGTAAATGAAAGGGAAGTAGAGCGATAAAGAGAATGAATCAGTCAGACGAGTACTTCTGGGAAGACTGCATAAGATAAGAAGCCTGCAATATACTTCCACTAAAGCTGAGACAGCTTTTAGCAAACTTGATGTAGTTAAGTCATAGTACTAGTAGTTGATATTCACTGAGTACTTACGATACACTATTGAAATGTATTCCTCTCTTGGCATCCCCATTTAGCATCTGGGAAACCAAAGCACCCTTCATCCAGCTAGGGAGCTACAGAGTTGGGATTCTAACCAGGCACCTGACTCCAGCACCCCTGCTCTTCCCCATGATGCCATGCTGCCTCTCTTCAATAAAAGTGATTTTTTAAGTTCTAAAAAAAGCATTTAACTTACAACAAGACTTCTTAAAGAGTGAGATCCATTACTGCAATGAAAATATGATTCACATATATTATTTCTTCAATGATTCTGTTATAACGAAGGAATCCAACCTTCCATACACCATGCAATGAACGGGCTGTACTGGCTGGAATATCCACATACCCTCTTCAGATAGATGGAGGTAGGCACTGAGCTCTTCCCCACCCTAAAGACATTTGTTTTGTTTTGTTTTTTATGACTTCAGCATATTTTACAAGAGATAGGCTCTCTCCTCCTCCACTCTCCCCGCCACCAGACTTTTTAAGAACAAGATTATATCATTTCTTAAGAGTTCCTGGAAAATGTCTGGAAAGTGGTCCTTATAGTTTTTTTTCACAAATTCCTTATTGAAAAACTCTTCCCTCTTGAGGCCATACAGAACCCCAATGTGTCCACCTAGACCTTGGTCATTCAGAATGAGAGGAAAGCAGGTTATGGGTATATTTCACATTTGGGGTTCATATATGCCTCATCTGAACATGAATGAGCTGGATGGCATCCAGTGAGTTTTCTGACTTGATAATATGCTGCAGTGGAAAGATCTTAGCTGGCCTTAGGAAGGAAATGTGGTGTCTCCTAAGCTCCATTTGTAATCTTCCATGAACTGAAGATTGAAAAATCCACTGTAATTGGCATCAACCCATACTGAGCTGAGAAGATCTGAGGTCCCCAAGAGGGGCTATGAGCACACAACCACATAGCAACTCCTCCTTAAATTCTCTTTCTCATTATTATTGTACTCAGTGTTACTGAAGAATAGCTCTCAGACACATTTTGGGGCTGCACGTAGAGACCAAATCAATAGTCTCGAAATCACCTTAATTATAAATTGTGAATTTATACTCTGAATTCTTGCTAACTTAGGTTTTCTGTTCCTCATATCCTTTATTCAAGAATTATGCAATGTTGTATTCTAGGTCTATTGTAATTTAGCATTCACAGTCCACGGTGCCTTTGGGACTAGATTACCTCCCTGCGTGATATTGTTTTTCATTTCTATGCTGACAAATACACCATTTCAACTGTCACTTAAGCAACCAGTTCAAGCTCTACTGTTATTTTAGCTCCATATTGTCAAACAGGTGGATTTATAAATGTGTTACCTGAAGGAAACGTTCCCCCAAATAGCAGAAGTGGAGACTTTATTTATTTATAATTATTTGTTAGATTTGTAAAAATGTTCCTGTTGCCGGAAAGCCTCTGGCTAAATACAAATTAAAACACTTTTGAATGTAGTAAAAACAGCAGTGGCATCATTTTAATTACCCACTGGGGGAAGCCAGGCAACAAAGATGTATGTCTTTCTTTCTTTCCTTGCTTAATGTAACTGCCTGCTTAGGGATATGAACTTCCGGTCTGTGTGTCTGCCACACTGACTGCATTGCCAGCACCCATTTACCCCTTCTTAATAACATCCTGATTTTTTTTTTTTTTGGTGGGGGGCAGTGGTAGGAGGGAGAAAGAGATTATTCTCTCTTATTTTGTAGGCTTAGGAAGAAGGTAATTCAGGTTGACTTTCTCCCAGAAGAGAAGACTAGCTCTTCCCTCTTCCTGATCTGGACATGGCTGTGGTTTTTGCTGCCCAGCCCTCCAGAATATACTTCTATCCATTTCCATTTCTTCCAGTCTTCTTTTCCATTCCTCTTGATATTTTCCCACTAAGTTCTCTTCTGCTTACATAAGCCAGCAACAATTTATATTACTTGCAATCAAGAAACCTGACTTAGGGCTTCCCTGGTGGCGCAGTGGTTGAGAGTCCGCCTGCTGATGCAGGGGACACGGGTTCGTGCCCCAGTCCGGGAAGATCCCACATGCCGCGGAGCGGCTGGGCCCGTGAGCCATGGCCACTGAGCCTGCGCGTCCAGTGCCTGTGCTCCGCAACGGGAGAGGCCCGCATATCGCAAAAAAAAAAAAAAGAAAAAAAAAAGAAACCTGACTTACATAGAAGGTTAAACCAAAACCAAAGAAAAACAGTGTGGACCACCTTTTGGTAAAAGAGACAGTATGTAGGTTGGTTTCCAAACCCAATCAGCCTTAGACCAGTTAGGGAACCACACTATTCTTTAAAGATAGCAGAGACTAGTCACTAAAGCAAGGTTCTGACCTTCATACAGATCTGATTTTGACTTCTGACACTGCATGTACTATACTTGAGCAAGTTCCTTTAACCTCTCTGAAACTCAGTTTCTTCATCCATCAAATGGGTTAACTCTAATGACTACATGAGAAAATGTGTGTTAAGCACTTCTCTCCAGAGATAGCAATAAAGAGTGCTCAATAAATGTTGGCTAATTTGGGGTTTTTTTCATCATCTGTCAACTGAGGAATAATAATATCCACACTCACTCACAGAGTTATTTTCAGGACGAAAATATGTGAGACAATACTTTGAAATATATAAAGAGTCCACAAATATGAAACCAGAAAAAACAGACAAGCTGCTCTCCGGCTCACGTACAGAACTGAACTGGCTCATACAGCAAGGCAATGCTGGCCCAGCGCTTCCTCTGGTAAGGGATGTTCAGCAAGTAGTTGGAGGTTTTCATGTTCCAACAAAGGGGGGAAAAGGGAAATTACCCTGGGAACAAAGAGACCTATTTTAGGAAAGCCTCTCCTTAAAGTTAGTTCTTGATGATATATTTTAGACATTCAAACAAAGAATAATTTAATGAAAACCAACATGCCCATCACTCAGCTTAAGAAATAAAACCTTGCTAATAGTGATGAAATCCTTTGTGTAGCTTTTCCTATCACATTCCTTCCCCTGTCCCCTAATTTTTCTACATATGCATTCATCCTTAAACTATACGTAACTATATACACATAGCTATATAATTCTTGCAAATTTTAACATTATAAAATAAATGGTGGTGGTATACTGCATGGATTCTTAGGCAACTTGCCTTTTTTTCCCTCTCTCTCAACATTATGTTTTTTGGTTTTTGTGGGTTTTTTTAATTTTACTGTAGTTGATTTACAATATTGTGTTAATTTCTGCTGTACAGCAAAGTGATTCAGTTATACACATATATACATTCTTTTTCATATTCTTTTCCACTATGGTTTATCACAAGATATTGAATATAGTTCCCTGTGCTATATAGTAGCACCCTGCTGTTTATCCATTCTATATATATAATAGTCTGCATCTGCTAATCCCAAACTCCCAAGCCTTCCCTCCCCACACCCCTTCCACCTTGGCAACCACAAGTCTGTTCTTTCTCAACATTATGTTTCTGAGATACAACCTTTGTTGTGCATGGTCTTGTTCAGTTCTGAATAGTATGATTTCATAGAATGTATCATAATGCTGGTGATGGACATTTAGATCACTTCCGGTTCCAACACTTTCTCATCCAACTCCTTTGTGCCTCAGCTCCAGAATACTTCCAGGCTAGTAGTTCTCAAACTTGAGAGTCCACCAGCATCACCTAGAGGGCTTCTTAAAACAAAGGTTGCTGGGTCCCTCTCCCAGAGTTTCTGATTCAGTAAGTCTGAGATGAGATTCAAGAATTGAGACCATATTCAAGCCCCTGGGTCCCTGTCCCTTGAAGTAAAAGGCTTTTGCTTTAGTCTCCTGGGCCTCCCTTGAGTCTCAAAAGGCTGACTCAAAAGTTAAACGATTAGGAATGTGAAGATGTAGAAACGAAGAATAGCTATTGGGTGGGGAAACTGGTACCAATTTAGACTATAAATCTGCCTCATGGCAGAATCACCAAACTCTCAGTTCCCTGAAAGACACAGATACAGGCCTGACACACAGTCCTGAGTCATTTTTACAGGAAGCCAACCCCCTCCAGATGGAAACTGCTGACCGCAAGAATGCAGACCCTAGACTGGTTAAAACCAGAAGGTTGATGATGCTTGAAACTTCACCTTGATCCCCCACATCCCAGTACTATGCATGCACTGATCACGCACCCTGTAGCCCTCTCCTTCCCACTGCCTTTAAAACCCCTTCCCTGAAAGCCAACGGGGAGTCCAGGTCTTTTGAGCATGAGCTGCCTGTTCTCCTTGCTTGGCACCCTGATATAAATGCTGCACTTTCCTTCACCACAACCCGATCTCAGTAGATTGGTTTTACCACGTGCAGATGAGCAGACCCAAATTTGGTTTGGTAACAAAATGTGCACTTTTAACAAGTTTCCAGGTGATGTGGGTTTTGCTGCTCCTGGGGCCACACTTTGAGAACCATCCCTCTAGGTTATATTTAAGAGGGGAAGTGGCAGGACTTACAATACAAACACCTTCAGCTTTGCTAGATATTGCCAAGTCGTTTTCTAAAGCAGTTGAATCGACTATATATGGGCATTCCCCACTCTCCAAATTCTCACAGACCCTGGGAAAATACCTTTATCATTTTTTTCAAAGTCGCCAATTAGTATTTCCTGCCAGGCAGAAAGCTGCTCATATTGTATTAGTTCCATCAGACCTACCACACAGCACACACCGCAAAGTTGGTTATAAATGGGTGAATGCTTGGCAAAGCCTCCAAGTTCACCTGGCAGCATCCTTACCCTGGGGTAGAGAAGACTCCAGTCTGCGAGGCAAGAACTAAAACATCTGCTGTGACAGGGACATATTTGGTGACTCTAGTTACTAATTTCCTTGGATTTCAAATTCTGCCTTTTCATCCAATAATTCTCTGTGGATAACCAAAATGGAGCTCATGCTGGCCAAGTCCCAGCTGTCCTTTGGGGTTCATATTACATGAGCGCTCAGTGTGTGTGGGGGGGGTCTGTCCTCAGGGGAGAGGTAGAAACCCTCATATATACTGAGTTTCCACCACATGTTAGACACTTGATCTCATTTAATTTCCATAGAAGTCTATGTTGCAGGCCTCATTATCTCCAATGCATATAGTTGTAGTAATAATAGTAATAACACCCTCTAAAGTTACTGAGTACTTCCTGTGTATAAGGCACTGTCTAAGCTCCTTGTATGGATCAATTGATTTAATCCTCACCACAGTCCATGGTATGATGAGCAATGGTTTAGAGCAATTAAATAATTTGATCCCAGCTGCATCCCCAGTCAATGAAGTCCTAATCTGTTTGACTCCAAGATCACTGTTCCTTCCTTTTTTACCATCAGTATCAGCCACTTCACTTGCTCACACACAAAATGGAATCCCAAGTTTGGGGAGATGCAATCTCAGCTTTGTTTCTATCAATTCAGCTGGAATGAGTCCTAAGGATTCCCAAGCCATTGAGGGGAAACACACAAAGACTTACATGAACAACTCTTTTTTTTTTCCCCAAAGGAAACTAGCTAGATTCAGTGGACCAAAACTCCAACTGGAAAGCTTTTAAGGAGGGTGGAAAATAAACATGAAATTTAATTTGAAAATATATTTACTGACACCCCTCTGTCAATCAGATGTCTCCCTGGCATTTGCCCAGGTCTAATAGCTGTGAACTTCAGCTGAAGGAAGGCTTTCTGCTACCGATCAAAATTATTGTATCACAGACCATTCACATTCAGAAGCCGTTGCCTTTCCTGTATCTTATTTTTTGTTTTGGGAAATACTGAGAGAGTCTTTGCTACAGATAGTGCTACCAGACAAGATGAATGATCATCAAAATACAGTCAGCAAAATTTAAAAATATGGAGAAAGAAAAGATATTAATATCCTTTCTAAGGTAATCAGTACTTTTTGTTTGACAAAGAAATTGCCCAGTGTTTATGGTTTATGCAAATAATATATGTTAATATCAAAGCTGCAGAGTATACAGCTTTGCATATGAGTGTTTGTGGAAAATACATGCCAATACATTTTAAACCTTATCCTCATATAAACACAACGATTTCATAAATATACAGCACCTTGTTCTTAAAAACATTTATTATAATTTATGCATGCAAATCCCATTAGAATAAATTATTTTTTGCTAAAATGGCAAAGTCAGCAAAATTACAGGGAAATATAAAGTCCCTGCCATTGTGTGCTTTTCAATCACATCAAGATGAGCCCAATGCCATGTTGAATAGAAGTAGTGAGAGAAACAAACAACCCAATCAAAAAATGGTCAGAAGACCTTAATAGACATTTCTCCAAAGAAGACATACAGACAGCCAGTAGGCACATGAAAAGATGCTCAACATCACTAATTCCGAGAGAAATGCAAATCAAAACTACAATGAGGTACCACCTCACACCAGTCAGAATGGCCATCATTAAAAAGTCTACAAATAACAAATGCTAGAGAGGATGTGGAGAAAAGGGAACCCTCCTACACTGTTGGTGGGAATGTAAGTTGGTGCAGCCACTATGGGAAACAGTATGGAGGTTCCTCAGAAAACTAAAAATAGAATTACCATATGATCCAGCAATCCCACTCCTGGGCATATACCCGGACAAAACTGTAATTCAAAAACATAATGCACCCCTATGTTCACAGCAGCACTATTCACAATAGCCAAAACATGGAAACAACCTACATGTCCATCAACAGACGAATGGATAAAGAAGATGTGGTATATATACAGTGGAGTATTACTCAGCTATAAAAAAGAATGAAATAATGCCATTTGCAGCAACATGGATGGACCTAGAGATTATCATACTAAGTGAAGTAAGTCAGACAGAGAAAGACAAATACCATATGATATCACTTATATGTGGAATCTAAAGTATGGCACAAATGAACCTATCTATAAAACAGAAACAGACTCACAGACATAGAGAACAGACGTGGTTGCCAAGGGGGATGGGGGGAGGAAGCGGGATGAACTGGGAGTTTGGGTTTAGTAGCTGCAAACTATTACATGTAGAATGGATAAACAACAAGGTGCTATTGACAGCACAGGGAACTATATCCAATCTCCTGGGATAAACCATAATGGAAAAGAATATGTAAAAAAAAGAATGTCTCTATGTGTGTAACTGAGTCACTCTGCTATACAGCAGAGATTGGCACAGCATTGTAAATTAACTCTACTTCAATTAAAAAAATTTTTTATTATTTCATTGACAATTAACAGTAAGTTTAAAAGACAGAAAAACCGGGCTTCCCTGGTGGCGCAGTGGTTGGGGGTCCACCTGCCGATGCAGGGGACACGGGTTCGTGCCCCGGTCCGGGAGGATCCCGCATGCCGCGGAGCGGCTGGGCCCCTGAGCCATGGCCGCTGGGCCTGCGCGTCCGGAGCCTGTGCTCCGCAGCGGGAGAGGCCTCGGCAGTGAGAGGCCCGCATACCGCAAAAAAAAAAAAAAAGACAGAAAAACCTTTAAAGGGATTTGAGGAACTGCAGTTTATTCCGTTACTGTCAGTTCATGTTCTGGACTCCCCATCTCTACCTGAATGATATCTGCATCTGTCCTAGACACCTGTGGGTTGGAATCAGGGCACAGAAGATAGTCACTCCCCGCTTACTGCTTGAATAGAGGGCACACAAGCTCTGAGACTGTTGTGAGGCTGACCCCATGCTTACCTGACCAGAAGAAAGCCAGTCTGTAGGGCTGTGTGGCTCTGAGAGGCTCCAAGAAAGAGGCTGAGAGAGTAGCTACCTTGGATCCCAGTGGCGTTCTGATTCTTGGTTCTCGTCCCTCGTTCCTGCTGAGTTTCCAATTTCTGATTCTAGCCTCCTGAGAGGTCTGGCTCTATTTCGCATTAAGTTCCATGTTATACCTTTGAATCCTTATAATAAATCTTCCTTTCATTTTTCCTTAGCCTAGTTTGAATGATCTCCTGTTACTTGCAAATGAAAGGCATTCACAACAGACGCAGCTTTCACTAAGGTGGGAGCTAAAACCGTGGATCATCACTGTCTTGAAGGGCGCATATTCTGGAAGGCTTGAAAAGGGCAAGCATGTTTATGCTTTATAAAGAGATAAATGGCTCAGAGAAATTATATATCACGGAAGGTATTAAAATCACCTCTGAAACCACTAACATAATCTCCCCGCTCTACAACCACAGCTTCCTGATCCCTCTACCTTGCCTATTCAACTGCTCCCTTCGTGACCCCCTTGGCGTCACCAAGACATTTTGTCACGGCTCCACTACTCTCTTCCCTTTCTTTCTGTGTCCTCCCCCACACCTTCATTTCCCTCTCTGGTTTCACGGTCCTTGGTCCTTATTTCTACAATTTCCTTGATAATATCCTTGCCCTTTTGCATTTCCCTACACTCACCAGGACAAAAATCCCAGCCCCAAATGAACTCTACCCTCCCCTTTTCCATGTGTTATGGGCTGAATTGTGTTTCCCCAAAAATTCATGTTGAAATCTTAAACCCCAGCACTTCAGAATGTGACTGTATGTGGAGATAGGGTCTTTAGAGAGGTAAGTAAAGTGAGACCATTGGGGTGGGTCCAATCTAATACGAAGAGTTAGGGGAATTCCCTGATGGTCCAGGGGTTAGAATTCTGCTCTCTCACTGCCGAGGGCACGGGTTTAATACCTGGCTGGGGAACTAAGATCCCGCAAGTCACGTGGCATGGCCAAACCAAAAAAAGAAGAGTTAGGGCACAAACACACACAAAAGAAAGACTACGTGAAAACAGAGAGGATGTTCATCTATAAGCCAAGGAGAGAGACCCTCAGAAAAAACAACCCTGCCAACACCTTGACCTTGGACTTCTAGCCTCCAAGATTATAAGAAATAAATGTCTGTTGTTTAAGCCAACCAGTCTATGATACTTTGTTATGGCAGCCCTGGCAAACTAATACATGATGCAGGTCCCTGAGCATCTGAGAGTTGCTGGAGAAAACTACACACCTGGGCAGGATGCTTTCACTATAAAGGTATGATCATCGTCAACCCTAACTGGACCCTCGGCAGCGCCTAGGAATCCTGCTACAGTTCTCTCTGAGCAACTTACGTGTCCACTATCCTTAATGACTATTTCTAATTTTTTCCAATCTCCTCCAATCTCCAAATGTCCCCCACTACACTTCCCATCCCTCTCAAGGATGACCTTAACTCCTACTGCACACTACAAGAAGAGCCATCAGGAGCAGAAGGCTTCACCTCTCTACCCATATACCTACAATCCTATCTACAACCTGCTTCACTCATGCTCTGGTTCCCATTGCCCCGCACCCCAGCCTTCTTAGAATCTTCTCTGTTTTCAATCATTCTACCTCAACTAGCTTCTTTCCATCAGTATTTTAAAAGTGCTCAAGTTTCTCCCAGGTTATTTCAGTCTCCCTGACTATAAGATGAACATAATTACAGCTACCTTAAATGGCTGTTATGAGTGCTATATGCAAGTGTCTAGCACATGCCTGGAACACCACAGACACATATGATCCTACTTACATTTCCATCAGAATGTCAATGTCTCTGTCTCTCTGTCTCTGTTTCTCTCTGTCTCCCTCTCTCTCTATATATATGTATATAGATTTATATTTTACATTTATATAAATATACGTAAATATTTACTATAATATATATTATATGAAAACTGTATGTCATAGATTTTGCATATAAGGAAGAAGAAATACTTTTCTTTTCCCAGTAGATATTTAAAGTTTTAAAATAATTATTTTCATCTCTAAACTCTGACACACTGATTTAGACTGTGCTTGATGAGATCCCCAGAGAATAAAACACATTCTGTGCCACATGAAGAGGCCAGAACATGTTGTTTAGTACAAAACCAGTGAGGTTGCTGGCACTGCTTCTGGTGATTTACATGCAGAAGTTGACACTATAAAGAAAATGCTGCCTTGGTTAAAATAAAGTACAGGTCCTTTTCCAGACAACACAGAGGGAACACAAGGACAAAGGACGGGGGAAGTGCTGCTCTGGGACAGTCATGCTGGGGAGGATAAACTCCGGAGTGTAAGCATGAGCAAGAATCTCTGTTACAACTGCTGCTCTGGGAGGGAACCACTAGTCCCCCAGCCTGGATATCTTCACCATGGAAATGACCTTTGAGCCCCTGGCCATCACCATCACGAGGAACAAGGGGACCAGCACATACAGTTGTCACTGTCGATGCTCTCCTCCTTGCCACTGGACAAGAAGCACTACATGCCCTGTGTCATCCATCAGTACTGCTCTGACTCGGCCAGCTCAGTCCACTCCCTTCACCCTGAGTCCAGCATGCCCTGATGCCTGAGGAGGAAGAAGAACCACTGGTGCTTTCGGAGTAGTTACTGGAGAAGCTGTGTGGCCAACTGTGTGTTCAAGAATCTGATTGTCACTGGACGCACAGTTCTGTAGAAGATGTTCTTTGAAGAGCTATGTCTCAGGACACCACCAGGCTGATGGTGGTGATGCAGTGACCAGCAGACTGAGGGCTCTTCCCCCACTGTGGGCATGTCTTCAGAGCTGTGGAAGGTGGGCCTGTGTCAGTGCTCCCTCACTGTCAAGCTGGCAGTGTCCCACAGCTGGCTCTACTTGGGGGCCATGGACAGGACATGGGAAGATGGGATTTGCTCACAGAGTATCCAGGCCAGGCCTTGGCTCTCCCTGGAAGTGTCCTGAGTCTGTCTGAGCCAGGCCACTTCATTAACAGGCCTCTCTGTTATTGTGTTTGTCATGCAGGGATGTGTGGTTTAGCCAGGGTGCTCCCAGCCCCAACTCAGTGAGTTTCACTCTCCACTCAGTCCTGTTTCTCCAGGGCTGCCAAGACAACACCAGGCCACCCACACTCTGTTGCCAGATGCAGTGCTAGCTCCACCCACCCTTGTTCCCTCCTAGATGTACTGCAGACCACTCTAGTCAGGTCTTCTATTGTTTTCTAGACTGTATATAAATTTGATTACTTTCGGATATTTTTTTTCACACACACACATACTGTATTTTATTTTTTATTTTCTGATTTAAATAAAAACTGAAGGGGCTTCCCTGGTGGCACAGTGGTTGAGAATCCGCCTGCCAATGCAGGGCACACGGGTTCGAGCCCTGTTCCGGGAAGATCCCACATGTCGCAGAGCAACTAAGCCTGTGTGCCACAACTACTGAGCCTGTACTCTGGAGCCCGCAAGCCACAACTACTGAGCTCGAGTGTTGCAACTACTGAAGCCCGCATGCCTAGAGCCCGTGATCCACAGTAAGAGAAGCCACCGCAATGAGAAGCCTGCGCACCATAACGAAGAGTAGCCCCCACTCGCCACAATTAGAGAAAGCCCGTGCACAGCAACAAAGACCCAACACAGCCAAAAAATAATAATAATAAATAAATAAAATTTATTTTAAAAAATAAAATAAAAACTGAAAAGGCAAAAATATGTAAATATATAAAGAATAGTGGCCTTAGAGGAGATTTCCGGCAAGTCTTATAAATCCAATATATAATAAATCATCCCAAATGATTAAAGGAAAATTAAGACTGGGAAGAGTTGTGTAATGAGATTCACACCTCATTCCTGTATTTCCTTTTACCTGTGGCCCTTCTTGCCTTTGGACAGGTAACAGTCATTGTCAAGGGGTGGCTAAACAGAGAGAAGCACGGAGTCCTTCTCTTGCTTTTGTCTTTGAAACATTTAGACCTTTGAATTTCAGAAACCTAAGCCCTGAGGGAAATCAGGAAGCAGAAAATACAATGTGTAAGTGCATCCTGTGAATAGAAAGAAATCCTTGGGCTAAAAGAATCAAGGGCACAAATATGACCATTGGTACCAATTTCTAGGAATCCTTTTTCAACAAAGCAGGGATAGGACTAAATGTCAAGAAGAAATTGGGGCCTGAATTGCAAGTCTCTTCCTGAGAAAGCAGCTTATTGTTATGAAAATGAAAGCAAGAACCCAGAGGAACACCACCAGCCCCACTACCCCTCCCGCATATGGAGGAACAAGTGTTGAGATACAGACACACTGTGGGGGGACTAGAGGGATCTCTCTAGGCCAGTGGTTCACAGCAGGGGATGACTTTGACCCTGAGGGAACACTTGGCAATGTCTGGAGACACATCTGGTGTCGTAAGTGAGAGGGAGGTGTTGCTACTGGCATCTATTAGGTAGAGGCTAGAGATGCTGCCAATGACCCAGTAATGCACCGGACAACCGCCAACAAAGAGCAATCTGAAACGAGATGTCAGTGGTGAAATTGTTGAGTAGGATCAGCTACATAACTGCAGGGCCCAATGCAAAATGAAAATGTAGGTCCACATGTTCAAAAATGTCAAAGTGGTGATGGCAGAGCATTAAACCAAGCACAGTTCTTTCTAAGCATGTGGACCTGAGAAACTACACAGATTGCACATCCATGAAGCCAGTCCTGCTGCTGAGAAGCCTGTGCAGGTAGCCCTTTTATCATCAAAGGGCCATGAGGCCATCTCCCTAAAAGGAAGTCTGGGAGTGGCTGGGCTTCCCTGGGACTGTTCTCTGACCTGCAGAAGCTCCAAGGAAGAGATCAGATGTAGACATATCATGTACCATGAATACAGGGGAGGACAAAAAGACAAGTAGATTTAGGAAGCCAGTCTATGAGGCATCAGATTCATCCAACTAGAGAAGAAATTTCAAATATGCAAAGTTCCCCAACTGTGACTGCAGGAGAAATAAAAGCATGTTTCTAAAGGCATTGGTCCTGAGGAAATCGTCAGGCAAGAGAGTTATAAAAAAATCAGTAGAGGGCTTCCCTGGTGGCACAGTGGTTGACAGTCCGCCTGCCGATGCAGGGGACACGGGTTCGTGCCCTGGTCCGGGAAGATCCCACATGCCGCGGAGCGGCTAGGCCCGTGAGCCATGGCCACTGAGCCTGTGCATCCAGAGCCTGTGCTCCGCAACGGGAGAGGCCACAACAGTGAGAGGCCCGCATACCACCAAAAAAAAAAAAAAAAATCAGTAGAAAAAGAAAAGGTTCTCTAAGTCAGGGGTCCCCAACCTCCAGGCCATGGACTGCTACTGGTCCTGTTAGGAACTGGGCTGCACAGCAGGAGGTGAGCAGCGGGTGAGTAAGCAAATCTTCATGTGCCGCTCCCCAACACTCCCCACTGCTGGCATTGCCACCTGAACCATCCATCCCCCATCTGTGGAAGAACAGTCTTCCACGAAACCAGTCCCTGGTGCCAAAAAGACTGGGGACCGCTGCTCTAAGTTACCTAAATTCTTTCATTTGCTAAACAGCAGGACAGGAGTTTGAGCCCAGATCTGCCTTCTCCAGATGCAGGAACATCAACAATAAGCAGGTAGGTCATAGGAGGTCAGTAAGCAATTGTCAGTGGGTCAAACTCAGGGCCTGGACCATCCCTCTCTCTGCACATGACATGAGAATCATCATGAGCTGGTGGGATGGGAGAATGATACATTTCTAGGGATCTACACTTTCAGCAGGAGCAGGAAGATAATTTAAATCCTTCTTACTCAGTGGGCATTTCCTCAGGACTCCAGGCCAGGATCAGACTCTGTAATGAATGTTGAATCCCTTGCCCTGTCTGTTCTACAAACAGCCAACCCATGGTGTGAATGAAAGACATCTCTCCCATTAGTAAGAGCCTTCGGGTTATGAATGAGAAACCACTTCCTTCCAGAGCATCCCTGGAGCACGTGTCTAGTGAAGTTGAAATTTCACCTGGGACCGCACCTCTGAGTGATGACTAGATTCCATGGATGAATGACCATAGAATCCCCAGAACACAACAGACGGGACACGCATTTTCACAGGCAGAAGTCAGTCTGATGATCCCATTAGAATTAGGAAGGAATGGACACAAGACTTCCAGGGGCAGGAGGTGGGGAGGATCTGTGATCTCTTAGTGTACTTCATCTTTGGAAAGCTGCCTCTCTACAGGCCAGGCATACATCAACAGAAACCATCCAGGCCTTGGTGGGACCATGACCCTTTGTGGTTTGCAGCATCACCCAGGGCAACCCTTAAATATCATATAAGAGCGAAGGCTGGGACTGCAGTGGATTGGAGGAAAACTCTTTGTGTGATAACACATTGTGTGTGTGTGTGTGTGTGTGTGTGTGCGCGCGCGCGCGTGTGTGTGTGCTATGGTTCTTCCCAGCCTTGCAGAGTTGCAGACTCTGAAGCCCCCACTAATGGATCAACCCTACTGTGTTTCTTAAGCCAAATCCTCCTGGGGAGACGATGGTCTTACCAACAGCTGGGGATTGGGGGATCCTAGGCCAATCCTCTCTGACTTCCTTTCTTCTGCCTCAGTTCCCCTGCCTCTCATGCACGTGGTGAAGAGTCTGGAGTCCTGTAGGGAACCCCAGTCTGTATGCCCGGTCAGTTCACACCCTGCTTAGTTCTCTGAAGTGACCTTTTCATAGTAAGTTTGACCTCCATCCTCTCTGGCCCTCTCTCTAATCTGTCCCCTCTTCACACACCCCAGCCTGCCAGCACAGGCCCGTCTTCAGGGATCACCACTCCTGAGAACATCTCTGGATGAGAACCACAAAGATAGAAACTGAGAGTGAAAACAGAAAGAAATCAAGACTTAATTGAACAACCAGACCCAAAATCGGGAGCTTTTACAGTGTCACATGGTGGCTAAATGCAGACACCCAGGGAGTTTCTTTTCCCTCTTGCTTTTATTTTCTAACTTTCTCATTTCTTTATCAAAGATCTTTACAGCAGCACAGTTTATTCTTTTTTTTTTTTTTTTTTTTTTGCGGTACGCGGGCCTCTCAGTGTTGTGGCCTCTCCCGTTGCGGAGCACAGGCTCCGGACGCGCAGGCTCAGCGGCCATGGCCCACAGGCCCAGCCGCTCCGCGGCATGTGGGATCTTCCCGGACCGGGGCACGAACCCGTGTCCCCCTGCATCGGCAGGCAGACTCTCAACCACTGCGCCACCAGGGAAGCCCCAGCACTGTTTATTCTTATCTCTTGATATATAATAGAACTGACACCTCTCATAGGAAATGGGCATATTCTCTCCTTGGACAAAATAAATGACACGTAGGCCAAAAAAGATGCTTGCCACCCTAGAGATACCCTGGACTGGTAGAACCTTTACTCTGCAATTTCCATGGTCTTTTACAAACATTAAGTCATCGGTCCCACCCAACACTCTGCTGGATCCACATTTCACTGGTGAAGAAATTCTGGCCAGGAGAAGTCAACTAACTTCCCCAAGATGGCAGTGAGTGCCAAGGCAAGGGTTTCATGACTCCCAAGTTCCAGGAACAGTCTCACAGGAGAAAAATATTAAGTGAATCATATCACAAATGCATAATTATAAACCACAATAAGTAAAACTGGAGCTGTATCTCCAGCAGCAGATGACGAGCCAAATAAATGATGGTTCATCCGTATATAATAAATTACTAGTGTAGGCAATAAAAATGAATATGCATAAATACATTTAGTTATTTACAGTATGTGCTCTATATGCTGATACATAAAAAGAAAACAGGGTACAGAACAGACTGTAAAATATGATCCTATTTTTCTTAGAAGAAAAACAAAAGACATATATACATAGCCCAGGCTTTTAACTGCTATGGATACTGCCCTTCTGGGTACAGACCATCCTGTTAGCCCATCCTTTAGGACAGGGATGGGAAAACCATAGCCCATGGACCAAATCCACCCTGCTGTCTTTGCAAATAAAATTTTACTGGAACACACATACCCACTCATTTATGTATTGTCTGAGCCTCCTTTTATGCTACAACAGCAGAGTTGTGTAGTTGTAGTAGACACTGTATGACAGCAAAGCCTAAAATATTTACTATCTGGTCCTTTACAGAAAAAACTTGCCATCCCCTGTACTAGCCTACCCAGGAATCTGAGGGTATGCATGTTCTGAAATTATAGTATCTGAAGTCCCATCTAAGTGCCAGTCTTTGTGTGAGCATTTTGCAAGCATCCCTCACTTCATTAGCTCAACAGCCCTATAAGGTAGGTACTGTTATTAATCTCACTTTGTGTAATAGGGCAGAATGAATCTGACTCCATACTGGATCTGTTTCTTTCACTGTAACCTTTATATTCTATTGCTTTTGCTACAAGTTAAGAATGTTGCCTATAGCCTGAAGTACACAGAATAGCCCATTCTCAAGGCTCTGGCCTTTAAAGGTATAACAGTTTTCCATTCATATAGAGATAAAAAGTTGCAGAACAGAGAAGAACATTTGTCTTGTTGGAGGTTTACAGGAACATCGTGACCTGACCTACCTGGACAGTTGCAAGAACAAAGGATTCCAGCACCAAGAAGTTTGCAACAACAAACCACACCCCTCCCCTTTCAGTATAAAAGAAGCTTGAATTCTAACTTGGGGAAGATGGTTCTTTGGGACACAAGTCCACCATCTTCAGTCTGCTGGCTTTCCAAATAAAGCTGCTATTCCTTGCCCCAACACCTCATCTCTCGATTTATCAGCCTGTCATCTAGCGAGCAGTATGATCTTGGACTCAGTAACGTTTGCAGATGAGAAAACTGGGGTGCAGGGAGGGTAAGTAACCTGCCCAAGATCACACCGCTGGTAAAAGAAAGAGCTGAGATTCAAATGGAGCTTTCACAGGCAAGGACACGCTGACTCCAAAATTACTGTAAGAGACTCATATGCTTCTCCTTACCTTTTGGTTCTAACCTCTGGCTTCATAAATAGAGCCGCTTCTAGCCTTATCTCTGTCTGAAGTCCTGTAATTCTGTCAGTATCTCTAACTTTGGACATAAATGATTAATAATATTAATCAGATCGGACATCAGTAGGAACGCCGCAGTGCAGCCAGGGCAAACCACAAGTCTGGACGGATGTCAGAGGTACAGATGGCAATGGTATTGATCACTGCTGGAGCAGTCAGCTGTCAAGGGAAGCTTCTGGATGAGGGCCACCACCTGAGCCTTGATTGCGGAGGATTTTAAAAGCTAGGACAGTGGGGGAAAAGCAGTCCAGCGAGAAGGCATAGGGTCTGCTAAGAGCAGAGATGGAAATGGTCTCAGGGAATGCTCCTTGACACTGAAGGTACCAAACCCCGCAGGACAGTGGAGGAAAGAAAAGGGGAGGGTAGTAAATCATAAGTACATGTTTAGCCCTTTGGTACAGTCATGAACAAGCATTTACACAGTGGTATGTATATTATTTTACAATAAATTCCTTTCATTTTAATTTCTCCTTTATATTACAATTAGGTCACATAGATTTTTAATTATACATGTGGATTGGTTACATTATCTATGAGTTTCATTCCAGGGGGTCCTACAAAATATTTTTTATAAAAAGGGAACACTGGGTTAAATGGATGTTGAAAACCAATAGCCTAGTACATTCAGGGAATAGTAGGAATTCCATGAGGCTGAAGCTGGGTGGAGGGTTGGAGATAGGAGTTGTAAGAGGATGAGTTGAGTGAGATAGGAAGGAAGCAGATTATGGGAGAATCCTTGGGTGCAGAGGCCATTTTACCTTGAAGCTAATGACACTGAAGTTTCAGTTAGCCCCTCACATGCTTGGGGCCAGTCCAAGACCTTGGGAGGAACCCTACAACATATTCAGATGGTCATGTTTTTATTTTTAATTTGAAATATATTTTAATTTCCGTTTTGCTTAAAGAGGGTCTTCCCCAAAATTGCATATGGAGGGCCCCACAAACTCTGAACAGCTTTGCTTGGGTGGAATTCATGCTTCAACAATGTGGAACACAGGGGTGTGTTTAAGCAAAGAAGTGACAAAACCCCTGGTGCAGAAAAATCACTGGGCACTCTTCTCTCAAGGAGATAAATGTTCTTGTTTCTCATTTCCCATTCCAGAGCAGTGAAACAGGCAATGTGGTTCAGATTTGCTTTCTGCACCATCCATATATGGAACTAGATACATCGCTGCATGGTCATCATGGTCCATCTGCCATCATGCTCTCCATCCAGCAAGTCCCGCACATCCGACTGTCCCAGACACATTTCCCTCACAGAACAAATGAACTACTCCTGGGTTGGAGGTAGGAAGACCAGTCCTTGCACCAACCCTAGCATGAGGACACATCTTTATATTCCTCATACCTTCCTTAATTTGTGGCTCCACTGCCTGGGTAAGGCACAACTACACCACCACTCACTGCAAATATGTTCATTCACTCTACAACCATTCTTTGTACTCCTGCTACATACCAGGTCTTGTGGCAGATGCAAGAAAGATGGGTAACAAGGTGATTTGTGTGCAGTTTTTGGAGTCTTTGCACACCACTTACTAGCTAGGTGAATTGTGCATGATGTGATTTCAAATTTATCTTTACCATAAAATGGAAATGGTAGCAGTGAGCATCTTGTATTTCTGTCTGTCCCACAAGTCTTTCTCTTTCTTGTTTAAGTTTCCACTGTATTACATAATTATCTTTTTGGGGTAGAGTTTTCATATGATAAGATGCAGTTCTTAAGTGTTTAGTTTGATGGGTTTGGATAACTGTGTACGTCCAAGTAAACTCCACTGAAAACGAGACATAGAACACTTCCATCACCCCAGGAAGTCCCTTTAGGCCCCTTTCAGATCAATCCCCCCCACCCCAAAACAACCACTTCTTATTTCTATGACCATGGATAAATATTTTCATACATAAGTATCTTTTTGTGTCTGGCTTCATCTCAACATCATAATTATACATTCACGTAGTCATATATACCAGTTGATTCCCTTACTGTTGTTGTTGAGTGTTATATATTCCATTGCCTCTGTATATCCACAATTTGTCTATTCATTCACCCAATGATGGACATTTGGGTTGTTTCCAGAGTTTGGCTATTGTGAATATAGCTGCTGTGAGCATTGCTGGGCAGATCTTTTTGTGGCCACATGATTACATTTCTCTTGGGTAAATATCCAGGAGTGGAATTTCTGGGTCATTGGGTAAATGGATGTTTAACTTTATAAGAAATTAACAAACAATCCTCCAAAATGGTTGTAACATTTGATACCTCCCCCAGCAAGCAACATAATGTTCCTGCAGCCTCTCCATATCCTAACTCCTGCTTTTGCCAATTTTGGTTTTTGTTTTGTTTGTTTTTTACCATTCTAGTGGTTGTAAAATGGTATCTCATTGTGGTTGGAATTTGTATTCCTTGTTGACTAATGATATTGAACACACTTTCCATCCACTTATTGGCTATTTGTATATCTTCTTTTACGAAGTGTATGTTCAAGGCTTTTGCTCATTTTAAGGTGCTCGTGGATTTGTATTGTAAAATTTGTAGGCATTGTTTATATGTTCTGGACATGGGTTCTTTGTCAGATAGCTGTACTGTGAATATTGTTTATCCGGTCTGTGGGTTGAGCCATAAATGTAACCATACGTACCACCAGGAATTTTCAGTGATATGAACCAATAAAATCCTCTTTTTTTTTTTTTTTTTTTTTTTTTTTTTTGTGGTACGCGGGCCTCTCACTGTTGTGGCCTCTCCCGTTGCGGAGCACAGGCTCCGGATGCGCAGGCCCAGCAGCCATGGCTCACGGGCCCAGCCGCTCCGCGGCATATGGGATCCTCCCAGACCGGGGCACGAAGCCGTATCCCCTGCATCGGCAGGCGGACTCTCAACCACTGCGCCACCAGGGAGGCCCAAAATCCTCTTTTTTAAAGTTCAATTAAATTGAGTCTCTGGACTCTGTCCTTTTCAAGTGGGAGTCTTGTTTGACACATTGAGAAATACCTACCTCACAGAGCAGATGTGAGGATCAGATGAGATTGAATGTGATAATACACGGAAAGTCTTTAACACAGGATCCAGCCCATAATAAACTGTTTCTGTTGGTTTTACCAACATAAAAACAAACAAACAACAAAACAGCCCTTTCTATTATCAAGAAAATAGCATTTCTATAGGAGGGGAGAGGCAAGAAAAAACTATGAGGATTTATGGGACAATCTCGTGATTGAATATAGAAAGGCAGGTCAAATAAACTTTCCAACAAAAGACTGGAAGATTATTAGGCAATAGTAAAACTTGGAAAGGAAGATGGCAGAGGGGATGCAGCTTCTAGGCAAAAGGAAGGGTATGAAAAAGTTCAACGGGATGAAAATACCTGAGGCATTTAGGCAAGGCTGCAGTGTGTAGTTCAGGTTGGGACTTGATGGGAAATGAGGTTAGGGATGTAGGTGAGGTCAGATTATTGAGGGTCTTTGCCACACAGTGTTTGTTCTTTGTCCTACAGACCTAGTTTCTCAAAATGCATCCTCAGAGCAGCAATATCAACACCAACATTATCTGGGAGCTTATTACTATAATCAGAATCTGAATTTTAAAAACACTCCATGTGATTCATATTCAAATAAAGTCTCTAGAGCACTGCTATAGATCAGGGGTCCCCAACGCCCGGGCCACGGACCAGTACCAGTCCGTGGCCTATGAGGAACTGGGCCACACAGCAGGAGGTGAGCAGCGGGCGAGCCAGCAAAGCTTTATCTGCCGCTCCACAGCGTTCCCCATCGCTCACATTACAGCCTGACCCATCGCTGGCGTTGCCGCCTGACCCATCGCTCACGTTGCCGCCTGAACCATCATTGGCTGGCATTACCGCCTGACCCATCACTAGCATTACCACCTGACCCATCACTGGCTGGCATTACCGCCTGACCCATCGCTCACATTACCGCCTGACCCATCGCTGGCTGGCGTTACCGCCTGAACCATCGCTGGCTGGCATAACTGCCTGACTCATCGCTGGCTGGCATTACTGCCTGAACCATCGCTGGCTGGCATAACCACCTGACTCATCGCTGGCTGGCATTACCGCCTGAACTATCCCCACCCCCACCCCACCCCCGTCCGGGGAAAAATTGTCTTCCAGGAAACCGGTCCCTGGTATCAAAAGAGTTGGGGACCGCTGCTACAGACAAGGAGAGTCATCTGAAGATTTGAGCAGGAGAGTGATTTGATCAGATTTACGGGTTAGGAATTCGGAGGCAACACGGAGAATAGTCTGAAGGAGGTTAGACCACAGACAGGAAGATCATTTAAGAGTCTACTGTTGTCAGATCTTACCAGATCTCAAGAGTTAGTGTCATTTTTGATTACAACACTTTCAGAGCTCAACTTATACTGAAGGTATCACTATAATACTGTTCTAAGAACTTCCTGGAGACACTTAATATTACTAATTTAATATTACTAATATTATTAAATCCTACTAATAATCATCATCATTATAATATCAAGAGTTATCTGACATGTAATGAATAATGCCAGGCACTACAAAGGGTACCCCCTGCATATTATTTCTAATCTTCATAACAACTTTGAAATACTGGCAACTACAACAGACATGTATTTGTCTGCTTCCTCTGCACCCATTTCCCATTTAGACCCAGGAAAGACCCCTATTTTCAGCCAAGTGGTTTGACTGGGACTGACAGCACCCTCAGTTCCTTCTTAATAGTCTTGGTGATTGGTTCAGGGAAGGTCATGTGATCCGGTGAAAGCCAATGAGAAGCAAGAAAAATGTCTGGGGTCCTTATGAGGAAGAAGTTCCTGTAGGAGCTGCCCAAGGAGACGTTCACCCTTTCTATGTAAACTGTGATGGGAAGGTGAGAACCTGAGATGTTATTTCTGCTACTATGAGGGAAGCCACTCTAAGGATACAACTGCCACTGAAGACCAAAATTACAGAGAATCACAAAAAATATAGCTACATTCCCTGATGAGAAAATGAAGCTCTGACTAGATCAAGCCACACCTGGAATGAGTTACTTCCAAAATTTTCTGTTAAAGAAACCAATTTTTGTTGTTATTTAAGCCAGCAGTTCTGTCATTGTCACCAACTGTTTCCCAATTGACAGAGTGCCATCTTTTTCATTTTCCAACTAAGAATCTGAGAATTAAAGAAGCTAAATTATGTGTTTGACCACACAGTGGATATTTAAAATCAAATCTGTCTCACCCAAAGTCCATGCTTCTTCAACTGAGTTTTGATCCTTCTCAAACTTAATTTTTAAATCAACATTAAAAAACTAAATGAGGAATAAGATTTAATTGAAAATTATATGATGCATAATTTGTACAACCAAGGGGGAAAAAAATCACAGCTTGAGAAAGTGAAACATTTTCCATCTTTCACTTACGTACTTATTTAATTTTAACTTGCTAAGTCATTCAGGCAATATCTGCTGAAAGCCTATATTACATGTGGGCACTGTATTAGAAATATAAAAATGAATAAGAGAATGATCCTGAATGTGTACTCTCCAAACAACAAAGCCTCAGAAAAAAAAAAAAAAAAAAGATAGTTTTTTTTAAAAGGAGAAACAGATAAATCCGCAGTTAGGGTTGGAGGCATTAACACCCCAATTTCCGCAAATGATAGAACTACTAGACAGAATATCAGCAAAGGAATAGAAGTTCTGAACACAATCAGCCAAAAGCATCTAGCGGACACATATAGAACATTCCATCCAACAAAGCAGAATATATATATTTTTTCAATCACCATAGAGCATTCGCTGAGAGAGCATACTCTGAGGTATAAAATATATCTCAAGAAATTTTAAAGAATTGAAATCATACAAAGAATTTTCTTTGACCACAGTGGAACCAAACTAAAAAGCAATAATAGAAAGACAACAGGTAAAATCTCTGAACACTTGGAAAATGAACACCATGCTTCTAAAAAAAAAAAATTTATGAGTCCAAGGGAAAGTCTCAAAGGAAATAAAAATTACTTATAACTAAATAAAAATGAAAATACAAAATATCAAAATATTTGGGATGCAGCTAATGCAGAGCTGTCAGCAAAATCTATAGCATTAAATGCTTACTTCAGAAAAAAGGAAAAACAGCAAATCAAAAAGCTAAGCTTCTCAGAGCACAGGGAGATCAGCTCGATGCTTTGTGATGACCTAGAGGGGTGGGATAGGGAGGGTGGGAGGGAGGCTCAAGAGGGAGGGGATATGGGGATATATGTATACTTATAGCTGATTCACTTTGTTATACAACAGAAACTAGCACAACACTGTAAAGCAATTATACTCCAATAAAGATATTTTAAAAAATAAAATAAAAAACTTGAAAAAAAATTTAAAAATAAAATTTAATTTAAAAAAAGCTAAGCTTCTACCTCAAGAAACTAGAAAAAGAACAAAACAAACCCAAAGCAAGCAGAAGAAAGCAATAAGAGCAAAAATCAACAAAATTGAAAATAAGAAAACATGAAGAAATCAATAAAACGAAAAACTGCTCCCTTGAAAAAAATCAATAATATTGGTAAAACTCAAGAAAAACTGGTGAAAATAAAAATAGCAAAGCCAAAATTCACCAATATCACAAATGAAACAGGGGATACCACTACAGATCTTAGAAACATGAAAAAAATAATAAGGAACAACCATGTACAACTTTACATTCATAAACTTATCAACTCAGAAGAAATAGACAATTCTTCAAAAACCACAAGCTACTAAAATAAAATCAATGAAGACGAAACAGAAAGTTTGAATAGTCCTATAACCATTGAAGAAATTGAATTCATATTTTTAATACTACCGAAAAAGGAAATCTCCAGACCTAGGTGGTTTTACTGGAAAATTCTACCGAACATTTCAAGAATAAACACCAATTGTACATAATCTCTTCTCAAAAATAGTAGAAGAGGGACCACTTTTCAAATCACTTCATGAAACCGGTATTATCTTGTTTAAAAAAAAGAGACAAAGGCAATACCAAAAAGAAAAATACAGATCAATACTTCTCATGAACTTAGATGCAAAAACCTTTAAAAAATATTAGCTAATTCAACAATGTATAAAAAGAATTATACACCATGACCAAGTGGGAATTACTTCAGGTGTGTAAGGGAAATTGAACAGCATCCCATAAGGGCTCTCTTAGGATAGGAAGCCCCAAGTCAGTATCCAGTAAGTAGCATCACGAAAGGAGACTGATTCAGTCACACCACTTTGCTACCCAGCAACCAAACAGACACAGGCACCAGAGTTTTAACAAACAGAGAAGTTGCTGACTGGACTGGCTTGGTCCCCAAACGCCCTTTGCATCCTACCTGAGGCTGTGGTTTCCTTGACCTTCTAATGCCAACCTAAGTCATCCTCTTCTCCAGCTTGAGAAAATACTGTAATAACAATAATAGTAACTAACAATTATTAAGTGCTAGTAGCAAGCGTTAGCCAATGAATGAAGCTCATTAAACATTATTTCACTTCATCATTCATGTTACGTGATCAAAGATAAGGACCCCAGAGGACAGAAGGGCAAACAGAATAAAACCCTAGAAAAATGCTGTGCGACTCTGGGGCAAGTAACGAGCTGGAACATGACTGTCCACATTCAAGGATAAATTTAAAAGAGAACGAACACCACCTCCACCACCACAAGAGGCTTGTGAAAAGAATGTGGAACTTTGAAGGAGGATTTAAACATAACATACAACAAGCAGAGGAGGATCATATTTTCAAGAAAAACTGCTCGGGAAATTTTAGATACCATCTGCTTTTCACTTTCAAGGAAATCATAGAAAACACAGACCCTATAAAATAAGAGGAAATAATAAGGCAAGTTTACTGTGGGAAAAATAAAAGAGACGCTGATAGAGTTAGGGAATTAATTCAAGGAAAGAAGTAAGTTTGCAGAATTAAAACATTAAAGGGGCTAAACAGCTGAATTGACAATACAGGAAATTTCAACACCTTCTTGAGCAAAACAAATTGAAGAAGCTCTTCCTGAATGCACAAGAAAAAGGAAAGGAGATAAAATTAATTAGAAATGACTTTTATAGTGGTTCCTATAAATATGTTGATGACGGTGAGACAAAATACAAACTCAAAACCCTGAGGAAGAACATAGGACCAATGGGATAGAAACTATATGACCACAGCCAGGGTGATCACAGTTGGTCCTCACTTCATACAGATGAGGCAGACCTTTTATAAGCTGCATTCTGCAGATGAGCAAACTGAGGCCTTAATAAGCTAGGTACCTGCTCAGGGTTATGAAGCCCGGGAACAGAGCTGGAATTCACACCCAGAGGCTAGTCTGCCTCTAGAGGGAGGGGTGAGCAGGGGGGAACAGAGAGACAGAGAAGAGAAAGTGGGGGCACAAACAGAAGGAAGCTAAAAACTACAAAAGGGAAGAGCTCATTTACGAACCAAAGAAAAAAGTGAAAATACAGCCACATCTGGATACACCTTGATACCACGCAAATTGGTTCCAGGACACCTACCGATACGCAGCGCAGCAAATACAAGTTTTGCTTTTCAGAACTTTCTGGATTCCCCATCCACTCACCCACCCAATGTTTCCCCATCTGAGGATGTGGAAGCCTCGGAAGAGGAGGGCCAACTGTATGCAGTTCTGATGAAAACCTGTTGCAACCAGGCGACTGTATATTCGGGTAAATTGAAACTCCCTGTGAAAGCAACAAAAAAGAAACTCTCTTGACAGAAATTGACTGAGAAAATGAAGCCCTCACTGATGACCGTTCATGAAAGAAAAGAAAAGTCTATAAGAAAGCTCAATAAAATGAGGAATGAATTACAAAATAAAAATAAAAACATCCCTTGAGAGGAAGGCGCGTCATAAAAGCACCAAAGTCATGAACTGAGTGCTGAAAAATCTGCACATAAAATTCTCCTGACCTCCAGCACCTAGCACAGTGCATCACCTGGAAAATATTAAGTGCTTGAGAAATGTCAGCTCCATCATATTCAGTGATGATAGGACAGAGGAATTCTCATTAAAGTCAAGAACAGGAAAAGGAAATTGTCTCAGTTTTTCTTTTAACATCATTCTAGAAATTGTTGGCAACGTGAAAATATAAGAAGAAGCAATACCGGATGAATTTTGGAAAGGAAGAGGTAACTATAATATTATTTGTGGATCATACACACCACTTAGAAATCCAGATTCCACTAAACTTATTACAATTGTTCAGTAGGGGGTCCAAGATACATATCATTAAATTATTATATGTTTATATATTAAATTATGCATATAATTTAAAATCTTCTAGCTTCCCCAGATGGCAATAATATCCAGTTAAAAAACATAATACCCAATTACCGCATTTACAATAGCAACAAAAAATGTAAAACACCTTGAAATAACTTTGTAGAAAAATGCACACAACCCAGCTGAAAAACATTTACCCTTTGATGGAGAATATAAGGCTAACAGAATACACTGTTATATAAGCCAAGTTCTTAGATAGGACAACTCAATACTGTATCAACTGATTTTAAGTCCTTACACATTGACCTACAAATTTAATATCATTGAATAAAATCCCGAAGTGATTTTATCTGGAACTTCACAACATTATTCTAAAATTTATCAGCAAGGATAAGAAGATCAGAATAGTCAAAAAATACTGCAAAAGAATGAGAAGGGGGAAAGTTGCAGTTTTAGAGAATAAAATATACAGTGACCATTTTAAAAAATTGTTCCTGAGACCATAACAGAGGTAGATCAATAGAACATAATTTAAGAAAAAGAAAAAATAAAAGAAAATGACCCAAATATATATGTTTAGTGCACCCTAAAGATATCTCAGATATGTAGGAAAAGAACAATGTTTTCAAGAAATAAACTTAGATAAAAGACAGGCTTAAACCACATTTCAAGGTCTTACACCAAGATAATTTGTAAATGAATGAAAAATTGAAAAATAAAATAATAATAAGCTGAAGAAAATCGAAGTGAATATACACGTCATCCTTCCCTGCTTTGTTTTTCTCCATAGCACTCAACAGTTTCTAAAACATTATATCAGTTCTTTATTATATCGTTTACTGTCTAGAATACAAGGTCCAAGAGGGCAAGATTTTAAACTATCTATACCCAGTGCATTGGAAAGCTTCTAGTATGTAGTAGCTGAGCAAAAAATGTATGTTAAATAAATGAACAAACAAATAATATCAGATTATAAAAAGTACATGAAGGAAAATAAATACGCATAAAAGGCAAATTAAATTTTTCTCTTCATCAAAAAAGGCAAATAAGGGCTTCTCTGATGGCGCAGTGGTTAAGAATACGCCTGCCAATGCAGGGGACACGGGTTCGAGCCCTGGTCCGGGAAGATCCCACATGCCGCAGAGCAACTAAGCCCATGCGCCACAACTACTGAGCCTGCACTCTAGAGCCCACGAGCCACAACTACTGAGCTTGTGTGCCACAACTACTGAAGCCTGCGCACCTACAGCCCACGCTCCACAACAAGAGAAGCCACTGCAATGAGAAGCTCCCGCACCACAACAAAGACCTCCGCTCGCCACAACTAGAGAAAAGCCCACACGCAGCAACAAAGACCCAACGCAGCCAAAAATAAAATAAATAAATTTTTTTAAAAAGGCAAATAAAATTATATGATTAACAGGTAAAATATCTCCAACCTTAAAAGCTGACTGTCTATGATTAAATGACTAGCTTTTATAAAACAGTAAGAATGAAAGTGAACAAAGATGACGTCCAAAAGAAAAAATGCTAATGGCCGATAAACATTTAAAATGTGTAACATCACAAACAACAACAGAAATATTAAAATAAAAGTGAAACATACTTTGTTTCTCCTCTGACTGGTAAAGAGTGATCACACTGTCTTTGCCCAGTATGTGAGGAAACTCTTACACCAGTAAGCAGAAGTAAATTTCGGTACGATTTTTCTGGAGAACGGTGAGATGTGTCAAATTTTATATAAGCATGCCCGTTTACCAGCAATTCCACTTTGAGGAAATTGTCCTACAGAAAAGCCTGCACAAATACAGTATTCAGACAAATAGGAACACAGATTTTTGATGCATTGCTATCATAATAATAAAATTGCAACAACTTAAATGCCTCTGATATCAAATAAGATGCACTCTGCTGCATACGAAGGTGGGTCAGAACTACATAAATACTGTCTGTGATAAGTTGAGCAAAAGATAGGAAGTTACTGAACAGTATGGGTGCCTTGTCTGTGTGTCTATACAACAGTGGTTCTCAAACTGTGGTCCCCAGACCAGCAGCATCAGCATTATCTGAAACTTGTCTGAAATGCAAATTCTCAGGCCTTACCCCAAACCTACTGAATCAAAAACTTTAGGTATGGAACTCAGAAATCTGTGTTTTAACAAGCCTTCTAAAACATTCTAATGCACAATAAAGGTTGAGGACCATTGGTAAATCTTGAAAGACAGGCACCAAACTGTATATAAAAGCTGTCTTGGGGAAGAGTTTCATGGGAAATTTCATTTTTCTCCTTTATATATTTCTATATTCCAACTGACATGTATCACATTTGAAATTAGGAAAGTTATTTCCAACAGAGAAAGAAAGAGGGGGAGAGAGGGAGAGAGAGGGAAAGAGATTGAGAGAAGAGTGTGACTGCCCAATAGAAAAATGGACAAGAAATTTAAATGGGTGATGACACTCCCACAAAAAGGCAAAAAAATTTCTAATAAAGGTACTTTTTAAACATTCATTTTGACTAGAATTAAAAGAAATTTGTATTAAATTTTGGCAATTGTTTCCACTTATCAGATAAGCGTCATTAAGAAAAATACTAAAACTGAATGGATTCACAGGTATAGTGGACCTAGAGGCTTCTGGCAAATGTTACAGAGAGAGCACTGGAAATTTATAGCAAAAGGTATAAAACTGGCCATGTATTTGACCTGGTGACCCAAATTCTAAGGATTTCTCCTAGTTAAATATTTGAGGGTATCTTTTTTTCAATAATAATGAAAAATAAATTGAAAGCACCCTAAATATTCTACCATATAAAACTGATTAAAAGAACTATGTTATACAGTGCTCTTGTAACATAATTATTTCATTCAAAAGGATGGCATGACTACAGATATACTGATATAGAAATATACTAACATGTAAATTATCCAGAAAAAAATATGCCTGTCATTATTAAGCATTTAATATGTTAGGCAGTATTCTAAGAACTTTATAAAGAATAACTCACTCAATCCTAACAACAATATGAGAAAGTAAAATTACCATCTTACAGATGAAGAAACACATTTGGAGAATTTGAATAACTTGACCATCAGGTTATGAGTAGTGGGGGCCAGCTGCGCTGTCAGTCTCCACACTGGTCATTGCTGGGCACATAATATCATTTATATTGTTGATGATGGTTCACGGAGAAAAAGTCTGAAAGGTTAGCCACTGCAACAGGAACAATGGTTATCTCTGGATCATGGAATTAAAGGTAATTTAAATCCTGTTTTCTATCAGTTTATCTTTTGTCTCTAAAGATTACATAAGACTTGTGCTATGTAAGTGATAAATATTTAACTGGGGACATATTTTTTTGTATATTAACAGAAAAGAATGAGTAAGAGCTCACTATGAGGGTAAGACCTACAAAATCCAAGCAGCAGAGAAAGAACTTTTGAAAGGCATGGAGTTTTGAAAAGAAATGGTACTTCAAAGTAACAATGAGAAACTGAATGTGGGTGGCATGGAAACCACTTACAACACCATCATCCCACTTCAAGACTGCAGCTACCAAAAAAAGGTAAAGCTCAGAAAAATTTTGGTTCCAGTCTGCTCCATGAAAATTAAAATGGCAGCTTTTCCTCATTGAAGAGACCCCGACAATTGGGGTATTCAAACTGCACGGGACCTTCCTGCTCCATATACACCACCACCAAGATTATACTTGGATTCTTCCAGAAAGCCTTTATTTGCTCATTAAAGAGGTCACATATGTTCATACCTGTGTTCTGCTAACAACAATCTCAACTCAATGTCCAGGGAAATGCTGCAGGAGTAGACAGGTGGGCATTCCTGATACATATAAGTCTCTGGATGAGACTGTGTCACAATGGGATCATGGGCTCCAAGAGAGGACTGGAGACAAACATCTGAATAATTAGGATGCTGCAGAGACTTATATGTCTCAGCACTTCCCAACTGCCAGCAGTCAGTATTCAGATTTCTCCAATAGAGCCATACTAGGGCATCCAAACCCTTTCTTTGTGGGTGAACCTGTCCTTGTGGTAGATTATATGATTGTTCAAAGTTTTCACTGCATCTCCCTATGGAAGGGTTATTTTTCTCCACCCCACTAAAATCAAGATTGTCCATGTGACTTTCACTGGCCAATGAAATAAAAATGGAAGTTTCATATAAACACTTCCAATCAGAAGCTTTAAGAGTCACTATGCGCTTACAGTATTCAGCTATTATGTTCTCTTTTCGCCTTGCCATAAAACCATTGATACAGCAGATAGGTGCAGCTCTATTAGCCTGAATCCCAGAATAAATAAGTTGTGTAGCATAATTACAACTGACCCATAATGGACATGAAGTGTGAGAAAAACCTTTGTCGTTGTAAGCCAGAGACTTTGGGGCAATTTGTTACTGCAGCAAATCTCAGTATAAACTGACTGATACACTACCAAAATCCCTGCTTTCATACTTGGAGACCCACTCAACACCAAGACTCACATCCTCCTAGAAGCTCTGTGAACACTCACAGAGTGTTCGCAGAAGCTGGCCTGTGTGCACCTTCCTTGTTGTAGCTGAAGGAGTTTTTAATTCTCCTTTGGATTTGATGATTTGAATCACTGAGCCCTCTCTGGAATAAAATGGCAGGCTGATTTCCTTACCCCTTCCTCCTACCCTAAGCTCACCATGTAATTATACCAAAAACCTCTCCTTCCTTCCAGAATGTCACATGCCCTCTGCCAGTCCTGTGATGACAGGATATGAGAAGCAATGGACAGCTTCACCAGCTGAGAATGAAGTGGACTTCAGACAGCAGCCAAAAGAACACAAAACAGGAAATCCCTCGTTACAGTCAATATCCTCTAGGGCTTTTGGTTTCTCAAGCCCTGCATAAAGAAATTTACAGTTTGAGTAACACTGTTTTCCAAGAATCCAGGATTCCAGCTGTTATTCATATTTCTACCCACTGATGACAAAGCATAGTTGACACTGGCAATAAAATGCAAGCATCTGCTTTCTGAATGGTTTATGAGCAGTATTTTTGGACCTCTGCAAACCTATCACTTGAATATTACAGGGGGAGACTTGGAAGGAAATGAAAATACAGGGAGCTTTGGGAATGGCCGAGAGGCATTAGTAACAACAATAGCAAAAACAACACCAATAATATTATCATTATTAAATATGATAGCTAACAATAGCTCTTGCTGGATGGCATATAGTGTTCTAAAGTCCCCACTTGCATTAATTCTTTTGCCATTCCTAACTTACCTGAGAATAAGGTACAATTTATTATCCATACTTTAAAAGATGACAAAATAGAAGATTAAAAAAGGTAACTTGCATAGGGTCATATCATAATTAAATGGAAGATTTTGAATTTGAATGTGGGTCTCTTAACAGCAAAGTCCAAGCACTTATTCATCATATTATATTGCCTGAGATTAAGGATACAAATAAATAAAAATATCTGGGCATTCTTCCATATCTAGAATCTTCTTTCAAGAAAAGTAACATAGATGAAGGAGAAAAACTTACTGTGTAGATGGCTTATGTTTGAGTTCAAACAGTGGCATTTTTTCACTGTGTGATTTTGAATAACCCACTTAATCACTCCTAAAAGATGTTACCTCATTTACAGAATGAGGAAAATGATTCTCATTTTATCAGTATAAGATTGCAATGAAAACAGAAAGTGGTAATAGATGGGAACAACTATAAAGTCCAAAATGCTAAATAAGTGTAATTTATAATACATAGTTCATTTTTGCAGTGCCATAATTGCTTGCTCAATGGCAACAATGGACTGATATTGACCAGCACTATTAGACCAAAGACAGGAGGTTTGAGTATAATATGCAATTCACAGCATCCACTGTCTTCTAAACTGGAGTAGCTTGTAACAGACCAACACTCCCACCAAGAGCAATGATAAAAACCAATAACATATCAAAAGTCATTTGTTTGAAAGCACCAGAGTTTCTGTGGCAGTCAGAATTTAAAATCCAGACTCCAGAGAAAAGGAAAGCTTACTGAGGTTACACCAACTCTCTGAATGCTGGTATTTTCCATAGGACATTTGTCAATTTTTGCCACAGGTTAGGAAGCTGAAATGATAGGCAGGGGTAACTGTTACAAGGGATAGAAACCAGCAGAGGTACAGGCAATTTCACACGGCTGGGGTTAAATTAAGTTGAGGTTCAGGGCTGCCAAGTTAGCCAGAACTTGAGGAGCAAAGATCAGAGACAGAAGGAAAGAACAGAGATTTGAGACCCATATTCAGTACCAGTTTTCTTCTTGAGGCATTTATCTATAAATGTCACAGAACAGGGTAAGAAGCCAGACTAAAAGGGATAAAAAGAAAAAAGATTTTTGACAGCCTCACAGTGCTAGAGAGACAAAAATTAGATTTGAAGACCTGCCAAGGAGAACAGTTCTAGGAGATGTGATAAGCCCTAAGTTGGGACACCTAAAGGGTGAGACCCTAGGATGGAGGTTGAACAAAAGGTAGATTGACCCTTATAAAGAATGCAATCCAACCTCAAGTCAGCTCCACCCATGATGGTATGAGATAATTTGTCCCCTGCTGCCTGCTATAGAAAAAGGTGAATCTTCTCTGAAGAGCAATAACACCATCCAGAATTTCTACAATTTGACATCCATAATGTCCAACATCTACTGAAATTACCAGACATATAAAAAGTAGGGAAATAAACAATTAAGAGAAACCCACAAGTGACTTAGTTATTGGAGTTACAAGACTCAGATTCTAAATTTTGATTAGAATGTCCAATAAAATAGATATTAGATAAGTTGACCAAACAACTGAAATATATAAACAAGAATAAAATGGAAGTTCTAGAGCTGAAAACTACAATAACTGAAATTTAGAACTCAGTACGCAGGTTAAACAGCAGATGGGACACAGGTGAAGAGAGATGGAAGAATGCATGGGTAGAAATACTCAGAATGAAGCATAAAAGGTAAAAAACAAGATGACAAGTACAGAAAAGAACATGAAAGAGATATGTATGTAACCCTGTGAAAAGGTTTACCATATACGGAATTTGAGTGCTACAAGAGAAAAATACGGAGAACAGGACCAGATCAATATTTGGATAGATAACAGCTCAGAATTTTCTAAAACTGGTGAAAGACATCAAGGTATGGATTAAAGAAGTGATACAACTTCCAAGAAGGACACCTACAAAGAAAAGTACCCCATATATAAATGATTGAAAATGAAAGAAACAGAAAATCTCAAAGCATGAGGTTGAGGGGATATTGTCAAAGGAGCAAAGTTTAGACTAACAGCTGACTTTTCAATAAAACTGTGGTAGCCAGACACACTGGAATGGCACCTTGAAAGCAGAGAAAAAACCAACCACCAACCTAAAATTCTATACTTAAAGAAAACATTCTTCACTAAAGAATAAAGCAAAATAAATGAAATGGATTAACTGAATAAAGGTGAAATAAAAATATTTCCAAACATACAAAACTTCAAAGAATTTATTGCCAATAGACCTGCACCAAAGAAACACTATAAGGAATTATTCAGGAAGGAGGAAAATACTTCCACACAGAAACAAGAAATGCAGAAAGGAATTTTTTTAAGTTTAAATATGAGAATTAATTTAAAGAAACATTGTACAAAAAAGTGTAAAGTTTTGTAGTATATAAGATATATGTAAAATTAAAATACATGACCACAATCACACAATAGGCTAGAAGGGGTACAAGAAGTTAAAGTGTTCCATAATCCTAGTATTATTTGTGAACTGATTAATATTAGACTATAACAATTCAAAGATTCATGTTTTAATCTCTAGGGAACCCATAAAAGAATATCTACAAACTAATAGATGGGGAAAATGGAATATTTTTTTAAAAGGTTGAACTAACCAAAAAGTAAGCAAACAGAGAGAGAGAGAGAGAGAGAGAGAGAGAACTGTAAAACATAGGGAAAATTAAACATAAATGGCTATATAAAAATTGCAACATATCAGCAATTAAATATAAGTAGTTTAAATGCACCAACTTAAAGTATCACACTGAATTAAAATTAAAAACTATACACTGATTTTATAAGAGACATACCTTTAATATGAGAACAAATAAAGGCTGGCAGTAATGGGCTGGGAAAAGTTATAGCTTGCAAACACTAAATAGAAGAAATTGATGTAGCTATAGTTATAAAAGGCAAGGTAGACTTTAAAGCAAGACATACAACTAAAGATAAACAAGAATATCTCATACAAAGAAAATGGTCAATCCTCCTGGAAGATATAAACATTCTAAATTTGTCTGCAGCAAACAGTATAACACCAAATATATAAAGCAAAAAAGGATATAACTAAAAGAAGAAATAAGCAAACACATAAATATAATAGAAGACTTTCACAAACTCTTCCAGTAACTAACAGTAAATGGTAGAACAAGCAAAGCAAAATACAAGAAATAAGTTTTTAAAATATTAACATGATAACAGTATTTACCAAAATGAAATATATAGAATGCTACACTTAACAATGATATGATAATAAACAAAATTTTCAAGTTTATCTGAATGTTTATTAAAATTTATCATATTCTGGATCATAAAGTAAGTCCAAGAAAATATAATTCAGAGTATGTTGTTTGACTACATTAGAATTCAGCAACAAATCAATAATAAAACAAAAACTAGGAAATCAAAAATGTTTAGAGACTAAGCAATATAATTGTAAATAACCATGGGGAAAGACATTATTAACATGGAAATTAGAAAATAGTTTCCTGTGAATCTTAATGAAAATAAAATTGGTAGAATGTAGCTAATGTTGTAATTGGAAGAAAATTTATAACCTTAAATGCATCTATTAGAGAATAAGAAGAGCTGAAAACAATAATCTACTAAGTTTAGCTCAAAATATTAAGAAAAGAGCCAAATAAACTAAAACAGAGGAAATAAATAATAAATATAAGGGCAAATTTAATATTAAAATAGAGAAAAATCAAAGAAGGTGGTTCTTTGAAAAAAAAACAATTTCATAAACACCTAGCAGTCAAGAAAAAAAAAAGGAACAGCATAAATTACAATATCAAGAGTGAAAGGAGCATCAATCCTCAACTAAATATTAGCAAAACAAATTCAACAGTACATTAAAAGGATCATACAAGAAGACCAAGTGGGATTTATCCTAGGTATGCAAGGATGGTTCAATATGTGCAAATCAATCAATGTGATACACCACATTAACAAACTGAGGAATAAAAATCATATGATCATCTCCATAGACGCAGAAATAGCTTTTGGCAAAATTTAACATCCATCTGTGATAAAAAAAAAAAAAAACTCTCCAGAAAGTGGGCATAGAGGGAATATATATCAACACAATAAGGACATATATGATGAGCCCACAGCTAACATCATACTCAATGGTGAAAAACTGAAAGCATTTTCTCTAAGATCAGGAACAAGACAAGGATGCCCACTCTCACCACTTCAGACAAGAAAATGAAATAAAAGAAATCCAAATTGGAAAGGAAGAAGTACAACTGTCACTGTTTGCAGATGAAAGGATATTACACATAGAAAATCCTAAAAGATGCCACCAAAAGACTACTAGAACTCATCAATAAATTCAGCAAAGGTGCAGAATGCAAAATTAATATACAGAGATCTGTTATACACTAACAATGAACTATCAAGAACAGAAATTAAGAAAGAAATCCATTTACCATCGCATGAAAAGAATAATATATCGAGAATAGATCTTAACTAAGGAAGTAAAAGATCTGTACTGGGAAAATTATAAGATGCTGATGAAAGACATTAAAGACAACACAAACAGATAGAAATATAAACTGTGTCCACAGATTAGAGGAATTAATATTGTTAAAATGACCATCCTACCCAAGACAATCTGAAATTCAGTGCAATCCCTATCAAAATACCATGACATTTTTCACAGAACTAGAACAAATAATTCTAAAACTTCTATGAAAACACAAAAGATTCTGAATAGCCAAAACCATCTTGAGAAAGAACAAAGCTGGAGGTATCACACTCCCTGACTTCAGGTTATACTGCAAAGCTACATAATCAAATCAGTATGGTTCTGGCACAAAAACAGACACCTAGATCAAGGGAACAGAACAGAGAGACCAGAAATAAACATATGCATTAATGATCAATTAATCTATGACAAAGAAGGCAAGAATACACAATGGGGAAAAGACAGTCTCTTCAATAAATGGTGCTAGGAAAACTGGACAGCTCAATGTAGAAGAATGAAATTCGAACATTTTCTGATACCATCTACAAAAATACACTCAAAATGGATTGAAGACTTAACTGTAAGACCAGAAACCATAACACTTCTAGAAGAGAACAGAGGCAGAACACCCTTTGATATAAATCATAGCAATATTTTTTGGATCTGTCTCCTAAAGGAAAAGAAATAAAAGCAAAAATAAACAAATGGGACCTAATTAAACTTAAAAGCTTTTGCACAGCAAAGGAAATCAACAACAAAACAAAAAGACAACCTGTTGAATGGAAGAAAATATTTGCAAATAATATGACCAATAAGGGGTCAATATCCAAAACACATAAACAGCTCATACAACATAATATCGAACAAACAAACAACTTGATTTTTAAAAATGGGCAGAAAGGGCTTCCCTGGTGGTGCAGTGGTTGAGAGTCCGCCTGCCGATGCAGGGGACACAGGTTTGTGCCCCGGTCTGGGAAGATTCCACATGCCGCGGAGCGGCTGGGCCCGTGAGCCATGGCCGCTGAGCCTGCGCGTCCGGAGGCTGTGCTCCGCAAGGGGAGAGGCCACAACAGTGAGAGGCCCGCGTACCGCAAAAAAAAAAAAAAAAAAAAAAAATGGGCAGAAGACCAAAACAGACATTTTTCCGAAGAAGATATACAGATGGCCAACAGGCACATGAAAAGACACTCAACATTACTAATCATCAGAGAAATGCAAAGCAAAACCACAATGAGATACCACCTCACACCTGTCAAAATGGCTATCATCAAAAATTCTACAAATAACAAATGCTGGCAAGGACGTGGTAAAACCAGAACTCATACACTGTTGGAGGAAATGTAAATTGGTGTAGCCTCTATGAAAACAGTATGGAGGTTCCTCAAATAACTAAAATTAGAACTACCATATGATCCAGCAATTCCACTTCTACGTATATATCTGAACAAAACAAGAACACTAATTTGAAAAGATACATACACCCCCAATGTTCACAGCAGCATTATTTACAAGATGGCCAAGATATGGAAACAACCTAAGTGTCCACTGACAGATGAGTGGATAAAGAAGATGAGGAGATATATATATATTTTGCCATTTGCAACAACATGGAAGGACCCAGAGGGCATTATGTTTAGTGAAATAAGTCAGACAAAAAAAAGACAACTACTGTATGTTATCAAACAAATATAACAAAACAGAAACTGACTCAAAGATATAAAGAATAACCTAGCGCTTACCAGTGGGAAGAGGGGAAGAAAGAGGGGTAAGTTGGGGTAGGGGATTAAGAGGTTAAATTACTATGTATAAAATAAATAATCTACAAGGATATATTGTACAGCACAGGGAATACAGCCAATACTTTTATAATAACTTTAAATGGAGTATAATCTATAAAAATTCTGAATCACTATGTGTACAACTGAAACTAATATGATATTGTAAATCAACTATACCCCAATAAAAAGGAGCAAAAACAGGGCTTCCCTGGTGGCGCAGTGGTTGGGAGTCCGCCTGCCGATGCAGGGGACACGGGTTCGTGCTCCCGTCCGGGAAGATCCCACATGCCGCGGAGCGGCTGGGCCCGTGAGCCATGGCCACTGAGCCTGCGTGTCCGGAGCCTGTGCTCCACAACGGGAGAGGCCACAACAGTGAGAGGCCCGCGTACCACCAAAAAAAAAAAAAAAAAAAAAAAGGAGCAAAAACAGCAACAGCATTACAAATCCTACAGACATTTAAAAGATAATGTAAGAATATTAAGGACAACTTTATGCCAACACATTTGAAAATTCAGGTTAATGAAAAAATTCCCAGAACAACACAATGTAGAAAACAAGTATGTGACATTAATTAAAGAAACCTCAGCTAAAATTGGAGACCAAACAGGCCTGTATGGGGACCTCTCATACCCTGTCATACATACATTGGCAATTACTCCAAACAGGAAGAGACCTACACATGCAACACACATCTCTGACAGAAAGGTGCTGCCCACCTTACTATACAGCAGGAAAAAGAAAACTCTCTGTCCAAAGACAGCCCAGCCAATCAGAGGCTGCAGCAGCCCAACCAATGAGAAGACTTCATACTCTGAACTCCCAGCTTCCTCCAGTGGACTCTTTGGTTATTGCAGCCCCTCCCAATGCCCTCTTTTTCCCTGTAAAAGCAAGTTCCCCTCCCTTGTTCTCTGGGTTTGCCTAGGTCTGCCATAGTTCATAGATCCTGAATTGCAATTCCTCTGGCTAGTCCCAAGTGAACCTGCTTTTGCCAGTAAAATAACTGGCGATTTTATTACTAACACTGACAGGTTCAAGAAGAAATGGTAAATGTGAATACTTCTATATCATTTAGGGAAATTAAATTTAAATAAAAACTTCAAACATAGAAATCTCCAGGTCCTGATAGCTTCATCAGTGAATTCTTCCAACCATCTAAATTATAATTAACACAAGTATTACACAAAACCTTCCTAAGAATAAAAAGAAAAAACAAAAACAAACAAAAAAACCCAGGATTACATCCCAATTTGTTTTGTGAGGCTAGGCTTACCTTAAACAACCACCAAAATCTTACATGACTAGGGCTTCCCTGGTGGCGCAGTGGTTGAGAGTCCGCCTGCCGATGCAGGGGACACGGGTTCGTGCCCTGGTCCGCGAAGATCCCACATGCCGCGGAGCCTGCGCGTCTGGAGCCTGTGCTCCGCAACGGGAGAGGCCACAACAATGAGAGGCCCGCGTACCGCAAAAAAAAAAAAAGAAAGAAAGAAAGAACAAATCTTTACCTCTACTTCACTCCTTGCCACAAACTCAGTCATATATGGATTGCAGATCTAAGTTTGAAAAATGTAAGAAAAAATCCTTTAAGAAGAAGACACAGAATATCTTCAGACCCTGAGATAAAGCCTTAATTTTTAAGCGTGATGAAAAAAAGCACCTATTTTAAAGAAAGATATTGATAAACTAGGCTGTATAAAAATTAAGAATTCCTGTTCAAAAGACAATATGAAGCAAAAAGACATGTCACAGACTGCTTGAAGATAACCAACATGGAACTTCTATCCAGAATACATAAAGAGCACCTAAAAAATCAATAAGAAAAAAAAATAAACCATTAAGAACAATGGGCAAAAGACTTAAAGATCCACCTCACAAAAGAGTGTAGCCAAGTACTGGATTAGCATAAGCAAAAGTACTCAATCTCATTAATCATCAGAAAAATCTTAAAAGCCATAATAAGATACACTACAACCACCAAAAAACAAAACCCTAAAAATTAAAACAACTGACAATACCAAGTGCTGGTGAAGATGTGCAGCATCTTGAACTCTCAAACACTGCTGGGGGTAATTTAAATTGTCAGCAGCAAATTTCAAAAAACTATCACCTAAATTTGAAAGTACACATCATGACCAAGGAATTCCACTATTTGGAATATACTCAATAGAAATGTGTATATATGCCCCCCAAAGGAATGTTCAAGAATGTTCATGGTAGCACTGTTTATAATAACAAAAACCCAGACTCATCCTCAACATTCATCAAGAGTAGAATGGATACATTATTTTCAATATACTCACACAATGAAATACTACACAGTGATGAAAAAGAATGAACGACAACATGAATGGATCTTACAAACCATGTGGCACTAATGAAACCAGATGCAAAAACTATAACATTTTATGATTCCACTGATGTCAAGTTCAGACAGGCAAAATAAATCTGTGGTAACAGAAGTCACGATAGTCTTAGGGATTGGATGGTAGTGATGGTGTGGGATACAAGTGGGTAGTGTTCTATTTCTTGACCTGGGTGCTAGTTACACGGGTATATTCGTTTTGTGGCAATTCATCATAGTGTACGTTTAGGTCTTATGTACATTCCTGTATGTGTTATATTTCCATTAAAAATTACTTTTAAAAATCCAGTTCTACTCACTATTATCTTTTCATGAGATAATAAAAAAGAAAAATCTCTTTTGACCTGGGTTCTTTTATCAGTAAAGGGCAAAACTGGAATTATATAAGATCTTTTGTAGCAGTCATTTCAACTTCTGGTAGAAAACATCCATGCCCCCCCACTCCCAGACCAGCAATTTCAGGTAGAATTGACCCCCAATCCCACAAAACCCAGACCTGGCCGATCAGAGCATTCCACCTCCTGGCCACATCACTGATTGATTAAGAAATGAGCATATAACCCAAACAGGATCAATGATTTTAGGGCAGCTTTTTGATGGAATTATTCGACAAGAACAGCAAAGGTTGCCACTGAGACTGATTAACTAGTGAACACAATCCTTAGCATTGCTATCACACTGTGAGATTCTGCCTGAGAACAACAACAACAAAAAAAAAAAACAGAGAAAAAAGCAGAGATGATGATGATGATGATGATAGATAGATAGATAGATAGATAAATAGACAAAAGATGACAGATGGAGCCGTAGACTATACACAAGTGATGGATAGAAAGAAATAGAGAATAAATAGATTATTCACAGAGACTGACATATGATGACATATTTTTGAGAATCTGAATATAGTCACATCCAATCTTGGACTTTTCAGTTTTGTGAGCCAATAAATTCCCTCTTTTGCTTGAGGCAATAAGTTGGGTTTCTGTTATGTGCAGCCAAGAGCACTAACTGTTAAAATTTCCAAGGCCACTTCCAGCTTTAATTCCATGACTTAGGCAATGCATTCCAAACTTTTCCAAATAAGCATCCTTTATGGCCTAAGGAGAATGAACAATAGATTCCGGAATCAAGCCCTTCTGCTTGCAAGCTTGAAGTTTCTTTGAAGTCTCATATATTATTTAAAAAAAAAAAAAAAGAAAATCATGCAAATTTTCAAACCTATTCCATAATATTCTGTCTTAATGTGAAAATATTTCTTCCATATCATCATGTAAAATCAACACTGTATTATTCTGAAGTTATCCATGCCACCCATACAGTACCACTACTCCTAGGGGCAGCATATCCCTGCTTTAAAAGAACAGACATAGGGAAGGGGTTCAGACTCAAATTCCTACAGGGGTCAGGCAGGTAAGACAACAGGGTACAGAAGAGGGTGAATACAAGCCAGCCAAGGCGGGTAGCTCAGCTCCACTCCATTGTGGCTACCTAGGAATGTCTTTCCAATCCCCATGCAGGCCAAAGACATCTGCAAGATGAATAAAGTCTGGGCAAGACTCCTTCCCCACCTCTGATTTTGAACGCACATTGCTCTGTTTTTCCCTCTAAGACTCAGGCAATACTTACACGGTTGCTAACATCCATTCTCCAAACACCCAATATTTTTCTCCTTATAAAAGATATTTCTTTTAAACAGAGACAAGGCATAGAAGCTTTGGCATATATTATTTAGTGAAACTATATTATACTTTCTGAAAATCAGATGGCTTTACCTATACAAGCTCTAGAAGGAAAATTACCCTATTCCAACAGGCACCTCACATTTTTAACAGCCTCGAAGTTCCAACCTCAACCAGCCATGTTTGAATTGCTTTTAATTTAGCAAGTATGGAGAAGAGAATAATCTGGCAGCTCCTTCTTAAAACATGTCAGAGGCGGGGTCCTCCCAGGAGAATCTGGTGTTCATAAAAGTAATTTTTTCCGTTCATTCTGCTGAGAGCCTCCTCTTATAGCACAGTCATGTGGCTGTCACTCTGGAGGCAGACACCAGCCTCTGAAATTACAGGGTGATTTCTTGGTGGTTTTATTATTTTTTTTAATAATATAATCAAGAATTTGATCTGAACTATTAAAGAAAGGAAAAAATTAATTTAAAAACTGACACCCATGACCTTTAAAATTATGTATTGTGGCTCTTGTACAGCATGCATTCAAAGGTGACTGTTTGCCTGATTTATTTGTAATAAAATGTCCTTTATGGGGAACAAGATCGCATTGTTCAAGGGAGTCCATTGTTAAGTCAAGAAGAAGGTTCAGTAGGTATATACTGAAAAAGTAAAGCGTTACCTACCCTGTCGCCCAGAGGTCCTCCAGTATTTTAGTTACAAATCATTCCAGAATAATAACAATGGTGATAATGATAATGATCTAGGTTAGTAGACTGGGTACTTAGCATCTGTAGAACACTGGGCTAAGTGCTTCAGGCACATTTTTTATTTAATCCTCTCAACGCTTGAGGGCAGGTACGATAATATCCCTTTGACCCAAGAGGAGTCTGAGTGAGTCTCAGAGAAGTGACTGGAAGCTGCCAGAAGTTTCAGAGCGTGGACTCCAGTCCATGTCTGACGCCAGAAACTATGTTCTCAACCCCTCACTGACTATAAAGTCGGAGCGCCCTTCTGAAATCAGCTACCCAACTTCGACTCTGCACAGATTCTGATCTTTCCCCCCCAGATCTAGCCATTTTCCGGTCTATTCTCGCTCAGTGACTATCACCAGCTTCCATTTAGCTGCTCAAGCCAGAAACCCAGAAGACATTACTGATTCATATTCTATCTCCCTCCCTCCCTGCCCAAATTCAATGCAGCTCCAAGACTTGCTGATGCTACCTCTTCGAAAGCAACTGTTACCAATTCACTTCTTTCGCCTCTCTACCACCACCAGCCTTGTCCAAGCCACCAACACTTCTCTAACGCAACAGCCTCCACCTCCCACTCAGTCCGTGTGCAGTTTGTGTTTATGTGACGGAAATCTTGTAGAAACGCAAACGCCACCCTTCCTGCTCAAAATCATTGGACGGTTTTCCGATACTCTCAGAATAAAGACTGGAAGTCATAACCTGGCAACACCAGCCCTGCACCCCACCTGCCCGGCACCGCACCCCTCCCCACTTGCCTCACCCACTTCCCCTCTTCCTGTCTGTACTCCGGAAGCCACACCGGACTCCTGGGTTTCTGAAAGCTCTGTGCTCCCTCTCTGGTCACAACTGTCGTGCATGCTGTTCCCTCTGCCCAGAATTCTCTTCCCTTCCTCCTCACCTGGGTAACTTCTATATGTCTTTCAAGTTCAGCTCATTATCATTTCCTCAGGGAAGCTGAGGCAGGGAAGGTTGGACCAGGTCAAAGCCCTCTCACAGAACAGCCTACCGCGCTGGTGAAACACTCACCACAATTACGATGTTCTATTTATGTGTGTAACCACATGATGCTGGGCCCACTTATTTGGACTAATCAGAAACAAATTCTTTCTGCATGTCTGAAATTTCTGAGTTAACGAACAGTCAGAGGCAGCTTGGTGAAATGGTAGGCATCCATGTTGGGAGGTCAGGGACCTGAGTTCAAATCCTGACTCTACCTACTAGCTGCGTGACCTTGAACAAAACACTTCAACTCCCTGATTCTCAGTTTTCTCATACATAAGATGAGGATGGTGTCAACACCCAGCCCTTCCCTCCCAGGGTTTTTGTTAAGCTTAATGAGGAAGAGAGGTGAAGATATTAGCTCATCCCTCCTGCCACGTGGTGAGGATCCAACTAGCATTTACTGGAAGCTTCACTTCCAAGAAATACTGCTTAGTAATAGAGCAAATTGCAGGTGGTCCAAAAGTACAAACTTCCAGTTATAAGATAAACAAGTATTAGGGATATAACATACAGCAGGATGACGATAGTTAAAACTGCTGTATGGTGTATTTAAAAGTTGTGGGGAAGTCTACTCAATGCCCTGTGGTGACCTAAATGGGAAGGAAATCCCAAAAAGAGGGGATATATGTATATGTATAGCTAATTCACTTTGCTGTACAGCAGAAACTAACACAACATTGTAAAGCAACTATACTCCAATAAAAATGAATTTAAAAAACCAACACTGTCAATCAACTATACTGCAATAAAATATTTTTTTAAAATAATTGCCATTATCAAAAAATCTAGAAACAATAAATGCTGGAAAGGGTGTGGTGAAAAGGGAACCCTCCTGCACTGTTGGTGGGAATGTAAATTGATACAACCACTATGGAAAACAGTATGGAGGGTCCTTAAAAAACTAAAAATAGAACTACCATACCATATGACCCAGCAATCCCCCTACTGGGCATATACCCTGAGAAAACCATAATTCAAAAAGAGACACGTACCACAATGTTCACTGCAGCACTATTTACAATAGCCAGGACATAGAACCAACCTAAATGTCCATCGACAGATGAATGGATAAAGAAGATGTGGCACATATATACAGTGGAATATTACTCAGCCATGAAAAGAAATGAAATTGAGTTATTTGTTGGGAGGTGGATGGACCTAGAGTTTATCACACAAAGTAAGTCACAAAGAGAAAAACAAATACCGTATGCTAACGTATATACATGGAAACAAAAAAAAGAAGAAAAAGATGGTACTGATTAACCTAACTGCAGGGCAGGAATAAAAATGTAGACATAGCGAATGCACTTGAGGACACGGGGTGGGAGGGGGAAGCTAGGGCGAAGTGAGAGTAGCATCGACATATATACACTACCAAATGTAAAACAGTTAGCTAGTGGGAAGCAGCAGCATAGCACAGGGAGATCAGCTCGGTGCTTTGCAATGACCTAGAGGGATGGGATAGGGAGGATGGGAGGGAGGCTCAAGAGGGAGGGCATATGGGGACATGTGTGTGCATATGGCTAATTCGTTTTGGTGTACAACAGAAACTAACACAATATTGCGAAGCAATTATACTCCAATAAAGATCTACTAAAAAAAATAATAATTACCTTTGTAATTTCACTGTGTTAACCCTAGATACTATAGTTCCAGCTTCAAAAATCTTAGTACATCTTCTTATGTACCAACACTATTACCACACCATCAAAACTTTAAAATATACGTTAACATATTCTAATGCCAAATCCATCTTCAATTTTTCCCAGTTGCCCTCAAAACAACTTTTTTTGTGTGGTTTGTTTGGATCAAATTTCAAATAAAGCCTCTTTTAATCTTGAAAAAAATAAAATAAAAGTTGTTAAGAGAGTAGATCACAGGAGTTCTCATCCCAAGGGAAAAAAAAACTTTTCTTTTCTTTTTTTTTTTGTATCTATATGTGATGACAGATGTTAACTAACTGTGATAATCATTTCACGATGTATGTAAGCCAAATCATTAACTGTACACCTTAAACTTACACAGTGCTATATGTCAATTATAGTTTAATAAAACTGGAAAAAAATAAAATGAATTGCTCAGCCATACATACAATATAATAGTATTTCTGTTTAAACACCCATGAAACAGGGCTAGAGAGTACACATCTATAGAGAAAAAAGACTAGAATGATACAATCCAAATACATTATTGGGATGGGGGTTGAGAAGAAGGCTGGCATGGAGATCAAAGAAAGGGGGCTTTGGCCTTATTTCTCTGAAAAGGATAATGTACTCACATTCATGTGTAATAAATAAATGTCAAATAGCTAAATAAGACATGTAAATCACTCCAGTCAACTCACTAATCTATGAGCCTTGTGGCTTTCTAGTTATCACTGTACCTAGAATTATGCCTAGATTAGCAAAAACACTCAATAGACATACATTAAATAAGTGAAAAAATTCATTGAAATATAGTTAATGTACAATATTACATAAGTTACAGGTGTACAATATAGTGATTCACAATCTTAAAGGTTATACTCCATTTATAGTTATTATAAAATATTGGCTATATTTCCATTGTACAATATATATCCTTGTGGCTTATTTTACACATATTAGTTTGTACCTCTTAATCCCCTACCACTCTATTACCCCTCCTTCCTTCCCTCTGCCCACTGGTAACCACTAGTTTGTCCTCTGTACCTGTGAGTCTATTTCTTTTTTGTTATATTCACTTATTTGTTGTATTTTTTAGGTTCCATACATAAGTGATATTATACACTATTTGTCTTTCTCTGTCTGACTTACTTCACTTAGTATAATACCATCCAAGTCCATCCATGTTGCTGCAAATGGCAAAATTTCATTCTTTTTTATGGCTGAGTAGTATTCCATTGTATGTGTGTGTGTATATATATATATATATATATATATATATGTATACATATATATACACATATATATATACCAATTCTTTTTTTTAACATCTTTATTGGAGTATAATTGCTTTACAATGGTGTGTTAGTTTCTGCTTTATAACACAGTGAATCAGACATACATATACATATGTCCCCATATCTCTTCCCTCTTGCATCTCCCTCCCTCTCCCACCCCTCTAAGTGGTCACAAAGCACTGAGCTGATCTCCCTGTGCTATGCGGCTGCTTCCCACTAGCTATTTTACGTTTGGTAGTGTATATATGTCCATGCCACTCTCACTTTGTCCCAGCTTACCCTTCCCCCTCCCCGTATCCTCAAGTCCATTCTCTAGTAGGTCTGCATCTTTATTCCCATCTTGCCCCTAGGTTCTTCATGACCTTTTTTATTTTACATTCCATATATATGTGCTAGCATATGGTATTTGTTTTTCTCTTTCTGACTTACTTCACTCTGTATGACAGTCTCTAGGCCCATCCAGCTAACTACAAATAACTCACTTTCGTTCCTTTTTATGACTGAGTAATATTCCATTGTATATATGTGCCACATCTTCTTTATCCATTCATTTGTTGATGGACACTTCGGTTGCTTCCATGTCCTGGCTATTGTAAACAGAGCTGCAACATTTTGGTACATGACTCTTTTTGAATTATGGTTTTCTCAGGGTATATGCCCAGTAGTGGGACTGCTGGGTCATATGGTAGTTCTATTTTTAGTTTTTTAAGGAACATCCATACTGTTCTCCATAGTGGCTGTATCAATTTACATTCCCACCAACAGTGCAAGAGGGTTCCCTTTTCTCCACATCCTCTCCAGCATCTATTGTTTGTAGATTTTTTGATGATGGCCATTCTGACCAGTGTGAGATGATACTTCATTGTAGTTTTGATGTGTACTTCTCTAATGATTAAGCATTCTAATTCTAATGATTGAGCATTCTTCCATGTGTCTGGTGGCAAACTGTATATCTTCTTTGGAGAAATGTCTATATAGGTATTCTGCCCATTTTTGGATTGGCTTGTTTATTTTTTTAATGTTCAGCTGCATGAGCTGCTTGTAAATTTTGGAGATTAATCCTTTGTCAGTTATTTCATTTGCAAATATTTTCTCCTATTCTAAGGGTTGTCTTTTCGTCTTGTTTATGTTTTCCTTTGCTGTGCAAAAGATTTAAGTTTCATTAGGTCCCATTTGTTTATTTTTGTTTTTATTTCCATTTCTCTAGGAGGTGGGTCAAAAAGGGTCTTGCTGTGACTTATGTCATAGAGCGTTCTGCCTATGTTTTCCTCTAAGAGTTTGATGGTGTCTGGCCTTACATTTAGGTCTTTAATCCATTTTGAGTTTATTTTTGTGTATGGTGTTAGGGAGTGTTCTAATTTCATTCTTTTACATGAAGCTGTCCAGTTTTCCCAGCACCACTTATTGAAGAGGCTGTCTTTTCTCCATTGTATATTCCTGCCTCCTTTATCAAAGATAAGGTGAGCATATGTGTGTGGGTTTATCTCTGGGCTTTCTATCCTGTACCATTGATCTATATTTCTGCTTTTGTGCCAGTACCATACTGTTTTGATTACTGTAGCTTTGTAGTATAGTCTGAAGTCAGGGAACCTGATTCCTCCAGCTCCGTTTTTCTTTCTCAAGATTGCTTTGGCTATGTGGGGTCTTTTGTGTTTGCATACAAATTGTGAAATTTTTTGTTCTAGTTCTGTGAAAAATGCCAGTGGTAGTTTGATAGGGATTGCACTGAATCTGTAGATTGCTTTGGGTAGTAGAGTCATTTTCACAATGTTGCTTCTTCCAATCCAAGAACATAGTATACCTCTCCAACTATTTGTATCATCTTTAATTTCTTTCATCAGTGTCTTATAATTTTCTGTATACAGGTCTTTTGTCTCCTTAGGTAGGCTTATTCCTAGATATTTTATTCTTTTTTTTTGCAATGGTAAATGGGAGTGTTTCCTTGATTTCACTTTCAGATTTTTCATCATTAGTGTATAGGAATGCAAGAGATTTCTGTGCATTAATTTTGTATCCTGCTACTTTACCACATTCATTGATTAGCTCTAGTAGTTTTCTGGTAACATCTTTAGGATTCTCTATGTATAGTATCATGTCATCTGCAAACAGTGACAGCTTTACTTCTTTTCCAATTTGGATTCATTTCTTTTTCTTCTCTGACTGCTGTGGCTAAAACTTCCAAAACTATGTTGAATAAGATTGGTGAGAGTGGGCAACCTTGTCTTGTTCCTGATCTTAGTGGAAATGGTTTCAGTTTTTCACCATTGAGGACAATGTTGGCTGTGGGTTTGCCATATATGGCCTTTATTATGTTGAGGAAAGTTCACTCTATGCCTACTTTCTGCAGGGTTTTTATCATAAATGGGTGTTGAATTTTGTCAAAAGCTTTCTCTCCATCTATTGAGATTATCATATGGTTTTTATCCTTCAATTTGTTCATATGGTGTATCATGCTGATTGATTTGCGTATATTGAAGAATCCTTGCATTCTTGTGATAAACCCCACTTGATCATAGTGTATGATCCTTTTAATGTGCTGTTGGATTATGTTTGCTAGTATTTTGTTGAGGATTTTTGCATCTATGTTCATCAGTGATATTGGCCTGTAGTTTTCTTTCTTTGTGACATCTTTGGTTTTGGTACCAGGGTGGTGGTGGCCTCATAGAATGAGTTTGGGAGTGTTCCTCCCTCTGCTATATTTTGGAAGAGTTAGAGAAGGATAGGTGTTAGTTCTTCTCTAAATGTTTGATAGAATGTGCCTGTGAAGCCATCTGGTCCTGGGCTTTTGTTTGTTGGAATATTTTTAATCACAGTTTCAATTTCAGTGCTTGTGATTGGTCTGTTCATAATTTCTATTTCTTCCTGGTTCAGTCTTGGAAGGTTGTGCATTTCTAAGAATTTGTCCATTTCTTCCACATTGTCCATTTTATTGGCATACAGTTGCTTGTAGTAATCTCTCATGATCCTTTGTATTTCTACAGTGTCAGTTTTTACTTCTCCTGTTTCATTTCTAATTCTATTGAGTCTTCTCCATTTCTTTTTTTTTTTTTTTTTTTTTTTTTTTTTGCGGTGCGCGGGCCTCTCACTGCCACGGCCTCTCCCATTGTGGAGCACAGGCTCCGGATGTGCAGGCCCAGCGGCCATGGCTCACGGGCCCAGCCGCTCCGCAGCATGTGGGATCATCCCGGACCGGGGCACGAACCTGTGTCCCCTGCATCGGCAGGCGGACTCTCAACCACTGCACCACCAGGGAAGCCCCTCCCTTTATTTCTTGATAAGTCTGGCTAATGGTTTATCAATTTTGTCTGTCTTCTCAGAGAACCAGCTTTTAGTTTTATTGATCTTTGCTATTGTTTCCTTCATTTCTTTTTCATTTATTTCTGATCTGATCTTTATGATTTCTTTCCTTCTGCTAACTTTGGGTTTTTTTTGTTCTTCTTCCTCTAATTGCTTTAGGTGTAAGGTTAGGTTGTTTATTTGAGATGTTTCTTGTTTCTTAAGGTAGGATTGTATTGCTATAAACTTCCCTCTTAGAACTGCTTTTGCTGCATCCCATAGGTTTTGGGTCGTTGTGTTTTCATTGTCATTTGTTTCCAGGTATTTTTTTATTTCCTCTTTGATTTCTTCAGTGATCTCTTGGTTATTAAGTAGTGTGTTGTTTAGCCTCCATGTGTTTGTATTTCTTTCAGATTTTTTCCTGTAATTGATACCTAGTCTCATAGTGTTGTGGTCGGAAAAGACACTTGATATGATTTCAATTTTCTTAAATTTACCAAGGCTTGATATGTGACCCAACATAAGATCTACCCTGGAGAATGTTCCATGAGCACTTGAGAAGAATGTGTATTCTGTTGTTTTTGGACGGAATGTCCTATAAATATCAATTAAGTCCATCTTGTTTAATGTATCATTTAAAGCTTGTGTTTCCTTATTTATTTTCATTTTGGATGATCTGTCCATTGGTGAAAGTGGGGTGTTAAAGTCCCCTACTATGATTGTGTTTCTGTCGATTTCCCCTCTTATGCCTGTTAGTACTTGCCTTATGTATTGAGGTGCTCCTATGTTGGGTGCAAAAATATTTACAATTGTTATATCTTCTTCTTGGATTGATCCCTTGATCCACGTCTTCTTTATCCATTCATCTTTTGATGGATACTTAGGTTGCTTCCCTATCTTGGGAATTTTAAAAGATATATTTTAAAGAACAAATAAGAAAGATATGATATAAAAAGTGCCTTAAAAGTGTTTAACAAATTCGATCACCCAAGCAGTTCAAAATCTCTGAAATCTATATAAGTTCTGAAAATGGATACTGGTGGTGGTTGTAAAACATTGTGAATGGACTTAGCACCCTTGAATTGGACCCTTAAAAATGGTTAAATATGGCAAAATTGATGTTATGTATATTTTACCAACAACATAAAAGTTCATACATATCTTTCTTCTGAGTGTAAAAAAAAAGTAACCTCCGTGTCTGAATTACCACAAACTCTTTATTAATCATATTTTTCACTGTCACCTTGCCCTATCCTCTAATAGAATGAATTTCTCCCCAAGAGTAGTTGCAGCCTCAAAATGGCTCTAGTGTCTAGAAATCAGAAAATTGTCGTCACTCCACAGGCAGAAAAAAAAAACTAGAATTGGCTTGATTACCAAAGCTCTGGTGCAAAGCAGCGATGCGATTTTCAGTGACAACTGCCATCGATGGAGCTGATGTTAAAACAGAGGACAGGCAAGACAAACCCCCATGGTTCTAACTGCAAAAGCTGGAAATCTGGGCAATCCGCATTAGCTTTAAAAACTGAACAATTCTGGGGGCTTCCCTGGTGGCGCAGTGGTTGGGAGTCCGCCTGCCGATGCAGGGGACACGGGTTCGTGCCCCGGCTCGGGAAGATCCCACATCCCGCGGAGCGGCTGGGCCCGTGAGCCATGGCTGCTGAGCCTGCGCGTCTGGAGCCTGTGCTCCGCAACGGGAGAGGCCACAACAGTGAGAGGCCCGCATACCACAAAAAAAAAAAAAAAAAAACTGAACAATTCTGGAAAGTACTAGAAGGCTTAAAAGAGAAGTCACAAGCTATAAATAAGAGCAGTGGTGAGTTAAAGAGATAATTAGATTGGTGAAAACAAACACAGTGGAAAATTGAAAAAGAAGCCTTTCACTAACAATGACATCTTCAAACATATTTGCAGTATACAAAATACAAAGGGAAAAAAAAGGAGAACGGGATTCCTCTGATATAAGAAATTGGAGCAAGGCAGACTGGCTAAATAGCTCCCAATCGTCCTCTTTTTTTTCAAAGAAAGCAGCAAAATGAGGGTGGATTAGGTTTTCTTTGTGTTAAGTAGGGAAAGAAAATGCTGATGACAATGAAAGCATCTGAAAAGAGACCCAATACCAATGAAACAGACAAGCTATTACCACAAGAGAACTAAAATCTAAGAGAAGTATTTTTAAACTATTAAGCCAGTAAGAATGGCAGTTTGATTTCATACACTCATGATTGCAAAAATATATGAAATCAATTTTATTTTCACCTATTTGGATCTTCTAATTTAATAAGATCTCATTGATTTTTTTTTTTTTTTTTTTTCGGTATGCAGGCCTCTCACTGTTGTGGCCTCTCCCGTTGTGGAGCACAGGCTCCGGACGCGCAGGCTCAGTGGCCATGGCTCACGGGCCCAGCCACTCCGCGGCATGTAGGATCTCCCCGGACCAGGGCAAGAACCCGTGTCCCCTGCATCGGCAGGCGGACTCCCAACCACTGCACCACCAGGGAAGCCCAGATCTCACTGATTTTAAATGAGATTAGAACATTAACAAAAACTAGTTGATATTTGATTTGCTTGCATTAAATTATCCAGTACTGTTGTTAAAAAACAATGGACTAGCCAAGCAGCAGCAAAGTGCATCCTTCTTTAACTAATCTAGCACTTTCTTAATCAAGTTGGCTTTGAAATAATCCTGGGACACCAGAGATATACGTAAACAGATACAGAGGGTATACAATATAACCTGGTCAAGTGTAATATATTCTTCTTATAAACTGAATCCCAAATTATACCGTTAAGATCTGACAGTGGGGAAAATCTAAGTGTGTGCCAGAGAGAACTGGTGTGAAACACACAGAAAAGGCAAGAGGCACAGAGACAGCATCTGGGAAGGGCACTGGATGCCACTGAGCCCGGGGGTCGAGTTCCATGATGCTGAACCAACAGATGTCAGCAAAAGACAGGGGTGTTTCTATTTGGTAGCTGAGTTTGGTTCTGTTTTTCGGTATGGTCAGGTGCTTTTGGAGGGAGAAGCAAGACGGGAGAAGATACTAGATGAAGATAACTAGAATTTGGCTAGCCCCATAGCCCCCCCCCAAAAAAAAAACCCAAAAAATTCAAAAACAAAGAAAAAGAATTGTACACAATCTTTAGACATCTTTTCCCAGACAGTAAAGGAAAACAGTAATGCTAAATTTTAAGTTGAGAGTATGACTTGGGTGGTCAAAACCTTGGGCTCTGGGGTCAGAGGACCTGGATTAAGATCTTGACTTCATCACCTGCTAGATGTGAGATCCTGACTAAGTTATGTGTGTACCTGATGGCTTGGGTTCTGCCTCTGTCAATGCAGACAGTGACAGGTCCCATGCCATCAGGGCAGGGTAAGAACAAATGAGTTTGTGGGGAAGCTCATGTTTCCATGGATCAGATGTAAGCCATGTGTGAAAGAAGGTTCCGTCCAAGAGGACAACTTGGAAGGAAAAACGGAACCTCAATGGAAAAAGGATGGAACCTGCTTTCCTAAGGGTGGAGGAGGAAGCCGTAAGTGACAGCGCAGAAACAGAGATGCAATTACTGCCATCCAGAGAATCGTTGGTGAGAACGCTCCAGCAATTAGGGATGGATATGTGTACAGGAATCTCCAAAGAAACCCCAAAAGCAACCATGAGAGGAAAAGCCTGCTTGAAACATCCGCCAATTCCAGAAAGTGCCGACACCAGCTCACGACAGTTCTGGTCAAGTAAACACATTCATACCTCCTCCCCTCTCCCCCTGGGGCCCTCCAACCCTGGAGAAGGCAGAAACTGGCCAGTAAGATGAGGAAGGAGCCAGAGGTTGGCCACCTCCCTTTCATGACAGTGAGCTGCCCTGCACGTAGCAAGCCCCAGAAACCAAATTCAAAGTTTCAGCAATTGCACTGGGGTGGATATTTTAATTAGTGACGTGCAGCTGAGTTTTGCATCTTCCAGGGGCTGTAGGACCTTCTATTACTGAATAGGTACCAGAAAGTCAGTAGGGCCTTCCAGAATTTTCATCCAGAGGCAGCCACAGAACCAGCCCCACTGAGTAAATCTAAAGAGACAACAGAAGACAAAAATAAAGTTACTTTTAGGATGACAACACACAGATCATGCTCATTTAACAGTGGTGAAATGTTTCAAGGTGCAGAGTTAAAAATGATTGTGTCCCTTGGGTGTTTACTAAATGCTAGAGACTGGGCTCAACACTTTCCAGGCAACATCCCATTTGACCTTCACAACAACCCTATGCGGGGTGGGCAACGGGGAAGGGAACCGTCATCATTCTCATTTTACAGAAAACTGATAATTTGCCCAAAGTCATGTTAATTAGTGGCAGATCTGGAGTTTCAAGCAACGATGTCAATTCTCTGCTTCTCCTCCTTCTTTGGGGATGACTTAAGTAATATAATAAAAATAATCATTCTCATTTATTTAGGATTTACCCTGTGATTTACGTGGATTAGCTCAAATTCCTCTCCATAAAAGCCCCCTTTGATTGCCCACACCTTACTGATGCAGAAACCTAGGTAGAGGGAGTGGTAACCCAAGATTATCTACCCTGCAAAGGCTAACCAGACAGTTGGGCTCCAAAGGCCAAGTTCTGAAGTAGTGTGATCTACCACGTCTCTGAAAGTCCCTTATAAACTATAAGTGCTCCATGAATGTCAAAAGGGACCACGATTACTATTATTACAGCTCGGCCATATGGGAAGGGCAGGACTTGGACTGACCTACAATAACAGGGAGGACAGACACATCAGACAAAGGCAAGAGCAAAGGCCCAGAGGCAGGAGTCAACACGGCAGGTTCTAGAAGCAGCAAGGCCAGGAGCCACTCTCACAGTGGAACTCATTCACAGGGGCAGCCAAGAGAGTGAATCAAGCAGAGAAGAAACAGTAAGTCCATGATACAACTGTTCGCACTTGTAGGCCTGCTTGCCTCCTAGGACACCCTCAGCACTCACGTAAAGAAGAAATGGAGCAATAACCAACCCAGGGACCTCGGGAGGAAAGCAGTGATCTGCAGCTGCTGAGATGCCAAGCGAGCTCTGCGCATGGGCACCGTACATCTTCCTCTGACCCATCAGGAAGGCTTCCCTCTTGTAAGGTGCAGTGGGTGTTGTCGTTATCATTGTTCTTACCCTTCTGTTTCTCTGTTTGACCTCATGCAGTGAATTGAAAATGGGTTAGCCTGGTGGAAAAAGAATTTGTACTCATCTCTGAGGACCAATATGGATTTGAATGCACCTGCTCTGAGAAGCTCAAGGGAAGTGGATTTTGTTCAGAATATCTGAAAAGTGGTCTATAGCAAAAGACATATTTTCTTCTCTTGTGAGGGATATTTTTAAGGTCAGATGGTTTAGATTCCTCAAGGTCCAGCTCAGTCTATGCCTGTCAATATTGAGCAACAAGTAAATATTAGTTTAATGTTGGTTGGTTGGTTGGTTGGTTGGTTGGTTGGTTGATTGCTTGATTGCTTGGTTGGTTGGTTGATGAATGAATGAATAAATGAATGAATGAAATGATCAGTACAGAAGAAAGACTACAGACTTTAAGAGCAGGCCCACTTAGGCATGGAACGGGTTCAATCACCAACTTCCTGTGTGACTTTGACCAAGTCACTTAAGGTCTCTGAGCCTGTTAATTGATTTGTAAAAGGGAATAATATTAGCTACAGTGATGGACTTGTATTCTCTGCCTTATTTTGTTTCCTTCCAGCCTCCATTTATTTTACTTCCTGTAACACACTGATTTTGGTTTGGTGACCCATCCCTCTCCCACCCTTGGTACTCTGGTCATTTGGGTAGATCTAACCCTACCCATAGCCCCAGGAGTGAACATATATAACCTTAGGCTAGGCCAACCGGTGTGTTCCATTCCTATGGAGAAAGTAACTTCCTCAGGGGGAGGACCATGACTCAAGCCAGGCTAATCACAGCTGTATTAGTCATGGGTCTCCAGAGAAACAGAACCAAGAGGGGGGATATATACATAAAGAGAGAGAGAAATACACACTGATATAGACATAGAAATAGACATAGATGGTAGAGACAGAGAAAGAGACGGAGACAGAGGTGGACAGGGACATGGACATGGAAATGGAGATTGAGATGGAGATGGAGACAGAGACAGAGATAGAGAAGGAGGTAGAGACAGGGGTAGAGGTAGAGACAGAGACAGAGAGAGAGGTAGATTCAACTGATCGGATGAAGCCCACCGCATTATGGAGGGTATCCTACTTCACTCAAAACCTACAGATTTAAATGTTAATCACATCTTTAAAAATTTCTTCTTCCTGCTGTACTTGAGCCAGAAAGGATGTAAGAGCAGAAAAGCCAGGGCAGGGGGTAAGAGGCTCAAAGGGAGGACAGGAGGCAAGGCACCATGGGGTTTCAACCTCAGGAAGCCAGTCATCGGCCACACAGACCTGACAGGCTCAGGAGTCGCTGTCCCAAACCAAATGGCCAAAGTCCCTGGAGAACGTCTGGTGATGCCGAGAAGTTAATCTCTCACATGGATTACTGCGCAGCCTTCTAACCGGTCTCTCCACCTTTGGGCCCATACGGTCCGTTCTCAACACAAAAGCAAGAGTAATGATGTGAAAACATGAAGTCAATCACGATTCTCCACTCAGAACTCTCCAATGCCTTCCCACCTCACTCAGAATAAAAGCCAGAGTCCTTCAGTGGTCTTCCATCCCCTACGTGATCTTCCTCCTTGCTGAAATCCATCAAGCCCTCTTCCACCTCAGGGCCTTTGCACCTGCTGATTCCTCTTCCTGGAATGCTCTTCCTCCAAATATCTACCAGGCTTATTCTTTCACCCCTACTTTTCTCCATAGTACTCTCATCTTCTCTCATAGTATTTAATTTAGTTATGTATACAATGCATCAGCTATACATTGTTGTGCTTTCTACCGTGTCCCCAATGCCTGGATCTGTGTCTGACACAGAGGCAAAAAATAAATATTTGCTGGGGGAAAAAAATGAGTGATTACTGAATCCTGGCAAAGCTATGGAGGTGTGAAGGATATTGGCAGGTTTTGAGTAAAGGGTTCGAGAAACAAACAAAACAGACAAAGTGGGGATAGCAAATGCTAATGTATCAGTCGTGCCAGACGCCACATGAGTTCAACTCGCCAACGTGGAGACCAAGGTGCTTGTGTCAACAGAGAATTCCGACCCACACTACAGGGGCACATCAGAGACACCTAATGCTTTTCAGAGAGGAAGCCCTACAGGAATGGGTGCAGGATGACGCTGATCAGGAGGGACATGGATTAAAATAAGGATAAAATATTGACTAAGCAATGCCCATGGGAAAAATGCACCTTGTAATGAAGGCATGCATATTTGGGGGTGGGGGTCGGTTCAGATTATTGCTAATAATAGAATGAATTTAATCAGCAGGACTAGACAAACATGACTCAGTCACCAAGATGTGTAGAGACTTAGGAACGATGCAGAGGAGGAGATTTTTAGAGTTGAGATATTCTTGTGTCCACGAGAGAAAGCAAAGAGCTGAAGAACACGTGGCCCAGGTCTAGAGCTTCAGATAAAAGGTCATGTACTGAGTGTGTGCAACTGAGCATATACGGCGCCTAGTACCCGACATTTTTTTTCTCCCAGGGCCATGATCACAGCCAATGTGATTAAGCCAAGCATCTGAAGACTGAGGTCTAGTCCTTGCACCGAGGGGTTGAAGAACACCCAGCAGGAACAGCAAGCTGAGAGTCTACTGAAGAAGCAGCCATCATCAGTACTAAGGTGCAATTCAACTGAAGGCCAGGCCTCTGGCCTGGGAGGAGGAGGCTAACTTCTTTGACAGGATGTCACTGCTGGACCCCCAGCTGAGCCTCACCAAATAGGCTTGGCCCTGCAGAAACCAGACTTCTTTAAACCAGGATTTCTAACTCATCTTTTTTTTAAATTGAAGTATAGTGGATTTACAATGTTGTGTTAGTTTCAGGCGTACAGCAAAGTGATTCAGTTATACATACATATACATGTATTTTTTTCAGATTCTTTCCCTTATAGGTTATTACAAAATATTGAGTATGGTTCCCTGTGCTATACAATAGGTCCTTGTTGGTTATCTATTTTATATATAGCAGTGTGTATATGTTCATCTCAACCTCCTAATTTATCCCTTCCCACTTTTGCCTTTGTTAACCATAAGTTTGTTTTCTATGTCTGCGGGTCTATTTCTGTTTTGTATACAAGTTCATTTGTAGCATATTTTAGATTTCACATATAAGCGATCCCGTATGATACTTGTCTTTCTCTGTCTGGCTTACTTCACTTAGTATGATAATTTCTAGGTCGAGCCATGGAGCTGCAAATGGCATTATTTCATTCTTTTTTATGGCTGAGTAGTATTCCATTGTATATATACACCACATCTTCTTTATCCATTCCTCTCTGCTGATGGACATTTAGGTTCTTCCCATGTCTTGGCTATTGTAAATAGTGCTGTAATGAACACTGGGGTGCATGTATCTTTTCAAATTATGGTTTTCTCCACATATATGCCGATCATATGGTAGCTCTAACTCATCTTTCATTCCTATAATATGCACAGGGCTAGGACTATGCCAGGAATTCAAAGATAAATGGCCATCAAGGAATATAAACTGGTGGAGAGACGTAACAAAAAGTAAGTGCATCCATTATCATGTCAGAGAAGAGAGTGGCAGACGAGGACAGAGGGCAAGTAATTTGGCTTATGGGCCTTGCAGAAGTCTTCTCCAAAGGAAGAGTTATCAGATCTGGGTTTTGAAGGATAAATAGGAGTTTGCCATTGGAGAAAAGGAGGAAGGGCATTCCATACAAAAGGAAGTGAATATGCAAAGGCAAAAGCTATAAATGAGTATAAACTATCTGGAGACCAGTCAAGAAATTCAGTAGAAAGTGATTATGGGGTACAGGTGGTGAAAGCAGGTGGATTTTTGGACACAGCTGGAGATGAGGGGCCTAAGACTGTAAAGGCCTTATGTGCCATGCTGAGGACTTTGGGGCTGATTTTGCACCTAACGAATAGCCAGAGGAGGTGTGCAAGCAGGCAGGTAAGATGACTGGATTGGTTTAAAAAGGGCTTTTCCCACTGAACCATCTAACAAACCCTGATGTTTTTTAATGACAGAATCTGTGTCCTTTCAGCCACAGAACACTCTGCAGTGATGTGCTGCTTTCTTTTATGGGAGGGCAAGAGGCAGGCAACAGCTGCTCATCCTGCAGACACATGCCAGTCGCACTCATTGTCCAGATCCATTCTCTAGAATCTTCAGTACTGACGTCCCGCGAGCTGGGGGCCCATAGCAAAACAATCCTCCAGTATATCAAACAGAGAGTGTGACCAAGGTCTTCGCAGAATAACAGAATGAAATGCACTTCTGCTTCTGGAACCCTTGATGGATCACTCTGCCAGTTTGCAATCTACACATAAACATGGTGGGTGCAACAGCAACTTAGCCACCAAGGCCCCTGCATAAATAACATCCTATTTCATCAGTGCTAAAAAAGAGATCCCTGGGACGCATAATCTTGCAGAAGAAAATAATAACGTCACCAGATTTTAAGCTACGAGCTGGGGCATTATGCAGCAAAGGTTTCCGTGTCCCTGGAAATTCCGTGTTAGCCAAGAAAGGAATGGTGGGTGAAAAGTACATTGCGATATGCAAACAGACTCTGCTGTCAGGCAACTGGCCCATCAGGAAGATGAATGCAAAGCTACACAACAAATAGATCAAGTAGGTATTGTGTGTGTGGAAGAGGTAGTCTTCTGTAATAATAACAAATGCTTGTGTGGTGCTGGTTGTGTGTCTGACACAGTTCTTGGCACTTCACGCATATTACATCATTTAATCCTCACAATGAGGTAGGAGGCTATCATTATCCTCGCTTTACAGATGAGGAAATAGAGGCACAGAGAGGGTAAGTCACTTGTCCAAGGTCACACAGCTCATAAGCAACATTGTTGGAAGTGAAACCCAGTCTGGAAGTTTGGCTTTAGAGTTCATGGTCAAAACCATCATGGCCACAGCAAGGGAAGAGACTGTATCTTGAAAGTGGGAGGCCTGAGTTTGAATCTTAGTCCTTCTAATGCTCTAGCTCTAAGTTTTGGGAGAGTTGCTTAATCTTTTGAACCTTGATTTTACCAACTGTGAAATGAAAATACTTGTAGAGCTTATATCCGAAGGTCTTGAACCGACTGAGTGAGTCCCTGGTGCACAGGGGACAGCCGGTGGATCCTGGCTAACTCCCAAGCTGAGAAGCTATCCAAAGGGCTCTCGCTGTGGCTGCTCCTTCTAATTTAAGAGCTCACACAATGAGCATTAATCACTTCCCCAAGTGACTCCTTTAACCCGCTCACCTTGCCCTCCAATCATCCTGGATCAAACCTCCTACTTATCTACATAATGACCATAACTAGTCCACAGTGTCAAAATCTTCAGATCCTGGGGTGTTCCTTGAAGGGTGGCTCCCTTCCCTAGGGTTCCCACAAAAAAAGCCCTACAAGACTGATTTTTGAATGACAGTGCTCCCAGCAATAAAAACGATCACAACAAGTTTTTGAGTAATTTTTTTTGGTCACTAGGATGCTCTGAGATTTATCAAAGACTTATTAGCAGGGCTGGTTTAAAAGGCTGGATCACTCAACTTTGAAGTCAACACAAAACTTTTTTTCCAGACTGCCAGTATTTCCAAGACATTTTCAGTAATGTCAACTTGCAAATATCTCCACGTTTATAAATAAGTCCCTATTTTCAAATTCAGCAATATGTATCAGGCTTTTATTAAGTGCCCACTACCATGCTAAGTCCTCAAACTAAGAGGATTAATAAGATATGGCCCCTGGCTTCAAGGAGCTTTTAATTTGTTAGGGAGACAAATTCACAACCAAGGTCAATTCCATGTTTTAACTGTTCTGGGGTATTATAAACAAAATGCTATGGGGCTGGACCAGGAGCATTTCTTTCTACCTTGGGGAGGGGCCAGGTCATGGTGATAAGATGTAAAAGATCACCAAAGCCCAGTGGTGAAAAACATGAAGATATTGCAGCTAAGGAGTGTGGAAGGCAGCTGGGACCAAATAGAGACATTTTTGAACGTTTGCAGAGATCCTGTCTGGGAACAGAACCGGGGAAATGTGGGCAGATGCGGAAACTGACAGTTCTCTGTGTGACATTTAGTTGCCCTACACCACATGCAAGTAGCTGTACAATGTATAAACTTCTGGTATGTGGCGTGTATAGATATCCAGCCTCTTCTTTTTCCTGATGCAGGGTCTCAATTCTTACTCCTTCTGGTCCCCGAAGTTTCATAAGGGTCTCTTCGATATCTTGTAGGTATCAGATCTACCTGCCTTGAGGAGCTGAGCACAGCATCTCTGGCCTGGGTCTGCCGACTGCTTACCTGCCACCTCCGTTTCCCTGTCCCCTGACGTCATAGCCACCTTTGATTCCCAGGCTTATATTAGACTTGTAACATTGCAGGTGTGAAACTGAAATGTCAAATTTTTCTCACTCTCTCTCCAAAAGAATGGTGAGACAGTTAGAAATGATGAATTCCTCAGACTGAAATGTCTCTCACTTTTCAAAGACTCTTTCTAGAATTCCAAAGACACTGGGCCTCCCAGGGCTCCACTGACTTTCACAGTTTACATTTCCATGTTTCTATTAAAAGTTGAGCTTTTGGATAAAAGTCTGCAAGAAGACAAAGTAACTAGTTTTGCTCAATCTCTATTATGTGCCTGAAACACACTAAATATTTTCCACCCATTAAAACCCTACAAGGCTGGGCTTCCCTGGTGGCGCAGTGGTTGAGAGTCTGCCTGCCGATGCAGGGGACACGGGTTCGTGCCCTGGTCCGGGAAGATCCCACATGCTGCGGAGCGGCTGGGCCCGTGAGCCATGGCCGCTGAGCCTGCGCGTCCAGAGCCTGTGCTCCGCAACGGGAGAGGCCACAACAGTGAGAGGCCCGCGTACCGCAAAAAAAAAAAAAAAAAAAAAAAAAAAAAACCCTACAAGGTAAGTATGATGATCTAAGTAATAGAGATGACAAAAGTGAGGATCAGAGAGGCTCAGTAACTCACCCAGATCACGCAGCTCAAATGCAGAATTCAGACCAAAATAGTTGACTCCAAAGCCTAGGTCCTTTGCACTATAACCTGTGGTAAGATGATACCTAAATGGGCTAGCAGTGCTGTATTCAGAGTGATATGTATATGACATTGAGCAGATAATCTTTTCTTCAAGGTCTAGTTTAAAATAATTGCTTAGGCACCTAAGCTAATCTTGACTGTGATAAGAGAAACCCAACTACCATCTTGCAGTATTTGTCATGATAAGAATACTCTAGAACAGGGATCAGCAAGCTACAGGCCATGTGTCACATCTAGCCTGCTGCCGTGTTTTGTCAACAGTTTCATTTCACGCTACTACAGCAGAGTTGAGTAGTTGTGACAGAGACTACACAGCCTGCAAAGCCTAGAATACTTACTGTCTGTCCCTTTACAGAAAAAGCTTATCAACCCCCAGGCTAGAAACATCATTCCGTCTTCCACTATATGCTATTTGAAGCCAGAAGATAACAAAGAGGTGGGAGAGAGAGCAAAATGATGAGAAACCATCATTAAAAATGTACTGAGTACTGTGATGGTTAATTTCATGTGCCAACTCGCCTGGGCAAAGGAAGGCCCAGACAGCTGGTAAAACATTATTTCTGGATATATCTGTTTCTGGAACAGACTGAATCAGAGCTTGAGTAAAGAAGATTCACCCTCATCAAAGTGGACGGGCATCATCCCATCAGTTGAGGCCCGAAGAGAATAAGAAGGTTAGAGGAAGGGCGAATTCTCTCTTTCTTCTTGAGGTGGAATATCCGTCTTCTCCTGCCCTGAGACATCGGAGCTCCTGGTTCCAGGGCCTTCAGACTCAGCCTGAATTATACCACTTGCTTTCTTGGTTCTCCACCTTGCAGATGGCAGATCCCGGGACTTCGTGGTCTCCATTACCACGTGTGAACTAAAAATGCCACCTGCCATATCAGTAAACAAAGGATGATGCAGCCATCAAGCCATCATGGTACAGGCGCCCTGACAGTGCACCCTGAGGAGACTCAGGATGAAAAGCACAGGATACTGGCCCCAGATAGCTGAAGTGCATATCAAATGAATGATTTCAATCAGCCCAGATTTAGCATCTTCCCATACATAGAAAAGCTCTAAATTCCTTAACTTGAGATATCTGGTTTTCTTTAATTAACAGTAGTCTTTTGATGTTCCAACTACCTGGTCTTTGTTGCAAAAACTCCTACATATCCTGGTTCCCCCCCTCCTCCACCGCCCTTGTCTCTTCAGAGTCGTCTCTCAGAGCTCTCTGAGATGCTGTGTCCGACGCTTAAGTCCTCAGTTTTGTCTGCTAAATAAAACATAACTCTCAGCTTTTAAGTTGTGCATTTTTTTCAGCTGACACACATGAGCCAGTTCTTATTATAAATCTCCCCTTATATGCATCTATGAATATCCTTTTGGTTCTGTTTATTTGGAAAGCCCTAATACAAGCAACCTATCGTAAGTACTCAATATGACTGTTACCGTCCTCCAGGCTGGGCGCCAGCAAGAGAAGGACTCATTTACTCACTCAACAAACATTTATTTAGTACCTACTATGTACCGGACATTGGAGCAGGTGCTGGGGAGACAGTGATAAACATAAACTGCATATTCTAGTGAGATACATACCTCATAATCTCCACCTCCAAGAATTTACAACTGCATTGGGTACATAAATTATGACAGCACTATGTAAGGAGGCTAGTAAGAGAGTCTAAAGACACTGGGCTTCCCTGGGAGGAAGGAGGAAGAAGCAACTAGTTTTTTTCCCTAGAACATGAGGAAAGCTTTTTGGGGTGACATCTGAACCAGGTGCTAAAGCATAGTTTGCCAAGCAGAGAAGAGGAGGAAAGGTGTACCAAGGGGAGAGAAGAAGACATGCAAAGGTCCTGAGGTAGAAAATCACTTTGCATGTTAAACCAACAGCGAGGAACCATCCTGGGGCTGGAGCAGAGGGCACTAAATGGGGGAAGAACAGAGAAGGAAGCTGCAACATCATGGGCTGTGCAGTAGATTCTGCAGACAGGCTCCACAAGTTCAATCCCAACCCTATCCATCCTGGTTCAAATTCTGGCTATAGGATCATGGTCAGTGACTTCCATACCCAGCTCTCAAAGTCACTGTGAGGGCCAACATGAAAATGCATTTAAAGCACTTAGCACCATCCCCGGTACACCAACAGCACTTGAATTTTCACTTCTATTGTTAATATCATCTTATGGGGCTGATCCGAAATGTCCGGCAAACTAACCATGCTTCATAAATTGCAACACTCAGCCTCCATTGATCTTCAACTAATGGAGAGAAAAGTATCAGGAAACACATAGCCAGATGAAATGTATCAACATAGGCTACAGTACAGCAATGTGTTCCACTTAGGAGAATAAGCGGAGCTCAAATCCAAACACCACCATCCACACTGTGTGGCCTGAGAGAGGTTACCTAACCTCTCTGTGCCCTGGTCTCTTGATCTGTAAACTAGGGATGATAATAGAACCAACCCTCTAGACAGTTGTGAGGATTACAGGAGATGATCATGGAAAGCACACAGCACAATGTCGGAATGTAAGGAGCGATCAATAAATGTTAGCTATTCACTTATCACCTTCAAGGCCATCATTACGCGAGCGAGACAAGTACACGTTTTCTTTCTCACATTCTAGGAAGCCCTGATGGAGGAGCAAAGGCTTTTTTTACTCATCTCTCGGGAAAACCACTTGAGATTCCAGACATCTCTAGGAAAAACAGAGAAGAATATTCACTGGGTGGGAGGCAACTATGAATCCTGAAATTTCTAAGTTTCATTTTAATGGTCAACACTGTGTCCCATCATCTTTACTGGAAACTCCACGAGGTTAACAATCAAGCAGTACTTCCTTGTCTGTGTTTTACATTTAGAAGTGAGGCACACACACACAAAAACCTTGGAGTGACCGCAAAAATATGGCAATGGAACTAGAAGGGAGAAGCAGGGGCAGGACAGAGTCTGCATGGGAAGGACTGAGGAGAGGAGAGGAGAAAAAATTCCACCTGTGACTGCATTTGCCGTCTTCTCCCCCCACCCACCCCCAACAGTTGTCAACAACCTTGTAAATATCAGGTTTGTCCCCAGGCTGGTGAGGAATTACGGCAGATGGCCCCTTTCATGATCTAGGAGTGGAATCAATTAGAATATTGTTTGCTTGTTGTAAGAATATAATCCAGCCTGCACTTCAAGCATGAACAGTTAAATATGTGCTTATTTAAAAATCAATCTAAAAGTCAAGGTTTCCTTTTCAAATCCTTTCCATAGGAGGGCAGTAATGGCAGAATGGAGGGATAAAGCTTTGAGTGGTACCACCTGCTGAACGCGCGCATTCAAGGAGACTGCTACAGATTTCAGAGCATCACAAATGGAAAATGATTGTGAGAGGCAAACAATGGGTAAAATGCCAAGATCACCAGCCACTAAAGGGGCCTGCCATAAGCCAGAAGATGCCCAGTCCTCCCTGCATCAAATAGCAAAAGGTCGCGTCATCAAGCCTGAGAGCCAGGGCTGAAGACTGCAGAGATGACTGTGGAGGAAGCTGAAAGACTGAAACAGACATGAGAAGGATCAAACCTGCATGACATGTGTACATGTGTGCACACACAGAATAAATGCAGGTGTGTACACACACATACACACACACGTGCTCAAACCCATACAGAGACACACACACACACACACACACACCTTACACCAGATGCAGGTAAAAAGGAAATGAGTCTTGAAGCAGGAAGATCCCAGCAGGACTCACTTTGCCCTGGGAGTTATCTCCTGCTTGGGAAGAGGTAGCGCTCTGATCCTTGCTGCCAATCCACAAGGACACCGGGTGAGAAGGAATGCCCCTTTTGTGTTCTGGCCCAACACAGATTTGAACCTGGGACCACAAATTCAAATGCCTACAGGAGCCAGAAAGATCACATCAGTAAATGAAATGGGCCAGAAATCAGTCATAGGGAGTGGTGGGGACTGTGGCACCTAACTGTCTAAAGGGACTGCCACCACTCAACACCAGCAGACTATGACTGGGCAAGGATGGGGATCAAATGGCTCTCCATTATTCCCTTTTTTTTTTTAAGAAGCCAGAAACCCAGATTTTTATGTGAAATCTCCCAATTTTAAAACATTAGCCATGGATTCAAAGTAGTCTTAAAACCCTCTGAGCTAAACAAATCAAATCCCTTGCAGGGCAGGCCCTGTTCCACTCTACATCTGGTCTGCAAAATGTCCAATCTGCTCCCTCAAGCAACATTCTGGATTGTCAGCTCCTGGCCTGCTCATGCCCTGTGGGATCCCCTGCCCTGAATTCCTATCACCCAGGAGTTGGTCTTCTGACTGTGTTTGTTCAAAAACAAGAGAAACAGAGAGAGAGGTAACACAGCTGCCCTCCTAGGGCCTCGGGATCAGTCTGATTTCCCCCGGAGACACACTCCCCTTTCAAGCACATAGCAGCGCTGTGACGATTCTAAAAGAAAAATAAATGACACTGGAAGGGTATGATCCTTAGGAAAATTACAACACACACACACACACACACACACACACACACACACGTGTGTATATACACACATAGAGTATATATATACGTGTATGTGTATGTATATGTATAGTATGATTTCATCTCTGTTGACTGAAACGTGCATGGGTGAAAAAAGACAGGAAAGCCACAAGTTTGGGGTATTAGAAAAAGCACAGGCTTCAAAAACCTGGTTCTGCATCCTACTCCACCCCCCATACATGACATGGGCCTAGATCTTTCATCTCCTGGGCCTCTGCTTCCTCCCCTATAACATGGGAAGGTTGGGCCTTAAGCTTTAAATTTCTCTCTTTTTTTTTTAATCTTTATTGCAGTATAATTGCTTTACAATGGTGCACCAGTTCCTGCCTTACAACAAAGTGAATCAGCTATACATATACATACGTCCCCCCCATAACTCCCCCCTCCTGCGTCCCCCTCCCTCCCTACCCAAGCCCTCTAGGTGGTCACAAAGCACCGAACTGACCTCCCTGTGCCATGCGGAAGCTTTTAATTTCTAATCTCCACTGTGAGCTCCACAGCGACACAGATATGCTTCTATTTGTCCATGTACCCACTACTAAGAACAGCGCCAGGGACACAGCACATGGTAAAGGAACAAATCTGCCTGGGTGCCGTAAGAAACTGAAAAGGACAAGCCAACATGCGTCTGAGTGGAAGCTTTGTCACTTACTCACTGTGCAACACTGGGTGTGTGACCTAACCTCTCTGAGTTCCCGTTTTCATGGAGAAGTGTTTATTGAGCATTTGCAACGTGCCAGGCATTGCTAAGTACTCGAGCACACAGGAGGCGCTTTGAGCAAAGCAGCCATCCCTGTCCCATCACCAGCATGTTGTTATTCAGAGATCAAAAAACCTCAGCCTATGACATAAAATGGCCTGGCCAGCAAGCGTGTTTCTTCGGTTTAGCCCACAATATGCGTTTTGTTTCCTTTTGTTGAAAATTAATTAAAATTTAAGTTCAGGGCTTCCCTGGTGGCGCAGTGGCTGAGAGTCCGCCTGCCGATGCAGGGGACACGGGTTCGTGCCCCGGTCTGGGAAGATCCTACATGCCGCGGAGCGGCTGGGCCCGTGAGCCATGGCCGCTGAGCCTGCGCGTCTGGAGCCTGTGCTCCGCAACGGGAGAAGCCACAACAGTGAGAGGCCCGCGTACCGCAAAAAAAAAAATTTAAGTTCAATATACTACGCATAAACATTTCATTTGTGTTTCTCGTAAACTAGATGCACTGACAATGTTGAGTACCCTCAAACCCTCCACCTCCCCGCCTCCATGGGAATCCTCCCGGGAGGGTGGATCACTCTTGGGTCCACCAGCATCCCCACCAGACTCCCTTCACTTATTCTGACACCTGTCCAGTCCCACTGGGCACTTGCCTTGTAGCCCCTGGACTAATCCAACAAGAAAGGAGGAGAGTCATCAAGAACACCGGGCTAATGTCAAACCAGAATAATACGGCACACTTGACCGTGGCATCGCATTACCAGTAAGGATAAATATTTGCCTGGCATTACAAGAAGGTGAAGTACCCTGAACCACTCAGAGAAAGTGTGCTATGGAAATTTAAAACCAGAAATGAAAATAAAAGTAACTGAGTGAGCTATTTTTTCCCCCTTTGCCATTCATGGCACTTCTTAAGGTTGATTTACAAACTCTTATTTTGAAAACCTTCTCTTTCTTTTCTGTCAGTTATATTTCTTCCTTCACCCAGGAAGTTACATTATGGGGAATTCCAAAGAATGCAGGATTTGGAGTCAGGAGGCTCTGCCCCAGACTGGCTGTGGCCACCTGGTGAAACTGACACCCCTCCCAGAGCCTTACTTTCCTTATCTTTAAAATGGGATGATAAGACCCATAAGAGATGCTGTGAGGATAAATGAGGCAATGCAGACAGAAGCTCATTACACTGTCACTATCCGCAGTGAGTTTACTTTTACGTATCATCTTTTGCACCATCTTTATACCCAAAATGTAAGCTCTGTGAAGTCAGGGGGCTCGTTTTCTTCGTCACTGGATTCCCAGTGCCTGGCACATAACAGGCATTCAATAAATATTTCTCAATTAAAAAATGATGCGTGTGTTGGGCTTCCCTGGTGGCGCAGTGGTTGAGAATCTGCCTGCTAATGCAGGGGACACGGGTTCAAGCCCTGGTCTGGGAAGATCCCACATGCCGCAGAGCAACTGGGCCCGTGAGCCACAACTACTGAGCCTGCGTGTCTGGAGCCTGTGCTCCGCAACAAGAGAGGCCGCGATAGTGAGAGGCCCACACACCGCGATGAAGAGTGGCCCCCGCTTGCCACAACTAGAGAAAGCCCTCACACAGAAACGAAGACCCAACACAGCAAAAATAAATTAATTAATTAATAAACTGTTGTTGTCATAAATACACAATCTGCCTATGTCAAAAAAAAATGATGCGTGTGGACATAGATGACTGGTGAGTGGAAGAATAAATAGATGATATAGAGAGAGGTGGGTTAAATAGTGAGTGAATGAGTGAGCGAGAAAGACAGAGAGGCAGACAGACCTGTCACCACTACTACCACCTGTATCTCTCCTCTCTGGATACTGACCCAAAGTTTGGCCACAGTCTGCCAAGCTCTTTTGGCCACAGTTCCTAACATCTTTACACACGTTATGCACTTGGGTGGACACAGTCTTGCTACAATTCATTCTACACTGAAAGGTCAGTTGTAAGTGACCTTCACTGTAGGGAAACTAACGTCATTACGTGCCTCCTGGGTGCCAGGAGCGAGGGCAGGCACCATCATCTCACCCCATCCTCACAACCCTGGGTGGGGTGGCAGCGGGGGAAGGGTGGGCACTGTTGTCCATCCAGCTCACAGTACAGAGACTGAGGCTCTGACTGCTTAACTGAGCTTCCCAAGAGCACACAGCTTCTAAGTGGTCGTGCCTATTTTTGAACCTTGCCCTTTGACCCAAGTCCAGAGATATTCCCACATTCCTGATAGAATAGACTAGATAAGCGTGGGAGGCTCTTTGCATTATCCTGGGATTCTTGACTTGCTACTGAACACGTGTGCTCTTCTGGTCCCATTCTCTAACCACAGTGGCCGATTAACACACCAACCATTAACCAGTCTGGTAACTCTTGAGCCAAGCCTTCTCCCACAACAAGAGAGTGTGCCTTGGGCCAGTCAGCCATGGTTCAGCCACATCCAACTCCCCCTCCCAGAACGGTGCACTCAGTAAAATAACATGCTTTGTCTGAGTTGGTCACTGATCAGACCAGGATGGGTACCCCACTTACAGATACATCCATGGGTTGGCCAACCATTACCAGGAGGCTTACTATAGAGGGTTCCACCCACTAGGGTGCAATGGTACTTAGTTAAACCAATGAGGGTGTCCCCTCTGGACAAGTCAGAGCAAATTCACTGAGATGCAGAGAAGCCAAGAGCCAAGGCAGGGTCTAAAAGGGACTTGAAGATTGTCACAACCCTTCGAGGAAGATGTTCCACTCCTGAATCCTACTCGCAGAAGGGTGGAATCAACACCCACTGAATCTCCCATCCAAACACTGACAGCCCCTCTCATCCTTGGATCTGATTTAGAATCTGGCCCATGTGCTCTCCTCCCAGCTCTAAATGCCATCTGAGTTGGCCCTTATTTCAGGGAATCAGCATTTCCAGTCCCAGCTCAACTCTAACAATGTCAAGGGCAACCAGCTCCTCAGGACTAGGTCCTGACAACCCGAATCCCTCAGAAATGCCTTCTCAGCAGCACTGCTGGATTCCCATGACGCCTCGGCCCACTGAATAGGAGCATCTTTCAGAATAAATTCAGTGGAACAGAGCTTCACGCCAGGATTCATTTCCTTTACACACACACACACACGAGTCTGCTTCCAAGGATCAAAACATAACTTTTAATAAGGTGACGGTGGCCTCTGGAAGCCCAGTGGCTGTGGCTTCGCTCTCCACTTTCACAAAATGTTTCACGTGATCCCCACCCTGCCACACTCCAACGGCCAAGTGTGCTGCAGACGTGGCTGTGCTACCCACTGCCACCATTTATTTCTTCCCCCTCTTCCATCTCTTCCCCTTAAGGTATTTCTCTTCTTTGATGTCTATCTAAGCTTTTTTCCGGGTGAAGGAGTGAGCTGGCAGGATCAGGAGGGGGCCTTTCACAAGGTTACTCTTACCTCAGATAATTCCGTGGCAAGTTCATGCACACACAGCGCCGAGTGGAATTATTTTCTGATCTCCTGTTCTTCAGTCGAAAATTGATTTCACCAAGATCCACATTCATGGCCACGGTAGCTGGCCATATGGCAGGGTGCAAAAAAGAACTTGCTACATCTAGCATTCAGCAGTCATGGTTACATTATTCTGCCTTCGTTTTCCGATCCATCCACTAGCACCAATTTGTGTCCCAAGTTACTGGTATCAATGTGCCATCCCTTTCTAGGGGCAGGCGACGCTAGATGTCCCATAGAAGGAAGCCAAGTTGGCAAAGGCAACTGTGATATTTTCAAGCACTGGCTGGCACGGGAAAGAGTGATGACAGGATTGCCTCTTGGGGAAAAAACACACACACACACACACACACACACCACACACACCACACCACACACACCACACACACCACACACACACCACATACCACACACACACACACACCACACACACCACACACACACCACATACCACACACCACACACACACACCACACACACACCACACACACACACACACCACACACACCACACACACACACCACACACACACACACCACATACCACACACCACACACACCACACACACACACCACACACAGACACCACACACTCACACACCACACACACACCACACATCACACACACACACACCACACACCACACATCACACACACACACACCACACACACCATACACACACCACACACACACCACACACACACCACACACACCATACACACACCACACACCACACACACACCCAGACACCACACACACACACACCACACACACCACACATCACACCACACACACACACCACACACCACACACCACACACAACCACACACACACACACCACACATCACACACACACACACCACACACCACACATACACACACCACACACCACACACACACCACACACCACACACACACACCACACACACCACACACACACACCACACACACACCACACCACACACACACCACACACACCACACCCCACACACACACACACACACACACACAGGGTGTGGTTCAAACCTCAGCTTGGGCACGAAGCCGTGTACGATCCTTAGCCTTGCTGTGCCTCTGCTTCCTTGCTTGTAAAATGGGGTTGTATTGCGAATATTAAAGGAAAAGAGTTTGATGAACGTGCCTACACTACACTAGGGATGAATAGGCCCTTTCTCACCCTCCCCTCCTCTTGCAGCTCTGCAAATCATCTCCAGTCCAGATCAACTGCTGGGCTCAGGGTCTGACTGCCTGTGGGCACCTCCCTTCGATGTCCCAACATGTCCCCAAAAGAATTCATCATCTTCCCCCACACACCTGCTCATCCTTCTGTGTTCCCTGCATCACTGCCTGGGACCACCTTCCACCCCGTTACCCAAGCCAGCAGTCAGCCTGGGATCTGTGCTCTCCTTCCCGAGTCCTTTAGAATCTGCCTCCTATTTCCTGACTCCATCCACTTCTTTCCATCCCTGCTCCTGCTGCCCTAATGCAATCCAGGCCATCACCTAGCCTAGTTTTCTAAGTGCTCTTTCTGAATTCTTTCTTGCCCTATCTCATCCATCTCCAATCCCACACAGCTAAAGCCATGTCTCCAAACACTCAAATCTGAACAAGTCACTCCCTTGCTTAGAAATCTTCAGTGGCTTGTCACTGCCTTCAACATAAAATACAACCTGTCTACATCCCACAGCTTAGGAAGCCCTTCGGTGTCCGATCTTCTCCATCCCTCTGCAGTCACTCCCTTCTGCCTTTTTTTTTTTTTTTTTGCGGTATGCGGGCCTCTCACTGCTGTGGCCTCTCCCGTTGCGGAGCACAGGCTCCGGATGCGCAGGCTTAGCGGCCATAGCTCACGGGCCCAGCAGCTCCGCGGCATATGGGATCCTCCCGGACCAGGGCACGAACCCGTATCCCCTGCATCGGCAGGCGGACTCTCAACCACTGCGCCACCAGGGAGGCCCTCCCTTCTGCCTTTTAAGATCCAGGCACAATGACTTTCTTTCTGTCTCCTGTACGTACCCTTCAGGGCTCTGAACTTGTTCCTTTCCTCTTCCTGCAAGACCCATGTCCTTCCCCCAGCCACACCCCCTCATCTGACAAATTCTCATCCTTCCGATACTTGACCTAGACAGTGTCTGTCCTGTCGGTGCTCGTATCCCAGCACCCACCACAGTGCCTGGTACTTGGCAGATATTTGGCAAATGCATGAATAATGTGATACTCAAAGGTTTGCCCAGAGGTGGCAGGAAAATGTCTGCTCTGGACCCCTGAGGGCCTGGGCTGGGTTTACCTTTTCAAATCCATTCTCACAACTGGTTGAAGCCTGCCTGGAGGAGACCTGGGAGGTGGCCATCAGGTGGCATTTCCTGTTGCCTGGGCTGTCTTCCATCCTGCAGAAGCAGCTGAGCAGAAAGCAAAGAAGCCTTGGAGATTTACAAGAGGCTGCAACGTCCCCAAAGGCAAGTTTCTGCTATAAACCTGGAGTTTCCTACCGTAACTCCTGGGCCTCAGATGACCTTGCTTGACGATAGAGCAGCCTTCTTATTAGGCAGCCTGCTACCTGAGATTGCTGCTGCTCTAAGATGCATCAGGTGAAGCTGCCAGAGGGGCAAGGGTGCAGGAAGTGATGAGAAGCGGGTCGACGAGACGAGCTCTTCAACTTCGCGCATCCTCTCTGCCTCCTGGGCACCTGGGTGTCTGTTCCTTTCCCACCACGCATTTCACGACCCTACAGACTCGAGTCCTATCACTGTGTCTGGATGCCCTGCCCTTCCTGGTTCGGCATGTTCACCATCGGCTTTTGCCCCACCTTTTGCTTGAATTAAATCTCTTGGCAGATGCCTTCGGATGCCTCATCCGCAGCATCCTCCTCGCAGGAGCTGGTCTTGCAAGTGACAGCATCTCTAAAGCCAAGCAGACATGCTCCTTCTTCTTTTGCTCTTCGTGGAACTCCCCAGCCCACGCCCTTCACCTGCAACCCCTCTCCAGTGGGATCTTCCATAAGAGGACAGTGATTATGAGTGTGGACTCTGGAGTCAGACCGACCTGGATTTCAATCCTGCCTCTTCCCATGACCTGGGCAAGTCAGTCAACCTCTCTGAACTCCACTCTCCTTGACTGTATTATTATTATTATTATTTATTTATTTATTTATTTTTTTGGCAGTACGCGGGCCTCTCACTGTTGTGGCCTCTCCCGTTGCGGAGCACAGGCTCCGGACACGCAGGCTCAGCGGCCATGGCTCACGGGCCCAGCCGCTCTGCGGCATGTGGGATCTTCCTGGACCAGGGCACGAACCCGTGTCCCCTGCATCGGCAGGCGGACTCTCAACCACGGTGCCACCAGGGAAGCCCTCCTTGACTGTAAAATGAGAAAGATGATATAGCTGCCTCAGAGGATCGCTCTGAGGATTAAGTTAATACATATAAAGTGCATGTAGCTGGCACATGGCAACCACTCAGTAAATAGTATAATTAGGTAATAGCTATTATGCCAGTGAAGCACAGCAGTGATGCTAGAACAGAGGCACAGAGTAGGCATTGAAGAAATATTTACTGAATGAATAAGTAAACTCTGCCCTTTAAGATGCTGGAGAGCAGCCCAAGAACCAAGAACTGGTTCCCTTCAGCCTCGTGGCTCAGTCCCCGTGGCAAGTGGATGTGGACAAACGGCTCCATGCAACACATGCATTTCTCCGTGGGACCCACCCCAGGCCTGGTTCATGGAGATCCCCACTCCTTCCTGGATGGTCTACCAATCAGCTTAGATCAAGACTGCACTGTCCAGGGCTGAGGTATCCAATATGGTAGCCACTAGCCACATGTGACTTTTTAAAATTTAAATTTAGGGAATCCCCTGGCGGTCCAGTGGTTAGGGCTCGGTGCTCTCACGGTCAAGGGCCCGGTTCAATCCCTGACCAGGGAACTAAGATCCCACAAGCTGCACGGCGTGGCCAAAAAACAAATAAAGTAAAATTTACATTTGTTAAAAATAAATAAAAATTTAAATTTATTAAAATTAAGTTAAATTAAAAGTCTCAGTCACATGCACTAGACACATTTCAAGTGCTCAACAGCCACATGTGACTGGTGGCCACCATGTTCAAGCACACAGGCAGAGAACATCTCCATCATGGCGGAAAGTCCTGCTGAACAGGGCCGGTGCAGGGCCATCTGAGTTAGATGGTAGCTATGGAACGATGCACAGTGACGATCTGCTGAGCAAGATGTAGCTGCAGGAAATCCACTGGACAGATCCTGACCAGGCCCCGGTTTCCCTAGGACCCTAACCTCACCTGGCTTTGACCCGGCTCTCTCTGACTCTGGTATCTGGTTTGGAAACCACTCTGCATGCATCCAATCACCCCCTTGCCCTGTCTGGCTTGGCTTTGACCATTTGCACACGCTCCTGTTTGAAGCCCCACATCAGGGAGGTTCTGTAGTTTGCCTCCCTTGCCTCCGACTCAGCACCACGCCTACAGCCCACTTCCTTAGACTATCCTAAGCCCTCTTTTTCGGTAGGGTCACTGCTTTGGGCTGAACTGTGTCCCTCCACAAAAAATTCATAGGTTGGAGCCCTAGCCCCCAGTTATCAGAATATAACTGTATTGGGATACAGAGACTTGAAAGAAATAATTAAGTTACAATGGGGTCATTAGGGTGAGTCCTAATCCAGTATGTATTTATAAGAGGAGATTAGGACACAGAGAGACACGCACAGACCAAAGGACAACCATGTGAGGACACAGCTAGAAGGCGACCGTCTGCAAGCCAAGGGAGAGAAGCTGATCCTGTCTTGGACTTCCAACCTCCAATACTGTGAGAAAATACACTCCTGTTCTTTAAGCCTCCACAGTGTGTGGTACTTCGTTAGGGCAGCCCAAGCAGACGAATACAATTGCCCAAGTCTCTGCCATTTACAATGCCACCTTCGGCAGCTTTCCGAACCTCAGCCTCAGTTTTCCTATTTATAAAAGAAGGAAACGCCCATCTTCTATCTCCTAGGGTTATCAGTCCCTTGTACTAATCACTCTTTGGCCCCATGGCTGTTTCCTGTGTGAAGGAAGTTTCCCCTCCCTCCCCTCTTCAGCCACCAAGCCCTTGCTTCCACATCTCAGCAGACCAATCACACTCCAACTTCTATAACAGGCCTGTTATAAGCACATGGCCCCTCTTGTCAGCTCAGGCTGACTGGGGCCCTCTCTTCTCTAGCACCTGTCCTCAGTGTCTATGTGGTTGGTAGAAAAGAAGCTACCTTCTTTCCAAGCTCCCAACTGGGGAGCCGATATATTAAACATTTACTGTGATCTTCAATGTTTCTGACAGCGTCATAGGGGCTGGACACTCAACACAGAACAAGACAGGTTCGGTCCTCGACTTCCCGTGCTTTTGCTCCTCCTTGGCCTCCACCTGAAGAGACACCTGCACCCAGACAATCTCCATCTTAGTGTCTAGGAAGAAAGGCTGAGGAGTCTGAGATTCCCCCTCAATTACGCACCTGAGGAAAGGAAATGGAAAGGAGACAGGAATCCCGTAACATATGACCAGAATGTAATGGATAGACATAAAAATAAATTACAGAGGATGCTCCACATCGTATGTCATCAGGGAAATGCAAATTAAAGTAACAAAGAGAGAGCACTACACGCCTGTTAGAATGGCCAAATCTGGAACGCTGACAACACCAAATGCTGACAAGGATGTGGAGCAACGAAAACTTGCCCTCACTGCTAGTGGGAATGCGAAGTGGTACAGCCTCTTTGGAAGATGGTTTGGCACTTCCTTACCGAACTAAACATCCTCTTACCATATGATCCAGCAATTGTGCTCCTTGTATCTATTTACCCAGTGGAGCTGAAAATGTATGTCCACACAAATATCTGCACACAGACCTTCAGAGCAGCTTTCCTCGTAAATGCCAAAACTTGGATGCAACCAAGATGCCCTTCAGTAGGTGCACGAATATATAAACTGTGGTACCTTCAGACAATGCAATATTATTCAGAGCTCAAAACAAATGAGCTATCAAGCCATGAAAAGACATGGAGGAACTTTAAATGCATATTATTAAGTGAGAGAAACCAATGTGAAAAGGCGACATACTGTACAACATTCTGGAAAAGGCAAAACTATGAAGACAGTAAAAAAGGTCAGTGGTTGCCAAGGGTTGGGGGGAGAGGGATGACTAGGCAGTGCACAGAGGATTTTAGGCAGTGAAAACACATTATATAAAATTATAATGTTTGATGTATGTCATTAGAAATTTGTCCAAACCCATAGTATGTACAACACCATGAGTGGAAGCCAGTGTAAACGATGGACTTTGGTGATAATGATGTGTCAATGTAGGTTCATCAACGGTAACAAATGTACCTCTCTGGTGGGGGGATGTTGACAATGGAGGAGGCTATGCATGTATGGAGAAAGGGGAATATGGGAAATCTCTGTACCTATTCTATTTGGCCGTGAATCTAAAATTGCTCTTTAAAGAGACTACTGCTCTTTAAAGATGCATAAAATGGCAATAAATAAATTATAAAGTATAAAAAGGCAAACTATTTAATTAATCAATCAAAAATAAAATTTTAAAGTATAAAAATAAATTTATTTGTACGGAGTAGGACGCTACTACCATTCCTCTAGCAAAGGAAAAATTCTACAATCTCCTGCTTCAATGACTTGAACTGGGACTACCTCGTTCTAATCATTTCAAAGCCCAATTGGCAACGTTTATGTAGCATATAGCAGTCATCCAACTATCAATAACTGAACACCTGCTATGTCTCAGGCCCTGGGATTTTCTCCAGGCCCTACAGAGCAGGGAGCAAGTTCTGGGGGAGACATAACATCTTAAACCCACAAAACAAGCAATACTTTGCTCTCTGAGTTAAAATAATACTCTTTATTGAGCTATTAATGTATACTGGACATTGCACCAAGTGTTTACCATAGTAAGAGCTGGCCTTTATTGAACACCTACTATGTGCAGTACTCTGTTCTAAGCAATTTGCATACATTGACTCATTTAATCCTCACAAGTCTATGATGTATGTGCTATTACTATCCCACTTTATGGATGATAAAATGAAGGCACAGAGAGTTTAAGTGAATTTTGTCAAAGTCCCTCAACCAGGAGGTGGCAGAAAGCTTCAAACCCAGGCAGTCTGGCCCCAGAGCCTAGGATGAAGGTAGGTATCATAATTGTACCTGGTTTAAAGATAAGGAACATAAGGCTCAAGGTATTTAAATATCTTGCCCAAGGTCACATGCCTATAAGTGTTTGACATTTGAACCCAGGTTTTAAAAAGTTATACTATTGAACAGAATAAAGTTGGAGGACTCAACACTTCCTGATTTCAAACATACATCAAAGCTACAACAGTCAAAATAGTGTGGTACTGGAATTAACTAATCTACCAGGGCCACTTAGTACAGTTGTACAAGTTGAACAGGGCATAAATCTAGAGAGTAGCATTCACATTGGGATCTATGTGAAGTGTTGTCCTAGAGTTGAGCAGTGCACAACCTGTTCAATCTTACTTGGCAATCCCGAATGTATAGGAAACTGATTTTATTAAACTATAAACACAGGTAAGAGGTTATTAAATTAATATTGGAAACATATGGCTAGCTACCTGCCCTCATGTTATTCTTGATCTTATTAAATACATAAGAAGTACTTTCAGGATGAGAGCTGAAGGAGCTATTCTAACAAATTTTGCTCCACTTCTTTCAATGAAGCATGAAGTTTCATAGGCTTTCACCATCAGGTGCAAGAAAGACGTAACTTCAAAGCAGTTTTGCTTCTTTGCTGTGCTGTGCTGTTAGGTCCTTTTTTTGTTTGTTTTACAGTGTTTTCAACTCCATTGTAATTCTTTATCTTTCCTCATCTTTCTGCACCAGCACCAGTGACATCTGTTTCACTAAGGATCATTTTTATCAACAAAGCAGTTTCACTACAAGGTTAGACTGTAGGTTTTGAGGGGCTGCAGATACCTCTGCCTCCACAGGAAGGTTTGTGGTCAATATTGAACTTGAAGGCCTCAGTTCTTCTTCGGGGTGAAATAAGAGGAGGGGAAGTGGTACAAACGGCTGCCATGTGATTCACCCTTTCAGATTCTGTCTCAATCTCTTCTCTTGCCCTTGCTGTCAATTATTCCTGCTGCTGTCATATATTCATTCAGACACACATCTTTCCTCAACTGGATAATTGTAACAGCCTATTTTTAGATTTTTCCAGCACCCTCCCCTCCAACTGTAAAACCATCACCATCAGCAACCAGAGTGATTTACTAAATCACTGTTCCAACAATACCTATGTCACTTCTCTGCTTAAAATTCTTCCAAGATTCTGTGATTCCTGCAGTAATGGTTACAGACTCAAATGTCTTTCAGGAGCAAAGAGTAACATAAAGGAAAGAAACCAGCATGTGTGTGTGTGTGTGTGTGTGTCTATAATGCCACCTAGAGCTGTATCCTTCCCACACTGACATACTTTGTTTGCATATTAAAGATGAAGGAATATTCTTCACTTCCACAAAGAAATATGTTTTCTCTCTCACTTTTCTTGAAAGAGACAGACCTCTCAGTCTAGCTTTTGTTTTTCTTCTTTTAATAGAGACATAAGAAAAGGAAATATTTTACGTTCCTCTCTATTCTCAGACAAACAGCAGTACAAGCGTGATGATAAAGGAAAACATACTCAGCTTCAATGTGGGGAATACCATGGGGAGGGCACGACTGGGGCAAGCTGGGAGACACGTGCCCCAGCTTCAGAGAGCAGCTTTGACTGGATGGTCAGCCCAAGGTGGGCCCAGAGTTGCTGAATTTTCTGATTTTTCCAAGAGAAGCTGGAAATCTGGATTTCTGTGTGTGAATCTCTTAATTAAAAATGGGGAAATTGGGCTTCCCTGGTGGCGCAGTGGTTGAGAATCTGCCTGCTAATGCAGGGGACACGGGTTCGAGCCCTGGTCTGGGAAGATCCCACATGCCGCGGAGCAACTAGGCCCGTGAGCCACAACTACTGAGCCTGTGCGTCTGGAGCCTGTGCTCCACAACAAGAGAGGCCGTGATAGTGAAAGGCCCAGGCACCGCGATGAAGAGTGGTCCCTGCTTGCCACAACTAGAGAAAGCCCTCGCACAGAAATGAAGACCAAACACAGCCATAAATAAATAAATTAAATAAATAAATAAATAAATAGCCAAGCATTTGAAGCCCTTTAAAAAAAAAAATGGGGAAATTGATTCATTTTTGAAAACCTCTATCCAGGCAGAACATAGCACAGCTGCAGGCCAAATGTAACCTGTGACTTTCATTTTATGACCTCTGACCTAGAATACAAAGGTTTCCTCACCTCCCTGCACTGCAATGACTTGCTCCGTTCACTCTTAGACCCACTCCATGCATGCCATGACTCACCCACCTCTGCATCTTTGCGCACGCTGTTTCTTCTTACTCCTTTTCTACATGAAAAAACTCCTTCTCCTACAAAGCATGAATGTCACCTCATCAGTGAAGCCTTCCTGATTCCCCTGGCAGAGTTCATCACTGTCTCTCTAGGGCTCCCTTAGTACTCTGAACATTACACTGTGAACCCACTTTTCACATTGTTTATATTAATTTCTGTCTCTCTTAATAGCATGTGAACTTCTTAAAGGTAAGAATTATGTCTTACCCATCTCTATGGCTCCAATGCTACCAACAGGGCTTATTGCAGAGTAAGCTTGCATGAATATTGGTTGGATGGATGGGTGCCTGGCTGGCTGGATGGATGGATGCATGGATGCATGGATTGTGTGATTGGAGGCTCTGCACCAAGGCCTTAGGAACAGCTGTCATGGATTAGTCCCGACCCTGGCTTTATTTAAGTTCCTCAAACACACTAAGCTCATTCCTTTACCAGGGACTTTGACCTTGTTCTTTCCCCAGTTCTTTCCAAGACTAGCTCCTTCTCATGATTCAGGCTTCAACTCAGATGATACCTCCTTAGAAAACCTTTCTCAACCATCCCAATCATAAGAACCACAACAAAGTCAATAATTATTACATCGTTGGGTTCGTTAGTAATTCTCACTGAATAAAACTGCTTTGTCTATATTTTTGTTTTTACACATGTATTTTATGCCTCCCATCCACCTACATTAGAAAGCTTCATGAAGGCACTGCTACAGATTTATGCCTACCATTGTGTCTGGAACACTGCAGATGCTGAATAAATATGAATAAAGTGATTACTAGGAAGGAAATAATCAATTAAATGAATGAGTGGAACCCACTTCTCTGGTGCTTTTTATTGGCCTTTGTGGCAAAACAAAACAAAACACAAAACAACACTGGGAATAAGAAATCTCTTGTCCTTATTAAGATTTCCTCTAGGAAGCCGCATGTTATAGCTGCTAAGAGTTTGGGGTTTAGAGCCAGAGAGACCTGAGTGTGAGACCAGGACTTGTCACTTATCATCACTAAGTGACCTTGGGAAAACCACTTAACTTGCGAACCCTCAGTTATAGAACACAAACTGAACACCAACTGAAGAGCAGCATCACGGTGGGGACTGTGAGGCCGTGCCCACTGACCCCTAATGTCATGAGACATGGCCTGTGAAACAAAGACATCAACACATCTGACTCCTTCCCAAAGCACTTTACTTACTGGGGCTTTGCAAGCCACCAGCTCTGTGAAAGCCTGTTGGGCTGGACAAAGGTCACGAGTGTTACATCACCCTCTGTGCTACTCACCAGAAAGCTTCAGGGTCTCCCCACCACCGCCACTGCAGCTGAGAGGGAACGGTGTCCACACCCCGTGCCAGCCTGATCAGAAGCAACCCGTGCCAGGACAACACTTGTTTCCAGGCTGACTTCCTCTTGGCAATGCCATTGTCCTGGGGAAATTTCTCCTGAGCCCTGTTTCCTTGGAGGTCAGACCACCATATAAGTGAATCTTCTCTGTGGGCCCAGCATATGTCAACATGGTATTTTGCTAGGAAAACTCATAAAGAGGATTGCCGGCTGCAGTACAACATTCATTCTATAATACCGTAAGTCTAATTGTTTCCAGAAGCAAACAATTAAAACAGCTTATGAGAAAAACTCTATCTGTAACTGTGGGTCCTCCACACCTGCTTCCCAAGTACGGCAGTTGGAGAGGAACCGGTGCAGATATGAAAGTACAGTATGTATTTAGCAATATGGCACCTAAATGCATCACAGCAGACCTATCGGGGAAATAAACAGCGTTCAAGTGTATTTTTGGAAGACAAACACTCAATACTTCATTTAATGTATGTTTGCAGTTAGTGGTTAATCTCAGACAATGAAGAGAGAGCTGTGTTTCACGTGGCTACTGAGGAAATGCAGAAATGATTGTGAGAATGACTGAGGATTTTGAAAGAGCCCAAATCCCAAGCCAGCAATGCCCTTCGTTGCTTTTTTCCTCCTTCTTTTAAATTTGCCTATAATCCATTCACACAAAACCTTTTATCGCGTTGATTTTCTCTCCTCATTATAACCAACGTGATTAATTGCTAAACTTTTCTCTCATTCTTGCCCACCTCTAAGATCTCATTTTTCATGTGCAGAATGGCCTTTCTTTTCCCAGTACACATATCTGCGCTCCCCCCAGAGCATCTCTATTTTATGTCTCCGGGTTATTAATAATAGTTTTCAATTGGCCCATCCGGCTGGCCATTTGCAAATGTGAAATATACCTAGGCCCGGCTGAGCAATGCTACAGAAGAGCCCAACACCTTGATTCGATAATCATTCGGCATAATTAGTGACTGTGACCCTCAGAGTCTTTCATGAAAGTCCTCTTTTCATGACATATTTATTCATGGAGTAAAAGGAACCGGGAAGACCCTTCCTAAGCCCATCTCCACCTATATTTCCCAAAGCTGGTCTGAATCTCTCCCTGGCTTGGAAGCTTCCAAACAGTCCCAGATTTAATCTTAGGATAAAAAAGAAAAGAAAAGAAAATGGAAGCAGTAGAGCAGATTTAAAACTTACGTGTCACAGAAACACAGTGGGAAAGCCATTTTTTTTTTTTTTTAACAATCGAATGCATAACAACTTAGGGACTTCCTTTCATCATCGTAGGCTGAGATCACTACCAACGGCAGCAGGCCCGTCTTTTCTTACTCTAACCTCCAGCAAACAGTCTAATCCTCACTTCCCAGAAACACTACCACTGTGTGTAAGCCAAACAGCAGTGGAAAACATGAAAGGCAATTAGACTGAAATCGAGTCCTGCTTACTCCCCACCAGTTCATTTTTTTTTTCCACTAAGAGACTCTTCGGTCTAGTAACAAATATGATTCCTGTTTAGCAAAGTGTAAAGCAGGAATGAAATGCAGGTTCTGTTCGCTATTCAGCTAACTGACGACATAAACTCCTGAAAGGAGACTCAAAACACAGATTCCCAACAAAAACCCAGAGTGCTTTGTAATTACTTCTATGTCATCCCTACATAATCAATGTCGCTCCGGCACTCACAGAGCTTAATCCCTGGCTTTGTGTAATGTTCTCTGACATTCTGCGAGTCATATTATAAAGATCCTCAGCTCGGTCTCTGCCACGTACTGCATTTTCCCAGTGATGGCCACAATGAAAGAGCATCTCCATGACTGGAGAGTACAGAGGGGAAATGAATGAAGCCGGGCTCACATGCACTTAAGCACACAGGCATCCATCCGCATCCTCACACACTGTCAGGGGAAATCTCTCTTCTGAGGTGGACAGAGGAGTGATGGCCATGAGCCGTTTCAAACCAGGCTCTGGCCAGGACCCACACGACACCCTCCTGTAAGGTCATGGGTCTCGGCATGTGCAGACACCGGGGAGGGGTGCGGTTTTAAGCATGCATCATCAATTCTTTATGTATTGTGAGAACATCAAGTGGCAGCTTCTTGTCTCCTCTTCGGCAGCGCTCGCACCACACAACAGGGACTCCCTGCAAATTAACATTCCTTTCCTTCCGCCTGCCCTGCCCTCAAGTTTTCAAACATAACAACACTCTCAATGAAATAATGAGAGAGACTCATTCGAATGCTGTAGAGGGAACTGCTTTATTGCTAAGGGAGCAAAGAGAACTAATTGAATCCACTGGAAAGAAAGAATTAGAAGGGAAAAAGAAAAAAGGAGAGTGAAGTAACAGGATGGAATGACGAAGACACACACAGCGCACACATGCACACACACACAGATGCAGGGCAGGTGAGTGGGAACCTGAATATTCATAGGAGAGAAACTGCATACGTGTGAGTGCAAAGAGCTTCCAAGATGGCAACACCGCCGAGGGCTGGGCTCAGGAGTACTGAGAAAGTTCCTCAACCACTGTATACTCTGAGCTTTCCAAGAGCTACACAATATTAGCTGGAGCAAGTAATAGCAGTCTACATCCAGGCACAAAGGTAACATCAAGTCCCAGCAGCATGTGTGGTGGCTATAAAACGTAGCTGCAAAGTCTATGACACTCGTTCCATAGAAAATGGAAATCAATTCAGGTGGGTTCATCACCTTTGACCCCTGGAGTATGAAGTGATGTTAGGTGACTTCCAAGGCCACATCACTGAAGACCATGAGGCTTCTACCTCTGTCACCAGAATGCTAGCTCTGGGAACCCTGAGCTGCAATGTGAGAAGTCTGACTACCCTGAGCTCACCATGCTGTGAGGAAGCCCAAGCCATATGGAAGCATTCTAATCAACCATCCCAGCTGAACCCAGCCTTTGCGACATACCAGCCCAGGCCCAAGATATATGAATTAAGAAGCCTCCAGAGGATTCTAGCACCAAGCTATCTGGGTTCTCCCAGCTGAGGCCCCAGGCTCTGTGAAGCAGAGACACACCAACCGTGCCGGGCACTGTTCTATTTCTTCCCCACAGAATCCATGAGCCTAATAAAATAATTGTTGTTGCATGGTATAAAATTTTGTGAGTGAGTTACATCACAACAGCGAATCAGAATAGCATGTGTTTAGTCTCTCTGCTTCTTCAGAAAATAATCAATTTCTACATAATTAACCTTAATTTCAGCATCTGGAAAATGGAACTAATAATATCTACCTCACAGACTTTTTTGAAGAGCCACTAAAATATAATCATAGTAAAAATAATAATAATTAATAATAAACTAACATTTGTTCAGAGCTTCTTCTGTTTCTGGACCCATGTCACGTAACTTAATTCTCTTAACAAACTCATGAAGCACAAAGCCATTATTATCCCTTCTAAGAGTGGGAAACTGAGGCACAGAGAGAAATGTAGTTTTCCGAAACTCACACAGTAAGAGGCAGAATATGAATTCGAAACCAAAGCAGGCTTCCTCTAGCCTCTTAACCACTCTAAAAATCTGCTTATAGACAGTCAAGCACAGAAGACAGTGCCTAACACGTATTTAAGCTTGAGCGGTGTTTACCTGTTGTAATTATTATTGTTGTGGCTGTCGTTCTTGTTTAAGAATCTGATAACTAAGAGATACAGACTTGGGAAATACCAAAATGGGTTTTTCCTACTTCCCTGTGTTAGCATCTGCAGGTGAACTTGGCATGTTTGTCCACTGTCTATAATCCCCCCAGAAAATGGGAAGACTATTCATATTGTACATTTCATACGCCAAAAAGATTTCAATTTCACGCTGTACTGAACCTTAGAAATGCCCCCCCTTAATCCTGTTTTTATTCTAAACCAGTATAAAAACTTTAACATTTCCTAATGGAGCGTATGTTTAATCATTCCTACCAACCTAATGGCAATTTATGAGAAGTCAAGCAATAGCCAGTAAGATAAGCTTGAAGCTTTGGTTCCAAAAGTTCAATCAGTTAACCTAGGACAGCAATCACTTCCCCAGAATGAATAATGATGTGGAATAACATGTGGATGGAGATAAACCCTTTTTGCATAGAAAATTGCATTATCATGTGCAGTATCTCAGCTGGATATGTAAGTTTACCAATAAGGATACGGCTTCATGCATTTTTATCATGGAGCTTTTGATTCTGAGATTTCCAGAGGATTCTGCCTTGAGAAAGGAATCCCTAATGTTTGTATAACGTGTGATGCTCTCTGAGCTGTAGATATGAGGGTGGGAAGGCAGGAGCTGGGCTCTGCAGCTTCTGAAAAGCTGCCACCACGCTTTCCCAGGGGTTCTTCATTCCACTTACACGGCACGGAAAGCTAGCAATGCACAGTGAGACTAAGTTCTTTAAAGAAACGGCCTTGAAAATAACCATCATGTCAATTTCAGCTACTGGCGCACAGTATGGGCTCATTTCAAAACGAGGAGGAGTGGCATGCAACCATTAAGAAAGAAATGCTTATGCCATATGTAAGCATACCCATCCAAGCACAGCCAGGAGTTCTCTGGGGAGAACTCGATGCATCTCTCCCACAGACTTGGAGCTGGACCTCCCGCTGACCAGATCCCAGACAATCATTAAGGAAGTATAATTATAAATGAAATTAGTGAGAAAGGAGCCAAAGTTTTTTTACACTGGATCTTCAATGACTCCTACTTGCATGAGAGAGAGAGAGAGAGAGACTAAATTCTTGAATTCCACTAACTTCCCTTTCACAGGTGCAACTGAGACAACATCAAGACGCACACACCTGCTTGCCAGCTGACGCATTTATCTGAGATCACCCTTTCAAACTCAGGAGGAAGCAAGCTAGGAAAAGCCCCCTTTCCTACCACCACTCCTGCTGGCTCAAGAAAGATTCCAACTATGAATCATCTACAGTGCTTGTCTCCACTAAGAGGATATCCACACTTGGGCATCTGAAGGAAGCTGGAGAGTTCCACAGGAGTCTTTTGGGGCCCACTGTAAGACAAGTGTAGTGGCTCAGAGCACAGATATCAGTGTCATGAAGACCCAAGCTTGAGTCCTAGATCTGCCAGCCATCTCTTGTCTCTGTGCCTCAGTTCACCATTCTGGAAAAAGAGAAGTAAAAATGACATCTACCTGAGAAGAGCTGGGAGGATTCGATGGAGAAATGCAATACCCCTGGGCCAGTGAGGTACCTGTTACTTTTTGATTCTGAAGTATAGATGCTCTGGACCACAGGTTTCGAGTCCCATCCTGCCGTATGTCCAGCATAGAGATAAACCAAATATCTCGGCCTGCAGAAGGCAGCAAAAGCTCATCGTTGCAATAGGTGCTGTCCACAAACATGGTGCTGAAAACGAGCCATACCTCTGCCTTTGGAACTAGCACTCATGGCTCTCTCTGACTGTCATGTCCACAAGCCTCTAACTGGCCAGAAACCAATGGAAAGAGGATTTACACGAGTATCAAGTAATAATGCCCAGGGTATTTTTCCATGTCAGACATAAGTTTCTCTCATTCTTTCTGATTATTGTAATGGGTATCACCAACTGTGGGCTCACAGCTTGATCCCCTCCTTGCTTGCTACACACCTCATGCTCTGATCACCTGTAACTCTTCTTTCCTCTTCAAACACCTCACATCCACTCATAAGTTCATGCTTTTTGCACAGAGTGACTGCTTTACTCAGGATGCTCTCATCCCATTCTTTGCCTAGCAAATTTCCTTCAAGGTCCAGATGACAACTTCTGTAAGTCATTCTCTGAATCTCCTCAGCCATATTCCTTTACTAACCTGTAGCACTTTACATCAAATTATTGCACTTGTAACACCATTCTGTGTTCAATCAATCACTTGGAAATACTTTTCAAGTACCATCACAAAACCAGATATTGGCATAGGCACTGGGGATTCAATGACAGGCAAAGAATAGGCACTGCCCTTAAGAAGCCCACAGTCTAATGGGAGCAGACCTAGAGTAAGCTTAGAATCAACAGGTAAGTCCATGGAACAATGAAGCATATAGAACAAGCACATCTGATGCATGACAAGAGGAGTGAAGAAGGCTTTACAGTGGAAGTGAAATCTATACTAAGATCTGAAGGATGACTTAAAAGGGTGAAAATGAAGGCGAAAGCTTGTATGCAGTGGACATTTGCATCTCAATATTTGTCAAATATCTGATAAATTGTCCCATGATACTATAGACACTAGACTAAGAAATTAGAGCCAAATGAAACAACAGTTAAGTCAGAGCTTATTTTTATTGAAATCATGTAGATCAGTGAATCTCCAAGTTTAACGGTATATAAATGACTATGTACTATATAGTCTTTTATATAAAATCCTAGACAAGGCAAAAATAAAACTGACATAAAGCATATTTCTTGGGAGGGGACAGCAAAGGGAAACAAGGAAACTTTGGGGGTGACAGAAATGTTCTATACCTTGATGGTACACATGACTGTATATATTTATCAAAACTTATCAATATAACACTTAAATTTTGTGAATTGTATCGAATGTAAACTATACTTCAATAAAATTGATTTTTAAGGAAGTAATAAAATATTTAATGTGCATAAAATATAGGACATGGCCCAGTATTCTGCATCTTTAATAAGCATCTCCAGCAAATTGGATACGGTCTAAGAACAACCATTTCAGAAACACTGATGGAGTGATCATCTATTCAGAGTCATATTCAGGAAGGTCTCAAGTTGTGCAACACATGAGCCAATGCTTGACCTTGTTCAAAAATGTTACCACCAACATATCTGTGGCCAATATTGTCAGTTGCCCAACTCACCATTTATTCTTTCTTCCATTTTTAGTAATAGAATTCTTATTTTTATCTGGGTACATAGTTCCCTAGCCAAAAGACTGTATTTCCCAGACTCTCTTGCAACTAGACATGGCCACGTGATTATGTCCTGGCCAATGAGAAGTGTTCTTCAGGATTTCCAGGAAAACTCCTATAAAAGGAAGAAAGTGACCTTCATTTTCTCTTCTCTATGCCTCCCACTTGCAATGGCTGGAGTCCCGGAAGCTATCCTGAACCCTGAGGCAGCATATTAAAGATGGAGAAACACCTGTTAAAAGGAGCCTGAGTCCCTGATGGCCATGGAGAATTTATAGACTATGTTAGAACAAGCTCAACTCTGGAATTCTTTTATGTTGAAGAGAAAAACAAACTTCTGTCTTATTTTAAGTCGCTGTTATCTGGGATGTTTCCACTAGATGCAGCCAAACCTAATACTGTCTCATATATGCAGTTTATTAATTTTGTATTTCACACCAAGCTTGTTTCATTATCCAGTGTGCTGGGTGACAGAATCAAACTTCAGGCAACTATAAAAGATATCTGGGGGGGCTTCCCTGGTGGCGCAGTGGTTGAGAGTCCGCCTGCCGATGCAGGGGACACGGGTTCGTGCCTCGGTCCGGGAAGATCCCACATGCTGCGGGGCGGCTGGGCCCGTGAGCCATGGCCGCTGAGCCTGCGCGTCCGGAGCCTGTGCTCCGCAATGGGAGAGGCCACAACAGTCAGAGGCCCACATACCACAAAAAAAAATATATATATATATATATATATATATATATATATCTGGGGTATGGAGAAAAAGGAACCCTCCTATACTGTTGGTGGGAATGTAAATTGGGGAACAGTAGGGAGGTTCCTTAAAAATGCTAAAAATAAAGTTACCACATGATCCTGCAATCCCAGTCCTGGACATATATCTGGAGAAAACTCTAATTCGAACAGATGCATGCACCCCAATGTTCCCAGCAGCACTATTTACAATAGCCAAGACATGGAAGCAACCTAAATGTCCACTGACAGATGAATGGATAAAGAAGATGTGGTATATATAAAATGGAATATTACTCAGCCATAAAAAAGAATGAGGGGCTTCCCTGGTGGTGCAGTGGTTGGGAGTCCACCTGCCAATGCAGGGGACACGGGTTTGTGCCCCAGTCCGGGAAGATCCCACATGCTGCGGAGTGGCTGGGCCCGTAAGCCAAGGCCGCTGAGCCTGCGCGTCCGGAGCCTGTGCTCCGCAACGGGAGAGGCCACAACAGTGAGAGGCCCGCGTACTGCAAAAAAAAAAAGGATTAAATAATGCCATTTGCAGCAACAAGGATGGAGCTAGAGATTATCATACTAAGTGAAGTCAGACAGAGAAAGATAAATATTATATGATATCACTTATATGTGGAATCTAAAAAGATGATACAAATGAACTTATTTACAAAACAGAAATAGACTCACAGACATAGAAAACAATCTTACGGTTACCAAAGGGGAAAGGGGGGAGAGGGATAAATGAAGAGTTTGGGGTTAACGTACACACACTACTGTATAGAAAACAGAGGAACAACAAAGACTTACTGTATAGCACAGAACTATATTCAATATCTTATAATAACTTATAATGGAAAAGAACCTGAAAAAGAATGTGTGTGTGTGTTACTGAATGATTCTGCTGTACACCTAAAACTAATACAACATTGTAAGTCCACTATACGTCAACTTAAAAAATAGTTTAAAAAAAGATACCTGGCCAACATTGGGATGAATGGAAGAGTCTTTTGGGAGTCTTAGTTGACCACAGGACTCATTTTAGTCAACCTTGTGATGTAGATCATTTTTAAAAACTAATTCAATATCAAATTACATTAAAGGAGGTAGAGTATAAAGAACAAAGAAGATGAGCTTTCCGACAGGCTTTTTAGACAATGGATGAAATACTGAATTTATTCTGAACACCTCTTTTGAAGAAGAATGTTGACAAAATTGAGGTGATCCAGAAAGGAACAGAGAGAGTGGTCAAAGGCCTAGAAAATGTCAACCGAAGAATTTAGACTATCTAAACCTGGGAAGGGAATACTGGGATGGGATGATACAGATGATGGGAAATATCTGCAAAGCCATCATGTTCTAGAACAGTAAGACTCATTCTGTGTAGCTACAGAAGAAGCAAGTAGAACAGGATGTGAGAGTCAGTGGAAATCAGCATACGAAGGCCCATCAAACAACAAAAAAAATGAACTGCCTCACAAAATACTGACTTCTCTGATATGCTGATTGATTAATTGATTTACACCTCACCTTGTGCCCAAAATAAATACCTACCATTTTAAAGTGATTATGTGATAACACTCTTCTGAGTGCTTTATATGTATAATTCATTTGATTCACACAACAGTCTTAAGTAGTTACTATTATTATCCCAATTTTTATGGATGAGCAAACTGAGAAAGAAAGGTTAAGTAACTTGCCCAAGGTCACACAGATAAGAGAATGGATGCTAAGCCAAGATTCAAAGGCAAGTGAACTGGCCCTGGAAGCCCACGTGTTCATCACCAGACAGCTACACTGCCTCTTCCTCGCTGAAACACGCAAGGCTTCCTATGATTGTCCTGTTACTGGAGCAGACCATAACAATTAGCTGTCTAGAATGTTAAGGTGACAACTGGGTATGATGGACCTCTGATATCTTCAATGACTTGGGACTTTGGGGAAGCTCAGTGGGATTCTGGTTTTGTGGAACTGCTGATATGCTGGGTTTGTAACATGTAGAATTTGATGTGAATGTAACACAACTGGAAGGTAGTTCAAGGGAAACATTAGAAATCAGAGGCATACATTTGTCACAAAGGTCAAGGCTAGACATAAAGAATTTGAAATCACTCTTTGGATATGTGACCAATGAAGCCATGAAACATTCACGTTTGAGAAGGCAGAAAGCAGAGACCAAAGAAGGCAGATACTAAGGCTGAAACCATGAACCATGCATTGCACACAGAGAGTAGAAAGAGAAACTAGTGGCAGCTAAGCATGGAAACAGCCTCATGCTCCAGAAGACAGTACAAGAATCTTTCAAAGGGTTGAGTAACTGAGAAGTGTGAGATCTCTGCTGCTTTTGTTTGCCAAGAATCCATTCCCCCTTATTCTTCCAACAGCACCCCATTTTCCTCTGAGAACCATCCCTCTCTGTCATGTTTTCCTGGTGTGATTGACCCCATTCCCTGGAGAATCCAAGGCTGTCCGTATTTCAAACCTGGCCAATAAGCATAGCCTATTCCCCTGATCACCACGGTTGGTTTAGGGTGAACAAACATAAGACCCAAGTGGGTCTAATGATAATCAACACTGAATCGTTTGGTGGAATTATTAGGAAGATACTTCCTCTTTACCACTCCGGGTACCTAAGCCAGTAAGATGAATGCATGGAGCTACCAGGGCCATCTTTGCCACTATGGGGAGAGCTTGCCCATAAATGAACCAATGCGGAAAAAAAAGTAAAGCCAAGGGACTGGCTGGGGCCAGGGGGTGGGCATTTGTACTACCAGATCCTGCTATTTGAGTATTTACATATACCCCCTAGATTTTTCATTTATGTGAGCCAATAAATTCTCCTTTTCAGTTGTTTTTTGTCATTTGCCACTGAAAGTGATGGCCAATATATAACCTATGTCTCAGAGATACCTCTTTCTTTATGTATCCATGCCTCTCTATTACATCATAAATTCCTTGAAAGCAAGAAATGTGCTTCCCCACATGGTAGCACCTAGCACAGAGCCAGGCACAATCTTGGTAGAAACAAACCTCACTGAATTATTTCACAACAATTAAATGAAATAATACAGGCAAGAGGGTGTTATAAGCCACAGAGCATTTTTTTACTATTATATCAAAGACAGATGATATCATAGCCTGTCTTTATGTTTAAAGCTTACTGAATCTGAAGTTCAATCAAGTTCATTAAGAAGAGGTACCCTCAAAGTACTTTGTTCAGCCACGTATAATCTTAACAATCTTGGCCTGCTGCCTTTTCCCCCCTCTTCTTTCTCGAATGTACCCTTTAAGGAAATGCAGTGCTGGCACTTAAAATCAAATCTTGGCAAGGTAAATGCTTTCCTTTATACGAAAACAAAACAAAAAAGACTGAAGAGTAGTACATCATTTAAAGTAATAAAAAAAATTATTATCCATCTCTGATGTTCAAACGCAAAATGGGATGGAAAATGTCTGTGTATAATGAATTCTGCAACATTTGCTGAAGCCCTGCATGAGAAGGAAAGAAGAAAATGACTCAAAAATAGAAATCTCTTCAATTCAAATACTTTTCACAAAAGGAAAGTATACACACACAAAAAAAACTGTACAGTATAATCAGAAATATAATAGTGACAGATTCTAGACAGAAACTAAAAATCTCTGATAGGCTCAGTAATGAGAAACTCTCACCATATCTTTCAACTATATTTACCTTTTATATACTCTTTCTTTCCCTGGATCTTAGCAAACAGAAATTTAAAAGTAAATTAAGGGGAGAGGAGGAAACCTCATCCACTACAGCTATTAAGAATGTGGGTTTGGGAGGGCAGGGAAAATGAGAGTCCCTGGACCTGGCACTGTATGACTTCAGGCAAGTCATCTCACCTCTCTGAGCTTCAGTTTCTGCATCTATATAAGGGGTGACATAATCATAGGTCGTTGGGATAGAGTCAGAAAACGGCATGGACAGTGCTTACCACAAAGGAGTGATCACTCTACATTATCCTTTCATTCTGCGTGGTTTAAACCAGCCACCATGACATCAACAAGACTCCTCTCCGTGAAAGAAGCCACAACCAGAATATCTGACTGCCAATCGTGGCTCTGCTTCTAACTATCAATACTTGTCCCACCTTGACCAAGTTAATTCAACGTCTTGAAAAGGAGTCACTTGGAACCTAAGATCTTTGAGGCTCATTCCATCCGAGAATCGACCTGTTCAGAGCAGGCAAATACCTATATTAAGGGAACAGGCAGAAACGTGTCCTGAGCACTGGTTAAATAGTCTCTCCTGTGTCTCCTCTCTGCCTTTCCGGAGGAGGCCGTGAAGGGTGCCAATACTTTAAATACTTCAACCACGGGAAGATGCCAATGCATCTTTGCTCCCCTGTAATCAAAAGGTCTGTGAACTCACGCTTGAAATCTCAAAGAAAGCTTAAGTGGAAAGAACATCTTTCAATAACCAACAACATAATCCTCCTCACGTTTTGCCATCCCGACGTTCAGGGAGTCGGGCTCCAGAAAGCACTTTTCAGGAAACAATCAGCTTAAGACATCACCCATCCAACTCACTTTGACACTGATGAGCGATGACACTGTTCCTTAGAAAACAGAAACAGGAATGGCAGACCATCACTACGACAGCCAACTACTGGGTAGTCTTTTGGGTTGCTTTTTTGTTTGTTTGTTTAAGTGTGTCATTCGCTAAAGAGGAGACAGGGAAAATGGGCAGGTTACAAATAGCTTCCTGTCTAATTGGAGGCTTGAGATAATTAGTAGACAATTCTGATTCTTCATCCATTTGTTCACTTATTCAATAAATATTTATTAAGTGTGAGGTTCTGTTCTGGATGCTGAGGATATAGCAGTAAACAAAATAGCCAAGATCCTTGCTCTCAATGTATATACTAGTGGAAGGACACAAACCAAAAATAATAAAGTAATAACGCTGCCATGAACACTGAGGTGCACCTATATTTTCCTATTAGTGTTTTCATTTTCTTTGGCTAAATATCCAGGAGTGGAATTGGTGGATCACATGGTAGTTCTATTTTTAATGTTTTGAAGAACCTCCATGGAAGTGACCTGAGTGTCCATCAACTGATGAATGGATAAAGATGCTGTGGTGTATGTGTGTGTGTGTGTATACACATATATACACCTATATATAATGGAACATTACTGAGCCATAAAAACGAATGAAATTTTGCCATTCGCAGCAACATAAATGGACATGGAGGGTATTATACTTAGTGAAATAAGTCAGACAGAGAAAGACGAATACTGCATGTTTTCAAGTATATGTGGAATCTAAAAAATAAAACAAACAAATATAACAAAACAGAAACTGACTCACAGAGATGGAGAACAAACTAGTCATTACCAGAGGGGAGAAGCGTGGGGGAAGGGCAACACAGGTGAAGGGGATTAAGAGGTACAAACCACTAGGTATAAAATAAATAAGTTACAAAGATGTAATGTACTGCACAGGGAATAGAGCCAACATTATATGGAGTATGACCTATAAAAATATCAAATCCTTATGTTGTACAGCTGAAACTAATATAGTATTGTGAGTCAACTATATTACAATGAAAATAGTAATAATGAGATGAACAAACAAGATAATCTCAGGCAGTGACAAGTACTATGGTGGAAATAAACTAAGCAGTATGATAGAAAGTGACCCAGGCTGGAGGGAGCAAGGCTGCAGCCTGTGCAGGCAAGTTATGCTCTGAACACTTCTAGAGGGTACCATTCACACCATGAATGAGTGACAAGGAAGAGACAGCCATGCAAAGCCAAAGGCAAAAGCCACCGAGGTCAGGTTTTCTCGAACGGGATGCTATTGGCATTTGGCATGGGATTGTTTTTCTTGTGTGGGTCTGTCCCGAGCATTGCAGGACATTTAGCATCCCCTGACCCTCCCCCGTACCCAATATCTGTAGGGTCCTCTGGGTAGTCATTGGGGTAGCCGAAAATGTTTCCACTCTTTTCCCTAGAGGAAGGGCTACAACTCCCCTTGTTGAGAACCCCTGATACAGCAGAGAACAAAGGCCAGTGCCTTGAGTTAGAAACAAGCTTGGGCTGTGCAATGAACAGCAAGAAGGCCAGTGTGCTTGGCATATAATGAGTGATGGGGAAAGAGGCGACAGTTGACTTTATAGCCATATATGCTCAGCTGTGGCATACTGAGTTTGCTTGCTGTCAGCTGGGAAGATTTCATACAGGAGACAGAGGATGAGCAGAGCACAGAAGCCACAGTTACACACATACTTTCTGTACAGTACCAGGAAAGGGGATACAAGTCTATCGGCAATTTGATGACATTTTGCTGCCCAGGTGCTGCAATTAGCAAAGCTGGGAGGAGAGGAAAGTGAGCAAACTACAATATTTCATCAATCCTAAAATGTATCTTTTATTCACATTTCAACCTAGCTGGAATCAAAATGTGTCTCACAATCATCATCACGTATTGTCACTGCCTGAGTCTGTGTGTCAAAACCAGCAGCAGCCTGGAAGAAAATCCTGAGGGCAAGGATGGAGCACTCTTTAAGAAATGCTGCCAGAGCAACAGCCTAGGTGGAATTAAGAATGAGAGCACGAAGAACACGCAAGAGAAGGACACTGCTAACTGGGGTGGCTTAGAAGGGTCAAACTTGGAATAAGAAATGTCAGGGGGCTTCCCTGGTGGCGCAGTGGTTGAGAGTCCGCCTGCCAATGCAGGGGACACGGGTTCGTGCCCCGGTCCGGGAAGATCCCACATGCCACAGAGCGGCTGGGCCCGTGAGCCATGGCCGCTGAGCCTGCGCGTCCAGAGCCTGTGCTCCGCAACGGTAGAGGCCACAGCGGTGAGGCCCGCGTACCGCAAAAAAAAAAAAAAAAAAAAAGAAATGTCAGGAATCCATAGACCAATTTATCTCATTTATTTTTTTCTGATGTATGAATGCACAAGAGTGATGAAAGATAAATGTTCAAGCATAAGGATGCCCTTTCCAATAAACGTGAAATTTTAAAATTCTACATGAAGGGCTTCCCTGGTGGCGCAGTGGTTGAGAGTCCGCCTGCAGATGCAGGGGACACAGGTTCGTGCCCCGGTCCGGGAGGATCCCACATGCCGTGGAGCGGCTGGGCCCGTGAGCCATGGCCGCTGAGCCTGCGCGTCCGGAGCCTGTGCTCCACAACGGGAGAGGCCACAACAGTGAGAGGCCCGCGTACCGCCAAAAAAATTCTACATGTAGAAGTACCGTCATGGTTTAATTAGCAATGCTCTATTCCTAGTGATCATAAGAGCAAGAGTGCACATTACACATTCGAGGAAATCTGAGAACCTTTACTGAACATCCAGCCGGTGCCAGGAATTTTACATGTGCTATACAGCAAGGAATCTCACAGCAGCAGTCTAAAATCCACAGGATGAACTCCACTTCACAGACATGAATAAGTAACTTCACGTGGCATGGTTTCTTTTCTCACTTCAAATGAACCATGTCTAATATTTAAAGGGCCAAGGTCACTCTGCAGGGACATGATGACCAAGAGTGGTCCCATCCTCAAAGACACGGTCTTGCATCATTGTTTTGGATCATCACTCCAATCAGCCTTCTCACTCTGCCTTTGCAATAGTTCATTTTAAGCATCAACTTGACTGGGCTAAGGGATGCCCAGGGAGCTGGTAAAACATGATTTCTGGGCGTGTCTGCGAGGGGCTTTCCAGAAGAGATTAGTATTTGAATCAGTAGACTGAGCAGAGAAGGTCCACTCTCACCAATGTGGGTGGGCATCATGCATTCTTTTGAGGGCCAGAATAGAACAGAAAGATGGAAGAAGGGCAAATCTGCTCTCCCTGCTTGAGCTGGGACGCCCACCTTCTCCTGCCCTCAGACACTGGTACTCCTGGTTCTTGGGCCTTCGGACTTGGAATAAATTACATACCACCAGCTTTCCTGGTTCCCCGCCTTGCAGATGGCAGATCATGGGACTTCTTGGCCTCTGTAATCACATGAACCAATTCCTTATAATAAATTAATATCTTTCTATAGATGATGGATATAGATATATAGATACAGATACAGGTGTAGATATAGAAATTGGTTCTGTTTCTCTGGAGAACCCTAATACAGTCTTGGAAAACATCCTTTGACCTCTGCTCAGACACCATAGGGAGGCCCATCTGGAGCCACTCGGAGGCATGAAGGGATGAAACCTGCACTAGGACAGATGGAGAGGGATTCGTGAGAAGCCCTGCAAAGTTGGATGGAACCTGATGGAAAAAATTAAACTGTTGCAACATCTTAGGCAAAGAATTTGGCCCATCAGAGTCTCTCTGCCTAGGTTTTATTCTTCCATCTTCTAGTAATTTGTACCCCAACTTCCCTTCAGGGAACATCCCTCCTTCTTCTCAGTCTGTGTTGTTTGGTGCAGGATGCCTCCAGCCTAGCTACAGGGATGGCAGGAGACCCGTGTCTGTGCCATTAGGTTCACAGTGATTGGTTCAGGGATGGGTACATAGCCCAATCAGTGAGCATCAGCCTTGAAACTTCTGCCGCATTCCCTCTCCTCTGCTATGGGGGGGTCATCGGAAAGTAAGCCTGGAACTACTGGCAGCCACCACATAGAGGAGGCCTGCCTGAGAACAAAGCCAGCGCAGAGCAGAGCAAAGACGTAGAGACAGACAGAGCCCAGATGGTTTTGAATCCCTGGATCCAGCTTCGCCTTAAACCTCTACACAATGTTAGATTTTTCAGTTAGTTAAGCAAATGTCACTTGCAACAGACAGAGCCCTCACTTACAAACATTATACAGGTATCCTCCATTTTCAAAAGTTTGCTTTACTCCACTTCGCTTTCACAAAATACCTACACTAGTATCTATTTTCGCTAACTGAAAGAAATCTGAAGAGGATTTTCACTGTTACAAAAAAAGGTGAAAAGCAAAAACAGCGTTCAGGGCTTGTTTTGCAGCAAGTTCAGCCGTTATAGAGACAGGGCACAGCCCCTGCAGCAGGAGTGGCATCACCAAGCACCTTCCCCAGGAACCACACTCAGCATCTCAGCATCAAGCCGCCACAGCCCTGAAATATGTCTGTGAGCACCTGTGCTTTATCTCAATTTATTTTGTGTATCTGTGAGCAAGATGTGTCCTAAGGTAATTGCTTCTTCGCTTTACGCCATTTCAACTTACAAAATGTTTCATGCTCTACTTTCGGATAGCGGGGGAATCCTGTACACTACTATATCCTGTAGTGCTGATGACTTAAATGTTCAGGCAGGTGGACCGTGTCGGCCTCTTATCCAAGCTTTGAATGAGACTTTTTCTACAAGAGTGTAAGTGTCTGGCGGCCAAGGTCTTCCATGCACAGACACCAGAAGTATACTCATTGCAATACCCTAGGAAATCAATTACATTGCCAAAGGTTTTCTAGATCAAAGACTGGTTCAGAATTCACAAAGCACACTCCACTGTAGACAGGACTCCTGGTAAGGTCAGCCCCCCACAGCCTGGTGTGAGTGTCCCAGGGGAATAATGTAAGATGCACAAGAAAACTCTATTGGGCCAATGTAGCTATTGGTCCCCTCATCACTCCCATAATAAAGCCTGAAATCCCCACCATCAGGTGCCCCCTTTGGTTTCTAGCACTCTCTTGCTCTCTCTCTCTCTCAAAGGCTTCTGTTGGGATCCATTTGTGTCACACAGGAGAGATCACCTGAATTGACTAGCTCATCTGTCCAGATCACACAGGTCTGCTCATTACACCAGCTGCAGCCTCCTAGGGGAATCAGAAAGGCCTGGGATTGTTAGCTTGTTTATGGCTCCACTACCCTGTAAATTCCTTAAGGGGGAGGAATTGTGTCTTTCCTGGGCTCCACTGTATACCCAGCACCTCACTTAGTGCCTGGAACTCAAGCACACAATCAATATGTATTGGATAAACGGTTGATGGGAGACAGCCCTGGGGCTGGGAGTTAGGGCCTGGTTTCCAGTCGTAGCTCTGCCCCAAGTCTGCACGTTTATTCATGCTTCTCTAGGGGCCTGGGTCCTCATTCCAAATGAGGATGTGGGCCTCTGAGATCTAGGATCAAATCCAGGAGTCCTGCACAGCTGGGTTTGTTTGGCCCATCTCGCGATTTTACACTCTTGTAACAATCTAAAAAACTGGGAGATTTCGTATAAAAATTCAGATCTCTGGTTTTTCTTTCGTAATGGAAGCTTTGGCAATTTTGAGTACACACTGCACATGGCGGCAAAGGGCCAGAAAATAGTAAGGGCTGCACCACTGGATGGAGCCTAAAATCTCCCACCCTCCACGGTCCCAATGTGGTCCCTGCACCAAGGCCAAAGGTCAGCTATTTATGATCTCATGATTCTGTTTCTTTTCTTTTAGGAAATAAATGTCTATAAAGATAGACCGAGAGGGTCATGTTTTAAAAAACATTTAGAGACCACACATTCCTTTGTAGGAGTGAACTTAATCCCCACGTAGTTGATAATACATCCATCACCCATGCAGCGTCACTATAGACGCCAGGTGCCATTCTAAGCACGCTACTTTTTTTTTTCTTTTTTCTTTTTTTTTTTTTGCTGTACGCGGGCCTCTCACTGCTGGGGCCCCTCCCACTGCAGAGCACAGGCCCCGGACGCACAGGCTCAGTGGCCATGGCTCACGGGCCCAGCCACTCCACGGCATGTGGGATCTTCCCGGACCGGGGCACAAACCCATGTCCCCTGCATCGGCAGGCGGACTCTCAACCACTGCGCCAGCAGGGAAGCCCTAAGCACACTACCTTTATTTCACCCATTCAGTCCTAGATACTATGACTATCCAAATTTTTAAAAAGAAGAAACGGAGAAACAGAAAGTTTCAGTAATTTGTCCAAGATAACACAGCCAGTGAGCAGCCTCTAAGCCTGGAACTCAGGCAGCCCGCATGCACCTATCACACGCCACTGCCACATGCTTTTGAGCTGAAAGAACCCAGCCTAACTCATGCCCAGACTTTTGCACTCACCTGTTAACCAATTTAGTCTCCTCTGCTTCCCCACCCTTTTTCAGAAAGGGAAACTGAGACCCACAGATGGGAAGTAATTTTTTTTTCCCAAAAAATTCATTAAAAAATTTGGGACAGGACAAAGGCCAGAAACCAAGCCAACCAACTTCCAGCACTGCTCTTTTTTCTAACACCAGGATGTTTAATCCTGGAGCCTAGACTGGAGATAAATTCTCATGTAGCTTCTTTAGGAACCAAGAAACCTGAGTCATTATAAAGAGTCCCACTCACTACCTTGTAAAATGTGATGCTACATAACCAGGCTTGAGGCTCAGATACCCGAGGAAACAAGCCCAAATACAGAGGGGTGTCCAGTGTTGGCTTGTGCATGGGTGTCTCCTGGCAGACAGGTGACTCCCAGCGAACTCCTGGCACCCTGCACCAAGATGCTTGAGAAAGGGGAACGTGTAATAAATCCAGTTATCTGAGCCCAGGCTCAAGATGGAAAGAGTCAAGATGACTCAGAGGAACAATAACCAAAGATACTAAGAGTGCATCTCACATCACCAATTTATTGGCACTTCTAAAATAATAAGACGCATGTGCTTCCATCTTGATAATCTCTAAAATATACCATCCACTGTTCCCATTTCCCCATATCCTGGAGGAAGAGGGAGCCTAGGCAAAAGGTTCTAGAAATCCTCTACATGAGGTGGATCTCAGAGACTGTCTTATTGGGAAGGCACCTTTAATCTATAAATCTACAAGGTAGGTATGGAGCTCCTTAGCTCACTAACAATTTATTATCAGAATGTATTATTTTTACTATGATTACTGATGTTAGCAACAATGGATGTTGCCATTTTTTAAATTTTATTTTATATTATAGTTGATTTACAGTGTTATTTTAGTTTCAGGTGTACAGCAAAGTGATGCATTTATACACATACACATATCCATTCTTTTCCAGATTACTTCCCATATAGGTTATTACAGAATACTAAGTAGAGTTCCCTGTGCTATACAGTAGGTCCTTGTTGATTATCTATTTTATGTATATTAGTGTGTATCTGTTAACCCCAAACTCCTAATTTATCCCTCCCCACCACGTTTCCTCTTTGGTAACCATAAGTTTGTTTTCGAAGTCTATGAGTCTATTTCTGTTTTCTAAGTTCATTTGTATCATTTTTTTTAGATTCCACATATAAGTGATATCATATGATATTTGTCTTTCTCTGTCTTCACTTAGTATGATAATCTCTAGGTCCATCCATGTTGCTGCAAATGGCATTATTTCATTCATTTTTATGGCTGGGTAATATTCCATTGTCTATATATACCACATCTTCTTCAGCCATTCCTCTGTCGATGGACATCTAGGCTGTGGAGGTTGCCATTCCATGGCTGTGTACTACGTGCTAAGCACAGTGTGGAAAGCCTTACTTGCTCTAACCTACTAATCAGCATAACTATGCCATGAAGTAGGTACTACTGTTACCCTCCTGTAACTGATGAGGAAACAGAGTCTGAAGGATGAGATGACATGCCCCAAGCTCCACAGCTAGGAAGCAGCAGGAGCAAGGTCAGCAATTCAAACCCAGGGCTTCCAATAACCCACGCAACCCTACCTCCTTCCAGAAATCTAATTGGTCCTATTCAAGTAGTGGGATGTTTTTTGAGTTCTGTTGTTCAACCAGTCACGACTGAATGAGCTTATCACCAAAACCCATTTCTTAAAGGCCGCTTCAGGGTGTCAAGAGCTCCATGGGGTCACCCAGGCTCTGCCCATCCATTGTGACACTCAGAATGCCAGCCGAAAGTCAATGGGTATCACTGTGAACAGCTGGGGCGAAAAAATAACTTGTTGCTCTCCAGTGCTTGTTAGCATGAAAATAATCATGCATTTCCTACTGTTTGGGTGGCAGAGTTACAAGGGTCAGCCAAAGAGATGGCAAAACAATGTGGTTCACCAAATGAGTCATCAGGATGAGAATATCAATTTATCTGAGCAGACAAGTGTTGCGAGAATTCATCCAATGTAAAAAGGGAGCTGATGTAAACTGCCTCCAGAAAGTACCACCTACTTGACAATCTCTCCTAATGCTCATCTGGTGCCCAGGGTTTACGGGGCAGGAAAAGGGGTGAGAGAAAGGAAGGGAGAGGGAAAAGCTACGGTATTTGCTTTAGAATATTTGTTTTAAAGACATAAGTTTCAAAAATGGAAAGCCTGCTCCAGTTACTTTGACTGAAACTTGCTCCCTGGAATCCTAAGAGAGGGCAGGCCACCTCTAGCCACATCCCTTGTGGGTCTTACAATATTTCCACCCCAATCTTGCATCAGGAGAGGCCAAGTGAAAATGCAGCAATATGATGAAACGGCTCCTTTGCAAACATTATGGAAAGATTTATCCTTCCAAGGTAGAGTCCAACCAAATGGTTTGCCCACTGTGGGACAGCAAAGAGATGAAAGCAAGTCTTCAGGTTTGCATATAGTATAAGAAAGCATCTTTATTTTCCCATCAGCTTGCACCTGCCTGACCTAGAGTCTGTGCTGGTGTGGGAGTGTGCACTAAAGGGTTTACTCAGCAGGCTTGGGGTCCCCAAACCTTGCACAATCCAAAGAAAAGACTGACCCTTGACTATGCCCTGGGAGATAAACTCTGAACCCTTGGAATACCCTACCTGATAAGAGTGTCTTTGTATACCTGAGACAGTGGACCATGCCAAACAATTTATGCTAACACTGTGATTTACAGTGGACAGCTGTTTTTGTTTGCCTGGGGCCCTGAGCCATGCCAAATCAGTTAGACCTTTAGAAGGGCAGATCCTGGAGGCTGAGTTGCTAAGGTCATCAGTCAGGCACTCCATGCCTAGGTGACTGGTTGCCAGTACAATTCCTGGACATCAAGTCTCGGTGAGCTTCCCTGGTTGGCAACACTTTGCACATCTATCACTGTTACTGGGAGAATTAGTGCTGTCTGTGCAACTCCACTAGGAGAGCAAAACTGTAAGTTTGGGTCTGGTTTCTCCTGGACTCTGCCCTCTATGTCTTTTTCCTTTGTTGATTTTAATGTGCATCCTTTCCTGACTGGAGTACAACATCTTTCCTGAGTTCTGTGAGTCCTGTTTGAAAATCATCAAACAGGAAGGTGGTTTTGGAGATACCCAACCCAGGCAGGGAGAGAGAGAGGGGGAAAGGAGGGAGGGAGGCAGGAAGAAAGAAAGAAAGAAAGGAAGGGAGGGAGAGAGGGATGGAAGGAAGGAGAAAGGGAGGAACGGAAAGAGGGAAGGAATAAAGTGAAACAAGAAGAAAAAAAGCCAAGGAATTGTTCTAGTGCCAGATTTCTTGCTGTTTGGGCTCAAAGTAACAGCAGGAAAGAAAATACCATGTATACAAGAGCCTCGAAAGACACAGAACACAGATAAAAATCAGAGGCTGCCCGTGCAACACCCAGGGCATCACTGAAGACTCTATCATGCCGTCATTGAGATTGCTTTGTCTAACTGTTTCCCCAGTACGACGACTAACCTCCGCCATTGAGAAATCGTAACTATTCCCTTCTGATGAAAACATTCCATTTCAGAAATAAAATAAAACTTTCAAAAGTGATCTTGAAGAGATTTAAATAGATTACAGCATTAAATAATACTTTTCTTTCTTTTTGTGGTCAAACAAGAGAAGAAAATGGATTGCTGCCTATTTCTGTACTGCCAGGTCAATTGTACAACCACGTTGAATGCTCTGGCAAAGCCGAGGGGATACGCTCCGTGCCTGGACCCAATACTAGAAACTCAGGCCTCCATTCATACGCTTAACCCTTCTCAATTCATTGAAAACCACTTCAAGCAAAAATCATTTGAAAGAAATTACCTCTGTGTATTACACCATGAGCAGTGAAAAATGTCCCACCCGAGACCCGATGGTCCCGAAGCAATAAAATTTTTGCTGAAGTGCAAGATGTAATAACTCAGGGAAAAGAAGTCCCCATGACAACAAAAGGGGAAAGGAAATGAGTGACAATCTGAGGCTTCAAGTCTCTCACAATACAAGGCATCACTAATTTGTACTTGGAAATCTGTCTTTGGGACTGAAATCCCAGAAAGTAACTTTCTCTCGTTTCTCTGCCTGCCCAGGTGGTATCATTAAACCGAACTACACTTCATCAAAAGAGGATGGAAATCCAGACACTAGGATGGAACCTGCATCTATTCCACGCTTTCCACAACTGCCAAATCAAAATGATGCAGGTGTGCTATGGAGTTGATAGCAAGAGTGGGATTTTGGAGGGTTCAATACGCACACGTGTAGAAGTGGTAGCCAGAGAAGGAAACCACAGGATTTCACACCATGAGATGCCTGGGGTCATTTTCCAAACACTGTTCCATTTGTTTTCTTTTTTTTTTTAATTTTATGTTATTTTTATTTTATCACAATAATTTTTTTAAAGGTGGGAAAAGGTATGCTCCAAGAAATAAAAACAGCAATAGTTTCAGAGTCGACACATCTTAACTTATACTCGGTCTCTTCTCTAATACATATTATCTGAAGGAACACTGCCAATTAGTGAGTCAAAGTTTTATGCAGGACTTCCCTGGTGGTGCAGTGGGTAAGAATCTGCCTGCCAATGCAGGGCACACGGGTTCGAGCCCTGGCCCAGGAAGATCCCACGTGCTGAGGAGCAACTAAGCCTGTGTGCCACAACTACTGAGCCTGCGCTCTAGAGCCCAAGAGCCACAACTACTGAGCCCGCATGCCACAACTACTGAAGCCCACGCCTAGAGCCTGTGCTCTGCAACAAGAGAAGCCACCACGAGAAGCCCACACGCCGCAACAAAGAGTAGCCCCTGCTCACCACAACTAGAGAAAGCCCGTGCACAGCAAAAAATTAATTTATTTATTTATTTAATTTAAAAAACAAAGTTTTATGCAATGGTTTGCTTTTTTTGTTTTTTAAGCCTACAGCACCCGGTATTCCCAGGTGGTCTCCCATCCAACTACTAACCAGACCTACCCTGCCTAGCTTCTGAGATCAGATGAGATCGGGTGCACTCAGGGTGGTATGACTTTAGAGTGAAATGGTTTGCTTTTATAATAGGTGCACTTTTTTTAAATTGAACTATAGTTGATTTACAATATTGTGTTAGTTTCAGGTGTACAGCAAAGTGATTCAGATAGATAGATAGATAGATAGACAGATTGGTTGATTCAGGTTATTTTCCACTATAGGTTAATACAAGATATTGGATATAGTTCCCTGTGCTAAACAGTACATCTTTGTTGTTACCCATTTTAGTATACAGTAGTACATATCTGTGAATCCCATACTCCTTATTTATCCCTCCCCCCTTTCCCCTTTGTTTTCTATGTCTGTGAGTCCGCTTTTGTGTTGTAAAGAAGTTCATTTGTATTATTTGTTAGATGCCACATATACGTGATATCATATAATAGTTGTCTTTCTCTGTGTCCCATTTCTTTTTCAGGAAAAGATCCCAAGAAAAAACTCCTAATTTCCCTACTTAATTCCTTGGTTTGATGCTCCCAGCCTGGCTGCTCAGTGGCCCCATCTCTCCAGACTCTTCCTTCATGCCCCCTCAAAACCCATAGGATTAAAACTTCTTAAGGGTTTCCTAGTTATAAATACTGAGAAACAAAAGACACAAAGAAACAAACACTGGAGATTCTCCTGGGATCTTGGCTTGTACAGCCACTTCCCCACTGAGTCTCTGAGTCCTTATTCCTGAAGATGTTGTTGCTATGGCCCTCCCAACCCTGCACAACCCAGATACCTTCTTAATTGCCACTGACACCTTCCTAACAGGAGGTTTCTCCTACCAGAACATCATTATAACAAGAAACAGCTTTCAGTTAACCAGGATCTACCAAGGGGTGGACATCAGGATAGGCACTTGATATAATTTATCGGCTTTAACCCAATCAACTGCCCTATGACAAAGGTATTATACTTTTCACTTTTTAGATGAAAAACTGAAGTTCAGAGAAGTCAAGCAATTAGCCCAAGGTCACAGAGCTAGGATTTGGCAATCCTGTGATTGCAGCCTGAATATAAATCTACTGCAAATCTAATCAAAACAGAAGAGTAGTTAATTCAGGTGATAAGTGGTGTGAAGTGTATAATGCACATTCCCAGGGTCTCCACATGGAGCCAAAACTCCTCTCTTCAAGCTCACCCCATTGTTTCCATGAGGTCTGTAATGCTGAAGTCAGATATACTGACTTTATCATAGTAAAGTGTGTGGACCAGAGGGCAGACAGCAGAAGCAAGAAGAACAACAATCCTGCAGCCTATGGAACAAAAACCACATTCACAGAAAGATACACAAGATGAAAAGGCAAAGGGCTATGTACTAGATGAAGGAACAAGATAAAACCCCAGAAAAACAACTAAATCAAGTGTAGATAGGCAACCTTCCAGAAAAAGAATTCAGAATAATGATAGTGAAGATGATCCAGGACCTCGGAAAAAGAATGGAGGCAAAGATCGAGAAGATGCAAGAAATGTTTAACAAAGACCTAGAAGAATTAAAGAACAAGCAAACAGAGATGAACAATACAATAAATTGAAATGGAAAATACACTAGAAGGAATCAATAGCAGAATAACTGAGGCATAAGTGACCTGGAAAACAGAATGATGGAATTCACTGCTGCAGAACAGAATAAAGAAAAAAGAATGAAAAGAAATGAAGACAGCCTAAGAAACCTCTGGGACAACATAAAACACAACAACATTTGCATTATAGGGGTCCCAGAAGGAGAAGAGAGAGAGAAAGGACCCAAGAAAATATTTGAAGAGATTATAGTTGAAAACTTCCCTAACATGGGAAAGGAAATAGCCACCCAAGTCCAGGAAGCACAGAGAGCCCCATACAGGATAAACCCAAGGAGAAACACACCAAGACACATAGTAATCAAACTGGCAAAAATTAAAGACAAAGAAAAATTATTGAAAGCAGCAAGGGAAAAATGACAAATAATATACAAGGGAACTCCCATAAGGTTAACAGCTGATTTCTCAGCAGAAACTCTACAAGCCAGAAAGGAGTGGCACGATATGCTTAAAGTGATGAAAGGGAAGAACCTACAACCAAGATTACTCTACCCAGCAAGGATCTCATTCAGATTCAATGAAGAAATCAAAAGCTTTACAGACAAGCAAAAGCTAAGAGAATTCAGCACCACCAAACCAGCTCTACAACAAATGCTAAAGGAACTTCTCTAAGTGGGAAACACAAGAGAAGAAAAGGACCTACAAAAACAAACCCAAAATGATAAAGAAAATGGTCATAGGAAAATACATATCGATAATTACCTTAAACATGAATGGATTAAATGCTCCAATCAAAAGACACAGGCTCGCTGAATGGATACAAAAACAAGACCCATATATATGCTGTCTACAAGAGATCCACTTCAGACCTAGGGACACATACAGACTGAAAGTGAGGGGATGGAAAAAGATATTCCATGCAAATGGAAATCAAAAGAAAGCTGGAGTAGCAATACTCATATCAGATAAAATAGACTTTAAAATAAAGAATGTTACAAAAGACAAGGAAGGACATTACATAATGATCAAGGGATCAATCCAAGAAGAAGATTAACAATTATAAATATATATGCTCCCAACATAGGAGCACCTCAATATATAAGGCAAATGGTAACAGCTATAAAAGAGGGAGACGCAAGAGGGAAGAGATATGGGAACATATGTATATGTATAACTGATTCACTCTGATATAAAGCAGAAACTAACACACCATTGTAAAGCAATTATACTCCAATAAAGATGTAAATTTAAAAAAAAGAAAAAAAAGAGGAAATCAACAGTCACACAACAATAGTGGGGGATTTTAACACCTCACTTACACCAATGGACAGATCACCCAAACAGAAAATTAATAAGGAAACACAAGCTTTAAATGACACAAAAGACCAGATAGATTTAATTGATATTTATAGGACATACCATCCAAAACAAGCAGATTACACTTTCTTCTCAAGTATGCACGGAACATTCTCCAGGATAGAGCACATCTTGGGTCACAAATCAAGCCTTAGTAAATTTAAGAAAATTGAAATTACATCAAACATCTTTTCTGACCACAATGCTATGACATTAGAAATCAATTACAGGGGAAAAAATGTAACAAACACAAACACACGGAGGCTAAACAATACATTACTAAATAACCAAGAGATCACTGAAGAAATCAAAGAGGAAATCAAAAAACACCTACACACAAATGACAATGAAAACACAATGATCCAAAACCTATGGGATGCAACAAAAGCAGTTCTAACAGGGAAGTTCATAGCAATACAAGCCTAACTCAAGAAACAAGAAAAATCTCAAATAAACAATCTAACCTTACACCTAAAGGAACTAGAGAAAGAAAAACAATCAAAACCTAAAGTTAGCAGAAGGAAAGAAATCATAAAGATCAGAGCAGAAATAAATGAACTAGAAACAAAGAAAACAATAGCAAAGATCAATAGAACTAAAAGCTGGTTCTTTGAGAAGATAAACAAAATTGATAAACCATTAGCCAGACTCAACACGAAAAAGAGGGAGAGGACTCAAATCAATAAAACTGGAGATGAAAAAGGGGAAGTTACAACAGACACTGCAGAAATACAAAGCATCCTAATAGACTACTACAAGCAACTCTATGCCAATAAAGTGGACAACCTGGAAAAAATGGACAAATTCTTAGAAAGGTATGACCTTCTAAGACTGAACCAGGAAGAAAGAGAAAATATGAACAGATCAATCACAAGTAATGAAATTGAAACTGTGATTAAAAATCTTCCAACAAACAAAAGTACAGGACCAGATGGCTGCACAGGTAAATTCTATCAAACATTTAGAGAAGAGCTCACACCCATCCTTCTCAAACTCTTCCAAAATATTGCAGAGGAAGGAACACTCCCAAACTCATTCTATGAGGCCACCATCACCCTGATACCAAAACCAGACAAAGATACTACAAAAAAAAAATTACAGACCAGTATCACTGAAGAATATAGATGCAAAAATCTTCAACACAATACTAGGAAACAGAATCCAACAACATATTAAAAGGATCATACACCATGATCAAGTGGGATTTATCCCAGGGATGCAAGGATTCTTCAATATATGCAAATCAATCAATGTGATACACTACATTAACAAATTGAAGAATAAAAACCATATGATCATCTCAGTAGATGCAGAAAAAGCTTTTGACAAAATTCAACACCCATTTATGATAAAAACTCTCCAGAAAATGGGCATGGAGGGAACCTACCTCAACATAATAAAGGCCATACATGACAAACCCACAGCAAACATCATTCTCAATGGTGAAAAACTGAAAGCATTTCCTCTAAGGTCAGGAACAAGACAAGGATGTCCACTCTCACCACTATTATTCAACATAGTTTTGGAAGTTTTAGCCACAGCAATCAGAGAAGAAAAAGAAATAAAAGGAATACAAATTGGAAAAGAAGAAGTAAAACTGTCACTGTTTGCAGATGACATGATACTATACATAGAGAATCCGAAAGATGCCACCAGAAAACTACTAGAGCTAATCAATGAATCTGGTAAAGTTGCAGGACACAAAATTAATGCACAGAAATCTCTTGCATTCCTATACACTAATGATGAAAAATCTGAAAGAGAAATTAAGGAAACACTCCCATTTACCATTGCAACAAAAAGAATAAAATACTTAGGAATAAACCTACCTAGTGAGACAAAAGACCTGTACTCTGAAAACTATAAGACTCTGGTGAAAGAAATTAAAGATGATACCAATAGATGGAGAGATATACCATGTTCTTGGATTGGAAGAATCAATATTGTGAAAATGACTATACTACCCAAAGCAATCTACAGATTTAATGCAATCCCTATCAAATTACCAATGGCACTTTTTACGGAACTAGAACAAAAAATCTTAAAATTTGTATGGAGACACAAAAGACCCCAAATAGCCAAAGCAGTCTTAAGGGAAAAAAAATGGAGTAGAGGAATCAGACTCCCTGACTTCAGACTATATTACAAAGCTACAGTAATCAAGACAATATGGTACTGGCATAAAAACAGAAACATAGATCAATGGAACAAGATAGAAAGCCCAGAGATAAACCCACACATCTATGGTCAACTAATCTATGACAAAGGAGGCAAGAATATACAATGGAGAAAAGACAGTCTCTTCAATAAGTGGTGCTGGGAAAACTGGACAGCTACATGTAAAAGAATGAAATTAGAACACTCCCTAACACCATACACAAAAAAACCTCAAAACTGATTAGAGACCTAAATGTACGACCAGACACTCTGAAACTCTTAGAGGAAAACATAGGAAAAACACTCTTTGACATAAATCACAGCAAGATCTTTTTTGACCCACCTCCTAGAGTAATGGAAATAAAAACAAAAATTAATAAATGGGACATAATGAAACTTGAAAGGTTTTGCACAGCAAAGGAAACCAGAAACAAGACAAAAAGACAACCCTCAGAATGGGAGAAAATATTTGCAAATGAATCAACGGACAAAGGATTAATCTCCAAAATACATAAACAGCTCATGCAGCTCAATATTAAAAAAACAAACAACCCAATCCAAAAATGGGTAGAAGACCTAAACAGACATTTCTCCAAAGAAGACATACAGATGGCCAAGAAGCACATGAAAAGCTGCTCAACATCACTAATTATTAGAGAAATGCAAATCAAAACTACAATGAGCTATCACCTCACACCAGTTAGAATGGGAATCATCAGAAAACCTACAAACAACAAATGTTGGAGAGGGTGTGGAGAAAAGGGAACCCTCTTGCACTGTTGGTGGGAATGTAAATTGATACAGCCACTATGGAGAACAGTATGGAGGTTCCTTAAAAAAACTAAAAATAGAATTACCATATGACCCAGCAATCCCACTACTGGGCATATACCACAGAAAACTATAATTCAAAAAGACACATGCACCCCAATGTTCATTGCAGCACTATTTACAATAGCCAGGTAATGGAAGCAACCTAAATGCCCATCCACAGACGAATGGATAAAGAAGATTTGATACATATATACAATGGAACATTACTCAGCCATAAAAAGGAACGAAATTAGGTCATCTGGAGAGGCGTGGATGAATTTCATACACAGTGAAGTAAGTCAGAAAGAGAAAAACAAATATCGTGTATTAACGCATACACGTGGAACCTAGAAAAATGGTACAGATGAACTGGTATGCAGGGCAGAAACTGAGACACAGATGTAGAGAACAAACATATGGACACCAAGGGGGAAAAGGGGTGGAGGGGGGTGGTGGTGCTGTGATGAATTGGGAGATTGGGATTTGACATATATACACTAATATGTATAAAATGGATAACTAATAAGAACCTGCTGTATAAAAAAAAATTAAATAAATAAATAAATAAAGTGTGTGCACGGGCATCTGGGTGTGCACATGTGTTTTTTGCCCGTTACAAGTCTTCCATAAAACACTTGAATGATCTGCAAGCCCACAAGCCAATCATAATTCTAGTCATGAGGTGTACCAACTGGCATAATTCAGCTTTGAAGAGGCTCCCTCTAAATGGATTAAGTATGATTGAATGATACGGGTTCTCCCTGGGTGTAAATGGGATGGTAGCATACAGGCATTCTGGGAAGCGGAGTTAATTCTTTCCAAGTGTCTATCGATCCCCAAGGGGTCTCCTCCACCCTGGGAGTACTCAGCTCAAAATTGTCAATCCAGGGAGGGAGGGACGGGGAAGGGATGGATTGGGAGTTTGGGATTAGTAGGTGCAAACTATTATATATAGAATGGATGGACAACAAGGACCTGCTGTATAGCACAGGGAACTATATTCAATATCCTGTGATAAACCATAATGGAAAAGAGTATGAAAAAGAATGTATATATGTGTATAACTGAATCACTCTGCTATACAGAATTTAACACAACATTGTAAATCAACTATACTTCAAAAAAATAAATTAAAAAAAAACTCTCAATCAGAAACAACACAGTATCAATATAAGACAGCTGAGGTGTTTTCTGATGGGTATTTTTCTAAAATGCCTTACACTTGCTAATCTTTACTTTTTTCCATTATCTATTTTAACTGAAGTAATACAGAGGATTTTAGAAAAAGAGACATGCATGCTGTCAAGGATTTAGACTAGACGCCTCTCTGCAGCCTGTTTTTTCTCATCAACAACAGATCTTGGAGTTTTTTCCACGGCTATATGCACAGTGCTGTCTCATTCTTTTAAACAACTGCATTGTATTCCTTCTGTGGGTAAGCCATAACTTACACAAACAGTCTCGTACTGAGGTACACTTAGGTGGCTTCCAATCTTTTGCCATTAAAAATAAAACAACTCATACACACCTTTTTGCTGGACAATTAAGATTTCTCCAAACTGAACACAGAGTAGTGTTGTTCTCATATACCTGTTCTTCCAGAGATGCTATGATCCAACTCAAAAGTAAGGACAACAACTAACATATAAACTGGACCAACAGAGAGCAGGGACATCTGAAACAAAATCTGTCCTGAAAATTGCACAGTGCATGGTTACTGCATCTATACTCTCTGAGAGAATCAGAGGGTCCATGGCCAAGGACAACGGAAAGAGATCCACAGGATCTAAAGAGCACTGTGCAATGTTTAAAATAAGCACTTCTTTTTGGCGGTGTACAAGAGAAATATAAAGGCTAAACCTCACCTGCAAAGCACACTGCATGGGACATTAACATAATACAATTTAGACACAATAGCAATCTTCAGTCATAGAGCAGACTTCCATCACTGCCAAAAACATTTCTCCCCTCACTGTTGAGTGCTGCTGTGAATTTCATCTGTGACCGAGACTCTAAGATAACTCAAAGAATGTAGTTTTTACATGTGAGGGCAGGGAGAACAGGGCATCCCCAGACACAGCAAGCAAGAGTGTAAATATTTATATAAGCTTCCTGGAGGGAAATTCAGCAATGTGTACCAAAAGCTTTAAAATCATGCTCACTGCTCACCTTTTGACCCAGTAATTATATGCCCATGTATGCCCTGGGATTCATCCTGTGTGTGTGTGTGTGTGTGTGTGTGTGTGTGTGTGTGTGTGTGTGTGTGTGTGTGTGTGTGTGTGTGTGTTTTCTGTACCCATTTATTCACTGCAATGTTTTAGGACCAGAGAAACACTGGAAGCAATGTAAATGTCCACCTGTAGGGTATCAGTTAAATATATTATAATGTATTCATACCATACAATGAAAACTACACAGCCAATAAAATTCATGAGTTAAAGGAGTAGTTTGCAACCTGTGGATCACAAATCATTAATGAGTCATGAAACCAGTTTTTGTGGGCCATGGACAGCTTTTTAAATAGAAGAATATCAGAGCGCATCACACAAAGTGTCAGTATGGTTTCATGAAACTTTATTTAAATGCATGTGTGTTTATTCTGGGTCAGTATATAAAATGTACTTCTTACTTTAGGATATAGTAAAAAAAAAAAAAACTGAAAACCACTGTGGCAACAGAATATTCAATAGTATGGAAATATGTCAACATTCTACACTTAGTGGGGAAAAACAGGTTAAAAATTATATAGTATAATCCCAAATTTGAGATAATACCAACAATCAAATATGTATGTGTATATGTGCACAGAAAAGAAACATTCTCTGGATAGTAGTATTATGGGTGAAGGTAATTTTTCTCTATTTTCCCTACATGCTTCTGGAATTTTTCTAAATTTCCTATAATTTCTGCTTATTATGTTAATAAGCAGAAAAAAAAACAGAGGCTATTTTCAAATATGGTTTTGGTAAGTATGTTAAGTATTTTAAGATGCTCCAAAAATGAGTCAAGGGTGACAATAAATGAATGAGGTGACCAGGCAATCATTCCATCCTCTGACACCCTCCTATGAAAAATCTTTCAGAAATGTTGCATACCAACACATTGGGACAAGCAGCATGGTCCTATAAGAAGGTGCACAGGAAAAGTAAAATAATAGTAGTTCAGAACTGAAAGTATTCTTATTCTGTATCACAGAGTATACACAAGTGACTGTTGTTTCTATTAAAAAAGAAAGGAAGGGGCTTCCCTGGTGGTGCAGTGGTTGAGAGTCCGCCTGCCGATGCAGGGGACACGGGTTCGTGCCCCGGTCCAGGAAGATCCCACATGCCGCAGAGCGGCTGGGCCCGTGAGCCATGGCCGCTGAGCCTGCGCATCTGGAGCCTGTGCTCCGCAAAGGGAGAGGCCACAGCAGTGAGAGGCCCGCGTACCCACCCAAAAAAAAAAAAAGGAAGGAAGGAAGGAAAGGAGGGAGGGAAGGAACAGAAATAATGGAAGGGAAGAGTGAAAAGAAAAGAAAGTACCAAAAATATCTGATATGTTTAAAAAAGAGAGAGAGAAAGAAAGCTTGTCTTTAATACATAGCAGCAAAAAAATTGGACAAAGCTTTCATTTTATGACTAGAGGTTTCAGCCAGCAAATATCATCCTGAAGTTATTAAATTTTAAAACGCCCAGGAACTCAATAAACCCTTTTTTAATTCATAATGAGTTAATGATGTGGCCAATGACCTGATCTCTTTTCAAACTGGATGAGGGATTTGATGAGTCAGTGCTCATTCAGGTTCAGGTGATCACTTCACTGTTAGGAAAACATGGTTACATTTTTTTTTTTTCTGAGGAAGGGGCTTTAGTATGGAAGCATAATCATTAGTGATGCTATTTAATCTTCTGCTTCACCTCAGTGGTACCCCAGTGAGGCACATAACTAATGAAATTACTCAATGTTAAACAAGGAAATGGCAGCTTTTCTGTATAAATTCCATTTCTTCACTTTCCAAATCTTTCTCAAGTAGAGATAGGACCCTGTCCTCAAAATGTTTATATTCTGTTGGGGGAGACAATGGCAACTCCTGGATTTCTATTTAAGTAGGTGATGTAGAGGTTTAGGCGGCTTGGAAGAGAATGCTTGCTGATGGAAATGACTGGTGATAAGACTTAAAACCACCCTTCCTACTGCCACTCAGACTAAACATAAATAACAAGATACGAAGAATATTGGGAAAAGAGTGTGCTAACTCAGGAAGAGTAAGATCACTTCTAGGCTGAAGGAGAAAAGCATTTGAACCTCACCAGTTATATTTTGGGAATAAAAGGTACAAAATTGTTGGACAGATGGACAAACCCAACCTTTTGGATGCTACTGTGAAAATTTGGGGCCAAACTAAGGTTGATCACAGATCATGATTTCCAAAGAGTATATTGGTCAAATTTATATCACTTTTTTCAAATCTTCTGATTTATTTGTGTATCCCTAGCATCTTGCAAAGCACTGGGGAGAGCAGACAGTTATAAAGTAATTATCCAATGTTAGATAAATACAGTTGCTTGATTTTTTAGTGGAATCCAATAAGGATTTGAGGAAAGAAACATAGATGCTTAAGGAGAACAACTGGTATACCAAAGGCACATGGATTAATTTGTCTATACTGATAGACGACTTCTCATTTTTAAAAATCTCCACATTATCTGCTTTGCTCTATTAGTATTTATTTTCCAGAGCTTTGCATGTGTATCTCATTTAATCCTTGTAACTAACCTATAAAGTATACTATTAATATCTCCATTTTAAAGATGAGGAAACTGAGTCACAGATCAGTTTAGTAACTCATTCAAGGCCACACAACCAGCAGGTGCCACAGCCCATACTCATAGCCAAGCAGTTGGCTCCAAAGCCCATGTTACCCTAGTGCCCCCTATTTCGGAAGCACTCTAAACATTTGGCAGATGGTATCTTATTCTTACCCCCAAAACCACTTGAAATAGCTTGTTAAAATACTGTGACCTTCCCCAAGTCACTGTATGCCCTTGCTGGGTATTGTCTGAGAGACCAAGGTAATTTCCCACAAGGCCAGCTTCATTCCTCACTAGCTAAAAAGCAAAGCAAATGAAACAAAAGAAAAGGAACATGAGGGATTCTTTGGGCACATTGTGTGTTGGATGTAAACAAATAAAATGGTTTTAATAAAGGGATGGCAAGTGAGAACATATATCAGTCACCTGGTACCTTGGTAGACCAGATAACCCTCCTCATGGAGTCTCAGAGACATGAAGGAGGAAGTGCCCTTATGTCCTGCGTTTTGTACCTTCTGAGATCCGATAGAGGTCTGCAAGTTGTTTTTTTTTTTTTTTTTTGCGCTACACAGGCCTCTCACTCCTGTGGCCTCTCCCGCTGCAGAGCACAGGCTCCGGACGCGCAGGCTCAGCGGCCATGGCTCACAGGCCCGGCCACTCCGTGGCATGTGGGATCCTCCCAGACCAGGGCACGAACCCATGTCCCCTGCATCAGCAGGCGGACTCTCAACCACTGCGCCACCAGGGAAGCCCTGCAAGTTTTAATGAAAACAATTTGCATTGTAGGGTGTCGAAGGTAGCAGGCTAATTTTAGGGTGGACTTGGCTGGTTAGTTTTGTGCTCCAAAAAATCTGGTTATGTCAACCCACTCCCAGTAGAGTCTCCCTGACAGTTATCTAATAAACTTGAGTTTCCCACTGCCAAAACATACTGCTGACAACAAAGGGTCTTTCTTTAGCATTGAAGAAAACTGAGTGCATTAAGGAAATCTGGTCACAAAAGAACAAGGAGACCTATAAAAGCTCCCCCACATCTTCCATGCCTTCCTTCCAGCTTGATGTTTCTTGTCAAGAGAAGAAAACTCTCAGTATAAATATGCATTTGAATCATAAAACAAATCCACCCAGTACTTTTGCAGAAAAAGAGAGAAATAAAAAGAGGCTCCAGGACAAACATCTAAGTAAAAAATATAAAGTGCTTTTACCCCCTCATCTCACGATGTGCCTGTCTCTTCCACTCTCCTCTTGCACTGAGCAGTGTGTACACTTTACAGAGAATGCCAGCTATAATCCAACAGATGTCACTGTGAACATGGAGGAGAAAATGGCCAGAAACAGCCTCTCAAGGGTTGTCTGCACAAAAATACACTGACCAGCTTTGATTTTCAGTGCCACGGTCAACTAGACCAGCCCACGTGTGAGCACAGGAACTTGTTCCTGCCATAACCTGAGTCACGTGAGCTGGGAATGCTAATTCATTTAGATGAGATTTGTGAAAAATATTGCTTTGGCTGAAAGAAGGGTATCTCATTGCTATGCAGACATGTATTATCAGGGGAAGAAAAGCAAAAAAGACTAAGGTTAGCCCGTATAAGATAGTCCTTCGAGGCAACTCTCAATCCAGAATACGAATGTGCCTCAGGCATCAGCATGGTTAGACTGCAGTTAACCCCTTCTCTGTAATAATCCACACTGAAGTCACGTTTAAAGAGAAGAATCATGTCATTTCACCATCAGATGTGTAGGTATCACATCTCTCTCCTCCAAGCCTTCACATATTCTGTTCCTTATGTCCAACACCCTTCCCTCACCATTGACCCTTAGCTTAAATGACTAACCCCTACAAGTCCCCTACTTCTCAGCTTAGGTGTCACTTCCCTTATTTTATCTACAAATGTGCCTGGCAGATAGTAGTGAATGAACAGACTTTTTAGAATAAATGAATAGGACCCATTTGTGGCCAGTGGGTGTAGAGGAAATATACCAGGGTCTTCTAGAAGGAATTTTCTCCCTAATGAAAGGCAAGAGCTGCCTGAAGAATAAGCCTTTTTGTCACTTTTCCTCCCTTCCTTCTTTGCATACTCTCATGCAAGAGTGTAATACCTAAAGCTGCAGCAGCCATCTTCAGATCACAATGTAACAACCCACAGTTCAAAACCCAACAGGCTAACATGGCAGAATGGAAAGATGCAAACAGCTTGAACCCTTCACAGCCTGGTAAACGGCTGACTCTACCCTGGAACCACCCATCTGCATTTCTTGCTAAGTGAAATCTAAATATCCTAAGTCACTGTTCATTAGGTTTTCTCTCGCTTACAGCCAAAAGCATCCAGACTGGCATATCCTGCACTTATTAACCTAAATTGTGATTGGCATTTGCTTGTCTGTCTTCCCACCTAGACTGTGAGTTCCAGAAGGATGAAAGTGTCTTGTTGTTTACCTTCCTCCTGGCATACAGCAAAGAATGGGATGCCTTAAACATTTGTTAAATGAGAGACTCATTTCCCTCACACCTGCCTCCCCCAGTTCCCAAGAACTAAAACTCGATGCTGACCCATTTCTATCTTTCTGAACCTTTAGAGGTATCTTTGATGTTAGATCTGGCACCTCTCAGTTCTCAGAACGCTATGACATATCTTAAAAAGTCAACTCTTTTTCAAGCTTTCTCTAAGTCAAATGGATATTTTTCAGACTTCAATTTAGAAAATCTCTTAGTGACATTCAACTTGGTCGATCACTCCTTCCTTTTTAAAATCCATAGTGCCATAAAACTGATTTGCTTTCTTTTTTATGGAAGTAATATTGATTTACAGAATGGAAGAAAATATTAGCAAGTGATAAGACTGACAAGGGGTTAATATCCAAAATACACAAGCAGCTCATACAGCTCAATATAAAAAAAAAAAAAACCAAACAACCCAATCAAAAAAAAATGGGCAGAAGACCTGAATAGACATTTTGCTAAAGAAAACATACAAATGGCTACCAAGCACAAGAAAAGATGCTCAATATCGCTAATTATGAGAGAAATGTAAATCAAAACAACCATGAGATATCACCTCACACCTGTGAGAATGGCTATCATCAAAAAGTCTACAAATAACAACTGTTGTCAAGGATGTGGAAAAAAGGGAACTCTGTGCACTGTTAGTGGGAATGTAAATTGGTGCAGACACCATGGAAAACAGTATGGAAAGTCCTCAAAACACTAAAAAATAGAACTATCATATGATCCAGCAATTCTGCTCCTGGGTATATACCCAGAAAAAACAAAAACACTAATTCAAAAAGATACATGCACCCCAATGTTCTTAGCAGCACTATTCACAACTGCTTTCTTATTGTCCTCTACACTTTTCTCTTTTACAAGCTCGCCTTTATGTACTCTGCACCCAATTTCAAAGCCTCATTCTAAGCCTTCCTTTCTTGCCACCATACACTTGCTCACAATCATCACTGACCATGGCTTCAATTATCACTTTATGTTGATAAGTCCCAAAGTTATATCTCCTAGCCCTGTCCTCTCCTCTGAGCTCAGCTACATACATCTACTTATTTGAAATATATATATCAAATATATATATATATAGTCTCAAAACAATATATATATAAACAATATGTATATACATATATATATAAATAATATATATATGTCTCAAAACCATCTGAAATTCAACATTTTTGAAACTGAACTTATTATCCTCCCTGACTCATCAGCATCCAGATGGAGGTATCAAAAACCTACCTCAAGCTGACTTAGGGCACTAAAGGAAATGTATTGGCTCAAGGAACCAAAAAGCTCTTGGACAGAGCTGGTCTCAGGCATGCATGAATTCAGGAATTTAAACAACACAATAAGGTCTCTCTTGCCATCTCTCATCTCTATTAATCTCCATCTAACTCCTTTCTCTCTCACTGCACACCAGCTTTCTCCATAGGTAGGAAACACCTCCATAGGTAGAAGCATCTGTAGGACTCCATCCTTCCTGCTCCAAGACCCCAAAGGCAAGCCCCCTTTGCCTTCACCTCCAACATTCCACAAAGAAGAATCTCACTGTGCAAACCTTGGTCACTAAGCCAATGCCTGTTACAGCCAGGGGAGGTGGGTTTTCCTGAAGGGAAATCTAACCCAAAATCAGATGATTGGATTTAACAGTTCTTCAACAAAAGAGAGCACAGGGTTTTCTGGACAAGTTAACTGAGAAGATGTCCTGCAGCTACCCCAAGCCAGCTCTTCTTCTCGTGGTCTCTGTCTTGGTAAGTAAAGCCATCCTTCTCCCATCCACTTATACAAGCCAGAAACCCAGGAGCTCCTGAAGACTTCCCTCGCTCTCACCCCCCAAAGGCAAGCCAGCACCATATCCTTTCAGTTTTGCCTCCTAAATGTCATTCAACATCATCCACTTCTTTCCAACCTCACTGCCATCTCCCTAGTCTAAGCCACCAGAAACCTCTCCTGGACTATTTTAAGAACCCCCTATAGGTACTTACTCTCATCTCCCCAGTCCATTTCCTACATAGCAACCAGGCTGATCATTTCAAAGTGTGAACCTGACCCTGTCCCCTGTCTGTTGAAACCGTTAGACAGTCCTCCATCTCTCTGAGGATAAAACCCCACATCTTTAACATGTCCTGCAATTCTCCATAGCTATCTCCTCTCCAGTTCCATTCTAAGCCACGCCTCTCTCTCTTACTGAGTTCCAGCACCGTGGGTCTTTAGTTCTTCCAACATGCCAGCCGTCTTCCTGACATGAGGTCTTTACATGTCCTGTTCCCTCTTGGATTGCTACCCTCCCCAACATACACACACACACACACACACACACACACTCTCTCTCTCTCTCTCTCTCACACTTTCACCTCCTACTCAACCTTCAGATCTCTTCTCAAATGCCACTTATTTAGGAGAGTTTCCTCAACTCTCCAAACCTCTAATAGGTTACAGCTCTTGCTAGATGTTCAAACTGCACCCCCTTCATTATAGTCTCTTACAGCACTGGATACTGTTCCTTCACCATATTCATTCTGCTCATCATTTTAACTTTATTTACACTGACTGATTATATCGTTCTTCTCCATTGAAAGACAAGTGCCACAAGGCCAAGAATCAACTGCTTTTACTTACCTTTGTGTCCCCAGCCCCAAGCACACTGCCTGGCACATTGGGAGGCAATCAATATGGAATGAGAAATAAATGTCTGAGTCATTTCTGGAAAGGACAGAGATTAAAAGTACAAGTTGTGGAGTCAAGCAGGTTAAAATCTTGGGCCCATAGGGACTTCCCTGGTGGTCCAGTGGCTAAAACTCCACACTCCCAATGCAGGGGGCCCGGGTTCGGTCCCTGGTCAGGGAAGTAAATCTCGCATGTTGCAACTACGGGTTCGCATGCTGCAACTAAAGATCCCACATGCCGCAACTAAGACGGGCGCAGCCAAATAAATAAATAAATATTTTAAACAAATAAAATAAAAACAAATAAATAAAGTCTTGGGCCCATAGAAATACAAGGTGTGTCACCTTGGACACATCACTTAGAATTTCCCTTCTTTAAGTTTCAATTTCCTCATCTGTAAAATACGGACAATAATAAGGATTCATAAGATGACCTACCTTTTAGGTAGGTTTTTTACACTTAAAGCAATGCCCAGAACACAGAAAGCAGATGTATCCATTACAATTAAGTTTATCCAAGAACAACTAAAGCCCAAAATAGTATGGCTGAAGCAACACAGAAAGGTATCCCTCTGTTACCCAGAGATTTCCATCGGGCTCCTTCTGTCCTGCTGCTGCTTCATTCTCGAGATGACACTCTCTCCACAGAGCACCAAATTACTGTTGAACTTCAATTCTCATACTCACATTCTCATCAACAGCAAAGAGAATCCTTGTAAGGACCTTCCTCAGAAGTCGTACCCAGCATCTGCTCTCAAATCCCACTGGCCCGAACTTAACCTTGTCAAGCCACATCAAGCAGGAGGAAGGCCGGGAAACAGAGTCTTTATTTCAGATTGTCATGTGCCCAACAAAAATTGAGAGATGAATAGTAGCCTCTTTTACAGCAAGACAGTGAAAGGAAAATTCTTACATGGAAATTGGACATTTTATGTCAAGGAGTGCCTCCATAAAAGATGAAATGGGCAAATGAGATTGTAGAAGCACCCTCCCCAGAAACACATCCGTCACAGTAACAGGCACATAAATGCATTTGGTGGATTTTAAAGAAAACCACCACCATCATCCCATATGTGAACTTCCTAAACCCCTGGGTCCTGGGCTCCAGTGAAAGTGTGTTTGCCCAGAGAGAAGCCTTCAGAGGTTCGTCCCATTGTCACTCACTTAGGCCTGCCTTGATCTTTTCTCTCTGAATGATGCAAAATGCTTACAGGTGCCAGGCGGGACTTCTCAGGTTGCCCTGGGGCAGTCCTTTGCCTGCAGAATCCCTCCAGGGCAGGTCACCTACAGGAGGACTGTGGCTTTGCTTACCTGACGCATTGAGGGCAGGTCACCTACAGGAGGACTGTGGCTTTGCTCACCTGACGCATTGAGGGCCTTCCCAACCTGTCGCCAACCACCACCTCAGAAATCCAATCTTGCTTTACAGCTAAATCAATCCTGTCACTCCAATTAAATTCGCTTGGGAAAAGTTAAAAAAGGAATCTCTGGCCTCACTGTGAATTCTCAAGTCTGATAGAAAAACAACGATTCTGCCGCAGTTCAAAGAGAGAAAGGAAGTATTTACTCTGTCCCCTTCATGCAGAAGGGGAAGGGGCATTGACTGTTATTTTGATACTAGAAACTAAACTCTAAATAAGATCATCCGAGAAGGATAACCATATTCAAACTGCCTATTTTCGGGCTTCCCTGGTGGCGCAGTGGTTGCGAGTCCGCCTGCCGATGCAGGGGACACGGGTTCGTGCCCCGGTCTGGGAAGATCCCACATGCCGCGGAGCGGCTGGGCCCGTGAGCCATGGCCGCTGAGCCTGCGCGTCCGGAGCCTGTGCTCCGCAACGGGAGAGGCCACAGCAGTGAGAGGCCCGCGTACCGAAAAAAAAAAAAAAACTGCCTATTTTCTTTCATCTCATGGAAATGGTACATGGAATCACCATCCTTATTATTAAAAGCTTTTATCAAGGTGCCTGGGGCACAAAACAGGCTGAGTTGTACTAAATCTGTAACATTACTTGGGGATGACACGGAAGTCTTTCCCAAGAACTTAGAAGTAAGATTACCATCTGACAGCTTATCAAAATATATCAAAGTGTATCAAAATTTTAACAGTGCATACTCCTTCCATTTTCTCTGGAGACATGCATTCAAGAGCACAAGGGTATCCTCTGTAGCCTTGTCTGTAAAAGCAAAGGATGGAAATGACAGAGATGGTCACAAAGAGTAGAGAGGTTAAGTGTGTCATGATACAACCTTACAGGGGAACACAATGTCAAGATTACGAAATAGTGAACTCAGCCTCTATACAGTGTCATGAAAAAGTGTTCACGCTCTCATGGTAAGTAGCCATAGCAAATGCAAGCTCTGAAGCCAAAAGGTCTCACTTAATTGTTTCCCAGCTCTGAGACTATGAGTAAGTTACTCAACATCTCTAAACCGGAGGTCGCTTATCTGAAAAATGGGGTAATAACAGCACTACCTCATAGGGTCCTGTAAGGATGAAGCACAGCACTTAGCCTAGTAGATGGTGAGTTGGCATGGGGTAACTGTTAACTCACTACAGTTCTGTGGCAGTCTTAGTAATATCAATGACACCTCATCAGTGTCATCAAACTATATCAGTCAACACTTCTTCCTCCACTGTATACATCACTCAAAGGGAAACACAGGCCGACTATAAGCAGTGGCTCCTTTCTGGGAACAAGGCTGCCAGTGCAGGAAGCAGGATGGAAAAAAAGGAAAGAGGAAAAGTCTTTGGCTTTACTTTCATTTATATGTTAGTGGGTTTTTTCTTCTAAAACCAGCTCGTGTTTCTTTTATCATAAAGTGTTTTTTTTTTTCAAGATTGGCCTCTAAGAGTTAAACTTGCATCTCTTAATTGCATCTCTTAATGGATGAGAGCAGAGATAAGCAAAGTTCCCAGGAAGGAGATTCTGAGCCTCAGGACCTGATGTAACTCAACTGAAAACAGTAACGTATCTAAAGAAAGGATATGACTACCTATGGGCTGAGGGTGGGGATGGCATCCAGTCCTAGTAGCTTAGGAAGAACAGGGACAGCAGAGGTGGCAGGGCATGCAAGCAGTTCACAGGGGAGAGGGAATTTTGGTCCTTAGACTCATATTTGCAAGCGTGTCCTCTAGGCTCTTCACTTGGCTTTTGCCCTGTGTTAAGGACTGAATTGTGTCCCCCTCCCCAAATTCATGTGTTGAAATCCTAACCCCTAAGACCTCAGAATATGACCATATTTGGAGCTAGGGTCTTTCACGAGGTAATTAAAGCAAAATGGGGTCATTAGGGTGGGCCCTAATCCAATAGGACTAGTGTCGCTGTAAGAAAAGGAAATCTGGGCACAAACACACAGAGGGAAGATCATGTGAAGACACAGGGAAGAGAAGACAACCATCTGCAAGTCAGAGAGAGAGGCCTGAGAAGAAACCAACGCTGCCAACACCTTGATCTTGGACTTCTAGGCTCCAGGGCTGTGAGAAAATACATTGCTGTTGTTGAAGCCCCACAGTGTGTCATATTGTGCTGTGGCAGCCCTGGCAAACTAATACACTCTGTTCGTGATTCTTTTTCCATACATGAATTTTACATTTTCTATGTGCAAATCCACCAATCTTTCCCTTTATGGATTCTGGGTTGTCATTTTTTTTAAATCTTGATTTAAAAGGACTCTGCCATCCCAACTTTATTAAGATATATCCATACTGCCTTCTTATCATCTTTGTTGCTGTTACTATTGCTATGGTTGTACTGTGGCACCTCTTTTGTTTCGTTCTTTATCCGAAATATATTTCTGTAATATGGGTGTGGTCAGACCCTAACTTTGGGGTGACCCATTGTCTATATTACTTTTATACTCATAAAAATGTTAAAATTATATTACAGAAATAGATTTTTAGACACAGGAAAACATTCATGATACACATTTAGGTGAAAATAGGGAATTATATTTAAAAATACACATTTTTGAAATAAAATGATTTATATATACTTCATAAGTATTGAAAAATGTATGAAAGAACATACACTAAATTATTAGTAATAGTTATCTCTGGGTGATTAGGATTTTTTATGCTTTTAGTATTTTCTTTTTGTTTGTTTTTGTTTTTTGTTTTTTGTTTTTTGCGGTACACGGGCCTCTCACTGTTGTGGCCTCTCACATTGCGGAGCACAGGCTCCGGACGCGCAGGCTCAGTGGCCATGGCTCACGGGCTTAGCCGCTCCGCGGCATGTGGGATCCTCCCGGACCGGGGCACGAATCCGTGTCCCCTGCACCGGCAGGCGGACTCTCAACCACTGCGCCACCAGGGAAGCCCCGCTTTCAGTATTTTCTAATTGACTTTACCGAAATAATAATTTAAGTGAAATCCTACTGTATCTCAGATCTCCTTTTCTTAAAAGGACACTAGTCCTATTGGATTAGGGCTCACCCTAATGATCCCATCTTGCTTTAATTACCTCTTGAAAGACCGTATCTCCAAATACGGTCATATTCTGAGGTCTTAGGGGTTAGGATTTCAACACATGAATTTGGGGGGGCACAACAATGACAAGAATACAAAATTTGATAGTGAAACTCTGGGATTCAGATCAACTCATGATAGGATCAGGGTGACCTTAGGCAAGTTATTTAACTTTCCCTACCTTAGTTTTCTCGTGTGTAAAATGGGTATAAGAACAGGTGGTCATGGGGTAATCAGGAGGTCTGTTGTTTGGGAGAGGGTGCATATAAAAGTTCTTGGTGGGAATAACATTCAGTAATGTTATTCAATAATAACATTCAATCAGTGGCACTGTAATGTACCTTCCAACTTCGAAGAAGGGCCAAGCTCCAGGAATAGCAGGTGTCCCTCATCAGGACAGGGAAATTCCATAGGTGTGGTTCATAACGTGTAGTCAGGGGGACAAGAAGTCAAGCTGGGCTTGAGGAGGAGCCAGGATTCAGAAGCTTTTCTACTCCACACCAGCCACCCTGCACTTTATAAAGGCCGGTGGTATGCACGTCACAGAGCTTTGTAACAAGGCGTGATGAGATTGCTAAAATTTCAGCCAAAGTACTGTTCATGGAAACACTTTCCCAAAGCTAGCTGTCAACCTGAGGGGGGTTAAATGTTCTTCATCAGGAACAAGAATGTGACCACGATTTCCCTGAGCAAACCAGCCCCTGCGACCAGCCCCTCCCTGCAGACATCCCACAACCGAGGCAGCAGGTAGGAAGCATTCCTAAATAAGATGCCAGTGAAGAGATGCTTTCCCTCCCTCACACGGCTTTGAAATAGCCAAGCCTGAAGGATTTTTTTTCCTTCCCTTTCTTTTTAAAAAATACACAGCCCAGGGCAAATCTCATACCTCTGCTGTCCCAAGAAGAGGTAGCTGAGTCACTGGGCCTCTGAAGCTGCCAGCTCACAGCAGGGCTTGGAAAATCAATACTTCTCTCTGAAGTTATCCAAAGTACTGAGACCTTTAAACCAAACTCCAGTAGATAAACACTATCAACGGTCTTTCAGAGCATTAGGAGATGTGAGTTTATTTCCCAAACAGCCTTGAAATGCGACAACGGGAGCTGTTCTCTAAGATGTGGACATGTGGAATTTGGCTGCAGAAGTGGTTTCCAGAGAATCACCACTCTGTCTGCCGACAGGAACAAGAGACAGCTGGACTGTGGATGGAACACTCCCTCAGCATTACAGCTGTGTGGCTAAAAGAACATGCCCTAAATGCCTATGCTGGAATCCAGGTCGCATCCCTATGGACCTGTGTATCTTTGGAAATCACTCTTCACCTCTCTGTGCCTTAGTGTTCACCTAAAACCAGGTACCCTAGCTCAGCAGGGATTGCTGGGAGGAATAAATAAGATAAAGGAGGGACATGTATGCACTGGGGTTTTCTTTTAATCCTATAAGCACATCAAGGAAGTTAGCAGTTGTTATTAAAAATGCATAATATGCAAAAGCACAATTGCTAGAAAGGAGAAATCACAAAAGTTCACTTCCCACCTAACCTGCTCGTTTTGAAAGTTTGCCTATTTCTGAACCAAGAGAGAATTTGGAAGAGGTCTTTGACTCTTAAAATAAATCACAAGAAAGCTGGAAAAGAACTCTCTGAAAACAAGGGTTCAAATATATGAGCTGCCAGAGGCTGGATGGCCGTTCCTAGTTCCTCCATCTCTTTTACCTCCAGCAGGTAAACCCTTCAAGGGAAGGGTCCTATGGCTTTCTTCTGGGGGGAAATGATGGGGAGGGACCCTCGGCAAAGGGGGAAACATCACTGCGTGCTAATAAGAATCCCCCAGACAACATAAGGTACCTATTTTTCCCCCACCCCGGTACGCAGGCCTCCCACTGTTGTGGCCTCTCCTGTTTCGGAGCACAGGCTCCGGACACGCAGGCTCAGCAGCCATGGCTCACGGGCCCAGCCGCTCTGCGGCATGTGGGATCTTCCCGGACCAGGGCACGAGCCCATGTCCCCTGCATCAGCAGGCGGACTCTCAACCACTGCGCCACCAGGGAAGCCCACAAGGTACCTATTTTTAAACAAAACACCAAGACACTAGATTTGACCCAAAAAACTCCCCAAAATGTAGATTTATTTTTATAAAAAGTCTTACAAAAGCATAAAAAATTAAATCACACTTAATATTCTATCATCAGCCTTACCTTAGCTGCAAAGAGGAAAATGACAGAGAATCAGGGTTGTTCTAGAAATTCTGGGCTATCTAGTTGTCCCATTAGGCTGATCAAATGCCAAATCATTTCTCCCTCTTGACTTGAAGTGAATCTGGGCAGGAACGCTTCATGTGATGAAACGATTTCACTTGCTATTTGAAGAATTTTCTTGTAAGATATACAATCTCTTTAAATTTTCCCAGGCAGCTGCTAAGGGTTGCTAAGGAAGTGATGGAAATAGAAAATATTCTAAATAAATAATTAGTGATTTCTGCGGGGCAGGTACTTTAGATACTTTTTTCAGGATGTCACGCAGCTTAGGTATCAAGACTGGACAAGTGACCTGTCTTGTCTTCCCTCCCTCTCTCTCTTTTTCCCTTCCTTCCTTTCTTTCTGTGTTAAGGAAGATAAAATAGTTAACTAATAAGGACTTACTGTATAACACAGGCAACTCTACTCAGTACTCTGTAATGGCCTATATGGGAAAAGAATTTTAAAAAGAGTGGATATATGTATATGTATAACTGATTCACTTTGCTGTACACCTGAAACTAACACAACATTATAAATCAACTATACTCCAATAAAAATTATTTAAAAAAACAAAGAATCTTCAAGCAGTAAGCTGGAGAGGGAGATTTTGAGCCATGGTGTGCCCACCTTGGTGGAGACACACAGAGGAGGACCCAGGCCCTCCATCCCCTCACAGGTCAGCGGAACTCTCGGTGTATCTGTTTTAGTCTGTTGTGCTTTAGCAAAAGATTATGTCTGAACAGAAGAGTCTTAAAATAGACATCTGTGGTTTTGGCACCAGCATCCATTTCCCTTCTTTGATAACCATATCCTGGCTCTGTTTTGGGAAAATGCCCACATCTCATCTTCCGTGCCCCCAGGAGAAGCATCCTGCCTCTGCTCCAGAGGGGCGAGCACCTCAAGCCTCACACCCACTCTGGCAACAACAGCTGGTTGCAGGATGTGTTTGTGACCCCATAAGAGGCAATGAGACTTCAGCAGACACTTCTGGGACAAAGATGGCACATTTTTCCTACTGCATTTGGGGTGAGAAGACTGCGCTGGTGCCCACTCCCATCCACAAGGGGACAGGTTTTCAGAAAGCAGCCGACCATCTCAGAGGCAGTAAAATCCAAAAATGAGAGATCTGCTGACACTGTTTAAGCCCTAATTAAGCCATTCCCACCCACAACTTCTTAAATATATAAGCCATTCAACTCCTTTTTGGTTCATGCTTGGTTCAGATTTTACCAGGAATTTCTGCGTGTTATAACCAGAAGAATCCTAGACAACAGAGTTCCACAGCTACACTTCAAACTACTGGGAAAGATTTCCTTTAAATGTGCTCTAACATATTATGACTGGGGGCAATTTCTTCCTCCTGGTGGAGGAGAGGGAAAGAGACATAATCCCAAGAAATCTAGGAGCACCAAGGTCAACAGCTGAAAGTAAACTAAAAGAAGGGACTCTCGACACAGCAATTCATACATGAATGAGAACCAGTGAGTATAGAACAAACTCATATTTTATTTTAAATAAGAAAATCAGTGGTTCTGGATAAGGTCATGGGGTTTTTGTTGGCTGAAATCGCCATACAATTTTCAGAGTCTAAATAGGCAGTACACCTATTTAATATCTGGCATATATGTTATAATAATAATTTCTAATGTTAAATGCCTTAACATATAATTTTGGAAACATGGTATGTTCATTTTGTTTGTCCACATTCAGACATTCATAGCTAAGAAGGAAAGAAAAATGCCACCTGGCAATATACTCTCTGTATCTGAACACAAATTTTAAAAATTGGCTAAGAAGTGGGTAGAGAAAAAAGATAGCCAAATGTATTTGAGTTTGTTTGTTTTAAACAGGCTCTAAATATCTGTTTTGATGTCTGTTTATTGTTTACTGAAAGTGAACCTTTTATAAAGTCTCTAATTTTGCAGGGGCAAAATATGCAGGGTTAACCCAAGGTGGAAGGAGCCTGAAACCATTCATATCTTTTATCTCAGGAAAAGCCTTATTGTGCTTTGAAATGAGCCTATGTCACATGACCACCACCTAGTGGCTGTGTACTTAAATAGCAGGAATAGCTGAGAGTTACAATAAACATCTTTTAAATGGACCCCAGCACTGTCATGGTCATTTTGATCAGAACTAGATTTTCCCTCCAGGATGGTGGAATTAAGAACCAGGAAACTAAGAAACCAGAAATCTGGGTAAGAGCAGAATAACTGTGGACTTAAGCAACTGCTGGTGGTAACACTGTTTTTACCAGCATTTACCAATGACTGGACCTCTTACCACTACGAATACACAAAGTGAGTCCAGGTAGTAAAAGAAAAGGTCATACTGAGGAGGGACAGTTGAGCAGAGGCTCAAATGAATGGAAGAGCAAACCATGCAATTATCTAAGAAAACAGCATTACAGGAAGTGGAGGAGGCAACAAGTGCAAAGGCCCTGAGGCAGGGCCATGTTTGGCTTCTCAGGGTACAAAAAGGAGGTTAGTGTGGTTCAGGCAGAGAAGCAAAGACAAGAAGGCAAATGAATGTGGTTGAAGAGGTGGGCAGGGGTCAGATTCTTTAGGGTTTTGTAGATCATGACTGGGACTTAAAATTTTTTTCTACGTTGACAAAAAGCCACTGGAAACTGTGAAGTAGGAGAGTGATGTGGTCTGCTTTATGTTCTAGAAGGATCACTTACTCTAATCACTGTGAAGAGCAGACTACAGAGGTCAAGAGTGTTAGCAGAAATAAGAATAGAAGTCTACTGCAACAGTCTGGGCAAGAGATGCGTGTGGTACCAAGGCAGATTGATAGATACATAGATAGATAGGTAGACAGTTACCTATGTATACAAACATAAATGTGTGTATGCATGTATGTCTCCACCTCATCAAACACACTTATAGTAATGATACAGTCTTCACAAATATTGAAGAAAATTATTTTTCATGTAAAAAAAATCAATATAGGCAAGTATATCTATATGGCAAAAAAAAAAAAAAAAACTGCAAGAGTAGTACTTATGACTGACGTTTAGAAGATACCAAACTCTCAATACCAAAATACACTATTAGAGAATCAGGTTAGTTTTATGTGTTCCTCTAAAATTTCCTGTGACCTCCTAAAATAATAGTTCTGTGTTCCAACTGCGAAAAACATTATGCCTACTCAATTTATTTCATCCTTCCAACTGGATTCCCTTCTTGATGGAAGAGAATAAAAAGAGGTCTAGTACGACCATATCCTTGTGTTAGTTACTTTGGCAGACAGCTGACCCCCTTCATTCTCCCCTCCTTCTTGAGCACAGAGAGAGACACTCATATGGTCCCCAGAATCCTCTGCAGTTGGACCTGGCCATGCACTGGAATTCTCACCAACAGAAGGAGAGTGGGAGTCATGAGGGTCATTTCTGCTACTTGCTTAAGAGAAAACTGCTTCCTAGACTTTGCCCTCTTTGCCTGACAGTTGGCTGGAAGGTAAATGGGGTGGAGCCTCAGCTCTGAGCACGCAGGAGGAAAATCCTCTAAGGCAAGGGTTCTCACTCAACCACAGGCAATTTTGCTTCCCAGGGACATCTGGCAATGTTTGGAGGCATTTTTGGCTATTCAAATGAGGGGTGAGGAGTCAACTACTGGCATCTGGGGAAGGCAGAAGCCAGAGAGGCTGCTAAACCTCCTACAATGCACAGAAGAGCCCCCCACCACGAAGACTTTCCTGACCCCAAATGTCCACTATGCTGAAGTTGAACAGCTTTACTGTAAGGCCACCTTCTCAAACTTTGTGCAAAATTATTCCCCAAGTATCTTCTTAAAATGTAAATACTACTTCCGAAAGTTTGTGATGGGATCTGAGATTCTGCATTTCTAACATGCTCCCAGGGGGATGGCAGAGCAACAAGATGGAAAGAATGGGACTTGGGTCTCTGAATGGTCTCCCTGAGCACAGCTGCTAGAGCAGTCCAGTCTGGCTGGTGTGCCCATGCAGGGCTGCTACTCAAACATATACACCTGCACACCTGAACTCACTGTTTGCAGCTTGTGTTCCTTCTGAGTGGTTGGTCTCCAGGCAGCAACAATCGCTACAAACTTTGAATATCGACTTGCACTATGAGGGAGAAAAAAATCATCTATCTTATTTAATCCACTGTAGGTTGGGGTCTCTGTTGCAACAGTTCAGTTTTTTCCCTAATACAGTGACCATCTGCAAATAGTGGACAGTGACATCTATGTTGGTGTTTGGCAAGAGACCAAAGAGCCCCGGAGATTATACTCTCCAGAAAAAAAGAGAAAAAGCAAAGGGAAGAAAAGAAACAAGATGGCGACTTCTAAAGATATGTGGGAAGAGTGTTTTGCTGCTGTAACAAATGGCCACAAACTAACTGGCTTAACACGCTAGAAGTCAGAAGTCTGAAATGGGTCTCCATGGGCTACAATCAAAGTGTCAAGAGGGCTGCATTCCTTCTAGAAGTTCCAAGGAAGAATCCATTTCCTTTTCTGTAGCTTCTGGAAGCTGCCTGAATTCCTTGGCTTGTGGCCGCTTCTTCTATCTTCAAAGCCAGCAACAGCAGGTGGAGTCCCTCCGGTGCTGCCATCCCTCTAATTCTCTCTCTTCTGCTCCCTCTTCCATTTAAAAGGACTCTTGTGATTACATGGGGCTCACCCAGATAATCCAGGATAATCTCCCATCTCAAGGTTAGCTGTTTAGCAATCATAATTCCATCTGCAACCTTAATTCTTTGCCATTTAATGTAGCATACTGACAGGTTTTGGAGATTAGGATGTGGTTATTGGGAGGGTGTGTTATTCTGCCTTCCATAGCTTAGGAAGTAGGCTAGTCAGGCAGCCAGAAGGTGGGAATTTAATATGCCCATCTGGGAAATGCAGAGAGTGCACAGGAAAAAGAGATGACAGGTCATTTTAGAGCAAAATGAGAGAATCTTCTGGTCACTCCCAAAGCTCGTCAACGGCAGGGCAATCCTAAAAAGCAAATGTGCCCTATAGTTTTTGTTTTTTTTTTTAAGGATTTTTATTCTCATTTTTTTTTATTTATTTATTTTTAATTTTATTTTATCTTTTTGGCGGTACGCGGGCCTCTCACTGTTGTATCCTCTCCCATTGCGCAGCACAGGCTCCGGACACGCAGGCTCAGTGGCCATGGCTCATGGGCCCAGCCACTCCGCGGCATGTGGGATCCTCCCAGACCGGGTCACGAACCCGTGTCCCCTGCATCGGCAGGCGGACTCTCAACCACTGCGCCACCAGGGAAGCCCCCCTATAGCTTTTTATGCTTTTTCAGTATGAAAGAATGATGCATTAGTGGTCATGAATCAGATAAAAGAATTATGCAGACAGAGGTTCTCCAGGAATTCTCAGGATCTTTATGCAGTCTGCCCTCCCAATGTTTGATATCCATGCTATATAATAGTTTCTGTAAATTAAAGTTCTTAATCTAACTTTATGATAAGAGTGCTTGTCCTGTATTTCAGATACTCCCCGGAGTGCAACATTCCAGAAAACCAATTACCTGGGGAAGTTCATGAAAACGTGCGTGGATTAACAACAACTACAGAATGTACACAAAGCAGATGCGAGCACATCACCGTTATTCTGCCCTTGCAAAATCACTGCAGGGTTATTAGAAACTGTTATTCCCATTTTAGAGATGAAAAAACAAAGGCTCAAAGGCTAAATACTCTCTACGCACACAACACAAGGTAGACACAGAACTCAGACTCCAAATATTTAATTTCTGATTTTAGGTTCAGCTTTCTTTTCTAAATATCACAGAGCTCCAAGCAGGCAAACTGCCCTAAGATAAAGGCACTCAAGCAGTTTGACTCAAATTTCCTCAGCTCCGGGGACACCCAAACCTCCAACCCCCTGTAGAGGCTTTAACCTGGAGGCAGAAAGGTGTATCTGCACCTATAGTGAGCAACAAATCGAACACAGCCTCGATGTAATTGTTTGATTATTAAAAGGCAATAATGCCATTTTGATAATGCATTTAGAGAAACACCATCCAAACTACTCTTGGAGCATAACAGTCTGTCAGGAATCATCCAGGCTCTTCTAAAACTTTGGCGACTACAGCAACAAAGGCCAGGAACCAAAAACCACCTGTTACAATATGGAAAGACACCTGCTGTGTGACCCCGGGACCGTCACCTGCCTTTCTGAAGTCTCATTCTCTTTATTTGTAACACTGGGATAAGACAGTATCTACTTCACGAGGCTGCAGAGAAGAATAAATGGGATAACGTGGTATGCCGCTGGGACCTTTTGGGGAGACTGTCTAGCCCACACAGCTTGTTTGAGTGGGTTTCTCTTTCTTGTACCCAAAATAGTCTTGCAAAAATAGTACGTGAAAGAGCTGAGAACAATCCTTAGACAGAGTTCCCAAGGAATGTGAGTGTGTGATTTCTTTGCAGAAGCCTGGGGTTTTGAAAGAAAACAGCACAAAGAAGGTACCCCTTTCATTCAATAAGTCATTGATTCAGAATTAGTGATGAATAAGCCACCATTATGGATTGTCTAGCATGTGCCAAGTACTGCTTCTGGTTCAGAGCACTGGCAAGATGTGTGGGACAAGGCCCTGCTCCCCCATACTTACCTTCTGGGGAGGGAGAGGTAAGTCATTAGGATGATCTGGGAGAGTAATACATGCTCTGAAGAAAATAAAACAGTGTAACAAGCTCAGAAGTGGAAAAGGGTCTTTAAATTAGGTACTTAGTAAAGGTCTTGGGGGGGGAGCTGAAATGTGAGCCAAGATCTGAAGGACAGGTAATGAGATACCTGCAGTCTAGGGATCTGGGGACAGAGAATTCCCAGAAGAGGAAACAGAGATTTAAATGCCCTGAAGTGGGAATGAGCTTGGTCCCAGAACAGAAGGGGAGACACTTCCATGGTCTCTTTTGGGGGCAAAACCCCACAATAAGCCTGTCCTGTAGGTAGGCCATGCACACACAGGAAACCAAAACCTTCTAGCACAGAAATGCTGGCATTTATTATTCACCCCCAGGATGCTGGAAGACAACCCTTCCAGTGGAAAAGAGTTTGGGGACAAATCAAAGGAAATGCTGGGGACCTCCCTGGCAGTCCAGTGGTTAAGACTTCGCCTTCCGATGCAGGGGGTGCAGGTTCGATCCCTGGTCAGGGAGCGAAGATCCCACATGCCTCGTGGCCAAAAAACCAAAAACATAAAACAGAAGTAATATTGTATCAAATTCAATAAAGACTTTAAAAAAAATGGTCCGCATCAAAAAAAAATCTTCAAGAAAAAAAAGGAACTGCTGTATGTTTGGAGCCAAACACTTGGGTTTGAATCCCAACTCCACATCTTGAGCAAGTTCCTTGACCTCTCTGCGCCTCAGTTCCCTGACCTGTACACTGTGGGCAATCACAGTACCTATCTCACCAGGCTCTTGGGAAGACTGAATGAACCCACTGCTCGGGGCAGAAGCTGGCATATACAGTACGTGTCCACCACCACGATTCTTACCACCCTGCTACTGTGATTCTTTCAGGTCCAAATCTTAAATCTTCATCTCCCTGTTCCATTAAATAACCATCATTTGTCTGTGATTTGTTTTTTGCTTTGTAGCAACACGAGTGCACCTAAATTTACTAATTTACACCAATTCAACTGTTAATCCTCCCCTTGGCACGATCCTACCAGCCCTGAATTTGGGATGTAAAGCAGCCAGCACCCACCCTCCACGAGGAATTCTAACACTGTTTATGAATCTGAACAGGAGTGGTCATCTTACCATCCTCTCCTCAGTCAAATAAAATGTAGAAAGTAAGGGACTCCTACATTGGAAGTACAACTTTTTAGCCATGTTCATAGAGACAATATCTTCAGACCACTCTCAAACACACCTGACCTCAATGTAGTAGCAAAGATCTCCAGTTAAAAAGGGGAGGTGGGGAAGGAGAGGGGGAGGGAAAGCAGGAAGGGGGCGGGGAAGGAAAAAAAAGAAGTGTTATCCTAGAGAAAGAGCCTCTCTTTCCATTTACTGTTTTCTTCTCTGACACCCCGGAGTAAAGTATTAAAATTTTGTTCTTGCAAGTCCCTTGCAATTCTTGCTAAATTTATTCATAGTTATTTTGTCTCTTTGGTTGGTTCTATAAATAGGATATTTTCTCTCATTATATTTTCAAAATGCTTGGCACAGGCAGATAGGAAAACTATAGATTTTGCATAGTAATTTCCTCACATTAATAAATCCTGTTATTATTTCTAATAGATTCATGGGTTGGGGGGATTGCTTATCTTAGGTTTTCCAAAAAATGATGAAATTACTGGCAAATGGTGATAATTCTAACTTCCCCATTCTTATTCATTTTTGCATCTAACTGCATTATCTATTCATTCCTGAGCAATGGTAAATCATAGTGATGATAGTGGGCATTCTGGTCTTGTTCTGGATTTAATGGGAGTGTTTCTAGTGTTACACCATTAAATATAATGCTTGCTTTGGGTATGATCCGATTTTATTAGCAGACGTTCTAAAAATCAAAAATAAATATTTAGTTTTATCAGACGTTTTAGCATCCATAAAATAATCATAAGATTTTTCTCTAAATGAGAAGTGTTACAAGTCAATCACAGTATTTACTAGATTTCCCAAGATCAAACCATCCTTCCATTCCTAGAATAAATGGCACTTTGTCAAGACTTTAATTACCTTGTAATGTAATCACTTACATGTTCATTTCTCTGCTCTGTGAGTTCTTTCAGATCACAGGACATGACTGATTCATGTTTGACACATAATTGACATTAAATACGTGTTTAACGAATAAATAAATGAATAACTGAAATAACAGGTACATTTAACCTCTCCAAACTAACCATTTGTACCTCTTCCCAGCTTAAAATTGTCAAAGAGATCATATGCCTTCCCCAGAGTGGATCTTTATATGTTTAATGAATATATGGTTTTAACTGGTCCCTACTTCTTATATCAATAGAACCCCTGAACACCTCATTCGTTATGGGGAAACTACTCCCTATGGTTGTATTGGGAATAACCCTGCTTCCCTACTCCCACCATCGCCCCAAGCCAAAGGGGTGGCTACATCCCCCAGGCCTGATTAGAGTAACTACACAATGATTGCTTGAGGATGGACACCTGACCCAACCTGGGTCAACAGCATCTCCAGGAATTTCTCACAGAAGCTCTTAAGAAAAAATTTTTCCAAAAGAATTGATAAACAAAAAAAACGCTTGTGTAGGGTTGCTGCTTACCATCTTGCCTAAAATGTAGTGAGACAACCTATCTGAGAATGAAGCAAGGTATAGATAAACATGGCAAAGAATGGAAAGAGACAGAGACCTAGTGCCATTATTTGAGCCCCTGGATTCAGCTTTTCTTAAAGCCATTACCCCTTAGACTTCCTAAGTAATAAGCCAAAAATTACCTTTCTTGGTTTAGCTCCATTTCTATGACTTACAACCAAAAAATATGGCCTAATTCATGTGTTGCTTTGTTTTCCTCCATATATGCTTTATACATGCTTAAATAAAGGTTGAAAAAAAAGTTTTTTAAAGAAAGGCAATCCTGGGCTTCTCTGGTGGCGCAGTGGTTGAGAGTCCGCCTGCCAATGCAGGGGACACGGGCTCATGCCCCGGTCCGGGAAGATCCCACATGCCGCGGAGCGGCTGGGCCTGTGAGCCATGGCCGCTGAGCCTGCGCGTCCGGAGCCTGTGCTCCGCAACAGTGAGAGGCTTGCGTACCGCAAAAAAAAAAAAAAAAAATCCTAACTAGTGAGTGTTAAAAAAAAAAAAATCAACCGCCTGCTTTTAATTAATGGCAAGATATGCCGAAAGGCTCCCTCAGTGAATTATAATTTCAGATTGAAATTCCCAAGACAGTTATAGAGGAGCCTGTTAAACCGCAGAAACCAATGGAATCAAGGGATTACTTTAACAGGGCAGTGGTTCAACCAGTTTCAGAGATATCATCCATTATGCAAAACCAAAACCTTTAAAAACTTTCTACCGTGCAACCCTAGCAATCCCTCATTCACCTGAAGTCTGGAGGCCTCTCTCCTGACTCAATTTAAAAGTAAAAATGCTTGGTATGATCTACAAAAATAAAAATAAAAATAAATAAATCATGTCATGATGGCTAGAGAACTCCCCAGAAAAAGCTGCCAAATCTCAAATCTCAAGACAGGGAGTCTCATGGGGTCTTCCTGAACCATCCTGCATTCTCAAAAGCTTTCAGATCTGCAGGAAAACTGAAGGCAAGCATGCCCTTGGCATCCTAAATATCCGTGTACCTATCGGAGCAATCAGCATCAATTCCTACCATAGGCTCAAGAAAATGTCAGTGGGCCAGCCCAGAGAGCCTAGCCACTTCCCTACCCCATCCCCTTTATGGAGAATTCTGGTTGCACTTACCTCCTGCAATCAGACTCTTCCCCTTCAGCTCAAGTTACCATAGACCAAATTCTGGAATCTGGTTTTGATTATTCTCTGGAGAGCTACTTAAGAGCTGCTTCAGGGTTGGAAATCCCTCATTCAGGCATAATCTTGAAATAAAAGACTATATTCAAATGAAAAATGCATTACCGCATTCTCTTTAGGGCCTTCTGTACTGACAGGCAGGATAAAAGGAAAGAATGGAAGGAAAATGAAGAAGAAAACCAAGGGGGAAAAGGAAAAAATGGGAGTAAAAGAGAGAGGAAAGAAGGGAGAGAAAAATGTATTATGTCACAAACTGTGTAGGGCACTGTGAGTGTCATTTCACTTCATCCTCACATCATCCCTTCCAAGTAAAGACTACTGAGCCCATTCTGCAGATAAAGAAATTGAGGCTTGGTGATATTGAGTAATTCGCCCAAGGTCACACAATGAGGATGCAGTGGATTCAGGCTCAGAGATACAAATACATGCTCCAAAGTATGTCGCTACTACTTGACTAGCTTCCTCCTTCTTAAGAGTCTAATACAAGTGTTTGTTCTAGAGCCAAAATATTTCAGTGGTTGAATGGACCCTATGAAGACAACAGAGCCTCGTCATCTAAGTAATAGAGAAGGAAGGGAGGGAGGGAGGGAAGGAGGGAGGAAGAGGGAGGAAGATATTAAGGAACCTCACATCCAGTGGAACTAGTATGTGGCAAAGAAAAACCTAGAACCCTAGAAAACTCTCAGGTCTTACTCCGTCCATGGGACCAGAATCTATTTTGTAAGTGCAACTGACCTAAACGGATCAAATACAGATACTCCTGATTAAGGAGCGAACAACTGAGAATTTCCCCTCCTTCAAGAAAATGTTCACTGGGAACAAAAGGGAAATTTATTTGTGAATTGTCTTTTTCTGCTTATATCCAGTTTATATCCAGTTCCTGTTTATATCCAGTTTCCTTTGTTGCTGTTGCAACATATCTCAGAGGTACTTCCCCCATGCTGTTGCAAAATCAGTTAAGGGGGAAAATATCTAAACTAAAATAGCACAGGTAAGCCACAATTCTGGCAACTGCAGAGGGTGTGGGTATGCCAGGTACTTTCTGAAATGAGTTTAAACCAAAGGTCGCTAACCAGCAGCCAGTTGGCTGTATCCAGCCCACAGATGTGTTTTGCTTGTCCTGCAGTGCTGGCCCACACCATGCTTTTAAGAAATCTCTATCTGTTGCCAACATTAAAAACCAGGCCACTTCACACCAAAACCTGGATTTCCAGTTTCTTTTTCCAAGTGGAAGACCTGGTTCCCCTGATGCCACATTTGCACATGGAAAAAGGCAGCTGGAATATAGCAGTAGCTGCTCCTTTGGAAAGAACACCTGTGCCCCATTTTCTCCCTACCTAGTCTATTTCACTCATGTATATTGTCCACATGAGCCCTGAAGGCATCTGAGTTGGTGGCCCTTGGTTTAAAAGGTTAAGCAGATGTAGATTTCAAAGCGAATCATTATTAGACTTTTCCCAAAAACATCCCCAATAAGAGCCACCAGTCAATATTACAACAGCTGTGACAGAAGGTAAAGCATATGAGACCAAAACCCAATAGTTGGGTTCATTTGGATTTCTGCTCTAGGATACTCATTTTTTGTTTCGAAAATATATTCACTTTTAGTATTTCATTTATTCTTCCTAACAGCCTTGCAAGGAAGGAATTACTCTCAGATAAACTGAAGCCAAGTGATGTTACGTCAGTTATCCAACCCAGATCATCCGACAAGTAAGTTGCAAAGCCAGGTTTTGAACCCAGTTTTGCGCAGCTACAAACACTGTGCTTTTGGAATAATGAAAGAACACTCTGAAAAGCCATGAGGCTTGTTTCTACCTCAGAGCCTTTGCACTTGCTGTTCCCTCTGCTGAGAAACCTCTCCACCCAGGTCTTCACATGGGAGGATCTTACTCTTTCATGACACTTAGACCACCTCCACGGAGAGGTTTTTCCTCATCATTTGATTTAAAATAAGACATGCACACACACACACCAATTACTTTCTAGGCCGCTGCTACTCAAAGGGAGGTCCAGGAATCAGCAGCATCAGCATCACCTTGGAAATCAAAAATGCAGAATCTCAGGCCCCTTCCCCAACGTACGGACTCAGAATCTGCACATTAACACCACCACTCCCCACCCCCGCTCCCCATGTTTTGTGTGCATTCCAAGTTTAAAAAGCACTGCCCTACAGGAGTGCTGCCCGGTGGAAATAAATAAAACAGGAGTCACAAGTGTAAATTTTAATTTTCTAGTAGCCACATTGCAAGAGTAAAGCAGAAAGGCTTGTTTGTTTGCTGTCTCCCCTTCTCCCACTCCCACCCCCACTAATATGTCAGTCCCAAGAGAACAGGTGCTTCACCTGTCTTGTTCACCCCTTTACCCCCAGCACCTAAAACAGTACACTGCGCACATATTAAGTATCATTAAATGTCTGCTGAATGAAAGAAGGAAGGAAAAGACCTTGCTAGCACTCTATATACCAGCATTTGGGACAGATGTGGCTTCAAATGTCAGCTCAACCACTGGCCAGCTGAGCAACCTCGAGCGAGTTGTTTTACCCGCTGGGAGCCAACTGTAAAGCAGAAATGCTGTTCTTTTGCTCACAGCCTCATCATGCCGCCCAGATGTGATAACACGTCTATAAAACGCAAACCACCACGATAATAGGTGTTCAATACATGCCAGTGTCTTATGCTGCCCTCTTTCTTTCTCTCTCTGGACACCACGTCCGAATGATGCTGTGGACCACTCTCTCCTCTGGGTAGCATAAGCATGACTACTGAACGCCAGCTATTTCCCTCCAGCCAACAGGATGTGTGTAGTAACTGCTGGCAGTGAAGACAACTTGAAACCATGGAAGGTCACTTCCCGTCACCCTACAGCTGAGCGGTTTCCAAAGCAAAGTGGTCACAGTCACCGTACAGTCTGTATTCCACGAGGGAGACCACAGCTCAAGTCATTTCCGTCACTTTAATGAGTTCTGCCATGGCAGCCACTTGGCCTGCCATAAGGTCCCAACCCCTTAGAGGAGTTTAAGGTCTCTGCCCAGTGTGCGTTAGCTCCTATTGAAAGGCGTATTGTGGCTTTGCCCTTTTAATTTTTCGAGGGGGGGATGGATGGAGAGTTTAATCTACCCCCACTTATTAATCACTGGCCTGTGTCAACCCACCAAGTGAGGCTTGCTGTTCCACAGCTTTAACACACCCTAATCCATCAGTCTATCTTGTTCTGCAAATCTGATGCATATGTTCTAATCACAAATGTGTTTTTAAATCACATTAGATTAACAGCATAGGCAAAAGCAAAACCCGGATTTAGACATAACCAGAGTGACACCAAAGAAATAAAACTGGGGCTGCTTAGTTGAATATGAGGAAACCCTTGCCAGCTCTGCAGAGAGCAGCCCCAATTTCTTCTTTCTCTCCCTCTCATGGAAATCAAAACAACCATGATCACCTGCAGAATCAGTAGGCTACTGGGAAGCGCATTGAAATGAAAAAGAAAAACAAAACAAATAATGGGAAGAGGGGATCAAAACCTTTAATTAACCTGTGAATCTCTATCAGGCAAATAGTAGAGTAAGATTCCAGATAAGGTACAGGGCATATGGGCAGGAAATGTAACCACTTAAGTACAGATGCCACCATTTAAAAGATTGGGACCAGGGAACCAGGAGAAAGGGTTTCTGTTACCGGTTTGAATCAATGCCAGTGCTTCCTTTCTACGATATAGTGAGGATGCAGTCCCCTCTTCCTACATGGGAGAGGGAGAGAAGAGCCTGAAGAGATGCAGCCAACGGAAATCCCCAAAATGCCCTCAAAAGACTGCTGTCCCTGCTAAGGCTAGAGGGCTATCCTAGGATCCAAAGGGTTTCTGGGAGTCATCTCAACAGCCAGGTTTCGGTGGAAAATGATTCCTCTACGTTAGATAGATTCTCCTCCAGCAACTCCAATCAGCACCCCTAAGCATAATAAAGATCTACCATGCGTGTGATGCTGGGGCAGGAGATCAGGGATACAGAGATATCACATGGTCCTCTTAAGTGAGGATCAAGGGAACCCAGTTCCATCTACATCTCTGAGTCCTATGGGGCACTGAGCCCCAAATACCACAAGTGATGGCTGAGGGTACCACAGATCTTCAACAGCCATGTCCTGACAGCGAGGCAGTTTACATACCTCCTTTTCCCAGCCACAGTATAAAAGAACGTAAGAAAACCTGGCATCTTTTATCTTTTCATTCAGAAAATGCTCCACACCCTACGATGGGACTTCCTGACATGCAGTCCGCCACACACCCTTCATCAACTTTATTTTAACTCATCCAAATAAAACACCCCCTTCTCCATTTCCAACTGCGGTAAAGCAACCCAAACACGTGTTGGAGAGATTTGATCTTTATGCCTCCCTCTCCCCCAAAGGGCATTTGACACTTCTCACAAGATACAGGGCTTTAAAATTAGAATTGGAAAAAGCCATAGTTATACCCTCTTAGGGCCACGGCTGCCTCACAGCAGAAACCAGAACATTCCTCCAATCAACAGTTAAACAACTGAAACCTTCCCAGACATACCTTTTTTTAAAAAAAATTATAATTGCAAACTGGAAGCCATGGCTTGTGATGTTATAAATACTGATTTTCCAGTTAAATTAGGCATTTGCTGTTTTTTATTTTGATAGGAAGGGGCTGTTTGAAGCCTCCTAAAATATTGCAATTAGTTCTCTCTGTTGAAACAGAAAAGACATGAACAGACGTATTTAATGTTTAATGTGCTGGAATGTTCATCCCTAAGTGTACTTCTCTCAAGCTTTGAAAGCATAAGGCATATTTTTAAAACGGAAAGAAATCAATCACAATACACACATTTATCATATATTTCCAAAGTTAAGTTATTTCTAAAACTTTCCGAGGCTGTAATTTAAACTTAGAAAGCACATCTCTTCAACAAGAAGGCGACTTGTCAGGAAGCAATCCTTATTTTACCTATTGGCTCTGTTAAGATGATAACATCACTTTAACTGACAAAGCCTGTGTTTCTGGTTGACAATTGCAATTAATTACTGAGATACAACCGAGATGGGGCCAGCCATCCAGATCTGTTTTCCAGAGAAATTAAAAAACAAGAGGAAAGGAGGAGGCGGGGGTACGACGCTGGCTTATTAATTTATTTTACCCACACTTAACTTACTACTCCTCTCTTCTCCCTTTCCCTCAACGCTGGCAGACGGTGGAAAAGGAGGGAGATGAACAAACAACTCACTAGACACAAGCTCCAATCTGTTGCAACGGAGGTTAGAAAGGGCACGGGTGCAGGGCATGAAAACTCTTAGGGCACCAACTGTCATGTAGGCACGGATACTTCTGATGCAAAATCAACCCAGTGTTCATGCAGCCCAAGAGGGATAGAAAGTTCTGGAGATGGGGCACATCCTGAGTTTTTACTAGAAAGCCCAAACTCGCCAGCATCATCTTTTTAACTGTTCCCTGTTCATTTTGCTCTTAACTGAAAACACTGGATTCCAGCCACGCAAATGCGTTTGAGGGCGATTTTGAGAGATTCCAGGGGATCCCAAAGCCCTCTGGTCAATCTAGCTGTCCTGTCCATTCCTCAGCGTCCCCAGCCCAGAAGCGCACCGCCCCGCAAGAGCCTGGGTTAGGAAACACCCCGGGGGCACGAGGCCTGGGGATTCCCAGGCTTGGAACTAGGCAGATTCGGAAAGCAGCTCCCTGGACGAGGAGCCTGAGGCAGGCAGAGCAGGGAGACCCCTCTCTCCTCGCCCTGCAATAAAGTGATCCCTGGCTAGCCTCCAGCCCTCTCCGCCGCTCCCCCAGAGCAGCCCCGCCAGGGTGCGCAGAGCCCGCGCGGGGTTAAGACCTCTCGGGACACTGCCCGGATCCCCAAGGGCCAGGGGAGCGGCAGCTTCCCGTGCTGGTCTCCCCTACGCGCCTATCCCATCCGCCGAGCTCGGGGTCCTACCTGTACCATTCCAGGCCCTTTTCATAGTTCCTGTCGAAGAAGTGCGGCTCCACGCCCACCGCCCGCACGTCCGGGTGCACTCGGATCGCCTCCAGCAGCGCGCGGGTCCCTCCTTTCTTGACCCCGATGATAAGCGCCTGTGGCAGCTTCTTCTCCCCGTAGTCGGGGGTGCTGACGGCGCCGCCCCTCACGCTGCTCCCGTTGGCCGCCCTCCGGCCTGCGAGCTCCTCGTCGGTGGTGCTGGACTCCTGCGCTTCCCTCTCCAGCAGCGCGCTCTGCGCCGTGACCATCTCTCCAGAGGCCAGCGGGGTCCGGAGCCAGGAGTCCCGGGCGCCCCCGCCGCCGCTCGCCAGCCCCCAGCCGTCGGCCCCGGGGGCGGCAGGCTGCTCGGGGGGCTCGGGCGGCTCCCCGCGGCTCGCGCTGTCCGGCGGCGGCGGCGCGGGCGGCTGCGAGGGGGCGCCGAGGCGCACGGCGGGAGGCGGCAGAGAGGGTGGCGGCGGGCTAGGCTGGGGCTCGGCGGCGGCGGCCGGCGGCTCCTGCAGCGCCAGGGGGAATTGCAGGGAGCCCGAGCCGCCCAGGAGGCTGTAGCACAGGTAGGTGACGGACAGGGACAAGGTGCACATGAAAAGCAGCTTGCGCGCCGGCGGGCCCTTAACCGAGGCGCCGGGCGGCGGCGGCGCGGCGAGAGGTGGAGGCGGAGGCGGAGGCGGAGGAGGTGCGGACCACTGGGCCATCGCGGCTCCCGGCTCGCGGCGGCGGCGGCGGCGGCGGCGGCCCCCGGCGCTGCCCGGACATGGTTTCAGCCGCCGCCCCCGCCGCCGCCGCCGCCGCCGCTGCCCAGCCGCCCCGGCTGCATGAAGCGACGCCGCTGCGCCCCCGGCCCTGGCCGCTGTCCCGCTGCGCCGGGGGGAAACCCGGCCGCATGGCACCCCTCCCCGCTCTCCTCGCGGCGTCCGGGGGGCCCCCCACCACCCCCCTCAGCCTCTGGCAAGGGGCCCGAGGGGGGCGCGCGGACCCGCCGGCTGCACCTTCTCCGTCTGCAGCGCCCCAGCTTCCCCCGCTCCGCCGCGGCTCCCGCTCCAGCTTCTGCCGCCGCCGCCGCGCGCTGTTGCAGCCCCGAGTTCCTTCCCCGCTGCTAACTTTCTGTCGGGAGAGAAGAGAGGCGCCGAAGGGAGGCGGAGGGGGCCGGGCGCGCGCCCCGCGCCGCCGAGTGAAGGGGGAGTGCGCCTCGTGCGCGCCTGCGGAGGGGGCCGCGGGAGCGGAGGCGTGCGCTAGGGCTGGGGCACCTGGGGAAGCGGAGATCGTACCCCCCGCCCCCCGGCTCGGCACGCACTCGCTGGAGGTGTTCCCCGCCGCATCCCGCGTGCTTCCCCTCTCCTGGGAGCTTGGGACGCCTCGTTCTGCATCCCTCTCTCAGTACTTTTAAGGACGTAGAGCCGGACGCCCGCCGCCGGTGCCGCTCACCGAGCTCTCGCTGTCCCCTTTCCCCCTGGGACTCCAGGCAAACTCGGCCCATCCCTGACGCGCCCTTCTCTAACCCTGGATATCCTCCTGCCTTTGGTCCAGGAGTGGTTTCTGCTCCATAACAGCTCTCTCATTCCAACTTCCGTCTTTCCAGCCTCCCCATCTTATCTTGAAGCTCCTGACGGGTTGAGCTTGGACACAAATCCCCAGGTTTCCCCACCCACAGAGATTTTGCCTCTGTCCCGCCACCGGGGGACTGCGCTTTCTGCTCCGAAAAATGAGGCTGTCCCTTTCTCTACACCCTTAACCAGAGGTACACCTGCGGCCCTTGGGGGCGTTGCCGCGAAAGGAGTTAGATTTCCCTGGACTGAAACCGACTGAGACCGTCATCGCTCTAAACATCTAAGAAGCTGAGACAAGTTGCGTTGCAGGGTGTCTGTGCATCGCTTCATTGATTTTTTTTTTTAAGTGCATTCTTTTCAGCGAGATTTCCATCCCTCACCTCCCTCTCCTGGGGAGGTAATGGCAAACATCAGAAGGATTTGGGAGGTTCAAAACTAGAGTCTTGCTTCTTGGAAGTGGGGAAATTGGGAGTCTGCAACGGGAGGGAGAGGCAGAGCAATCAACTCTGCTTGCTGGGGACGGGGGCTGCCCCCGCACACACCCAGGGCCAGTATCGCCCAGAGGCTGGCTCGCTGAGTCCCATTTACCCCATTTACCCTGCCAGCCACAGCTGGGTGCCTGGCGGGTCTGTCTGTTTTCACAGATGTGTTTGGCATCTCCGGTTTTGTTTGATCACATAATAGAAACAACAGCTGAAAGAAAAAGTATATAATGTCTAAATATTAACTAGATACCTAGTGCCAAAGAGGGGAAGCAAATGTTAATCAAATAAGACGAAGAACACGGACTTTTCCCTGAGTGAACAAAAGCTCACTGCTGCTCTCAGCTGGACACGAGTTTCCTTCGCTGCAGCTTTAGTTCAGATAAAGATTATTCCTTTATATTTTTTACGGTCCACTGGAGACCTCTGAAATGCAGAGTCTGGTGTCCTGTAAATCATTCCGTGTAACTAGAGATGCTTTTTTCAAACACCACACGACTGCATTACTGTAATGTTAATGGGAAGGGGCCAACTAGAGCTGGGAGAAACCACAAGCTTGGCCCATCTCTCTTCCCACTCCAAGCCCAGCTCTGGGTGGTCAGCCAGGAGGCCCCAGTGGCAGCAAATATTGCCGCTGCCGTGCCCCATCTCCCTTTCCAGGCCCAGGCACCAGGATACTCAACATGTGGCCCAGGGCCACCCTGTAGTCCAAGTGCCCAAACTTTTCCATCTACCCTCTCAGCAATCCAAATAAACCTTCTCTGTATCTAGTTTTACTAAAGATGTGCTTTTTCACATTTGGCAACGTTTTGATAAAACTGTGTTAAAATTTAACCCAGAGGTGGCAAACTGGTGACCAGCAAAGCTGAATGAGGCCAGCACAGTGATATGAAGAAATTTCAGCTAGTTGCAGTACTTAAATATTAAAGGCTTTCCAGCAAAAAATATCTGGAGATGAGGTTTCTGTTGAAATAAAGGGGCCCAGCAGATATGGGCCCCTCAGCCAGAGCTGAGAAGCCTCCTTTAGGAGGAGCACGTATGCCGTATTCTTCATGGGGCACCCAGATTGTGCCCCTATATTTATGTTGCTTGCCTGGACGATGCTAAGGAGGATATTTCCCGGAATCCCTTCTCCCTCTTGTCCCCAAATAGTCACACTCTAATAAAAGACTCTTGAAAGAATGGAGCCCCACTGGTAAGGTGTCAGCCCCACAACTGATGGTGAAGAGGTGATTTGGGGACCAGAGGAGCTTTGTAGATTTCTCACTTAGGCAGTTGTCTATTTTTTTCTACTCTTGATCCAGGCTTTTTCTGGAAGCGAGTTCTTGAGAAACCTACAATAAAAAGCAGGAGCTATCTACATAGGGAGAACCCAGACTTCATTCAGCAAATCCCAGTGGCTCTGGAGACCAGATAGAATTTTTTTTTTTTTTTTTTTTTTTTTTCTGTTTCCACTGCCAACACCCATGCTCATTAAGGCCTATCTGAGTTTTTGCAATATTCCTCCAACTGCTCTCCAGGCCTCCCTTGAGCCTCGCGTGCCTGTTTCTATTCATCCTAGGGAACGATATTTCTGAGACAGAGCTCTACACATGCCCTCAGTGACTCTGTACCCTTCCTCTCACTGCCGAACTCATAGATTCCAACCTCTTTACCTTTGCACTAGGGTGCCCTTCCACCTTTTATGTGTCTCACAGTCATTGCCAAACCAAACAGTACCTACCATTCAAACATGCACGCTGCATCATTGTTTCATCTCCATATGGTCAGACAATAGAATTAAAACAAAGCTGTCATTTGCTAGCTAAGTGGCTCTCTCGGACAGGTCATTTCACTTCCCTGAGCCTCATTTTCTGCATATATAAATTATGGACAGTAAGACTCACCCCAAATTGTTTTTATAAAGAATCAAATTGACTTACAGAGCATATGCAAAAATACCTGGCTCCCTGCCTGACATGCGGTGGCTACCAATAATTGTTTGGATCTAAATATTGGCTCATCCATGCCCGTCTTCTTTTCTTATTAAAACCTTATCCTTGAAAAATATGTGTGTGCCCTTTCTTCAAAACCAGCGGAATGTGTCAGCTGAAGTTCACTTTCCTAAGCTGCTCAGTTGCATTGATAATGCCAAGTCCAAAGCTTTCGATAGTTTTTTGGGTTTCTTTAAGCAATAGAAACTAACTGACCAACTTCGGTTTGGTTCGGTTTTTTATTAAAGAAATTTACTAGAAGGATGTATATGACTCACGTAACTGAGGGAATTTTAAAAAAATCAACAACAAACAAAAAGCAACAGTCAGCTTTGGAAAAGGCAATAAATGGGGCGGATAAGTGTACAGTTGTCATCACTGCCATTCAGCAAATATTGTCGGCTCTCCTGTGGCCCATGGGAGGGATGTGTTTTCTTGGCCCCTTGAAGTTAGGTGTGACTGTGTGCCGTGTTGGCTAATGAAACAAGAGGAAGTGAGATTGTCTCTTCCAGGAAGAAGGTTTGAAACACAGCGGGAGATTTACCGGTGGGAATGATTTTCCTGCCTGGCAATTGTGCAAGAGGGGGCTTGAGCCCCTCTTAGCTGCCATCTACTCAATCCTCCACACTGAGCAAGGACAGTAAAGATCCAGCCCCTGATCACTTGTAGCATGAACAAAAAATAAACCTTGCTTGTTCTCAGCTCCTGAGACGTGGAGGGTTGGTTTGTCAATACAACAAAACCTAGACTATCTGACTGTTGAAAACATACATATTATGAATTTCCTCTGCTGTGGACCAAAATGACTTCCACAAGCCAATATTAGAATTCCCTTTCACAGAAGTGGATGAATGATGGATTAGAAGTCTACATTGTCCCAGCAGTATAGACAGAACCTTTGTCTCATATACAGCAAATGTATTTCCCCATTTTGTCTTCTACCTGTCAATAAAAAGGTATATCTATAGAAATCCGGAGGTAAAGCTCCAACCAAAAGCAACGTGGTGACAAAAATGAACATTATATACTTATAAAAGGAGCAAAAGGTTAAAAAATAATAATAATGGCTATGAACTTACAGGACCTTGCATTGAAAAGGATCTCACGTGGGAAATCAGGAAATACTTAGAGCTGAAAGCACTACATGACAAAATCTGGTGGGTGGAATTCAGCAATACTTATAAGAAAGATTGTATCTTCAATATACTTATCCAAAAAGAAGAAAGATTAAAAGGAAATGAAGAAGCTAGAAAAAGAGCAAGAGGGTCAAGTAAGGAAGAATGGAAATGATCAATTAATTGCTGTGGATTGAACTGTGTTGCCCCAAAATGTGTATGTTGCAGCCTTAACCCCCAATGTTGCCATATCCAGAGACAGGGTCTTTAGGAAGTAAGGTTAAAATGAGGTCATCATGGTGGGACCCGAATCGGATAGGACTGTGGCCGCATAAGAAGCTAAAGAGATACCTCCGTCTGTTTCTTCACACACATATACACACCCTGCCGTCTGAGGACACAGTGAAAAGCGGACCTTATGTAAACGATGAAGAGAGTCCTCACCAGAACCTGACCAGATCTCAGACTTCCAGCCCCCGGAACTGTCAGAAAATAAATTTCTGTTGTTTAAATCATCTGCTCTATGGTATCTTGTTATGGTAACCCAAGCTAAGACATTTATCTTTTACAGTTTTGTAAATAGGTTCTGGTACCAATTCCAATGTGTATGTTTTTTTGGGAGTGGGGTGGTCCCCACACCAACAAGAAATTCTTGTGAGGCCAGATGGGTGTTCTACGATTCAACTCAATTCTGACACTGTCTACCTGGAGACAGCATCAGATTCCACAGATGAAGGGCTCAGTCCCACGAGACCTCCCCCACTGCAGAGGCCAATCGCAAATCCAGGTTGTAGCCACTGGCTATAAATCAGAGATTCCCAAGACCCCCTCCTCGGGTTTGATTAATTTGCCAGAGGGGCTCACAGAACTCAGAGAAACATTTTAGTTACTAGATGACCAGTTTATTATAAAAGGATACAATCACGAGCAGCCAAGCAAAAGAGATGCCCAGGGCAAAGCAGGGGAACAGGGGTGGAGCTCCCATGCTCCCTGAGCGCTCCACTCTCCCAGTAACTCCCTGCGTTCACCAACTTGGAAGCTCTCCAAACCCGTTCTTCTGGGTTTTTATGAAAGCTTAATTACACAGGATTGATTAAGTCGTTGGCCATTGGCGATTGATCCAACCTCCAGCCCCTCTCCCCTCCCAGGAGGTTGGAGAGGATGGGGGTGGGGGCAGGGACCAAAAGTTCCAACCCTCTGATCACATGGTTTGTTCCCCTGGCAACCAGGCTCCATCTTTAGGCTGCCTAAGGGCTTTCCAAAAGTCACCTCACTAACATAACAAAAGACACCTTTATTGCTCCTATCATAGAAATTCCAAGGGTTTTAGGAACTCTGTGTCAGGAACCGGGGTGGGGATCAAATACATATTTCTTTTATAACTCACAATATCACAGTCCACCCCCTACTCTTCTAACATGGATCCCTTAGAGCAAAACAATCATAAAGGTCAAAAGATACAGGCACATTACTAGAATCCCACTCAGTCATTAATAACTATCATCAAATGGTATGAAAAAGCCTCCCGGGGCCAGCCCACTCAGGTTTTCAGGCTTCCATTCAATCTCATCAGGTTCCAAAAGCAGAAGTGTTCTCAGCAATATGTGGCTTCACCCTTTCAGGCGCCTGGTACCATCAAGCTAAGAGACAATAACATCTCTTCCTCTGAGCCCTTTGGAGGTGTTAATGTAATACTAGATTTCCCTCATTGCATAGCCTATTTATTGATTCCCTTTCCCTCAGCTACTATTTTTCTTTTTTTTTTTTTCCATTTATACCCAAACATTTCCACTTCTGGAAAGACAGTAGTTTCAGCCCCTGTGCCGGTCTAGATTGCAGGCAGCAATACTGGTCTAGCAAGTGCCTCCCGTTCTGTTCCATTTCTATTCAGTTAAGTGAGGGTTAAACAGGCACAGAGCTAGCAGGCTATCTTTCCCCCCAAACGATATATCTACATTCAGTGGGGTTTTTTTTGGTTTTGGTTTTGGTTTTGTTTTTATTATTAGTTTCTGCTTTATAACAACGTGAATCAGTCATACATATACATCTGTTCCCACATCCCTTCCCTCTTGCGTCTGTGTTAATCCCAGTTTTGCTGGATGGGGTGAAGGTACATCCTGCCCCCCAGGATACTATTCCTAAGGGCCCCCATCAGGCCCTTAGGAATTCTGTCTGACATAAGGTTAAAAGCACAGTTACAGTGTTTTGTTTAAGAATCATCCCTACTTCTAGCCCCTTTAGTTGCAGCCCTGGTCCTATGACCACTGCATCAAGTAGGGAGGAAACAAGTTGAGATGATGTAGGGAAATTTTAAAAAAAAGTATAGTCATCTCTGGGCATAGTCCCCCAGATCCACCAGAATAACCGAGAACTCTGTCCAGTTGGGACACATTTTAGCCCCACTCATGTTCACATTGAGTCTGAGCACACTCTTGTGAAGGTGTTTATTTTTATTTTTAACAGTTTTCTATTGCTCAGTTGCTATTTCTTACTGATTCATAAAAGTCTCTTATGTGGTAAGGATATCAGATTTTTTTCTCTTTCATATATATTCCAATTATTAAATTACCAGTTTGCCTTTATCAGTAAATTGTTTTTTAGTGTTTTTGATTATGTAAGTTTTTCATTTTTATGTACACAATCTCTCTATTATTTCCTTTGTAGTTTCTACCTTTGGTGGAAAACCATGTCCCCAAAGTATGTAAATGTACATTTTCTTCTAGGACATTTTTTGGTTTTCTTTCTACACTTAAATGTTTAAACCATCTGAAATTTATTTCAGTACGTAGTCTTACATGAGAACCTAACTTTATTTTTATCTTCATTTCCCTAGCACTAGTTATTTCCCAACAGTTTGAAACACCAATGTTATATAATAAACCCAGAATGTTGGAGTTTTCCCACGCAGAAATATAGAAAGTGAATCTCCATTCATTCAATCTTCTTTTATATCTCTTATTGGACTTCTGTAATTTAATTGACATAAACCTTACACAAATCTTTGGATGAGTGTTTTCACAGCTAATTCTGCTTTGTTCAATTTCATAGTTTCTTGCTTTCTTTTTGTTTCATTCATTTACTCATTCTTTCAGTTGTCGTTTTCAAGAGACTAATATATTCTGGGCCCTGGATTAGACATGGAGGATAAAATAGCAAGGCAGAAAGCAACAACCCTGTCCTCATGAAGGCAGAAACAGTTACACAAGCAAGTTTAATAAAGTTAGGCATTTAAATTTATTTATTTATTTATATTTATTTTTGGCTGTGTTGGGTCTTCGTTTCTGTGCAACGGCTTTCTCCAGTTGCGGCGAGCGGGGGCCACTCTTCATCGCGGTGCGCGGGCCTCTCACTGTCGCGGCCTCTCCCGTTGCGGAGCACAGGCTCCAGATGCGCAGGCTCAGTAGTTGTGGCTCTGAGCTTAGCCGCTTAGCCGCTAAGGGCTTAGCCGCTCCGCGGCATGTGGGATCTTCCCAGACCAGGGCTCGAACCCGTGTCCGCTGCACTGGCAGGCAGACTCCCAACCACTGCGCCACCAGGGAAGCCCCTAAAGTTAGGCATTTAAAAAGAGAAAATACAATGTACCATGGAACACACTGTTGGAGATTCCTAAATAGTATATAGGCAAAAGAGAAGCCTTCAAAGAGGAAGTGACATTTAAATCCACATATAAAGGGACAACTGGATTAAGCCAGGGAACGCAAGATTATTTTTAGTATGTGAAATATCTCACCCACTTCATTCCTTGTCAATATACTTGGCAAACTACATTGAAGGTAACTTGACTAAGAGAAAGGTTAAGTTATTTTTCCCCATCTGCCAAAAACCTACAGCAAACATTATAATGAGACATTACAAAATATGAGAGCTGAACCTTTAAAGACAGGAACAAGACAAGTATACCTGCCATCACAGGTCCTGAATAGCCTTAAACTGGGGTTCTCAGTTAATGCAATAAGATAAGAAAGAATAATAAAAAACATGAGAATTGGGAAGGAAAAATCAAATGATTATTATTTGCATACTATGTGTTTGTTGGCAAAAGAAAATGTATGAAAATCTACAAACAAAAGAGTTTGGCAAGGTTGCTGAATAAAATTCAAAATATAAAGAGTAATAGCATTCTTATATACAATCTAGATACGTTTAGAAAATATAATTTTAAGAGAAGATACTCTTCAGAACCACAATAAAATCCATTAAGTACTTAGAAATAAATGTAATAAAAGGCAAGTGAGTCCTTTATAGATAAAATTATATAACTCTTTGGAAGGGCGTTGTATTAGTTTCCTAGGGCTGCCATAACAAAGTACTACAAACAGTGTGGCTTAAAAAGAAATTTATTCTCTCACAGTTCTGGAGGCTAGAAGTCTGAAATCAAGGTGTCAGCAGAGCCATGCTCCCTCCGAGACTCTCAGTAGAATCCTTCCTTGCTGCTTCTTAGCATCTAGTAGTGGCCATCAATCCTTGGCGGTCTTTGGCTTGCAGCTGCATCACTCTGATCTCTGCCTCTATTGTCACATGGTCTTCTTCCTGTGTGTCTCTGTCTTCATATGACACTTTCCTCTTCTTGTAAGGACACCAGTCATACTGGCTTAGGGCCCACCCTGATGAGCTCATCTTAACTTGCTTAATTAAATCTATAAAGGCCCTATTTCCAAATAAGTTCCCTTTTTCAGGTACTGAGGGATAGAACTTCAAAATATCTTTTTGGGAGACACAATTCAACTCGCAATAGGCATAAACTTGTATGAATAAACAAACCTACACATTTATTCATTTATCATATTTATGAATGAAAAACTCAGTACTGTAAAGATAAAGTTTCTCACCATTAATCACGAAATTCCAAGTAATTTCAAACAAAATCCCAATAGGGTCATGTGTAAGTATGCATTATGTATATTTTGATAAGTTAATTCTAAATTTCACATGGAGTTACGGAAGCAAAGTGACATAAACCCCTCTTTGAGAAAATAAAATGTGTAATCAGAAAAACTAGTCTCCCTTTAAGAAGGGAAACAGATTTTTTAATTAAACAGAAAGATTAAAATAAATTTCTTAGTCCAAAAAGGACTTTGTTTATTCAGGTGCTACAACGTAAATTCTTTCCATATTCTGATAAGAAAGCTAAATTGACAACCTCATGAACTAATCAAGGAGCTTAGGTTTGTTGATATTAAACTAAGATGAGGTTCTCAAGTAGGAATATTGCAAGTAGAGATAAATGTAACTATGTAATCTGATCTCCATCATAAGTGACAGATTTGAGCCTGTGTATTTCCCTGCCCTACCATGTACAAAGAAAAGAAGTCTCTAGTTGTGAAGTAATTTTTATAACAGAGTATTTCTTTACCTATCTGAAATGAGCACGAGTGTTAGAATGTGCAAAATACACTTTCTATAATTATGAGGAGCCATAAAACATGACTCGTAGGAGGAAGTAATGATTGCTCATTGTTATTCATGTCAGTGAACTCATTTACAATGAACTCACTGGGTTTTTTAAAATGTTTTTATTTTGTAATAATTTTAGAATTACAGATGTGTGTCAAGATAGCACAGTTCCTTTATACACTTCATGCAGCTTCCCCTAATGCTAACAACTTACATAAAGCATGGTACATGTGTCAGAACTAAGAAACTAACCTTGCTACAGCACTATCAACTAAACCACATATTTTATTTGCATTTCACTATTTTTCCACTAATATCCTTTTCCTGTTCCAGTAGCCAATTGTGTTGTATTTTATTGTCATGTCTTCTTCATCTCTTCTGGTCTGTGTGTTAGAGGAGGTCATTGAGAGGATATGACTGCTGGTTGATGCTGGAGCTGGACGGACTCTGGCAACTGGAGGCCCCTCACCCCCATCCCTGTCCTTGGAATGTATGTTCTGCTCACTGTTTCCACAGTTGGAGCCGTTTTCAAGGACACAGAGTTGAGAGGGTAACGTGTTGTTGCGACCATCTGGACAGTAAACATGACTAAGCCCCATTAAGGTCTCTATATAAACTTGGAGGATTCTGGAGGGCAGGTGTGGAGATCTACTCATATTGTGGCCACTCATGACAAGCCTTGTAAGTTCCCTTGCTTATTAAACCTGCCACCTACCAATCTGGAGTGGCTGCCTCTTCTTCTGGTCTCTCCTTGCCCTCCGTGTATGGGGCTAGTTTCAGATTTCACCCCCGGGAACTCCCGAGGCTGTGAACCAACACTGTGGGAGTTTCTCAATCTTCCCATGTCTTTCACAACCTCAAGACTTTTGAAGAGCACTGGACAGGTATTGTGTAGAACCCCTCAGTTTGGGATTTGTCTAATGTTTTTCTCATGATTAGTTTGGGGTCATGGTTTTCAGGAAGACAACCACAAAGGAAGCACTCTCCTCATCACATACTATCAAGGATACAGGACATCGACATGACTTCTTGGTGATATTAGCCTTAAAACAAGGTTAACGTGGTGTCTGCCAGGTTTCTCCACTATAAAATTATTTTCTTTCTCTTTCTAGACTCTTTGTTTTAGAAGTAAGTGACTAAGTCCAGGCCATACTCAAAAGGAGAGCAATTAAGTTTCACTTCCTGGAGGGAAGACTATCAAAGATTATGCAAACATATGTTAAAATCAGTACGATAATTAATAAGTATTGGGGGGGAGATATTTGAGGTTATGCAAATATCTTGTTACTCTTTAAAGTTCCATCCACTAATTTTAGCATTCAGCAGTGGCTCTTACCTGCAGCAATTATTACTGTGGTGGTCTAATGGTGATTTTCTATTTCTCTCATTTTTTACATTTATTAATTGGAATTTTCATCTAAGGAAGATTCGTCCCTTCCATTTTTTTGTCTATTCAATTGCTTACTTACATCAGTATGGACTCACAGATATTTATTTTATTCTTTGATCTACACAATCAGTATAATCTATATAAATTGTCATTTATTTTGTTGTTGAAAATGTTCCAACTTTAGTCATTGGGAGTTCTTTCATGTTGGCTCCTGTATCCTTTCCACTTGTTCTCATTTTTTTGTTTTTGTTGTTGTTGTTTGATACTTCCTTACTTCTTTCTGGCCACTTCAAGATGCTCCAGGCTTATCTATATGTCTGTGTACGTGTGTATGTATGTATGTATGTATCTCTCTCTCTCTCTCCATATATATATAGGAGAACCAAATCTGGAAGCCAACATATAGGTTTAGTTTGAATGTTGTCTCTGAGTTTGGCACTCATGTGTTCAACAGGGTATGGGATGTCTCTTGGGTGGCCCTGTTGGTGGGCTGGCCAACCCTGCCTGCCATGGGTAGTCATCTCTTTGAGCAGTCATGCCCGTGTCCATGAACTCGGGGCCAGGGCTGTGGCCTAGATGGCTGGGATGCTGAGGAGCCCATGTGAGAACTGAATCCTGGAGCCCCAGGCTGGGGAAAGAGGAGAGAGGACTGTGGGGTGGGAGAGGTGGGGGTAGGCCCAAAGAACCTCCCTAGACCAAGCCCCTCCTTTGGCACCATTGCTGGGGGACACTTTCTTCCTGGAAGGTGACAAGAGGGGTCTTGGGCACACCTGGCACTGAACTTCCCCACAAAGGACCAGGTTCACTGTCCTTGTTTATCTCCTGTGGCCCTACCCTGGGCTGGAATCAGGAATGTTCCAAAGAGTGACAGTCTTTTCTTTTGGCAAAACTCTACTTAATCCAATGGAGTATATGTATATATATATATATATAGAGAGAGAGAGAGAGAGAGAGAAGGGAGATTTATTATAAGGAATCAGCTCACTAGATTATGGAGACAGAGAAATCCCAAGATCTGCAGGGCAAATCAGGGATTTGCAGGACAGTTGATGGTATAGCTCTAGTCCAGCTACGAAGGCCTGAGACCCAGGAGAGCCAGTGTTTCAGTTCAAGTGCAAAGGCAGGAAAAATTCCCCCTTACTGAAGGGACCATCGGCCTTTTTGCTTTATTCAGGCCTTCAACTGATTGGATAAGGTCCACATTAGGGAGGGCAAACCGCTTTATTCTATGGATTCAAATGTTAATCTCATCCAGAAACACCCTTAGGGACACACCCAGAGTAATATCTGAACAAATATCTGGGCACCTTGCAGCCAGTCAAGTTGGAAGATAAGATTAACCATCACACCTCCTATATAAAATAAATTATCCAGCTTTTACTCTCAGCTCCTCTCAACCTTTCTGCCACTTAATTTCTGGTATAAACTTTGGAATTTTGGACTCATCATTGTTGAATCAATATTTTAACTGTATATCTTCCTTTATATTTACGTGTGTTTTCCATCTATATTTATATAATCATGGGTTCTCAGTGCATGCAATGTTAAACTTCAATTATTCATTCCACTCCCTTCACATTCCCTATAGTTGGGAGGTGTTTTGATTTGACTTTTGATTTTCTGGAATATATCGTTCCACATTTCCACAGGGTTTGAGCTTCTAACTGGAACCAGAACCTGGCAGGGCCCCCAATTAAGTAGTCCGCTTTTACATAAAAGACTAGAATCAGTTGTTTCTCTGGACACAAAGGATTCTCAAACTATGATTAGATCCAAACAAGCAAACAAACAAAAAACATTTTTCATGAGAGGATAAAAATGTACAGAAATGCAATTCATTCAGCCCACCAGTAGATGACACAATTATAAGGTATCTTTCTTTTGTTTTCTGGTTTTTTTTTTTTTTTTTTTTTTTTTTTTTGCGGTACGCGGGCCTCTCACTGTTGTGGCCTCTCCCGTTGTGGAGCACAGGCTCTGGACATGCCAGGCTCAGCGGCCATGGCTCACAGGCCCAGCCGCTCCACGGCATGTGGGATCCTCCCAGACCGGGGCACGAACCCGTGTCCCCTGCATCGGCAGGCGGACTCTCAACCACTGCGCCACCAGGGAAGCCCTGTTTTCTGGTTTTATAATTACAAAATAAAATATGAATACGTTGTAGAGAATTTAGCAAAAAATAAATCCGAGAATACAGATGTAATTGGAAGCCCCTCTATTAACAAATATTGAATTTATGAATTCTCATAGATATCATGAAAGCTACTTTTCAAAGTTAAAATGCATTGAGTCCACCAATGACGGATGATGTTATGCTGTTTACCCTGATCTTCAAGCTGCCATTCAGTCTACACTGTATTTCCCATGCTTATGCTTGGTGTTTAGATATTTTACAAATATTATTGAAACCATCATATCTGATAAATAGAAGAGCAGCAGCAAGGATATTGAAAAAGTTGCTAAGAAAGGGCACATGATTAAAAAAGAAAAAAAGAGATTTCTGGAAATAAAAGGCAAGAGAAGGAAGAAGGCGGCATATGTGCATGGCATGAATTATTTGAGAGTGTGAGTGATTTTGAAGTAAGAATGAGTTGCACGAGATAAAAAGAGGATTGTGGCTATGAAATCCACTATATTCATCAAGAAGTGAGAAAAACCATTTGACTGAGTGAGAGAAAGAAGTCAGACGTCCATCCGCCTAGTGTTCATTGTTGACAAGACTTGATATGGGGAATTGAAGGACTAAGTAGGTCTTAACAGGCTACTCCTGACTCTTTTGTCTCATGGATTATTCCCACCAGGGTTGAAAGCCTATCTGAATCAAGACACCATCAACGTGAGTGGCAAACTAGCACACGTGGACTTCAAACTGCTAAAGGATGATGTATGACTCCTGCAAAGATTGTGCAGGAAGAGACAAATACCTGCCTTAACAGATTTCCAAGGAAGACAAAATTTATCTATTTGGGGAAAATAAATCTGCGAGAAAATATATGTGTAAGAAGGAGAAGAATATGCCTGCTTTTCAAGCTTCAAAGAAGTTGATTCACGTTCCTGTCAGGCAGAAATGCAGTGGAGATCACACGTTTAAATCTGTCTTAGTTGCTTTGGAGTTGAAAACATATGGGCTTACAAATATCCTTTCAGAACCTAATCTATCCCAAAGTGTAGACTTGCCCTAAGTAACTATTGTTAACAGTTTGAGTGCCATTAGTCTTTCCTTTTATATATATAAATAAAAATTGGATTATACTATAAATAATACTGCTTATCAAATTCATTTTGTCACAAAGATTTAGGAGACTTTTTTTTTCCTTAGCATATCAGTTTTACTTGCTTTTTTTGTTATACAGCAGGTTCTTATTAGTCATCAATTTTATATACATCAGTGTATACGTGTCAATCCCAATCACCCAATTCATCCCACCGCCACCACCCCCCGCCGCCACTTTCCCCCCTTGGTGTCCATACGTTTGTTCTCTACATCTGTGTCTCAATTTCTGTCCTGCAAACCGGTTCATCTGTACCATGTTTCTAGGTTCCATATATATGTGCTAATATACAATATTTTTTTTTCTCTTTCTGACTTACTTCACTCTGTATGACAGTCTCTAGATCCATCCACGTCTCTACAAATGACCCAATTTCGTTCCTTTTTATGGCTGAGTAATATTCCATTGTATATATATACCACATCTTCTTTATCCATTCGTCTGTCGATGGGCATTTAGGTTGCTTCCATTACCTGGCTATTGTAAATAGTGCTGCAATGAATATTGGAGTGCATGTGTCTTTTTGAATTATGGTTTTCTCTGGGAATATGCCCAGTAGTGGGATTGCTGGGTCATATGGTAATTCTAATTTTAGTTTTTTAAGGAACCTCCATACTGTTCTCCATAGTGGCTGTATCAATTTACATTCCCACCAACAGTGCAAGAGGGTTCCCTTTTCTCCACACCCTCTCCAGCATTTGTTGTTGGTAGATTTTCTGATGATGCCCATTCTAACTGGTGTGAGGTGATACCTCATTGTAGTTTTGATTTGCATTTCTCTAATAGTTAGTGATCTTGAGCAGCTTTTCATGTGCTTCTTGGCCATCTGTATGCCTTCTTTGGAGAAATGTCTATTTAGGTCTTCTGCCCATTTTTGGATTGGGTTGTTTGTTTCTTTAATATTGAGCTGCATGAGTTGTTTATATATTTTGGAGATTAATCCTTTGTCCACTGATTCGTTTGCAAATGTTTCCTCCCACTTTGAGGGTTGTCTTTTCGTCTTGTTTCTGGTTTCCTCTGATGTGCAAAAGCTTTTAAGTTTCATTAGGTCTCATTTGTTTATTTTTGTTTTTATTTCCTTTACTCTAGGAGGTGGATCAAAAAAGATTTTGCTGTGATTTATGTCAAAGAGTGTTCTTCCTATGTTTTCCTCTAAGAGTTTTATAGTGTCTGGCCTTACATTTAGGTCTCTAATCCATTTTGAGTTTATTTTTGTGTATGGTGTCAGGGAATGTTCTAATTTCATTCTTTTACATGTAGCTGTCCAGTTTTCCCAGCACCACTTATTGAAGAGACTGTCTTTTCTCCATTGTATATCCTTGCCTCCTTTGTCATAGATTAGTTGACCATAGGTGCGTGGGTTTATCTCTGAGCTTTCTATCTTGTTACATTGATCTATGTTTCTGTTTTTGTGCCAGTACCATATTGTCTTGATTACTGTAGCTTTGTAATATAGTCTGAAGTCAGGGATTCTGATTCCTCCAGCTCCATTTTTTTCCCTCAGGACTGCTTTGGCTATTTGGGGTCTTTTGTGTCTCCATACAAATTTTAAGATTTTTTGTTCTAGTTCCGTAAAAAGTGCCATTGGTAATTTGATAGGGATTGCATTAAATCTGTAGATTGCTTTGGGTAGTATAGTCATTTTCACAATATTGATTCTTCCAATCCAAGAACATGGTATATCTCTCCATCTATTGGTATCATCTTTAATTTCTTTCACCAGAGTCTTATAGTTTTCAGAGTACAGGTCTTTTGTCTCCCTAGGTAGGTTTATTCCTAGATATTTTATTCTTTTTGTTGCAATGGTAAATGGGAGTGTTTCCTTAATTTCTCTTTCAGATTTTTCATCATTAGTGTATAGGAATACAAGAGATTTCAGTGCATTAATTTTGTGTCCTGCAACTTTACCAAATTCATTGATTAGCTCTAGTAGTTTTCTGGTGGCATCTTTCGGATTCTCTATGTATACTATCACGTCGTCTGCAAACAGGGACAGTTTTACTCCTTCTTTTCCAATTTGTATTCCTTTTATTTCTTTTTCTTCTCTGATTGCTGTGGCTAGGACTTCCAAAACTATGTTGAATAATAGTGGTGAGAGTGGACATCCTTGTCTTGTTCCTGATCTTAGAGGAAATGCTTTCAGGTTTTCACCATTGAGAATGATGTTTGCTGTGGGTTTGTCATATATGGCCTTTATTATGTTGAGTTAGGTTCCCTCTATACCCACTCTGTGGAGAGCTTTTATCATAAATGGGTGTTGAATTTTGTCAAAAGCTTTTTCTGCATCTACTGAGATGATCATATGGTTTTTATTCTTCAGTTGGTTCATATGGTGTATCACATTGACTTATTTCCGTATACTGAAGAATCCTTGCATCCCTGGGATAAATCTCACTTGATCATGGTGTATGATCCTTTTAATGTTTTGTTGGATTCTGTTTGCTAGTATTTTGTTGAGGATTTTTGCATCTATACTCATCAGTGATATTGGTCTGTAATTTTCTTTTTTTGTAGTACCTTTGTCTGTTTTTGGTATCAGGGTGATGGTGGCCTCATAGAATGAGTTTGGGAGTGTTCCTTCCTCTGCAATGTTTTGGAAGAGTTTGAGAAGGATGGGTGTAAGCTCTTCTCTAAATGTTTGATAGAATTCATCTGTGAAGCCATCTGGTCCTGGACTTTTGTTTGTTGGAAGATTTTTAATCATAGTTTCAACTTCATTACTTGTGATTGGTCTGTTCATATTTTCTATTTCTTCCTGGTTCAGTCTTGCGAGGTTATACCTTTCTAAGAATTTGTCCATTTCTTCCAGGTTGTCCATTTTATTGGCACAGAGTTACTTGTAGTAGTCTCTTAGGATGCTTTGTATTTCTGTTGTGTCTGCTGTAACTTCTCCTTTTTCATTTCTAATTTTATTGATTTGTGTCCTCTCCCTCTTTTTCTTGATGAGTCTGGCTAATGGTCTATCAATTTTGTTTACCCTCTCAAAGAACCAGCTTTTAGTTTTATTGATCTTTGCTATTGTTTTCTTTGTTTCTCTTTCATTTATTTCTGCTCTGATCTTTATGATTTCTTTCCTTCTGCTAACTTGGGGTTTTGCTTGTTCTTCTTTCCCTAGTTCCTTTAGGTGTAATGTTAGATTTTTTTATTTGAGATTTTTCTTGTTTCTTGAGGTAGGCTTGTATAGCTATAAACTTCCCTCTTAGAACTGCTTTTGCTGCATCCCATAGGTTTTGGATCATTGTGTTTTCATTGTCATTTGTGTGTAGGTATTTTTTGATTTCCTCTTTGATTTCTTCAGTGATCGCTTGGTTATTTAGTAATGTATTGTTTAGCTTCCATGTGTTTGTGTTTTTTACTTTTTTTCCCTGTAATTGATTTCTAATCTCATAGCATTGTGGTCAGAAAAGATGCTTGATATGATTTCAATTTTCTTAAATTTACTAAGGCTTGATTTGTGACCCAAGATGTGCTCTATCCTGGAGAATGTTCTGTGCACACCTGAGAAGAAAGTGTAATCTGCTGGGTTTGGATGGAATGTCCTATAAATATCAATTAAATCTATCTGGTCTATTGTGTTATTTAAAGCTTGTGTTTCCTTATTAATTTTCTGTTAGGATGATCTGTCCATTGGTGTAAGTGAGGTGTTTAAGTCCCCTACTATTGTTGTGTCACTGTCAATTTCCTCTTTTATAGCTGTTAGCAGTTGCCTTCTGTATTGAGGTACTCCTATGTTGGGTGCATATATAATTGTTCATCTCCTTCTTGGATTGATCCCTTGATCATTATGTAGTGTCCTTCCTTGTCTCTTGTAACATTCTTTATTTTAAAGTCTATTTTATCTGATATGACTATTGCTACTCCAGCTTTCTTTTGATTTCCATTTGCATGGAATATATTTCTCCATCCCCTCACTTTCAGTCTGAATGTGTCCCTAGGTCTGAAGTGGGTCTCTTGTAAACAGCATACATATAGGTCTTGTTTTTGTATCCATTCAGCAAGCCTGTGTCTTTTGGTTGGAGCACTTAATCCATTCACATTTAAGGTAATTATCGATATGTATTTTCCTATGACCATTTTCTTAATCATTTTGGGTTTGTTTTTGTAGGTCCTTTTCTTCTCTTGTGTTTCCCACTTAGAGAAGTTCCTTTAGCATTTGTTGTAGAGCTGGTTTGATGGTGCTGAATTCTCTTAGCTTTTGCTTATCTGTAAAGCTTTTGATTTCTCCATCGAATCCAAATGAAATCCTTGCCAGGTAATCTTGGTTATAGGTTCTTCCCTTTCATCACTTTAAGTATATCATGCCACTCCTTTCTGGCTTGTAGAGTTTCTGCTGAGAAATCAGCTGTTAACCTTATGGGAGTTCCCTTGTATATTATTTGTCGTTTTTCCCTTGCTGCTTTCAGTAATTTTTCTTTGTCTTTAATTTTTGTCAATTTGATTACTATGTGTCTCAGTGTGTTTCTCCTTGGGTTTTTCCTGTATGGGACTCTCTGTGCTTCCTGGACTTGGGTGGCTATTTCCTTTCCCATGTTAGGGAAGTTTTCAACTATAATCTCTTCAAATATTTTCTCAGGTTCTTTCTCTCTCTCTTCTCCTTCTGGGATCCGTATAAAGCAAATGTTGCGTTTAATGTTGTCCCAGAGGTTTCTTAGGCTGTCTTCATTTCTTTTCATTCTTTTTTCTTTATTCCGTTCTGCAGCAGTGAATTCCACCATTCTGTCTTCCAGGTCACTTATCCGTTCTTCTGCCTCAGTTATTCCGCTATTGATTCCTTCTAGTGTATTTTTCATTTCAGTTATTGTATTGTTCATCTCTGTTTGCTTGTTCTTTCATTCTTCTAGGTCTTTGTTAAACATTTCTTGCATCTTCTCCATCTTTGCCTCCATTCTTTTTCCGAGATCCTGGATCATCTTCACTATCATTATTCTGAATTCTTTTTCTGGAAGGTTGCCTATCTACACTTCATTTAGTTGTTTTTCTGGGGTTTTATCTTGTTCCTTCATCTGGTACATAGCCTTCTGCCTTTTCATCTTGTCTATCTATGAATGTGGTTTTTGTTCCACAGGTTGCAAGATTGTAGTTCTTCTTGCTTCTGCTGTCTGCCCTCTGGTTGATGAGGCTATCTAAGAGGCTTGTGCAAGTTTCCTGATGGGAGAGATTGGTGGTGGGTACAGCTGGCTGTTGCTCTGGTGGGCAGAGCTCAGTAAAACTTTAATCTGCTTGTCTGCTGATGGGTGGGGCTGGGTCCCCTCCCTGTTGGTTGTTTGGCCTGAGGCGACCCAACAGTGGAGCCTACCTGGGCTTTTTGGTGGGGCTAATGGCAGACTCTGGGAGGGCTCATGCCAAGGAGTACTTCCCAGAACTTCTGCTGTCAGTGTCCTTGTCCTCACAGTGAGACAGAGCCATCCGCCGCCTTTGCAGGAGACCCCCCAACACTAGCAAGTAGGTCTGGTTCAGTCTCTATGGGGTCACTGCTCCTTCTCCTAGGTCCCGATGCGCACACTACTTTGTGTGTGCCCTCCAAGAGTGGAGTCTCTGTTTACCCCAGTCCTGTCAAAGTCCTGCAATCAAATCCCGCTAGCCTTCAAAGTCTGATTTTCTAGGGATTCCTCCTCCCATTGCCAGACCCCCAGGGTCGGAAGCCTGACGTGGGGCTCAGAACCTTCACTCCAGTGGGTGGATTTCTGTGGTATAAAAGTTCTCCAGTTTGTGGGTCACCCACCCAGCAGTTATGGGATTTGCTTTTATTGTGATTGTGCCCCTCCTACCATCTCATTGTGGCTTCTCCTTTGTCTTTGGATGTGGGGTATCTTTTTTTGGTGAGTTCCAGTGTCTTCCTTTCGATGATTGTTCAGCAGTTACTAGGAGACTTTTTAATTGGAATGTATAGCTCTACCCCATGTATTACACGGGGTAGGGTGGTGGTGGTGGGATGAACTGGGAGATTGGGATTGACATATATACACTAATATGTATAAAATAGGTAACTAATAAGAACCTGATATATAAAAAATAAATAAATAGGGCTTCCCTGGTGGCGCAGTGGTTGAGAGTCTGCCTGCCGATGTAGGGGACACGGGTTCGTGCCCCGGTCCGGGAAGATCCCACATGCCGCGGAGGCTGCACGTCCGGAGCCTGTGCTCCGAAACGCGAGAGACCACAACAGTGAGAGGCCCGCGTACCGCAAGAAAATAAATAAATAAATAAATAAATAAATAAATAAAATTAAATTTTAAAAGAGTATTACACAGAAATTCATCTATCATAAAATATTAAACAATTCTACTCTTGGACATTTAGGTTATTTACAATTTGGGAGTGTGTATATATACAAACTACATATAAATTAAATTCATATGCAATATATATACATATTGCACAAATATTGCATATATATAACACATATGTGTGTGTATACATAAATTTCTATGCAGTAGAATTGCTGTGTCAACTGGTTCAAGTGATTTCATAATTTGAAGAACTAAAAATATGTTGCAATTTATATTTTCACCCAGTTATTTCTAATTTTTTATTTTGAAAAAAATATTAAATTTATACAACATTACAAGACTGATGCATAGGACTCCCAAATACCTCTAAACAAGATTCACCAATTGTTAACATTTTGTTTTATTCTCCCCTCTCTCCTTTTTGCATTCTTTCTTAGTTCAGAGTAGTTTGTATATATAACACCAAGTTGTTCTCTAATATTTCATTGTGTATTTTCTAAAAGCAAGGAGATTCCTGGGCTTCCCTGGTGGTGCAGTGGTTGAGAGTCCAACTGCCAATGCAGGGGACACGGGTTCGTGCCCTGGTCTGGGAAGATCCCACATGCCGCAGAGCGGCTGGGCCCGTGAGCCATGGCCGCTGAGCCTGCGCGTCCGGAGCCTGTGCTCCGCAGTGGGAGAGGCCACAGCAGTGAGAGGCCCGTGTACCGCAAAAAAAAAAAAAAAGCAAGGAGATTCCTTTATGTAACCACAGTGCACTCATCAAGTTCAGAAATTTTAACATATATCCACTTTACAGTTTACATTCCATTCGTCAATCGTCCCAATAATGTCTCTTACAGTATTTTTTCCCCACCAGTACAGGATCCATTCTAGAATCATGTTTTGCATTTAATTGTGATGACTCATTAGTCTCTTTTATTCTGGAAATAGTCCTTAGCTTTTCATTGTTTTTTATGACTGAGATGTTTTTATAAAACATGGCAGGTTATCTTATAGAATGTCCTGCAGTTTGGGTTGGTCTGTTGTTTCCTCATGATTAGATTCACATTATACCTTCCTGGATACATGACTGTAAGTCATGTTTGGTTTTCAGAAGTTTACGTCTGGAGGCACTTGCTGGCCATCTGCCCCCTCATTGGTGACTTTAATTTTTCTCAACTGATGAAAGTGTTGTCTAGTTTCACTGTATAATAATTACTATCCACTTATAACTAATAAATTCTCTGAAGGGAGACACTTTCAGATAATATTCTATTCTTCATCAGACTTTCATCTCCTAAATATTCTATCCATTGACAATTATTATCTGAACAAGTCTTTAATAAAATGATTTCAAAATGGTGATTTTATACCTCTACCACTCCCTTCACATTTATCAACTGGCATTTTACTGAAGAAAGAACGCTTTCTTGTTATCTATCTGTCTGTCTGTCTGTCTACCTATTTTGCTATGTTTCTGTCTGCATATCCACCCTTTCATATACCATCTACTTAACTATTTACTATCAGTGTAGACTAGTGGATTACTATTTTATTCAGTGGGTTAAAATACATTTAAATCCTTACTTATTTTGATACTCAATTTTCCCCAGATCTGTCCAGGAGGATCCCCTTTAAGCAGGTTCATGTGTCATTTTGATAAGTTCCCATAAGTTTTTGTCAGGGCTTGCTTACCTCTTGGCACTGTAAGATGTTCCAAGTTCTTGGATGTTCTAACCCTGGAATTAGTACTTCCTCCAAGGATTCCTGGTCTTCTTTGTTGGGACTGGAAACTAAGATCTGGGTTCTGGATTTGTTCATTGGCACTGAGCTGTCATTGCTTCCAGGTCTTTTCATTTGCCAGTTACTGAAATATTTGTACATTAGAAATCATGAGTAGATACTGATATTCCCTCCAATTCCATTCTAACCCAACAAAGTCTTTCCTTGCTTTTTCCGTACACCCCAGTGAGAACCCTGACTTCCAAAACATCAGCACACTTCCTCATTTGCACAATCCTATGTCACACAGAAAAGCGTCTCAGAATTGCTATGAAAAACATACCTAATAAAACATGTTTGAGATTAATTCGTAGTTTTTTGTTCCCTAGACTGATGGTCTAGAGTAAAAGTAGTGTATGCAAAAGTCAGTTGCATTACTGTTTTCCTCTGCAGCTGATTGTCTTAAATTTGCAAAACAAATGGGTTCATTTGTTTCTTTTCAGGTTCAATTTAGGCTTTGTTTTTTCCCATTATGATGATTAAATTTTATTTTGAATATGTAGAACATCAGCATTCTTAGTTGCATTTGTCTACATTATTGGAATATTTAACATTTATATATTGTTCTTTCACTCATGTCCCCGTCCTTCTTTTAGTCTTATTACAATTAAACATATTACAATTATATATTATTACATTTAAATGTAATACATTTATACCTAAATATATTAAATATGTTTAATATATTTGTTAAATACAATTAAAAATATTAAATGGTCACCATTAGCCCTTTTGCCAAAATTTTTTCAGTTATCTCTTGCTTGGCTGAAGTTCATGCTCAAATAGATTCTCCAGGATGGGCACAAGTGTATAATATCTCCTGAATTTTTGCAAGTTCAAAACTCCTTCTATAGCATGGCTTCTCAACCTCAAAACTATTATCCTTTAGGGCTGGGTAACTCTTTGTTATGTACGACTGTTCTGCACATAGCTTTCCTGACCACTAACCACTAGATACCAGTTGCACTTTATCCCCCACATCATGACAACATAAAAGGTCTTCAGACATTGCCCAATTGTCCTGTGGGGTTGGGGGAGAAATTGCCTCAGTTGAGAACTATTATTCTACAGCCTAAATATGTAAAGGACAGTTTGCTGGATATAAAAGCTTTGGTTAGCACTTTTCTTTCCTTGAGGTCCCTTGTTCCCTTGAATTGTTTATTGCTTTTAAAAAGTCTGATGCCAGCATAATTTTCTTATTTTTATAAATAAACTTGATTTTTATTTTCTGCCTGGAAGCCCAGAGGACTTTTTCTTTGTCTCTGAATTTTAATCATTTAGGATATGGCTTAGAATTGATTCTTCCAGGTCAGTTCTCCCAGGAACTTTGTGGTCCTATTCAAAATGAATATTTAAGTTTTCAAAAATTTCCAGAAAGCTTTCTTGAACTACAGTTTTAAGTACTAGTTCTATTCAGTTGTTTTTTCTACCCCACTTCCAAACCCCAGAATTTCCAACAGTATGTAGCTTGGACATTCTTTGCCTATCTTTCATTTCAACCATTTGGTGGTTTAATGCCTTTCTTCAATGGTTTTACTGAATTTTCACATTCAAATGCATTCTTGCTGAGACATCTTCTATTTTAGTCTTCATTTCTTGAGATGCTTTTATATTTTTCTTCTATTTTTTTCTTAAATTTGATCAAATCTCACTTCATTTCTTTCTATGCTATGTCCATTTCTGTTCTTAGTATTTGGATTTCTAATTCTAGGTGTTCTTTTTTTTTTTAACTTTTTCAAATGTTTGTTTAAAATAATTAAATGTGGAGTTTTGTGCTATAGTTTTTCTCCTTCATGTTTTTGGAGGAGCAGAGGAGAATTTTTTTATTAGCTGAGATGTTATGATTCACTTTTTCTGTTTTCTTCTTACAGTAACTTTCTATGAAAAAAATTTTTTCTCTTCCTAGATATTTTATGGACAGAATTCCAAGTTTTAGAGGGGCCACTTCTGTCAGTGTAATGAAGTGCAGTTTCTTTAAGAGATAATGTTACTGGGAAATGAGAAATGTATTTTGTTTCTCTTTCATTTATGCAAGATCCTTAATATTCCTTTCTAGTTTCCTTACTTCCTTTTTCCTTCATTGCCACATCTTTAAGGAGCATTACCTCTTTTCCAGATCTCTGATTCTCCCACAGAAGCAATGCTTTTCCAAGGCTGACACCTCCAGAGGCTTTCATTTTCAAGCTGCTTGCTTATAGCCAGTGCTGAAAACTACCAAGCCTGAGACCTGTGTTCAGTATTTTAGCATTTAGTGTTGGACTTATTTTTTATTTATTTATTTTTTTGCCATATGCGGGCCTCTCACTGTTGTGGCCTCTCCCGTTGCAGAGCACAGGCTCCGGACGCGCAGGCTCAGCGGCCATGGCTCACGGGCCTAGCCGCTCGGCGGCATGTGGGATCTTCCCAGACCAGGGCACGAACCCATGTCCCCTGCATCGGCAGGTGGACTCTCAACCACTGCGCCACCAGGGAAGCCCCTGGACTTATTTTGGGGGATGATTGTATCTGTATTTTATCTGATTCCTCCATGATCCTCTCCTCATTTTCATGACGTCCCTTAAACCTTCTAACCTTCCACTCTCTCAAAGGCTTTCAGTAGTGGTGGGAACTTGGTTGAAATTTGATGTTTACTTATGAACTTACAGATAATTTGAAGGTTATGGTATTCTTTGTCTTCTTGTAATGCTGAGGGCTTGGCTGTATGTAGCTCTGTTCTCCCTGTTGATTATATTTTTTGGATGGAGCTGATTGATGACTGTGAAGAGATTTGGATTCAGAGAGCCGTCATTATCTTAAAGACGCTGAAAACTCTCCCAAAATTTTTACAAGTACCTATTGTTACATGATTTTCCAACACATAATATTGTCAGCATTATTTGTTTTCTCAGTGTAATGGTTGAAGATGATATTCCATTGTCAATTTCATTTTTAATTAATGAATTCTAACATCTTTGCATAATTGGTCATCTATATTTTCTTCTCAGTAAATTATTTATCCATATCCTTTGCCTGTTCATTAATTGGGTTTATGGAGCTCCTTCTTCAGTATTAATATTAATCATGTGTCTATTTTGTGTATTGCTAATATTTTTTCTGAGTCTGACTCATCTTTCAACTCTGTTTATAGTATTGTTACTAAATGGAATAGCATAGAGTGTATTTTCTGAGACCTTGCACATTAATACAAATGTTTCTTTTTCTTTCTGTTTTCACTCAGGATTGAGAGATTGTCTGGCTATAGAATGCTTATCTCACAAAATTTTTCCCCTCATCTCTATCTACACACATTACTTCATTATATTCCAGAATCGCAGATGAGCAGTTTAATGCAAATATGGCCTTTTTTTCTCTTTCTTCCTAGATACCTAGAAAATTTTATTTATCCTTTAAATTCAAAAACTTTCTCTATATGTGTTATTACTTTTGCCTAGTACAGGATGTGCCTTTTTGATGAGTGGGGCCCTTCCTGACTTCAGGTAAGTTTTTCTGACATATCTTTAAATATTATTTTTCCCATTTTCTCTGTTCTCTCCATCAGATATGGCAGTCATTCTTATAGTGGGAATCTCTTCCATCTCTGGAATCTTCTCACTCATTACTTTATCTCTTTTTCTTTATGCCCTTCTTTCTGAGAGAATTTGTCAAGAATGGCTTCAACATTATTGATTTCATTCCCAGGAGTATAAATTCTATTTTTTATTGTTTGTAAGCTGCATTTAATCTCAAGGGAAATACATCCTTTTCAAAATATTTCCTCTTTATTTCTATTTATTTTACTCCAATCTCCCTTTTCATCTCAATCTCTCAATTTACTGTATAATTTTTTGTTTCTTGGTTCATAGAGCAAAGAATTTCCTGAAATTTTATCGAGAACACAGGCACAACACTTTCCAAAGTATGCTTCTGCTTCCTCTAACAGTACCATTTCAAAGACCCTTCCTCTGATGCTTGAGCTTAATATTTCTGTCCTCATGCTATATAATCTTGAAAAAAATAAGTCTGAGATAAATGGCTGAGATGTTCGTTGTTCTTATTTCTACTTCTGCTTATTCATCAAGGAACAAGAAATTTATAGCCTTTTCCTATTTGCTACATATGTAAATTTCCTCCTTATTTCCCCTGAGTGCCCATCAGGTTGTAATGTGATCTATTCCTCCTTTTTGCTCTGATGTTGGAGAGCTATTTGATGTGCAGCCTTTAGCCAGCTTTGTAGTTTAACACAGCCAACTATTATTAAACTTTCTAGTTTAAAAAGCCAATTATTCTTTAATATTCTGGTGACTTAAAGAGGGATATCTTAGTACCACTCCCTCATTATCCCTCTATGGTATTTAGAATTTATTCCTGAATAGGCTATTTCTGCATTTATGACTAAAAATCTACAACATTTACCATGGCCACTCCACAGCTCATTTCTCTGCAAATGCAGATTTTATATCACAACTGATGCTTTGTAAGGGTGTTAAAAGGCTCTGAATACTCTAGTCCACAGTTAATATATGAGGGAGATTTGAATTCCTTCACTCTGATGGAAGAAAGTCCAAGCTTGTGAGATTTCTTGAAATATTTTTCCACTAATTGTTCCACCATTATACCTATGGGCTTTAAAGATTTAACTCATGGGTATTCTTCCTGTTTTCTAGCAGGTATTGTATAATACTCCTAATTCCCTGTGCTATTGAAATTCTTCGTCTCCTCTTGAGTTTTGTATCTGTAGGGAATGGCTACTCAGAGGTCATTGTATTTCTATCATCATAACTCAGAATGAAGTGGGCTATGATTATGTCACTCTGCTGTATAAAATCCTTCAAGGGTTTCCAACTGTATGTAGTGTAAGGCATAAAAGCCTCTCAGAATAATATGTGAGCTCTTTACAATATGGCACCAAACTATCTCTTCAACTTCATGTTTATTCACTTCCTTCCATATATCTCAAACTCTCACCATACTAGATTATTAATCTTTTTTCCCAAACATGCCAGGTAATTTCAGACCTTTATATTTCTGTTCATATACGGTTCCCTCTGCCTCAAATGCCTTGCCCCTCTTGGCTCAGTGGAAAATTCCCGTTTATCCTTTGAAGTGGAACGGAAATGACATCTCTCCTTTGCAGTATACCCAGATGCTCAAAGCAAGATAAATTATTTCATTCTCTGCGGCCCCACTGCTGTGGTCTGAATGTTGTGTCCCCCTAAAATTTATGTTAAGTCCTCACACCCAATGTGATGATATTTGGAAGCCGGGCCTTTGGGAGGTGATTTGGTCATGAGGGCAGAGCCCTCATGGGTGGGGTTAGTGCTTTTATAAAAGAGGCCTGAGAGACCTCCCTAGGCTTTTCTCAGGGAAATTATCTTCTGATAGAACATTGAATTTTTCCTCCTTTTTATTGCCTCTGTTCTCTGTCTCCAGAACCCCAATAAAAGAAATAGCAAACATCCATGCTGCTTTATATTTCTTTCATATATTCCATTCTTTTGCCTTTGGCTCAGGTCTGCAGGATTCTACTGACTTTATCATCAGATCATCAACATGGTTATTAAACATAGCCATTCTCTTATTCAGTCTGTCCAATGAATTTTTTTTTTTAGTGCCAAACATATTTTTAATTACCACGTACTCATTTTTGTTCTGATTGCTCCTTTTTTTGCAGTAGCAGTCTGTTCTGACTTATGTATGTGACATCTTTCCAATCTCACTGGAGTCCTTTGTTAATGTTTTAAAAATTGTTTTGTTTCCTGAATGATCTGTGTTTCCTAAAAACACAATTATTTTATTTGTGAATTTTAATGTTTCTCACGCATGTGATTTCTTTTTCTCTCATGTTTGTTCATCTTTGGTTGTTCGTTCATGTTTATGAAGAAATATCTCATTACTCTATTAAGTAATGAGAGTTTCATTTGGATTTGTATAGATCTGTTCCCAAAAAAACTACTCCCTGGATGATTCTGTACCAGCAGGTGGGGTATGATTACTGGAAAACCACATTTAAGAGTTGTGGATAAAGGGTCAGTAGGCTGTGGATAGCAAGTAAAAAGAAGGAGGACTTGACTTTAGCAGTAGTTTATTTTGATGTATTCCTTCTTGAGAAAGGCTGCCTTGCCTTTCTTTTTTCATTAGGTACAAACTGTGTGTTTTAGAGTTTTCTAGAACTCTGTTTTTCTTCCCATTCATGGTCTTACACTCGAAAAAGAGGCATCTCCTTGTGGGTGAGACACTTTCTTTAGAGTGCACAACTTGGATTTTTAAGCGGGAGCAAAAAGTTATCTGCTGTATATATTTGGGGGGAAGTCAGGGAAGAGTGACGAGGTCCAACTAGCTGAGACTTCCCAGCTTTAGTTCTTTAAACCAAATATATTCAACATATATTTATTGAAATGACAAGAGTACAAAAATGGCTAGAAATTCTGCCCATCCCCGTCCCCATGCACTTTTGCAATATGACTTTGGAAGCCCCTAGCACGAGTTGGGGTCGATTTCTCCACCCCCTTGAATCTGGGCTTGGCCATGTGACTTGCTTTGCTCAATGGGACTGTAAAAAAGTGACCTGAAAGAGAGTTGAAAATCTCTTGAACACTGGGGCTTGTTCTCTCTTGCTGTTCTTGTAGGGAAGATAGATGAAAGACCAGAAAGTTAAAAATACATTCTTTTACATATGAATTCTGAGATATCAAAAGCAACAGTGCTGGGAAGAAGCCCAAGAGGATATAAGAAGAGGCATGTGGCCCATTTGCCTTTATGGCTCTGATCAACGGCCTGTTAGACACTAAGCATATGAAAAAAGACTTCTCTTGATTATCCAACCAGCAGCCAACCCACAGCTGACCATGGATGCTTGAAAGAGTCCAGCAGAGACTAGCTGAGCTCACACAGGTAAGAACTGCCTAGATGATCCAAATCATGAACTGAATAAAGAGTTGTTAATTGTTTTTTTGTTTGTTTGCTTTTTGTTTTTCATTAAAACTCCTTTAATGAGGTGAGGAACTCTTAATGGTAAACTCAACAGCTGAGTAACAGGATGATGGTGCAACAGTAGTTAAGAGTTGTTATTTGAAGCCATGAAGTTTTGGAGTAGATTATTACACAGCAAAAGCTAACTGATATAAGCACCAAATTGTATTAGTGTTCCAGGTACTGTGAATACAAGATGAACAAAAGTAGATAAGGCCTTTGCCCTCAGCTGGTGATAAACAAAGAAATAAATGAGGAAGACAATTTCAGAGAGTAATACACAGTGTGAAGGAAAGGAAACAGGGAGATGTGACAGAGTGACTGCCTAGGGTTGGGATCTAATTTAGATATTGTGGCCAGAAAAGAATTCTTTGAATAGCTGAAGTGTGGGCCAAGATCTGAATGATAAGGAAGAGCCAACCACGTGAAGGTCTAGAGGTATTTTTTCCAGACAAAGGAAACAGCAAGTGCAAAGGCACTGAGGTGGGAACACATATTAAAGGGACATAAAAAAGGTCAACAAAGCTATAATATAGTGAGCAAAGGAGAGACTGAGTGAAAGGTTATAAAGTCAGGGAAACAGACCACATGGGAGGACTTGGACTATAATTAACGTATTAATTACCTTAATGCTTGTGCCATATCTCATTCCTGTCCTTTAGATTTGTGGACTAGGAGCTTGGAGTTTTAAAAGACTCCTATGGGAAGGATCCCTCTTCCCTCTAGCATTTGGGCTACAACTTCCTATGATCTGTTTTCATCAGTCAGATCCATCTGCTCTCCATCTTCTAGGATTGCATCAAAATGTCCTCCAGCTGCCTGCCTTTCTAGTTTTCTAACATTATTATGGATTAATTCTTTTTAAAAAAAGAACACTTGATTTACAATGTTCTCTTAGTGTCAGGTGTACAGCAAAGTGATTCAGTGTTATATATACATAATTTATTTATATATATATATATATATATACATAATTTTTCAGATTCTTTTCCATTATAGGTTATTGCAAGGTTTTGAATATAGGTCCCTGTGCTATATGTAGGTCCTTGTTGTTTGGATTAATTCTTTTTAAAACACAGGGTTGTTGGTGTTTTGTTTTCTTCTGTTTTGTTTTTACATTTTTAAGGACTTTGGTATATGTCAGTCCTTAATTCAGTCTTTAATTGAAATCTTCTTATATCATTTTTAAATTTGTAGCTCTGAGCTCATCTTAATCTCCTTTTGTTATCCTATATTTTTCTCTTTGTTTCTTCTCCTTTCAGCTTGTCTTTAGAGTGGCTGGTAAGAGGTGAGGCCTCAATAGGATATTTGCTTACTACCCAATAAATATTTATTTGGCATCTTTAACCTGCAAACAAAATTGAGGCCCTTCTCCCCCACCAGTTATCCTTGCAGGCACCTGCCTTCCTCAGTTCCAGCTGAGTCAAGGATAGCTCATCAAAAAAACCTCATGCTGGGACACTGAGGAAACACAAGGGTTAATTCTTCCCTGTCCCTTAAATTTCACTGGACCCTTCAGGTGTTTCATTTCCTAGGGAGGTGCTGCTTTTGATATGTTAGAATTCATATGCCAAAAATATGTATTTTAACTCCCTGGTTTCCTTCCTTCCTATCTATATACCTATCTATCTATCCATCCATCTATTATATATCATCTATCTATGTATCTCCATTGAATCTGGAGTGCCATAAGTCAATAGGGGATGGCACATAGGATGTTGTACCTGGAAGGGATGGACCACATAAACCCATTGAGAACAGAAGACCCTTCGCCCTTGCAAACCAAGAGTTTGCTTGGTAGGCATTTGTAAAGTTTCCAGGCACAGAAATCTTAACTCATCTCCCTAAAGCAAATAAATATACTTTTGTACAGAGACTAGAGTACTTGAACGGTGATATTAGCTATCTTCAGAGCCCAGTACACACTCATAATATTTTATTGCACAAATCTGTTGGGTTCTTTGCAGAACTCCAGAGTAAAATAAAAAAATGTTTGCCTGTCCTGTTGTTGCCTTATGGGAGCTACGTTCCTCCTCTTAAACCCAGAATCAGGAGGCCAAACCATCTTGAAGAAAGAGAAAAGGAGGCCAACATCCTCTTCTCTGCCTCAGGGCCATTGCATGTGCTACTTCCTTTGCCTGGGACACCCTACTCCCTGCTCCTCCTCCAAGTCTCTTACTTATCCTGTCTCTTACTTACACTTCCGGGCTCAGCTTGTAAGCTGTTTGCTCAGAGGCCCTCCTTTCCTGCTTTTCTAATCTTCCCTTCCCGCCCCCAATATAGAGGATGCTGCTGATGCCCTGCCCAGGTTCCCCTCACTGGTGGGACCTCAGTTGATGTGAGTATTCATTGCTAAAAGGGAGCTGCCTTGCCTGGGAAGTTACTCCTGGCCAGCGGTCAGTCAGTGGCCAGACTGACCAGGGTACAAAAGGCCGGCTGCCTGGCCTCAAGGTGGACCACAGACTTCCAGGGTATCGAGCTGAAGTTAGTCTCCAGCTGAGACCCCAGCTTTGCTTAGTTTTCTTCTCCTGTCTTATCCTGCTTCCTTCACACCCCGTCCACAGAGAGCGCTCCCCTAATAATTCACCTCCACCAAGATCACCATCTCAGGCCCTGCTTCTAGGAATCCTGACTTCAGCCACTTAGGATGCTTTATTTAAGAGGTTTATCCATCTACATAACTGAGAACAACTTTTCTCTCTGATCCCTGCACCTGTAACCACGATGGAGATCTACGTGGGCAGACTCGTATGTGAATAACATCCCCAGAACTGGCCACACAGTAGCCCCCTCTCCCCAACCCCTTCCCAGACTGAGGCCCCTAAGAGCTTCTCATCTGGGAAGTGGAGGTGGGAAAAAAAAAAAAAAAAAGAGTGACACTGCACACAAGCAATTCACCCTGGAGGCTGTGCTGACATTGCAGAAGCAAAGCTGTTTGTCTGACCTAATAAAAAGGGCTATATTTTAGAGGCTTTAGTGAAATCATTTAATCTAAAATTCAATATAAATGCTACTCTGTGTTAATCTTTAAGAACCAACAAGTCAATCCAAGATCTGTTCTTTCCCTGAAATGAAACTAATTTGGTTAAAGACAGGGGTTTTGAGTTTATTTACCAGAAAGTTCAAAGTTCAAAGCCATGATTAAGTATCTTCTCCACAGTGTAACCCCTTGGGAGCAACAGTAACAGCACAAACTAATAAAACGTAATGAATTCACCGTTAAAGAGCCTATAGAGACATTGACTAATGGCATGAGACCCACAGAATAGCTTAGAAATAAGTTCATATGCAAATATTGTTAAACGCCAGTCCCTTGTCACTTACACATCCAGTACTTAAAATTTAGACTATTTGAAAGTGACTCTGAGATGTAACAATTGTGAATTTTTGTGTGGCAGGGCATGGCGGGAGGGGCACGAACTTACCTCACACATGGAGTTGGATGCTGAAGCTATAGATGGTAAGTGAACCAACTGACCACTCAGCATCTACTTGGCACGTGTGTAGAAACTCACAGGAAGGGATTTAAAATCTTTACAACTGTTACTGTTCCTAATGGAAGTGCAGAGGCGGAGGAAAGGAATGGCAAGTAAGGATTTGAGGACACCCAAGACCAAAAGTCTTGCAGCTGTCAAGTCTTAGTGCATCCATGTCAGTCACTATGGTGTCTGCCTTAGAAACTGATTTTCCAAATGCACTGTTCAGGAAACAAAAGGACTAGCATTCCATCTTATGGAAGAAGATAGAGCTTAGACATCTGTTGAATTAGAATTTGAAGATGGTCAAAGTGGCCATTCTCCCTCTGATTGCCCCAACTTCCCCACCTGCAGTTCAAGAAGCCATCTCTTTACAGTCTCAAGCAGGCTCATTCCACTCAATCCCTTCGCAGTGTAGGTTTGCTTTTCCTTCTGCATCTTTCCTTTCTTTTGATGGCAGCATTATCGTCTTAGTTGCTGAAGTTTCAAACCTTGGCCCCTATACCTTTAGCCTTCTTATTTCTTCTTTTGCTATATTATCTTCAGGGCCAGTACCATCCATAGTCTTGGCTGTGATTCCTTGACCTCCTCTTGGGATGTGACCATCACTTTCATACCACTTGAGTCATTCACGGACCTGGCCACACCTTGGATCTTTGTATTACTCTGAGTCTTCCTCCTCTAAGAGCATGATTGCGGGGACCCACTGGGAGAATTCTCTACTTCGGCTCTACTACCTACATGTCCCCCTACACCAGCTTGTGCTGATTTTTTTCTTATCACTTGAAGCATGTGAGATTAACTGTTTTGACTCTTTTCTCTTGTTTTAAAGAAAAACACACAAAGATCTATGTGTTTCCTCCTAGAAAGGCTAGAGATATGCAACAAGGAAGGGAAAAATGTGTCTGCAAATCTGCACCTTGAAGTCCCATATATTTAAAAATCATTCTTGTTTGCCTTTTATATTCCTATAAAAATGTATAGAGAATCTTATCCCTCCAAATTCCAAATAAGGTAAAAATCTTGTGTTTGCACAGCACAAATCAAAGAGGAGGAGACCCTCTCTCCCTGCTGCCCATGAGCAAAGGCTCAGCTACAAGGTAAAACAATCACACTGAAATATGTTCCACCAACAAATGAACCATAGTAACTCTGGGGCCCAGGGCCGTCCTGACTAAAACCAGAAGACAGGAATAGTGTAGGTTATAATACCTGAATAGTACCTGGCTTTGGGTTTGATAGATAAAGACTTTAACCAGTTTTATCCTTTTAATATCTCATAATGCTTATTTCATTTCCATCAAATGGAATAAAAGCATGCTATTGGCTGGTGAGAAGATGTAACCCCAGTGTTGACCTACCCTACACCTAGTGTGAATTCTGAAATCAACTCCACTGGTCATAGTAGCTTCTGCTTCTGCCTCTTTGCCTCTATTTTCCCCTGGAACCGACTGTCTGTCTAGCCCAGGAGCTCCAATCTCACAACACTCTGATCTCACTTGTTTCAGCCAAGAGTCAGCCACTTCACCGGCTCTTATGAACATCCACTGCCCTTGCCTCCATGAACTTCCATTACCCCTGCCTTTCCATCCTCAGCTGTGCCACTCACTACTCCCTTCAATATATAGAACAACTATCAGGCAACACTTAGTAAAATCATGAGAGGTATTTGCTCTTTATCTACTGGGTCCTTTGATAGCTCTAACAGCCTTGATTTTTCCTTGGTTGACTCCATAACATATTCTTAAAGCACTTCAAACCTATTCCACTCTGATCAAAGGACATATTCCTTTCCCACCGCCGAACCCTGCAAAATCATATTTTGTGGGGACCAAGTCCATCCAATGTGAGTTTTCTCAAAATCTTTCCTATCTACATCAAATTTATATTTGTATTTGCCTCTCTCTTTTTTCTTTCTCACCTCAAGTAAAGAAATTTCCTTTGGCATTATCTAATAAAGTTGAAAATGTACATGGCCTATGACCCAATGGTTTTTTTCCCTATCTATTTGTCTCCTAGACCATTTTCCTATTGACTTATTGTACTTACTTTTTAGTGGATCTCTGTCTTTATTAGGGGGCTGAGACTGTAGAGAGAGCTATGCTAATTATGTATGCCCCTTTCCTCCAGAATCTAAACCTTCCCCAAAATAGACACAGAGGTCAGACACTGTCATCATGGAGCTCAGAGTTCAGTAAGGAAGGTGGGGTATAAATTATAATGCAGCATAAGTGCTATAATGGATGTCTACTCAAGGTATGCTCATGACACAAAGAAATGTATTAACTCTGTGGGTAGAAGCAAAAAAGCATTATAGACAAGGTACAGCTGAGCCAGGTCTTAAAGAATTAGTAGCTGAGTAGATAAGATTGGGAGGTATCCATTCAATATTTGTCAGATCAGTAAATTAAGGGCATATCACACAGAGAAAGCAACATGTGCAGCAAAAGCGACAAAGTTTAAACAGCTTAGTCTCTTCAGGAAAACTGCCGACTCGGTGTAGCTAAATAGAGGGAGGCAGAGAGTGCAGGCAAGTGGGCCTAAGAGCTCAAAAAATAAAATAGAGTATACCTAAGAAAAATTAGATGAAGGAAATGATATTGATTAAAGCAGAAATTTTTGGTTTGAAGGGCATAAAAACAGTAGAATTAACTAATTCCAAGAGTTGTTTCTACAAAAGAAAGAAAGAGCAAGGGAAAAGAGAGGGCCAGAGACAGGAAGGTTAGGAAGAAGGGGTGGAGGGAGAGAGGATAGACAAAGGTCTTGCAAGTTTAATCAAGGGGAAATGGAAACTACATAGAAAGTTAATTTACTAAAGATATATTTACAGAGTGCTTAATACTTGCCAGGTCTTGGAGTAGGTGTTGGAGACAAAACAGCTGTATAAAGAGATATGTCTTCTGCCTTGGAGAAGCTGAATTTTGGATAAGGAAGTGCTTCTTTAAACATATAATTATCAGATGAAAATATAACTACCAATTGAAAGTGGTATGAAGGAAAAGTAAAGAGTCCAATGAGAGGTTATAGCAAGATCAAAAATTAATGTGGGGCTGGGTGCTGGATCATGAAAGGCTTTTTGAAATTGTGACATTTAAGCCAATGTCTGGTGAAGGAGAATGAGTTAGCCAGGCAAAAAGTGATTGGAAAAGCAATCCAGGGGGAAAAACCAGCCTGTGTGAAGGCCTTGAGGTAGGAAAGAACATGGTCAAGTTCAAGTAACTGGAAGAAGGTTGGGGGGCTGCAGCAAACAAAGGAAGCAGAGAGTTACAAAGACTTATAGGTAGGATGGCCGACAGTCCCAGACTGACCAGGACTGAGGGGTGGGGGGTGGGTGCTGGGTTGTGGGAATTTCCATCTTAAAACTGGGACAGTCCCAGGCTAACCTGGATGAATTGGTCACCTTATTTACTGGCCTTCTTCAACATTTTGGACCTTAGCAGAAGAACAATATGGTAGCCATAATCAAGGCAGCCATAGTGAGGATGGAGAGAAATGAATGGATTTAAGAAATATTTAGAGGTAAGTTGATAGAACTTGATGACTAAATGATAGCCAGGGAAGGAAACAGGGCAGAGGGAATAATCAAGGGAACAATCAACTGACAATTTTTGGCTTTAGAAACCAAAGGAATATGCATAAAAAAGGAACAAAAGCACCAAAAAATGACACTTTGTTCATTGACATCAACTGTCAAATCAGAGCTCCTGATTTTATCACCATTGAGCTATACAGAAATAAATTTTAGTACCCTCCATTTCTTCCATCCCTGGGGTTGAAAAGGAAACTAGGCCTGGTAGAAACCCAAATGTGCTCAAGAAAGAATTTGGAAGTCAGTTTCAGCCTTTAAAGAAAGGGAGTGTTCCTCACCCTAGTAAGGGGGTATGACTCAACATAATGAGAAAAGAAAAATAGGAAGCCTTTAATACAGAGTGCGTTCATCTTGCATTCAGATGGCATGTCAAGGAATGTATTACTCTTGCCCCTCCCCCCACTCCCAACTCGCAGACTCCCTTATTTAACCCAGAGGAAATTGCAACTGAATTATGAAGTCCTTTCAAAACTAGACATTTGACACATCTGTTATAGAAGCCTTATAAAAAGCACACTGGATGCCTGTAAATTTTATAATTATGTTAATTCAAACTCAAAGACACTCCCATGAATTTAAAAAATATATATTTCCAGCTCAAATCTCAGAGTTTGTTCTGCCTGCCATTGAGATATGGGGAATATTTGCTGTATGCACTAAATTCTTTTCTTTAACTGCCCATGTCAGGAGAGCACAGGACTGGAATGAAGATGAGCACAGTAGACCAAGGGTGAGAGTTTATTGAACACGTAGATTTAATCCAGGTTCAAAAGCACAATCCCAGTGAGATCTAAATCAGGTATCTGGACAGGTGAACACTTGCTTTCCAATACCCCTGAATCCTCAATGGAAGGATGTTTTTTTTTAGACATGGGAGCAGAATGCCAAGTCTGGGATGGGCTACCAAAATCATTCAGCCCAAACTTATATCTACAGTTTGTTTTTCAAGCATTCATTCACTCATTCATTCATTTAACAAATAGTTATTGAGCACCTACTGTACATGAGGCATTCTTCTAGGAATTTGGGATATGTTCATGAAAACAGATACAAATCCTTCCTCTCAGTGATTTTAGATTCTAAAGAAAAGATTCAAGTAATAAACAATAAGAATAAGCAACATACGTAATGCGTGAGTAAGTTATACAGTACCATCTGGTGGAAGGTGAAAACAGTTCCATAACAAAAGAAAAAGGAGGGCAGGGTAAAAGAGATCAGAGTGATTGTGAGAGGAGGGGCGGGTTGCAATTTAAAGAAGTTGGTTGAGCAGCTCTCCTTGTGAAGATGACGTTTAAAAACATATTTGAAAGAGGTGAGGGAATCAGCCATGGGGACCTTTAGGAGGAGAGCCTGGTTGATTGTTGGTTTTTTTTTTTTACTCCACATAGTCCAGAGTCATCTAAAATGGGACTTTTAGCCAAGTGCTCCACTAGGCTCAGAAGCTGGGTTTTGCTTGTGTCCCACCCATAAGTCATGTGACCTGATCAATTTCATCTGTAATACTCTAAACTTAGCCCACCACCCTTACAATTTCCATGCTTCCAGAGCCTCCTCTGCAGCTCTTGCTGTGTTGCAGCTTGACAGAATGCCTTGAACTTGTCTGTTTGAGTGTTTATCTTCTGTACAAGGCAGTAGAGAAGCTCAGAGATTAGGGCAAATCAAATTAAAACCTGACTCTGCCGCTTAACACTAACTGTCCTTGGGCAAGTTAGTTAACCTCTATGAGTCTCAATTTTCTTATCCGTAAAGTAAGATAATAGTATCTACTAAGTAGAGTTGTCATTAGTATTAACCAGAGAAATTGTAGAGCACTTAGCATAAGTGCTTGGCAAAACAGTAAGTACTTCATTAAAGCTAACACTTCTTGGTGGTACTCATATCAGAGCCATCTTTTTGGAGGCAAGCTCCCTCTTGTCTTCCATTCTAGTTTACCAGTGTCCACCTTAGAGCCTGGCGTGGGTAAGTATGGTTATGAGCAATGGAATCCAGTTCTTCCAAGACTACCCAGAAAAACATGCCTGAAGCCCCACTGGAGAACTCGCCCTCTGAACCTGGCTGATAAATAGCCATCCATCCATTCACCAGGATGAGAAGTTTAAACACACACACACTAATCAGATTTTATCCCTCTTTTTTTTTTTTTTTCCTGAATTTACTATCTTGGGAAGAGTGGAGTAACCAGGTAAGGGAAATATTTGGCAAAGTTTTTCTTTCCTTGTAACATGCTATTAAAGGAGACTGTTTCTAATCCAAATTATAGTATTTCTTGGTTCTCCTTTGTTTCAAAATGTATTCTTTGTCTAAAATTAAAGCATAATGTTAATAATAAAATTAATTCTCTGGTGTATCAGGCTGCAAGATAAAGGTAGGATGTGATTCTATATATAGAAGGGCTTCATAAAGAGAATCAAATCTCTGATCCCAAATGCCTTGCAGTGTGGATAGAAAGTTAGGTACCAAATTAAAAAGATTTTTCCCAAGTCTCCTTTCTTACTGCATTTTAGAGTTTCAGAATTATAACATCATGGTGCTCAGACTCTGTTAGTAAGCATTAGTCTCTGGTGGCTAATGGGCAAAGTCCATAATTACTCCACCCTTCTGGATGTCCCAGCAGGAAACAAGTGGTTATGACATGCAGGCATCTCTGAAGTCTCTTAAGGTTGAGGGGCTCTGGGTGGAAACCACATGCTGGGCCAAGGAAAGTGGCAATATGATCATTCTTGCTGTGAGCTGATTTGGATACAGATGTTAAGGAAAGAGGTCATGGTTATCTGACACTTTTCTATATCCAAGTTTCACAAGCTTTGGTTTGCGAACCAAATCCAGCCTATTGCCTGCTTTTTAAAGTAAATTTTTTGGTTGCTTGTAGTGGTGACTCCTTTTCTTTCACATAGTCTCCTGGCTTGTCAAGTATGCGTCCACAGCTGAACAGAAATCCTACCAATCTTCTGCTTTCCTGGTTGAAGTCCATGATCTAGAAAAGAGGTTAGCAAACTATAACCCACAAGCCAATTCTGGTCCATTGCTTGTTTTGTCAATAAAGGTTATTGGAATACATACACACCCATTCATTTATGTATTTTCTGTGAGTGCTTTCAAGCTATAATGGCGACATTTGAGTAGTTGCAACAGGGGCCTGCTAAGCCTAAAATATTATCATCTGACCCTTTACAGAAAGTTTTGCCCACCCCCCATTCTGTATGAATAAAGTTTTCTGAAGAATTTTCACCCAGAGAAGCTTGTGAAAGAATTAAATCATCACCCACATATGGCAGTAGACACCTGTATTCACACTCTGGCAAATCTGGGGACTGGCCTTGGGCCTCAAAGCAGCAACTTGTTGCAGCAGGAAGCCATCACCTCTCACATTAAATTAAGGCTGTGGATGTGAAACGGATGGGTCTTGTGGTTTTGTTGGTATTTAATTTTTTCAAATTTTTTCCTTTGTTTTACAACTGTGTAAGAGCTAAAAGAATAAGGAACTTTTAACTAAGACATCTATTTGTAAATATTTAATCTATATTTGAATAAAAATAACTTAAGTGACACTAGAACTTCTGTAGAAGTTTTCTAAGGGGATCTGTAAATTTCTCGGGTTTGAGAAACAAAAGTGAAGCAACTTTTCCTGTTGGTTGAGGAGCCAGTGGAAAGAAGTAATGGGGGAAAAATGGGTGTAGACAACTGTTTTGAAAAATTTACTGTGAAAGTCAGAGTAATATTAGCAATAGTGTGCAGGGGAGGGTGAGATTCAAAAGAGGCTTTTGTGAGTACTTTTTTTAATAGAAGAGGCTTCTCTATTTAAATTTCAAAGGGATTCTTGTTGGCAATCATTGATCTGTTTACTGTCCTTATAATTTTCCAAAATGTCATACAAATGGAATCATATAGTGCGTCCCTTTCTGAGTATGTCTTCTTTCACTTGGCAAAAAACACTTTAGATTCATCCGTGCAGTTGTGGGTACCAATAGTTCATTCCTTTGTATTCTTGAGTAGTAGCCCATCGTAGGGATGTACCACCGTTTCTTTAACCATTCACTACTTAAAGGGCATTTGCATCATTTCCAGATTTTGACAGTTATGATGAAACCTGTAATAAACATTCACACACAGGTTTTTGTGTGAACATAAATTTTACTTTTTCTTGGGTAAATCCCTGGGAGTGGCATTGCTGAGCCATATGATGATTGTATGTTTAATTTTATCATAAACTGACAAGCTGTTTTCTACAGTGGCTGTATGATTTTGTTGAATTTAATTTTTTCAAAAATTAGTGAATGAGCTCAGTTTTTTTCCCTCAAGACTGCTTTGGCTATTCGGGGTCTTTTGTGTCTCCATACAAATTTTAAGATTTTTTTGTTCTAGTTCTGTAAAAAATGCCACTGGTAGTTTGATAAGGATTGCATTGAATCTGTAGATTGCTTTGGGTAGTATAGTCATTTTCACAATATGGATTCTTCCAATCCAAGAACATGGTATATCTCTCCATCTGTTGGTATCATCTTTAATTTCTTTCATCAGTGTCTTAGAGTTTTCAGAGTACAGGTCTTTTGTCTCCCTAGGTAGGTTTATTCCTAGGCATTTATTCTTTTTGTTGCAATGGTAAATGGGAGTGTTTACTTAATTTCTTTTTCAGATTTTTCATCATTAGTGTATAGGAATGTAAGAGATTTCTGTGCATTAATTTTGTATCCTGCAACTTTACCAAATTCATTGATTAGCTCTAGTAGTTTTCTGGTGGCATCTTTCAGATTCTCTTTGTATAGTGTCATGTGATCTGCAAACAGTGACAGTTTTACTTCTTCTTTTCCAATTTGTATTCCTTTTATTTCTTTTTCTTCTCTGATTGCCATGGCTAGGACTTCCAAAATTATGTTGAATAATAGTGGCAAAAGTGGACATCCTTATCTTGTTCCTGATTCTAGAGGAAATGCTTTCAGTTGTTCCCCATTGAGAATGATGTTTGCTGTGGGTTTGTCGTATATGGCCTTTATTATGTTGAGGTAGGTTCCCTCTATGCCCACTTTCTGGAGAGTTTTTATCATAAATGGGTATTGAATTTTGTCAGAAGCTTTTTCTACATCTATTGAGATGATCATATGGTTTTTATTCTACAATTTGTTAATATGGAATCAGACTCCCTGACTTCAGACTATACTACAAAACTACAGTAATAAAGACAATATGGTACTGGCACAAAAATAGAAATATACATCAGTGGAACAGGATAGAAAGTCCAGAGATAAACTCTCGCACCTATGGTCAACTAATCTATGACAAAGGAGGCAAGGATATACAATGGAGAAAAGACAGTCTCTTCAATAAGTGGTGCTGGGAAAACTGGACAGCTACATGTAAAAGAATGAAATTAGAACACTCCCTAACACCATACACGAAAATAAACTCAAAATGGATTAGAGACCTAAATGTAAGGCCAGACACTATAAAACTCTTAGAGGAAAACATAGGAAGAACACTCTTTGACATAAATCACAGCAAGATCTTTTTTGACCCACCTCCTAGAGTAATGGAAATTTAAAAAATAAACAAATGGGACCTAATGAAACTTAAAAGATTTTGTAAAGCAAGGGAAGCTGCAAACAAGACGAAAAAACAACCCTTAGAATGGGAGAAAATATTTGCAAACAAATCAACGGACAAAGGATTAATCTCCAAAATATATAAACAACTCATGCAGCTCAATGTTAAAAAAACAAACAACCCAATCCAAAAATGGACAGAAGACCTAAATAGACATTTCTCCAAAGAAGACATACAGATGGCCAAGAAGCACATGAAAAGCTGCTCAACATCACTAATTATTAGAGAAATGCAAATCAAAACTACAATGAGCTATCACCTCACACCAGTTAGAATGGGCATCATCAGAAAATCTACCAACAACAAATGCTGGAGAGGGTGTGGAGAAAAGGGAACCCTCTTGCACTGTTGGTGGGAATGTAAATTGATACAGCCACTATGGAGAACAGTATGGAGGTTCCTTAAAAAACTAAAAATAGAATTACCATATGACCCAGCAATCCCACTACTGGGCATATACCCAGAGAAAACCATAATTCAAAAAGACACATGCACCCCAATATTCATTGCAGCTCTATTTACAATAGCCAGGTAATGGAAGCAACCTATATGTTCATCAACAGATGAATGGATAAAGAAGATGTGGTATATATATATACAATGGAATATTACTCAGCCATAAAGAGGAATGAAATTGGGTCATTTGTAGAGACGTGGATGGATCTAAAGACTGTCATACAGAGTGAAGTAAGTCAGAAAGAGAAAAACAAATATCATATATTAACACATATATGTGGAACCTAGAAAAATGGTACAGATGAACCAGTTTGCAGGGCAGAAATAGTGACACAGATGTAGAGAACAAATGTATGGACACTAAGAGGGGAAAGTGGCGGGGGTGGTGGTGGTGGTGGGATGAATTGGGTGATTGGGATTGACATATATACACTAATATGTATAAAATTGATGACTAATAAGAACCTGCTGTATAAAAAAATAAATAAAATTTAAAAATTCAAGAAAAAATTAGTGAATGAAATTAAAGTGCATAAAAATATGTGTAAAATAGATAACTAATGAGAACCTGCTGTATAGTACAGGGAACTCCACTTTGCTGTACAGTAGACACTAAAGCAACATTGTAAAACATCTATACGCCAATTAGAAAAAAAAAAAAAAAGCCAAAGGCAAGAACCTGTACAGAGGAACAGAGGGAAGACACAAAATCCAGTGGGGATAGGTGAATATTAAAGATTCCAGAAAAAAGAACAGGACGGGATCCAGAGAACAGGCTGGCCTTACCCAGAGAAACATCACCTTTCTCACTGTGAGAGGAGAGGGGACAGGAAGGTTGAGGCAGACGTTGGCTTGTTCTCAGAGCTGAGAGGTAGTGTCCATCATTGAAACAGAAACTAGCAAAAGGGGAAATGAGGTCGAAGTTCGCGAAGAGTGGAGAAGATTTAAAGCAATCTTTGCCGAGTGTGGAGAAACAGGCTGCCTAGAGAAATGTAGTGAGATGTATGGGCGGCATTGGGCTGGTAATCAGTGCTACCAATGTGCTTGTTTGGAACAAAATGAGTTTATGATAGCAGCCAGAGAGTAACCGAAAGGATGATAATTAATCTCAAGCTGGACAGACAAGAAAATGAAGACGGGGGGGGGGGCGGGGGGGGATGGATAGGAAGAAAGTAAAAGAGTTGTTTCAATTATTAAGCTATTGTCTCAGCTTTCAACTCACCTGGAGCTGGCGTTGGTGCTCTGAAAGTAACATTTGGGCATGGCCAGCTGGCTTCCTATTAGACTCTGCTGAGAGAGAGAGAGAGAGAAACTAGAGGGTGATTGCAAGGCTGGAGGTGGGAGGAGGGACTTGCTTGTCCCTGTATGCCTGTTGTTCCTGCGACCATCACCCTAGCAATGCTTCTTCATGATGGCAGTGACACTGCCTTCCTGAAGCAGCAGCTGAAGCCAGTTTGCAGCTTTTCCAACACTCTCAGAACTAGTTTCATGGCACCCTCTCAAAGACAGCAGACCCAGCCAAGCAGTGCCCCTCCTCAGAGATCTGGGACCTAGCACCAGGGGACCCCTCCTCCAAGCTTCTGTGTTTTAACAATTCCAGCATCTTCTCTCTGTTTCTTCTTTCTAGTGATGCTAGCTGCTTCCTGCAATCACACCTGAAAGTTAGAGAGTTTTGCATTTTCAGTTCTTCGATACCCGTTAGCACTTTTTCATATTAAATTCTTTCTGCTCAACTAACTCTGTGGTGCTTTCTTTTGAACGAGCTCTGAGGGATACAGGAAACATTGAACTAGAGGTACCTAAGAAGTGCAGGAAGAGCAGTAATAAAAAAAGTTTGAGGGCTTCCCTGGTGGCGCAGTGGTTGAGAGTCCGCCTGCCGATGCAGCGGACACGGGTTCGTGCCCCGGTCCGGGAAGATCCCACATGCCGCGGAGCGGCTGGGCTTGTGAGCCATGGCCGCTGAGCCTGCGCGTCCGGAGCCTGTGCTCCACAACAGGAGAGGCCACGGCAGTGAGAGGCCCGCGTACCGCAAAAAAAAAAAAAAAAAAAAAAAAAATTCCCCTTTTTAGGCATTCAACCTAAAGCAATAAGAATACCTGGGAAATTAGGAAAGACAAGAATCTCATTTGCTAAACTACTAGTTCTCAGAGACTAGAATGTCATCCAGGATTAGATCTTTCAGGACTCAACGCTCTTGTAGACCCTACATTATCTTGACACGTGCTCAGAAACACATTGTTTCCTACCCTATTATGATGGTGAATTACTTATACTCTGTACTTAATGAATACTATTATTGCTAAGTGCTGTCTACTCAGCTTCTTGTTACTCTGCATCCTTTGCTTAATCATGGCTTCCACTGTCCTATGGCATCAGCCGCCTCCAAGTCTGGTGCTGCTCTCTTTCTGTGTGTCTTTTAGCCTCTGCTCCCACCACCTACTGCTGACTCTCTGGCTGATGTACGGTTCCTGCTGACAATTGTTCCTACGGACCCATGGTTCCTGATGAACAAAAGCTCCTACTGACCTGATGAACAAAATCTCCTACAAAAGCTACTTCTGTCTCCTGTTGACCTGTGGCCTCTGCTGACTCATGGCTCATGCTAACTCTTGGTTTCTACAGATCCACAGTTCTTCCTGACCCATGGCTTCTGTTGACCCCTTGCTCTTACTGTTCCATGGATCCTACTGAACTCTGACTCCTAATGACCCTTAGTCCCTACTCATTTATTTCTTCTGCTGACCCATGTCTTTTGCTGAAACATAGCTCCTGCTAACCAATGCCTTCTGTTCACTCATAACTTGTAGTGGGAAGAAGAAAAGGATCCAACCCTTCAGAAAACTCAGGGTTCTGGAAAACTAGATCTCAGTTCAGGGAAGGTCTGGAACCTCAACAGAAATCTGTAGCACTGATTATGGAAATTGCCTAGGAGTGCACTATCCCTGTACAGACTTCTTGTGCCTTCCCCAGGCCCCCTCAATTGACTCCATTGCTCATTTTCAATCATATGGTATCTGAGAGACCATGAAAAATCTTCCAGCTCTAGGCTACTGGAAATGAGTTAGTTTTTGCAGAAAATCCCTAATTCAACTTCTTGAAAGCATGCTTTCTCTGTGAAGCCCCAAAGAAGCCAGTTTATGCAGTATGTGTGATGATTTTTGAGCACTTTAGAAAAGTTTATCTTCTGTTTTAAAAGAAATACGTTTCTCAAGTGGAATTACTACCTGCATAGGAAATATTAAAAAGGAAAGACAGCAAGAAACACAGATTTATAGAATTTCAGGGATGAGGGATACTCTTAAACTTTGAATCTCTCCTCTTTTATATGAACGTCTTATATAAGATCCTGTCTAAGAACAACCTAGTCTCTCCTTGAATGCCTCCAGTGAACAGGAGCTCATTAATTCTGGATCTAGACCATTCTATTTTTGCACTGTTTTTATTATAACAAAGATTTCTTACACTGATCCCAATATCTTTCTCCCTGTAATTAATTCAGCCCTATGGACCAATGGGGGGGGGAAGATGAATTTCTCATTTCACAATTTTTTAAATATTTAAATGCAAACTGTTGAATCATTAATTAATTTATTTATTCTTTAGTCCCCCCAAACAAATAATTATTTTGCCCCAAATGTCAATAGTACCAAGATTGAGAAACATTACCATAGCCCATTCCAATACATAGAAAGAAATGTTATTGTTTCCAAAGAAGGGATTTACCTGACATGAAGGATTATTTTTCCTCAAAATGAAATATGCTGAGGATTGAGGAGAGAAAATGTCAGGCCTCAAGTCATTTTTCTTTTCTCTAAATTTACCAAAGAGTATGAGAATGAAGTTCCTATCTGTCTTCAACTTCATAGACTTCTTAACAAAGTTTTCATTTCATTGTTTTTCACCTCCTTCGACTTATTTGAAAGGATGGTGAGGAAATCAGTGCTTTGTGGCGGCACGTAGAACAAAGGCAACCCCTTGCTCACGGCTTATAGTCAGTCTCAAAAGCTCCTCTCTATATCCCCTGGCTGCCTCCTATTTGGGCTCATTTCTACCCTGGAGTTACATGTGTGAAAGCACAGCCCAGCACGTTTGCAGTCTGTACCAGAGATCTGGAAGTCATGGCTAAGCTTCTCTGCTTGGGATTTCCAGCCACCTGGCAAATTCTACTCATAGAGGAAGCATTTGTTCTTGCTACTACTCTTGCTGTTGGATGGGTTGAATGCTCATGATCTGAAGTATCCTTTGCTATGAATAAGATGACAATAACTGGAGATTCAGAGAGAGATTTATGCACAAGAATGTAATCAAAGCATTTATGAGAGAAAAAACCAGAAAGTATCTAAATTGTTAAAAATTATGTTATATCCTATAATGAAATAATATGCAATCATTAAAATTATGATTTTATTAAAATAATTCAAGAAATTGCTCCCAATCTTATGTGATTAGTAAAATAATATACAAAATATTTTACTTAGTATGAAATTGATGGAGAATGAGCATGGATCAAGAGGGGGAAAAAAGCATCAGATTGGTAGCAGAGATTATTTGGGCATGGAGAATCGTGAGTGATTCTTTGTCACTATCTTTATAATCGTTCCAATTCTTGTACAATACACATGTACTTCTTTGATAATTCAAAAATTGTTAAAGATTTTTAAAATCTGGAGCCAACAGGTCTGGAGGCAAGATCACTGAACTTAGAGAGACTGAGAATCAGAGTCTAACTCCAAGCTCAGCTTCTCACGAAGAGTGGGCTTTGAGAATCCCACCTTATCTTCTAGGAACTCAGGTACTAAATGGGGAAAACAGTGCTACTGCATGCAGTTGTCCTGATAGTTAAATAAGATGATATACAATGATAGGTATGTTGAAACTGCCCAATAATTGTTAAATAATTGAAGAACTGAATATGGGATGTGGGGAGCCGAATGATGAAATGCCCCTGGGAATGAAAAAGCTTACCCAGACACTATAGTGTAGGAAATCCTGAGTTGTGTGGATGAAAAATGTTGCCTGCCACATGAGCAAACAAAGGATGTTGTGGCCCTCAGACCATCGGCCACTCCAACTGCCCTCAACAGTGAGCCCTGAGGGGACTCAGGATGGAAAAGAAGAGGATGCTGGCCCTAGATAGCTAAGTTGCATACCAAAGGAATGATTTCAATGAGCCCAGACTCTTGCATATCCCCCTACATAGAAAAGCACTAAATTCATTAACTTAACATATCTGGTTTTCTTTAATTAACAGTAGTCTTTTGAAAGTCCGATTACCTGGTCTTTGTTGCAAAACCCCTATATACCCTGGTTCCTCCCTGACCTCCTTGGAGCAGTCCCTCAGAGCTGTCTGCTAGGCTGCCTCCTTGGTTTGAAGTCCTCAGAAAGTCCACAGAATAAAACATAATTCTCAACTTTTAGGTTGTGCATTGTTTTTCAGTTGACAGTTTCAGTCCTGAATCCACCACTTAGTGCTCTGGGATCTCATACAAGTTACTTCATCGCTCCGGGATTCTGTTTTTTACCTGTAAAATGGGGAGGAGTAAAAGTACTACTTCCCAGTATCATTGGGGTCAGTGAGATAACGTCGGAGTCAGCAAACTATAGCTTGTGTTGAAAATCTGGCCCACTAATGTGTTTTTGTAAATCAAGTGTTATTGGAACACAGCCCTGCCCATTTGTTTACTCATTGCCTATGGCTGCTTTTGTGCTACAAGTACAGACTTGAGTCGTTGTGACAGAGACCACGTAGCCCACAAAACCTAAAATACGTACTGTCCAGCCCTGTACAGCAGAATTTTGCTGACTCCTGAGATAATGTATATAAACTGCCTAGAATGATATCTATCACTCAAAAAATGCTGCTGCTATTATTATTATCAATACCATATTATTATTATTGACTGGTTCCTCTGCTTAGAAGTAATTCTGAAAAATTATATCATCCTGTCTTCATCGGTATTAAACCAAATGAATTCAGGATGGCTGAGTCATTCTTGCTGACTCACATTTTAAAAACTGTCAGAGCAAGAGTTCCCAAGGAATTCCTCTGCATTCCAGCACAATACATATCTATCATCACCTTGAGGAGAAATATCTTGCCTCCTAGCTTTTTCTTTCACCACTTTTTCCATGCATGTGCTACTCCTAATCAAGACAAAGAAGCTTTGGAAAAAAAAAAAAAAAAAAGTTTTTGGTGTGACCTTTCTTGTCTTAAGAATAGTGTATGGTCACTTCACAGTTTCCTCCCCTGAAAGTCATATGATTCCAGGTCTCTGCTATTTGCTCGGGCAGGCTGTGGTCATAGGCATCCTGGGGCTCCAGGAATTCAGCCAGTGTAGATAGGGAGAGAGGCAGGGGTCAAGGAAACTGACCTCATTATAGAGCTTGTCCAAATATACAATGTCTAATATAAGGCAGCAGTTCCAGGCTAGGTTGAAGAGACATCATGGTCTCAGGAGTCCAGTTCAGTGAATATGGTGAAATCAGGGGAGCCCAGGCAGCAGGCAGCACCCAAAGTCAGTACAGGTAGATGGCAATGGCATTGGCTGGGGAGATGTCCATTCAGTTATCAGGTGCCTGCTAAGGGAAACTAAGGCAAAAGATGCTTTTTCTGGATTGGGCCAATGTGGTGAAAGTAGAAGCTGCCTGTTTTATGAGCCTGTGAATGCCCAGGTTCAGGGTAAGCTATCCAGATACCAGGTCTTAGCCCAGCTCATTGGCTTAGGATGGGAGCACAGGTGAGCCCACAGGTGGGGATGTCAGAAATTCCAGAGGAAAGGAGATGTGGAAGCTCCATCCTACACATACTAACCTTTTGCCTTGGTCTCTCTGACCTGTAGAACTTCACCCACCCACAAGTCTTGATTGAACTGTCTTCTCATAAATTATGGAGCTCATGATGGACTTTTGATCCTGGTGAAATTCACATGAAGTTCCACCCTCCCCTGAAACACCTGGTAATTCATTAAGCATTTAGGTCGCAGGTGGGGCCTGAAAAAATATATTTCTAGCAAGTTCCCAGGTAGTGTGAGTGCTGCTGGTCCAAGGACCATACTTTGAGACTGGAACTCTGGGTATAGGAACAACTTGTGTGTAAAACAGATGTATAGAGCTTAAAGCACGATCTCCAGTTCCACTGAGTCTTTATCAGAACCCTGAGTAAGTGTTATCAATCCATTTTTTTTTTTTTTTTTTTTTTGTGGTACGCGGGCCTCTCACTGTTGTGGCCTCTCCCATTGTGGAGCACAGGCTCCGGATGTGCAGGCTCAGTGGCCATGGCTCACGGGCCTAGCCGCTCCACGGCATGTGGGATCTTCCCGGACCGGGGCACGAACCCGTGTCCCCTGCATCGGCAGGCGGACTCTCAACCACTGTGCCACCAGGGAAGCCCTATCAATCCATTTTACAGATAAATCAAAGGAGGTTCAAAGACATAAAATGGGCTGGCTCAAGATGAAATGCTTGGGAACAGTAATTCCCAACTAGGAAAGAACTGGAGAGGTGAGGGCATGAAGTAGGAGCTGCAAACAGAAATGCCTGCAGAGACCATGCAGATATCCTAAGTGAACCAAGTGGTGCCATGGCAGCTGGGAGCATGTATAGTCTGTTTCCAGTTACCATCAGTGTTGCTCGATCTTCCAATCTTTCAAGAGAGGTCAGAAAAATCCCAACTTTTAAGTGTTGTCAATCATTTCTAAATTTCAAAAAATACTCTGTAAGCCACGAAATATCCATCTGCCAGCAAAATGTGGCCTGGATGCTGAATGTTTGCACCCTCTACGTAGTAATGTTTTTCAATCCTGTGTGCATACAAATTTCCTAAAGCCCTTTTAAAAACATGGGTTCTGGGCTTCCCTGGTGGCGCAGTGGTTGAGAGTCCGCCTGCCGATGCAGGGGATACGGGTTCGTGCCCCGGTCCGGGAAGATCCCACATGCCGCAGAGCGGCTGGGCCAGTGAGCCATGGCCGCTGAGCCTGCGCGTCCGGAGCCTGTGCTCCGCAACGGGAGAGGCCACAGCAGTGAGAGGCCCGCGTATGGCAAAAAAAAAAAAAAAAAAAAAGGGTTCTGATATAACAGGTCTGGGATGGGCTTGATATTTTTAATTTCTAACAAGCTCCTGGATGATGCTAAGGCTGCTTCTCCATGGAGTACACACTGAATAGCAAAGAACAGAGCTACTCAATGTATGGTTTGTGGAAAGGCAGCAACAGCCTCACCCGGGAGCTTGTTAGAAATCCATATTTTCAGCCCATCCCTAGAAATAATGAACCCAGTTTCTGGATTTGGGGTTTGGGAGTCTCTGTTTTTATTAAAACACATCCTACAGATGATTATTCTGCATGTTCAAGTTTGAGAAGCACTGACTAGATCAGTGGTTGTATTGCTTTGGTGTGCACTGAAATTCTTGAGATTTAAAAATACTGATGCCTACAGACTTTTTTTTTTTTTTTTTTTTTTTTTTTTTTTTTTTGCGGTATGCAGGCCTCTCACTGTTGTGGCCTTTCCCGTTACGGAGCACAGGCTCCGGACGCGCAGGCCCAGCAGCCATGGCTCACAGGCCCAGCCGCTCCTCAGCATATGGGATCTTCCCGGACCGGGGCAGGAACCCGTGTCCCCTGCATCGGCAGGCGGACTCTCAACCACTGCGCCACCAGGGAAGCCCCCCTACAGACTTTTTAAATTGATTTAGAGTGGAACTGGGCACCAGGATTTTTAGAATTCAGTTATATTAGTCATATTGGAACTCAGTTGCTTCTAATATGCAGGCAAGGTTGAAGACCACCACCCTAGAAGTTCACATCAGATTCTTCTATGCATTTGGTCCAAATTGGAGAAATAGGAATATATTTTTTGATTTCAGCTAAAGCTTGGGAATGGGAGTTGCATGTAGATGAAGTCCATTGCTCCTGCACAGCAGCCGTGTGCCTAGGAGGAAATGCTGAGAGGCTATACAGGGTAGGAGCCCTGACTCTACCCTGCGTCCCAAGAAGCCAACACCACTGCTTTCCCCAGCACTTCACAATTCTTCCCACAGCCAAGACCTTGCTGAGAAATAAAGCTACCATCACACTTGGCCACTTGGAGAAGGATAACCAGCCAATGCTTGGAGTGGCCAATGGCCAAACTAACCGATCCACAAATGGCCCATTTGGTCAGGGATAGAACCTGGCTTTGGTGCTTTGCCTGATCATGTAGTTATAATGCAGGCCACTCTGTTTTCTGGTTTTATAACTTAATTCGTGACCAGTTAAGTGTCCAAAATAGCAATATTAATCACAGTGGATAATGACCATATGACTTTCTCTCCTGAGTGTTATTCAAATGCACTGGTCTGGACTGTCTCTAAAGACCAGTTGAGCACGGGAGAAAATGGGACTATTCCAGGGCTTCAGAACACAGAGAAAAGAATTGAAATCCCAGAAAGAATCCCAGAGGGGGATGGGCCTGTTTCCAGTGGCAGAGAATGGAGCAAAGGAACAGAACAGTAGAATCGTTAGGTCACAAGCATACAAAAAGACAGAATGGGAACTAAAACAGAAAATCAACAATAGAGAGGAAGCAAAACAAAGCAAGTGGGTTCTGGATGCAGAATTTAGAAAGCATCCCAGAGGACCATAGGATGCAGGTGGATGCAGACGTTTATGGGATGCCTGTGACTGAGTTGACGGACTGGAAAGGAGATGCTGAGAACAACAAGCCTGTTTAGAGAATATCTCTCATTACCCCCTTCTACATTTGTCAGTTGGTCAACAAATATTTATTGAGCCCCTACTATGGGCCAGGCAATGGGTTAAGTTGGATTGAGTTTTCCCAATTTCATTGATGAATAGTTTTAACTTGAATAAGCATGTTCTAAAGATTCATTCATACATTTTGCAAATATTTGTTGAGTACCTTTGTATTCTAGGTACTGTGCTAAACACTAAAGATACAATAGCAAAGAAAACATACGATAAGTTTGCTTCTACTCTCATGGAGATTACAATACTAGTGATAGAGGCGAATCATAAGCAAACAGAGGAACAAAGCAAATAATATATTTCAGTGTGGTGAAGAAAAACTATAGGGTACCAACAAGAAAACTTTTCTTAAAGAAAAACTTTCTTTTAGAAGTGTGGAAAAGTTTCCCACAATAAGTGACATTTGAGTTGCTATCTGATGGGAGAATGGGAATTAATTGAGAGCTGTGGTGAGATGCTGACAGAGGGAACAGAATGTGCAAAGGTCCAGGGACAGGGAGAAGCATGATGCTTTCAAGAAATGGAAAGGGGGCTAGTACGGCTGGAACAAAGTGAATGAGGAGAAGGAGCAGCTCTTGCCAAGGCTAGTGTGCAATGCAGGGGACTTGGAGTTTCATCCAAGAGTAATGAAATACCATTTAAAGGCTTTAACCAAACAGGATTTCCTGAAGAGTGAGGCTCAACAAATTCTTCAGGTTGTCAGACAATGATGATGCCCCAGCCACCTCTGATAAAAGGAGTTTTGCCTGAACTCAAATTCTCACCTGATGGTGAGTTCTCAAGATTTCCAGGTAATGGAAGCTGTCATTTCCCAGCAGTTCCCCTAGCTGGCAACTGAATTCAGATTTCTTAGCATGTGATCCCCAAATGATTAGAGGGCCCATGTATCCTCTGATCCCCTTACCCAAGAGATACAGCCAGGACTAAGTGACACTGCTGGGCTCCCCTGAGCTCTTGGCTTCACCATGGCATAGTCAGCTTTGTGTTTTTATAGGATCACCTGGGCTACTGTGTGGAAACGGAACTGAAGGCTCTAGAGCAAATGCATGTCAGCGTGCTGTCTCTGTATATTCGTGTATTACAATGGTTGAAGTAGGTCCGGGATATTAGTGTTCTCTCTCTGTGTGTATTTGTCTACTAGAATGGTTGAACTGGATTCTCAGAGTGCTCTCTAGATAGATAGATAGATAGATAGATACAGCTCTAGCACTTTCTAGCTAGGAGAACTTGGGCAACCCTCTGTGCCTCAGTTTCCCCATCTGGATAAGCTGGGGATAATAATAGTTCCTAACCCAGAGGGTTATTGTGAGTCAGTATATATAAGCCCTTAAAATATTACCTGGCAGGGCCTCCCTGGTGGCGCAGTGGTTGAGAGTCCGCCTGCCGATGCAGGGGATACGGGTTCGTGCCCTGGTCCGGGAGGATCCCATATGCCGCGGAGCGGCTGGGCCCGTGAGCCATGGCCGCTGAGCCTGCGCATCCGGAGCCTGTGCTCCGCAACGGGAGAGGCCACAGCAGTGAGAGGCCCGCGTACTGCAAAAAAAAATAAAAATAAAAAAATATTACCTGGCAGGTAGTAAGTGCTACAAGTGCTGACTATTATTTCATGTACATTATCTCATTTAATTATCATAAATTCAAGATGATAAATACTATCCCCATTTTACAAATGAGCGTACCTAAGTTCAGAAAGATGAAAGAACATTCCCAAGGTCCACTTCATTAAGCTGCCACTACCCACCAGTGTTGTACTACCCCTCCTTGCTCCTCTAGATTGGACCCTTTGAATCCCACACCATCCTACACAAAAGTCAAGCTTGCTACAGGCATTGAACTTGCCAAATTAGACTTTAGACTCCTTCCTGAGTTAGCCTCTGCACCCTCTTTCCATCTATCTGACATTCATGATGGACCTTTGTAACACCAAGTCACACAGAATTAACCCAAGAAGGAGCTAAGCATGTCTCATTGGTGACCAAATCAAGGTAGGTCATGTATTCTAAGCCCTGGCATCAGCAGGGAGCATAAAGGACAAAGTCCCTGCCCTCTTGGTGCTTAGCCTCTACTGAGAGAGACAGACAAGTGAATATGTAATATAGCAGGTACTAGCAAGTGCTATAAAGAGAGATAGAGCAGGATAAACGATAGCACCATAAAATTCTTCAATTTCCCTTAAACTGTTGCTCTCCATCTTAAAGCAATCATTTTTTGTGACCTGCCATCTGACATACACGGTCTCTCCAAGTGGCCAAGACATTTCAGAGCAGACAAGAGAGTAACACTTAAAAGATCAGCTCCACGGAACAGATGGCTTAGTTATTTTATGCCAATTAAATCAACCGTTCAGCTGTCTGATCCATTGCTCACTGATCAAGCTGCCAGGAGCCTCTTGTGCTGTTGCAGATATCTGATTGAATGTAAAAGACGTTGATGGAGACAGACATAAGGGTCACACAGACAACTGAGCCAATATTGAGATAGAGAAGTTATACAATGGCATCATGGGGAGGCAAAGGAGCAAGTGGAAATTGTGGGATGAGTGACTGGGGCTAAAAAAGCTTTATGTAAAGAGGATGATGTTGGCGGGAGGCGGAAATTGCTAATTATTCAATGCACTTAGACAAATGTTATTGTGATAGTGTACTTACTTTGTGCCAGGCTCTGTGCTCAGCCCTGGAAATCAGACAAGGAAATTTAAAGACACATAAGGTGCCGTTGCTGCCTTACAGGAGCTCACAGTCCAGAGCTAGAGGCAGATTCAGAAACAAAAAGCTGTTTGGGATTAGCAGATGCAAACTATTACATATAGGATGGATAAACAAAAAAGTCCTACTGTATAGCACAGGGAGTTATATTCAATATCCAGTGATAAATGATAATGGAAAAGACTATAAAAAAAGAGTGCATACATATGTATAACTGAATCATTTTGTTATCAGCAGAAATTAACACAACATTGTAAATCAACTATACTTCAATTAAATTTTTTTTTTAAATAAGAAAAGAAAAGCAGAAATGAAAAGCTGTGATGTGAAGTCCAGTGATAAATGGACAGCTGTATGGTCTTGGGTGTGACTGAACTCCATGTTTATTTTTTTCAATGCTTGATAAGAAATTGAGCAGTTCAGTTCTGTCATAGATTCTGTATGGCAGCGGTCATAGAAAGAGGGTTTAGGTAAGGTATTTATACTACTTAAAAAAAAAAGCCTAAGTACTGCTTACTGTCCATTTCCAAGTCTGCCCTTAAATAAAAATAATATTTAATAAATGCTAAAAAAAAAAAAAAAGAAATTGAGCAGTAATGAGATTGGCTTGGCATATCCTAAAACTACCTGGGCTGTGACATCACACATGATAGAAAACAAGACAGACACTCTGAAGTCACTGTTGCTGGACCATTGTGTGGTTATCCTTATAGGGACCATCCAGAAGGCCCCATGGTCGCACACTTAAGGTGGAGTCGGCCCAGAAGTGAGCAATTCCTCCTGTCATCAGTCAAGCTGGGAAGGGCTGAGCCCTTGGATAGGACATGAGGATTTGAGAGGCAGGTCTAGACTGAGATGACCAGGGAAATTTTCTGTCTTCTTTCTGTGATTATTAGTAAATTTAGGCCAATCATAGAACACTGAAAATACCTGAAACTCTTCCAGGGGTGAGCACAAGCTTCCCCTGCCCTCAGGAAGCAGGAAAGGGGCTGAGGAAGAGTTCCTGAGGAGAGATCTGGGCATGGGTGAGAGATGTAAGTCATTCTCTCAGTTATACGTTAGTATCTCCCTTCCATTACCGCAAAGCTCCAGGAAAGCCTCCTCAAGAGCTACAGCCTATCACAGTGTGGGTCTGGTATGGAACTAGCCAAATACATAGGTCAATGGAATAGGATAGAGAGCCCAGAAAAGGCTCGCGAACGTATGTGGGTTTAGTATACTGTCAAACCAGCATTTTCAAAGTGGTGGAGAAGCAATTCAACAAATAAGATTTAGCTCTTGGACAGGAGAAAAGGTAGATACCCACCTTTCCCCGTACTTGAAAAGTAAATTCTAGATGAATTAGAAAGCTAAATATATCCAGCAAAGTCACTTCCAGAAATGGAGAGATCAATACTTTCCCAGACAAACAAAAGCTGAGGGAATTCATCACCACTAGACCTGCCTTGCAAGAAATGCTGGAAGGAAATTCTTCAATCTGAAATGAAAGGAAATTAGTTACATGAAAACATATGAAAATATGTGATGGAAGTGTTAGCTAATGTCATTGTGGTAATCATTTTGTGGTATATAAGTGTATCAAATCAATACGTTGTACACCTTAAACCTACATGATGTTATATGTCTCAATAATGCTGGAAAAAATGAACCAAAGGCTTGATATCCAAATATATCAAGATTTCTCCAAAATCAATAAGATATAAATACTAACACAATAGAAAATTTGGCAGACAATATAAACAGGCAATGCACAAAAAGGAGAAAATGCAAACAAAAAGATGTTTAATCTTACTAGTAACCAAGAAAATGTAAAATAAAACAACAGTGAAATTTCATGGATTTTTTTTTCCCAATGGAATAGTAAAGTTTAAGCAATATTAAGTGCCTATGGACAAGCATTTCCATACATTGTTGGTAGAAGATCAATCTGGTAAACCTTTTCTAGAAAGCAATTCAACAGTATATTAATTTTTTAAAAGAAATGCATCTGACCTCTCTACCAAGAAATCTGGGTAGATATCCTCTGGAAATACATGGGCACAGAGGGGTACATAAAATTGGAGATGAACAAAATACAGATCTTCCTCAACTTACGAGGGGTTACCTCCTGATAAACCCACAGTAAGTTGAAAAAAAACATAAGTCGAAAGTGCATTTAATAGACCTAACCAACTAAACATCACAGCTTAGCCTAGCCTACCTTAAACATGCTCAGAACACTTACATTAGGCTGCAGTTGGGCAAAGTCATCTAACACAATGCCTATTTTATCGTAAAGTGTTGAATAACTCACGTAATTTATTGACTACTGTGCTGAAAGTGAAAAACAGAATGGTTGTCTGGGTACAGAATGATTCTAAGTGTATCACTTGTTTACCCTCGTGATCACGTAGCTGCCTGGGAGCTGCAGCTGCCACAGCCCAGCATCAGGAGAGAGCATCATACCACACACTACTAGCCCGCAATAAAAGCAAAATTCAAAGTACAGTTTCTATTGAATGTGCATTGCTTTTGCACCATCTTTAGGTTGAAAACTTGTAAATCAAACCATTGTTACATCAGGGACCGTCTGTAAACAGCAGTAGCAGAACACTTAAATGATAGAACATTTATGTAATAGAATGTTATGCAGCTATTAAATAAAAGAAGTAGATTTATATGTGTTTATCTAGAAATATCTTCAACACATTAAGTGGAAAAGTAAGTTGCAGTAACATATATAGTATGACGCTATTCTGTTAAAAGAAAAAAGTCGCACAAAGGCAAAGGTAAACTGTATTTTTTAAATAATGCACAAACACTCGTTATATAGATACAGATTTAGATGTAGATTACACAGACACAGATGTGGGTATAGTTTTAGATGCAAAACCAGATTGAGATATATACATATGCAGAATAATTGGAAGGCTACACATCAGCCTGATATCCAGGGCTACATTGAGGGTGGGAATTTGGGAGTGGGGGTAGAAGGATGAGAAGGGAAATTTTCACTTTGTATTTTGTATATATCTGCCTTAAATATACACACATGCGTGTAGGTAATTATGAAAAGAATGTATCTAGATATTCTGCAACTCGGAAAAAGAGTGGGGGGGGGAAGGAAGAAGGGAGAGAGGGAATAAAGGAAGGAAGGGAGATAAAGGAAGATGGAAGGATCAAATTTGAAGGAGTTTGCATGAAAGTGATGAAGTTTTGATTTTATCCTTGAGTTGGGAAGAAATCATTAGAGGCTGGTAAACAAGTAAGGGCTATTCTGAGATCTATAAGTCATACATGGGATCAAATGATTCTCAGAGTGCATGGAGGCAAAAAGATCAATTAGAAATCCCTTGGAACCAACCAATTAAAAAATGATGAAGGCCTGGACTAGGGCAGTAATCCAAGAAAGCTTCTTGGAAAAGGTGAGATTTCAGATGGGGCAGTTTAACAACTCCTAATTAAGACGGGGCACAGAGTTTTGGAATGTAGAAGCAGACTTCAACTCAGGGCATTTTGACACAAAAGCCTCTTCTTTTAGCCTCTGTGCTATGACTTTGCTATTGTTTTCACCATTTTGCCTATGAGGCCCAGAGAGACTTAGTGAATACTTTACAGTCACACAGCTAGTGTCCTCTGATTTTAAATTCTGTGTTCTTTCAAGATATCGTTAGATTGAGTAAGTTTCCTTCTCATAACATCCCCATGAGCTGTTTACTTTCACTTCCACTTCCACTTTCATGCGAAGAAATTCAGGCTGCAGTTAAGAAAACGTTGTTCATTGTTAGTACTAAGGGCACTATGGTTAAAAAAAAAATTAAAATTTCTGTCGGTTGTATAAATGTATTACTTCTATTTGTAAAGTTTGATTCACTAGAAATAACTTTATTTAACAATAAATATTTCTAAAATTAAAAAAAAAAAGGAAAAGTTGTTCAATTATTGGCTGGAGGGGCTAGATTCACAGCTAGGTCATTCAGTATCGAAGACCATGATCTTCCTCACGTTGCCCATGAATAGACTTTGAAACCTACTATAACAGAATCAATATCTGTGGTAATAGCATCCAAGTGCCATTTATTCAGTGAGGAATTGTGGTGGATGTCCTTTCAAGTGCCTGTGCAACCCATGCCTCCCTATCTAAGAACTGTGCTCACCAAAAAGCCCTGGTCCCAGAGTCCTATTTGTGCCATGTGCTTCTACTTCCTTAAACTATAGCTAATCAGGCTTGTCCCAAGTGGTAACATTAATATGCTTTCTCACAGATTTTTGGAACTGGAGCCAGGGGCTGTAGGTAATTTACCATGTTTTCTCTACACCAAGGTCATGTAATCCCAGAACTGGGGATGCCATGTTCGGGCAGCCATTGGTGACCATGTATAAGCAAGAATAAGATATCAGTTTTTTAAGAAAGGAAAGTGAATCAGACGCACCAAGAAGAGCAGAGATGAGAAGCCACGTGACCGCAACCAGAGAAACAAAGCATGGCTGGCTGCCTCAGTTCTTTGATGCTTTCTAGTTCACTATGAGATTCAGCTGTACATAAGTTCTTTGAGTTCCCTGAAATATCCTATTTCCTTATGTGCCTGGTCTATACATATTCTTCCATTTTCTTCTTGCCTTTCCCTTCATTCATAGAAGTTGGATCTATGCTCATTGGCTCAAAGGAGGGAGGCATCTGAGCGGAAAAATCAAAGTTACCAAATATGTCTTCTTGTCCTGGATTTTCTTTTCAAAATCAATGTCCCAGGTATTCTCAGGCTTGGCAAAGAAGAGCAGATATTTAACCCAAGACATTTCCCTAGTCTGGGGATGTGGGGAGAGAGGGAAAAAATAAGAGTGCGTTGTCTAGGGCCCCAAAACGGGACCCTATTCCTTCCTTCTCAGTCACACCACCAACAAAGCAGCTAGATTCCAAAGGGGAAATCTCTCTGTGGTGGTTAATTTTGTGTCAGTTTGACTGGGCTAAGGGATGCCGAGATAGAGGTAAAACATTATTTCTGGGTGTGTCTGTGAGGGTGTTTCCAGGAGAGCTTAGCATTTGATCGAGTAGAGCAAGAGAAGAAGATCTGCCCTCACCAATGCAGGTGGGCATCATTCAATCCGTTTAGGGTCTGAGGAGAACAAAAAGGTGAAGGAAGGGTGAATTTGCTCTGTGCTTGAGCTCCATCTTTTCCTGCCCTCAGACATCAGTACTCCTGGTTATTGGGCCTTCGGACCCTGACCAAGACTTTACACCATTGCTCCACTGGTTCTCAGAACTTCAGGTTTGTACTGGAACTGCACCAACTTCCCTGGGTCTCTGGCTTGCAGAGAGCAGATTGTGTGCTTCTCAGCCTCCATAATTGCATATGTCAATCTCTCATAATAAATCTCATCTATATCTATGTATTGATGTATATCTATATATCTATATCTATATCTAATCGGTTCTGTTTCTCTGGAGAACCCTGACTGACACAGACTCCATGGTGTGAATAGGTGGGTGGGACCAGGGGCAACCTCACTCTGAGCATGAAAACAAAATAGCAGAAAGCCCCTGAATCCCAAGGGCCATGTAGGCAGACATGATGGACATGTCAGCAACACTCCATGAAGGTCAGAAACTGAAAGCCGAACATCCATTCCACTGATGCCTTCATGCAGCCTAACATCAAAACCGTACCCTGGGAGAGGGTGCATTACAGGAAGAATAGGAGTTAGTTTTCTGATGTCATTGGGGGATCGGGGACTTGGAGAGAAAGATTGTTTTAGAAAACAAAGAGAGATACTTCCTGCATTTTCAAGTTTTTAGGCTGACATCTGTACCCACTGCACTTACTATTCCCTTTACTTAAGGTGGCCCAAGTGGGTCTCTGTTCCTGACAAGTTATCCTTGATCAAGATGGTCCAATGGGAAGTGAATTACCATTGTCAAGCACATCTGTTTCGACATTCTTTTCTTGTCTCTCTGGCTAAGTCCTAAAACTGCAGGTTCCTTTCCAGTACACGTTAGTTAACTTCAGTGTGTTTTACATCACCAAAACCAAGTCTAACCCTGATCGATTTTCTCCCAAAGACACAATGAATGTTGCGCAGATTTGGCGGCCAGTATTCAAAGAATTCCAGCCTCCCCCCTGGTTATTCTCAATGTTGCCCCTGACTGTCCAAAGCCATGCCTGGAGTCCAGGTGAGGATTGTGATGAGAGTTCTGACTTAGCCTGCATATCAGGTGACATGGGCTCTGATTTAACTCTCAGGTTAAGGGTTGTAAAATAATCAGTTGTGTGGTATGACTCTTCCTCCCAATTGACTCTGAGCTCTAACTTCTACGGGTACTCTCACTGCTGAGTCCTCTTATCTTCTGTTGTACCAACATTTTCCCAAACAACATTTCCCAAACACCCTTTAGAGAGTCATAACATTGGATTACCCTGCTTCTCATCAGGGTATCAGCCACACAGCCAGGTGCATTTCTCTGCCCCTACAACTAACATCCTAGGATGTCTTGCCCCCAAGCCTGCCCCATTTTTAATACCCAGGTTTGGAATGTAGCTTCAAGAGTAGGTCCAGTGAAAAGTGCTATGGTTTGAGATCCTCTTCCTTTAATTCTTTTTGACTGGTCTCGGTTTTAATATGAATTTTGAAAAAGAAAAGAAAATTCCATTCTTTGGTCGATTTAATTTCTGTCAAGCCATGGCAATGGTGGCAGTCAAGGGATGGGGTTCCCTTGGAGTTACCTCCTGGGTTTCCTCCTATATATAGTTGAAGCTTTCTCAGGACCCAATGACAAGGCTCAGAGTACTAGCTCCATCCGGTTCCTTGGACTGACAGCTTGGGAACTCTCAGGACTTTATTTGCAGTGATCAACATCGAAAGGCTCCCTCCAAGCGCCATTCTCCCTCAGCAAGTTAAACCAAATGTATTCAGCAGAGGACTTGACAGAATATACTGGCCTGAATAACTGTGAACCAATTACCTGAGGCTGTTGTACACTCCATCATCTATCCACGCCATACTCTGGGAACTCGATTTTGTGTTCAGGAGATAGTGAGGGCATGACTTTGCATAACAAAGGCAGAGCGGTGTGCAGCATGCTATGTCTCAGCCGCTAACTTCAGTGAATCATTCATTAGCAAGGTTGGTGCATCTGAGAGGGAGAAACACCAAACCTGATTTGAAGGAGAATTTATCATCCTGCCTGGAAGAGTAAACAAAACATAAGAGCTGTCCATCACAGTGGGGTCTGGCACCACCTTGGCAGCCAACATCTGCTCCACTGGGTGACGTTCACCTTAGGAAGGGGAGAGCAAGCAGATGGCTTCTAGAAATACTCTGTGTCTTGCTGATGCCATAGAACACTTTTCCAAATGGACCAGAAGTGCCTAGGCACCTTTAGGTTCCAGAGCAGCAAGACAGTCTTTAGGAAAATGGATGCGTTAGTTTCTGTCACTGATCCACCGAATGTTCCTGTGCCCTCTTTGTGATGCCCCTCCTCGTGGGAAGGTTATGTATCCTCATTCCATTGACATCAGCCTTTGTCATATGAGTTACTTGGGCCAGTGAAATGTAAGCAGAAGTGTCACTTACAAATGGAAGCTTTAAGAGACAGTGTGTGGTTTACCATGTTTCTTTTCCCTTAGCCATGAATGCTCATGGACCCCAACCCAAGCTGCTCTATTAGCCTGACTCTGGATGAAGATGTAATGCAGCAGGACTGCAGTTAAGCAATGATGAACATATAATGAGAGCCAGAAATAAACATTTGTTGTTATAGGTCACTGAGATTTGGGATCATTTATTAGTGTAGCATCCTCTAGCCTAGCCTGACTGAAAACATATCCATCAATTTCCTACACACACATCCGTTTTGTGTTTCATTCTGATATAAAATGTACCAAAGTGGGGCTACTGTTTTGTAAGTTTTGGTGAAACAACTCTTCCAGTTTTTATGTACAGGTGTCTCTATCTAGTCCCTAGTAATTAGTGCACAGGGCTACATAGGGACAAAATCTGGTGGTAGCCATCATGCTGGATCCCCAATAAACTCTTAACTATAATCACTATGTCTAGACACTGGGTCAAGTTTATCACACCTGACTTATTTTTCTAACAATGGAATCACTTTCACTCTCTCATAAATAATTTTCTGAAAACTAAATTAAACAGGCCACCAATGACCTCAAACATATGTGAGTCTCCATTACAGGTGATAGTCAAAATATCTAATAGTTGGCATGGAGTTACAATAAATTGATATAGTGCTACACTCAGAAGGGTCATCCCTAACTAAATTTTACCTTACATATTTACTAGCATTTTTTTCACATGTTGTTATGTTTTAACTTTTTCCATTTAATTTATGAATCTATCTGGGATTTTTTTTTGGTGCACAATATTAAATGGGAATTTAAACTTTGTTCCCAAATAGTCAACCATTTGCCTCAGAGTCATTTATTGAATAATTGATCATCTTGTTGCTTATTTAAAATGCTAACATCCTTGTGTAATAAATACATATTTGTACTTAAATCTATTTCTATGCTTTCTTTTCTGTTCCAAAGATCTGTTGGTCTCTATATGAAGACACAGTTTCAGTAGAGTATGACTTCATCATGTGTTTTAATAACTAGAGTGTATCACATTGTATTTCTTTTTTTGAAAATATTCTTGGCTATAATCCTATGTCTTCTTACAAATGAACTATTAAATTATTTTTTCATCCTCTTTGCCTTTAAAAACTATCTCGGGGTCTTCCCTGGTGGCGCAGTGGTTGAGAGTCCGCCTGACGATGCAGGGGACATGGGTTCACGCCCTGGTCCGGGAAGATTCTACATGCCGTGAAGCGGCTAGGCCCGTGAGCCATGGCCGCTGAGCCTGTGCATCCGGAGCCTGTGCTCCACAACGGGAGAGGCCACAATAGTGAGAGGCCCACGTACCGCAAAAAAAAACCAAAACAACAACAACAAAAAACTATCTTGGTATCTGTACTGGGATATCCATAAACTTCATATTAATTTTAGGAAATTAGATAGAAATCTTTATGAAATTCCATGTTTCTATCCAAAAACTTGATATGTCTCTTCATTATTTGACTCTGTTTATTTTTCAGTCTTCTTTTATGTCCCCCAGTCAAGTTTATATTATTTCATAAGAATTCTACTCTTACATTTTAAGTTTATTCCTAGACATTTTATTTTTGGGTCATTATGTGAATGGCACCTTTACAATCCATTCAATTTTCTCACCGTTTCTTTTTTCAGGCATATTTGAAAGTTGTTAATTTTTTAATATTTCTTTTGTGTTTGGCCACCTCATTGAGCTTTCATTTAATCCCAATAGTTTTTAAGTTGATTTTCATGGGTTTTCAAGGTAGACTTTCCTATCACTTAAAAGTAATAACTTTGTCTCTGCTTTTCCAATATGTATACTGATAATTTCTCTTTTCTTATTTTATTATGTTGGCAAGAAGCTCTAGAACAGTACAGTACGTTTTTCTATAACTGAATTATTTTGTTATAAACACATTGTAAAAGTTTCAAAGATGCATTTTAAATGTAGACTCCATTGGAAAAAAACATAATCGTGGAGCTAGAGAGTTTTAGATTTACAACATTTTTTGTCCTGCAGGGATTTGAAGAATAATACTTTTTTTTTTTTTTTTTTTGCGGTACGCGGGCCTCTCACTGTTGCGGCCTCTCCCGCTGCAGAGCGCAGGCTCCAGACACGCAGGCTCAGCGGCCATGGCTCACGGGCCCAGCCGCTCCGCAGCATGTGGGATCTTCCCGGACCGGGGCATGAACCCGTGTCCCCTGCATCGGCAGGCGGACTCTCAACCACTGCGCCACCAGGGAAGCCCAAGAATAATACTTTGAGTGTATTTTTGTTATTATAAGCTAAAAATGCCGAATGAAAATTGACAAAAACGGACCTAAACATTGCCTTATTTTTTCTTCATTCTACATACTCAGCTATTTCTTGGCCTCCTCTATCATCCATGACCTTGACTTTGAAGTTTTGATTGATATTCAACAACAAAATAAAATAATGCAACATAAAAGCACAGCTAACCTCTAAAGCAAAGCAAGTGTGTGTCTCTTGTCTGCACAACAGCTTTTTTCTCTGTGCATATACAGAAATGGAGATTTTCTTGTAACTTTAGTGGACCACATGGTATAAACTGTGTTCCCTAATTAATTAGTTGTGCTTATCTAATTCTTGTTTTGAAAACTTATTCTGTTGTGGAAATGCTTATAATAGTGATAATTGCTGCCATTCTTGTCTTGACCCTGACTGCAGTGGGATAGCCTCTACTATCTTACTTTGCACTTCTAAGTACAATGTGGGTAATATCCGGTTTAACATGGTCAATGATTAACGCTTCAGGTATAGGCTTGCCTTTCTACTCTCTAAAAATGACAAAGACACTAAAGATAAATATTTGCAGCAAAAATAAATAAATAAAACAGACAAAATCTTCGATGCCTAAATCTGGGGAGAATTTAATTCAATTATAGGGTAAATGGATCTAAACTTATAAAAATTAAGACCTGCTTGGGTTTCTGTTTCTGTTGATTCATGAAAGCAAGAGCACCAGAAAAAGGTAAAACTTTTCATCAGTCCAGTACTTCCCCTGGCTCAGGGATGTGGTGACTGTAACCATCAGAGAACTTGGTCAACCCTACTTCAAGGACAGCCCAACATATTCCTACGTTCAGACAGACAGGCAAGTCTGAGAGGAGAGTGGAAGTGGATTGAACTTGTGGAGGTGTTGTACCACATGGTACCAGTCTGGTAGCCACACGTGACAGCAATTGCTGCTTTACAGGTAGAATTTCAGTTCAGAGATGTGTGAAAGCTGGCCATGGGTTTAGGAGGAAGATGTCACTTCAGAGGATAGGGGTTCATGAGGAAAGGAGCTGAATACAAACAGGATTTGACTGGAGTGCTACACCCTGCCTTTGGTTGGCAGTTTGGGAAGATCTCATCAGCTCCAACCCCCCTTTCTCTCCCTCTTGGGCTTCTTCAGTGGCTCCCCAAGGGTCTCCCTGCTCCTTCCCTTGTTGCCTCCCATAGTCTATCTTGCAAACAGAAGCCACTGAGATTCCTTTAAAATGTAAGTCAGATCATGTCACTCCTGCTCAAAATGCTACAGATGGTTCTCATGTCACTTGGATATAAAATTCAAACCCCTAACCATTGTCTCAAAGCCGTAGTGGTCGAACCCCTACCCACCTATGTGTCTGAGTTCCTATCCTAACCACTCTCCTCTCTCTCACTCTGCTTCAGCCAAACACACCTCTTGCTCTTCTTCAAATGCTCCAGACAAGCCCATTTCTATCTCAAGTCATTTGTACTTATGGTTCCTTCTTCCCTAGGATATATCTGCCAGGGTTGTTTCCTCAATTTTGTTGGGTTTCTGTGCAAATGCCAACTTATTAGGGAGGAGCTGTTTGCCCCTCTTCCTTGAGGCTGCTTTGTTTCCCTTCCATAGCACTTATCACACATATTTGTTAATAATTTTCCTCCCCCCAACTAGGAAATAATTCCCACATGAGTAGGAACTTGGTCTCTCTTGTCTGTTGATATAACTGCAGTGTCTAGAACAGTACTTGGCACAGAGTCGGTGCTCAATAAATATTTGTTAGATGGATGGATAAAGAATGCATGGGTGGTTGGATGAATGGATGGAGGGGATTTAGATACCATAAGGGTAAACAGAGAAAAAAAAGTTTTAATGTGGTATTTTTATGAACTCCTGAGCCTGGAAAGATTTCTTCTTTTTCAAGAATGAGGAAAGGGAAAGGCAATATAAAAAAAACCCTGCCAGCCTAATAATCTGCCTTTGTAGGTAATCATTTTCATACAATCTTTATGCTCATAGAATTTTCTTTATCCTGAAAGATAGCCCAGAGTTCACTTCTTTCTGTTAAATTTTCCCACAACTAGCTGGAACCTGTACATCAGTAGGTTTGGTTCATTCTCTGTTCAGGAGTGCTGTATTCAGTTTTGTCTTTATTATATAAAATTCATTCTCTTTCTCCCAACAACTAATTGTTTGTATCATGAATCTCCAGCCTCTATCCTCTAGACATAAGTTGTAACATTCTTCTCTTTGTTTTCATTGCCTTTTCTTGTATTCTGCATTCTAGAGCTTCCCAAGTTTGAGTCATATTATCACCGACTTAGTTTTCTAATGTCATTTAAAATTCTGCACTGCCATTATTGGTTTTCTTGTATTTTCCCTTTATCCTAGGCTACAATTTCATCACAGACTGCTGTGATATCATCCTGTCTTTCTACTTTCACTTCATAGAGAGTGGAAGGTACGTGTTAGCTAAAATGTACTTCTGTTTTTTTCTAAAGATATCTTCTTTTGAATCCTATATTTTCTTTCCTTTTTTATGTTGAAATATCTTTCCCTGGGTCTCAAGTTGTTTTTCTTATTTTTTAGGCTTGATGGAAGATATTTCGATCCTTGCCTCATATTTATGAAAGATAGTGTGAGCCATCTCCCTTAAGTTCTCTCCTGTCCATCTGGATGCTGCAATAGCATCATGATTTTTTTCATTATCAGTTATAGGATCTAACAGACTGTACAGATTGGATAAGAATCAAGGTGCTATAGAAGGTCTCTGCCTTACTTTTTCTTTGTATTTGGAAAAGCTACTGAGCTGGGCACCAGTTATGTTCATTTTATAGTCTATGAATCTTAACCTCTGTTTCAAGTAGACACAGTGGTTCTACTGACCTTCCTAGTGATGCTGCCAACTGGATCAGGGGAAATCATACTATGTCATGGACAAGTCTTCTTGTTTTCCAGCTTCCGTTGGCTGTTACCACCTTTGACCATGGAAGCAGCAGCTTCTTGACTGATAAATGAAATTCATATGTAGTTTTTCCCCTACATACCATGATTTATCCTTCCCTCTAGACAGTTCCTCTTCACATTTGAAAAGCAGTGCAGTTTTCTTCTTAACTTTGCACATCTCTTATTGTGACCTTTGCTGCCTTCTTGTAATAGTCAAGCTTCCCTAGAGAAACAGAACCTATAGAATACATATAGGTATAAAAGAGATTTATTGTGGGAATTGGCTCACATAATTATGAAGGCTGAGAAGCTCCATGATATACTGTCTGCAAGCTGGAGAACCAGAAAAGCTGGTGGTGTAATTGAGTCAGAGCCCTAAGTCCTGAAAAGGGGGAGCTGCTAGGGTAAGTCCCAAAGTCTGAAAGCCTGAGAACAGCTGGGATGGCCAAGGACAGGAAAAGATGGATGTCCCAGCTCAAGAAGAAAGAGAAAGAATTCACCCCTCCTCTGCCCTTTTGCTCTATGTGGGACCTCAGCAGATTGCATGATGCTCACCCACATTGGTGAGAACAGATCTTCTTTACTCAGTCTACTGTTTCAAATGCTAATCTCTTCTAGAGACTCTCACAGACACATCCAGAAATAATATTCTACCAGCAATCCCAAGCATTCCATTGTCCAGTCAAGTTGACACATAAAATTAGCCATCACACTGTCTTTAATCTAGTCCTAGCTTCTCTAATTCTAGGAGAAATTTCTTGATGTTTGTAGCATGTATAGGCCATCTTCTCTAATTTCCCTTATACATCTCTTGGCGTACTCCTTGGGTCATTTTTGGCAAGACCTTGGAAATTGAGAGAAGAGGGAGAAGGGTTGGACCACTGTTTTTGGATCTCCATAATTCCATGCCTGTGACCTAGTAGAAAATTAATAAATATTTGTTGGATGCATAGATAGATCAATGTAGAAGACCCAAGAGATTGGATGATCTCCCCAAATCCTCACAGATCATATGTGATCTGTGATTCTGATCCTTTTCATAAGGTTCTTGCTCAGATCTATTCATGCTTCAAAGCCTGGATTAAATACCATTTTTTTTTTCCCTGTAAAGATTTTTCTGTTCCCCTAAGTCTGAAGTAGTTTTTCCCAGACTGTGCACCCAGAGTGCTTTTCTCTGTATCTCTCTTACTACTTTGATCTTTATGTTATAGTTATTTATGGACCTTTCTTATTTTACCTATACCTATACAAAATAAAAATACTTCCGCTTTAGATGGGGCAGATTTTGATACTCTCTAGCTTCTTTACAGGGCTTAAGATTGAAAAAGGAGAAGCAAGTTTGAATTAAGTCAGCCCATAAGATTGCTTTCCAGCATTCCCAAACATGTCCTGGGAATCCCAGCCATCCCATGAGCAAGAGGACACATCTGAACTGTTGGCCTTTTCTTTTTTTTTTTTTCAGTACGCGGGCCTCTCACTGTTGTGGCCTCTCCCGTTGCGGAGCACAGGCTCCGGACGCGCAGGCTCAGCGGCCATGGCTCACGGGCCTAGCTGCTCCGCGGCATGTGGGATCTTCCCGGACCGGGGCACGAACCCGTTTCCCCTGCATCGGCAGGCGGACTCTCAACCACTGCGCCACCAGGGAAGCCCCTGTTGGCCTTTTAAAGCAAGTGTTGGCAAGCTTTTTCTATAAGAGCGACAGTAAATATTTTAGGTTTGCAGGCCTTAAAGTATCTGTCACAACCACTCAAGTCTTCTGTTGTAGCATGAAAGCAGCTGTTGACAAAATTTAAATGAATTGGTGTGGCCACATTCCAATAAAACTTTGCTGACAAAAGCAGGCAGTGGCCCTTGGGCCATTGTTTGCCAACGCCGCTTCTAGATTATGGACTTCTTCACCAGGAAAATGGAAAATAGGCAGGATTTTCTGTTCTGCTGTGGACATACACTTGACAGGCCAGCTGACCACTGTGGAAGGAGGAAAGTTCTCCCCAACAACCAACCAGCACCACATCTGCACTTGTGTAGCTGTCTTCATCAACCACCAGTAGAGCGGGGTTACTGAAAGTTTAGAGGTAGCATACAGAAGAAAGTCTGCACATCCAATCAGAAGTTATCAAATTTTGTGGGAGAAGTGACCTATTTCTCAAAAAGTCAGTATGGAAACATGTCATAAAACAATCTTTAGAAAATTCAATAGCAAGCACCACTCTATGGCATATTTTAAAGTTGTCCCATCTGTGATTTTTCCCTGGCTAACACAGGTTCCAGCTAAGGCAGCTGTTTGCAGAATCTTATGGCAGCTAACTCTGCAAACTGACCTACTTCTTCCAAACTCAGCTTTGCAAATTGCATGATTTGAAAAGGTCCTGTGTGTGACAGGTTTCTTTTTCAGAGACTGCAACCTGGCTGCTATTTCATTATTGCCAACTTTGAGATTTGCCTTGATGGTTTCCCAGGTTTTATAGGAATGCTTAAGGAAAAAGTAGGCAATCAATAAAACATTGTCATGTGCTGAACATGAGGATGGTTTTTCTGGGTTCCCATCACATCCTCCCAGACTATGTCTATCTTAGGGCTAGATTTATAATTTGTTCATTCATCTGAGTGTCAACCACAAATCCTAGTACAGTGACTTTAATACAGTAGCTGCCCAATAAATATCAGTGCAGTGATGTGTGCATATACAAGTGGGGATGAGAAGGAATGAGGAAGAGGACAGAGAGAGAAAGTGTGGGCAGGAGAGAAGAATACTTTCCTTTGCTTGTTCTTCAGGTAGATCAGCTCCATTCATTCATTCACTCATTCATTCATTGATAAATATTTATTGAGCACCTTCCTTGTGCCAGGTATTCATATAGTCACTGGACATGCCCCACAACTAATAGATGCACAAAATCTGCTGGGTCAACATTGGAAATGATTTCATAGAAGCCTTATGTGGGGCTTGATTCTCAAACTAAAGGTGTAAATTTGAATTCTGAATATGACTCTTACTTGTATCCGCGACTCTGTCATTAATAAAAATCACAGATATTTTCGTACCATTTTACCGTTGTTGCAGATATACAGAAATATTATTGATGTTCTTCCTCACTTTAAAATGAGTTATTAGACCCACTGCTGGATCTTTTTTATTTAATATGTTAATTAAAAGCACATATATTCCCATATTACAGATTTGGGGTTCTTTCTGTAACTGATAACTGTATTTCAATATAATTAGTTTCCCTTATGTATTTTATTTTATGTACTTAAAAGCATTATTTTGAGGAGTCTACAGGTTTCACCAAACTCCTAAAGGGGCCAATGGCACAGAAAATGATTAGGAGTCCCTCTCTTAGAATCATATAACATTTCTGCTCTAAGAATCTGGAAGCAAAGAACGTGAAAAGACCCCTTAATCTTCATTAGATCGGCACGGAACAGAGAGCAGTTAAAATAGTTATTCCTATTAGTTTCTTTTCCAGTTTTACTAAGGTATAATTGACAGATAAAAGTTGTTTATATTTGAGATGTACAAGTTGATGTTTTAATGTACATATACATTGTGAATAACCACCACAATCATGCTAATTAACATATCCATCACCTCACACAGTTACCATTTTCTTTTTCTTTTTTTGTGGTAAGAACACTTATGATCGGGAATCCCCTGGTGGTCCAGTGGTTGAGACTTTGCACTTCCACTGCAGGGGGCACAGGTTCGATCCCTGGTTGGGGAACTAAGATCCCTGTAAGCATTATGGCTCAGCCCCGCAAAAAACAAAAACAAAACAAAACAAAATACTTAAGATCTACTCCCTTAGCAAATTTCAAGTATCAAATATAGTATTTTTTAAAACTTATTTTAATTGAAATATAGTTGATTTACAATGTCATGTTAGTTTCAGGTGTACAGCACAGTGATTCAGTTATACATATATATATTCTTTTTCAGATTCTTTTCCCCTATAGGTTCTAATACAGTATTGTTAACTGCAGTCATAGTGCTGTACATGAAATGGGGAGATGTTGGTCAAGGGCAAAAAGTTTCAGTTATGTAAGATGAATAAGTTCTGGGGATCTATTAATCTAATAAGATTTGAACGCTTCTGAGTTTTTTGAAATCTTTGGTGGTGATCAGTAGGAACCAGAATGAAGAAACCACCAACAGCCTGCGGTCGAATTCTGAATTCAATTCTGAATTGAAAAACGCAGGAGGTATTTTTGTTGTTTATTTTTGCTTATTTGTAGCACATCTATATATTTTTATATTTTCAAAGCATTTTATTGATCGTTTCTATGTTTTTGGGCCGGAGGGCAGAGATCTCTGATGTACTCCCCCTACCATGTTACTTAGAAGTCTTCAATCCATTTTGATTATGTTGCCATTATGGGGTTTCTAAGAGGTAAATTTAATGGCTCCCCAGTTCCTGCAGAATGCAGTACTAATTCCTCAGCATAGCAAACAAACTTGGCTTCATCCAATCTTTCCACTTTGATGACTGACCATTCCCTTACCTAACTACATGTTTCAGTCATATTACATTATTTTCTCTCTTCTCATAATGTCTGATGCGTTAATATCATGAGTTAATACTCAAGGCCCAGGAAAAAATCATCTCCTCTCTCTAGCTTTCCATGAGGCCGATTAATTATCCTTCATCTGTGTTTCTAAGCACTATAAGTAGTGGTCTATTAAAGCATTTAATCACACTATACCCTAAGTATATAAAGACACTATATACTAAGTGTCTTTCTTTGCTACCTGACTTTAAGCCCGTCTAAAATTTGATGATCTATTCTTCATCTTTGGAATCTCATGACTTAGTATACAGTGGGTGTTCAAATATATGTAATTTGTTGAATTATAACTTATATCAATTCTTCACTCTCTCTGAAAACATGTTTCTGGTGTATATTCCAGCTCATTCCCTTGGGGCAGTCGATCAAAATCTGTAGAGCAACAGAGAACTTGAATATAGAGTGAATTAACTTTGGTTTAATTCACACAATCAAATATTCTCAGGTTAGGAAGACGTACTAAGAGCTATGCAGTCCAATCACCCAACCATCATACTGATATTCTCTACAACTTCTTAACCTAGCAATCACCTAGAATTTGACATCTTCTGTTTGGCCTGTCTTCATCCCATGCACACGTGGTAACAGCTGGCTCCCTTTCCTAGCGCTGTATCTCCACTCTCTCTCTGAGGCTTCCGAGCTCTGCAAAGTTCAACAGTAGTGAAAAGGGATTTAGACTCCAGTGTTTCTCAGATGTCTTCCAGCCTAAAGCCATTCCCCTTCTAAACCAGCAAATGATGGTTGAGTTCTGGCAAGGTCCCTTCTATTCATTTTCTACTGTACTTTTAAGAAAGCGAGTTCGACTAGCTCTTACTGTGCCCTTTTGCATTGATTCCTTTTGTACTCTAGGAGATACCCTCCTGGCAGGACTTCACATGCTGGGAACAATATTATTCTTTCCTACAAAGGAAAATGATGTTTACCTCAAATTCATCTCTCTCCAACATGTTTGCTTTGGAAACCAAAAGAAGTGAGGTTGTAATGACCAGCACAAAAACAGACATCTGCCACTCATGGTCACACACCATCAATTCAGCCAAATAACTTCATTCTCCAAATGCATAACACCTCTTACATTTGGACAGCTATCACCAAACAGACATGGACTCAGAGGTCTTCCCAGACAAATCCTTTAGCAGAGCCATGTGGCGGAAGAGGTGAGCCTGTTTGGAGAACTGAGGTTTTCATCTTGGGGGATTTCACTTCAACTTTCAGAGGACACTGTCTACATGTGCTGCTCTATGTCTTTATTTGTTTATGTGGTCCCTGGGCATATAGAAGACAGGAAAGAATTGTACTGGAAAGGATGGAGCTGTGATGCAGTAGAAAAAAGAGCTAGGTGTCAGAAATAAAATGGGAAGTGTAAACAGACCTGAAATAAACAGTTTAGTTTAAGTCTATTCTTGTATCATCCCACAGACATGTAAAATGCAATCTCCAAATTGAAATGGTTGCACACACTCGGTTCTCACCCTCCAAGTTCCCATACCAAAAAATCCAAAGCAAAATCTTTGAGAAAATATAAAACTAAGTCTCTAATCTAGACTGCAGCTATAAAGTTATAAGTAAAAGCCAGAGACAGAGTCTAAAGAAATGGTGTTCCTCCAGCTACATTCAATTTTCCATGGCCCTTAATGTCACTGAATACCAGCTCTGCACTAAGAAGCTGTGGAGATTGGCACAAGTTATACCATCTCTGCCTCTCAGTTTCCTTATTTGTTAAATAGGGGATAATAAAACCTATGTGATAAACTTTAGATGAACCAATATTTCCAAATATAAGTCCAAAGGATTGGACTATTCAAGCCCATCCCAAGAGAGACTGGGGAATTACAAAATCTACTTTTTATCACTTATTCCATTGTTCCATTGCTCCATTGCAAGAATTTAGTAATACAGCATATGTGAAGACTACCCCTGGGATGAGAGCAAAGATAAGAAAATTAAAAATAAAAATGAAGCATCAAGTAATAAGAAGAAGCCACTTCCCCAGAAACCTTGTGCAGTCTTGTCCATTGCCTAACTGTCTGCCAAAGCCAGAGGCCACTCAAGGGGAAAAGTGGTCATGTGTGGCAGTGAGGAGAACGGACTGTTGTCGAGGACTGGCCTCCCCAGCAAGCAGAAGCCTCATTCCCAGCCATCTGAAAAGGAAAACCATACCACGGGAAAACCCAGAGAAACTATTGGTCTCCTCTGTGCCACTGACTTCTGTTTCTTCTCTCTTTGGTCTGCATATGGAGTCATTATTCCAATTCTGCTAACTTAAATCTATCCCGCCATTTGTGAAGGACAAAGTCCGGCATGGGGAAGTCAGCTTCCTCACTGAATTCTCTCCCAGTTTGGAGATTAGGAATTATTACACCTGATTCGCAGATGAAGAAACTGAGACTCAAGGAAAAATTACTGATCAATGCCACATAGTTAATAAAAGGAGGAGCTGAGTGTCTTTGTGGTAGCCAAGTAAAGGCTTTGGGTCCTTTTCTCATCCCCATTTAAATAGTCATTGTGGTTATTTATTATATCTGCTCATAAGGTGAACCTGAGCCTGAGGTTCTTCAAGCTCATTTCTCTTCATGAAAAGTAGCATCGGGGGTTCAGCAGCAGAGTTATGAATCTCCATTTACAGATGGAAATCAATGAATCTTAGATATTCAAGGTCATTGAAGATTCAAGAGAGAACAGGAATGGAAATATCTAGCCAAAACTCCAAACTGAATTTACTCCTTTTGATAAATCTCAAATTACTAGCTATAAGATGCTGGGCAAGTTACTTAACCTCTCTGAGCCCTTACTCTTAATCTGCACAATGGGAATAATAACTTACACAGTGTTATGATGAGAATAATCAGTAGTGATTATTATTGAGGATTACCTTGGGCCAGACATTATCTAAGTGCTTCTTATATTTTCCATCTATAGCTAAATGCAAGATTCTATCTCCAGGGTGAAGGAGTAAGTTTCAATAGACTGACGCTCCTACAGAAAACAGCTATAAACTTGGGACAAAGTACCCCCTAAGACAACCACCTGAAGGGTCTAGAGTGTGAACAAAGGCAAAAGATTTTGGAGGAGAGTCAAAACCTGGAAGATGCAATCATGATAAAATGAGTTTCCCATTGGGGATAGGGGCTTTGACCTGATGGCAGACTCCAGTCATAATTTAGGGAATCTAAAACCATAGAAAACCCAATTTTCTGGCCTAAGGAACAAAGGGATGGAACCTGGAGCAACTATGGCTCCTGAAGACTGAGGAGGCAATCTCAAAATAAGGAAAGAATCAGAGAAGAATAACACTAAATTCTGCGTACAGATTCTGCCCCAAGTCTCAGGCTGATGCCTGAACCACATATGCATGGGCTATAAACAGCCCAGCTAAATATAAAATATTAAAACTGAGATTTGAGTTGCCACCCACCTAACCAAATTAATGCAGGTTATACACATTAATACTCTTTGGAGAACTATAACTGAATTCGCAACATTCACAATGTCCAGAACACAAGTCCAAACTAGTCAACATATACACAATAAAGAAAATGTGACCCATTCTCAAAAAAAAAAAAAAAAAGACAGTCAACAAAGGCCAACACTGAGATGTCTCAACTATTAAAATTATCAGGGCTTCCCTGGTGGCACAGTGGTTAAGAATCCACCTACCAATGCAGGGGACACAGGTTTGAGCCCTGGTCCGGGAAGATCCCACATGCTGCAGAGCAACTAAGCCTGTGCATCACAACTACTGATCCTGCGCTCTAGAGCCCACGAGCCACAACTACTGAAGCCTACATGCCTAGAGCCCATGCTCCACAGCAAGAGAAGCCACCACAATGAGAAGCCCATGCACCACAACGAAGAGTAACCCCTGCTCGCCGCAACTAGAGAAAGCCCACATGCAGCAACAAAGACCCAACACAGCCAAAAATAATAAATAAATTAAAATAAATAAATTTTTAAAATAAAAAATAAAATTATCAGACAAGGACTTTAAAATGGTATAACTATGCTCCATAGGTAAAGGAAAATATGCTCATAATGAATGAAAAGATAGGATAACTCAGAGAAATTGAAAATATGAAAAAGCATCAGTTGGAAATTTTAGAACTAAAAACACGGTATCTGAAATTAGAATTTATTGGATGGGGTTAATAACTGAATGGAGATGACATAGAAAAGAGTCAGTAAAAGTGAACTTGAAGATAGATCAACAGAGATTACCTAAAATGAAGAAAAGACAGAAAAAATACTGGAAAAAATATACAGGGACTTTTGGGGGGGGTGGGAATCAAAAGTTCTAACATATGGATTTTTAGAGTTGCTGAAACAAAGAGTAGAAAATATAATTTGAAGAAATAATGGCTGAAAACTTCCCAAATCTGGTGAAACACATAAATTTACAGAATCAAGGAGGTCAGCAAACAAAACATATATGAAGAAAACCATGCCTGGGCCTATCATAATCAGACTGCTGAAAATCTTTAACTAAATTCTGGGAGCAATGTCTGTCTAGAGCTCATCTCTGTGTAGGAGTGTTAGCCTTTCAAGACCCTACTGTCTCTTTCATCAGAGAAATAGCTTGTCTCAAATATTTTTACTTCTCATTACTCTACATAACCACCTTAGATGCAATGATTTTTCCCATTTTACAGGTGGAGGAACTGAGATATACATAATGACACTGACTGCCTGGTATCATATATAAAATAGGTGGTGGGAACAAGGCTTGCACCTGGCTCTAACTTCAAAATCCATACAATTAACCATCCTGATTGGCTCCAGCGTGAGAGAAGTTAATAGCTGTGAAAGTATCAAGACAGTGTCTTGTGCTCAAAAATTACTAATTACAATCCTCCCTTTATTCCTTGTTTCTTGGTGGCCTTTGTTGTTAACACCCTCATCAATCAATAGTTATTTATTCATAATCTAATATTTATTTATTCATAATCTAACTATTCATAAGTACCATATTAGTTTCCTATGGATGCTGTAACAAACTGGGAGGCTTAACACAACAGAAATGTATTATCTCACAATTCTGGAGGCCAGAAGTCTGAAATCAAGGTGTTGGTTGGGCCCCACTGATTTTTCCTTGCTCTTTCCAGTTTCTAGCAGCTCCAGGTGTTCCTTGGATTGTGAATATATAACTGCAACCTCTGCTTTTATTTTCACATGGCTTTCTCCTTGGTGTCTGTGTCTTTAATAGAGACACTTGTCTTTCTATTTAGGTCCCATATGGGTAATCCAGAATGATCTCATCTCAAGATCTTTATCTTAATTACATCTGCAAAGAACCTTTTTCCAAATAAAGTAACATTCTCAGGATCTGGAAGTTAGGATTTGGACATATCTTTTGAGGGGAAAGCCATTATTTAACCTGCCACAAATACCAAACCCAGTTTTGTTGTGCCATAAGGTTAAAATTAGAAAGGCATGTAAATCATTGCCACTTCTTAAAAATGCTCACAATCGAATGTGGAAATAAGACATTCATAAAAAATGATCATATAAATTTTTTTAAATATAAAAACTTAAAAAAAACTTTTAAAGTAATTCTAGGCACAGTGCTAGGTACACATGGGTTTTCCATCTACAGGGCCATGTTGGGTAGATATTATCTCCACTTCATAAATGAGATACTTAAGAGCCAAGGAGATGATGTGCATATCTCAGGTCATTCCTGCAGTATCATGTAGTGTTTACAGGCACTTTGGGTCTCATCTTCCTGTAAGAAGAAGATAATACCACCTCCCTCAGAGGAAATTACATCAGTGCATGGAAATCTATTAGCACAATATCTAGTACACAGTAAGTTCTCAAAGAAGAAAGCTTAAAAAAATTTTTAAAGGAAGCTAATCTTGGTAAATGGTCGGTATGGGATTCAGATGATGATGTGCCTGGCCCCAAACCCATGTGCTTTTTATTTTACCACAAAATATCAAACAGAAAAGCTAGGGCACTTACATTACCTAATCTCTCTGCAAAGAATGCTTCCCCCAAATCCTTAATACTTCTATGGTGGGGGGGGGCAGATGCTGCTACTTTATTCTCCTTCTTCTTCATCTTCTTTTAATAAAATCTTTACTGAGCCATAACGCATATACCATAGAACATCACTATTTAAAGTTCAGAATACAATTCAGTTTTTTAGTATCTTCACAAAACTGTGCAATTATCACCACATTCAATTTTAGAACGTTTTTCTCTTTCCCCCAAAAACCCATAGTCACTCCCCTTCTCCCCACTTCCTGCTGTCCCTAGGCAAACATTAGTCTACCTGCTGGCTCAGTCGCTTTGCCCCTTCTGAACATTTCATATAAATGGAATCAGACAGTGGAAGCTTTTGTGAGCGGCCTCTTTCACTTAGCATAATGTTTTCAAGGTTCATCCATGTTGTAGCATGTATCAGTACTTCATTACTTTTTATTGCCAAGTAATATCCCATTGTATAGATATACCACATTTTATTTATCCATTCATCATTCGATGGACATCTGGGTTGTTTCCACCTTTTGACTACTACAGTCATGCTGCTAGGAACATTCACATACAAGTGTTCGTGTGGGCACGTGTTTTCATTTCTCTTGAGTATATACATAGGAGTGGATCTTCTGGGTCATATGCTAACTCTATGTTTAATTTGGCGGGGGGCGGGGGGGAACTGCCAGACCCTTTCCAAAGTAGCCAAATCCTTTTACATTCTCACCAGCAGCACTCCGAGGGCTCCAATTTCTCCACGTCCTTGCTTACACTTCTCATCTGTGTTTTTTATTATAGTTATCTTAATAGGTGTAAAGTCGTATCTTATTACAGTTTCAAATTGTATTTGACTGATGGCTAGTGATGTTGAACAACTTTTCATGTGTTTATTGGTCACCTGTATATTTTCTTTGGAGAACTATCTATTCAGATCATTGGCCCTTTACTTAAAAAATAAAAATTAGGTTGCCTTTTTCACTGCATCACTTCCATGGCAGCACAAAAGCTTTTCATTTTGATCAAGTCCAATTAGTCTATTTTTTCTATCATTCCCTGTGCTGACTTCTTGATACTCAGGTCACCCTGTATTGTTTTCCTCATGGCTTTTATGCTTACTGATATTTATTTATTTATAGGTATCCTTAGCTCTTTTTTGTCTCCCACTAGACGATTAGCACTCTGAAGGCAGGAGCTTATCTACTGTGCTCACTGCTCCATCCTCTGTGCCTAAAATAGTCCTTTCCCAAAGCAGACGCTTGATAAATATTCTATATAAATAAACATAAGATTCTTTGTACTGTCCCAGCAAAAAGTAGACTGTGAGGGACAACACGTTAGCCATGAGAAAAGTGTATGAGTAAGTGGTGAGTCTATCTATTCCCTCCCCCCAAATCGGTTTTAGGAGCAACCCCTGCAGCCTCTGTCCATTTTCACCTAGAACCAAGGCACTGCAGATTGTGGGGAAGCAAAGGCCCTTGCTCAGAGGTTGCCTGGGATGGGCATGGGCTGCTTGTATGGAAATGAGTCTGAGCTATGTTAGGCAACATCTGCTCATCGAAACCAGCCAATGACAGCTCACACACAGCCACCAGCCTCACACAGCTTTATTCCGAGGACTGACAGCCATTGCGCGTCCCTGAAAGGCTCTCACTTGGATACGGTTGGTAGCAAACCCAGTAGTTGCTCGACTCCACAAGCTAATGGATCATTGGCCGTTAGCATTGCTTACCTCCTACACCACATTCCAGGCTCAATCTCCTCTCTGCACATTGCCATCATCCGCAAGGTTTGTTTTCAGATGGTTTTCTTTCCTGGTTAACTGTGTAAAAAGAATATACTTGGTCCATTTCACTCAAAAAAGAAGGCTCTTCAATGGCCCATTTTATCTTCTATGCATCTCAGGTCTATAGCCTCCTCTTATTGTAACAATTTAAAGGAGAGTCCTGGAAGGATTTTATGCCAGAGAATAATATTAAGGATGTAACGTTAATGGGAAGAGTGATGTTACCAAAATGTCAGTCCCTGACTCATCCAGGTGTGGTCAGTGAGGCCCTTCACTCCTAAACTCAGTTCAGTCCAGTCCTTTAACCAAAACACACCAGGGAGTTTTCTGGTGGTCCACTAGGAACCTCAGCCTTTCAGTTGGTTGGGGAGGAAGACCTGGCTAGACTGCAACTGGTGGATTTGGAAGAAATCACCAAATTTATCTAGGTTGGCCTAGTCTATGATTAGGTTTGTTTTTTTCTTCTGCCTCAAATTCCATTTCCAAGTCAGAGCTAGAGCCTTCAGTCTGGTTGCCACCATCAATACCCGAGTCCTATTCTTTTATGGTCAGTAGTTCTCATTATTGTCGGTACTTGCCCATCACAATGATATGGGGAGTTTTCCAAAACTGCTAATGCCCAGGCCAATTAAGTCATCATCTCTGTTTATGGAGACCAGGCATCTGATATATCTAAAGCTCGCTTGGTGATTCCAATGTGCAGCCAAAGTAAAGAACCATGTTTAGCCTCAGATGAGGTCAGGTGACATTAAGAAGGAAACATTCTCCTGTAACACCACTGCCAACAGCTGCCTGACTTTGAACACTAACTGATAGGGTAGTCCAAGTCTGAGTTTGTCACTCTCTTGTAGTTGGACAGGGATCAGACTGATTTCATGGTGGTGCCTCAATCTTCCATCATGCCATATCTTAGTTTACTTCTCCTTGCTGTTGACCCAGTTTCTCAATACCTAAGCATGTCTAAGTGTTCTAGACAGGCTGGGGTTGAACTCGTGGCTAAAGCTGAGTCTATGGCATTAAGTAGGGTCACTGGGAGGACTATAGCATGGCCATTGAAGCTGGAGGCCCAATCTCTTGAATGAAATAAAAATTGGGCCGAGCTCTATATGCCAGAAATGTTGCTTTTCAGATCATGTGGGCATGGAAAAATCTCCTGGGGCTCTGAATTTGATGCCTGGTGACTGATTACCAGCAACTTATGTAAAGACAGTCTTTTGCAGTGGCTTACTGCATTGAGTTCTTCCAGAAGTTAAGGTCAGTTCCATTCTGTTATTGGTAAGTCCATTCCAGGTTGAAAGAAATGTACTGGTTATAATAAAGATATACAAACAGAGAACAAAGAATAAAATCAGCTTCTGAGATTTCTTTTGATGTCATAGGATGATGGTAGGAAATTGGGACTGGCACTGATAAAACTAACTTGGCACAGAGAGGGGAACTAAACAATGTAGACAAAGTCCAGGGCTATATGACTCTCTCAACGCTAATTCTTGGAGGCATCTGTAAAAGATGGGGAAGTGATCACTTAGGCCATAGTAACAAGACGTTCAGTCACCTGGGGAATATTTAGGAGTCTGACAAGTTGTGGTTATAGAATGGGGAGATCTGCCCATTGTGGGTGAAAGTAGCAAGAGCAAACAGGGCTCTGGAGAGTTATGCTGGCTTTGAGCTTGAGGCTAAAGGTGAATTTAGAGCATTTAGCAGTATCATTGGGAGGTCGATCAAGCTAGAAGCCCTGTCTCTTGAATGGAATAAACACTGAATGAAACTCCATATTCCAGAAGTTCTGCCTTCAACACTCTGTGGGCATCCAAGGATCTGCTGGAACTCTCAGTCCAGTGAGGGTTGTCTGATTGCCGCCAACAGAGCCTGGGAAGGAGCAGAGAGGGTGGAGGCAGCCAGAGGCCCAGCTATTGTGTTGGCTTTATTTTCTGAGAATATGAATTTATTCTGATCCCTACTGGTCTGGGGGTGGAGACTATTAACAAACTCTGTGCCCCTAAGGAAGTCTGCTCTGTAACTGGGGATGGTTCAGCCAGTAGGTGGGAGGTCTTTGAGACACAAAATTTGGAATTTCAGGAAAGGCAGAAGTAGGGCTGACCAAAGATGGGGAGCCAGAGACAGCCAGCTCCTTCTCAGTGTGCTGGGTGTGGGGGGTTACCCCTGTGCTCCCTCTCTTCCCTTCTTTCCCTGCTCCCTTCTATATTCAAATTCCAGCTAACAGCTAGACACCACAGGGGTGAGAGCACTCTTCAAAGGCAAAAGTAAAGATCTCATTAAATTGGGGAATGCAGAGAATAGAATGAATAGGAATGAAACACTTTCAGCTACCCCTCGGGAGGCCTCAGCAGAATAGCTTCTCAGTGGAAAGCATTAGCACCAAGCTAATTCCTTAATGGACTGCATCTCTACAGTGCTCCCAGAGGCCCAGCAGCACTGGTGGGGGTGGAAGAATTTACACCCAGCCCTCCCCCGTCCCCACATTCAGCCTCAGACACAAAGTCCCAGGGCTGTAGGTGATGAAACACAAGCCAGGCTGGGGAAGATCTGGAGAATTTGGCTTCAAACCCACCCTTCCAACCACTCACATGCTCTCCCAGAGAGCTGTGTGGAATCCTCCCAACAGGCCTGGCTTATTGAGGTGTTTTAGAATGTAAAAAGTGAAAGTGAGGAATGGTAAAAAATTTAAATAATTTCAGTTGTCCTGGTGACCTGGGAATCCAGGATGAAGGAAAACCTCTGCTTGGGCCAAAAGTGCTCTCCATGTAAAGAAGATGAGCTCTTTTATGTAACCTGGTGATGCTAAAATCTGGAGCCCCATGAAAGCCAGTAAAGGCATCAGTAAATGCATCAGGATATCAGTAAAGGTAGCTCAGTGGAGTGGGAAGCAATGGGATTCAGAGTCAGGGAATCCTAATTTCATTGCTAAATTGCTGTATGATATTGTTTAGCCTCCCTAGGGTTTAATAATTTTGTTATTTGTAAGTTGAGTATAATAAATACCTATCTCATAGGGTGTGCTGTAAAGATGAAATGAAATAAAATATATGAATAAAATCAACTGTTTACTCCGATGAAGAGCAGACATCATCACGTGTCTGTGGCATTGTAAGTAGCCCATGAGACCTTCCTGATAATGATATTAATAATAGACATTAAAGACAAGACAACAGGCCCAAAACGGAGTCACTTGTGCTAAGTCCCATGTCACCAAACCGAGATTCAACAAATGTTTCAGCTCTCCCAGAGTGGAATCTTTTCTGTTTTTGCTTTTGTTTTTTTGGCTATGCCACATGGCTTGTGGGATATTAGTTTCCCAGCCAGGGATTGAACCCATGCCCCCTGTAATGGAAGCACAGAGTCTTAACCACTGGACTGCCAGGGAAGTCCTCAGAAGTGGAATCTTAAACCAACCACTCAGACATAACTTGATGAGAATTAATTAGGTAATCGTCTGATAAACCCCTGCCATTCCCTAGTAACCTTGCAATAACCAGTTGGCTTTTTGCCTTATCCAACTTCCTTGTTCCTTCTGCCTATAAAATCTCTTTCTTTGTGCAGCTCTTTGGAGCTCCTTTCCATCTGCTAGATTGGATGCTGTCCAATTCATGAATCATTGAATAAAGCCAATAAGATCTTTAAAATTTACTCAGATTAAATTTTGTTAACATAAATAAAAATTTTAAGCATTTACTATATGCCAGGCACCGTGCTCTAAATTTGCATGCATCAGCATATTTATTCCTCCTAATGATGTTGTGGGTCAAGTATTCTTCTTATGCCCATTTTACATGCCAGAAAACAAAGTTTCAGAATATATAAGTAATTTGCTCAAGACCACATACCTAGGAAGGAGCAGAACTGGGACTTTAACTTACCATATGCCAAGCACCACTAGGCCACATTGCCACCCAGCTGAACAGAGAAGTAAGTTGCCCCAAGGTTTGCCATGCCCACTTGGGAAATAGAAAACTGCCACAAATGCACAAGGAGTAGATGGTGTTGAGGAGTGGAATTACCCCAATATTCTCAGGGTGCAGTTCACCTACTTAATGTTTAGTATATGTGCTAAAGGTTATTTTCGTTTTGTTGTTGTATTTTTTGTTAAATATATCTGTGGCAGGTAGACTTCTAAGCTGGCATGCAATGATCCCCATCACCTAGTGTTACACCCTAGGGAACCCCTCCCCCTGAGTGTAGGCTGGATCTAGTTACTTTACCTTTAATGAACAAAAGAGCAACAGTGGTGGAAAGTTACTGTTGGTTTTCTATCACTGCATGTATTAGCTTGGGTTGCATAACAAAATACCACAGATGAGGGGGCTTAAACAACAGACATCTATTTTCCCACCGTTCTGGAGCCTAGAAGTCCCAGATCAAGGTTCCAGCCAATTCGGTTTCTGGTGAGAGCTCTCTTTCTGGCTTGTAGACAGCCGCCTTCTTACTGCATCCTTACATGGTCTTTCCTTGGTGAGTGTGTATGGAAAGAGCGAGTGAGCTTTCTGTTTGGATCAGTCACCTTATGACTTCATTTAACCTTATTGTTCTTATCTCCAAACACAATCACACTGGGGGTTAGGGCTTTAACATGTGAATTTGAGGGTAGGAGACACAATTCAGTCTATAACACTGCATAATAGATCACCACACACAGAGAAGCTGAAAACAATATGCATGTATTATCTCACTCTTTCTGCGGGCCAGGAATCTGGGTATAGGTTACCTGGGTTCTCTGCTCTAAGTGTCACAAATGTGAAATCAAGGTGTGGGCCAGGCTGAGTCCTTGTCTACAGATTCTGGAGGAAAATCTACTTCCAAGCCCATTCTTGCTGTTTGCAGAAGTCAGTTCTTGCAGTTGAAGCACTGAGGTTCCTGTTCCCTTCCTGGCTGTCATCTGTGGGCTGCTCTCAGCTACTGGGGCCACCTGCATTCCTTGCCACATGGCCCTTTCATCTTCAAGAGCATGTCTAACCCTTCCTGTGCTTTGAATCTCTGACTTCCCTCATCTCTGACCTTGAGACCCAGACTCATTAAATACACATGTGGTAGCTACCCTTCTAAAGGCCTCATGTGATTAGGTCAGTTCCACCCAGATAATCTCCCTATCTTTAGGTCAACTGATCTAAGACTTTAATTACATTTGCAAAATCCTTTTGGCCATATGATGTAATAGAATCATGGGAGTGCCAGCCCATCATATTCACACTCCTGGGTCATACAGGATGTGTACACCAGGGGAACATCTTAGAATGTTGTATCCCACGGTCACTTCCAAGATTAGGTTACAAAACACTGTGACTTCTGTTTTGCTCGCACTTTTTTTCTCAAGCTCTTTTCTCTTCTTCCTCTGCTGAAGCAAGTTGCCCTGCTGTGGGCTGCCCTGTGGAGAGACTCATGTGGCAGAAACTGAGGGCAGGCTCAGTCCCACAGCCCATGAAGAAGTGAATCCCACCAACAACCAGGTGAGTGAGCTTGGAAGAGGACTCCCTCCCCTGCAGCTGAGCCTTATGGTGCAGCCTTGGCCACAACTTGATTGTAGCTGATTGAGAGACCCTCAGCCAGAGGACCCACCTAAGCCACACCCCGATTCCTAAGTGCTGCTATTTTAAGCTGTTAAGTTTTGGGGGCAATTTCTTACACAGCAGTGTATAACTAACACAAGATCTCTTAGCAAAAGCAATGTGATAAGAGTGTATGACTTCTATGTGGGTTATTTCCAAGAGGTTGAATGAGGAAAGAAGACTGATTGGTTCCCAATAATATTCCATAAAATGTAATTCATGTGAGTTACGTATGAAGTTGCTTGGCTTACCGTAATGGCTGGTTTATGATAATAGGGATTTGTGATAAAACGTAGGAAGGGTCCTCTTTGAGAGGTGAATTTCCCTGCTCACTTGACATGTGGTCCTTTCTGTTTAAACAAGGCAGTAAATCTTTTCCACATCCCATGAGCTACCATAGGGCCACATAGAAAGCAGTCAGGATTTTCTAGTCTCTAAATGGTATAATTCATCAATAGTTAGCAGTTGGTACCTGGGTACCATCTGGCATCTTGTGACTGTGCCCAGAACTAACATCTTCATGTTGGCAAGAAATACACCAAGATGCACCTTTCCCTGGGAGAAAGAAAAAAATTGTCCAGATTTGGTTCCTTCATAAAAGATAAGAGTACAATGGTCTGCTCACCTCTAACATTTGCAAGGGCCAACGGCAAGAGTAAAAACACAAGGCCCATATACCATATGTTAAATAGTTAACAAAATGAAAACCTAAATAAAATATGTTCTAGCCTGCTTCCTTGATAAATATACCTTCACAACAACCTAGAAGGCCAAGTTCTCTTGCAGAGTTCTCAAACCCATTCCATGTATGGGAAAAGCCACCTCTGAGCCTTTGGCCCACTCTCAGCTCTGTTCTACACCACATCCTCTTGTACAAGCCTGTGTATACCCTAGACTGCATGTCCAAGCCTGTCCACACTTTGTCACAAACAGCCTTGAGGCCTAGGAAGGCACATACCAGCATAACCCACCCTCTGGAAGACAGACACGGGAAGACCCCCAAACAGGTCCTGAAAGTGGGCATGGGGCCATCTGAACAGGGAATTGCAGGATTCTGATAAGCAGATTGTGGTCTAGGAGGGCACTGCCTCTGGATATGTATGGTCCTTGGCATGATAATTTTTCATAATGTGTGTGGGTGGTGTGGGGAGGGGGACATAGACAGAGAGGAACCAGGATGGGGCCTCCAAAGCATAGGGATCCTTCTTGCCCAGCTCTGAGAACAATGCTGCAGCCCTTTTCCTATGGCCTGAAGTGGGGTGAGCTGCATGATAGAAGGGGAATGAAAAGGCCATTAGCTGGGACTTAATGGAGCCACTGCACTGGAATCCACACTGATGGGATTGCAGAGTGAAGGTTGGTTACAGACTAAGAGAGAAAACCTAGCCGACTGGGTTGATTTTCCAGTGTGGGTTTGTCAATAACAGAAGTGGTAGCTCAGCCCAAAGTCAGCACTGCCCAGCATGAAATCACAATAGAAATGGAGATCCAGAGGGCATCCAGACAGGGAGGAAGGCCCCACTGTCAGGGAGACATCCTCAGTCACTGATCGAGGAAGAGGAGCTGGAAGGGGGGCCAAGTTCTCCTCTCAGTCCAGACACTGAGGTGCCCATCAAGATGGATAAGTTTGCAGTTACCCGGTTGGGGTCACCAGGACAAAACCAAACTAGTAGCAAAATGATGTGGTACAGTGTCCAGTGTCTCAGTTAACGGCATGCTGAATCACCCAGCTCACCCGCGCTAGAAACCTTCAAGGTGCAAAATGAAAGGCACTTTCCCGGTGAACATTTTCCAAACCCTTCTCCAGGAGAACCAGCCACTTTCCCTGTCCTGCCTTCTAGATACATTACCCATACCTGCAAGGCAACAGAGACAGCGAGAGAGGCCAGGCAGCTGGGTACTCAAGCATGTAGACATTTGAATCACAAAGATCTGGGTTCCAATCACCATTCCTGCGTAGTATTGTGAACCTCTCTCAGCATCTGTGTCCTCATCCTTAACCAAAGAAGACATTAGTGCCCATTTCATAGGATTGTTACAAGATTTAAAGGAGGTAACAGGCATTAAGCGTTGAGCCTGGTGCCTGGAATACAGTAAGAGCTCAATAAACATTGGTAATTATTGCATTAGAGTTAGCTGTTCACAAAACTGTCTTCCCTCCTTAAGGCTAATGGCAGTATCTTATATCTCCAGAATCTGTCACAGTGCCCTGTTAAAAAAAAAAAAAAAAAGAAAGAAAAGAAAGAAAGAAACTCACTTAGGGCCCACTCTATGCCAAACACTGTGCGAGGCCCATAATAAGCCATGGCTAAGTATGGATTTGCAGAATCAAATAAAGAAGTCAAGAGATTTTAACTTATAATTAAGAATTTCCCAACTCGCAGTTAAGCCCATAAAGTATCTATAACTAATCTTGACTCTTCCTTATTTGAATGTTCATTTCCCCCCCCACACTCCCTTTTGTAACCCCTTAGGGGAAAGAAAAAAAATTTTTTTTCTCTGTTTTCCAACAACTTGCTATATTGGGTGGATCTACAAGAAAAGACTCTGCCACCCCCTCAGACATCTCCAGTTTCTCTGATCCCACGTGGGAAGAACTGTCTGTTATCTGTCCTTTGGTTGTTTTACTAGCAAAATAGCTCAGATGCAGATTCCCAGTGGGTGTGAAATCATTTCTTCTCAAGAGGCAGTGCTAAGCAGAAACATATTTATAAGAGTCACAATACATATTCACCACGTAGCTTCCAGCAGCGTTGCCTGTGTGGAAAGTATCTCTACTGATTACCAGTAAACCGCAACCAGATTAGATTTCCACATTTCATTTATAAGCGTTAATGGAGAAGGTTGAAAGAGAAGACTGAAGGAGAAATAATGCATTGTGTTACCTGTCTCCTCCATTTGATTTGGCTAGAATGCTTTCTCCATTAGACCAGGCTGATTTCACCACTGGATCCCAAGTTCTAGGATGAGAAGAATGCCTGCCACAGAGTAAGAATTTGGTAAGTATTTGTTGCATGAATGAATGAATGAATGAATGAGTAAACAAGTGAATGAATAAATCCTGCCCTGGGTATTTTTACTATACCTGGCGCCTTTGCTGATACCTGATCCACAGTGGTATGATCTGCTCAGACCTTTCACGGGCTTTGTTCTGATGGATTTTGAAAACATGCCCTTTTAGAATCTGAATTCATTTTCAAAATGCTAAACAGAGACTATCAGCTCCTATAGCAAGATGAGAGGATGACACGTCTGAGCTGGCCTGCAGATATGGTGGCGTATTGATATCCTGTGGTCTGTTTGCCCTGTTGGCTAGAGGTTCCTGCCTGAGTGTTCCGGGCAGCGTGTGTAACTTCTGGGACTCGTGGAGTTCCACATAGATAGCCTGGAGGGTTTTCCTATGGGATAGCTCCTTGGTCCCCCTTTCCTACCATGAATTCAGCATCCCCCTAATGTAGCTCTTCTCATCCCCTGCTGTGTGTAACAAAGGACCAGATAATACTTGAGGAAAATTAGAAGTAACAAAATCTGAAAATCATCAGGTCTGGAAGGAAGTCGACAAAGATGTATTCCAAGGATTTAAGAATAAGGTTTTGACCCTGGGTGGGGGGCATCTGCCTCCTATCAGGAAGAAATGAAATTCTCTGAGAAAGAAAGCAAATCAGTGGGTGCCCATGATGGCAAGGCATTTGTCAGGCTGGAGGGGAAGAAGGAAATTCAGGCAGAGGTAAATGGAAGACAAACTAGTGAAGAAAAGAGCTCTGGTCACCCAAGGGATCTACAATGGGGCACATGGTGAGGGTGAGAATAAAACTCATCTCCAGGAAGCTCATCCTCTTTCAACTCCCAGTCCCAACTTGGAGTAACAAGAGTAGACGTCAGGGCGGACAACAGAGGAGAGCTGGACACAAAATCATCTTCAAGGATCAGTGATTGGACAAACAGATGGCCAACAGGCACACGAAAGGATGCTCAACATCACTAATCATCAGGAAAATGCAAATGGGTGTGTTCTTAACATTGCAGATCAGATTGTAAACTGGCACAGCCTTTTTTTTTTTTTTTTTTTTTTTGTGGTACGCGGGCCTCTCACTGCTGTGGCCTCTCCCGTTGCGGAGCACAGGCTCCGGACGCGCAGGCTCAGCAGCCATGGCTCACGGGCCCAGCCGCTCCGCGGCATATGGGATCCTCCCAGACCGGGGCACGAACCCGCATCCCCTGCATCGGCAGGCGGACTCTCAACCACTGCGCCACCAGGGAGGCCCGCACAGCCTTTTTTAAGAGAGCAATTTTAAGTGTGTATCCAATGCCTTAAAATGGTCACACCCTTTGATCCAGTAATTACACATTGGAATATGTAGCTTAATGAAGTCACTTGAAATACTGGTGGTGAGCTGGGGACTGGGAGGGGGTGAGTTTATGCAACAAGATTATCATCACAACAGCATATTTAATAGTGAAAAAAAATTTTTTTAATTTAAATGTTTGGTTAAATAAGGCATGCCATAATCCTAGCATGAAACATTATGGAGTCATAAAATGCAATGTTCACAAAGTCTGTATAATATGGAAAATGCTTGTGATATAATAATTGAAAAAAAGAAAGATAAAAATTGCATATAGAGAATAGATATAATTATGTGAAAAAAAAACTATGCATAAAAAAAGCCCCGAAGAAAAGACATTAAAATGTAAATAGTGGCTATGCATCAAATTATGGATGATTACTTTCTTTTCTGCTTTTCAGGAATTTTCTCTTTTTCCAGTAATATGAGGAAAAATGCATTTATAAACATGCAATATTTCTATTCCCTTTGACATCTTGGGTGATTATGAATGTCAAACATTTGTTTCAGACAAAAAGCCCCTTTGGAGGGCTTTGGAATGTAGTTCACATACAAGGTAACGTCCAATAAGGCACATAACATAAAACCTCGGTCTTAATGGAAGCAACTTAAGTGGCCATTGACAGATGAATGGATAAGAAGATGTGGCACATATATACAATGGAATATTACTCAGCCATAAAAAGAAACGAAATTGAGTTATATGTAGTGAGGCGGATGGACCTAGAGTCTGTCACACAGAGTGAAGTAAGTCAGAAAAAGAAAAACAAATACCGTATGCTAACACATATATATGGAATATAAAAGAAAAAATGGTTCTGAGGAACCTAGGGGCAGGACAGGAATAAAGATACAGATGTAGAGAATAGACTTGTGAGGACACAGGGAGGGGGAAGGGTAAGCTGGGACGAAGTGAGAGAGTGGCATGGACATATATACACTACCAAATGTAAAACAGATAGCTAGTGGGAAGCAGCTGCATAGCACAGGGAGATCAGCTCGGTGCTTTGTGACCACCTAGAGGGGTGGGGTAGGGAGGGTGGGAGGGAGATGCAAGAGGGAGGAGATATGGGGATATATGTATATGTATAGCTGATTCACTTTGTTATAAAGCAGAAACTAACATACCATTGTAAAGCAATTATACTCCAATAAAGATGTTAAAACAAACAAACAAACAAAAACAAACCTCTGTCTTAGTTCAGGCTGATATAACAAAGCCCCGCTGACTGGGTGGCTTATACACAAAAGAAATTTATTTCTCACAGTTCTAGAGGCTGGATGTCTGAGATCAGGATGCCCTCTTGGTCGGGTTCTGATGAAGACCCTCTTCTGGGCTGCAGACTTCTCATTGTGTCTTCATGTGGTGGAAAGAGGGGGAAAGAACTCTCTGGGGTCCCTTTTATTAGGGCACTGATCCCATTCACAAGGGCTCCACTCTCATGACCTCCTTTCTTCACAAAGGCTCCACCTCTCCCAATACCATCACATTGATGGTACTGAAATCCTAACAGAGGTTAGGATTTCAACATATGAATTTCGGGGGGAACACTAACATGCAACCCATTGAAACCTTTCAATGCAAAATTGAGGTAGAATCACAGTGCTGGCCCAAAAGTGATGCTCAGTAAAAAGTTGTAGAATGAGGAAATCACTGAGTGCTGATGGCTAGTACTCATGTAGCACTCACCACCGGCCTGGCACTGTTCTAGTCCCTTTACACATCTTAGCTCATTCAATCCTCCAACAACCAGGAGATAACCGTCACAGAGTTCTACAAAGTTGGTGGCTTTAAACAATGGAAATTTACTCTCTCATTGTTCTGAAGGCCAGAAGTTTAAAATCAAGGTGTTGGCAGGGTTGGTTCCTTCTGGAACCATGCCTCTCTCTGACCTTCTGTGGCTCTGGATATCCTTGGGTTCCTTCCCTGATAGACGCCAATCTACACCTCCATTTTTACATGGTTTTCCCGTCTGTGTGTGTCTCAAATCTTCCCCTCCTTTCTCTTATAAGGACACCAGTCATTGGATTTAGAGTCCATCCTAAATCTAGTCTGATCACATTTTGAGTTTCTTAATCACCTCTACAAAGACCCTATTTCCAAATCAGGCCAAATTCATAGGTATCAGAGGAGGACACAGTTCAGCCCCCGACAGTGTTTTACAGAAGAAATGGGAAAATGTGGAGAACCCCTGAAAAAGAGTAGGTGGAGGTCACTTGAGAGAACTTTCTTTGTGTAGTGCAATCTACTTTTCAGTCTCCACTACTAAACTATGAGTTCCTCGAAGGCAAAGGCCTTTTCATTTTATGTCCCCAGGGCTTGGCATATTGCCTGATGACACTCAGTAAATATTTGCTGATCTGAGCTCTACCTTAGTCTGTTTTGGCTGCCATAACAAAATACCATAGACTAGGTGGCTTAAACAACAGAAGTTTATTTTCTCACAGGTCTGGAGGCTGGAAGTCTGAGATCAGGGTGTCAGCAATGGTCGGGTTCTGGTGAGGGTTCTCTTCCTGTCTTGCAAACGGCTGCCTTCTCACTACACCCTCAAGTGGTGGGTGGGATGAAGAGATAGAAAGAGCTGAGCTCTCCTGATGTCTCTTTATAAGGGCGCTAATCCCATCAGAAGGGCCCCTCTCTCATCTGAACCTAATTATCTCCTAAAGGCCCCACCTCCAAATACCATCACTTCAACATATGAATGTGGAGGGGACACAGACACCGATTCCATAGCAAGTTTATATTCAGTTGACAGCCAGGGGTCCTCTGGAGAAGAGTACTCTGCCAGCTGTTATAACATTTTCTTCATTTTCTTTATCCTCAGTGTTAGATACGGGACGAGCACACGGTTAACAAACTGAACGTTTCTTTCTTATACACACACAAACTCTCCTGCCTTCACCGTTCTTAAGATCACTATAATTTATAACTCTACAAGTTCAAAAGAAACAAGCATGCCAACACAGAGCCAGAGTCAGATGCACGTATGGAAAGTTGCATGCAGATTCCAGAGTTTGTCACCAGTGTTGTATATAAGCCATTAGGGATATAAGCCTGTTTCCCCACTGCTGGGCTCTGGGATTTGCACTATTTCTCTGCAAAATACCTTCTTTTTACTGTCTTTCTCCGTTGCTGAGACCAGACCTCCTTTTCATGGCTATTGTAAGTATGCTCCTTGCCTTGAATCCGGGAAAGCTAAGGGGAGAGAGACTGAACAGGCTATCCTCCCCTCCACCCCCACCAATAACGCTGTGCTTGAATATTAGACCAAGAAACGTTCTGACAGCCCAAAGCCACTCCTACAGGGAAGTAGCTTGAGACCTCTGGTGAGAAAGGAAGTGTTCTCCCCAGCTATCCTTGTTTGAAAACTAACCCAAGAATAACATTCTATCTGTGTACTCAAGTGGGATCTTAGAAATGGATTTTTAGGCCACATGGATTAGTCCAGCAATTTTCCAGAAGGACTAATAGTTTTACATGTTGCTTTTTCAAAGCATTCCACTGAACGAGAGATCTATATTTATATTTACATTTATATTTGGATGTTTATATGTTTATTCTCTGCCTCCCCACTCCAAAATGTAAGTTCTTTGGAGAAGATGGGAATTGTCTTGTTTATTGTTGAATCTCCATTGCCTAGTACCTGAGGATCCCAATAAATAGATAACTGACAAAAGGACCCACCTAATCTTTCCCACCACCTAAAAGTGATAGAAGAAGTTAAATGTGGTGAGTAATATGACTAAGACACAGAGGGAAGGTCATTTAAAGGAGGTGGCATTTGGGTGGTGTGATACTGTGATTTATAATACGAAATATATATTTGGTCTTAGTCCATGGTTCCTGGTTCACAGCTCCTAAAACCCTAGGAATTTCCTAGTGTTGAGAGTGATAAAGTGTCTATTGTTATGTTAATGAGATGACTCTGGACCACACCTAAGGTTGAGGACTGGTTGCCAGGGGAACCAACCTGAGATTAGAGAGTTAGAACCTGCAGTCCTACCCCTGAACTCCAGGGAGGGGAAAGGGGCTGGAGATTGAGTTCAATGATCAATGGCCAGTGACTTATTAATCAATCATGCCTATGTAATGAAGCCTCCATAAAAACCCAAAAGGACTGGGTTCAGAGAGGTTCTGGGTTGGTGAACATGTGGATATTTAGGGAGAGTGGTGTGTTTAGAGAGGGCCTGGAAGCTCCATGTCCCTTTCCCATACCTTGCCCTGTGCATCTCTTCCATCTGGTTGTTCCTGAGTTAAATTCTTTGTAATCAACTGGTAATCTGAAAGGTAAAATATTTCTCTGATTTCTGTGAACCACTCTGGCACATTAATCAAACCCGAGAATGGGGTTGTGGGAACTTCTGATTTATGGCCAGTTGGTCAGAAGTACAGATAACAACCTGGGCTTTCGACTGGCATCTGAAGTTGTTGGAGAGGGTAAGACTGAGCTCTTAACCTGTGGAATCTGACTGTACCCAGGTTGATAGTGTCGGAATTCAGTTGAATTGTTGGACACCTGGTTGATGTCCATAGAGTTGCTTGTTGGATGTATGGGAGGGACCACCCCCCCACCCCCCCACCCCCCCCCTCCAACATCGGAATTTAGTGGACAGAACGCAAAAGAGGTGGAGTCCTGAATAATGAAGAGGCCACCAGGGGATGATGTGGGGAACAGAGTTCTTACCAGAAGGAACAGCAAATGCAAACATCCCCTGAGAGAGACCAGTTTAACATTTTCAAGGAAACCAGTGTGACTGGGCAGAGCAAAGGAGTAGCATCAGCAAGTGGGTGAGTCAAGGTCAGAGAGGCACATGGATGGCACAGGGCCTCTAGAAGCTGAGGAGCTGGGATGCTGCTCCAGTGTGGGCAGCTGTGTAGGGCTTGGAGCAGGCAGAGGTTGAGAGAGGCCTTATTCTGCTTTAGAAGCATTAGAGTCAGTGAATCTGAATTTGTTATCAAAATTCCACCTGGTGCTAGTTTGGTACTGAGATATGCCCTCCAATTAAAGATCACTGCATGTGCCACAGAGGCCCCCAACAGGGAAATGACAGAAAAACAATGTGCGGAGAGCACTTTCAGTTGCCTTGAGTTCTTGATGCAGGAAAGGATGCTCTGAAAAGCCTTTGCTTTAAAACTCACAGAGGCTGTTATTGTGTTTCCTCCAATTTCATATGCTGAAGCCTTAACCCCCAATGTGACTGTTTGGAGATAGGACCTTTACAGATGTAATTAAGGTTAAATGAGATCATAAAGGTGGGGCCCTAATCTAATATGACTGGTGCCCTTATAAGAAGGGGAAGAGACACTAAGGATGCCTGCACACAGAGAAAAAGCTCATGTAAGGACACAGTGAGAAGACAGCCATCTGCAAGCCAAGGTGTGTATTGTACATTTTAAAAACTTAATTTTCCTGATGCCTCAGCATCCCCACAAACAGACTGTGAGCACCTGCCCAGGTGACCACATATACCAGTGTGATAAGGCTGGTGCTTGCTACTCTTGCCCTCCTCTGAGTGTAACCTAGTGATGTTCACATGCACCAATGCACCCCCTTCATGCCTTTTGCTTCTGTAACTCCACTCTGATCCCCAATCAAGGTACTTCCTACAGTCCTCTCTCTCTCTCTCTCTCTCTCGGCTCCTTACCTGCTTGGGTGAACCTGCTCCCTGGATTCCCCTCCCATGCGTTCCCCTGTGCAGTGTGCCATGCTCCCCCTTCTAGGACATGTAAGTATAATAATTCCTCTAATTTCCTATGCCTCGCCAAGTATAATTTCCATGGCTGTGTTGAAGTGATCCTTAAAGACCCCACAGGGGACTTACACCTCCATTCACACAAGGAGAAAGGCTTCAGGAGAAACCAACCCCACTGGTACCTTGACCTTGGACTTCCAGCCTCAGAATTGTGAGAAATAAATTTCTATTATTTAAGCCGCCTAGTCTCTGGTGTTTTGTTATGGCGACACTAGCAAATGAATACAGTCTCCAATCATACACACTTATCCTCACAAAACCCGCAAGTCAGCATATCTTACTTCCTCCTGGTTTGTCTGAAACTGAGGGGGTTCCCGGAACCTGGGAACTGCGGTGCTAACACCTGGAAAGACAAACCAGGATGAACTGGCCACCCTATACTACCACAACCTTCCCACATCCAGCCCTTGGGAAAGGACAGGAATGAAAAGAGAAAAAGATGGCTTTAGAGCCCCATTTTCTATTGCTTATCATCCAGGACACAGCACTGACCCGAACCCATGGGAAACAATGCAGAACATCGCCGATATTGAAAAGGTGAAGCAGTATTTAAAGGTTTTAATAAAGAAATACTTATACAGCCTTCACCACGGCATCAGGCGGTGTTCAAGTGCTCTACATACAATGACGCATGGAATCCTCACACAGCCCAATAAGGTGGTACCACTATTATTCACATTTTGCAGAGGAGGGAACTGAGGCCCAGAGGCAACGGAGGCCCAGAGATGTGTGGCCCCAGGTCATACATTGTGGCTGACACAACACTGCCTTTGGGTCCAGAGTCTCAGGCATTCCTCTTTGCCACACTGGTCACAATGGGCCAGTGTAATACATCAGTAAATCTAAGCAACTAAGGCAACCTGCATGAGAAGTTTCCCTGGTTTATTTTCCATGGACACCTGTGGCCATGGCCTTGATACTAGATGTTAAGAAATTTCCCAGGAGCATCAGATCTGTCTGGCCAGCCAGATTGGGTGGCATCCCAACAATCTCACAGGTTGTTAAGAGGCTAGATGAGGATAATCCATGCAATGCCCTTAACAGAGTGCCTGGTGCAGAATACAGAGCATTCAGTGAATGTTCACTGATCATAATAGCAACAGCAACAATAATAAGAGCCACCACCGCCACTACCCACTGTTTGAATTACTGTCAGTCTCTGCATTAGCTTTAAGATTTTCTGATTTTCCAAGCAGGTGTTCAAGAGCTCAGTGATCTTCCAACTCAACACCTTGGACAAACTTCAGTTGAATAGATCAAAACACAAGGCCAGAGCACCCTCACACCCTGACCAGCACTTGGAAGCATAAAAGCTGCCAGGTCCTTGTGATGGAAAAACTCTGCCACTGATTCTGCCCAGCCTGCAGGAGAGCAGTAACCTATCCCATCTCCCATTTCAGAGATAACACCTTAGAAGCCCCCAGTTTATTTATAGCAAACGTTCAGCTGCTGGTCCTCTCCGATGTAAATGAATTTCAAAACACTTTAAATTCAGGATAAAGCAGTGAAATGGGAAAACCTTTACACTCCAGTAAGACATCATTACTGGCAAGCATATTGCACTTTCAATATCAGACTGAAAACCACCAGTGCATGAAAGGGAATGAGGGCATCTGGGTGGGCATCGGGCAGCTTGATAAACAGGGTCCTGCTGGGGAGGAAGAAGCTCTGGGAGGCTCCAGATGAAGGACTCCCCCCACCTTTCTGGACTGTCAGAAGTTTCCAAAGATGGTAAGGTTTCCAGCCCACACCCTGCACAAAGGGTGGGGGTGGGGGGAACAGATCCTGTTTACTTCTGGGAAGTTTTTCTAGGGTGTGTTTAGTTGTAACAGTAGAGGGGGATAAAGCAGCAGGTTAGGCAGGGATCATTAGCATTTAGATTGCACAACTGAGAAACTGATGAGTGGGAAGAATGGGTTGCTATGGCCCATAAGAGGGGAGACCAAGAGCAGACACCAGAAGTCCCTGAAATTGATCAACTGCTCTTAAATGGACGTCTCAAGAATGTGCAACGGAAGGGTGAGAGAGAGGAAAGGAAGGAGGTAGGGAGGAAGAAATGAGAGAAGGAAATCAGAGCAGGATGGAGGGAGGAAGGGAAAACAGGAGAAAGAAATGAAGAGAGGGAGAAAAGAAAAAGTGAAAGATATAAGTTGAGAAGGAAGATAAAAGGAAGGCAGTGACAGAGGGAGGTGTTTGAGGATGCCAAGCACCAGGTAGACATTCTCCACTTCCTTCTGTGAGGGAAGGACCTATTATCTTCATGTATGAATAAGGAACTGGAACTCAAGAGAATTTCAAGTTCTTTATGGTCATATGGCAGACTCAAATCCCATGCTCTTTGCACCCCATCATGCCACTGGCTCTTCCCTAGTTTTCCCAGAGCCAAATGTTCAAAGGCACCTGCTCTTTCAAGGCTGTTAAAAATAGCAGGAATGCCTAGCATCATTAATTTTCTGTTCCATATCAGATGCTGTGCTAGACACTTTTAAATAGTGTCTCATTTAATAACATTATCACCATTTTACAGATGTGGACACAGAGGCTCAGAAAAGCCTGACTGAGGCCATCCAGCTACTCTGCCAGGATTCTCACCTGCACTGTCTTAATTTAGAACCATTAACCTCAGTTCTAGTCACGACTCAGCTGTTACCTTAAGGAGTGACCAGGAAGCTTGTACCTTTAACAGCCTGTGACCGGCTGAATAATGGTCTCCTGAAAGATGTCCATGTCAGTCTCTGAAACCTGTGAATATGTTTCCCTACATGGCAAAGTGGGCTTCACAAATGTCATTAGTTTAGGATTTTGAGATGGGAATATTTTCCTGAATTATCTAGGTGGGCCCAATATAATCACAAAAGTCCTTATAAAGGAAAGAGGGAGGCAGGAGGGTCAGTGTCAGTGTCAGAGATTTAAAGATGCTGTGCTATTGGCTCTGAATGTGAAAAGCAGGTCATGAGCCAAGGAATGCTAGTGGCCCTTACAAGCCAGAAATGGTAAGGAAACAGATTCTTTTCTAGAGCCTCAGAAGGAATGCAGCCCTGCTGGCACTTTGATTTTGTCCCAGTAAGATTCATTTTGAACTCCTTTGTGTTGTTTCAAGCCACTACGTTTATGGTAATTTGTTATAGCATCAATAAGAAGCTAATACAGAGCCTCAGTTTCCTTATCCGTCAAGCAGAAATTATAGTCTTGGATCTGCCTATTCTGTGTGGCTTTGATGAAGATGCAAGGTCTTGGGTCCTTATGCTGGCCCTGAATGCCACTCCCACTAGGACATCCCAAACTAGCTTTGCCCTGTCTAAAGAGGGCTGTCAACCAGGCTTTAAATATCTTGGTCTATATTCCTTCAGAGCTCTGTTCTGCTTGCTCCAAAAAATAACCAGCTAGTCTGCTGGGCTCAGTGAAGAACAACGTCAAACACAGAAGAAAACAGTGCCCAAAGGTGGAGAAAGACTGAGTACTGAGGACATTGCTTGAGCCCCTGGATCCAGCTATGCCTGAAACCGATATACTCTTGAACATTTCAGTTAGGCAAGCCAAGAAATTCTCATTTTTCCTTAAGCTGGCTTGAGTTGGGCTACTGTCACATACAACTTAAAGCATTTAGGGCAACTACTATGTTTCAGGCCCTGTACCACAAAGCTTTGCTGCAGCAATCCTATACAGTGGAGTTTCTCCTTTTAATAGATGAGAAAACCGAGGCACAAATTAGTTTAAGCAACTTGCCCAAAGTGCAATAGTTCATAAGTGAGTAACAGTGGAATTCAAATCAGTTTGAGTCCAAAATCTTTGCTCTTTCCCCAGCACCAAGTTTTAACTTTCACTTAACTTGAACACAACTTGGGAGGGCCATAAAGTCAAATTGAAAATGCTATTTCTCTCAGGTCTTTACACTTGCACTAAAAAGAATAGGTCACTGTTGTTGTTAAGTCGTACCATAGATCCTCTTAAAATTGCTGCTGAAAATCTTATTAAGTTTTCTGTTCAGAATGTAATGCTTGGTAGTAAAAAGATACAAGCTCTTTGTGAAACGGTTTGTATCAGAAAACATGTCGTAAAAGCTGTGGCCTGCCAGGTAGCTGCCAAAGAAGTCATTTTACTTAAATTCAAATAACATCTAGAACACTTAACAGCTGGGGATTTTTGTTGGGAAGCAGTTTGTTTGTTTGTTACAAGGTAAGGGCGATTGAAAGTTGCAACTAGAATGGCTGGAAATATCAACATGCAATCCACAAATTCTCTCCTCCCACCTCCCCTCCTAAAGTGGTTTCTGTGTTTGTTTGATCAACTGGGTCTTGGTTGTTCGTTTGATCCGGGCTTGGGCGGGTGAGAAGGGTCTTTTTGTTCTGTCAATCTGATCTAGAGCTCATAAACTCAAGTGCCAACGGGAATATGTAGATGAGGAAGAAGCCAGGGTTGTATTCTTTTTTCAAAGACCCTTGATCTTCTTTTCTTCTTTTTAATCTTCAAACATGGGTGATTACTGTTTGCATCCAAAGGAAAATATGGGGTCTTGACACATGCAGTGTGTCAACATGTCTCTCTACCTTTCACTTCCTTATCTTTAAGGATACCTGGAAACAAGCATGGATGGAGTCAAGATTCAGAGATGAGCAGACAGTGGTGGTGAACAGAGGTGATGAGACAAATTGGATAGTGTGTGTGACTGGGTGGCCAGGGATGCAGGACCACTCTTACTACATCTTTCAGAAATGAGGCAAAGGCAAGCCAGAAATTTGCAAGTCAGTGTGAAAGCCACCGATTTTTCAGTGTTACCTAAAATTATTTTGAAAATTGTGTTCGCCAGACAAAAACACTTGGGGTGGTTGAATACAGCCCACTGGTTTGGGGTATTTGGTGTAGAGAGGAGAACTGGATAAAGCCAAGAAAGTCTTGATGGATTTTTATTTTAAAAGGAACAGAGCTATTTCCATGAGAAAAGAGATCTGAGATGGAAGGAGGAAAGGGCGGGGGGGCGGGTAGCAATGGGGGAATGGGGGGAGAAACTATAGGTACCAGCCATGCTTATGATGTGTGAACTCTTAGAAGAAAGGTGAAGAGAGAGGATTATAAGAGGCTTCTCTTTATATCCAGCAGTAGAATTCCCTTTGCTGCTCCTATAGAAGAATTCAGTATCTATTTAAATTGCTTTAAAAAATTTTTTGACATAGGTTGAAACTTTGTTTTAGCTACAGCACACAGAGGGTAGAAAGCCTCAGCCCCAGCATGTCACTCACCTCTCTGTGCCCCATTTTAATCATCTGTAAAATGGGACTCCTATGGGCACCTACCTCTTGGAGATAATGTTGGTAAAACACTTGGCAGTGCCTGACCCTTTTAAATTCTCAATGGATGTGGGCCATTATTATTTATTATCTCATTTACCTTGGCTAAATTGTCTAAACTCTCAGAATTTCTCTTTCCTAATAGTTAAATGGGATATTAAAAAATATCTGCCCTTTATATGTATAACTGAATCACTTTGTTGTACAGCAGAAGTTAACACAACATTGTAAATCAACTATACTTCAATTAAAAAAAAAAGAGGAATAAAAATCTTCCCCTTGGGGAGGATTATTACATAGCCTTATATACAGTAATCCCCCCCTTACTTGCGGTTTCACTTTCTGTGGTTTCAGTTACCTGTCGGTAACTGCAGTCAGAAAATACTAAATGGAAAATTCCAGAAATGAACAGTTCATAAGTTTTAAATTGCACGCTGTTCTGAGTAGCATGATGAAATCTCACTCTGTCCTGCTCTGTCCCGCCTGGGACATAAATCATCCCTTTGTCCAGCATATCTTGCCCATTAGACACTTAATAGCCATCTCTGTTATCAGATGGACTGTCCCAGTATTGCAGTGCTTGTGTTTAGGGTACAAACCCTTGGGTATAGGGTTCAATACTATCTGCCATTCCAGGCATCCACTGGGGATCATGGAAAGAATCCCCCATGGATGTGGTGGGGGAGGACTACTGTATATAAAGCGTGTAGCACAGAGACAGCACAAGCAAGAAGAACTACAATCCTGCAGCCTGTGGAATGAAAACCACATTCACAGAAAGACAGACAAAATGAAAAGGCAGAGGACTATGTACCAGATGAAGGAACAAGATAAAACCCCAGAAAAACAACGAAATGAAGTGGAGATAGGCAACCTTCCAAAAAAAGTGGAGATAGGCAACCTTCCAAAAAAATTCAGAATAATGATAGTGAAGATGATACAGCACCTCGGAAAAAGAATGGAGGCAAAGATCAATAAGATGCAAGAAATGTTTAACAAAGACCTAGAAGAATTAAAGAACAAACAAACAGAGAAGAATAATACAAAAACCGAAATGAAAAATACACTAAAAGGAATCAATAGCAGAATAACTGAGGCAGAAGAACGGATGAGTGATCTGGAAGACAGAATGGTGGGATTCACTGCTGCAGAACAGAATAAAGAAAAATGAATGAAAAGAAATGAAGACCACCTAAGAGACCTCTGGGACAGCATTAAAGGCACCAACATTCACATTATAGGGGTCCCAGAAGGAGGAGAGACAGAGAAAGGTCCCAAGAAAATATCTGAAGAGATTATAGTAAAAAATTTCCCTAACATGGGAAAAGAAATAGCCACCCAAGTCCAGGAAGCACAGAGAGTCTCAGGCTGGATAAACCCAAGGAGAAACACGCTGAGACACATAGTAATCAAATTGACAAAAATTAAAGACAAAGAAAAATTATTGAAAGCAACAAGGGAAAAATGACAAATAACATACAAGGGAACTCCCATAAGGTTAAGACCTGATTTCTCAGCAGAAACTCTACAAGCCAGAAGGGAGTGGCACGATATATTTAAAGTGATGAAAGGGAAGTACCTATAACCAAGATTACTCTACCTGGCAAGGATTTCATTCAGATTCGACAGAGAAATCAAAAGCTTTACAGGCAAGAAAAGCTAAGAGAATTCAGGACCAAACCAGCTCTACAACAAATGCTAAAGGAACTTCTCTAAGTGGGAAACATAAGAGAAGAAAAGGACCTGCAAAAACAAACCCATAACAATTAATAAAATGGTAATAGGAACATAAATATTGATAATTACCTTAAATGTGAATGGATTAGGGCTTCCCTGGTGGCACAGTGGTTGAGAGTCCGCCTGCCAATGCAGGGGACGTGGGTTCGTGCGCTGGTCCGGGGAATATCCCACATGCCGCGCGGAGCGGCTGGACCCGTGAGCCATGGCCGCTGAGCCTGCGCGTCTGGAGCCTGTGCTCCACAACGGGAGAGGCCACAGCGGTGAAAGGCCCGCGTACTGCAAAAAAAAACAAAAACAAAAATGTGAATGGATTAAATGCACCAACCAAAAGACACAGGCTTGCTGAATGGATACAAAAACAAGACCCACATATATGCTGTCTACAAGAGACCCACTTCAGACCTAGGGACACACAGAGACTGAAAGTGAGGGGATGGAAAAAGACTTTGATTTCCATTCAAATGGAAATCAAAAGAAAGCCTGAGTAGCAATACTGATATCAGATAAAATAGACTGTAAAATAAAGAATGTTACAAGAGACAAGGAAGGACACTACATAATGATCAAGGGATCAATCCAAGAAGAAGATCTAACAATTATAAATATATATGCATCCAACATAGGAGCACCTCAATACATAAGGCAAATGCTAACAGCTATAAAAAAGGAAATCAACAGTAACACAATAATAGTGGGGGACTTTAACACCTCACTTACACCAATGGATGGATCATTCAGACAGGACATTAATAAGGAAACAAAAGCTTTAAATGACATAATAGACCAGATGGATTTAATTGATATTTATAGGACATTCCCTCCAAAAACAGTAGATTACACTTTCTTCTCAAGTGCACATGGAACATTCTCCAGGATAGATCACACCTTGGGTCACAAATCAAGCCTTGGTAAATTTAAGAAAATTGAAATCATATCAAGCATCTTTTCTGATCAAAACGCAATGAGATTAGAAATCAATTACAGGGAAAAAAACGTAAAAAAAAAACAAACACGTGGAGGCTAAACAATACATTACTAAATAACCAAGAGATAACTGAAGAAATCAAGGAGGAAATCAAAAAATACCTAGAGACAAATGACAATGAAAACATGATGATCCAAAACCTATGGGATGCAGCAAAAGCAGTTCTAAGAGGGAAGTTTATAGCAATACAATCCTACCTCAAGAAATAAGAAAAATCTCAAATAAACAATCTAAACTTACAGCTAAAGGAACTAGAGAAAGAAGAACAAACAAAACCCAGAGTTAGTAGAAGGAAAGAAAACACAAAGATCAGATCAGAAATAAATGAAAAAGAAACAAAGAAAACAACAGCAAAGATCAATAAAAGTAAAAGCTGTTTTTTTGAGAAGATAAACAAAATTGATAAACCTTTAGCCAGACTCATCAAGAAAAATAGAGAGAGGACTCAAATCAATAAAATTAGAAATGAAAAAGGAGAATTTACAACAGACACTGCAGAAATACAAACCATAATAAGAGACTACTACAAGCAACTCTATGCCAATAAAATGGACAACCTGGAAGAAATGGACAAATTCTTAGAAACGTATAACCTTCGAAGACTGAACCAGGAAGAAATAGAAAATATGAACAGACCAATCACAAGTAAGGAAATTGAAACTGTGACTAAAAATCTTCCAACAAAGAAAAGTCCAGGACCAGATGGCTTCACAGTTGAATTCTATCAAACATTTAGAGAAGAGCTAACACCCATCCTTCTCAAACTCTTCCCAAAAATTGCAGAGGAGAGAATACTCCCAAACTCCTTCTATGAGGTCACCATCACCCTGATATCAAAACCAGACAAAGATGTCACAAAAAAAGAAAATTACAGACCAGTATCACTGAGGAATATAGATGCAAAAATCCTCAACAAAATACTAGCAAACAGAATCCAACAACACATTAAAAGGATCATGCACCATGATTTATCTGGGATTTATCCCAGGGATTCAAGAATTCTTCAATATATGCAAATCAATCAATGTGATACACCATATGAACAAACTGAAGAATAAAAACCATATGATCACCTCAATAGATGCAGAAAAAGGTTGTGACAAAATTCAACACCCATTTATGATAAAAACTCTCCAGAAAGTGGGCATAGAGGGAACTTACCCCAACATAATAAAGGCCATATATGACAAACCCACAGCAAACATCATTCTCAACGGTGAAAACCTGAAAGAATTTCCTCTAAAATCAGGAAGAAGACAAGGATGTCCACGCTTGCCACTATTATTCAACATAGTTTTGGAAGTGCTAGCCACAGCAATCAGAGAAGAAAAAGAAGTAAAAGGGATACAAACTGGAAAAGCAGAAGTAAAACTGTCACTGTTTGCGGATGACATGATACTATACATAGAGAATCCTAAAGATGCCACCAGAACACTACTAAAGCTAATCAATAAATTTGGTAAAGTAGCAGGATACAGAGCTGGAGGAATCAGACTCTCTGACTTCAGCCTATACTACAAAGCTACAGTAATTAAGATAATATGCATCAAAGCATCTTTTGATGCTAGTTCCTTTAGCTGTAAGTTTAGATTGTTTATTTGAGATTTTTCTTATTTCTTGAGGTAGGATTGTATTGCTATAAACTTCCCTCTTAGAACTGCTTTTGCTGCATCCCATAGGTTTTGGATCATCATGTTTTCATTGTCATTTGTCTCTAGGTATTTTTTGATTTCCTCCTTGATTTCTTCAGTTATCTCTTGGTTATTTAGTAATGTATTGTTTAGCTTCCACGTGTTTGTTTTTTTTTACGTTTTTTTCCCTGTAATTGATTTCTAATCTCATTGTGTTTTGATCAGAAAAGATGCTTGATGCACAAAAACAGAAAACGTAGATCAATGCAACAGGATCGAAAGCCAAGAGGTAAACCCATGCACCTATGGTCAACTAATCTATGACAAAGGAGGCAAGGATATACAATGGAGAAAAGACAGCCTCTTCAATAAGTGGTGCTGGGAAAACTGGACAGCTACATGTAAAAGAATGAAATTAGAACACTCCCTAACACCATAAACAAAAATAAACTCAAAATGGATTAAAGACCTAAATGTAAGACTGGACACTATAAAACTCTTGGAGGAAAACATAGGAAGAACACTCTTTGACATAAATCACAGCAAGATCTTTTTTGACTCACCTTCTAAAGTAATGGAAATAAAAACAAAAATAAACGAATGGTACCTAATGAAACTTAAAAGCTTTTGCACAGTAAAGGAAATTATAAATGAGGCAAAAAGACAACCCTCAGAATGGAAGAAAATATTTGCAAATGAATCAACAGACAAAGGATTAATCTCCAAAATATATAAACAGCTCATGCAGCTCAATATTAAAAAAACAAACAACCCAATCCAAAAGTGGACAAAAAACCTAAATAGACATTTCTCCAAAGAAGACATACAGATGGCCAAGAAGCACGTGAAAAGCCACTCAACATCACTAATCATTAGAGAAATGCAAATTAAAACTACAATGAGGTATCACCTCACGGGTTAGAATGGGCATCATCAGAAAATCTACAAACAATAAATTCTGGAGAGGGTGTTGAGAAAAGGGAACCCTCTTGCACTGTTGGTGGGAATGTAAATTGATACAGCCACTATGGAGGTTCCTTAAAAAGCTAAAAGTAGAACTACCATATGACCCAGCAATCCCGCTACTGGGCATCTACTCTGATAAAACCATAATTCAAAAAGAGTCATGTACCACAATGTTCACTGCAGCACTATTTACAATAGCCAGGACTGGAAACAACCTAAGTGTCCATTGACAGAGGAATGTATAAAGAAGATATGGCACATATACACAATGGAATATTACTCAGCCATAAAAAGAAACGAAATTGAGTTATTTGTAGTGAGGTGGATGGACCTAGAGTGTGTCAGACAGAGTGAAGTAAGTCAGAAAGAGAAAAACAAATACCGTACACTAACACATATATATGGAATCTAAAAAAAAAAAGGTTCTGACGAACCTAGGGTCAGGACAGGAATAAAGACGCAGATATAGAGAATGGACTTCAGGACATGGGTAGGGGGAAGGGTAAGTTGGGATGAAGTGAGAGAGTGGCATGGACATATATACACTACCAAATGTAAAACAGATAGCCAGTGGGAAGCAGCCGCATAGCACAGGGAGATCAGCTCCGTTTTTTGTGACCACCTAAAGGGGTGGGATAGGGAGGGTGGGAGGGAGAAGCAAGAGGGAGGAGATATGGGGATATATGTATATGTATAGCTGATTCACTTTGTTATACAGCAGAAACTAACACAGCATTGTAAAGCAATTATACTCCAATACAATTGTTAAAAAAAAAAAAAAAAAGAAGAAATACGATACATAGCAGAGTTTGGGGTCAATAGCTCTACCACATGCAGGGTATGCAATCTATCTGGGCTTCACTTGTCTCAGCTGTAAAGTATGGATAACACCTAATTTTAAAGGTTTTAAAGAGATCTGACATGTTATATATATCAAGTTCCTGACACTCAGACACTCTTATTACACTCAAGAAAAATAGTAGTAGCTGCCATCGCCACCAGTGCCGCTATTATCATGGTTATTATGATTCACGTTGTATTTCTATTAATCATAGGAACTTTCTATGGAATAGCGGCCCTGTGTTTCAATATCTATTGGGAGAGGAGTCAACGTATTCATTCATTAAACAAATATTTCTGAAAAAAAAATAAAAGGAATTACCATATGACCCAGCAATCCCACTACTGGGCATATACCCAGAGAAAACCATAATTCAAAAAGACACAGGCGGGATTCCCTGGTGGCACAGTGGTTGAGAGTCCACCTGCCGATGCAGGGGACACGGGTTCGTGCCCCGGTCCGGGAAGATCCCACATGCTGCAGAGAGGCTGGGCCCATGAGCCATGGCCGCTGAGCCTGCGCGTCCAGAGCCTGTGCTCCACAACAGGAGAGGCCAGAGCAGTGAGAGGCCCACGTACCGCAAAAAACAAACAAACAAACAAAAAGACACATGCACTCCAATATTCATTGCAGCACTATTTATAACAGCCAGGTGATGAAAGTGACCTGAATGCTCATCAACAGACGAATGGATAAAAAGGATGTGGTACATATATACAATGGAATATTACTCAGCCATAAAAAGGAACAATATTGGGTCATTTGTAGAGACGTGGATGGACCTAGAGACTGTCATACAGAGTGAATAAGTCAGAAAGAGAAAAACAAATATTGTATATTAACACATATATGTGGAATCTAGAAAAATTGTACAGATGAACCAGTTCGCAAGGCAGAAATAGAGACACAGATGTAGAGAAAAAATGTATGGACACCAAGGGGGGACAGCGGGGGGTGGGGGGGTGGGGGTGGGATGAAAAAGATTAAATAAAATGTTGCGTTTAGCACAGATTACCACAGTTTAACCATGCACATTGTAGACACTCAATCTGCTGTTCCCAATGTGCCTGAATATCCTCTTCCTCCTGTCTCCCTCCTTCCTCTACTCTCCTCCTTTCTTCCTTCTTCCAGGGAAGCTCTGCTGAAGGCTACTTGCAAATACATCCCAAAAGGCAGGCCAGGAGCAGATCATGCAGCTGAGAGACCATGGCTGAGGGTTTTATTTCAAGATGATGGGAAGCCATGGATGGTCATTAAATAACAAGAAGGTCTGCAACAATTTTGAGTGGAGGGGAGAAAAGATCAGTATCTTTGAAAGCAGTCAAGAAGCTCTACAGGGTGAGGAATGATGGGAACTTAACTAAGGTGGTAAAGGTGGGCAAGGAGCGGAAGAATCAAATTAGGGAAATGAGGCAGAATCAATAAAGCTGGGTAACAGATTCGATATGAGGTTAAGAGAGAGAGGAGTGAAGAATGAAGATGAAGTTCAACCTCAGACGACTAGGAGACTGTGATGCCCTTAACAGAAGTCTGCCAGGAAAAGGGATAGGTTGGATGGACAAAGATATACATCTGGTCTAGGACAGGAATGATGCACATGCAAGCCTAAATGTCTAACAGGCAGCTAGAAGATTGACAGAGATTCCATGAGGGTCAACCATGTCCGTCTTGTTATATGCCCAGTGCCTAAGGCAGAGCCTGTGTAGTATAGACGATCAATAAACACTTTCTGAATGAATGCTGGGCCAGAATTCAGGCAAGAAGTTGAGCCTGGAAATGAGTGTGGGAGTGTCCTTATATAGATCCATTAGCTGAAAACATACAATTTAATGGAGCAGCCAAGTTTAGAGTGATAGGCAGAGAGGAAAGGCGGTCCAAGGAGGGATCTTCGTGGGGGAAGATGCTGACAAGTGTCAGTAGGTCTTTACCAGAGTTGATAAGTGAGGAAAGAAGAGTCAGCAAGGTGAACGTACACCAGAGAGATCTATCAGAAAGTGGGTCTTCTATTCTGAGGCTCAGAACCATTACATCAGCCTTCCCAGAAGCTACAGCTTGGAATCCTAGAAGGACGAGGGCCCCGCTGGCACCTGAACAAGAAAAGAGTTGCAGAAAAAGCAACAGAGCAAAAACCTCCCCAGCTCATTAAATCCTGCTTGAGGCAAAAGAAATTCCAGCAGATTCCAGGAAACTGTCAAGAGGAGGAATTGCCCTCACCAAGACAGCGTGACAACCATATCCCAATAGGGCCAAGATGCCTTGCAGGGTGTCACTGAGCAGGACCCTCAGCGGCAAAAGAAGCCAGTCTGCCAGTTGAGTGTTGATCCCCCACTGTTTCCCTTTGTCCCTCCCAGCAATTCCAAAGATTCACCCATTTCCCTTGAGTCTGAGCTGCTTGCAACAAAGTGAAAGTATTTTCCCACTCAGCAAATATGATCCTTGCTAGTCTTGCTCGGTCTTTCTTGACTGATTTTGCTCATAATGTAGTCATCTCCTTGCTGTCTTCCCTGGGTAACCCCCAAGTTACTGCCATTGAGGAAGAAGGGACATTGCCCTGAAGTTTCAGGGCTTGAAATTGATCTTCAAAGAAAAACAACATTATTTCTTTTTAATTGTTATGGATGCTTTCATGGTTCTTTAGAAGGGAAGAAATATCTTTTCTGGTTCTTTTGGAAGAGGGGGAGAGAGATCTAAAATATTAAATTCCAAAGACTTTCTTGACCTTCACACCTGACACAATCCCTGTTCCAGGTCCCAGCGTGAGGACTTAGTAAATGTTTGGTCAAGTAAATTCATAGAATCAGAGGGCACTCCCTCACAGGCAACACTTCCTGTGGGTGAAACACAAAGATTTCAAACTTCAAGGTCAAAAACTATCCTTCCAGCTGTGTGCTCTGTCTCCTGGAACAGAGTCACTGTTTTCTCCAAGCCAAACAAAGTCACTGTTGACATTCCTCCTACTTCTGCATTTAGTCGCTCACCAAGCTATTGGATTTTACTCCACAAATCCCTTTCAGATTAGCCCTCACCCCTATAACCCTACTGTCACAGCCTTCCTTTAGGGTTTATTATCTGGAGCTAGGAAGCATCATTACAATAATTGTCTCTCTCCTGGTTCTAGCCAGGAGGAATTTGTTCTAGTAACTATACCCTATATATATGCTAGTTATCTTTGTCAAATAAAATTATATCATTATTCTCTTATATAAAAAAACTCCTGGGGACTTCCCTGGTAGCCCAGTGGTTGAGAATCTGCCTTCCAAGGCAGGGGATGCAGGTTCAATCCCTGGTCATGGAACTGAGATCCCACATGCTGCAGGCCAACTAAGCCCACGTACTGCAACTACTGAGCGCGTGCCACAACTAGGGAGAAGCCCACGTGCTAAAATGAAAGATCCCACGTGCCACAACTAAGATCTGATGCAGCCAAAATAAAAATAAATAAATAAACAAACAAACAAATAAATAAATAATCTTTTAAAAACCTCCTGGGAATCAAATTTTTCCAGAATAAACTCTATACTCCCTACTGAACTTTCCAGCTTCACCCCTAGTTGCTTCTCCCATTTCAGCCAGTGTCCCAGCCACTCTGAGCTACTCATTTTTCCTAAAATGCAACCAATTCTAAGATGCGTGTGTACCTTTCCTTTCCTTTCCCCAGAAGTCCTTTTCCCCTTTTGATTGCAGAGCAATTTATCTTCTATAATCCCCTTGCCAGTCCTTCACAGTCTCAAACTTAGTCCCACTCACCCTACCCTATTCTGCTTATATCCTAGGTGTTGAGGCAAGAGATCCATCATTCTCTGTCCTTTAGGGGGGACAAAGGACATCCCTTGTCTCCCGCAAGAGAGGACATAGTCCTCTAAGACAGAGTTTTATCTCCACTATTTATTTCCTGAAATGTCCCCAGAGTGGGAAGGACAAATAGCATCATGTCCATTTGATAAGTGGAAGGAGACAGTCTCAGGCAGGAGTTGTCACAGCAAGACAAGATGTGGAAAGTAGCACAGAGTCATCATCTGGCTCTGTATCTTCTTGGCCCACTCACTGAGCAGCTCCACAAGGTACTATGTAGTACCCGAGAGCTCTTCTCACCCAGAATTCCAAGAAAAAAAATCCCAGCTCTCAGCAGGAGCCCAGGATGACCTGCTCTGTCCTGCCAGCCAGCAGGACCAGCGATTCCTTCTAGAAAACTGTACTGTGTGGTGTAGATGTTTTCCTAAAAGAAATGAAGCAGTCTCTAGGAGAAATGAAGCTCAAAATTAAGTGCCCACAACCACACTACTTGATATTTATTATTGGGAAAAAAACAATATATGAACATGGAAAAATAAGCAAGCAGTACAGAAAGATATACCATGAAAAGGACATCTATCTCTCAACACTTGTGCCCCATGCTCTCTCCCCAGCAGTTGTTTACCTCCTAAAACTATGCCGCCTTATATAACAAGTGCACATTTTTGAAATGAATGGAAACACAGTAAAAATACTAATCGATACCTTGCTCTTTTCACTTAAAATATACTTTAGAGATCATTCTGTATGAGCCATAGACATCTAAGTCCTTTCATAGCTGCACAGTATTCAACTGTGTGGATGTGCCCCCATTAGTTCAGCTTCCCTATTGATAGGCCCTTAGATTGTTTCCAAGCTCTAGTTATCAAAAGGGTTGCTGCAAATAGGTCATACATATGTCATCATGCACATATGCCAATATCTGTGACATAAATTCACAAAACGGAAGATGATGGGCCAAAAGATATGAAAGTACAAACAAAAAAAATGAAGGTCCTTCTGTGGATGATGGGTCCCTGGAGTTCTGAGTCATTCTACATGGCTCTGTTGGCTGTAAGAGGGGAGCAGCTGACTTCAAACAGAGTGTCTGGCATGACATGGCCCTGCACTGCACACAGTAAAAAAGCTCTGGGGTGAAAGAACTTGGGGTGCTTTGGTGTTTTCAAATTCATTGTCCATATATAAACCCTTAGCATGGCATTCAAGGCCTTTCATGATCTGGTGCATCATATAATGAAGTGATTTAGGTCTTATCTACAAGCCACACTCCTGCTTAAAAACTTGAAAGCAGAATATAAGAGGTGCGAAGATGAACTCAGAGTGTGGTTAACTTTCCCCAAGGCATATGTAGACCTGGCCCAATGTTACATCTTCCTAGTCTGATCCCAAGTCATTAACCAACCCTCATGCATATCCCAAAATAGTCATTAGTCACATCCAAAGAGGCAGAAAAAAGACTTTTAGTAATTTAAGACCTAGGACACACCCAATTAGGAATAAAGATGTAGATTTGGAGTTTCACACTCATACATACGTAGCCCCACCACCACACACATACACAGACACACATCTTGTGTTATGACCAAGCCCAGTGGAGAGCTCAGGCCCCGTCCAAATGGAGCCACCACTATTCAGTTCAGTTCCACTTCTGCTCCCTTGTGAGACAGCCAGCCTGCTATCACAAGAATTTACATGTTTCCAAGACAAACTAGAAATACAGATTTGTATGTAAAACTTCCAAATTGTATAGAATTTGAAAATAATATTTTAAAAAGTTAATCCTAGGCCAGGTGAAAAAAAAAAGCATATAGTCAGATTAGGTCCATGAGCCCTCAGATCTCTCTGCTCTCTTTCCCCTTCTTCTCCAAACAAGTTCTCCCAGTACTCAGCATCCATGCTTCCAACCTAAGTAATAGAAATCCAGGAAGATCTCCAATTTACAGCTGAAACAGAGGCCAGAAAGCAAGTCCACTTTTGTTGAAAGGAATGTTCTGAAGGACTCTCTGAGCCTGTGCTCCAGCTGTTGGAATGAAGCTCACATATTAAGCATTCTGAGGACCTCACAAGACAAGTTATAATTAAGAGCTAAATTATATATGACCAGCTGGTGAACTGAGTGTGTTGGGCCATAAAACAATGATCAGTCAGATCAACTTAAGAAAGCGACATTGCTTCATTACCAACCCTAAAGCTGCTTTGCTATCCGAGGCTTCTTGACCATTTCTCACTTCCCAGGTGGTGTTCTTTCCCTGATCCTTTGAAATGAGTTGTGTGCTCCTTCCTAAAGTGCCTCAGAGGAAGAGCAGAAAATCCGGGGGCTCCTCACACCCATCCTTTCCATTCCCCCTTTGAGTGGGATGTGCAAATGTGCTTCTCCTTGGAACAGCCTCTTGTACATATGGCATGTTCTTGGAGGAGATGTGCCTGCATCTTTGGGAACTCACTTGGGGCAGGGCTGGCACTAGCCTATGGCCTTCCCTTTCAGAACTAGAACAGCAGGGAAATGGGACTTCAGGTTACCAGTCAACAGCACCCCAAATCTGGCTACCACTGTGTATGTACAGGAAAACAAGGATGGATTTAGATGCATTTGACCCTGATTTTTCTGTTACTATGTTGAAACGTGAAACACTGGGAGAGATTTGAAATTTTCCATGTTATATATAAACCTTGCTGGGAAATTAAAAGTATCTCTCTACATATTCCACTCTATTGGCTGCCCAGCACCCCTTTAATTGTCTCTTGATAATATCACCCCGATTTCCCTTTGGAAAATTATCTCTTCCTCGCTGCTTTGGGCTTAGGGACTATTTTCCCAGATGCTTTCTTTATCTTACCCTAGTCAAAGCATGAAAACATTCTGTCATTCCTTCAGTGGTTCATTTCACAAATACTCACTGAGCATCTACTTTGTTATAAGTACTGTCCTTGGTGCTGAAAACATAGATTGATAATTAATAGTCTTCTTACTTCTGACTTTATGGAGCTTACCTTTGGCCTAAGCGGGGCTGTCAAGTTCCTTCTATGGAATTAGGATCGTAAACAGAATGACACAATAACTAAAAATGATTGGACTCATCTATTCCAGCTTTGGCACCCTTGTGAGATGTGTGAGGAATTTCTGATTCTCGGACCCAAGAATTACTTACATTTCTATCCACAGGGACTGCTGGGTGCTTACTTATATCTATATCCTTTTTTCCAGCCTTGCCATCAATGCCATGAGTACTCAACATACTTCCAATAAAATCCTCTTTTGTTTTTATTTACTGGTGTCAATTTTTACTACTTATAAACCAGGAACCTCCACTAATGTTGGAGCTGCTTCTCAGCCTATCTGGTCACTAAGCTGGCTTGGGTATCTCATCTTACCACAACTTGGAGTGTTGTTTTTTTTTTAAATCAGTTTGATAAAAACAATAAAACAATTAGTTGAAAATAACTGAATCCACGCTGTAGAAAACATTACATGCAATTTGACACTACCCTTCTCTCTCTCTCTCTCTCTCTCTCTCGCTCGCTCTCTCATATCTCTTCTCTCTTGATCCCCCATAGAAATCAAGACTATCTAAAGCACAATTTTTTTTCGCCAAGCCAGGCAGAATGCAGGATCCCAGTTCCCAGACCAGGGATCAAACCCATGCCCCCTGTAGTGGAAGTGCACTGTCCCAACCACTGGACCACCAGGGAAGTCCCTAATGCACAATTTTAATAATAACCATTGGTGTCTTCTCACTAGGATATTGTTACTGTCTTTAGGCAGGGGTAGCTAGGAATATGTATGTCCTAGTTCTTGCCTATCTTGGTTTCTTCCATATTTTAACTCACCCACTTCTCCATCCCTCAGTGACTGGCACAGCTCACTGTTTGGAGCATGCTTTAGTAAAGGTTTTGTATCAGTGCAAATATCCTAATGGCTTGTCTTTCAGACTCTCTGTATAGTGTAGTTTCAAGTGAGTCTTAAAGGGAATGTGAGTCTCTGAGATGTGCCGCAAATGCAGCCTATCTCTTTCTAAGCTGAATTGCACATGGCAGAAGAAAACATAAATTGTTTTGGTTATTTTCAGAGTCTAAGCAGATAATGTAAACAAATAAATATAGAAAGACACAAGGCAATATAAGGTTGTGGAAGCCTATGAATCAGAGAGCATGTGCCCTGCTTATAGAACCAGCCACCACCTGGCTGTTGCCATGCAGAAATGTGGGCCCAGGATTGTCAGATCTTCCCATTTTTCAAGAGAAGTTTTGAAATCTGGATTTGTGGGTGAATCTACCAATTTGGGGATGTTGGCAATGAAATAAAAGGGAATTATTGCTTGAAAACAAAACAAGATATGTTTATGGGCAGATTTTAGCCAAGGAGCTGTCAGTTTTCAGCTCTGGATCTTCCTTCATCTCTGCAATTCATCTCACAATATATCAGCTGGTTGTGCTTCTTGATACTTTTAGCTTTATGTTTTGGTTCTTCCTTATTCTCTCACCTTGTTTGGAATTGATAACCTTCTTCCAGACCACTTGCTTTATGGTGTTGCTCTAGGAATTACCCCAGGCTCTGATGCTTGGGTGCTCTTGACTTCATTGCAGGCCTGGGGATGATTGTCCAAGCCTTCCAGCCTCCAGCCTCTGCTGCACTGCAATGCTCTCCATGACAAGGAATTTACTACCACCCATCAGATGATTCCATCATATGAAGCCATATAATGTAATGGAAAGCATGTGGATTTTAGGGTAAAACAAATACCAGTTCTTCCCAGCTTGGTTACTTAGCCTGTGCAAGCCACAGTTTTATCTGTTAAACAGATACTCGTTTGAGGAATTAAATGTGATGACATTGGCCAGCATGTTGTCACTTTCACATAGGAAGTAAGGGGGTCATAGTGGTGGTTTCCATTCTTTCTATTATTTCTTCTCCATTCATCTTGTGAATGCCCTCCTGAGTATATATCAAATCTCACTTTCACATTGTAGTCTTTCAAAATTAAGAAACCATGTTCATATCTCCCCAGGTGTTCTCTTTTCCAGACTCAGTGGAACCGGTCAAGTGTAGAGGGACCCCCATATGGACATTAACCCCAGTCATTCCTGGGATTCAAGCAAGACAAGGAGGTGTGTTTGCAGCTGTGGTAGAGAGGGACTTCTGGAAGCCTGTCTGGGGGACTGAGGATCCACCTGGGAAAGGGATCATCTTAAGAAGAGGGTCTTGGGGAAAGGGTTTCATTCAGTTACAATGCTCCAATCTGAGAGTGGGAAGTGGTAATAGGGAAAAGGTCTTTCTCAGCACAGCATGTGAGATTTGTGCTCTAACACAGCACCTGTGGACACATGTCTGGCTGACTAAGGAGAAGGCAGTGCAAAAAGAAATGAGTAAAAGAAGAAAAAAAAGGAAAAGAGCTGTTTTGACTTTGTAAAACATTGGGACCCAGGGCAGGATCGCTTGGAAGCTCATGAGACTGGACTGTGAGGGCGAGAGAGTTCTCCCATCAACACAGGCTTTGCTCCTCATCACCACCATCCCCAGCAGACAAACCCCTGTCAGGATTAAAGGGATACCGGCTCTGCAATGCTTTACACATTAAACCTGCAATAATTGCTATTATTCGGTGTGATGGTGTGTGGCTTATAGCATCTGTGACTTGACAATCAAGTAATGAGCTACTGATGAGGGAAATGAACCTGATGACAGCTGAGGCTGGAGACCATTAACATATAAGACATCTTCTGCTGATGTTATCACCTGGGATTCTTTGATAATAGCTAATAATTATAACCACATTTATTGAGATGTTACTCTGTGCAGGGAGTGCTTTATATGGATTATTCCATGTAAGCCTCACAACAACTCTATGAGAAAATTGTTATTACTGTTCTGACTTACAGATGAGGAATCTGTAGATGAAATCTACAGATGAAAACAACACAGTTCCACAAAGTGTTGGGAAATGGGGGTTCAGGCATACTCATCAGTAGAGAGTTTAAGAGACACAGCAGAGGAGTGACAGGGTGTAATAGGGAAGAAGAAATCTGACTGCATATTAGATCTGTTTCTTTTACCTTAACCTTTGTATTCTACTGCCTTTGCTTCCAGTTAAGCATGTTGCCTATATCCTGAAATATACAGGGTAGCCCATTCTCAAGGCTCTGACCTTTAAGAGGGTAACACTTTTCCATTCATATAGAGATAAAAAGTTGCTGAACAGAGAATAACATTTGACTCATTGGAGGTTTACAGGAACATTGTGACCTGACCTATGTGGACAGCTGCAAGAACAAAGGATTCCGACACCAAGAAGTTTGCAACAACTAACCACACCCCCTCCCCCTTTTAGTGTAAAAGACGCCTCAATTCTGACTGGGGTAAGAGGGTTCTCTAGGACATTAGTCTGCCATCTTCTTGGTCTGCTGGCTTTCCAAATAAAGTCATTATTCCTCGCCCCAACAACTCGTCTCCTAATTTATTGGCCTGTCGTGCAGCAAGCAGAACGAGTTTGGACTCAGTAACAAGAGCACACATGATCCCCTGAGCTATGACTGTCCTCAAGGAGGGACGATGCTCAGACTGGGCAGAGATAGGCTGGAAGCACCATGGGTGAGGATTCCACAGAGATGGATGCTGCTCCTCTACTTGACCATGGTAATAGGGAAAGGGCAGTGTCTGTGCCTTCCAGACATTTAGGTGCAAGGGGGATGAGCTGGGGATCTTGTTAAAAATGCAGATTCTGATTCAGTAGGTATGGGGTGAGGCCCAAGATTCTGCACGTCTTAAAATCCCTAAGGGGATGCCAATGCTGTGGGTCCACAGATCACATTATGTGTAGCAAGGATCTAGGCAACTATATAACAGTGGAGCTTGTGGTTAAAGAACTGACCTCGTGGGGAAAGAGTAACCCAGCTCTGGTCTCGACTTACTCTGCCACTGAGCAAATTCAAAGCTGCTGAACCAACTCACTGCTACAGTAGCAGAGAAGACAGTAGTAAGGAAATGAGACCCCACAGCCATCCACATGGGTCTCTTCTTAGTTCTCCAAATGAAGTTAAAATGCCTTGTTTTTCACAATTAAAAAAATTGCACATTCAATGTAGCAAAACCACAAAACTAATAAAGTTAATTTTTTAACATCAATTTAATGCAATGGTAATATGTTTAATACTGTGTTAAATCAGCACCCATTAAGTGAACGGGATATAAATTACTAGAGCCAGGTTTCTTTTCCTTTTCCTTTAGCAATGTCCTCTGATTTTTAGTGTGAACTAACTGCAAAACTTATTTTTGTACAGCTCACAATGATGTTATGTGGCCTTCGCTTGATACAAAAGCGTCCTTTATCTATTATGCTCACCTCTCTTATTTTTGCATTAGCCTGTGACAATGAAAGTCATACATTATTGCTTTCATGATGACAAATCAAAATTTTCATTTCATAATTACATTAGAAGCTGAAGTCTTCTTTCATCAAAGTATCTTTCGATTGCAAAAAGGAATCTTTGTTTTTATTCCTGCCAAAATACTTCTAAGTGAATACAAGAACCGGAAGATGCAAAATTATGTGCCATCTTGTTTTTTAATTTTTAAAATTCATTTTTAAAAACTATTTTTTTCTTCCATCAAAACAGTGTATTTTTATTTCCTACTTCCTCATGTGAGAATATAGACAAAATATCAGTTCTGTTTCCATCTCTACTTCCCAAACTTCTTCTGAATTGTTACTTTTATAATGTCACATTTACAATACTTACATTTGGTTCTAGAATGGTAATTAGTCCTCTGAGCTTTATCAGTAGGCTGATTCTGAAAATTGAAAATCAATAGTTATTTCATTACTATGACTGTTTAAACGTGGTTCACACAACTGTTTCTCTGTACAGTTAAATGTTCTTTCTCGTACGACTTTTTGCCTGGAGTTCAATTTTTTTGGAACTAATTACTTTTGGCATATTGTAAATTTTGTTCAACCTCTCCTACAAATTTAGTATCCTATCAAGTTCTCCCGTTTCCCTGGAGATAATGTCTGATAATGTCTTTATTCTACCATACTATTTATTGATACTTAGCTATATACTGAATCTTTTTTTTTAACATCTTTATTGGAGTATAATTGCTTTACAGTGGTGTGTTAGTTTCTGCTTTATAACACAGTGAATCAGTTATATATATACATATATCCCCATATCTCTTCCCTCTTGCGTCTCCCTCCCTCCCACCCTTCCTATCCCACCCTTCTAGATGGTCACAAAGCACTGAGCTGATCTCCCTGTGCTATGCAGCTGCTTCCCACTAGCTATCTATTTTACATTTGGTAGTGTATATATGTCCATGCCACTCTCTCACTTTGTCCCAGCTTACCCTTCTGCCTCCCCACGTCCTCAAGTCCATTCTCTAGTAGGTGTGCATCTTTATTCCCGTCTTGACCCTAGGTTCTTCATGACCTTTTTTATTAAAGATTCCATATATATGTGTGTTAGCATACAGTATTTGTTTTTCTCCTTCTGACTTACTTCACTCTGTATGACAAACTCTAGGTCCATCCACCTCACTACAAAATAACTCAATTTCGTTTCTTTTAATGGCTGAGTAATATTCCATTGTATATATGTGCCACATCTTCTTTATCCATTCATCTGTCGATGGACACTTAGGTTGTTCCCATGTCCTGGCTATTGTAAATAGAGCTGCAACGAACATTGTGGTACATGACTCTTTTTGAATTGTGATTTACTTAGGGTAGATGCCCAGTAGTGGGATTGCTTGGTCATATGGTAGTTCTATTTTTAGTTTTTAAGGAACCTTCATACTGTTCTCCATAGTGGCTGTATCAATTTACATTCCCACCAACAGTGCAAGAGGGTTCCCTTTTCTCCACACCCTCTCCAGCATTTATTGTTTGTAGATTTTTTGAGGATGGCCATTCTGACTGGTGTGAGATGATATCTCATTGTAGTTTTGATTTGCATTTCTCTAATGATTAATGATGTTGAGCATTCTTTCATGTGTTTGTTGGCAATCTGTGTATTTTCTTTGGAGAAATGTCTATTTAGGTCTTCTGCCCACTGTTGGATTGGGTTGTTTGTTTTTTTGATATTGAGCTGCATGAGCTGCTTGTAAATTTTGGAGATTAATCCTTTGTCAGTTGCTTCATTTGCAAATATATTCTCCCATTCTGAGGGTTGTCGTTTCATCTTGTTTATGGTTTCCTTTGCTGTGCAAAAGCTTTTAAGTTTCATTAGGTTCCATTTACTTTTGTTTTTATTTCCATTTCTCTAGGAGGTGGGTCAAAAAGGATCTTGCTGTGATTTATGCCATAGAGTGTTCTATGCTTTCCTCTAAAAGTTTGATAGTGTCTGGCCTTACATTTAGATCTTTAATCCATTTTGAATTTATTTTTGTGTATGGTGATAGGGGGTATTCTGAATTCATTCTTTTACATGTAGCTGTCCAGTTTTCCCAGCACCACTTATTGAAGAGGCTGTCTTTTCTCCATGGTATATTCTTGCCTCCTTTATCAAAGATAAGGTGACCATATGTGTGTGGGTTTATCTCTGGGCTCTCTATCCTGTTCCATTGATCTATATTTCTATTTTTGTGCCAGTACCATACTGTCTTGATTAGTGTAGCTTTGTAGTATAGTCTGAAGTCAGGGAGCCTGATTCCTCCAGCTCCGTTTTTTGTTCTCAAGATTGCTTTGGCTATTTGGGGTCTTTTGTGTTTCCATACAAATTGTGAAACTTTTTGTTCTAGTTCTGTGAAAAATGCCAGTGGTAGTTTGATAGGGATTGCACTGAATCTGCAGATTGATTTGGGTAGTAGAGTCATATTCAGAATGTTGATTCTTCCAATCCAAGAACATGGTATATCTCTCCATCTATTTGTATCATCTTTAATTTCTTTCATCAGTGTCTTGTAATTTTCTACATACAGGTCTTTTGTCTCCTTAGGTAGCTTCATTCCTGGGTATTTTATTCTTTCTGTTGCAATGGTAAATGGGAGTGTTTTCTTAATTCCACTTTCAGATTTTTCATGATTAGTGTGTAGAAATGCAACAGATTTCCGTGCATTAATTTTGTATCCTGCTACTTTACCAAATTCATTGATTAGCTCTAGTAGTTTTCTGGTAGCATCTTTAGGATTCTCTATGGATAGTATCAGTGACAGCTTTACTTCTTTTCAATTTGGATTCCTTTCATTTCTTTTTCTTCTCTGATGGCTGTGGCTAAAACTTCCAAAACTATGTTGAATAAGAGTGGTGAGAGTGGGTAACCTTGTCTTGTTCCTGATCTTACTGGAAATGGTTTCAGTTTTTCACCATTGAGGATGATGTTGGCTGTGGGTTTGTCATATACGGCCTTTATTATGTTGAAGTAAGTTCCCTCTATGCCTACTTTCTGAAGGGTTTTTATCATAAATGGGTGTTGAATTTTGTTGAAAGCTTTCTCTGCATATATTGAGGTGATCATATGGGTTTTCTCCTTCAATTTTTTATTATGGTGTATCACATTGACTGATTTGCATATATTGAAGAATCCTTGCATTCCTGGGATAAACCCCAGTTGATCATGGTGTATGATCCTTTTAATGTGCTGTTGGATTCTGTTTGCTAGTATTTTGTTGAGGATTTTTGCATCTATGTTCATCAATGATATTGGCCTATAGTTTTCTTTCTTTGTGACATCTTTGTCTGGTTTTGGTACCAGGGTGATGGTGGCCTCGTAGAATGAGTTTGGGAGTGTTCCTCCCTCTGCTATATTTTGGAAGAGTTTGAGAAGGATCAGTGTTAGCTCTTCTCTAAGTGTTTGATAGAATTCGCCTGTGAAGCCATCTGGTCCTGGGCTTTTGTTTGTTGGAAGATTTTTAATCACAGTTTCAATTTCAGTCAGTGCTTGTGATTGGTCTGTTTATATTTTCTATTCCTTCCTGGTTCAGGCTCGGAGGGTTGTGCTTTTCTAAGAATTTGTCCATTTCTTCCAGGTTGCCCATTTTATTGGCATATAGTTGCTTGTACTAATCTCTCATGATCCTTTGTATTTCTGCAGTGTCAGTTGTTACTCTTCTTTTTCATTTCTAATTCTATTGATTTGAGTTTTCTCCCTTTTTTTCTTGATGAGTCTGGCTAATGGTTTGTCAATTTTGTTTATCTTCTCAAAGAATCAGCTTTTACTTTTATTGATCTTTGCTATCGTTTCCTTCATTTCTTTTTCATTTATTTCTGATCTGATCTTTATGATTTCTTTCCTTCTGCTTACTTTGGGGTTCTTTTGTTCTTCTTTCTCTAATTGCTTTAGGTGTAAGGTTAGGTTGTTTATTTGAGATTTTTCTTGGTTCTTAAGGTAGGATTGTATTGCTATAAACTTCCCTCTTAGAACTGCTTTTGCTGCATCCCATAGGTTTTGGGTTGTTGTGTTTTCATTGTCATTTGTTTCTAGGTATTTTTTTATTTCCTCTTTGATTTCTTCAATGATCTCTTGGTTATTAAGTAGTGTATTGTTTAGCCTCCATGTGTTTGTATTTTTTACAGTTTTTTTTTCCTATAATTAATATCTGGTCTCATAGCATTGTGGTCAGAAAAGATACTTGATACGATTTCAATTTTTTTAAATTTACCAAGGCTTGATTTGTGACCCAAGATATTATCTATCCTAGAGAATGTTCTATAAGCACTTGAGAAGAAACTGTATTCTGTTGTTTTTGGATGGAATGTACTATAAATATCAATTAAGTCCATCTTGTTTAATGTATCATTTAAAGCTTGTGTTTCCTTATTTATTTTCATTTTGGATGATCTGTCCATGGGTGAAAGTGGGGTGTTAAAGTTCCCTACTATGATTGTGTTACTGTCAATTTCCCCTTTTATGGCTGTTAATATTTGCCTTATGTATTGAGGTGCTCCTATGTTGGGTGCACAGATATTTACAATTGTTATATCTTCTTCTTGGATTGATCCCTTGATTATTATGTAGTGTCCTTCTTTGTCTCTTATAATAGTCTTTGTTTTATTATTTTTTATTTTTATTTATTTTTTTTGCGTTACGCGGGCCTCTCACTGTTGTGGCCTCTCCCGTTGCGGAGCACAGGCTCCGGACGCGCAGGCTCAGCGGCCATGGCTCACGGGCCCAGCCGCTCCGCGGCATGTGGGATCTTCCCAGACCGGGACACGAACCCGTGTCCCCTGCATCGGCAGGCAGACTCTCAACCACTGCGCCACCAGGGAAGCCCTAGTCTTTGTTTTAAAGTCTATTTTGTCTGATATGAGAATTGCTACTCCAGCTTTCTTTTGATTTCCATTTGCATAGAATATCTTTTTCCATCCCCTCACTTTCAGTCTGTATGTGTCCCTAGGTCTGAAGTGGGCTATGTATTGAATCTTAAATCAAAATAGCTTTCCCTCTGAACGTCAAAAGCTCCTAATGTTTGGAGGTGATGATGAGTAGTATGAAGATGACTTCTTGGTTTCATTTTGAATTTTTTTTTCCTCTTTTTTTGCTTTTAGGGTTTCCCTTTTATCATAGATGTTATGACATTTTGTGGTAATGTTCTATGTGGGTTTTTTGTTTTTGTTTCAGTTCACTGGGCACTAGGTGTACATTTTCAATATGAACATTAAAAGTCCTTCAGTTCTGGAGAACTGTCCTCATTACTTCTTTGATACTTTCCCCTATCATTTTTCCCTTGGTTAGATGTTCAGTGCTCCTGCCTTGACCCTCTGCATTTCTTTCTCATATTTTGCACCGCTTTGTTTTCGTGTTCTACTTCTGAGATATTTCCCAGATCTAATTTTCCAACTTTGCTATTGAATTATTTTCTCTTCTGACAAATACATATTTACTATCTAGGAGAGAATTTCTTACTATGTGTTTATTCCATTTTCACTGTGTTCTATGCTTGTTTGAATATTTTCTCAAATCTCCCTGAGGACACACATTAGAGTTTGGAGAAGTTCCCTCCTGTTCTTTGCATGAATCCAGTTCCCTGTTGTGTGTCTGTTCATTTTGATGTCTCTCTTCCATGTTGGAGGGTCTCTCATTTGAAGACCTTAGACTTTTCATGCTCAAGAAGAAGTCAGTTAAACCTGATGAGGGTCCTGTGGTATAGATGAACCTTGCTCATTTTGCCAATTTGCTCTAAGTGAGAGCAGTTTGGGGAAGCAAGTAAACCATGACCTGGCGAGCCCCTAAATGATAAAATATAAAAGACATTTCTCTGGAGCCTTCCAGTTTCTGTGGAAGAGAATACTCTTTTTAAAAAAAGTATTAGAGTAGAAGCTTAGCTTCCAAGAATTATGCCCTCCAGAGTGGAATGGGTTTGACTATTTCATATATAAACTTTAGATTAATCACTTGTTTTCTACCTCACAATTTTAATCCTACCCTCTTTTATACATGATATTTCATAGTGCTGAGACCCTTAAATACATGGAAGGGCATATTGCCTCCCTCCTCATTTGAATCTCCTTCTGTTTCACCAGTTTTCAATTCTTCATATCTTATCCATCTTCTAGAAATTTGATAAAATCTTTCTTCTCATGGCTCTCTTTTTATCTTCTTATCATTGAATATTTAGACATCATTTTCATTCCCTTACTATCGTTTTACTGAGATACTGGTAGAGAAGGGGAACAAACTCATGTTGTCAAACAGTCAACTTCAACCAGAAGTCATTATTGTTATGTTAGCATCAGAAATGCCAATCTATTGCCAGTCTGATATGCTTACCTAGGTCTTTAAAGGTAAATGCTTCCTTTAATTGGCACCAATGATTACTAGGTGAAATTATAAACCACATGCAAAGACAGTACTTGATCATAAGGATATGTGTCAAATACGATGGTATTCTCTGTAAGTAATAGGGAAACCTCAACTCAATCTGTTTAAACAATAAGGAAATGTATTATTTCATATATCATTAAATCAGGGGGAGGCAGAACCCACAGTGAGTAAAATCAGGACTGTTTATTTTTGAGATTTTGTTGAGTGCTTTCCTCTGTATGCAGACTCACATTAGCTTCCATGCGGTGACAAAATGGCTTCCTGCACATACACAAGATGACTTCCTGCATGTATACAAGATGGCTTCCTGTGTGTACATAAGACAACTTCCTGCATGTAAAGAAGATGATTTCCTGTATGTACACAAGATGGCTTCCTGCATGTACATAACTTCCTGCATGTATACAAGATGATTTCTTTCATGTATACAAGATGACTTCCTGCAAATACACAGATGATTTCCTGCATGTATACAAGATGATTTCCTACATGTGCACAGATGACTTCCTGCATCTACACAAGATGATTTCCTACATGAACACAAGATGGCTTCCTGCATGTACACAGATGACTTTCTGTACGTACATAAAATGATTTCCTGCATGTATCACAAGATGAATTCCTGCATGTACACAGATGACTTCCTGCATCTACACAAGATAATTTCCTGCATGTACACAGATGACCTCCTGCATGTGCACAGATGACTTCCTGCATGTATACAGGATGATTTCTTGCCTATATACAAGATGATTTCCTGCATATATGCAAGATGACTTCCTGCATGTACGTAAGATGATTTCCTGCATGTCCACAGATGACTTCCTACATGTATACAACATGACTTCATGCATATACACAAGATGATTTCCTGAATGTATACAAGATGACTTCCTGCATGTACACAGATGATTTCCTTCATGTGTACAAGATGATTTCCTGCATGTGTACAAGATGACTTCCTGGGGATTCCCTGGTGGTGCAGTGGTTAAGAATCCGCCTGCCAGTGCAGGGGACACAGGTTCAAACCCTGGCCCAGGAAGATCCCACATGCCGCAGAGCAACTAAGCCCGTGCGCCACAACTACTGAGCCTGCGCTCTAGAGTCTGAGAGCCACAGCTACTGGGCCTGTGTGCCACAACTACTGAAGCCCGCGCGCCTAGAGCCCGTGCTCCCCAAAAAGAGAATCCACGAAAATGAGAAGCTCGCGCACCACAATGAAGAGTAGCCCCTGCTCGCTGCAACTAGAGAAAGCCTGTGCACAGCAACGAAGACCCAACACAGCCAAAAATAAAAACAAATAAATTAATTTTTTTAAAAAAAGATGACTTCCTGCATGTATACAAGATGATTTCCTGCACGTGCACAGATGACTTCCTGCATCTACACAAGATGATTTCCTGCATGTACACAAGATGGCTTCCTTCATGGTCACTAGAGACAACTAGGGAAACTGGTTTCCCATTTTTATATCCTGTGAATGAGAGAGGGGAGAAAAACCTTCCCCCTAACCACAATATAAAAAGTCATCCTGGTAATCTCAAGCCTACCCCACACTTTTAAGTCACCAGGGAATGCTAGTTTACTTACTTAAATCTGTGTTTCTGAAACAAATAATTGCAAGGGAAATAGGATTGCCATGATTTGCATAAAGAAACCAGAATCCACCTTGAGAACATGGGCTGAGTGAGGCATGGGCATACCTGAAGAAAAGATGGGGCTTTGGAAAAGATGACTGGGAAATAGGACACAATAGGTAAACAACAGGGTCTACCATTGTTGGGTGATCCAGGACATGCTTAAATTTTAATTACTATTAATGCCAACATGGCAATGTACTATTTAAGTATCCTCATGGAGAACTCTCAAGCACCTGACAACACATTCAGGAAATTCCTCACCTCACCACACCACACTGTTTCTCCAGATGCGGGCCTCCCCATCAATCACCCTCTCTATGCTCCCTCCCTACAGAGAGTAGGCTCCACTTAATGTGCCCTCTGAGATGAAAGTTGCCTGGAGGCTCTTAATTGCCAGTCCCAAGAGGTGAGTCCCCAGCAAAGATTTTAAGTCAGCTTTATGAGAGGTAAAGCCATGATGCTGTCCCAACCCCTGTGACGTCTGAAAAAGAATGACCATTATTACTATTTTCCAACACTGCCTTTCCTTTCTACTGCCTAACTTCGATTTACAGCCCATGCTCAGTTCTTGATCGCACTGCTATCTGCCTGCACCTCCCACATTAATACTGTGTGTGCAAGTAATTCATCTTCCAATGTATTATAAAAGTGTCAACCATGCTAGGTTCATCCAGGCAACATTAAAGTTCAATTAAAATAGAAACCTGCAGAGTAAGTGAATGTTATCTTACCTAGGCCCAAGATTAATTTCTCAGACTTTGAAGGTCCAAGTTTTGTTAGCAAAATCAGAAAAAATTATGTAGCTTGGGAAAACTGAGCAGGTCAAATTTGACTAACTTTGCTTTTATTCATGGATTTATTCCATGCACATTCCCGAATGTCTACTCTGAGGAAGCAGCTGGATGAGGCCCTTAGGGAGACCTAGATATTCTCCACCCATAGAGTCTTAAATAAAGTTCCCTAAAGACACAGACTACTGAGATGGAGATTACTAGAGGTGCTCTTGGAATTAGCACCTGGAAAGCAGTGAGTGAAGCAAAACTGATAAAAGAAGTTGAACAGAAATAGGTGGGAGGGAGATGCAAGAGGGAAGAGATATGGGGATATATGTTTATGTATAGCTGATTTCACTTTGTTATAAAGCAGAAACTAACACACCATTGTTAAGCAATTATACTCCAATAAAGATGTTAAAAATAAATAAATAAAAAGCATTTTTTGTCCCCAATTCAAAAAAAGAGAAATGCAGTTGCAACAAAGGCCTGAGCTTGTCCTACGGGGAGCTCTGAAGGGGGGATGGCCTTTTGTCATGATCCTGAATTGAAGCGAGGAAGCCAGGCCTGTGTGCCTTCACTTGATCAGTCACTAGAATTTCACTGCTCCTGAGGAAAGGTTATAACTTTTGGCAAGGCAACTCCCTTCAGCTGAAAACAATTCTGGCAGAGTGACTCAGCTGTGAGCCATCAGCAGCCAAAACTCCCAGAAGCTGAGGAATGAGTGCTTTAGTTCTGAGGGGAATCTGGGCAGTTCACCACTGCTTCTACATCAGGGAGTGGAGTTAAAAATGTATAGCTTGACTTCTGGTCGAGGGAGAATTATAAGGTAGGTGTCTTGAAGCCCTACTGCTATTCCAAACACATGGCAACAAATGACAAAATATAAAAAGTAATTAGCAAAGATGCACATTCACATAAGATACAAAAAAACAAAGATTAAAAAGATATGTTCATATGTTTGACACATTGCCCTAATACGAACATTCTTTGTGGGCACAAGATGGGTCTTTACAGCAATAAGATGACTTTCTATAGTAATTAGAGCAACAGGCTTCCTTATTTGTATCCTATGAGAGTGAGAGGGAAAAATCAACCTCTTGTTTAACCACAAAATAAAAGTCCTACCCTCCAGTTTGTGTCATCAGAAACGGAACATGGTAAAGGGGTTCCTGGAGCAGTAAAAGGCAGCCAGGGGTTTGGCTCCTGCAAGAAAATGGAGACTGAACATTCCCCGTGACAGGAAGGGGACAAGAGCCAAGATTACTGCTTGAGCCCAGGAGATAGATTATCTTTTCCCACCTCTGGAAGAAAGCTGAAAAAGCTGAGACTTACTACAATGAGAGAGCGAGGCAGGCAGGAGGGAGTAGATATAGACTCAATCCAAAACTTGGACAAGCAGTCCAGTGGCTCAGTAGCTGCATCTATGTTAGTGCAATATTATCAACAAATACCTTAATCCAATAAGAGAAAACTGGGCTCTGGACCAGGGGCCATGAAGAGCCAGGTGCAAAACTGGTTAAGTAGGGAGGAGTGAGCACAGAGAAAAAGAGGAGGGGAAAAAAGGTTTCCACTGAAGTTGAGACAATAATACAAAATAAAATATTTAGTGAGATCTAATGTTAAGAGAGAGAAATCCTGGACTCCCCTGGTGGTCCAGTGGTTAAGAGTCCACACTTCCAATGCAGGGCACATGGGTTTGATTCCTGATCAAGGAAGTTCCGCATGCCACATGGTGTGGACAAAAAAAAAAAAAAAAAAAAAAAAAGGCCAGAAATCCTATAGAATCCACAATGAACAATCAACAATGAGTAATCATTAATGAAAATAACAATAATGCAAATAATAGAATAATCTGAAGTTAACATTAAAATAATTATGTTCCAGAGGATGACATCAGCATCATGGTGGCATGAGAAGCCCCTCATTGTTGTCCCCCTTCCCCCCAACCAACAACAAAGATTCAGCACCCATCCATGGACAGAAGTACCTTTAGGGACCTATGGGATCCAGCATCACATAGGACCTGAGAGGAGCCTCACCAACCCATGTGTTGAAAAACAGGTAAGTAGACCTTGGTCCTGGCTGTGGACCCTGCTGTGGCCCATGAACTGGCTCCAGCCCCTCTCAACTTCAGCCCATGAGCCCCCAGAAAACACTATCTTAGATAATCACCCACAGATGAGAGAGCCTTTGTGGAAGTCCAGGTTTCAAGAGGAGAGGTTCCAGCACACCGCTGGGGGAAAAAATATGAGTTTGGATGCACCATAGTGGATGAGAGGAACAGTTTCATTGAACAGATAAAGAATATGTGGGATATGCATCATATATATATGAAAAAGTATTCAGCCATGAGAAGGAAGTAAATCCTGCTATTTGCAAACAACTTGGATGGACCTTGACAGCATTACGCTAAATGAAATAAGTCAGACAAAGAAAGATAAACACTGTATGATATCACTTATATGTGGAATCTAAAAAAGTTGAAATTGGGAATTCCCTGGCAGTCCAGTGGTTAGGACGCTGTGCTTTCACTGCTGAGGGCCGGGGTTCAAACCCTGGTTGGGGAACTAAGATCCCGCAGCCAAAAAAAAAAAAAAAGGTTGAAGTTTGCTTTAGAAACAAAGTGTAGAACTGTGGTTACCAGGAGCTGGGGAGGGGATGGGGGTTGTGGGGAAAGATGGGGAGACATTGATCAAAGGGTACAAATTCCAGTTATAAAACAAATGGGTTCTGGGGATCTAATGTACAACATACTGACTGTAGTCAATAATACTGTATTATACACTTGAACATTGCTAAAGGAGTAAATCTTAATATTCTCACCACAAAAAAAGAAATGGGAATATATGATGAGATGGAGGTGTTAGCTAAGACTATGGTGGTAATCATTTTGCAATGTATACATATACCAAATCAACACATTGTATACCTTAAACTTACACAATGTTATATGTCAATAAACCTGGGAGGAAAAGTGAAAATCTAATTATTAACTAATTACTGTTCCATATCTTTGAAAGAAAAAAGGGAAGAAGTAGCAAAAAACATTACTTTTAAAAAACCAAGAAATTATGAGGGGACACAAATGGTTATAAAATATATATTAAAAAGTGTCTCCTAAAAATGCTGGAAATGAAAACAATTTTTAAATTTAACATTTTTAAATCAGTAGATGATATAAACTCTAGACTGGATATAATTAGCAAGAATTGGTTGGGCTTCCCTGGTGGCGCAGTGGTTGAGAATCTGCCTGCCAATGCAGGGGACACGGGTTCGAGCCCTGGTCTGGGAAGATCCCACATGCCGCAGAGCAACTAGGCCCGGGAGCCACAACTACTGAGCCTGTGCGTCTGGAGCTTGTGCTCCGCAACAAGAGGCCACGACAGTGAGAGGCTCGCGCACCGCGATAAAGAGTGGCCCCCGCTCGCCGCAACTGGGGAAAGCCGTCGCACAGAAACGAAGACCCAACACAGCCAAAAATAAATAAATTAATTAATTAATTAATTTAAAAAAAAGAATTGGTGAATTGAAAATACTACTGAGAGTGCAGTAAAATGCAGAGAAATAGAAATATTTTTTCATTAAACAATAATTAAGAAACAGAGAGAATAGTCTCCAAAATACATCTAATAGAAAAATTTTAAGTATAGGATAAAGTGAGTGGCAGAGTAGAAACATTTAAAAAGACAATGGCTGAGAATTTTCCAGATTTGCTGAAAGACGCACCCAATCCAGGTAAAATAAATGAAAATGAATGCACATCCAGACGCATCCTAGTGAAATTTAAGGACATCAAGAAAAAATAGTCTTTAAGTTACCAGAAAGGAAATAGATTACCGACAAAGGAATGACAATTACATTGTCAGCAGACTTCTCATCCACAACCGTTAATGCCAGAAGGCAATCTTCACAGTGCTGAGGGGAAATAACCATAACCTATAATACCCTACCTTGCTAAATGTAAAGGAAAAATAAAGGCATTTTCAAATATACAATGATTAAAATAATATACTACCTGTAGACCCTTCTGGACACTCACAGAAAGAATTATCAAAAGACATAATTCAGGAAGAAAGAGATAATTTTTGCACTGGGTGAGGCAGTCAGTAAACAAACATTTATTGAGCATCTGTTATACATAGAACTGTGGGCTTGGCCCTGTAGGTACATGATCCCTGACCTACAGAGTTTATTGTCTCACTCTAAAGCACTAAGTTGAAGAGTATCTCAGGCAGAAGGAATAGAGGGTAGAAAGGTATACAGGCCTGAAAGCACATGGGGTGTTACAAGGATAGGTAATCAGGAGTTGAGGTCAAATGGCTCATGGTTGAAAGAGCTGAAACTGAAAAGATTGATTGAGTCCAGGATGTTCTTACAGCAATGGGGATCCACTATGGGCTTTTTTTTTTTTTTTTGTGGTACGCGGGCCTCTCACTCTTGTGGCCTCTCCTGTTGCGGAGCACAGGCTCCGGACGCGCAGGCTCAGCGGCCGTAGCTCACGGGCCCAGCCACTCCGTGGCATGTGGGATCTTCCCGGACCGGGGCCCGAACCCGTGTCCCCTGCATCGGCAGGCGGATTCTCAACCACTGCGCCACCAGGGAAGCCCCCACTATGGGCTTTTAAGAGTGATTAAATCCTGGTAATTTAGTTTGGTATCAACATGATAGCTTGGGTTGTTAAAAATGGGAATACAGAATGTGTGAATCCCCAAACCCTCCTTCCAGGGAGAATAAAGTTAAAACTGTCAGTGGAGACATTTAAAAGATATCAGCCCTTTTCTGCATATCATTTAATGCATCTGAATTTTTTCAGTTCTAGTTATTAACCATCTTTATGCTTTGATGCTGTGGGTCACAAAGGAAGAGAGTTAAAACAGGATAAATCCCAAATGAAACCAAAACAAACTAAAATAAAGGGTAAACCTCTGACCTTTAGTCAGTTTTGCTTTCTGAAGAAAGGTATGCACATGAATTTGTTTCCCTAGCTACCATGCAGAAAAATAGAAGATGCAGTATTTGGTAATTTTATGGCTATTAGAATAATAAAGTGTCATGGAAAGTTATTGCATTTTAAGACAGTATTCTCCTTCATACACGGACCCTAGGGAGCAGGAAAAGATGGGGAAGACATCATATGCAGAAACAGTTCATGTGTTTATAGGTCATTATAGAAAAGTTCTGTATGACTAGGCAAGATGCTAGTCAGCAGTGGCTGTACTGTATGCTATGCTCTCAGGAATTAGCCCACAAGGTAGCTCCTCTGAAGGTAAATACAATGTAATGAATCTGATACTGGAGCTACTTCAACCAAAAGCACATAAAACTGGCCAATTTGATTTTGTGCCGGAGCAAAAACCATGGCAAGACATACAGTGTAGCAAACACACCAATACAGCCATGAATGCACCTTTTCAGGAATACAGAGGAGCTTTCAAAAGAGGACATGAAGGACTAAGGAGTGTTTGATGATACTGTAAATGGTTGGGGAATGGGAATGCTTCGCTTTTGTCTAGGGAAACTAATGGGATCTACATCCTGAAAAGTATAAATTCAGTCATTGTAGTTGAATGGAAGAAACTTAAGGGAAGTATTTTTTTATGAAGCTAAAAGTTGTCTTTACAGGTAATCTAATCCAATCTTTGGAATCCAAGCACATCCTAATTATGTTCACAGAAAAGGGGATGGATATGTCAACCATTGCGATGGCCTTCTCCAGATTCCATCTGTCAACAGAAAGTCTTTCCTTGTATTCCCAGGGGACTTGAGTAGATTACTCAACCCTCCACCTATCTTAGGCAATACCATAGGGAAACCTTATCAGATGAAAGCCTGTCATTAAAAAAAAAAAAATGTCAACCATGCCTACTCTCTTTGTAATCTATCTTACCATTGGGTAAGTCTTCCTAACATTTTAATATGTTGACATTGCTAATATTCTCTACCATCCACTGGTTTTTATGCTCCAAAGGCCCCCATTGCCTTTGGATTCAAACAAAACCCCTTAGAATAACAAATATGCCTCCTCTGATCTTTCCCCTACATGCATCCTTCCCCAGCTTACTCTCTGGACTCATTTAACTGTACCATGAGCATTCGGTGTATGAGCCATGCCAAACCATTCATGCTCTTCAGGACATGCCACTCTTCCTTGTCATCTGTTTCAGATGGTCCCTGAGTTAGCTCAAGGAATAAGGGAGTGTCAACTGGATTACTCAGTGCTTCCTAACCCAGTCCCACAAACAGATAAATAAAGCGTTCATTACTTCCAGGCTCTTGAAACCAAGGGTGGTCAAAGAACAAAGTTGGAGTTGCACCCATCCACCATCCCTTACCTAAATGCCGAAGGTGTGCTCCACTGGGATGGTGATAGCTGACAGTAGAAAAGATGTTTGTTACTGATTCCTCTTGGACCATGTCTTCACTATGGCTGGGCCACTGACTTCAGCAGCTTTTTCAAGAGGAAGACCAAAATGTCAGGTCTAGAGTTGAAGCAATAGCTGAACAAGAATAACGTGCACTGAAGTTAAATTAATAAGTTAAAGAAACACACACACATACATACATATCACCTATGACCAGGTTTCTGCCTTCCACCATCTTTTTACTCTACACCTGTTATCCATCATTGGTGCAAATGCTCCAAGTTTGATATATCAGAATATAAATTCACCTCCTAACTGTCTTGTTAACTCTTAAGTCAAACACATTAGAAGTAGGAACCTATTTATTATTGAGTCAACCATTTTATCTTGATTAATGAAAACAATTAGGAATAAGAAAACAAAGAAAGAAGCTGATGGTATTGAGTGCAAGGTTTTGATTTGCCTCTACACTCAAGAGGACACTTCCAAATCTAAAAGCTTTCCTTTTTCTCACAATTTCCTATTTCTCCAAGTCAAAGTAATCATAACAATTCTTTTTTTAAATTAATTTTTATTGGAGTATAGTTGCTTTACAATGTTGTGTTAGTTTCTGCTGTACAGCAAAGTGAATCAGGTATACATATATATATATATATATATATATATATATATATATCCCCTCTTTTTTGGATTTCCTTCCCACACTTCACTATATGGCATTACAGCTCACATATATTTCTTCTTCTAGCCAGTTAATTACACTTAAAAATAAATATGCATATATTAAAGAGCTAACAGTGAACTCCCTCTAAATATTAATGATTGGATTTAAAATACTATACTCATTGTAGAGCAAGACTTATGAAGTATAAGACATGTTTTTCTGAAATTTGGCCTCCACCCAACTTTAAACCCTATCTGCCTTGAAAGATCTTCCACATTTCTTCCATAAACCTTAACTATGCTTCAAGGCCAGGCTTCAACCTCCTTTCTGAATCCTTTCTTCAACCCTCCAGGTGGTGCTGTAATAAGGGGTAGGAATGGTCAGCTCCAAAAGAGAGAAGTATTTTATCACTGATATTATTTAGAATTGCCAGCATACAGTGAAAATAGAAAGCAGATTGATTTTATGTTGGTTTTATTATTGCTTTTGCATTTTCTATCGTTGCCTATACCCAGGGCAAACTTCTTCCCACTCCTTCTCCCCACATTGGTATACCACTCTTTCCAAATGGAAGCGATACCTACCTTCTTTTTTTATGCCTGCTTTCTTTTACACCACTTGCATGTAACATCAAATTTTGTCTTGTGTGGAGAAGTGTGTCCAGATTTCATCATAAGTCATTTGAGATCAGGGACTACATCTTTTCCATTCCCTGCAGTGCTCAGCAGAGTGTCTGAAACAAAGAAGGCCAGCAGTTCACACTGGTTTAATCAATAAGTCATGAGTGTTACCATATGATCCAGCAATCCCACTCCTGGACATATATCCAGAAAAGATGAAAACTCTAATTTGAAAAGATACATGTACCCCAGTGTTCATAGCAGCACTATTTACCATAGCCAAGACATGGAAGCAACCTAAGTGTCCATCAACAGATGAATGGATGGTGGTGTGTGTGTGTGTGTGTGTGTGTGTGTGTGTGTGTGTACATATATATATATATATATATATATATAATGGAATATTATTCAGCCATAAAAAAGAATGAAATATTGCCATTTGTAGGAACATGGATGCACATAGAGTTTATCATACTGAGTGAAGTAGTCAGACAGAGAAAGACAAATATTATATGATATCACTTATGTGATAAGTAGAATCTAAAAAAACAGTACTAATGAACTTATTTACAAAACAGAAACAGACTCACAGACATAGAAAACAAACTTACGGTTACCAAAGTGGAAATGGTGGGAAGGGATAAATTAGGAGTATGGGATTAACAGATACATACCACCAAATATAAAATAGATAAACAACAGGGTATATCATATAGCACAGGGATCTATATTCAATATCTTGTAGTAACCTATAATGGAAAAGAATCTGAAAAATATACAAATATATAATAATCAGTTTTATATATATATATATATATATATATATATAACTGAATCACTTTGCATGAAACTAACACAATACTGTAAATCAACTACAGTTCAATTTAAAAAAATCATGAGTGAATATAGGTAGGAAAGCTGAGATTCAGAGAGGTTAAGCAACTTACCCAAAGTCACAGAGAGTTATCAATGGAATTGATTGGAATCCATGACTGTCCAATTTAAGTAAAGCCATCAATCATGCAGAAATTGCTCATTCATACTGCTAAACTAAACTCACAGAAAGCTGACCACTTATTTCACTTCAGCAATAACAGGTCATGTAAGAGTATGTGAGGTCAAGAGTATATACTTTTCTCTAAACAAATGTGAAATATCCAGAGGTTAAGAAAATTTCCTAGTTTTATTTTTTGAGTGTTCTAGGCCTTTTTATCTTTTGAGGAAGAATATAAAGATGAAAAAGCATTCACAGGTTTTTTTTCAGCCTAATTGAAATATTCTCTACATCAAATATGTTCAATGTAGTAGAAACTACAGATGTTATTGCTTTAATTTTATAACCCAATTATTCTTTTATTTCTAGTTGTCTTCAGGATAAATTAACTCTTATCAGCTATTCAAATAGGTAATTATCATAAAGCTAAATACCATACAAGCTCATAATCCATGTTAATTTACAGACTAAACTGGAGTAAAATCATGCTCTGGAGTTACAGGAAAGGAATTCCAGATTTTTATTATTTCTCAACATTTTATCCCAGAATACCCAAATGAAATTTAAAAAGGAGATGATTTCTTTCTGTGAAGAAAAGGATCTAGAATTGTTTGTTTGTTTCATTGTAGCAAAATGAATGCTAAACTTGAGGCAAAAGATAATGCATTTGGATACAAGATCTATAAGGTCAAGTCATGTGGCCTTCAAGAACAAAATTGTATTCATCTGCATCCCCTCAGGGCAGGGCCATGGTTAAGGGGATGAAAGTGAGACACTCACATCAGTGCAAAATTTAAGGGTGTCCCCCAAAACTCAGTCATCAAGACAAATATTATTTTAGTGCAATATTTTTTTGAAAAATCAAAATTAGTGCAAAAATCCACAATGAACAAATATCAAATCTTTCAACAAAGATAGGATTAATACTCAGAGAGGTCTTTATTAGTCAGAATAGGCTTATTTATGTTGCAGGGTTTTTTTTAAAGCATAATTCCCAGATCTCAGAGGCTAATGAAAAAAATGTTGAGTTATTGTTTCTATTACAAATCTGGTAAAGGTCCACATGGGCTCTTCTGCCCATAGTTACACAGGGACTCATACCACGCAGGCAGTCTCTATAATCGCTGCAACAGAAAAAGAGAGATCTGGATGGTCATTATATGAGTCAGCTTAGGTTCGGTAATGCTGTAGTAACAAGTGACCGTGAAATCTCAATGGCTTCCAGCAACAAAGGTTGAATTCTGGCTCACAACATGTCCTTCATGAATCAGCTGCTGCACATATATTTCACTCCAGGTCCAAGGCTGAGGAAGCAACACTTATCTAGGACATATCACTCTCATGGCAGAGAGAAGAGATAGAAGGGAAGAATTCTAAGGTGACTATAAAACTCCTGCTCACAATGGCACACCTCACTTCTGCTCAAATCTCATGGCCAAGGAAAGTTATATGGTGTATCAGGTATCAACAGAGTGGAGAAGTATAATCCTCTCCCAGAGGAAGAAATAGAAAATATTGTGAATATAATGCTATGTTCCACAGTCCACCATTCTTTTCATGGATATTCACCTCTCTTCCTTCTACATATACACACACTCCTTAAAGGAGTCTACCTGAAAGTCCCATTCAATCATGGCATTAGGCACAAAGCGCAAGATCTCTACATCTTGATCCCTAAACTTATGAACTAAAAAGAAAAGTTTTTGCTCTACATACTATTATTAGAAAGGGTAGAATAACATCTTTAATTATCTATTGCTGCATTATACATCAGAGACAAATAATAATAGTCCCTGTTATACCTTAACTGAATCCCAAATTCAAATGCTTATGAGCATAATAAATTTGTTTTTGTTTTATTCCTATAAGTTTTGAAGTGGTTTGTAATAGAACAATAAATGATCAGATCATAAATTGGTACTTAGAATGGGGTGTTGTCATTAAAAAAAACCCAAAACACTAAGATATGTGATATTGTCTTTTGGACTGAGTTGGAGACAAGAACTCAAAGAGCCTCAAGAAGTCTTAGTGAACTTGACTCCTTGGAGTCAAGTAAAGAACTTGTTATTAGAGACTGGAGTGAAGAGAATATATATCCTTCTTAATGGTAAAAAGTTTGGAAACACTGTTGCCTGAGGTAATGTGGAAAACAGATTCCCAGGAAGAATGTTGAAGCTGACAGTTGATTTTGTTTACCTACATATAAAAAACTATAAATGGAAAGAGATAAACTCTTTAGTTTTCAATTTCAATAATAATTTACAGGTAATATAAGGGAATCAGAACCTGTAGGTTCAACAAAACTATTTCTCATTCCCAGTCTCTCAAGGCAGCAAAAAGATCTCAATACAAGAAATGGCCTCCGGGTAAAGACCATCTCAAGGATGAAACTGAGATCCTAGGCAGAGCCTAGTTCAGAGCCTAAACTTTAAGAGGACCTGCAGTTTCTGCCTCGGTCTCTTGGAATTATGGTTGAGTTATGCTTTAGAAGGAAAAGATGCCAATATCTCAGTGATTTGTTTCTTACTCCTATTTCAAGTTCACTGTGAGTTGAATGCAATTCTGGCCCACATCTTCTTCATTATAGGTCACAAGATGAATAAAGTGCCTCTATCTGGACCAAAACAATTTCATGGCAGAGGGAAACAATAAAATGGAGTAACCATATATTGGCTCTTGCAGCTTCTCCTTGGATATGTCACATCTCACATCTGCTCACAGCCTGTTGACAAAAAGCAATCACATGGCTCAAACCAAACTGCAAGGAAGCTTGGAAATGTGAAGGAGTTCATAAATATTTGGTAAACGTCTTTGTCATAGAGGGAATATTATCAAATTATAGAAATCCCTCTTGCTCTGAGGGCTACTTAAATGGTCAGTAGTGTTTTGTGTCTCAAGTCAGAAGATTCAATACAAGTCAACATCAAACTTCCTGTCTTTCTGAAGCATGGGATCTCAGTAGAATTTTAATCTAATTCTGAAAAATTAAAAAAAATATGGCCAGAGCTGCACTCTGAAAATTGTAGAGTAGTTCAAACTGCTTAAGCTAGTATCTTCCATGGAAATCTTGCAGAAAAAAATTAAATGACTGTGCTGAAATCAAAATGTTTCCTGGAAGTCCCCCAGGAGTGCTTTTTCAGGTTGGAAGTAGGGAGACTAGTTAGGAGGCTGTTACAGTAAACGTAGGCCAAAAATAATGAGTTCTTGGCCAATGTAAGGAAGATGGAGGTGGAAGAGGGGATACATCCAAAGATATTATAGAGATAGAATAAAAGAATTTCAGGAACAAATGGTTGTGGGTGGGAAATCCAAAAAGTCAGAAACTAGGGTGCATCAAATATTTGAAAAATAAAAAATTAAAGTCCCAAAGTAAAATATGGATGAAAATTATTGCCTTTCATTTCATAAACAGGAAATCCAGGAAAAAATTAAAAGTTGAGAAATTTGACTACAGAAGCTTTAAAAATGCCTGCACTCTTCCAATACATGTACATACAAGATCAAAGATCAAAGGAAAACAAAGTACAAAGTGGGAAAAAAATGTTGCAACTCAGATAGTAGAGAGTGCATGTTCTAATATGTAAAGACTGCTTACAAATCAATGATAAAATATAAACTCCCAGGGCCTCCCTGGTGGCGCAGTGGTTGAGAGTCCGCCTGCCGATGCAGGGGATACGGGTTCGTGCCCCGGTCTGGGAGGATCCCATATGCCGCGGAGCGGCTGGGCCCGTGAGCCATGGCTGCTGAGCCTGTGCATCCGGAGCCTGTGCTCCGCAACGGGAGAGGCCACAACAGTGAGAGGCCCGCGTACCACAAAAAAAAAAAAAAAAAAAAAAAAAAAAAATATAAACTCCCAAATCAAAAATGGCCAAAAGGCATGAAGAGGCAACTCACAAAATAAGAAATACAAATCACTGATAAATATGTGATGTTCATTTTCACTGGTGATCAAATAAATTCAAAGTTTAAAATGTAACATGAACTTTTCCACCAGATTGCAAATATTGAAATTATTTACAAAATCTAGTGGTGGTAATAATTTTGGAGACAAAACATCTCACAATCACTCTTAAAGAAAGTGCAAACTAATATAATTTTTTTGGAGGGAAGTATGACAATATGTAAATAATTTTGAATGAAAATAACTTTTGACCATCAATGTAACTTAAAGACTTTAAGGGGAGAAGATAATTGTGCAAGTATTTTTTTAAAGTATGTTCAAGGATGTTCATTGAGGGAATGAACCTATTGGAAAACTTAATATCCATTAGTAAAAAGAGCTTGTTAAATAAATCGTGGTATGTTTATCAAAGTAAAATACAGCCCTTGTAGATTTACATTTATTGACCTGGAAAGTTGGCTAAATTATATTGTTTAATAAAACACAAAGCTACAGCATTGTATTGTGTGATCATAAATTATAAAATTATATGTTTACAATCAAACCAGCTTATTCAAATAGGAGTTTCCCATAAGGGTGTTAGGGAATCCCACAGCCTCTAAGAACAGAATTGCAACCAGAGTCAGCAACACATATTGTTATAACTCTCTTTCTCAGTCTCTCTACTATCCTCCTCTGTGTCAACTGAAAACAAAAACAAAACAAAAGTGAGAGTTGTGAGTTGAGTTTTATTTGGAGCAAAATGAGGACTATAGCCCAGGAGACAGTATTTCAGATATCTCTGAGAAACTGCTCCGAAGAGGTAGGGGGGAAGGTCAGTGTATATGTGATTTTGGTGAAGGTGGGTACATGCAATCAAACACACATTCTTGCAGAAGGCTGCTGCTAGTCTCGTAAAGGTTACTACTAGTCACGAGGAGCAGATGTCACCATTAATGATTTTAGTGCTAATATAGACATGAGGAGATGCAAGAATTGGGCTCATAAGATGTTCTCCAGATAATATTTATCTGAAGACCTGTTCTGCCAGTTTTTCCCAGAGCATAGAGTGTCTCATCCCTGATCTTCACCCTGAACTCCTTTCAGGGGGATATTGAAGGTCAGCAGCTGCAGGAGCTCATGACTTAATCCTTGTAGAGGTAGATGGCAAGCGACAATTTTTAGTTGGCATCTACATATAGGTGTTGTTCTTAAGTCACAGTCTACCCTCCCCTTTCAGTTTCCACTTCATATGGCAGAAACGGGTCACCAATATCATATCCTAAATGTGCATTTCTTTTTGTTTTTTTAATAAATTTATTTATTTTTGGCTGCGTTGGGTCTTCGTTGCTGCATGTGGGCTTTCTCTAGTTGCGGCAAGCGGGGTCTACTCTTCGTTGCGGTGAGCGGGCTTCTCATTGTGGTGGCTTCTCTTATTGCAGAGCACAGGCTCTAGGCGCGCGGGCTTCAGTAGTTGTGGCACACAGGCTCAGTAGTTGTGGCTTACAGGCCCTAGAGCACAGGCTCAGTAGTTGTGGCTCATGGGCTTAGTTGCTCCACGGCATGTGGGATCTTCCTGGACCAGGGCTCGAACCCATGTCCCTTGCATTGGCAGGCGGGTTCTTAACCACTGTGCCACCAGGGAAGCCCTAAATGTGCATTTCTTTAATTCAACCAAGCAGCCAAACTAGACTGGAATAGTCTGGCCTCAACTCCAAGTCCTCAGAGATCTACTCTGATTGACTCAATCCAGGAAACGCTGGTTTAAGCAACTGTTAACTGGATAACAATGTCATATTTCATAAAACTGTTCTCCCTGTGGTAATCAAGAGTGAGACTGAGGTGGCGTTGCCTCCTTCACCCAACCTGGGTTATAGTCTAATAAGTGGGTTTTGGAGGTAAAATAAAAACCGTCCATCTTTCCTGGGATTCTCCCTAACATCCCCCAATTAGCACAATCAGTACTACTACCACTTTTCTAATGTTCACATTATATTTACAATATAGTAAAGAATCTATTACCTACCATTCAGCAAGGTATATTTGATCTTAATTTGCTTCAGAAAAGATTTTCCTATAAGAAACTCACTACTGGGCCAACTAACTGTGGACAAGTGTTGAGTTTTTCTAACTGGATACAAAATAACTGTTCCTCTGGTAATCATGGTTGGAGGAGCTGCCTCCAAAATTGAAAACAACTCCAAAACATCAACGAAGAGAGAATTGTTTAGACACAATTTTGAATCTACTTCAGAGAGAAAGAGATTGGGATGAGAAAGGATGGCCATCTAATATTAACCTTAGTTTTATCTTGGGGTAATTTTATCCAATCAACTTTGTACTATTCTGCATTGCTTTAGTGTTTCAATAATTACGTGTCAATTTTAAAATCATAAAAATAATTTCATAATGATAAAAATGATAAAATTTCCAGAGGATTGGGATTGGGCTAAGAGAACTAAAAGGAAATACCTGGGGTGGGGGTGGGGGGCTGGGGAGGAGGAAAGAGTCAATTAAGAAAGCTAAGAAAAGATTTTCAATAAAGAAGTAGTCAGTTTCAAATGCTGTAGAGAGGTCAACTGAAAAAAAGAATAAATAGTATCACATTACATTTAGCAATTAGGAATTCTTTGGTCACCTTGGAAAGTCTTAGTTCAGTGACTGGGGAAGGGGTCAAAATATGGCAGCTGAGGAGTTACTGAGAAGAGAGGAAGGCAGGATAACAAATTTGAGCAGTGGATGACTGTTAAGTAGTATACATACTTAGGCGCTGCCTCTGGGTGAAGGGTATGAAGAAGATAATAGACCCTAGATGGTCCCTGACCAATGGAATGAGCACTTGGAGTTTGGGTCTATAAGTCAGACCTCAATTTGTAGAAAAGATATAAATTTGGGGAATTAAGATGATATTCCCTAGGAGAGTAAATTTCAGTTTAAGTGCAGCCGAACAGAGTCCACGAGTAATTTTCTCCTTCAAGTAACATACTTAGAAAAAGTCAGAGTCCCAAGGAAGCCAATGTCTGCCCCTCTCCACTGAGTTCCAGACTTACACAGGACAAATACATTGGATGTCTACAGGTATTTTGCAACGAACATACCAAAATGAACTCATTATCTTAAGAAAGTATTCACCTTCTTGCATTCTGATCTTGGATTAATAGCATCACCATCCACCTAATTTTCAAAGTTAGAAATTTCATGGTAATCTTCAATTTCTTCCACACCGAGATGGCCACCAAATGTCCTTGATTTCAATTACTAAATTGTTATCAAATTTTGTCTTATTTTCTGCCCTCTGCCATCTCTGGATATTAGTTCTGGGTCTCATCTTTTCTTATGTGAACAATAAAATGTTTTCACAGTTGGTCTGCAATGTCGACCTTTTCATTTCATTCTCCGTGTGTGTACCCAGAGTCATTCTTACAAAAACTTAAGATCACTTAAGATCCGTTCATTTCTATTCATCACCATTTGAACTACTTTACAAACATTATCACCACTCTTTCTTACACACCTTATACTCTAACTCCATGCAACTACCTTAGTAAGGTTGTGGCTGGGTCCTAGGATATAAGAGTTATCTTCTTGGAATTCTTTCACCTTCTCTTTACCTGGAAAACTACTTATCATTAAATGGAGAGTAAGAATGTCATTTATTCTGTGAAGCTTTGAGCTTCTCAGGGGAAAACATGGTGTCTTTTTTTATTTTTGCATCACTAATGACTTGCATAGTACCTGGAAACCAGTAAGAGATAAAAAATTGAATGTTTTTGCTCCACTCTGAGCCCTTGAAGCGCAGTCAAAACAGCAACCACTGAATAAGCTTCAGCCAGCTCATTTAAAAAGTCACGAACAGGAGATAATGTTTCTCTTAACTCCTAACCCCTTTCCTTTTAAAACCATTTGATCATTAAGTTAGGTATCACTTAAATAGAGGGTATTTTCCAGGCACTCCACCAGGCACAGAACACAACGACAAACAATATACATTTCTTGCTCTAGAAGAACTTGGAATCTAGTGTGATTCTCAACTGTTTGCACTTACTCTCATTTCTTTGCCTCTGAACTCCTTGCTAAATATAGCAACTTACTAACAAATGCTTCACCTTATATTCTGGACATTAATCTACAGGATGGCTTTTGGCTTCTCTACCTCCTCTGGTTTGGGAATATTCTATAATCTCTAAGAACTTTCTATTTTAATCCTGGGACACTATGGGAACACAAATGCAGCTCTAATCCTTGACTGGTGTTGAGGAGGGAAAAAAAAGGTTTCTCCCTAACCATCTTAGGTTCTCTGGCTGGGACCATATAAATTAGACTGGCAAAAGGCAGATCAACAAGAGAAAAACAAAAGAGGTCTACTAGCATGTTCATTGTTGGGAGCACCCAGTGATGAATAACACAAAAGGGTGGTTGGAATTTGGGCTTATATACTGTTTTAAGCTAAACAAGGAAAAGGGGTTTGGGGCTTCTGAGAGGAAGAGGAAAGAGATGAGAAGGTGATCAGGGAAAGCATGGTAAACAAGGCTTGTTTGGTAAGGTTTGTCATGCAGATTTAAGTTGGTGCCTTCTCCAGGGATGAGTTGTTAAGAATCCTCCTCTTCCTGGTAGGAGAATAGGAGCCATGGAGCCAGCTCTACAAATGGAAATTTCCTTTGCAAAAGGAAAACTTGTGATCTGTTTTTAGAGCTTTTCTTATATCTGCTGCCTCTCCCATGGCCTTTCGCTCAAAATAATCCATATGCCAAAGAGGCATATTTTGAGGTGGCTTATTCTGGTACCCTTTATTGGTATCCCAATTTTACCAAACCTGACCCCTTTGAAAAGATTTTGAAAAAAACGAAAAGAATGTTTCAGTTCCAATCTCTCCTATGAGTTTACTTATTACTCTTGACCCACAGTACTATTTGTATAGTTTTCTCCACTTGTGTTGGGGCCAATAAGAATGCAATACTGGGGGTCTTACATCCAGACAATACATTTTCAAGCTGTCCTTTCAGGCTTGCAAGTGAGAGATAGAAGACTGAAAAGAGAAGGATGAGCAGCCAGAGTGAGCTGTCAGTTTCAAGAAGGTCATTGAGTTTGTTCAGGCTGCCAAGTTCCTGGGATTGTTCCCAAACTCCCGCAGTGCTGCTTCAATTTGGCTAGAGACTCTACGCCATAGACTAGGATCTCTGGCTCATTCGATGGAACCAAGCCAGATTCCTCTGGGGTTTCAGATGCTCTATGGGTGTTAATTGGGCAACTCAAGAAGTCGCATTCTTGATTTCAGCCTCCTCATTGATATTTTATGGTCAGAAATAAAAGCTGGAAATAGTTTATTATTCTTTGAATACATTATTCAATCTGTGTGAGTTCACATGAGGCACCTTTATTTTTATTTATTTTTAACATCTTTATTGGAGTATAATTGTTTTACAATGGTGCATTAGTTTCTGCTGTATAACAAAGTGAATCAGCTATATGTATACATATATCCCCATATCTCCTCCCTCTTGCATCTCCCTCCCATCATCCCTATCCCACCGCTCTAGGTGGACACAAGGCACCAAGCTGATCTCTCTGTGCTATGCGGCTGCTTCCCACTAGCTATCTATTTTACATTCGATTGTGTGTATATGTCCATGCCACTCTCTCACTTCGTCCCAGCTTACCCTTCCCCCTCCCGGTGTCCTCAAGTCCATTCCCGACGTCTGGGTCTTTATTCCTGCCCTGCTCATAGGTTCTTCAGAACCTTTTTTTTTTTTTTTAGATTACATATTTATGTGCTAGCATATGGTATTTGTTTTTCCCTTTCTGACTTACTTCACTCTGATGGACTCTCTAGGTCCATCCACCTCACTACAAGTAACTCAATTTCGTTTCTTTTTATGGCTGAGTAATATTCCATTGTATATATGTGCCACACCTGCTTTATCCATTCATCTGTCGACAGACACTTAGGTTGTTTCCATGTCCTGACTATTGTAAAAACAGCTGCAATGAACATTGTGGTACAGGACTCTTTTTGAATTATGGTTTTCTCAGGGTATATGCTCAGTAGTGGGATTGCTGGGTCGTATGGTAGTTCTATTTTTAGTTTTTTAAGGAACCTCCATACTGTTCTCCACAGTGGCTGTATCAATTTACATTCCCACCAACAGTGCAAGAGGGTTCCCTTTTCTCCACACCCTCTCCAGAATTTATTGTTGTAGATTTTTTTGATGATGGCCATTCTGACAAATGTGAGGTGATACCTTGTAGTTTTGATTTGCATTTCTCTAATGATTAGTGATGTTGAGCATCCTCTCATGTGTTTGTTGGCCATCTGTGTATCTCCTCTGGAGAAATGTCTGCTTAGGTCTTCTGCCCATTTTTGGATTGAGTTGTTTGATTTTTTGGTATTGAGTTGCATGAGCTGCTTGTATATTTTGGAGATTAATCCTTTGTCTGTTGCTTCATTTGCAAATATTTTCTCCCATTCTGAGGGTTGTCTTTTCATCTTGTTTATGGTTTCCTTTGCTGTGAAAAAGCTTTTAAGATTCTTAGGTCCCATTTGTTTATTTTTGTTTTTATTGCCATTTCTCTAGGAGGTGGGTCAAAAAGGATCTTGCTGTGATTTATGCCATAGGGTGTTCTGCCTATGTTTTCCTCTAAGAGTTTGAGAGTGTCTGGCCTTACATTTAGGTCTTTAATCCATTTTGAGTTTATTTTTGTGTATGGTGTTAGGGGGTGTTCTAATTTCATTCTTTTACATGTAGCTGTCCAGTTTTCCCAGCACCACTTATTGAAGAGGCTGTCTTTTCTCCATTGTATATTCTTGTCTCCTTTATCAAAGATAAGGTGACCATATGTGCATGGGTGTATCTCTGGGCTTTCTATCCTGTTCCATTGATCTACATTTCTGTTTTTGTGCCAGTACCATACTGTCTTGATTACTGTAGCTTTGTGGTATAGTCTGAAGTCAGGGATCCTGATTCCTCCAGCTCCGTTTTTCTTTCTCAAGATTGCTTTGGCTACTCGGGGTCTTTTGTGTTTCCATACAAATTGTGAAATTTTTTATTCTAGTTCTGAGAAAACTGCCACTGGTAGTTTGATAGGGATTGCATTGAATCTGTAGATTGCTTTGTGTAGTATAGTCATTTTCAGAATGTTGATTCTTCCAATCCAAGAACATGGTATATCTCTCCATCTGTTTGTATCATCTTTAATTTCTTTCATCAGTGTCTTAAATGTTTCTGCATACAGGTCTTTTGTCTCCTTAAGTAGGTTTATTCCTAGGTATTTTATTCTTTTTGTTGCAATGGTAAATGGGAGTGTTTCCTTAATTTCTCTTTCTGATCTTTTCTTGTTAATGTATAGGATGCAAGAGATTTCTGTGCATTAATTTTGTATCCTCCTACTTTACCAAATTCATTGATTAGCTCTAGTAGTCTCCTGGTAGCATCTTTAGGATTCTCTATGTTTAGAGAATTTACCAACATCTTATTTACCAGCAGCTCAATATATATATATATATTTAAAAAAACCAATCAAATAATGGGCAGAAGACTTAAATAGACATTTCTCTAAAGAAAACATACAGATGGCTTAGAGGCACATGAAAAGATGCTCAACATCGTTAATTATTAGAGAAATGCAAATCAAAACTACAATGGGATATCACCTCACATCAGTCAGAGTGGCCATTCTTAAAAAGTCTACAAATAACAAATGCTGAAGAGGGTGTGGAGAAAAGGGAACCCTCCTACACTCTTGGTGGGAATGTAAATTGGTACAGCCACTATGGAGAACAGTATGAAGGTTTCTTAAAAAACTAAATACAGAGCTACCACATGATCCAGAAATCCCACTCCTGGGCATATAGCTGGAGAAAACCATTGTTCAAAAGAATACACACACCCCATTGTTCATTGCAGTGCTGTTTACAATACTGCAGCCATAGAAGCAACATAAATATCCACTGACAGACGAATGGATAAAGAAGATGTGGTACATATATGCAATGGAATATTACTCAGCCATTAAAAATAATGAAATTATGCCATTTGCAACAACATGGATGGACATGGAGATGATCATACTAAGTGAAGTAAGTCAGACAGAGAAAGACAAATATAATATGATATTGCTTATATGCAGAATCTAAAAAAAATGATAAAAATGAATTTATTTACAAAACAGAAACAGACTTACAGACTTAGAGAATGGACTTATGGTTACAGCAGGGAAGTGTTGAGGGAAGGGAAAAATTGGGAGGTTGGAATTGACATATACACCCTGCTATATTTAAAACAGGTAACCAACAGAGACCTACTGTATAGCACAGGGAACTCTGCTCATTATTCTGTAATAACGTAAATGGGAAAAGAATTTGAAAAAGAAACATGTATGTATATAACTGAATCACTTTGCTTAAACTAACACCTAAAACTAACACAACATTGTTAATCAACTATACTCCAATATAAAATAATTTTTTTAAAAAAAGACCTTTCAAGCCTAGATAAGATAGAAAGAAATTTACAGATCAATGTAGAATAGATCTAGAAATATATAATCCAGGGTTCCCTGATCTGTATCAATTGGTTCATGTGTCATTAGGAACTTCATATGCAAAAATTTACACAGGAAGGAAATAATGACGATGACCTACAAAACCCAGATTTGTTTGATTCTTTATTTTGTGCATGAACATTTCATTGTTCCAGCACTGTTTATTGAAAAGACTAGTCATTCTCTATTGAATTGTCTTTGGCCTTTGTTAAAAAAATCAGTTGATTAGAAAACTATTTTCCATAGATAACTAATAAGAACCTGCTGTATAGCACAGGGAACTCTACTTCACTTTGCTGTACAGTAGAAACTAACATAACATTGTAAAATAAATATACCCCAATTAAAAAAAAAACAACTACTTTCCAAAACCATAGTACTTATCATGTAGTATTGTAGTTGTTAGTTTACATCTCTGATCCTGCCTTGAATTCAGGACAGGGAACACTGCCTAGATCACTACTATAACTCTCACAGCATCTTGAAGTAGATGTTTAATAAATATGAATGCTAAAAAAGGGGCAGCCAAAAGAGCTAAAGACTTGAATGCTCAAAGTCTTTCCTTACTTTTTAAATTTGTTTTCTCTCTCACTCTCTCTCTCTCTCTTTCTCTTTCTCTCTCTCACTGAATTTCATAGCCTGGAAGGCATCCAGGTATCCATAATTCCTCCTTCTTCTTTGCCCCAATTCTCCATCACCATCCTTGCTGACACTGCCTCCAAATGCTTCTTGCGTCCACCACTTTCTTCCCATCTTTGCTATCTCTGCCCTAATCATTATATGACAGCTTCATAGTGCCACCTTCCTCTTTAGCTGCCAGTGTGATCATAGCCAAAACAGAAAATAAATTATGTCATGTTCTTGCTTGATATTCTAGGATGGCTCCTTATCACCAACAGGGCAAAGTCCAAGGACAGGTATGACCCATTAGTGGACACTGTCAGGGCTCAGCCCAGATCCCCTTGAATCCCTTCTGCTCTTTCTAAGTACCTATCCCTCACACCAGCTTCTACATGCTTTACTTCTAAGGGCCACACCGTAGAATCTCTCTGGAAGACTGCCCTGTATGAATGGAGCCTTTGTGCCCACTGGTTCAGAGAGTCAGAAGTGTTAGCGCAGCCTATCTACTGACTGAAACAAGAGTAGGGAAACCCAGCTCTCTTGCCTCAAGTAAAGACAAACTTTGAGATGTAACTTACACTCCAGAGCTCCTCTGCAGGATCAAGTTAAGGCTACGACTTTCCCTGATATCACATTCCTACTTGGTATACTACTTATCTATTGTGCATAACAAATCCCCCCCCCCCAAATTAATGGCTTAAAACAACAAATAGTTATTATCTCATACAGTATCTGAGGGTCAGGAATCTGGGGACAGCTTACCTGGCTGCAGTCATGTAATCAGCTGGTGCTCAGTTGTCTGATGAAGGTGGAGAATGTGCTTCCAAGATCACTCACATGGCTGTTGGCAGGAGGCCTCAGTTCCTTGCCAGATGGGCCTCTCTGTAGGGTTGCTTACGTGACATGGCAGTTATCTTCTCCCAAAGCAAATGATCCAACAGAAGGAGGGAGCTGGTAAGTAAACAAGAGAGCACCCAAAACAGAACCTAATCTCAGAAGGGTCATGCCATCACTTCTGTTAGAAGCTATTGGTCACACAAATCAGTCTTGATACAATGTAGGAGGGGACTGCAAAAAAAGGGTACCAGGTAGTGGGGATCACTGGGGACCATCTTGGGTACGAGCCACCACAGGTGGCTTCTTCTCCTTCTCTATCCTGCTCCTCCCATTCTCTTATCAGATTTTCCTAGCATTCCTTCTTAATGAATCACTTCCACCTAAATCCTGGTCTCAGGTACTGCTTCTGTGGAGCCCAGCCTAAGACATCCTGCAAAGTCATCCATGATATCATCCTTGTCTCCTTCTCCAACTTCACCTCTTGCCAACAAATGCCATGTCCTAAATGCAGTAGCAACATTAGAATGATGCTTGAAATTATCTGTACATGGCATGTGATCCTTCTATGCCCTTCCCTCAGAGTCTTAGTCATCTTTTTATCGCTGTCATTTGCTACCACTAGATATTTGTTGAATGAATGAATGAATGAATGCGTACATCTTAAAGTACTCTCTGTCCTTCATTGGCTATTGCAGGATAGGTAGAGGAAAGGATATGAGGCTTTGTTCTGTCACTTTGGGCAAGTTGGAGAATTTCACCATGCCCTCCAAACCCTGGGAAAGGGAAATAAGAAAATCTATTCATTCATTTATTCATTCAACAAATATTTCTTAAAAGTTTATTGTGTGCCTGTACTTTCCTGAGCACTGGAGAGGTAACAGAGAAACAAAGAGACTAGAACTTACCTTCAGAGGTTTACATTCTAGAGGAGGAAACAGTAACAGCTAAAAAGAATTGGGGGTTACCATGTCCCAGGCACTGTCATATGGATATAGATACAGATAGATAGATGATAGACAGATAGATATCTGTATCTATATATCTCACTTCATTTAATTCTTAAACAACACTTAAAGAATCTAACTTTCCTGAATAATTCTCATTATTATTTTCATTTTGCATATAAGAATAATAATACACAGAGAGTAAATAATAGACCTGGAGTTCAATCCCAGGTAGTAGTACTAAAGAAAAAATTATGTATGACACATTAAAAACTGTAAGGCAGATTTTTTTCAGGGGACTACTGCAATGAGGGTTTGTAGAGGGGAGAGAGATGGAGCTTAATGCTGAATACAACAAAGATAAGTAGATTTATAGCCAAGGATCAGGGCAGGAGTCAGTGGATGAAAAATTATTAAAAAGAAACTTCAGGGCTAGGGAAATTTTGGCTAAACTGACTTCATAGGATTTTTGCTGAAGGCAGGCCAGAGTGATAAGATATGAAGAGTGGGGGATGAGGAATTTGATCAGATATCAAGGGTGGGGGATTTTTTCACTAAATTGACCCAGCAGGATTCTTGCTAAAACTGGGCTAAATGGGCCCAGGACAGAGCCCAAGGGCAAGGGCAGAAAGAGGACTCAGAAATAGCTTGACATGAGTTAGGTCAAAGGGAGAGTCTTTCAGAAGCATTCCAGAACCCATTATTCTTGTCTACTCTGCTCAGTGAGTGGAGGTGAAACTGAGCGGTACCCTGTGGGGCTCCTGGGCATGGGAGCCTTTCTGTTTAGCCTCCATGACCTTCCCTGAGTTCCAAACGTCAGGTTCAAACAGTTGCTAATCAGAGGAGGGAGAAGCAGCCAAGAAACAATAGTGCAGCCTTGGGGCAGGGTCCTGGTTCACCTCAAGGGATACACATAACAATATCTTCGAGCTCTTTACAGAACTAAAACCCCCAACAAATGGAAGATGTCAGCATTCTTCATTCCAGAGAAGACCACTTGAGGCCAGATTAAAGAAACCAGAGAAGCTCATCAAGAGATTACCTGAGACCAGATTAAAGGAGTACAGGCCCTGCACACCTCCTAATCCTATCAACATCCCCACCCTTGAACCATTGCTATAAAACTCCTCACCAAGCTCCCCTGGGTTGGGACATACAGTTTTTCAGGACATGAGCCCGCTGTGTCTCCACTTTGCCTGGCAAAGCAATAAAGCTATTCTTTTCTTCTTCACCCCAAACTCTGTCTCTGAGATTCAATTTGGTCCCAGTGCACAGAGGCTGAGCTTTTGGCATCAGAAGAGCATGAAAAATGCCTTGACATGGCAATACTAGTTGCAAACCTGTCTGCCTATCTGGTTTCCCTTGTCCTACAACGTGTCTCCTTCAAAATTCTGAAAACGGAAAACAATGAAACTGTGCTGCTATCTAGTTTAACTAGAATAAAACTGTCACTTTGAGCGGGAATCACCTAAGAGGCAATGCAGTGAAGAGGTTGAAGTGAGAGTCAGGAGTCAGGCTGAGCTAGAACCTGTACTGTAGTGGGGTCCATGTCCTCATCTTTATGATACCATGCTGAGAAATGTGGTTCTAAGATTCTTTCCTCTAGTCCCTTGATAGCAACCTTAATGGTCTAGCTCTTAAGATCCCATCACCTTTACAGCATGTAATCTTGCATTATTTTTATCAGCCTACATACCTCATCTCCCCTGCTTGACAATAAGCCCTGTGTACAATGAATGCTCCCTTACACACCATGATATGCCATATAAACCATGCCATCCTGGGCGTGTCTTACCATAGGGAAGGAGTCCCTATATCCAGGGAATTCCCTTGCAAAGGCTCCTTCAAGATCACAGAGGGAATTAATAAAAGAGTCAAGATTTAGATGCAGGCCTGCCCCATCCCAAGGCTGGTACTTTCAATACACACCCAGTGACTCAGGAAAGAGCAATTGCTTAAATAGAATTCTTCTGGCTCAGTGTATCACTCCTGAAAGCCTACTTCAAATATTTCTCCCGCAGTCACACACACACACACTCATTCACAAGTTCAACACATTTACTTTTCAAAACACCCCAGACGGTATATCTCACGTTGGTATCTATCCTCCTGTGAGCAAGCTAGGTTCCTGACCCAGATTCTCAGCTTGAAAACACCATGAGGATATATTACAGAGAAGTTAAAAAAAAAAAAAAACAAGATTTTACCAATATTGATACTTTTTCTTTAGACTCATGGGAATTCATTGCATTGTTCCTAGCATGCCCTTATGTTTTAAACTACTAAATAATTATTTTTTAAAAAAAAGAAGAGGGAGGCATTTTTCCCCATGGATATCAGTTTCGTTGAAGATTCATGTAGTTTCAACTTCCCAGTGATACCCTAGTTCCCACAAGTCTATAAGAGTTGGGGTCCCAGCAGGAAATATAACATGCTCAGAAGGGGTAAATGAGGAGAATTTACAGAAGCAACCACGTAGAAAATAGTGGGCAGAGATAAGGGAAATTAATGAGGGTGATGTGGTACCTTAAGACTAGTATTAGTAGAGTTTGGATCTTTGGAGCACAAGCCACCCATTCTCCTTACTTGGCCCGCACAATAAACCCTTCTATGCTATTAAAAAAAAAAAAGACTAGTATTAGCAAGAAGCCATTAGCACCTTGAGTGTGAAAGAGTAAGTGGGGGAGTGTGTAGGGAGACCTAGTGAGCCATGCAGAGACCTCCAGAGAGGAGCCCAACCTCTAACCATCTGTAGCCTAAGCAGGGTGGGGAGGGGTAGATAACTCTCTCATCCCACCTTCCCATCTCTTGCTGGTGCTTCCCATTGGCCTTACACAACCAGGAGGCTAGATGATGCAGATCCCATGGTACAGGGCAGGGTGAAGATTGGAGAGAGATCTGGAGAGGCAAAGTGAGACTCTAGCTCAGAAGCCAACCTCTTTTGCCTGGGGCCCAGCTCTTCAGAAGTCAGATGTCAGAAAAGGGACAGTCGAGGCTGAATGCAGAGTATGATATGTCTGCTATTCTGGGTGTGAACAAGCATCCATTTGGTTAAAATAGGAAATCTCCTCTTCAGTAACCAATGGTTGGATGGATACATTAGCTTTGCTTTTCATAAAGGGGAAAAGTCAATCAACAAGGTATAGAAGAGAAAGAAGTGAATCAAATGCTATAATTAGGAAGCATAACCGAAACAGTCATGCATAACATCTGAAAATTCAAATATGTTGCTGGGGTGGCCAAAGGGGTAAAGAGAACTTAAGTAATGTAGGAAATTCTGTCCACCACACACTGCATAAGCTAGATTTCATCGTGGAATACTGAATTAAAGTCCTCCGAAAAATCTAGTACCTTAGTAACTTTTGTTTCTGTATATAAAAAATCTTAAATGCTTAATAATGCCCTTAGAAGGTCACAAATAAGTAGCCCTTGATCATACAAAGAAATAAAAATCTAAATAATTATTTGCCATTCAGTCATAAGAACCAAGGGTAGGATTTTAATATTGGATGGGTTTGAACTCCTCTAGAACACTCTTGGGGTTAACTAGTGAACTCTGATCTCAAAACCAGCATAGATTATGTTGTGCTGTAGTAACAGATATCCCCCAAACTTCAGGGGCTTAAATAAATAAGGGCTTATTTCTCTTTTTCCAGCTTTATTGAGGTATAACTGACAAATAAAAGGTATATATATTTAAGGGGTATAACATGATGATTTAATATACATATACATTGTGAAATGATTACTATAATCATAATCAAGTTAAGTAACACATCCATCACCTCAGATAATTACCTTCTTTTTGTTTGTTAAGAACACTTAAGATCTACTCTCTTAGCAAATTTCAAGTATACAATACAGTATTGTTAACTATAGTCACCATGCTGTACATTATACACTCAGAAGTTATGTGTCTTATAACTGAAAATTTGTACCCTTTGACCAACATCTCCTTATTTTCCCCCTCCCCCAGCCCCCGGCAAACACCATTCTACTCTCTGGTTCTATGAGTTCAACTTTTTTAGACTCCACATATAAGTGAGATCATACAGTATTTGTTTTCTGTGTCTGGTTTATTACACTGAACATAATGTCTTCCAGGTTCATCCATGTTGTTGCAAATGGCAGTATTTCCTTCTTTTCTCTGACTGGGTAATATTCCATTGTATAAGTATACCACATTTTCTTTTTCTATTCATCCATCAGTGGACACTTAGGGCTTATTTCTCACTCAGTCAGCTGGGGGCTCTTCTCTCTATCATCTTGTCTTCTCTCTAGGACCCAGGATGATGGAGCTCCCACAATATCAAACATGTCAGGCTGTGGTTATAGAAAGGAGGGTCTCACAATAGTAATCAAATGTTTGCACTAAGAGTGACATATGACTCTACAACTCATATCTCACTGGCCAGAATTGGTCACATGGCTCCACTCAGTGGGGCTAAGAATAGCAGTTGTCATGCATCCAGAAGGTGGAGAGCCAGAAATATTTGATGTTCAGAATTAATGGCTATCATATCAATATAATGCCCTTTCCCGTATCCTAAGAGTGGCAGTTGGGACCTGGGATTCTGAACAGAGTGGAAAGTTGGGATCTCCAGACTTCGTGGTCACAGAGAGAATTAAGCAGTTAAGTCACTGAACCTATGCCCATGTCATCAGGACAGTATCTTTTAGAAGACTGAAAATGTGGCCAGTGGTGTCACTTGTCAGTGTTTCAGTGCTTTAGAGACACATTTAACATTTTTTTTTATCATGAAACCCCATAGAAATGTATGTGACATATATACACATATCTATATACTTCATACATGTACTACTATGCTAACATATTATGTACATTACTAAATGCAGAAAGATAGACGTTTAAAGGATGAGAAAAACAAATATATGCTCTATTATGTTTCCCACCAAATACATCATCTCACACCCTCCCTGGGATATTTGCACCCCACTTTGGAGACCCTCTCCTTTACAGAAGTGAGAGGTTTAAGCCACATTCTTAAGGGTGGGAGACTAACAAGACTAATTTTATGTATATGTTTACATAAAATTATCTGTAATCCCAGCTATAACCTCAAAGTTATAACTGTTAATATCTTGGTACATTTCCTCTTTCTCTGTACAGCTACCCAGATATGGAAGTATTTTTAAAAAAGAAATTATAATGAACAAACTGCTTTGTAATCTCCTTTCCCCATGGAACACACTGTGAACAATATATTGCATATTCTTCTACATCATTTTTATAACTTTTTTCACTTAATTTTAGCAGTAATATATGTTTATTGTGGAATCATATTAAATGTGTATAACCAAAGAGAAAAAAAATTACCCATTTTCCATTATCCAGACATAACCACTTTTAATACTTTGCTGTTGTGGGGATTTTTTGTCTGGTTTCTTTTCAATACACTCAGAGTCTTCCATTAATGGGATCACATTATGCATCCTTTTCTGTACACTGTTTTATCATTTTGTATGTATTGTATATACTCTTTTGTGTAATGAAATACTCTCCTACAACACAATTGGAAGGACTCTGCATGGCAATGTTTCCAAAACTGATGTTCTCTGAACATTATTCTAAAAGATTCTAATAGGTACATTGAGGAAAATAAATGTTTGGAAAATACTGCCTATTTGAATTGTTATAATGCACATTAGCTATTAAAGTCTCTGAAAATCCTACAGCTAAAGAAAAATATTTAACTTTGTTTAACATGGTGTTTCTAAAATTTATTCAAGCATGACTCACTTTTTTGAGGCACTTCAAATAACATCCTTCAGAGCAGTACTGATTACTCCGTAATTATATTCCAGTTCTGCTTTCTTAAACTTACAAGTTGTCACAATTATTAACCACAAATACCTGCATTGTAATGAATATTCTTGTTCCTATATCTTATGCCCTTCATATATTTTAATATACGTTTAATAAAGCAGAATTGTCCATTCAAAGCTATGGAGATTTTGGAAGCAACTCTTCTGACAAATCACTTTCCAGAAATGATGAACTTATTTATACTCCCATTGTGAGGACATAAGAATACCCATTTCCATACAACCATGTCAGCACTGGGCATTATCACTAAAAAAGTAAGTAAATACATACATAATTGGTCTTCCTACTTCCAAAGCAATTAATGTTTATTGTAGAAAAATTTTTAATTAATATAAGAAAAGAGAGAGAGAGAGATAAATCACCTATATTCCCACAACTCAAAGATAATCATTATTGGGCTTCCCTGGTGGCTCAGTGGTTGAGAGTCCGCCTGCCGATGCCTGAGGATACACGGGTTTGTGCCTCGGTCCAGGAAGATCCCACATGCCACGGAGCGGCTGGGCCCGTGAGCCATGGCCGCTGAGCCTGTGCGTCCGGAGCCTGTGCTCCGCAACTGGAGAGGCCACAACAGTGAGAGGCCCGCGTACCGCAAAAAAAAAAACGATTAAAAACAAATCCCTGTTGGGTGTCTGACCTGGTGGCCATCTTTCCACCATCCTAAGAAGAAGCTGGTGAAATAAGATTAATCCAGAGCCTGCCAGTGACCCAGGGGCTTGAACCTCAAGGCCCATCAGTATTGCCCAGCACTGGATACGCTCTGGAGTTACTCTCGATAGCCGTAAACTCACATTCCCAGGAGGCTGTTTCCCACCCTGACAGCCCTCAGGCCACCAGAAGCACTGCCCTCATAAACACTTTTCCAGATAGGCTTCCAAGGGCTTTGACAGAGAAGTTGAAGCAGTGGATTCCAATGAACAAAGTATAGGACTAGCACTGGTGAAATTGGCTGCTTTCCCGACCGTGTTACTAGCTGGTGGCCCTATACTAGCCATGGGACAGTTCTCATCCTGTTTCCTCCCCTGAAAAATTAAGGACTGTGGTCCAGACAAAATGAGATAATGCTAGTAGAAGTTCTTTGAAAAATGAAAAGCAATATACAAATGTGAGGGGATATTATTAATTTAGAGAGGAATTGAAGAATCTAAAACTGTCTTGCATTTGAATAGCATTTCTTATTTTGCAACATGCTTTTCTCATTTTGTCCTCATAGCCACCATGTGAGAAAGTAGGGCAGTTATTATTATCTCCATTTTATAGATGAGGAAACAGAAGGAAAAGTGGCAGTGCCAGCCCTGGAGGCCAGGCATCCTGATTTCCAAACCCAGATTCATTCTTGTATATTTGCAGGTAATTTTCTCCTATCTACCATGCAGGTGACACAGAATAGACATTAGAGTATACCCGTCAGTAATGGGGTTGGAAAATTGTCAGCAAGATCTGAACCAACAGAAGGATGTTTGGCCTACATTACTCATTTTGGACTAACAAGTGAGCTTTCTATGAAAAAATGTAGATTTCTGGGGTCTCTCCATTGCAAAGGAGGACAGGTTAAAAACCAGAATTAGACAAATATTAAATGCTGAAAGAGACCCAGCATACTTTTTATAGAATATGCACCCCACGCCTGTCATCTTCTTTCTTCCATCCTAGAACTCAAGAGTCAGCATCAGCAGTGTGACCTCCACAGTCTGTACCAGCATTAGGCTGTCCCTGGAGCCATCCCACAGAAAATTAATGTCTAAGTAGGAAGCTCAGGCTGCAGACTCACAGGCAAGTTTGATTTTATTATCACCATTGGAACAATTATGAAGAGGACATTTCAGGTGCTTTGGGTTTTACAGAGCACTTCTGCACCCACTGGAGTTTCCAAATAAGCCTGTAAGGTAGATTGATACCATTCTTAGAAATGACTTAACCAAAGAACATGCAGCTAAGGAAGTTTTACAATTTGAGTTGTGAGCAAACCCAATTGTCCTCTTATGTAACTGTGGTCATTGGATTCTTGTCCAGCATACTCCCTTGAGGGTTGGCCATTTGACTGGTTTAACCTCACAAATGTGTATAACAGTTCCAAGCCTGAAGAAGCACCATGTGTTTCCATTGTCCTCTTTCACTCATGTGACCTACTCCAAGAAAAGCGTGCCCTAGGAAGTGGCTAATCCAAAAAGAATGAGGAGACACATGGAGGGGCCCTGAACCCAACCGGAATGCTGATGCTCAAAGCATGGAGTCCAACACAGCAAAGCCAAAGAGCAGCCAAGCCATGGACGAATAAGCATGAAATATATGCTGGGGGTTCTAAGCTTCTACACTATTGGATAGTTTGTAATGCAAAATATTGTTGTAAATGGTTGACTGGCACAGTTGCCTTTACTAGAAGAAGTAATTATAAAGTATAGGGTCCATGAGGATTAAAAAAAGGATTCTTGATTCTTCATGGGTGGCAGGAAAGAACTTCTTTCTCTACACATAAAGCAAGAAGTGTTCCATTTCTTGGGCCTCCCTGGTGGCGCAGTGGTTGAGAGTCCGCCTGCCGATGCAGGGGATACGGGTTCGTGCCCCGGTCTGGGAGGATCCCATATGCCACGGAGCGGCTGGGCCCGTGAGCCATGGCCGCTGAGCCTGCGCATCCGGAGCCTGTGCTCCGCAACGGGAGAGACCACAACAGTGAGAGGCCCGCGTACCGCAAAAAAAAACAAAACAAAACAAAAAAAAAGAAGTGTTCCATTTCTTTATCTTAAAGCAAACGAATTACAGCTCCAAGTTTACAAGTGCTAAAGTGATGACATGACCAATATCACTCAGTCCTAGACTCCCTCCCCACTATATGGTCTCATATAAAGTTCCTAAGCATATGTATCACCAGCCAAGTGGAGGGGAGGCCAAGGAGGTCCCCAGTTTTGCCCTTGCTCCTTCACTGCTCTGGAACTCCACCGATATCATTGCTGTTGCAGCCAAGTTCAGAAATCACAGTGGTGAAATGGAAGGCTTCACTTTTTATTGATTGATGTCATCCAAGATTTGACTGGGTCAGGCTAAATGGAAAGTCCTTAGATGAAATTGAGTCTGACCGTAAGAATAGTTGGATGATCATATAGTTTAGAAAGTTTACAGTGAGTCTCAATGATCTCAGAAATACAAAGACATCTCTAGGTTTCTCCATTCATTCAAGACTTCTTTGATGTCTCTCAAAAATGCTTATATTTGTGCTTGGTTAGGTCCTGCACATTTCTTATTAAGTGTATTACTAGGTTATTTACAGTGGTTCCTCATTGCCAAGGATAAATGCCAAGTTCCTTTGCATGCCTAGAAATGGTCTTCATTTTCTGACCCCTACCTACCTTAGTAGGCTAATTTCTCACTCTTCCTGGTGGCCACATTATGTTTCATTCATGGCGAATGACATGAATATGCTATCCCATTTCCTTGCTTTATGCTTTTATAGATACCTTCCTCTTTGCTTAGGATATTCATCTGGCATCACCTGCTTATACTTAAAGGCCTACTTCTAAAAGCACCTGCTCTTTGGTGAGGCAAGACATGTACACAGGATACAAAATTTAGAGGCACTCAAGGTCATGTCAGTGCCTCCTTAAATTCTGTGCCCTAGGGACCTCATTCACCCTATCCTACTCCTGACCCTGCTCTTTGATGTCTTCCCTATTACACTCCACCCCTTCCCCCAAGAACAGCTCCTTTATGCAAACTCTGTACCCTTCCATGTTACAGCATTTTCCACACAGGACTGCATTTTCTTAGGACAGAAACCATGCCCTCTCATCTTTGTCGCACTAGCACCATGCCTGGTATAGCATATTTGATGAATAATAATAAAATAATAGCCATTATATATGAGCACTTATTTTGTGCCAGGCATGGTTCTATAATAAGTGTTTTAGTTGAGTTGCAACTAAACCCCTCACAAAGCCCTATATAGATATTATTATCCCAATTTTATAGATGAACAGACTAAAAGAAGTTAAATGCTTTGCCACATCACACAATGTGAAGTGGTAATAGCTGGGATTTGAACCCAGGTCCTTCTGATGCCAGACCCTGTATGCATAATAGAAAAAAAAATTGACTCATCACTACATTACACTGAATAAGAATCAAGGAGGAAAAGAGCACTTTGGTTATGTTATTCAAGATCTAAGACAATCACTGCAAAGGGTAGTGAGGCTTGTGAGATGGGGTGACTCTATGGCAAACTATCCTCCTGGTGAACAAAGTCCTAAAATGCTGACTTCTTCCCCAATCCCCAAAGGCACCAATATTGGTGGGAGAGATGATCCTAAGTGCTGGTCCCAATCTAGAAATTTAAAAACAAAAATACAGAGTAACATCTTGGATGGCATTGAGCAAGGGCAATTATTGCCCAGAGGAATTTGAACCCTACTGATAATCCAGCCAGAAAATTCTGCCTCATTGGCACTGGATCCCTTGCCAGTCAGAGGTTATAGAGATACTGTGACTCCTCTGTCAGTGCAAATCCATCCATCACCACCTCAGTGGTGAGCACTGCAGCTGGTGTGTTGCTGTTTCATGGTCTGCAGTGTTACTTCTCACACCAGACAGCTACCTTGCATTTCTATGTTCTCTGCTAATTACAGTGTGTAACTAAAAAAACGGGTAGCTATTTCCTAGGCAGAAAAATATTCTTCACCACTGTACCCATGGGAAATTGACACCAAACTAGGGGTCCCAAACTCAAATATTTGTAACAAATGAGTGAACTTGGCCTATTAGGGACTAGGGCAAACTATAGCCCACATGCTGTATTGATCATGTGTTTGTTGTTTTTTTTTTCCCTGTATTTCTTTTTTTTTTTTTTTTTTTGCTGTACGCGGGCCTCTCACTGTTGTGGCCTCTCTCCCGTTGCGGAGCACAGGCTCCGGACACGCAGGCTCAGCGGCCATGGCTCACGGGCCCAGCCGCTCCGCGGCATGTGGTATCCTCTGGGACCGGGGCACGAACCCGCATCCCCCGCATCGGCAGGCAGACTCTCAACCACTGCGCCACCAGGGAAGCCCTTTCTTGTATTTCTGATGCTTTGACATCTTGGGCCTTGCTGACCCTGGAGACACTGTCCCTCCCTGGGCTGGTCAATTCCCAAAGATAGTAAAGGATTTGCCCAATAGCCTTTCATATGCAAACCAACCAATCCAGAGCTCATACCTCCAAACCATCTCCTTTATAAGGCTCTTACAGTCTGAACCACTATTCCCCTGCACTAATCACCCCAGGACCAGATACCAGACAACTAGGCACAACTCACATGCCCCAGAGCCCACTGAAAATATTCATAATGGCCAATCCTGTACCTGCTTACCGTGCCTTGCCTTGCCTTTGCCTGCAGATACCATGATAAGGTTCTTGCCCATATTTTCTTCCCACTCCCTCTGCCTCCTGACCAACCTGTGTGCTTCCCCATGTGCCCCCGCCCAGTGGCATGGCATGGAGTGCCCCCTCACTCCATGCATAGCAAACTATCTTTTCAATGACAGTTGTTGCCTAATCAGTTGGCCTCACCGTATCTGAATGATAATAAACCAAACATACATTTTAAAACACATGCCCCAAAGAGACCTTCAAGATGGCAGAGAAGTTAGACGTGGAGATCACCTTCCTCCCCACAAATACATCAGAAATACATGCACACGTGGAACAACTCCTACAGAACACCTACTGAACACTGGCAGAACACCTCAGGCTTCCCTAAAGGCAAGAAACTCCCCACATACCTGGGTAGGGCAAAAGAAAAAAGAAAACACAGAGACAGAAGAATAGGGACGGGACCTGCACCAGTGGGAGGGAGCTGTGAAGGAGGAAAAGTTTCCACACACTAGGAGGCCCCTTCACTGGCTGAGGCAGGGGGTGGCAGGGGGAAGCTTCAGAGCCACGGAGGAGAGCACAGCAACACGGGTGCAGAGGGCAAAGCAGAGAGATTCCCGCACAGAGGATCAGTGCCGACCAGCACTCACTAGCCCGAGAGGCTTGTCTGCTCACCCGCTGGGGCGGGCGGGGGCTGGGAGCTGAGGCTCGGGCTTCAGAGGTCAGACCCTAGGGAGAGGACTGGGGTTGGCTGCGTGAGCACAGCCTGAAGGGGGTTAGTGTGCCACAGCTAGCCAGGAGAGAGTCCGGGAAAACGTCTGGAACTGCCTAAGAGGCAAGAGACCATTGTTTCGGGGTGCACGAGGAGAGGGGATTCAGAGCACCACCTAAACAGCTCCAGAGACGGGCGCGAGCCACGGCTATCAGCGCGGACACCAGAGATGGGCATGAAACGTTAAGGCTGCTGCTGCAGCCACCAAGAAGTCTGTGTGCAAGCACAGGTCACTATGTACACCTCCCCTCTGGGGATCCTGTGCAGCCCGCCACTGCTAGGGTCCCGTGATCCATGGACAACTTCCCCAGGAGAACACACGGCGCGCCTCAGGCTGGTGCAACATCACGCTGGCCTCTGCCACCACAGGCTCGCCCCGTGTTCCGTACCCCTCCCTCTGTGTACCCCTCCGCAGGCTCGTCCCATATTCCGTACCCCTCTGAGCGAGCCAGAGCCCCTGAAGCAGCTGCTCCTTTAACCCCGTCCTGTCTGAGCGAAGAACAGACGCCCTCAGGCGACCTACACGCAGAGGCGGATGCAAATCCAAAGCTGAACCCCGGGAGCTGTGCGAACAAAGAAGAGAAAGGGAAATCTCTTCCAGCAGCCTCAGGAGCAGCAAACTAAATCTCCACAATCAACTTGATGTACCCTGCACCTCTGGACTTCCTGAGTAGACAACGAATCATCCCAAAATTGAGGTGGTGGACTTTGGGAGCAACTGTAGACTTGGAGTTGGCTTTTTGCATCTAATTTGTTTCTGGCTTTATGTTTATGTTAGTTTAGTATTTAGAGTCTATTATCACTGATAGATTTGTTTATTGATTTGGTTGTTCTCTTCCTCCTTGTTTTTTTTTTTTAACATATATATATTTTTTTTCCTTTTTCTTTTTGTGAGTGTGTATGTGCATGCTTCTTTCTGTGATTCTGTCTGCATAGCTTTGCTTTTACCTAGGGTTCTGTCTGTCCACTTTTTTGTGGGGGTTTGTTCTTTTTTCTAATTACTTTTTAATTTTTAATTTTTTTTAATTTTTTTTTTTTTTTTGCGGTATGCGGGCCTCTCACTGTTGTGGCCTCTCCCATTGCGGAGCACATGCTCCAGACGTGCAGGCTCAGTGGCAATGGCTCACGGGCCTAGCTGTTCCGCGGCATGTGGGATCTTCCCGGACTGGGGCACAAACCCCTGTACCCTGCATCAGCAAGCGGACTCTCAAACACTGCGCCACCAGGGAAGCCCAATTTTTTAATTTTTAATAATTATACTTTATAATTATACAGAGGTCTCAGAGACCTCTGGGACAATATTAAACACACCAACATTCGAATTATAAGGGTCTCAGAAGAAGAAGAGAAAAAGAAAGGGATTGAGAAAAATATTTAAAGAGATTATAGTTGAAAACTTCCCTAATATGGGAAAGGAAATAGTCAGTCAAGTCCAGGAGGCACAGAGAGTCCCATACAGGATAAATCCAAGGGGAAACACACCAAGACACATGTTAATCAAACCATCAAAACTTAAATACAAAGAAAAAATATTAAAAGCAGCAAGGGAAAAGCAACAAATAACATACAAGGGAATCCCCATAAGGTTAACAGCTGATTTCTCAGCAGAAACTCTACAAGCCAAAAGGGAGTGGCAAGACATATTTAAAGTGATGAAAGGGAGAAACCTACAAACAAGATTATTCTACCCAGCAAGGATCTCATTCAGATTTGATGGAGAAATCAAAACCTTTACAGACAAGCAAAAGCTAAGAGAATTCAGCACCAGCAAACCAGCTTTACAAAAAATGCTAAAGGAACTTCTCTAGGCAGGAAACACAAGAGAAGGAAAAGACCTACAATAATAAACCCAAAACAATTAAGAAAATGGTAATAGGAACATACATATCGATAATTACCTTAAATGTAAATGGATTAAATGGCCCAACCAAAAGACACAGACTGGCTGAATGGATAAAAAAACGAGACCCATATATATGCTGCCTACAAGAGACCCACTTCAGACCTAGAGACACATATAGACTGAAAGTGAGGGAATGGAAAAAGATATTCCATGCAAATGGATATCAGAAGAAAGCTGGAGTAGCAATTCTCATATCAGACAAAATAGACTTTAAAATAAAGACTACTAGAAGAGACAAAGAAGGACACTACATAATGATCAAGGGATCGATCCAAGAAGAGGATATAACAATTGTAAATATTTATGCACCCAACATAGGAGCACCTCAATACATAAGGCAAATGCTAAGAGCCATAAAAGGGGAAATTGACAGTAACACAATCATAGTAGGGGACTTTAACACACCACTTTCACCCATGGACAGATCATCCAAAATGAAAATAAATAAGGAAACACAAGCTTTAAATGACACATTAAACAAGATGGACTTAATTGATATTTATAGGACATTCCATCCAAAAACAACAGAATACACTTTCATCTCAAATGCTCATGGAACATTCTCCAAGATAGATCATATCTTGGGTCACAAATCAAGCCTAGATAAATTTAAGAAGATTGAAATCGTATCAAGTATCTTCCGACCACAATGCTATGAGACTAGATATCAATTACAGGAAAAAATCTAAAAACTACAAACACATGGAGGCTAAACAAGAAACTACTAAATAACCAAGAGATCACTGAAGAAATCAAAGAGGAAATAAAACAATTACCCAGAAACAAATAACAATGAAAACATGGTGACCCAAAACCTATGGGATGCAGCAAAAGCAGTTCTAATAGGGAAGTTTATAGCAATACAATCCTACCTTTAGAAACAAGAAAAATCTCAATAAACAACGTAACTTTACACCTAAAGGAACTAGAGAAAGAAGAAGAACAGCAACGAAAAAACCAAAGTTAGCAGAAAGAAAGAAATCATAAAGATCAGATCAGAAATAAATGAAAAAGAAATGAAGGAAACGATAGCAAAGCTCAATAAAAATGAAAGCTGGTACTTTGAGAAGATAAACAAAATTGATAAACCATTAGCCAGACTCATCAAGAAAACAAGGGAGAAGACGTATCAGAATTAGAAATGAAAAAGGAGAAGTAATAACTGACACTGCAGAAATCCAAAGGATCATGAAAGATTACTAAAAGCAACTATATGCTGATAAAAGGAACAGCTTGGAAGAAATGGATAAATTCTTAGAAAAACACAACCTTCTGAGACTGAACCAGGAAGAAATCGAAAATATAAACAGACCAATCACAAGCACTGAAATTAAGACTGTGATTAAAAATCTTCCAACAAACAAAAGCCCAGGACCGGATGGCTTCAGAGGCGAACTCTATCAAACATCTAGAGAAGAGCTAACACCTATCCTTCTCAAACTCTTCCAAAATATAGCACAGGGAGGGACACCCCAAATTCATCTTATGAGGCCACCATCACCCTGATACCAAAACCAGACAAAGATGTCACAAAAAGAGAAAACTACAGGCCAATATCACTGATGAACATAGATGAAAAAAATCCTCAACAAAATACTAGCAAACAGAATCCAGCAGCACATTAAAAGGTTCATACACTATGATCAAGTGGGGTTTACCCCAGGAATGCAAGGATTCTTCAGTATATGCAAATCAGTCCATGTGATAAACCATATTAACAAATAAAATGAGAAAAACCATATGATCATCTCAATAGATGCAGAAAAAGCTTTCAAAAAAATTCAACACCCATTTATGATAAATACTCTCCAGAAAGCAGGCATAGAGGGAACTTTCCTCAACATAATAAAGGCCATATATGACAAACCCACAGCCAACATCATCCTCAGTGGTGAAAAACTGAAACCATTTCCACAAAGATCAGGAACAAGACAAGGTTACCCACTCTCACCACTCTTATTCAACATAGTTTTGGAAGTTTTAGCCACAGCAATCAGAGAAGAAAAAGAAATAAAAGGAATCCAAATCGGAAAGGAAGAAGTAAAGTTGTCACTGTTTGCAGGTGACATGATACTACCCATAGAGAATCCTAAAGATGCTACCAGGAAACTGCTAGAGCTAATCAATGAATTTGGTAAAGTAGCAGGATACAAAACTAATGCACAGAAATCCCTTGCATTCATAAACACTAATGATGAAAAATCTGAAAGAGAAATTAAGGAAACACTCCCATTTACTCTTGCAACAAACAGAATAAAATACCTAGGAATAAACCTACCTAAGGAGACAAAAGACCTGTATGCAGAAAACTATAAGACACTGATGAAAGAAATTAAAGATGATACAAACAGATGGAGAGATATACCATGTTCTTGGATTGGAAGAATCAACATTCTGAAAATGACTATACTACACAAAGCAATCTACAGATTCAATGCAATCCCTATCAAACTACCAGTGGCAGTTTTCTCAGAACTAGAATAAAAAAGTTCACAATTTGTATGGAAACACAAAACACTCCGAATAGTCAAAGCAATCTTGAGAAAGAAAAACGGAGCTGGAGGAATCAGGATCCCTGACTTCAGACTATACTACAAAGCTACAATAATTAACACAGTATGGTATTGGCACAAAAACAGAAATATAGATCAATGGAGCAGGATAGAAAGCCCAGAGATAAACCCATGCACATATGGTCACCTTATCTTTGATAAAAGAGACAAGAATATACAGTGGAGAAAAGACAGCCTCTTCAATAAATGGTGCTGGGAAAACTGGACAGCTACATGTAAAAGAATGAAATTAGAACACTCCCTGACACCATACACAAAAATAAATTCAAAATGGATTAAAGACCTAAATGTAAGGCCAGACACTATCAAACTCTTAGAGGAAAACATAGGCAGAACTCTCTATGACATAAATCACAGCAAGATCCTTTTTGACCCACCTCCTAGAGAAATGGCAATAAAAACAAAAATAAACAAATGGGACCTAATGAAACTTAAATGCTTTTGCACAGCAAGGCAACCATAAACAAGACAAAAAGACAACCCTCTGAGTGGGAGAAAATAGTTCTAAACAAAGCAGCTGACAGAGGATTAATCTCTGAAATATACAAACAGCTCATGCAGCTCAATATCAAAAAAACAAACAACCCCATCCAAAAATGGGCAGAAGAACTAAACAGACATTTCTCCAAAGAAGATACACAGATTGCCAACAAACACATGAAAAAATGCTCAACATCACTAATCATTAGAGAAATGCAAATCAAAACTACAATGAGGTATCACCTCACATTGGTCAGAACGGCCATGATCAAAAAAATCTACAAACAATAAATGCTGGAGAGGGTGTGAAGAAAAGGGAACCCTCTTGCATTGTTGGTGGGAATATAAATTGATACAGCCACTATGGAGAACAGTATGGAGGTTCCTTAAAAAACTAAAAACAAAACTACCATATGACCCAGCAATCTCACTACTGGGCATATACCCTGAGAAAACCATGATTCAAAAAGAGTCATGTACCACAATGTTCATTGCAGCTCTATTTACAATAGCCAAGACATGGAAGCAACCTAAGTGTCTGTCAACAAATGAATGGATAAAGAAGATGTGGCATATATATACAATGGAATATTACTCAGCCATAAAAAGAAACGAAATTGAGTTATTTGTAGTGAGGTGGCTGGACCTGGAGACTGTCATACAGAGTGAAGTAAGTCAGAAACAGAAAAACAAATACCGCATGCTAACACATATATATGGAATCTAAAAAAAAAAAAAAAAAGGTTCTGAAGAACCTATGAGCAGGATGGGAATAAAGACACAGACATTGAGCATGGACTTGAGGACACGGGAAGGGGGAAGTGTAAGCTGGGATGAAGTGAGAGAGTGGCATAGACATATAGACACTACCAAATGTAAAACAGATAGCTAGTGGGAAGCAGCCACATAGCACAGGGAGATCAGCTTGGGACTTTGTGACCACCTAGAGGGGTGGGATAAGGAGAGTGGGAAGGAGACGCAAGAGGAATGGGATATGGGGATATATGTATATGTATAGCTGATTCACTTTGTTATACAGCAGAAACTAACACAACATTGTAAAGAAATTATACTCCAATAACAATGTTAAGATAAATAAATAAATAAAACACAGTAATGTGACTCTATATTCCCAATGGAATAGATCCTGAGGACAAAAAGATTGACAAAAAAAATTATCTTAAATAGTTTTCAGTAATAGCATTATTGGGTGATAATGTTGCTATTGCTATTTCAAGATAACAATAAATTAGATAAGTGACTATTTATATCAGTGTCACTGAGAACTGAGATTTTGGTCTTGGTTGAAAGGAGATACATACATGAAATTGATGAGGTCAGACAAAATCCCCATAGGCCTGATTGTAAATTGGTCATGATATATTTTATCTTTAAAAATACATATGTCCTAGCTCTGTCCACTGATGAGTTCTAGAAATAATGAGCAACTCATGTTGCATAAAATGCAAGCATTTTTGCATTTTGGGTGAACAAAACAAAGGCTTTCTGAAACTCTTATGAAAGTTTATAGGTTTATAATACTCTCTTTTTTTAGTTATTGTTCTTTTATTTTTACATCATTTGTTCATATTCCTTATACATTTTCCCTTTTAATCAGCTTTGTTTGTTAGGACCTGGATTTTATCACCAAACATGGTAACTTGTTTTTCTTGAGTTCTACATCTTTCCACTTGAATGCTTCTAAAATATGCCTGTCCAATCTTATGCTGGAAGGCTGATAGAAATAGCTCATCTCTTCTCAGTTACTAGGGTTTTTTTTTTTTCTATGCTTAAAGGATTTTTTTCTCCATCCTTCATGTCCAATAATTTCACCAGAATGTATGTTGGTCATTTGGTATCAGTGCTTCCCTATTCATGTTGTGTCCTTCTAATTTTCTCCTTTATTCAGAAAAGGTTTTTTTATACAACATTGTTGTTTTTTTGTTCCATATGTTATGTTCTCTTTAGTCAGAGCTGCCAGTTTTACATATATTGCAACTTCTTTGCCCTCCAACCCTTTTTAACTCTTTGTTCTTTTTATTCAATTTTATATACCTTCTCAAACCTATGTTCCTAACTATATTTTCAGGAATGCTAACTCTTCTTGTTGATGTTTCTACCATGACTTTTATTTACTTTATGGTTTTATTTTTCTCCTCCATTTTTTCTTTAAGTTTTTCTAAGTAACTTTTCTTCTTCTCTTGTCTTAATATGTCTTCTTTGAGCCATTGTATCTGTTACTTGATTTTCTTTAATTTCTTTGACTTCATAGAGAAGTGTTTGTATACATTTCCCCTGAACTGCTACACAATTTTTCTAAGCTTTATTTCACATTTGCCTTTTATTTTATTTTCTAAATTTTCTTTATCTTTTAATGAAAGTCACTTTTTCTAGAGAAACTGTGAGATAAAGGATGGTTTGGAGGACAGGCTGGGAGAGTGGGATAGGACAGCTGGCCACTCAGAATCGTGTTCTTTAGCCTCCTTTCCCTTCTATCAATATTTTTTTCCTCCTTTAGGTGGTATCTCTGCATATGGGTGTTGGGGGAGATTGTCTTATTTAGCTTGTAGTGATGTGCTGTATCTTCCAAGTTTCTATCTTATGATTTAATGTTTATTTTTCTTCTGTCTCCTTCTATCTCTCCTCCACTCTTGTTATTATCATACACCTTCATAGTTCCTAAATCACCCCCCACCACTGTGTGGTATTTGAATGGCCTCATGGATGATTCCATAACCCACCCATACTCCCTGTCTTTGAAGAAAACAATGTCTGACACTTTTCTTTGGAGAAGTCTGCATGTCAACTGAAATTTGTAGAGGTACGTCTTCTCTAGCTATACACTCTTGATTTGGCCCAATTTAACTATATTTTGTGGATATTCTTCATATGTTGTAATTTGGAGCGGCAAATCTTTGCTAGATTTATTGAATACAGAATTTTATTTATTGCTTTTCTTTATTTTTTGTTTTCAGTCAGTTTCAGAGAAGAGTTCCAATACATAAAAGGTTTGGAGAATCAAGACATATTTTAGTACGATCACTTTGGCTTGAGCAAGAAACATTGTAGAAGATGAGGAAGCAGGAAGGATGTGGGGAGCAGGAGGTTGCTCAAGACTGGAAACAGGAAAACTATGGAGAAAGCTAATGAATTCATGCAAAAGAGAGATGATGAGGTCTGCGAAAGGTCATGGGTTGAGAGATAAGAAGTAGGCAGGAAAGATGTAGGGCTTGAGAGTCATCAGCTTATTGATGATAATTTAAGTGATAAAGTTGGATGGAAGCCTGGCAAAGTTTTGTAGAAGAGAAGTGAGCTAAGACAGAACTCCTTGGAATCTTACTCCTTGGAGTAAAAAGTGAAAGAGGATCCTACAAAAGAAAATAAGAAGTAGATACTAGAGAAGTAAGTGGAAAATAAAGAAAGTACTATTGCAAAGGCCAAGAGTGTTTCCAATCAGGTTGAGAGTTCATATAAGATAAGGTCTTAAAGGTTGACTTTGGATTTAGCCACATGAAAGTCATTGATAACTCTGGTGAGAGCAGTGGCAGTGGTGGACGTGGAAACCTTATATCAGGGGACTGAGGTCTGAATGGAAGGTTTCAAGGTAGGGTTAGTAAATACAGAAAACTCTTAAAGAAGTTTGATAGTAAACAGAAAGATAAATATAGAATACAGGGTCAGCTTAAGGGAAACTTCTTACATAGTAAGACATTAGCACCAGAGCTTTAGGGTACCCCTAGAGGAACAATAATTCCCATTTATACAGAATTTTAGCTCAAAGGGGCTTTTGCATACATAATCTCATTTCAAATTCACCTCACTGAATCACCTCAATTATATTGACGAGGTAACTAAGTCTGAGAGAGATAACAATGAACTGCCTTCCCAAAAGGCACAAGAAAGAAAACAAAGCATCACTTTACTTCACTCAGTATGACAATCTCTAGGTCCATCCATGTTGCTGCAAATGGCATTATTTCATTCTTTCTTTATGGCTGAGTCATACAGAGAAAGACAAATATCATATGATATCTCTTATATGCAGAATCTAAAAAAATGGTACAAATGAACTTATTTACAAAACAGAAATAGAGTCACAGATGTAGAAAACAAACATGGTTACCAGGGGGAATGGGGGGGAGGGATAAATTGGGAGATTGGGATGGACACATACACACTAGTATATATAAAATAGGTAACTAATAAGGACCTACTCTATAGCACAGGGAACTCTACTCAATACTCTGTAATGATCCATATGGGAAAAGGATCTAAAAAAGAGTGGATATATGTCTACATATAAATATATGTATATATAAATTATATAAGTAATATAAATTATGTGTGTATATATACATATATATATATATAATTCACTTTGCTGTACAGCAGAAACTAACACAACATTGTAAATCAATGATACTCCAATTAAAAATGTTTGTTTGTTTTTTTAAAAAGCATCATGTTGACTACATCTTAGGCACAATCCCACATCTCAAGTCCTGGATCCATCTAAGTTTCAGCATCCTTGCAAGGAGCAAAATAGAGCCAACATTTTACCTGAGCCCAAACCCACCATACAAATTGTTTGATTGAAATCCTTGCTTTCATTTTCAATGGAATAAAAATTGCAGAGTCCAGTTGGCTTCCCATTAACTTCTCCAGAATATTTTCTCTGCCCAGGTATTTCCACACAAGGCTGATACTAGTTAATTACCTGAATTAAATATTTCACAGCCTAAAAGATTTCCTGTACTACACAATTTATAAATATTCATTCTGCAGAAGGGAAGGTGCAAGAGAACGTTGGTTTCCAGTGGCTGCCTTCGTAGCAAAGTATTGAATAGTAAGCCTCTGAGGCAGCCTCAGTGCCTGAGTAAAATGTTTTTGGAGCCTCAAATCCCTTATATAAAAACAATTTCTCCAGTGCACAACCATTTTTGCTGAGCCACTAAATAACTTCTGCCTGCCCGTATCAGGGACAGTCTTAAGGTGATATGATGGATGTCAAGCAAATAATCAATCAATACACTGGTTTTGGTCTCCATCTATCAGTTGGGCATTGTGTGGACTAATTAGATGATAAAATGTGATGAATGTGTTTTAAACTCAGCCTCTCCCTGGAAGCTCCCAGGTGTCCTTTCCCATATTCTAGCTGACCTTTTAGATCTCAGCTTTATTGTATGTGGATGCAATTAAATCAATTTGTCAGATATTTGCATTAGTCTGGCTTGTTCAGAATTCAATTATTCAGTGTCACTTTACTGTCCTTCTGAGGCTTGTTCACTGGCTCATTTTCAAGTGCTGGATAAAGGCAGAAAGGGTTAGTCTTGTCAGGATGCAAGCCTGTGAATGCCTTTCCTCAGAGATTGTTCTGAGATCCAACTTTGCCAGATCCCTTCCCCTCCCAGGTCTCAGGAAAGATAATGATTGGGCTCTCAACATAGCTGAACTTTAATTCTGACTCTGCCAGTCACTGGAAAGGTGACTTAAGTTATTTAACCTGTGTGAGCCTCAGTTTCCTCATGCACCAAATGGAATCGCTTTACTTTGGGTTTCCTCCAAAGTAGACCCTGAGAGTCGTATTTGAGTGCAAGTAGTTCATTTGAGAGGTGACAGCAGCAAGCACTGTAAGGCAGTGGGGCAATGAGACAGGGATGGGAAGAAGCAAATAGGAGGTATGTTAGTGAGCAAGTTACCACTGTGGGCAACTGGTGCTCAGTCCCTCTGGGGACCTCTGGCAGATGGAGCAGAACATTCAGCAGAGTTGTCCCAACTGAGAGGCAAGGAGCTTGGGCATATCTCCACCAACTGCTGTGCTTTATTGATTGAGAGCTGCTCCAGGGTGTTAACTCTCTGGCACTTCAAGCCTCCCTTAAACATCACTGGCTGAGCATCTTCCTGAGACCAGAGAAAGCCCTCAAGCAGAGAATCAGAGATGTTTTCAGTAAGAAGCCTTGTGGGCACAGGAGTACTGTGGCTCATCAAGGGCATCCACTACAGGGATACGCCACAGTGTGAAGTCAAAAAGTGGTAGTGCATGTCAAGTCCTCAGTTCGATGACTGACACAGAGTAAAGCACTTGATAGTAATAAATCATTTCTGGAAATATGAAAATGTAGGAAAATTGCTTTCTTCAACACGGTATTGGACTGTGATTCTAAGTGTATGGCAAGGGAAAGCCACTATACTATATGCCTTCCTGGGAGGAGTAGATGGTGAAATCATGGAAGGCTTTATGGAGGAAGTGACATTTGAATTGGGTTTTTATGGATGAGTATATATTGATGGAGTTCAGGACAGGCCACCTTGACACATGGATTATTTCAAGCTGAAGACAATGAAGACCAAATAGACTCAGGAAGAGCTTTCTTACCTTCCTCTTAACTGCCTAAAAAAACTTAAATAGAGGGCCTGTACCAGGAGAGAGCTGATACCAAAGATAATTTTTATATCAAAAAGACTTATCTGCATAGCCTGGCAAACATTTGTTTACCGAACATCTACTCTTTTCATCTTCCTGTGTTTTGTCTTCCTTGCCTTTGAGACCCCAGACCCCTATCCCCTTCTCCTTAGCTCAAGGTGGTATATAAGCCTCAATTACCTGATTGCTGCAGAGACTTTCATGTCTTTGTGGGGCTCCTGTGTATATAAAATTAAATTTTTCTCCAGTTCATCTGTCTTATGGCAATTTAATTATCAGACCAGCCAAAGAACCTAGAAGGGAAGAAGGGAAACTTTTTTCTCTCCAACAGTGTTCACCAGGCATGCACGGGGAGTAAAGATATTCTAAGCAGAAGGAATGGCATAAGCAATGCCACAGAGATGTGACAAATTATACGTTTGGTGACCTTCTTATAGTTTAAAATGGCGAAAGTATAGGAAGAGGGGGAGCTTTATGTCATGATGCCAGAATTCAAGTCACAAGAGAAAGTTTACATTATGCAAGGGCATTGTAGTATTATATTATCCTATAAGCAACAGAGAGTCATTGGATCTGTTCAATAAAACTTGTAATAGACTCTTGGGTGACACACAAAGAAACTCATTTATAATAGAAATAAATAGGTTAATGAGCATGGGTTCAAAAGATCTTCTGCACAGGAATGAGAAAAAATGTAATATTTTATGTGAAAAGTACTTCAGGGTTTTCTATGAGCCAGCATGTTACGTGACTTCAAAGGGGAAAAAGAAAAAAGCTAATTCAAACTTAGATTACATTCATGGAAATAATGCAGGATCCAGATAGAATCACACTTATTCTGCACTATCTGAGAAGCTCAGGAAGTAGCTGTCCGATTTTAAATGACATATCTTTTTTTTTTTTTTTTTTTTTTTTTGTGGTATGTGGGCCTCTCCCGTTGCAGAGCACAGGCTCCGGACGCGCAGGCTCGGCAGCCATGGCCCACGGGCCCAGCCGCTCCGCGGCACGTGGGATCCTCCCGGACTGGGGCACGAACCCATGTCGCCCGCATCGGCAGGCGGACTCTCAACCACTGCGCCACCAGGGAAGCCCTTAAATGACATATCTTTTTAAAGACACTTTGGTTACACTGCAGCAAGCCCAGGGAAAAGTGAGCAGAATATTAGAGTCTAAAAATCACATGAGATGTAGAATGGCTGAAAGAACAGAGCAGGCTAGCTGCAGAAGGTAGATGCATAGAACATTCGTGAACTGGCTTTTGATGTGAGGAAGAGATAACATTTACTCTGTGTGGTCCCAGAGCCTGAAAATTCAAACCCCAGTGAAATGTATTTCAAGTCAATGGAAATAAACAAAGCCAACCAACACTGGGATGACCAGCCCTGGGTGGGAGAAAGTTCTCTATTCTGGGGAGTGGTCAGTGGTAAATGAGATGAATACATGTGAAAGAAGTTTAAAGGAGGTGCTAGTTCTTGGAATGGAACCAACTTCTAAAACCCCTCTCCAACTAAGATTCTATGATTCTGTGGCAGGGGTCCTCTCCAGGTGTCCCCTGCAGGAGGCACACAACAGGGGGCATTTTGCAGGGCATACCACAAACATCATTCTCAATTGGTAAAAAACAAAAGACAGTATCTCTGTGTGGTCAGCTGCAAGGCTGGATTAAGGTGAACAAGAAAGAAATCAGGAGTTTCTTTTGATGTACAGAGTAAAGAATAGGCATCGGATACCAGCTATGATCCAGGCACATATAATAACATTAGTAATAGTAGTACTAGTACTAGTAACAATAGTAGTAGTGCCAGTAGTAGTAGTAGTAGTAGTAGTAGTGGCCAAAATGTATTGAGTGTTTATATGTTCTTATTTAATTCTCATAAAAGATCTCTGAGATTAATCACTTTACTAGATGAATTCTTTCGCTATGAACAGTATTCTGTGAACTTTGGTGGGGTCATATAAGACTCGTTTTGGAGAAAGAAAAAGAAGTACTTCCCATTTAGGGTTTGGTCTAAAATCAAGTATTCTCTTTGGACAACAGAAGGCATTTTCTATGAAACATCATAAAACATCCCTCTGGAAACAATAATTCAGGTAATCATAGTTGAATCCCTTCTGCTAACAGATGTGTAGGATTTTAAGCATCACTTTAGATCCACCTGTTAGAACATTCTGCTCCCTTAGCTCAGATACTCGTAGTCATCATTCTCCTGAATTGTAATACCAGATGACTGAGCCACTCTGACCTCATGCTTTGCCCATTTGGCTGATCTTCTGGATTAAACCCCACCCCAAAAACTGGATGCATCTAGTGCCAGTCCCAACTCCTCTTTCCCACTGGACCATCTATCTGCAATTCTGATGAATCCGCAGATGCTGCACCTTTCTGCTGAGGATCAGGAAACGTCCCAACACATTCTTTTTACAAAGCTGATCTGCATTTTCACGCAATGACTTCAGCCAGGGTAAGCTCCTGTGTGTAGCCTCCACCCATGTATATCTAACTGTTGCCCCAGCATGCTCACTGACTTCTGTCTATTTGTTATTCCATAATTGAAGATGAGCCAAAGGCAAGTGTGTCTTTTTTTTTTTTTTTTTTTTTTTTGCGATACGCGGGCCTCTCACTGTTGTGGCCTCTCCCGTTGCGGAGTACAGGCTCCGGACGCACAGGCTCAGCAGCCATGGCTCACGGGCCCAGCCGCTCCGTGGCATGTGGGATCTTCCCAGATCGGGGCACGAACCCGTATCCCCTGCATCGGCAGGCGGACTCTCAACCACTGCGCCACCAGGGAAGCCCAAGTGTGTCTTAATCAAGGTTCTTTTTGTTATCTCAAGCCAAGAAAAGGGAAATGAAAATAATGCAGGAGCATGACTTGGAACTGAAGGCTGGAGAGTACAGCCAAACCTCCCAACGAGGGACTGAAAATGGGAGCTGCAAAGTGGTCAGAAACTCTACAGTCTCTCTCTCTCTCTCTCTCTCTCTCTCTCTCTCTCTCTCTCTCTCTTTCTCTCACCCTCATACCCCTCGTTCCCTACCTTCCTCCTTTTCTCCCTTCCTCACACCCTTTCTGAGGCCAGATGGCCTTTCATCTCTGCTTCCATGTGTCCACTTTATTCCCACTCGCAGACTAGCTTTGGCTGACTTGGAGAGCAAATGGCCAAATGCTATTTGGCCAAATGCTCCACAGCTCCCAAATTTGCATATTCTTGTTTCAAAATGACCAGCAAAAAATAACTCACGTGTCTAAATCCAATTCCAAGTTCCTGGGAGGAAGAATATCACTGGCCCATTGAACATCACTGCTCCATTTAAGACCAGGAGTCCACGCCTGGTTCAATGTGGCCACAGGGCAGGAGTACATGTTTCATAACTGGCTCCCAGATTCCATCCCTGTGGGGTGGTTGCTGAGGCTCTTCAAGAACAGGGCATATGGGATGGGATGGGCTTTAGTCCTCTGACTTTATACCTCACAAACAGTCTTGGAAAATTCCCTTCCACTTTGGCTAATACTCTGAGACCTCAGAGTATTAATTTATTGGCAAATCTTATTTTAATCTCTTCTACCAGGCATTTCTCTGACTCATGGAGGAAAACAGACCCTGTAAATTAAGTTCCTAATAGCAAATACTTTCCTAGTAGTAGATTTCCATGCTAGTAGGATGGATGGAGAAGCAGAGAGGTTAGGAGAGTTCACGGAAGAGAGCTCAGGAAATGTACCATTGTAGTCCTAGAAATTAGGTTGGTTGGTTTACTTTAACTAAAGATTATGGAAGTAAGCTAGTTTCCATCAAGAAAGAGTGAGTCAGTCAGGAACCCAGATATATGTGCAAGCCTTAAAAGAGGCAGGATAGAAAAGATACTTTTCAATGAGATATCAAATTCCAATTTCTCAAGCGGGCTAGAGTCTTCAGAAATACAGAATGAGCCTAACATAAAAACTTTAAGTATACCTCTTCCTTCAGACAGGTAAATTTTGAATTTATTTTCAAAAAAATTTTTTTTTCACAGTGGACAGATGGTGAAATCTTTATTATGTATGTTTGGGAAATGCCCAGGTGTAAGGCTGCTTATTGATGGAGAGGTGAGATAGTGAAGGAGTTAAGGACAGAATTAGACAAATCTAGGTTCCAACCCCACAATTTAGTTGTACTAACTTTTTTTTTTTTTTTAAGATGTTGGGGGTAAGAGTTTATTAATTTGTTTATTTTTGCTGTGTTGGGTCTTTGTTTCTGTGCGAGGGCTTCCCCTAGTTGTGGCAAGCGGGGACCACTCTTCATCGCGGTGCGCGGGCCTCTCACTACCGCGGCCTCTCTCGTTGCGGAGCACAAGCTCCAGACGCGCAGGCTCAGTAGTTGTGGCTCACGGGCCTAGTTGCTCTGCGGCATGTGGGATCTTCCCAGACCGGGGCACGAACCCGCGTCTCCTGCATTGGCAGGCAGACTCTCAACCACTGCGCCACCAGGGAAGCCCTGTACTAACTTTTTTGAACCTCAGTTGTCATCATTTATGAAATGGGGATGAATAATAAAATTCTTACCTCAAAAGTAATATTGTAAAGATTGAGATTGTGAGTATAAAGTACATAGCTGGTGTATAGTTAGTGCTTAATGAATGATGCCTTTTAATTCTGTTGTTGTAGTTATAGCTATTTATTATTTGGAGGAAACCACTGTGCTGTACAGAATGACAAAACATAGTCAATAATATTGTGCTTGCTTTGATCTGTGCCTTCTCCAGGCCTTTCTGAACCCCTTTCTCCCCATCCTTACATTTAAATCTCAAGATCTAGGACATGAAGCCTGATCTCTCATTGTTGCCCAAGTAACTGTTTACAAGACAAACTAACCATATTGGCCCTAAGATTGATCTTTCAGTGACTCTCCAAACTCCTTGCATCAAGATTCTATTTCTCTAAACTCACTTCCTTTCTTCTTCAGTTTATACTCTAGCAATAATGCAATGTTTAATGGTACCTTGACCACAGTATGTTCTTTCATGATTTTATACCTTCACACATGCCATTCACTATACTTGAGTGATGAGTGGCAACTGACATGGGAATAATCAACCAAATATCAAAATATACATACAGCTCTAATAATTAAGACAACTTGATATTAGTGAAAAAAACTCAGTAAAATTCAACTGTGCCTCAAACAGATCCATGTATATATAGGAATTCAGTTTGGGTTAAAGATGACACCTTATACTCAATTCCCGGTATTGGGACAATGGCATATGCTCTTTAGAAAAAAAAGTTAAAGTATCATCACACACACACACACACACACACACACTACATATAAATATAGATCCCAGATAAATAGAAGTACAGCATGAAAAATAAGGCTATTCAGATACTAGATGAAAATGTAACCTTGGAATCCAGAATGACTTTCTAGGCAAAACATAAAGCCCAAAGCCCATAAGGAAAGATTTACTGTTTTGACTAAATAAAAATTAAAAACTTCTTAAAGTCAAAGGAGAATATAAACAAAATTTTTAAAAAAGACAAGCGAGAGCCTTAGAAAACAACTGCAATAAAAATAATTGAAACAGAGAAATCAGAAGAGATAGGGAGCTGGAATATGAAGGGTTCAAACAAATCACTAAGAGACAAACAATCCATGTGAAAAGTGGGCAAAGGAGTTAAGAGAAGAAAAGAATACATTCTGTCAAAAATATGTGAATATTTTATCAGTGAAATGCAAATTAAAATGTCAAGGTATCAGTCTTTGCCTGTCAAATTGAAAAAATTTAAAAGATTAATAATAACCAGTGTTGGTAAAGGTTACAGAAACAAATCCTCATATACTGTTATCCAGAGGGTAAATTGGCACAATATAATTATAGGGCAATTTGGCAGTCCCTATCAAAATCTGAATTTTACACATTCTTTGACCCAGAAATTCCATTTCTGGGAACAATCTTAGAGATATTTTATGACATATGAACAAAGATGTGCATATAAAACGTTGCCTCTAGCTTGGTTTGTAATAGCAAAACAATTAGAATAACTGAAGTGTCCACCACTAGGGGAATACTTAACATAGTCATGGGGATTTCAAATATGAGTTGGCTGTTGTCCTGGCTGTCAGTCTCCTAATCGCTCCTGTTTCCTGGCGTCACCTGCCATCCCCTGATATCTGACAGCCACAACCCCACGTCCAAGCTGGATTCTTGTCCTCCTCCACAAATAGGTCCTCATCGGTGAAGTGCTCTGCACAGTATCTGGTGCACAGTTAGGGCTCAACCAATAGTAGTGATATGCGGTGTTATTATTATTTTGTAAACTAAGTAGCCACTGGAAAAGAAGGAAGTACATCTACGAGAACTGAAATGAAAAGACCTTTTGAGACTTTAAAAAAAACCCAAGTGCAAAAAAAAAAAAAAAAAATGCGTAGACTTCCACTTCTGGCTAAAATGGAATGCCAGGGACCAGATTTATTCTCCTACTTAAAATAACCAAAAAATGGACATAATATATGAAGCAACAGTTTGTAAGACACTGATCACCAAGCAGTGCAGAACAGTGAACCTAAGAGACGTGAAGCAAAAGAGGTAAGAATTTGTGGGATGCCACTAAAGCAGAACTTAGAGTTACTAATATTCTAATATTTTTGCCCAATCTTCTCAGGTCATTGACAATAAAGTACATAAAACTATAATAATGATTATGCTCACTCAAAAAAAGGCACAACCTTAAAGTTGAGAATTATGTTTTATTCAGCAGACAAAACTGAAGACTTAAGCCTCGGCATCTCAGACAGCTCTGAGAAACCACTTCCAAAAAGGTCAGGGAGGAGCCAGTATATATAGGAATTTTTGCAACAAAGACTAGGTAGTCAGAACATCAAAAGACTACTGCTAATTAAGGGAAACCAGATATCTCGTTAAGGAATTTAGTGCTTTTCTATGGGAAGATGCAAGAGTCTGGGCTCACTGAAATCATTCCTTTGATGTGCACCTCAGCTATCTGGAGCCAGTATCCTGTGCTTTCCCATCCTGAGTCTCCTCAGGGTGCACCATTGGGGGTTGGCTGCAGTGGCTGAGGGCTTGACGGTGGACATCCTGTTTCTATCCTGAGTTCCCTCAGGGCTCACCATTGGGGCAGTTGTAATGTGATGGCTTGATGGCTGCAACATTCTTTGCTTACTGATATGGCAGGCAATTTTTTCATTCACAATTATAAAGAGAAACAGAAATAATGATTATAACTAATACATTGTACAGACTGAATAGGCATTCTCTCATTTGATCTACATAACCCATGAGGTAGGTACTATGAGTATAGATTAGGAAAGTGAAACTCTGAGAAGTTAAGTGACTAGCCCAATGCTACACAGCTAGGAAGAGGCAGAGCCAGGATTTGAACCAACTGCCTCTACATAGATCCAAAGGAAAAGCTGCCTTGTGGGGACAGCATAAAGATGGAGAGACAGATTCTGTAAGTCAGGCACGCAAGCTGGGGGCAGGTCCAGAAGGGTCAGTTGAGGCCTGTGCCTGAAATTTTAGTAGGCATGGATCTAAATAACAAGTAGAACAGCCCTGGAAACAAGAGTGAGCTGATATTGAGCCAATGGTCTTGTGAGATAAAATTTTATTCAACATTTCATGGGCAAAGCTGACCTCAGAGTATGAGCAAAAATAAGCCAACAAGAAGCAACTGGAATTATTGATTGGATTAGAAGATAGGAGGAAGAGGATAGTAAGAGGCTAGGATGGCAGCACTTGTGGTGAGAAGAGGGTGGTGAGGTGGGATGACATTGTGATAAAAGCCCAGCATCCTGACAACTAGCCCCATAGTTAATGTAAGCAAGCCCTGAGGAGGCCACCTAGCTGATCTGTAGGTGGAATTGTGAATCACTGTTTGGAAATGGAATGCAAGCCATAGAGATAAACAAGGTCACCAAGAAAGGTCACAAGAACATACGAATGTCATTTTCCCCATCCCTATGTATACCTGAATTCTATCCATAGATCCCTTGAGGGTCCATGGGCCCCAGCTTACAAACCCTGCTTTAGCTGTATAGCAATGCAGAACCCCTCCAAGTCATTATTTCCAAGATCACACCATTGAAATAAACCTATTCTTGGAGTTCTCTGAGGGTAAATTGAGGGCCTGGGGTCTCATTCATCCTTGGATCACTGGTACCCAACCATTCTCTAGCACATATAGGGGCATAATAAGCGTACCAGGTATATATGCATCATTCAAGATGCTAACGGGATATGAACAGGGTACCAGAACTTGGGTTTTATGCAGGGTATCAGCAACTGGAAACCACCAGAGAAATGTCAAAATCTGCATTATGGGAAAACAGAAAAGGCAGGGGGCAGGGGGAGCTCTAAAGCCTAAATGAATACAGAAAACACAATCTGAGATGATGGAGGACAGAGTCACTCAGGATAATCCTCCGCTTAACTCTCCTTGAGAAAACTCAGGGCCCCTTCCTCGTGCACAAGCCTTCTTGTGACTTAAACACAAACTTCTCCACCAGTTGCAGGGGGTCTTTCCCGTTAAAAAGTCCCCATTGGCATCCACTGGGAGATACAACTCTGATTTAATCCTCAGCAAGAGTGACTTGCATTTCCCTTCCTGCTGGCAGGAGGTCAGGCGTCCCTCCCTCTCCCAGGGCACTCCACCTCAAATGTCTTGAAAGTGCCTTGTTTGTTCTGAGATGAGATTCCCCCCCACCCCCATGCACTGGAAGCCACAGCTCCTTAAACTTCATGCAAATTACACCTGTCAGTAAAGAGGCTGCATAAAAAGTGTGTTGTTTCCCTTTCCCAGGGAGAAAGTACATTCCTTCTACACTTCAGTGGCCCTGGGCCTAGAAGGCACACTTCACGGTGCCCTCTAACTGTGTGGGGAGCACTGAAGTGGTAATTACCTTAGAACGCGCTTTTTCCATGTATTTGGCTGCAGAAAAATAACACGCTGCTTCTCTTTCCATGTGTCTCATGGAATTATGTAAATAGACCCAAAGCAAACAAGTTTAAATGATTATAAAATGGATTTCTAAGTGATATCTGTTACCAGACAAGAATACTAAAAAACTCTGCTCTTTCTCAGCCACCAAGATGAAAGGATAAAATATTTAGTGCTTCCCTGGTGGTGCAGTGGTTGAGAGTCTGCGGGCCGATGCAAGGGACACGGGTTCGTGCCCCGGTCCGGGAAGATCCCACATGACGCTGAGCGACTGGGCCCGTGAGCCATGGCCGCTGAGCCTGCGCGTCCGGAGCCTGTGCTCCACAACAGGAGAGGCCACAACAGTGAGAGGCCCACGTACCGAAAAAAAAAAAAAGAAAAATTTAGTAAAGGATGCTTCTTGGATGGATGATGTTTTCTGCGTGAGGGACTTCTGGGGTTTTGCTGACTTGATCATCAGGGACAAAGTTCTCTCCCAAGGATGTATGAGCCATTCCCAGGGCTCTGACCACCTTTCACAAAATAATTGAAGGAAGAAAGTTGATCTGGAGAATGTATAAGGGACTTGCCAGAGTATAGTTATTTTGAAAGGAAATTCAAAACCCCTAAGTTAAATTTAGTCCTCACTGATCTTCTGTAAAAGTCTTAAGTGTTTAGAAGACAGGAAGATAGGTCAAGACCTGGAGCTGTTTATATGCCTAAGACTAAGGTTTGGCCCAATTCAATAAGACATGAAACATATATTGACATAAACATTAGAAAGGAGTTAACAAAAGTATAATTATTTATAAATTATTTATTTGCATTCCTATAAAGGCTAAAGAGCATTACAATTAATTTTTTTTTTAATTTGCTTTAGGTTCCATTTTTTTTGAAGACTTTTTTTTTAAAAGCAGTTTTAGGTTTATAGCAAAATCCTTAAGCCCTCTACTCACACACACGCGTAGCCTTTCCCATTATCAACATCCCCCCAAAGTGTAGTACATTTTTCACAACTGACAAACATAAATTAATACATAATAATTACACAAAGCCCATTGTTTACATTAGGGTTCATTCTTAGTGTTGTACATTCTGTGGGTTTGGACATATATAATGACAGGCATCTATCATTATAGTATCATAGACAGTATTTTCACTGCCCCCAAATCCTTTATTCTCTATCTGTTCATCCTCTCTTTGCTTGCAACCCCTGGCAACCACTGATTTTTTTTACTGTCTTCATAATTTTGCCCTTTCCAGAATGTGATATAGATGGAATCGTATAGTACATAGCCTTTTCAGATTGACTTCTTTCATTTAGTAATATGTATTTAAGGTTTTTCTATATCTTTTCATGGCCTGATAGCTCATTGGATTTTGTCATTGAATACTGTTTCATTGTCTGAATGTACTACAGTTTATTTATCCATTCACCCACTAAAGTACATCTTGGTTGCTTTCAAAGCTTGGCAATTATGAATAAACCTTCTATAAACATCCGTATGCAGGTTTTTGTGTGGACATACATTTTCAGCTTCTTTGGGTAAGTACCAAGGAGTGCCGTTGCTGGGTCACATGGTAAGAGTATGTTTAGTTTTGTAAGAAACCACCAAAGTGGCTGTACCATTTTGTTTTCCCACCAGCAATGAATGAGAGTTCCTATTGCTCCACATCCTCACCAAAATTTAGTGTTGTCAGTATTCTGGATTTTGGCTATTTTAATAAGTGTGTAATGGTATTTCATTGTTTTTTTAATTTGCATTTCCCTGGTGACGTATGAAGTGGAGCATCTTTTCATATGCCTATTTTCCATCTACATATTAATTATTTTTAATAAACAAAATGTACGTAATTAATTTTTATAACTTTTTTTTTTTTTTTTGGTGGTACACGGGCCTCTCACTGTTGTGGCCTCTCCCGTTGCGGAGCACAGGGCTCCGGACACGCAGGCTCAGTGGCCATGGCTCATGGGCCCAGCCGCTCCGCGGCATGTGGGATCTTCCCAGACTGGGGCACCGTAATTAATTTTTAAATGAACAAAAAGGACAGATGCAAAGTAAATATATAAAAATAAATCATATTACCACACACCACTAGAAAAATACAAGGAAAAAAGAAATTCAATTCAAAAAGAACTTCAACCAAATAAAAACAAACATATGAATAAATTTTATCCTCCCCAAAAGTGCGACATATAAAACCCTATTCCTAGTTACACATAAATAAGCCTTACTAAGTGTAGCTATGGATCATATCCCTGGATAAGAAAGCTAAAATATTGTAAAAATATAAATTTCCAACAAATTAATGCATAGAGAAAATCTAATGATTATCCTTACAGTTCTTACAACTACAGGTACTTTCATTATTCTTGTTTTTCAAGAGAAAGAACTGATGCTTAGAGATGTTAAGTAACTGACTAAAGTTAAACAGCCAGTTAGTAAGAGGGATGGATTGAGTCTGACAGTAAAGCCCTTAAGAAATCTGCCATATTGCCTTCCAAATGCAAGTAACATCCCAAAGAGTTTTCTCTCAGTGCAGAATGTCATAAAAATGTTAAAAGTTAATCTTGGAGAATATTTTAAAAAGAAATCTAACATAAGATCAACAACTGGTTCTACCAGATAATTAAAATATATTATAGGACTACAATAATTAAATAGTATAGTATGAATGGAAGCATGAATCAAAGAGAGGCCCAGTTACTGCCAGGACCTAACTGAGAGTCAGGTGGTAGACCTGCAGCAGGGGGGCCATCCAGGCTGTGGTAGGAGAAAGGCCACCAGAAGAATTCATTATGCAGATGGCCTGGGGAGGGTGGATCAGGCAAAAAACAGTGGACAGAAACAGGTTCAGCAGGAGAATTAAGGTTCTTGCCCCAGTGGATATCTGAAGGTATGGCTGAAGTAGCAGGAGCTAAAGCCAGTGGGAGAGTCAGTGAGTGAGCTGGGTTGAAAGATGAAGATGAATATGCTCTGAGAGCCACAAAAGAATGGGAAAAGGCCAATATGCTTTCATGGAAGCAATACAAGCCAGACAGGGATGCTCCATGGGGACTCACTTTTATCTCTAGGGCCTGTGACTCTAAAGGGAAACAGCTTAGTTTCCAATAACCACAAGTAATTGAGGTCCATCAAGGCTTATCACAGGACGAAAATGAAGTGTCATGAATGTCTCATATTTAGACTTTTGACTTTCTCTCCAAATGAGGTTAATAGATACAGACACAGAAATAGGCGATGTTGACCTAAAACAAATAGAATGCCGGATATTTCTCCAGCAAAGATGGGTTTATTCGGGATCAACAGAGAATTGCAATTCAGGATCTGCAACTCTGGTGAGCCACATGCAAGTCCCCGCACAGCGAGGGAAGGAGAACTCTTACAGATGGGAAAAGAAGTTGGGAGGGCTATAGTAAACAAATTGGCTGAGTCCTTGCCAGGAAAGAAGAGGTGTCTTTCTTCTTCCTATTGGGCTCTGCTATTGTCACAGGGTGTGAGAGCTCCCCATTCTGGTCTCCTGACTTTATTTAATTGAGGTTTCTGTTTATTAATTTTTTACAGTGAATATGATGGAATGAAAAATGTTTATCTTAGAAATTTAAACTTGTGCTGAATTTCTCCCATGAGCTCCTCTAGATCTTCTTTTCCCTTTTCCATCTCATCTTGACTACAAAAGGCTAAGCTGTATAGACCTCATTACAATTACCCCTGCCCAAGGCTGGGACTAGGGTGAGGGGAGTGAGGAGCTGAGGGTGCAAAATGTAAGGAAACCCTCGCTCCCAGGGCTGAGCAAGTGCTCCAGGCCCAACCCTGCACTGGCACAACCCTGAGAGTGAGGGCATCCTTAAATGTTGGTCCCTTGATGCCTCACTTGCCTCACCCTCATCCCAGCTTTAGAAGTGAGTTCTGCCAATGAGGAGTCCTGGAAGAAGTCAGGGAGAGGATGGACAGTGAGGTCACGTCATTTATCACCTGGGTTCTTCCCTTTGAGGTCACCTTAGGCCAGCTGTTGCACTAACAAGTCAGCACTGCAGCCACAGACATTTGCTCTCCACAGCTCTGCCTCCTTCCACGTGTTCCTAGGATGCTAGAGGTGGAAAGTCAACTGAAACTAGCCCAGATGTCCTCACTGTCTTTGGTGGTTCCCCTACATCCACACATCTATTAATAATCCCTTTGTAAATAAGCTCTCCTTGAATAATCTTATTCTGAGTATGTCATTTTCCTGTTTAGACTCTAACACATATCCCTCACTCTAGCTCTGCTCTTATAGTGTACTATGAATTAATATTTTATGAACCTTGTAATTATCTTGTGAATAACCCAATGATATTGCATTGTACCTTTTTACATTAAAAGCATTAATTATGTAGGTGGAAATGTTTCTTTTTAAAAGCCTCATTTTTAGCATAACTGTCTTGGCCTGAAAAAATAAAAGTTGCCCTGGACTTTCTTAATTCCCATGAGACCCTGATATCCACAAAACTTTATCCAACAACAGTGATGCATCATGATTCAGAAACTGGGCTTTGGAGTTAGATGCAAATCCCAGCTCACCTCCTTCCTAGCTGAGTGACCTTGGGCCAGTCACTTTCTCTAGCAGCCATGGAGGCTCCAGCTTGTCCTTCCAAATTTGGATTTTCCCTCTGATAATATTTCCTAAGTATCTGAGCCCAGCTCCTGCATTACACCATAGCCCCAGTTGGGACAGCACCCCACTACTGCTACATGACACTAATTCTTGTCTCTTTAAACTGAAGTTCTCAGTTCCCAGGAAATTCATGCACACCATCAGCTTCCATATTCATTAGCTTGCCTATTTCCTTGCCAACTGACAGCAAATTGGATACACCTGAGGGGAGCAAAGTTGGAGACTGACTCCATGGGGGCAGGATGTCTGAAACAACAAAATGTGAGTTATTTTTGAAATGTTTCCTTTGCAGGCCCTCCCACTCACTGTAATATCTGGCTGAGATGTGAGTGGCTGATTCCAGCAGGTATCAGTAACAGATGGAGCCAACTAATTATGTCTCTTACATGTGAGTAGAGATAAAGCCGTTAATTGCTAATTGTACACGCCTCCTGTTTCCCCACTGCAGGGAACTGGGGCAGAGGCCACTTCCCAAACCAAACACAAACATGGCCTGTGCCTGTGGCTGAAGAAAAGAGTGGAAAGCAGTTGGAGAACAGCATCCCCAAGATTGCCAGCCCTTCTCTAGGCTGGCAATGAATGAGCAGCGTCTTAAAATGAGAAGATGCCATTTGCAGGCTCCAGCTCCCCGTGCCCTGAGTCAATGAGGACCCAAATAATAAAGGTTCAGCTAATGAAAGCTCAGCATGGAGGTGGCAACAGGCTGCTTCCCCACCAGTAAGTGACATCTGGTAATTGTAGCCAGTGTGCTTTGGAGGGAACTTAGCTCCCAAGAACCCATGTAGTACTGAGGTCTCTAGACACCGGCTTGCATGCACCCCGAATGGATGCTGAAAAGTGCTGCCATCTAGAATCTTCCTTCATCTTCTCAGTCTCAAGACCATATCCGGTGGTGGTCACAGGATTTTCGTCTTCCCATCGTCTCAGGGAGTCATCCCTGCCCCATTCTCAGTATATGTGAGTTGGAGCAGTGGCTGGATCATACATCTCAGTGTGACAGAATACTCCATTCTAGACACAATGATTGGCCCAGGAATGGTCATGTGACATGAGTTTGGCCAATCAGAGGCACTCCCAAGGCTTCAGTTGAAATTCTTGAGAAGAAATGGTCTCTGGAATTGCTGTCCTTGGAGATACTGCAAGCCATTAGTGGCCCCAACTTTTTTTTTCACCAGGAGTGTAGCAGATGCTGTTGATGCCCTGTACCATATTCCCTTGGCCCACTGGAGTTTACCCATGGCGTGATAGGCTGTTTTCAACCTCAAGAATCTGCATCTTTCTTCTTCTCTGCCTGAAGGCTTTTGCTGGCACCCCAGGACCTGTCTCTGCAAACTCGAAGTGTGAAAGAGCTGATACAACCTTCTGCCAACGAGGAACGGAAAACAGAAGATAAATGCCCTCATGTCCCCGCCTCTGGTGGGACGATCCTGAGCATACCCCACATGGTCTCTAAGAAAATCCCAGCAGGACTTGCCCACAGTGGTCACCTGCTCACTTGTGCCCCTTTTATTACCTTTTCTCCTGTCCCTGTTTCACCTTCCCCATTTCCTCACTTGTGCTTCCTGAGATCACCTCCTGTGTTAGCTCCGGCTTTGGAGAAGCAGGTGCCAAGATGAGATTAGCAATGCGCAAGCTTTATTGGGAGAAACATTTGTGAAGGCAAAAGGGGAGGAGCTGGAGAAGGTGGGTCTCAACTGTGAAGGAGAGAAGGAAGGAAGGGTAATAAGACAGGAAGTGGCATGGCTACAGCACAACTCCAAGACAAAGTCAGCCAGGCCAAAGGGGGTTTCTCAAGTCAAAGCAACCTGTCAGAGGAGACCCACATCTACCAGGAATGGGCCTACTTTGGTGACCTCACTGTGCTCAGTCCCTCAATGGGAGCAGCCCATGGGAAGCATGGCTTTCACATGAATATGATGGTGGATCCATGATGGTGGGCTGCGGGGTCATCAGTCCATTATGCTTCCTGAAGCATAAGATCTGAGTGGTGCATTTTCATGGTCACCACATCTCCCAAATGAATTACCTGCACCAGAGTCAGCTTTTGGTGGTAGGGGAACCCAAACTAGGATGAGAAGAATGCTTGAGAATAAACCATCTATAGGAGAAAACAGAGCCAAAGGCCATCATTTGAGTACATGGATCCAGCCATTCCTGATGTGAGTGAGATAACACTTTGAATGTTACTATTAAATACATCATTATATTTTCCTTTTTTTTGCTTGTTGTTTTTGCCTTTGTAGCTGATGTTTAAGCTAATTAGTGTTGGGTTCCTGTCAATTGCAACCAAAGGATACTGACAGACATGTGGGTATCAATGATGACTAGTGTTGGTCTGAAATTCATTTTGCTTCCCTTGGACTTGGTAGGACAACCACTGTGAAGATTTGCTTCCCCAAGCCTTTTCTATGGCAAGCCTTGACTCGCTCCCTTCTCCCTGCCCAGAACAGGATGACAGAGGTAGAACAAAAACCCCTCCGATTTGATATCCACTTCAGTCCCTCTTCTTGCACTGGGCCTGCCCAGAGCTCTATGCTTGGGTGCAGTAAATGCTGGTTAAATTGACTGAAATTACTTAAATGTGACTTACCATAAAGTGTTACTGACCCTGCACATGTGGGCTACTGGCGAAGCTGCTAATTAATCCAACAATAATTCGGAGGTGATCAAGCTTCATTAACATGGGTTCTGGCCTCATTTTCAGAAGCATGTTTAGACTGACAACTGTAGCCCAGCAGCTGGAGCAGATAATTCTGGCCAGTGAATTGTGATGCTTCATGGAAACTCCACTCGCTGGGAATTTAGAAGGATCAGTTTGTCCCCCTTTCGAACCAGACTTCTCTAATCACAAAGAAAAAGTCTGTGCCAGGTTTTCTGTTTCTCTCAGCAGCTTGCTCACCTGAGTTCTCCCCACCCAGCCTCTTCTGCAATTTCACAGACAAAGGGAGGCCTTAAGACCTGTGTTTTCGCTCTTTACCACCAACTGCAGAACCTGAAGGCAAAGAGTTCTGTGCAAAAGACAAATACCCTTTGGACACAAAACTTAATCATTTACAGTTCAAAATAAGTGATCTTTTTCTTTCAAAGATAGAGATGAATCTGAATAAAGAGTATAGGCATTTTAAAACTATTCTTACAACTTTTCTATAAGATTAAAATAAATAAAAATTTTAAATACTGAAAAAAAGTGAGTTGCTTTAAATTTGTTAAATGGGAATGGTACAAATTTGGAGAGCCATTGCTCTATCTTGTAGAAGGTCCTTATCTGGGCATGTGACTAATACTTTTCCTTAATTCCTGTCACTGATAGTGATTTTCTCCTATTTTTTAAATATTTCGTTGGCCATTTCAACTATAAGAGCTATCTTGAACTGCAGTTCTCACAAGGAACAGTGAGTGGAATTTTGTTTCTTATCCAGACTAGAATCTGGGACCCATTCGTATCTGCAGGCACATGGATCATATGGAGACTTTCATTCTAAGAACTTCTTGATCTGCTCTTGGCTTCCTGCTGCCGCTGAACAGAATGACTTTCTCTCTTTATTTTAAAGTATTTGCCACTAATAGGCCACTTATTAAGGAATAAACATCTTTGCCCAGCAGGACTTATTCTGAGCCTCTGAATGACCAAGCATTTCCTGATGGTTCAAGTTGAAGCTCGGCCAACCTCCCCAAGAATTCTATGACAGTTCATCTTTCAAGTGGCTTTTCTTGTCTCTTCCCCTAAAGTGATTTTACAGAATTTACCGTAATTTTGGAATGTCAGATGTATTATTTGGACTGAAAATCACAAACATATAGGTAGTGAACGCTGTTTTTTCACGAGAACACATTACCTTAGGTGGGCAAAGAGAGGAAGTGTCTTCCTACCTTCCACACATTCATCCATTTGTTGGAACAAACACTTATTAAGTACCTGCACTGTGACAAAAATTGTGCAGGGCACATAGGATAGAAAGAAGAATTATAATCTCCATCCGTGATTCACATCTACCAGGTTAGAATTTCCTACAAAGGGTTACAGGTGTCCTGAAGTTTAATCCCCTTAGCCATCAGGGCAGCTAGGAAGGTCTTAAGGTGGGATAAGCCTTTCAGCTGGGTCATCTCAAAAACAAGCAGCCTCATCCATTTATCCCCAAGTACCATACAAATCAGGTCATTTTCCATGTATACCACGACGCAGTAAAGATTAAGAAATACTGGAAGAGTAGGAGAATTAGAGAGATAATGACAACTTTCTTTTTTTCCCCAGTTTTATTGAAAAATAATTGACATACATCACTATAAGTTTAAGGCATACAGCATAATGGTTTGATTTACCTATATTGCGAAATAATTACCACAATAAGTTCAGCTAACATCTACCTTCTCATAGAGATACAATAAAAAGAAAAGAAGGAAAGGAAAAAGGAAAAAAATTTTTTTTCTCCATTTGTCAAGAACTCTTAGTGTTCTTTTAACAACTTTCCCATACATTGTACAGCAGTGTTAGCTAAATTCCTCATGTCGTACATTACATCCTTACTACTTATTTATTTTATTACTCGAAGTTTGTACATTTTGACCACCTTCACCCATTTTTTTCCACCCTTGACCCCCTATCTCTGGCAACCACCAATCTGTTTGCTGTATATATGAGTTCAGGTTTGTGGAGTTTTTTTTTTTTTAAGACTCCACAAATAAGCGAGATCATATGGTATTTGTCTTTCTCTATCTGACTTATTTCACTTAGCATAATACCTTCAAGGTCTACCCATAATGAATAATGACAACTTTTATGAGTGCTTACTCCACACTCATTGCTGTTCTAAGTACTTTACACATATTACCTCCTCTTCTCCTTATAACAACCCTATAAGTTATATAATGTTATTCTCATTTTTCAGACAAGGAAGCTGAGACTTGTCTGAAAAGTCTCAGACAAGTTACCAACTTGGGAAAGGTTAAGTAACTTTCCCAAGTTTACACAGCTAATAAATGACAGCCAGGAATCAAAGCCAGACTTTCTGGTTCTAGACTTATGCCCCATATCATTACACTGTACTGCTTCTCTAAGATATAATCACAATAGGTGATGGTAAATTTTGTAACTTACACATGCCTAAAATGGGATGGGTACACAGAGGAGGGCCTAACCATCTCCTCCTGGGAGAACGGAAGACTTCACCATAATAGCCTAAATACTGGCTGACAGGATACAACCCCGAACAACATTTACTGGACTTCAAAACAAGACTTTGGAAAACAAAGAATTAAAAGCTTTTTCTCCAATTAAGCATTACTATGATGTAATCGTAATGTAAATCAGACTAAGTGAAAATAACAGCAGGACAACAATGCCAGGAGCTACCAAATCAAAATGTCAACACAAGCCTTTCTTGAACAAAAGCTTATAATTGTGGTATTCAAACTGTGTGCTTGTTTCCATTCTCATGTGGTATGTGTGTGTTGTTGACCTTTGGTGTGAAGTTTTGTCTGCATTTGATTTTTGATTTCTAGGATATGATTTGATTGATTTTGTATTGACCAATTCTCAAGACCTTATCAGAAATTTTAGTCAGGATTGGTAAATTGAAAGATTAAGGAATATCCTGCCTCAATTTCTTATTAAACTAGTCTACTCTTCACTGCCACTTACAATAATTTCCTAATACGAACAAGTTGCTCATTTGCTTAAAAATCTCCTGTAGTCCCACACCATACGCAGGGAAAGTCCAAGCTCAATTCTTTATTCCAATGGGGAAAGAACTAACGTGAGGCCTGGTTCTTTTTCCAGCCTCGTTTGCCATCATCTCTGCTAAAAAGTCCTAGTCTTCGGCCACACAGCATTCTCATCCTTCTCCAACATCACGGGCTACATTCTAACAAGTTTCTACAACTTTTTATATGTTATATACTCTGCTCAGTGTCTTTCCCTTACAGATACAGTTGAATAACACCTATAGCCTATTCATACATCAATACAAAGCTTTAAAGATAAGTCTTTCATGATCCTTGCACTCAAAGCTTTTAGTAAGTTTCTATTAAATATTTCTCTGTGCTTCCTTGCACAGTTTAACTATATATTATCTGTCTATATATCTGTAAATATATATGTATCTGAATTTCTATTTCTATTTCTATTTCTATTTAGATAGGTGATAGGTCTGTATAGACAGAGATCTAGATACATATATATCTATAGATATAGATAAATAGATAGATAGACAGATAGATAGATAGATAGATAGGGACAATCTTTAGGACATTGTATCCATATGATTATGATTCTTCCTGGAAAGAGCCAACCACAAACCCACCATCTCTTAGCACAGGGATTGATATAGAGAACACATCAATGTTTGTTGAATTAACATTTCTAAGAAAATGCAAACACAACAGGAAGAAAAGAAAACATTACTCTCAAATTTAAAAAAAGGGGGACTTGAGACCTGAGCATTGCAGGGAGGAGGGGAACAAAAACATAAACTAAGATTGAAGGATTTCCTAAAAGCACAAACAGTGAGCTGTCCAGTTGAAAGAGCTTGTGAAAGGCAGAGAGAGGAAAACTTACTTTACTAACCTTAATGCAAGCCTTGGGCAGAATAAGGAAAATTGCTTAGATGCCAGGGAGAAGATGCAATCTTAGTAACAAAGTGAAAGAAGTTTGGCTTTGAAACAAGGGATCCAGAGTGAAAGAAGAGTTAAAATATTTATTTATAAGGATAAAAACAAATGTTACATTATACACTAGCCAACAGGCCACGCAGCCTCTGAGGAAATCTCTGGAGTGAGGCTTTTGAAGTTCTCTCTGAAGAGGCAGAGTGTGTACACCTACGGGTTGATATGCAGTCTCTCTCCCCAACAAAGCTGAAAACTCTCCTCTATCACAGTACATATTTGTCCTTTCTGTATCCAGCAAAACCTTTTTCTGCTGAGCTTAAAAAAAAAAAAAAGAACGAAAAGAAAGAAAGGGGAAAAAAATAGGAAAGAGAAATCCTATTTAACCAGCTTGCAGAGGTCATCTCCTGATAATTGAGCTTGGAACAAGGCAAGCTGCCTTCTCTTTGCCAAGGTCACGGGTGACTCTTGGTGCGATATCAGGCAAGGGGCAGGAGTGCAACGCAGGGTAAGTGGCTTTCCTGAATCATGGCTGCTTCAGAGCCGTTTTAAAGAGAATGCTTTCCTTGTGGAATGCTTAATAATCTTCCGAACCAAGAGGATGACAGCTAAGATTACAAACTCAAAAAAGAATCCAAGAAAAACCAGCCTGCTCCAGCCCTGGTGATTCTGTAGCCGTTAATCGCAGAGATACCACCTGGGGAAGGCTAGTGCTTGACACAACTAAAAGAGAAAACCAGGCCCTAGAGTCCTTTACTGGAGGGACGGATGCATATAAATGAGGTAGATCTGTGGTAAAACTGCAGAAGAATAGCCCAATGATCTGGTACCTTCCATGCTGCCGAGTCCTCTCCCCCAGCCCCCCATTCACAGGTGGGTTATCATGAAAAGAAGGAATATAATGTTCTTTCAATGTTTACAAAAGCCCTAGGGACTTTTATATATTTTATTTCATTTCATTCTCACAATAACCCTGTCAGATAGGCATGGTTATCTTCATTTTCTAGTTGAGAAAATTAAGTCTCAGAAAGGTTACTGTCTCAAGGCAGTGCAAATAGGAAGGCGAGGGGCTGGTTTGAACACAGACTTCTTCATTCAAGAAATATTCCTTCTCTATTTATGTTATACTGTCTAGATTCTGGGTTAGATAATAGGGATACAAAAGCCAAAAAGATACCATTTTTAAGCCTCGGGGAACTTAATAGTCTGGAAGAGACACAGGCATATGAAGAATTACACTGTAGTGCAGTAGACTGAGTTAAAATTGAGGCTCAGTACTAAGTACAGAAAATGAGCCTATCTTCTGGGGGTGGGATCCTGAAATGCTGCCAAAGTGAGATGCCTCCTAAGATGCCTCCACCTCACCGTTAAGTTCTAACCTAAATCTTGGATCTTTCCATCAAGAATATGCAAATACAGAAGAAAATGAGAGAAGTACAGTTTCAGAATGACCATGCCTACCTGATCAAACGTATGGATACTAACGACTACCATAACATCCACTCTTCTTTGAAGCGGGGGGAACACGGGAAAAACCAGGACTGGGGTAGACTTACCATCTCCTAGAGTAGCCCAAAAATGGAAGTGAAAAAAGTTCGATTGTTTGGGACATGAGAAGTTTAGGAAAGCTAATATGTTGGGAAATGTGAAAATTAAGAAATGGTGTCACAGGACAAAGTTTCAGCAGTAAAGTACTACCAGGGTATCCTTCCTTGTTTCTTGTGGCAGGTCTGCAAACTCTTTCTTCCTGGGGAATAATGACCTCAGACATGTCCCGTGCTACCTGTGAAAGCAACACTGCAAGCCTCTCTCGTTCAAGGGCTTTTCCCAATAATTAAGGGAAAGAGTGGGAGATGAACAGGTTGGAGCTGAGCACTCCCCCACCAGCTGAACCTCAACTCCAGCTGAACCTGGCCCCGCTACTATGACCTCCGTGCCTGGTTTACTTCCTGTCCTTTCTCCCATTACATATGTCTCCCCAACCCAGGCTGGAGCTGCATGGATTCTGGGGTGAAGTGAGCATTTCCCAACTCTATCACTTATGGGCTGTGTGACCACAGAAACTTATTAAGTCTCTTTGGTCCTATGTGTCCTCATTTATAAAAGGGAATTGTTTCAGTTAGCCTTTTTTGCATCCTTAATAAAAAAGTAGAGTGGCTTAAAACAACAACAACCACATCTTAACTCATGGTTATAGGTTGGTAACTGGGGTTAAACTCATCTGGGCGATTCTAATCCTAGAGGAGCTTACTCATGCATCTGGGTTCAGCTGTTTGAAACTGGCTGGCTGTCAGGTAGGACAAGCAGGGGCCACAGGGCTATAAATGTCTCATCATCCAGCAGCCTGGCCTGGGCTTGTTCATATGGCAGCTCAGGTTTCCAAGAGGAGCAAAAAGACAAGTTCTGAGGCACAATCACTTCTCGGATCTCTGCTTGCACCCAGTCTGTTAGTGATCATAGATGAAAACAGTCACATGACCAAACCCAGAGTCAGTGTGAAAGTGTGCTACCCAAGGGCATGAATATGCGGCAAATATACAAATGTCATGAGACCTAAACCCATTGGGGCCACCTCTGAAATCAATCTACTACCAGGATAATTACAGGATATATGTAAGGAATAAATAACACAATGCAAGACAAAAAAATTAGGCATAGTTTCTGGGACATAGTAAAGGCTCAATGAATACTGTCTATCATTGCTGTTGTCCTTGGGGCTGGGGTGGTGAGAAATACTGCTCAAGTTTCCATAAAGGAGAGAGGATTTCCATTCCGTGCTACAAAAGGAAACAGATTTATATTTTAGATTTAACAGATTTAGATTTAAATTTTAGATTTAGCAGATTTAGTTTCCTTCCCTAACATCCCCACTCCTTCCCAAGAAAGGAGGAGTGATTTATCTAGTTGGTGAGCTTCATTTCTCTGATGGGTGGTTCTCAATGTCATGGTCTGAAAAGGGAATCATAAACCCTGCTTGAATCATAGATTTACTGAAATGACGTATGTAAGCACAATTCATCAAGTGTCAATCATGATACAAAGTGAGGTGTTAATACATCCAGGCAGCATGGCATAATAATTCCAGCTACCATTTGTTGAGTGCTTACTATGTTCAGGGATTTTACAGGCATTATTTTATCTTCCTGATCATCTTGACTAAAATACCTCTTCCTGAAACTTAAGTGCATATTACTAAGTGAAAGAAGCCAGTCTGAAAAGGCTACATACTATGTGATTCCCAACCATATTACATTCTGGAAAACGCAAAACGATGGAGACAGTGAAAAGATCAGTGGTCGCCAGGGGTTAAAGGAGAGGGCATGATGAATAGTAGGAGCCCAGAGGATTTTTAGGGCAGGGAAACTACTCTATGAGATATCGTAATTGTGAATGCATGTCCTTATATATTGTCAAAACCCTTAGAATGTGCAACACCGACAGTGAACCCTAATGTAAACCACGGACTTTGCGTGATCGTGATGGGCTCATCAGTGGTAACAAATGTCCCACTCTTGAGGGGGATGTTGGTGGCAAGGGAGGCTGTGCATGTGTTGGGGTGGGGGCTATGGGAACACTCTGTGCATTCCGTTCAATTTTGCTGTGAATATAAAACTGCTCAAAAAAATAAAATCTATTAAAAAATTAAAATTTCAAAAAAAGACATTTTGGCACAATCAAGTTTAGATGATAGTAAGGAATCATTGTTAATTTTCAGCTGCACATTAGAGATGGGTGAGATTTCAATATGGAGACATGGAGAAAGGACTTTTGGCAGATTAAGCAGAATGATCAAGAGCAGGGAAGAAGGAAAAGGAGGGTAACATTCAGAAGGTATCTTGATGTTCACTTCATCTTTAATCTTGAGAACCGCTGCAGTTTCAAATACTTTACTTCATTGTTCTTACACACCATTTCAGAAATCATAGTATTTGGCAACCAAATCCTACTTTCTGAATGATTTCTCAAACCTAGAAGAGACTAAAAATTCTTTATCAGTTCATAAAAAATAAAATAAAGTATGTCTTCCTTTTATATATGAAGTAATTGAGCCTCAAAGAGTAACTTGTCCAAGGTCACACAGCAGGCAAATGGTTGAGCCAAGCTTCAAATTAATTTTGCCACCACTACCACACACGCACACGCACGCACACATACAAACTATTTGGCAATGTCTGGAGACATGTGGTTATCACAACTGGCCAGAGGTTAGGGCTACTGCCATCTAGTGGATGGAGGCCAGGGATGCTGCTTAACACCCTACAATGCACAGGACGGCTGCCACAGGGAAGAATTATCTGACCCAAGATGTCAGTACAGCAGAGGTCAACAGACTCTGCTCTAATGAGTATTAGAGATGGAGTCTAGTATGATGGTGAAGTTAGTAGACTCCTTGACTACACTGCTTGACTCCACTTACTATTGTGTGACACTGGGCAAGACATTTAACAGCCCCATGCTTCAGTTCCTCACCTCTAGAACAGAGTTCACAATAGTTCTCACCTTGTAGGATTATTGTGAAGGTAAAATAAGTTACTACATGTATTTGGGAGAGTTCTTGGTATTTAGCAAAAGCTCAGTAAATGTTCACCATTGATGTATTTAAAAGTTGTGTGCATTGTTACCTCTCTCTCCAGCCCATCTCTGTAAATCTTCCCAACCCTGCTCATACTTCATGCTCATGATGATTGAGGGCTCTGAATTCAGACAGCTTGGGTTTCCTGGTCTGAATCCTGACTGCTAATTTGATGGTTTAGATAATGGGATTCTAAGTGATCAAGATCAGATGAGGTGCATTTTCTCATTTAATACTTCAAATAACCTTATAAAATTGGTACTGTTTCTCGAATGAAGCTTTGGAGGGTTCATTCATTTGCCCAAAGTCCCAGCCAATAAGTGGATAGTCAGGATTCAAACCAGACTCCAAAGCTGGTACCTGCCACCTCTTAAGGAGCTGTCACTGAAAGGTTTCAGTGCCATGACTAGTGGATTTAGAGAGTCAAACCCTGCCTCTCCATCTATGGAGTGAGTGAATTTGCAGGCAGAAGTCAAATGCTGGCACTGCCACGTAGTAGTGGTGGGAACTTGAGAAAATAACATAATGTCTCTGAGCTGTCATATATAAAAAGATCTCAGCTTTGTTGATTGCTGATATAAAGAGTATTTAAAGACATTGAGGAGATTTCAGGAAGTGGATACCTCCTTAGAATGACTTGGGAAATCCGTATATGAAGCTAGACTTTGTGGCTTTGAGTAATGTACAAATGGTCATTTAGCAATCCTTGAAATTCCTCCATATCTAGTCTGACCTTCCCCAGTTATGGGGGTTCATGGAGCAGGGTTGATGCCCAGGTATGTATCTGCAAAATGCTATATGACTACCCATGGACCATTCAACTGTGTCTGGGTCATAGCACACAAACGTGAGAGGAGAGAAAAGGTCATTTAATCGGACTATTGTACTCTCAGCTTCACCAGTTCAATAATTTTCTCAGCATTCTCAAGAAACTAATATTCCCCAGCTTTCTCTCGGCACTGAACCTTTTCGGTAGCTCTGACCTCTTAGCTGTTTCTTGGAGACTGCAGGTTAACGTCACTTAGTCCTCCCATCTTCCCTGGGAGCCTCTAAATTCTCCTTGATTCTCTAGAACTGTGCTGATATAGATGAAGCACTGCTCTCAAAGCCAGAATTTCTATGCATGAATGAGCCCTGATAGGGTAACTCTGGAAAAATGACTAAAATTCTCTGAGCAATGGTTTCCTCATTCATAAAATGGAAATTAATAATATGAGTGTCAAGAGCAATTGGAGAATAAAATTGGTTTAGTTCCTATTAAAATGCTTTATAATGTGCTATGATTATTTCTTATGTAGGTATTGCTTTTGCTGTCATTTATTAAGCCTCTCTGATGTACCATGAACTGATAAAGAATTTACATGTATTACCTTCATCTATTCCTCACAACCTAGGACATAGGACCCATTGTTGGCCCCATTTTAGGGCTAAAGAAAGCAAGGATGGAAGAGGTTGAATAATTTCCCTAAACCAGTAAATGGCAGAACCAATACTTGAAACTGGTCTGTCGTAGTTCAAGTCTATGCTCTTATACTACATTATAGTCTCTGACTCTCTCCAAAACAGAAAAGAGGGTGAAAAACAAGGAGGGAACCAAAGTTATTGGCATTGAGACAACCGTTCTTTCTATTGGGCTTTATGAAAATGATACATGGTGAAGTAGACAGTTAATGTGTGCAGTCCATTAAGTTGTAAACTATTTATAATCCTCACAACAGCTTTATAAGGAAAACATCTCTTTTTGACAGCTGGGAAATCAAGGCTCAGAGGTTTAAGAGATGTGCATACACTTTGACCAACTTCATTCATTTTCTCCATACTCCCTTGCCCCTGGCAACCACCAATCTGCTGTGTTCCTATGAGTTCAGGTTTTTAGATTCCACATATAAATGAGATTATGTAGTTTTGTGTTTCCCTCTCTGACTTGTTTCACTTAGCATAATGCCCTCAAGGTTCATCCATGTACTTGCAACTGGCAGGATTTCCTTCTTTTTTATGGTTAGGTAAAATTCTATTGTGTACATATATCACATTTTCTTTATCCATTCGTCTGTTGATGAACACTTAGATAGTTTCCATGTCTTGACTATTGTGAATAATGCTGCAGTGAACATGGAGATGCAGATATCTCTTTGAGATGGAATTCACTTCCTTTGGATATATACTCAGAAGTGGGTTTGCTGAATAACATGGCAGTTCTATTTTTAATTTTTTGCAGAACCTCTATACTGTTTTCCATAGTGGCTGCACCAAATTACATTCCCACCAACAGTGCACAAGAATTCCCTTTTCTCCACATTCTTCCCAGCACCAATCTCTTTTCTTTTTGATAATAGCCATTCTACAGAATGGGGGGTGATATCCCATTGTGTTTTTTGTTTGTTTGTTTGTTTTTATTTATTTATTTTTGGCTGCATTGGGTCTTCGTTGCTGCACGTGGGCTTTCTCTACTTGCAGCAAGCGGGGGCTACTCTTTGTTGCGGTGCACGGGCTTCTCATTGTGGCGGCTTCTCTTGTTGTGGAGCACGGGCTCTAGGTGCATGGGCTTCAGAAGTTGTAGCACGTAGGCTCAGTAGTTGTGGCTCCCGGGCTCTAGAGCACAGGCTCAGTAGTTGTGGCACACGGGCTTAGTTGCTCCACGGCATGTGGGATCTTCCCAGACCAGGGCTCGAACCCTTGTCCCCCTCATTGGCAGGTGCATTCTTAACCACTCCACCACCAAGGAAGCTCTCTCATTGTGTTTTGATTTGCATTTCCCTATTGATTAGTGTTGTTGGGCACCTTTTATACACCTGTTGGCTATTTGAATATCTTCTTTACAAAAAGGTCTATTTAGGGCTTCCCTGGTGGCGCAGTGGTTGAGAATCTGCCTGCTAATGCAGGGAACACAGGTTCGAGCCCTGTTCTGGGAAGATCCCACATGCCACGGAGCAACTGGGCCCGTGAGCCACAACTACTGAGCCTGCACGTCTGGAGCCTGTACTCCGCAACAAGAGAGGCCACGATAGTGAGAGGCCCGCGCACCGCGATGAAGAGTGGCCCCCGCTTGCCACAACTAGAGAAAGCCCTCGCACAGAAACGAAGACCCAACACAGCAAAAATAAATAAATAAAATTAATTTTTTAAAAAAAATGTCTATTTAGTTTTTTTGCCCATTTTTTTTGGCTATGCCTGACTTTTAAAAAAAATTTTATTGGAGTACAATTGATTTACAATGGTGTGTTAGCTTCAGGTGTACAGCAAAGTGAATCCATTATGCATACACCCACTCTTTTTTAGATTCTTTTCCCATATAGGCCATTACAGAGTATTGAGTAGAGTTCCCTGTGCTATACAGTAGATCCTTATTAGTTATCTATTTTATATATAGTAATGTGTCTATGTCAATCCCAATCTCCCAATTTGTCCCTGGTAACCATAAGTTTGTTTTCTGTACATCTATAAGTCTATTTCTGTTTTGTAGGTAAGTTCATTTGTACTTTTTTTAGATTCCACATATAAGCAATATCATATGATATTTGTCTTTCTCTGTCTGACTTGCTTCACCCAGCATGAAAATCTCTAGATCCATCCATGTTGCTGCAAATGGCATTATTTCATTCTTTGTTATGTCTAAGTAACATTCCATCGTATATATGTACCACATCTTCTTTATCCATTCCTCTGTTGATGGACATTTAGGTTGCTTCCATGTCCTGGTTATTGTAAATAATGCTGCAATGAGCATTGGGGTGCATGTATTTTTTTGAATTATGGTTTTCTCTGGATATATGCTCAGGAGTGGGATTGCTGGATCATAGGGTAGCTCATTTTTGGTCTTTTAAGGAACCTCTGTACTGTTCCCCATAGTGGCTGTACCAATTTACATTCCCACCAACAGTGTAGGAGGGTTCCCTTTTTGCCACACCCTCTCCAGCATTTATTGTTTGTAGATTTTTGATGATGGCCATTCTGACTGTTGTGAGGTGATACCTCTCTGTAGTTTTGATTTGCATTTCTCTAATAATTAGTGATGTTGAGCATCTTTTCATGTGTTTTTTTGGCCATTTGTATGTCTTCTTTGGAGAAATGTCTATTTAGATCTTCTGCCCATTTTTTGATTGGGTTTTCAGTTAGATAATATGTGGTTTCGGTATTAAGTTGCATGAGTTTTTATATACTTTGGATATTAACCCCTTATCAATAGATGGTTTGAGAATGTTTTCTCCCATTCCATAGATCGTCTTTTCATTTGGTTGATTGTTTCTTTTGCTGTGCGGACCTTTTTAGTTTGATATAGTCGCACTTGTTTATTTTTACCTATATTGCTTGTGCTTCTGCTGTCATATCCATAAAATCATGGCCAAGACCAATGTCAAGGGTGTTTTCCTCTCTGTTATCTTCTGGGAGTTTTATGGTTTCAGGTCTTGCATTTAAGTCTTTAATCTATTTTGGGTTAATTTTTATGAATGGTGTAAGATACAGGTCCAATTTCATTCTTTTGCATGTGAATATCCAGTTTTCCCAACGCCATTTATTGAAGAGACTACCTTCTCACCACTGAGTATTTTGGCCCCCTTGTCAAATATTATTTGACCATATATGCATGAGTTTATTTCTGTGTTCTTCATTCTGTTCCATTGGTCCATGTGTCTGTCTACATGCAAGAACCATACTGTTTTGATTACTTTAGCTTTGTAATATAGTTTGAAATCAGACCGTGAGATTCCTCCAGCTTTGCTCTTCTTTCTCAGGATTGCTTTGGCTATTCAGAGTCTTTTGTGGTTTCATACAAAAGTTAGGAATTTTTTTCTATTTCTATAAAATATGCCATTGGACTCTTGATAGGAATTGCATTGAATCTATAGATGGCTTCAGGTAGTACAAGTATTTTGACAATGTTAATTCTTCCAATCCATGAGCATGGGATATCTTTCCATCTATTTGTGTTTTCTTTAATTTCTTTCATCGATGTCTTATTGTTTTCAGTGTACAGATCTTTCGCTTGCTTAAACCTATTCATAATTATTTTGTTTTTGATGCTATTGTAAATGGGATTGCTTTCTTTACTTCTATTTCAGAGAATTCATTGTTAGTGTATAAAAATGCAACTGATTTCTGTATATTGATTTTTTATCCTGCAACTTTAATTAACTTGTTTATTAGTTCTAAGAGTTTTTTGGTGGAGTCTTTAGGATTTTCTGTATATAAGATCATATTATCAGAAAATAACAACAATTTTACTTCTTCCGTTCCTATGTGGATTTCTTTTTCTTGCCTAATTGCTCTATCTGGGACTTCCAGCACTATATTAAATAAGAGTAGTGAGAATGGGCATCCTTATTTTGTTCAGGACCTTAGAGGAAAAGTTTTCAACCTTTCACCATTGAGTATGATATTAGCTCTGGGCTTGTCATATATGGCCTTTATTATATTGAGGTATGTTCTTTCTATACCCAATTAGCTACATGTTTTTTATCATGAATCACTGTTGAATTTTGTCAAATGCTTTTTCTGCATCTCTTGAGATGATTATACAAATTTTATGCTTCATTCTATTAATGTGATATATCATATGTATTGATTTGCATATGTTGAGCCATCCTTTCATCCCAGGGATAAATCCCACTTGATCATGGTGTATGATCATTTTAATGTGCTGCTGAATTTGGTTTGATAGTATTGTGTTGAAAATTTTTGCATCTATATTCATCAGGGATATTGGCCTATAGATTTCTTTTCTTGTAGTATCCTTATCTGGCTTTGGTGTCAGGGTAACACTGGCCTCATAAAATGAGTTTAGAAGTGTTCCCTCCTCTTCAATTCTTTGGAAGAGTTTGAGAAGGAGTTGTGCCAATTCTTTTAATGTTTGGTAGAATTTATCAGTGAAACCACTGGTTCCTGGGCTTTTCTTTGTTGAAAGGTTTTTGATTACTGATTCAGTCTCCTTACACATTACTGGTCTGTTCAGGTTTTCCACTTCTTCCTGATTCAGTCTTGGTAGGTTGTATGTTTCTAGGAATTTATCCATTTCTTCTAGGATGTCCAATTTGTTGGTCTATAATTGTTCATAGCAGACTCTTATGACCTTTTGTATTTCTGTGATATCGGTTATAATGTCTTTTCTTTCATTTGTAATTTTATCTATTGGGTCCTCTCTGTCTCTGTCTTTCTGTCTGTCTCTCTCTCTCTCTTTTTTGTTAGTCCAGGCAAGGTTTGTCAATTTTGTTAATCTTTCCAAAGAATCAACTCATAGTTTTGTTAATCTCTTCTACTGTTCTCCTATTTTCTAGTTTATTTATTTTTGTTCCAATCTTTATTAGTTCCTTCTTTCTGTTAGCTTTTGGTTTAGTGTATTCTTCTTTTTCTAGTTCCTTGGGTTGTAAAGTTGTAATTGGGCAAGTCTGCAGGCTGGGGTCCACAGTCACTCCTGGTTGTGTTAGGGGACCAAAACTGCCCAAAACTGCCCGCCCTGGCCAGGCCCAATAGTAACCACTTGCACAAACTATCTTACAACAGGAGGTCCTCATAAGGCACACAGAACTAACAAGCTACCACCAACCAGAAGAATTTGGGAAAGGTAAAAAGGAGAGAGGAGATGCCAGTCCATATGTCCTACCAACCTCCCATAATCCTTCTCACTGGAATCCATCTTGTCTGAGAGATGCACGCACCACCAGGAAGGACCCTAAGTCAGAATAATTGGCCAGAAACAACCTGGAAACTAACCGCATTACCATAAAACCTGAGACTGCGAGCCACATGGCAGAGCAGTTCTCCTGGGTTCCCTTACCCTGCTGCTCTCCACCCAGGCGCCCCTTCCCAATAAAGTCACTTGCCTTGTCAGCACGTGTGTCTCCTCAGACTATTCATTTCTGAGTGTTAGACAAGAGCTCACTCTAGGGCACTGGAAGGGGTTCCCCCTTCCTGCAACAGTTGGATGGGGGCTCCCCCTTCCTGCAACAGTTGGATGGGGTCTCCAACAGGATGGTGTCACTGGCTCAACACTGTGTTCGGGCAGGGCTGCAGGCAGAATTTTGCAGTCAGACAAGACCACAGGCTGTGTTCTGCAATCAGGCAGGACAACAAACCATGCCTCAAAGTTAGGCAGGACCGTAACCTGGGATTCATGAGCAGGTAGGTAGGCAGCTGGCTGTTGTACAAAGTGACTGGCTGGGATCTCTGGTTAGGAGGTTCCTCTAGCTGCATACTGCATTTGGCCAGGACTAGAGACTCTGCTCTGTGGTCAGGCAGTGTTGCTGTTCAAGCTTCCTCACTGGGATTGGATTAGGTCACTGGCTGGGCTCCCTGTGTGGGCAAGGCTGCAGTCTGTGTTCAGCAATCAGGCAGGATTATAGGCTGAGCCTCACTGTGGGGCAGGGCTGCAGACTGAGCTGTGCAACTGCGTAGTACTGTAGGCTGGGATCCAAGTTTGCCCAGAATCACTCTTCAGGGTCCCTGGTTATACTAGAGACTATACTTAACAATTGGGCAGGGCTTCTGTCATGGATTTCTGCCCAAGCATGGCTGTAAGGTGGGCTCTATGGCTGCCTGGGTTATCTGGTTAGGCTTCCTGGGTTGGGTGGTACTGGAAGCTAGACTGAGCAGTTGGGCAAGGCTTCAAATTTTCTTCCTTGTCAGGACGGAGCCATAGGAGGGCTCCACAGCCAGTATAGCTCATTGGCTAGGGACTCAAATCAGACAGAACTGCCAAATGAGCTCACTGGCCAGAAATGGTCACCAGCTTGGTTCTGCAGATGAGCAGAGCTACTGTTCGGGATCTCTGCTCAAGCTTTGCTGCAAGCACGAATATGGTCCACCAAGTTCTGAACACTGGTTTCTATAAGTCTTGTCTCCCTTCTCTGTTTCTGTCTGATCCCTGGTAGTTAAACCCTGCAGATTTCCCTGTGATCCCCATGAGGCAAGACCCAAGTGGGCCACCTGGGAAGTGCCCCACAATGCTGAGGGAGCTGGATGTCCACTGTGGACTCTCTTTTTCCCAGTGGAGAATTCATAGGCCCAGAGGGACCCTTTTGGTGTGGCATTGTGCTGGCCTGGGAGAGGAGCAGTGTGGTCAGAGTGTAGCCACTCCTCTTACTTTCAGCTCCTTCTGTATCTCTATGATCTAGGAGTCCTTCAGACACACCTCCACTTCTAGGATTTTCACAGTGGTATCTTGTGTATGGATCTTTTTGTGAAAGGGACTGAAGTCAAGAATTGACCTATATTGCCATCTTGATGAAGTCACTTACACATTGTGTTTAAATACATTATTTCAGTAAACCTATGTGACAACTAGGATCACTGCCCTCTTTTTCAGATGATGACATCGAGATAGTGGAGAATAATAACACTTGCTCAAATCACGTAAGTAGTAAGTAAAGGACTGGAGATGCAAGCCAGCATTGAATACAATGTACACAACCTCTTCATTTATTTATTCAACATCTATTGAGTTAACCCTCAGGTTTGAAAGTGAAAGTTGAGTTCAATTTTCTTCTCACTTAGGGTCACCTTTTCCAGTCAGAAAATTGAATTTCTTATGGGTGATTGAAGAGATCTCTCCAAGAAGCAAGAATACAATTTATTCATTTTAGATTATTAAGCACCTGCTGTATGCTGAGAAATACGCTATTATACATGCCATGGTACAAGTGCTATGAGGGAAAAAATGAGTCACCATTCCCAACTTAGAGGGGTCAGGAAAACATCCATGGAAAATGATATCTGAGTTGCGATGTGAATGATAAGTAGATGTTAACCAGGTAGTAGTTTTCAGGCAAAGGAAAGCACGTGCAACAGAGAAGTGTGGTGTGTAGAAGAAGTGGAAAGAATCCCTGGAACGCCAGATTACAGAGAGGAATGCAGAAAGTCAAGCGAGAGAAGAAAGAGAGGGGAAGAATATTGCAGATTTGCTGCATAAGTTATGCCAAGGATTTCTAACTTTATTTGAAATGCCTTGGGGAGTCATTCAGAGATTTTTAAGACTGAGGTCACCAAATCAGGTTACTGATTGACTTACTGATAATTTAGGAATATCACTGTGGCTGGCCTGAGGATGGTTAGACTAGAGTAGGGGAAAGACTAGAAATAGTAAGACCAGTTAGCGTTATTTTCCACAATCCAGGTGAGAGCTGGTGGTGGCCTCTAAGTGGCAGTGACCATGACAAAAAAAAACGGATGGATTCCTGAGATATTTAGGAGAGAGCCTTAACAGTGCTTAGCAAATTAATGAGTTAAACTGTTCATATTCCCATCTCTGCTACTGTCTCAACAGTTGCATTGGGCAAATGAGTAGAGTTCAGCCCTGCCAGATCTGAATTTGGAGAGCTACCAGAAGATAGGTGTTGGGGTCAGTTCTGAGGATCCTTCAAAAAGGTGAGTTTTGACTGTTGAGCATCTTTCCCATAAACATACTGACAAGTCTCCTAGCAAAGGGGCCAGTGGAAAAAGTGTATAATGGGGATCAAGGTCTCCTTGGGGATGACAGTTGACATATCAGCACTGTTGTAGCAGTGGGGCCAGCACTGGCCCACAGCAAACTCTTTGAGTCTGGAATTGGCTAAATTGGATGCCTGACAGCTTCAAACTCAGAAGCAGAGCCTGCGTCTCAAACAGAAAAGGGAGAATTGTCTAAATGCTTCAATTTTTGTAATTGAAGCAATTGCACATCATTTTACATGCCAGCTTGCTGACAGGATAACCAGTTTGAGCTGAGTGTGGGAATTCAATTATATATCTTCTGTTTGCATCTCTGAAAGAAAACCACCTGACAGGCCTGTCAAACATCCAGCATGTTTGCCTGTTGGAAATTGCTATCTCTTCCTGACACAGGAAATGTCTCTGCAGAAGAGAAACCTATTATATTTTACAAAGCTAGCATAACCCTATCACAAAACTTGACAAAGAAAGCATAGAAAAAGAAAACCACAGGCCAATTTTATCTATGAATATAAATGCAAAATTCCTAAATAAAATACAAGCATATGAAATATGGCAGTGTAACACTAGAGGCTTTTCCATTAAAAATTGAAACAAGGCAGTATGTCCACTATGACCTTAATTATTTAACATTACTCTGAAATGTCTGGCCAATGCAATATGACAAGAAACATAAATAAATAAAGTATATAATTGTTGAAAAGGAGTAGCAACATTTCTCATTATTTTCATATATCTACCTAGAAAATCCAAGCAAATGAACTGAAAAAAAATCTTAGCACACATAAGAGTTAATTAATTCCTCATCTAGGCATTTAATCTGAAGATTAAATAGTTAAATTAGTTAATAGTTAAATTAGTTAAAATAGTTAAATTAATTAGAAGATAAAATAGTTAAATAGTTAAATTAAAATTCCTCATCTAGGCATTTAATAGTCAGAGAGCAGAGCTTTATAATAGAGTCTCCTTCCAGCATCATTTTTATAAGGGCATGCTCAAATATATTATTTTAGATCCAGATGATGAAATATGCAACCACTGAAACTTATACTTTGAAGAATATTTAATAACAGGGGGAAATGCTCACACATCATGAGAATAAGAATAAAATATGAGTCTAAATACAATGTGATTCCTGTTTTGTAAAATAAGTAAATATGTATATATACATATTTGCATAGAAAATATACTGGAAGGATGGAATATAGAAATGGTATTACAGTTATCACTGGGTAGGGGTTTTTTTCAACTTTTATAGAACTTACATGAATCAGTCTCACAAATTACACTATACATATACTATAAAATACACTATTAAAAAATTAGGGGATTAGGTCAGATGATGTCAAAGATCTCTGCCAATCTGTTTCTGGCATAAATATGACAATTTTCTATGAAAATCTGACACTTTAAAACAGAAAAGGATCTGTGATCTTATTACCCCCTGTCAATCTGTGTCAAGTTGTCACATAGTGACAGCAACTAACTTCTCTCAGAGATTCTGGAGAGCTGGCCTTCCTGGACACAGACTCTAACCTTCAACCTTATTATCCACAAAGACTTTTCTTTCCTAGCCCAAGCTGGAGCCCAATTTGTTACCCAACTCATTGTTTGCCATATTTGCTGTCTTCCCTGGGCCCCTCTCACCAACACTTATCAAAACCACATAGCATGACCCCATCTGAGATGAGCTTTCCAGGTGGGCTTATCCTCCAGCATCACTATATAGGGAACCACTTGGATTCTGAGCTCAAGACCCTCCCCTGGGACATCCACCAAATGTAGGGTTCTATATTTACATGGGACCTCCCTTGATAGATTCCTTATCTGAATTTTTCTTTGTAGTGGACCACAGCAGACCCAACATAGACAACAACCTAGCTGACCAATACTAGGGCTTTAGTCCAAAAGATCTACTCTAGTAGAAATATTTTACCTACTGAAGGTGGCCTGGAGTGGGAAGACCTTGGGTATTTACTGAGCCCAGTAACTTTAGAGAAAACTGAGAGTCAAATCTAGAGAAGTAGCTGTGAATGTCCCATCCACAGAATGACAGCAAAACCATAAGCCAGAAATGAAATCAAGGATATGGAAGAGTCAGAAATTATGCAGAAAAGTCAGGACACAGCTACAAAGTCTTTGCGAGAGCCAAGACTCAACTTCAGTCATTAGCTGTGGACATGTTGTGATGGATTGAAACAAAAGACACGGGAACACACACTCAAATGCCCTTAGAGTGCTGGCAGTAATCTAAAAGAGTGAAGCAGGCCAGCTGGAGAATACATGCCTCATTCAAAGAGGGGCAGCCACTGTGTGGGAATGTTGACCCATTGCTACCCGATCTATTCTTTTTTTTTTTTTAATAAAAGCTAGGCCTCCAAATTTCTGTGTGAAATGCTTCAATTTTTAAATGTTGCCAACTAATGTTTTGAATGTTATATAAGTCAAACAAAACACATTTGCAGACTTGATTAAGTCAAAGGAGCAAAATTCATGATTTCTGACTAAAAGGTACAAAGTTGGAAGGGGGTTAGGACTTGATTTTTATGACTTTGGCTTATCTTCAACGTTCCCCAACTAAGAAGCTTTCCTTTATAGGAGTGTGAGAAAGGAGGAATTATGCTTTCATTTGCTCCAAATAATGATCCATCGTGCTCCAGGTTGTTGCAAGGTGGAAACTGTCACCCACACAGCCTGAGCCTCATCTATTCCCCCTGTACCTAGACATCTGGTCAGTTCCCAAGGATTGAATATGCATGCCTAGGGAAACCAATTTTGAGGGACTTACAGGTACAACAGTAGTGACTGCAGAAATCAGAATGCTATCACACTTCTAATAGGGTCTGACCCATTGATAGCTTCTATGATCTGTTTCTACCCACAGAATATTTCTGAAACTAACAGTGTGGGTTTTTTTTTCCCACACCAACAACCAATTTCCCAACTCTCGAGACACCAGCTGGGTGTCCTAGAATTTAATTCAACTGTGACACTAACCACCTGGAATTAGCATCAGTTAAGGGCCCACAGGTTAAGGGCTCAGCCCCAAAGACTGCCCCCACTTCAGATGCTAGTTGCACCAGGACTTTTTGATGAACTGGGTATAAATTCAGGGAGTTCCCCCAACCCCATCTTCAGGTTCAATAATTTTCTAAAACAGCTCCCAGAACTCAGGAAAGCACTTTTCTTACATTTACTAGTTTATTACAAAGGATATAGCTGTAGAGCCAAATGAAGACAGTATATAGAGCAAGGTCTGGAAGGGTCCTGAGAGCAGGATATTCTGTCTCATGAAGTTGAGGTGCACCATCTTCCCAGCACTTAGGTGCATTCTAACTAACGCTGAAGCTCTCTGAACGCCATAGTTTAGAAGTTTTTAATGGAGGTTTCACTACATAGGCATGATTGATTAGATCATTGGCCATTGGTGATTAACTCAATCACCAGCCCCCTCCCCTCCCTGGAGGTTTTCTAACCACGCTTTGGTCTTTCTGGCCACCAGCCCCCAATCCTGAAGCTATTTAGGAACCCCAGCCACCAGTCATCTCATTAGCATACAAAAGGACACTCTTATCACTCTGGAGACTCCAAGGGTCTTAGAAGCTCTTGAGTCGGAAAGACCAAATATTTACAATAAAACATGCTCCTATCATCCCCTATCACTTGGAGGGTTTTAGGAGCTCTGTACCAGGAACTGGGGACAAAAACCAAATAGATGTTTCTTATTACATCACAATATCACTAGAGCTAATCTGTTGGACTAGCTCTAATTGATCACTGTCTATTAATATGGATCTCCAGAGAGTGTAAACTGATCCAAGTTAGAGAGACAGATGGTTGGATGTCCTCATTGAGAACTGTGGGTCTGTCAACTTTTAAAATTCCCTGCCTAACCCAAGGTTTCAAATGTGCATTGCCCAATGCTTGCTCCATAATTTATTTCAGAGATCTTCTGATCTTTTCTTGGAAGCTTAAGAAGTACAAAGCATATATCTCTATGTTGTTGGCATGGGTAACCTAAAAAAATACATATTTCACCTGACAACATTTCCTCCAGAAAAGGAAACAAAAGTCAGGATATTATCAAAGAAATCATCAATTTCTCCAAAACTAAAGGACTTGAATTTCCAGATTAAAATACCCTTCTGGTGCCCAGCACAAGGAATGAAGGCTCACATCAAAGCATATTTTGATGGCATTTCAGAATAATGGATAAAGAGAAGATCCTTCCAGGAGGAAAAATAGGTTGTATATTAAGATATGAAAATTACAATGACATCTGGAACCCAGAACACCCTAGAGAAATACTTTTAAAGCCTAAGGAGAAATAATTTCTAACCTACAATTTCTAGCTAAACTAGAAATTTATTTCTGAAAGTAAAGTCAGTTTTAAATATTCAGGATCTCAAAAAAATTTACCTTCATTTCACATATTCTCAGAAGCTACTAAAGAAAATACACCAAGGAAAAAGGAGACATAAAACCCAGGAAAAAGGTGACACAACAGAAGACATCAAGGAAGTTTCCAGAATGGTGGTGAAGATTCAGGGTAACATCTGTACAGATGGCCTAAGGAGTGACAATCAAAACTGGAGTAGGGCTTCCCTGGTGGCGCAGTGGTTGAGAGTCCGCCTGCCGATGAAGGGGACGTGGGTTCGTGCCCCAGTCCGGGAAGATCCCACATGCCGCAGAGCGGCTGGGCCCATGAGCCATGGCCGCTGAGCCTGCACGTCTGCAGCCTGTGCTCCACAGCGGGAGAGGCCACAGCAGTGAGAGGCCTGCGTACTGCAAAAAAAAAAAATTGGAGTAGGAGGATGGAAAGTTCCAGGGGTCACAAACACACAAGAGTCTGGAAGCTTATCTAACACAGTTGATGACACTGAGTGAGTTTTGAGAATTTGTTGAATAATTTGGAAAGAAAAACTAAGCAAATAAACCAAAAAAGAGGCAATTATTAACTCCTGGAAAATTAAAAAGTAAGGAACTATAATCACAGGACCACCTTATGGTCCATCAGAGAACAGTATTTTCATAATCATAATAATGTAAAAACTATTTAACATAAAATTTTGATATAACCATATTGAGAGAGTGAGGGAAGGGGAAGAGGAAGGCAATAAGGCAGGGACTGGAGTGGTGTAAGAAAGCTAAAGCCTCATGTCCCATAGTGGAAAGCCAAAGATTATTTTTTTTAATTAAGATTCTTTAAAAATCAAGAAATGGCAGCTTAAGTGTACAATTTACAAATATGAAGGTACAAATAAGAAGACCTGAGAGTTTAAAGTAATTGCCTCTCATAAACTAGTCTCAAAGGTGAGGTAAAACTGAGCAGTAACTGAAGTTCTTTGTTAAAATACGTGACTTTTTAAATTATGCATGTGTATTGCATTGATAAAAAATTTTTAATTAAGTTTTAAAAGATATTTGAAAAAGGAATATAGTCTTTCTTACATTATGATTTTCAATTATTACCTAAAACCATCTCTACGGGTAGCAAATATCCCACAGTTTATTCCAACACTTGTCAAGACCCCTGAAGCCCTAGGTCTATCACTAACCTTCCTGCCTTTCTGTCATATATATTTTTCTATCACAGACATGCTCATAATAAACAGCTTCCTTCTAAAACTATCCCTCCTTCATCTGGGAAGGAATTAAGGTAGGGATGTTGGAAGAGAAATGCAAAATAGAACCAGCTAGGCAAGATGACAAGAATGCTGATTTAACTTAAAAACAGCCAAGCCAAGGGATGTGGTATAAAACTGTGGCAGAGATTGCTAGTTGCCAAAAACTATCCATTCTTCCCTCCTTTAGCAATAGAACTTGATTTTTTTAAGTTAATTAATTTTTTTACTGAAGTATAGTTGATTTACAATGTTGTGTTAATTTCTGCTGTACAGCAAAGTGACTCAGTTATACACATATATACATTCTTTTTCATATTCTTTTCCATTATGATTTATCCCAGGATATTGAATATAGTTCCCTGTGCTATACAGTAGGACCTTGTTGTTTACCCATTCTATATGAAATAGTTTGCATCTTCTAATCCCAAATTCCTAATCCATCCCTCCCCCACTCTCCCTCCCCCTTTGTGACCACAAGTCTGTTCTCTATGTCTGTGAGTCTGTTTGTTTTGTAGACAGGTTTATTTGTGCCATATTTTAGATTCCACATATAAGTTATATCATATGGTGTATGTCTTTCTCTTTCTGACTTACTTCACTTAGTACGTGTATGATTAGGCCACTCAACATGGTTGCTCTCTTGCTCTCTGTACATCCTGTGCCCAACCAGTGCCTGCTTCACCTATATCTTATGCAGCTAGAGATTGTTCTTATCAAAGGGGCAGTGAGGGGTGTGCCCCACTGCTGGTTTCCCTGGTAACTAATGAGCCCACCTGACGTTAACGACTCCTATAACTGGCAATCTCCCCACAACCCCCAGGAGTGAAGTCTGCCACCATATCCTGCCTGCGGTGCCTGCACTGGGATGTCCCTCCAGGACCCTGCATCATATGCATAAGACACCCCATCCATTAAATCATTGATGTCTCTGTTGCTGACTCCAGGCTCTTTCTTCAGTCTTGAAGCTGGGCAGCACAGGCCTTGTAGGCCTGCGGGGTACAGCCCACCAGTATGATAATCTCTAGTTGCAACCATGTTCCTACAAATGGCATTATTTCACATAACTCTATTTTATTTGGAGTGGCAATGCATTCTTTTTTTTTTTTCAGCTGCGTTGGGTCTTAGTTGCAGCACGCGGGGTCTTCTTTGAGGCGTATGGGCTCTTTCGTTGCGGCACAAGGGCTCCTCTCTAGTCGTGGTGTGCAGGGTTTTTTCTCCCTCTAGTTGTGGCGTGCAGGCTCCAGGGCGCATGAGCTCTGTAATTGTGGTGCACAGGTTCCAGAGTGCATGGGCTCTGTAGTTTGTGGCACGCAGGCTCTCTCGCTGAGGTGTGTGAGCTCAGTAGCTGTGGCCATGGGCTTAGTTCCCACGTGGCATGTGGGATCTTAGTTCCCTGACCAGGGATGGAACGCAAGTCCCCTGCATTGTAAGGTGGATTCTTTACCGCTGGACCACCAGGGAAGTCCCGGCAATGCGTTCTTAAAAGACTACTTTGCCCCACCTCCCTTGAGGCTAGATGTGACCATATGATTGCATTCTAGTCAATGAAATGTAAATGGAAGTGTGGGCTGGATTTCCAGGAAGGCTGCTTAAAGGAAGCTGACTCAGATGCGCCATCCACCCATTTGTCTTCCTTTTTCTCCTTCTTACTGGCTAGTGACGATTAGAGCTCCAGCAGGCATCTTTGACCATGAGATGCCCTTGATAATAAAAGCCACACACTGGAATGGCTTATATGTACCAGAAAGATAAAAGGAGCTGGATCAATAATGAAGATGCCTCTCTAGACTTGAGTGTTGGCCTCCAGACTTCTTTTACATGGGAGAGAAATTAACTTCTCTTTTTAAATCAGTTTTAATTTTAGATTCCTGATACATGTAGCCAAACCTAATCTTAACTGATACAGAAATTATATAAAGTGTATGTTTAATTCTGCTATAAATGTCTCCAAAGGGACTGTATTCCTTTAACAATTGTATTTCTAAATAAATCTGGGAGACTCAAGCTGGCTGCTAAGGAAAACTATCACAGAAATATACAATGTATCAACAATCTCGTCTGTGAACATTAAGTTCACTGGAAAAGGTAATTGAAGTAGGGGAAAAAAACAGAGGCAAGTAAATAAAGCAGGGGGAAAATTCTCTTCCCATGCGTAAAAGAGAGGAAATAAGCTTTTGACATTGTAGGGAGGAAGAAATGCTGTGTTCTGCATAAGGAGGGGCTCCTGTATTCTTCTTTCTCCCAGAAGCTTTGATCTTAAGGTCTCTGAAAAGAGATTAGAGAAGGAAAGACAGATAGTGAAAGTGTCAAGGATCTGCTGACTGAGCAAGGAAGTTTCAGGCAGTTAGAGAGGGAAATCTCACTACTGTGCTCAAAGCTGTGAAGACCTGAGAAGAAGAAGAAGAAGAAGAAAAAGAAAAAAACCAAACACCTGGGAAGGGAGCCGATGAAGGCTATTGGGAGCCTTTGGTAACTATATTGCCTGTTTGATGGAAATCTGAGATAGTCCTGGGAGGCCTGGACACCGAGTAAGGATTCATAGTGAATTATAATGCTAGCTTCTCCGTCAGGATTGCCCTATTACTCAGATCAAATGAACATAGCTCACTATCATCACCTAGTGGAAATATACCTAAATTACAGGAACAAAACTGGTGGAGAGGTTTAATTTACACAGTACATTTCTTTCACTGCTCTCAGTTAATGTGCTGTGTTCAACATGGCAACCAAGTTCAGCTATTGCTTATCCAGATAACAATATTCATTTTGTTCAAAGTTATGTTTATTGTTGTTATATGTATGACACGATTACAGCTTACAAAGAGCTTTTGTACACATTATCTTATGCAATTAGCACAGCATACCTGTAAAGTTATCAGGAAGGTAAGACCCAGAAGGTTAAATGATGAGCTAAAATCTCACTTAAAAGGATACATCTTGTGTTTTTAACTTTGGACATATAATTTAGTGCTCACTCCCACTAGCTGATGCTGAGTCAGAACTAAATATGGAGGATTGTGATTTTATGTTTTATAGATCAGGAATCAGCTTTCCTCCAAAGTGATGTGTAGGGATGAACCAGGAGAAAAAATAAACCCCATCAGAGGTGACTTCCTTGGGATGTTAGTGATGATAAAGCATAGGCTTCATTACTGACAGGTTAGGTTTGTCTGAGAAAAGCAAAAGTCATATTTCTGTCTGCTGTTCCTCTGCTGGAGCAAGTCCACAATACTGGTTAAATCCTCAGTCTATCCTTTTCTTTGGTCATTTAGCTTAAGAATATTATTTTTATAAAAATGAGAACTATCTTGTCCATCACTGCTCACAGAAAAGCTGTTGAAATTTCTAGTCATTTCAAAATCATTTGTCTACTTTTTCAACCCTCATCCAAGTCAAATGTATCATGAATTCTGGTAGCTGGAAGCAATCTCAGAAGGACTGACCATCAGGATTCGATTCAGAGCAAGTTACATACGTCAGCACCATAGTTTATAAAGTATCTTCATGTGCTCTATGTACTTTGAGCCTTAAAATAATCCAGCTTCACAGCCATTAACATTATCCTCAATTTGTATCTAAGAAAACCAAAGCTGAGAGAGTTAAATGTCTTAAAATAGAAAGTAATGGAGCTGGAAATTAAACCCAGGCATGTTTTTTACCCCAAACTGCAAGCTTATTCTACAACACTACATTGAATTAAAACGTCTAATGAGTCTCTTTATAAAATCAGTTACAGCAGACTGAATAACCACAATGAAGAAGAGAAGGAATACTTTTTATTTGCTCACGTTATATAAACTATTTCAGATATTTTAAAAATGAATCCTTAAAGGCTCGAATCACCACAAAATACATAGAATTACTATTCTTACTACATAAAGCTTTTAAAAATCAAGAAAACATTCTAATTCCATAATAAAAAAAGCAAAGATCATGAATAGGCAATTTGTGTAAGAAAAATATAAATAAATATGAATATTCAATAGCACTGATCATCAAAGACATTTTAGGGACATGTAGTCATCTTTCACCTTTAGAGTCTAACTACTAACTGAGGAACTGGCCAAGGTCTATAAAACCAGCAGGTACTCAGCATGGGAAGGTGTAAATCCTCCCATAAACTATCAGTGGGAGTGTAAATTGACACACTGATTCTGGAAGTATGAAATATTTTGGAAATATGTGGTAATATGGGTCAAAAGAGTCCAAAAACGTTCATACCAAGGAGCTCGGGATTAATATTAGCAGCCCTAATCAAACTTCTCAGTAAATTTTGAAAACTCCCAGTACACCATAAACTAGGATTGACAATTAAGTTACTATCATTGTAAGGGAAAACTAGCCAATAAGTATTAGACCCACAAATATGGATTTAAAATCACAGTGGTCGACCAACTGTCCTAAGCTGACAACAGAATCTCCAAGCTGTAATTGACAATTAAATGAGGACATTTGGAAAGAATGGGAAGACTGCTGGCACACAGTTGAGAAGACAAAGCACTGAGTTGTCTCATTAAATCCTATTCGGAAAGGGTTACATCTGGAAAATACTTAGACAATCTTTACCGTGAAGATTCTAAAAATATAAATATTAAAATGGATGGGGGTGAAAGCCCATTCTTAGCACATTTATACATGTTCTACACCTTATGATCATGAATTGTATACTGGCTAGTTTATTAGAAGTTCCCTAAGACATCATGATTTCAAAGGTTGTTGTCTTCTTCCAAATGTAACCCCCAATCCCGAGACTATACATAGGTCTACCTTGGGAAGTTTTTTTGTTGTAATGTTTATTATGTGAAAAGTTTATTCACCCAGAAGTTGCAATGTAATATCAGCATTATAATAATAGACTCACTCTCTATGACCTCATTGACTTTACTTGTAACATCATTTGTTTTAAGTGGCTTAACGTGACTTACGAATCAGAAAACATCAAGACATATGTGTTTACTTCCTTCCATAGACCTACTGGAGGGGAGGGAGGGAAGTCTAGCAGTTTTATTTCTAGGAAAGTCAGGTAAATTTAAGTTTTTTCCATATATTATAAAAGGAATGGAAGATTTCTGAAAAGGATGTACTGCCATTATCAGAAGAAATTTTGGAGAATGGCCAGCAACTTTAAAGTGGCCAGGAAGGCAGGTCTATGGCTACACAAACACCTCAAGTGTAGTCAGTCATGCAGGGTATAGGCTGCTAAAGCACAAGTAACTCAGCAATCTTTGCAAACATAAAGCTGAAGCCAATCACACACTTGTGTTTCACATATGGCATTGACACCTAAGTTCAAACCACTGTATTATAACCAAGGTAAGCTTCAACTTCCTCAGGAGACACTCTTATGACCAAAGGAATAAAGTTCTGTCCCACTGTGGAATTTGCTTTGGGGTGTCCTAGGTATTCCTTACCAAAATACCTCAACATTTACATGGTTACATTAGAAGTCCCTAGGTAAATCTAATATGATGCTGCTCACCACCTTAACCACAATTTATTGGTTCACATCTGAGTACTTGACCCAACTGTGTCAATCAGAATATTTCCTCTTGGAAATTGGAAATAGGATTAAGACTCCCATCTCTGATGACTGCTCTCTAAGTGGAGGAGACCTACTTGGCAGTGATTATTTCCAATCCTATATGTGTTGTCTGCTGTTGTGTAAAATATTAACCCAACACTTAGTTTCTAGGAATCAAGAATTCAGAAGGAGCTTAGCTGTATGGTTCTGGCTCAGAGTGTCTCCTGAGGTTACAGTCAGGACGTCGACTGGACCTGCAGCATCTGAAGGTTTGATTGGGGCTGAAGAATCCACTTCCAATATGACTCACTCACATGCATGTTGGTGGGAGGCCTCAGTTCCTCACCACATGGACCTCTCCACAGGGCTATTGACATGACATGAAATGACATGACCTCCTCAGAACAAGTGATCCAGGAGAGAGAGCAGCGAGGAAGCCACAATACCTTTTTGGTCCTAGCCTCAGCAGTTACAAACTGTCATTCTGCCACATTCTGTTCATTCAAAGCAAGCCACTAAGTCCAGCCCACACACAAGGGGAGGGGGATTAGGGTCCACCTTTTGAGGAAAGAATTGTGAAAGAATTGGAGGGCATATCTTCAAAACCCCCACAGAAGTATATATGCAGAGAGAAACAGAAGTGAGTAAATGAGAGAGAAGTCCGCTGGGTTTCCTGACTATAGCTCATTTCTGAGACCGGCTGCCCTTGGGTTTTATAAAACACCACTGTTTTTGTTTTGTTTTGTTTTGTTTTGTTTTGCGGTACGTGGGCCTCTCACTGTCGTGGCCTCTCCCGTTGCAGAGCACAGGCTCCGGATGCACAGGCTCAGCAGCCATGGCTCACGGGCCCAGCCACTCCACAGCATGTGGGATCTTCCTGGACCGGGGCACGAACCCATGTCCCCTGCATCGGCAGGCGGACTCTCAACCACTGCGCCACCAGGGAAGCCCATCATTGTATTTTTAAAGACAGATTTTCTTCCTTAAGTTATCTTGAGTTGGTTTTAATTACTTTTCAACCAACAGAATCATAATCACTACATGGATTCCTCCAATTAAAAACTTTGATTCTTCTGATGATTCTGCTTCAGCTACTTTGCTCACTCATCCAGAGACCTGGGCACTGATTTTTCACAATGGAAAACCCCAAAGTCTTTTATTACTCTCCTAGATGATCCCACCTACCAAAAACTGAAATAACTATGGGTGCCCTTCTTCCAGTCCTGCCCCTGCCCTGTTCTGGATGCTGCCTAGTACTATAAGAAGAGAGAGAAGATAAAACAAGAAACCAGAATGGAAGATTCTCCAGAGCACGTTTGGTCTGGACAGTAAGTATATGGGATTTCTCTTTTTTTAAAATTTGTATTGGAGTATAGTTGGTTTACAATGTTGTATTAGTTTCAGGTGTATGGCAAAGCGAATGATCCACTCCTTTTTAGATTCTTTTCCCATGTAGGTCATTACAGAGTAATGAGAAGAGTTCCCTGTGCTATACAGTAGGTCCTCATTAGTTATCTGTTTTATACATAGTAGTGTGTATATGTCCATCCCAATCTCCCAATTTACCCCTGTCCCCCTTTCCCCCCTGGTAACGAACAGTTTGTTTTTTACATCTGTGACTCTATTTCTGTTTAGTCAATAAGTTCATTTGTACCATTTTTTTGGATTCCACATATAAGTGATACATATCATATTTGTCTTTCTCTGTCTGACTTACTTCACTCAGTATGACAATCTCTAGGTCCATCCATGTTGCTGCAAATGGCATTATTTCATTCTTCTTTATGGCTGAGTAATATTCCATTGAGTATACAGGATTTCTGAGAAGGACATCTGCCTGAAAGTTTGAGTTCAAAGTCAACTGCTACTGAAGCCAACAAAAAAATTAATGTCTAACGAATGACCTTAGTCTTTTGCTAAAAGTTTCTCTCTTTACCCAGCCTCAACTATCTGGGCAATACTTCATAAAATATATTGCCCAGGAAAAGAAGGGGGTCTCCAAAATCTCCAACCAGAAAAAAATGATTAAAAAAATAGCAGTACGTAACTGATATAAGAGCAAACCCTCCCCTATTACTTACCTGTCAAGGGGTTATAGGCCCTGTGGTGACAGATGAAGTAAATTGGAGATTAAGGCTTTGTTAGTGCTTGTTTTGTACTGCCCAAGGCAGAGAGATGTTTCTCGTGGGTACTGGGATTTTGGTGACTGGGGAGGTCCAGTACAGGATGGATTGGGAAAAACATCACACTCTTTCAAAGTGATTGAGACATATTTCTCAAGACGGAAGGAAAGAAAAGGAACCAATATTCATAGATACCCTCTGTTGTGGTTGGCACTTTGCTAAGTACTTTTATAATTGCCCACAGACCTAGAGTGTGTATTCATAGTAGATCCTGGGGAGCACAACCAAGATCTCTTCAAAGCCAGTGCAGCCCAGCTGGGAATGTAGGCTACTGGAGGCTCACAGCTGTACCTCTTACTAGAAACTGCCCTAAGTTATAGGGAACTACATCACCCAACTTATACACCATCCCAAGGGATGACATTTGGCCGATGATTGTTTGGATCAAGGGTTCAAAGGCTCAGCATCTCTCTCTCAATTTGGGACTCTGAAGGCTGTCCCAGCTCAAGTTCTCATCCGAGTTCCAGAGGCCTCAGTTGCTACCATATTGCAGGTCAGCTTACCCCTCTGCCCACTTTCTTAAAAGTGTATCTCCCCAGTAAACCTTTGCTTGCAACTTTCCATCTCAGAGTTTTCTTCCAAGGATCCAACCTAAAGCAGTACTATTATCTCCATTATCCAGATGACAAAGCTGAACTTCAGAGTTTTATTGACATGACTGTGGTCTTATAGCTAATGCTGGAACTCTGATTTGACCTGAGACTGTCTTATTCTAAAGTCATATTGTGGGCTTCCCTGGTGGCGCAGTGGTTGGGAATCCGCCTGCCAATGGAGGGGACACGGGTTCGAGCCCTGGTCCGGGAAGATCCCATGTGCCGCGGAGCAACTAAGCCCATGTGCCACAACTACTGAGCGTGCGCTCTAGAGTCCGTGAGCCACAACTACTGAGCCCACGTGCCACAACTACTGAAGCCCATGCGCCTAAAGCCCATGCTCCGCAACAAGAGAAGGCACTGCAATGAGGAGCCTGCGCGCCTGCTCGCCGCAACTAGAGGAAGCCCATGTGCAGCAACGAAGACCCAATGCAGCCAAAAATAAATAAATAAAATAAATTCTACACATATATCGTTGTAACAATATATTTTAAAAAATAATAAAGTCATATTGTTCCCAGATGGAATTTCCACCAATCATACATTTAATATCTTTTTCCGTTTTTCAACTACTTTAGTGCCTGGAAGGGCATCCTAAAGATTTTACCTGAAAATTCTTACCATTGCAACGGTTTGCCTACCCCATTGCAATAGTTAGTACAAATTTGGTTTGTGTATTTAATCTTAGTGTGTCTAGACAATGTGAACCTGGCTCTAACGGAATCACATTTTAGGGGAATGGATAAAGCAGTTTGTCACTTTGAGGTCTTGCTTGGGAATTTGCCCACCACTACTGTAGCTGCCCCAGGCTTCTATGTCATTTTGCTTAGTACACTATATGTTCTGCAGCTTTTCCAGCAAGACCAAAGCAAACCTCTGTGTTCTCAATTGCAGTAAGTTATCTCTGGGTACCTTAGGTAAAGTAAGAAGGAGCAGCTCCAAAGCCGAAGAGGGAGACATGTGAAGAGGAATGTCCAGCTTCAAATTCTGCCAGCCCAGCCCATCAAGGTTGTAGGCAATGGGGATCAGGACTAGTGGTGTCCGGGGAGCCATAGACACAATGAAAGTTGCATCTCCAGACTTTGAATTTCTAATGCAGCGACCAGCAGAGTGATTTATTAGACTGACCTCATGGATCTATATCAGACAAATCTCACCTTCACATTAGGATCAACAATCCCAGGAATTGCTTAATATTAGAGAAAAATACATACTTTTAATGGCAGCCTTTGTGAATCTCATACAACCAATGACAGAAAAAACGTTAAGTTTTCTGTAATAGAAGATGGAAAGAGATTCTCTGGTCTTATCTCCATTTTAAAGTCTCTTGATTCTTTTGGTTTATTTTTAAATTACAAAAACTAATATGGCAATAGCCAATTGTATAATAAAGCAGAAGAATATAAACTAATAAGTAAAAGTTCTCTTTTAATTCTTTTCCAAAGCCACTCCTCCAAGATATTACCACCAGTAAGTTTTAAGTATGGTCTTCCAGGCTTTTTTCCATGCTTTTTCAAACATGCATATGTATATTACATACAAAAGTGGACATATATACCTACACACACACACACAGTTGTAACATAAATATGATTATGTTATACAAATTGTTCAGTATCTTCTGTTATTTAAAACAATGCAGTAGACTTTCTCACATAATTAATGTAATCCAATATCACATAATTATTAACAAAAATAATAATACTGGTGAGAAGTATACTGTGAACAGACACTGTTTCAAGCACTTTCCATCTATTAACACATTTACCCTCATGTTTGGTTTATAGATGAGAAAACTGGGGACCCTAGAGATGTTATTAAACTTGCCTAAGGGCACATAGTCAGTGAGTGAAAGAGTTGGGATTTGAATCCAAGCAGTTTGCCTCCAGAACACTGTTCTTATCATTGAGTCAGGGACATCTCTCTAATCAATCACATCAGGGAATTGTGAGAAGATGCCCTGTGTGCTCCTAAGGCAGGGGAGCTACTCACTGCAAAGCCTATCACCAAAGCCTGAGATTCCTAGATGCCCATTTCATAGAACTGGAAGCCTGAATGGATACCAGTTTCCTCTCAGTAGAGTTGTCGTGCCACACATTGCAACAGGAAAGGTCCATGAGACTGAGTCTCAGAAATAAAAGCTGAGAAAAGATCCTAGCGCCTCCATTTATTGTAGTCTTTAAAGATAAGCACACACAAAATAATTGGATGTTACTTTGGATTTTATTATGATTTGGAGAAGAAATGGAGTATAAGAAATTTTTAAGATTGAAAACACAGTGGGCATTTAGCAAATGGTGGGTGGATGATGGATGGATGATGGATGGATGGATGGTTGTTTGGATGGATGCAAGAATGAAAAAATGGACACATGAAAGAAACAAAAAGCAGCTGAAGAAGCTGGGTTGGGTCCTAGAAATGAGCCCGAGTCTTAACCCTTGAAAGACTGCTTGTCCCTGGCCCATGTCCAGAATTGTTCCAGCAACCCTCATGTATTTCTGATTTGGGAATTTGGTTTTGGTCCCACACAGGCTTCCTGACCACTGAGTCTCAAAGTGATTTTTCTTCCAGCCAGTTCCCTGTTCTATCTTCCTCTTCTTTCCTGCTAAACTTCTTTCTGGTTTTCTTCTATTTCTTCAATCCTCCTTTATTACTTTTGTTCGATTTTCTTGTTTTAATTTAAAGTGTAGTATTTACTCAATATAACCAGTGAAATAATGCAAAAGATATATAAATGAGTGTCTCTTAATGTTCCCTTTCTATTCCTGCCTTTCTGAGATAACCAACATCAACAGCCTGGTGTACATTTTTCCACCTCTACTCACACTCATAAAAACATACACAAACATATAATCACATGTAGAAAAGGTCATTGAGGAATTCAAGTTCCAAAAATAGAATCATATTACACACCTTGCTTTACAACTCTTTCTCCCTAAATATATATCACAAAGACCCCTCCAGGTCAGTAGACCTAGATATAACTTATTTTTGTTGTTGTTGTTAAACTTGTTTTTTTTATAAATTACTACACAGTAAAATTGACCTTTTGGGGAGTATACAGTTCTGTGAATTTTAGTACATCTATGTATTCATATAACCACTGCCACAGTAAGGATATACAACATTTCCATCACCTCGAAAAGTTCCCTCATACTCCTTAGCAGTCACATCCTCTTCCCACCCCTAATCCCTGGCAACCACTACTCTGTTTGCCAACATTACAGTTTATGGGAGGTCTTTACATATTAGGAATATTAATACTTTTTCTGTCACATGTGTTATTAAAAAAAATTCCCCAGCCTATAGTTTGGCCTTTGATTTTGTTTTGTTCTTTTGCCATATGTTTGGTTTTGTTTTTAATGTAGTCAATGGGTCTATCTTTTTCTTTGTGTGTTCTGGGTTTACAGTCTTGTTTGATTGGAAAGTCATCTTCTACCCAAGTTTTTTTTAACGTTTTAAACATTTTTCTCCCAATATTTATTTTCCTTAACATGTACAAACACCTTAAGAACTAACTATTATCATTTCCATTCCTCTCTTACAGATGAGGGGCCTGGGGCTTGGAGGGATGATGTCACCTGCCCAAAGATGCCCATAAAGGAAGGTGCAAAGCAGTGATTTGGACCCCAGTGGTCCCACACAGAGGCCAGGGGCTTAAACTCCAAGCTTACCCCCTCCTTTATCATCTCCAAGTCAGAGGCCAAACTGTTTTTAGGGAGTGTTGTCCTTGATCTTCTACACAGACTGAGAAAAAAAATCTTTACAAATAAGTGACAAAGCAAAAGTGGTGGGAATAAGAGCCCACTGCTGCTCAGGGATGCACCCAGCATCTCTGATGTCAAAACCACAGCTTTGGAAGGTAACAGTGAGTATAGGAACTGTGCAAGGCCGGTGGGGAGAGAAAGGGTAGTTATTTGCTTTGGAGTTTGGGAAAACCATGTACACAGTGGAAACAGCACAAAGTTTAGAATCAGACAGACCTGGGAGAATGCCTCTTACTAGCCTGAGTGGGCCAGGTCAGGTTACTTAATCTTTCTGACCTCTAGCTCTCTCACCTATAAAATGGCAATAATAGTATCTATCTCTCAGAGATGTTATGATCTTCAAAGAGACATCTGTCACGATGCCTGGCATATAGTAGGTGACTATAAAATGTACTTTTCCCTGCCCTCTAATGCAAAGATTGAGCCAAGCCCAAGAGAGGGCAGCCAATCTTGCCAACTACAATTTTCACAAGGATAAGGAAGCAGAGTTGTGAATCCAAAAAGCACAGGGACCAGTAAACCAAATAGGCATACAGCCTTTAGGCATAATAGTACCTAATATTTACATAGTGCTTGCCATGTGCCCAGTACTTTGTCAACTCACTGAATCTTTGTGACAACCCTATAACCTAGGTACTATTATTATTCACACTTACAGTTAAAGAAACTGAGTCACAGAGAGGTTAGTTAACTTGCTCAAGATCATATAGTCAGTAAATGGAAGAGCTGGGATTTGAACACAGGGAGTCTAGTTCCAGCATCCATACTCTAGCCAATGTGCCATGCTATGTACAGTATTCTATATTACATCATACTACACCACATCATACCACACCATACCATATTATACCATATGTCTATCCAAAAGCAATACCAGAGACTCGTGATTAGCTAAGGATGATAAATTGAGTGAATTGGGGAAAATGGACTAGCTGACGTATGAGCTGAGAATGAGAACTGGGTGTTGAGGTCTTCAGTAAACTCGAGCAAAGATTATTCTGTGGCCTGCTGTCCTGCTGAGAGTCTAAAGTGTGCCATTTTATTTCAAGCCATGTGAAAGACCACTCCTTCTGACAGCTTCCTGTGGAGTAGACCCAGCATCTGTTAGGGTGTTTTGTAAGCAAGCTGCAGAAATCAGCTCTAGCTAATTTAATAAAAAGGGAATTTAGTAGAAGGATTTATGGAGAAGTGCAGAGAATTGAAGGAAAAACTGAATAACCAGAGAAAATGTGAATTGGAAGCACTCTGCACGTCAAGGTATCAAGAACTAGTGACTAATCTCTTCTGGACCCCACCATGAAGACGAATAGAGTCCAGACATTTCCCATCCCCTGTTACTCTTCTCAAGATTCCAGAAAGAGGGCATCTGATTGGACCAGCCTGGGGCTTGTGCCCACCTGTGGCCAGAGGAGGAAGTGGTACTAAGAAGCTGCTGCTGATCGTCTTGCTCACCTGAGTTTGCCTGTAATTTTCGTAGACAGTTGCCAGCCCAGTAACAGCATCTCATCACAAGATCCTGAATCTCTCTTCTACTCTCAAACAACGGAGACAGAAGTTGGAAGATTCCACCACCCCCATCCCTAGCCTCCAGGGGGATGGCTCTGAGGCATGTCTCAAGCAGGATTGGTCCTCATCACCCAAAGTGGTAGTCCACTCATTAGCATATCCTGTACTGGTTTTTGTCCCTTTCCTATTCTCATTTTCCCCTCTTTCTTAAAAAGTGCTTCTAAAATCACCTTCCAGGGACTTACCCAGTGGCGCAGTGGTTAAGAATCCGCCTGCCAATGCAGGGGACATGGGTTTGAGCCCTGGTCCGGGAAGATCCCACATGCCATGGAGCAACTAAGCCTGTGCACCACAACTACTGAGCCTGCGTTCTAGAGCCTATGAGCCACAACTACTGAAGCCCACGTGCCTAGAGCCTGTGCTCTGCCACAAGAGAAGCCACCGCAATGAGAAGCCCGTGCACCGCAATGAAGAGCAGCCCCCGCTCGCCGCAACTAGAGAAAGCCCGCACACAGCAACAAAGACCCAATGCAGACAAAAATAAAATAAATTTTAAAATAAAATAAAATAAAATCACCTTCCAAATAAACTATCTGCACTTGAGTCCTTTACCTAGGGTCTGTTTTGGCAGAAACCCAAATTAAGACAAATACCTCATTTGACAGTCCCATGATATGGTTTACAGTTCAGGGAGAGTAGTTTTCCCCCAAAAAAGCAGGGTGCTATCACCAAAAGAGAAAAGAAAACATGCTGAACAGAAAAACAAAAGATTCCCAGCTCAAGCAGGTAGATCTTAGCTTTCTCTATACAGAATCCCACTTTAGAATCATCACCCAAAGCTTTGTCTGCCCAACAAAGTCAATGTGAATCAATTCCTCTTCAAAATCCTCAAGGCCAGAGCCGAGATACTCAGACAAAGGAAAGTCCTACTCAGACACTTTAATGCACAACGAGAAGGCCCTGGAGACCTGTAAATCAGGTAGCATTACTGTTGTCATGGACAACAAGTGGGAATGTATCTGTCCATCTCATCCTCTGTGATGAGTAGGTATAAAATTGCTCCTTGTCACCATGCAGACCCTTAGATCATTCTGCAGCATGTCCTGGGTACTTAGTAGGCTGGTGATTTTTCAGCCTGATAGCCCTCACTGATGGCCATTCAAAGCACAGAATACACTTAAGAATTCATGACAATAAGAAAGAGGCCATAAAATCAGGACCCAAGGGAGCAAACTCTGAAATCCTTAGGAATTCAGCAGGAATCTGTCTTGGCTCCTGACTAATTATTCAACACATAGAAGCTGAGGCTGCTAATGAGACTCCTGAAGAAGCCTCAGACCTATGCCAGAAAGTATTCAGAGTGCCCACTACTTACCTGGATCATATATGGCCTTTAGTGTGCAGAAATGTTAATGCCCCTTGCCCAAAAGGGCTCCATACAGACCTATAAACAAACAATTATGGCACCTGCAATATGCATTTATTCAATGAATATTTATTGAGTTATATTTGTGTTATATTTATATTAATTTCTTGCTCACACATCTATGGGTAGTGGGCTTTGGCTGATCTAAGCTGAGTTGGGATTCAGGTGTGCTCAACTTGTCTCTCCTTTTTTCTGGGATGAGCTGGACTCTTAGGGCATTTTTATCCTGTAGTAATGACAAGAATGCAAGAAGGCCAGTCCAAATACACAAGTACCTTCCAACCCTGTGCCTGTATCATGTCCACTAACATCCCAATGGTCAGAGTAACAAGGTCAAGAGACAGGAGAGTGCACCCCACCCACCATGAGGCCATGACAAATGGATGAATACTATTACAAGGGAGATGAAAAATAGAGGGCAGGACTTCCCTGGTGGTGAAGTGGTTAAGAATTCACCTGCCAAGGCAGGGAACAAGGGTTCAAGCCCTGGTCCGGGAAGACCCCACATGCCGCAGAGCAACTAAGCCGGTGCGCCGCAACTACTGAGCCTGTGCTCTAGAGACCGAGAGCCACAACTACTGAAGCCCGTGTGCCACAACTATTGAAGCCTGCGCACCTAGAGCCCGTGCTCCACAACAAGAAAAGCCACCGCAATGAGAAGCCTGTGCACTGCAACAAAGAGTAGCCCCCACTCACTGCAGCTAGAGAAAGCCTGCATGCAGCAACGAAGACCCAACGCAGCCAAAAATAATAAATAAAAAGAAAGAAAGAAAGAAAGAAAAATAGAGGGCCAATAATTCAATTCATTGCAGCCCGAATGACAAGAAACAGGCAGCCTTGTGAAGATCAAAGGCTTATCTTAAGCTCTGTATGGAACCAAGCACAGATAACAGAAAGAGGGAACAGCTAGGATAAGGGCTAGAGAAACACACAAGATGGGCACCTAATCCAGTTTACAGAGGTCTATGTGGGCTTTCATATCTCATAAAGGTTTCTCCTACACTCCCCACCCTAATAAAGATCTACCCTCAAAGAGAATGAGACTGAGCTATAGATGTCCAACTGCTGGACAAAGGAATCCAAGGGCTAATATTCTCCCTGTTTCTTTTTCTTTATTCTTAGACCACTGCCATACCTTGGATGACATTGGTGGCCATCAAAGAACAACTTCAAGCAAGGAAGAAAACAGTTTCAAGCAAGTGGCTGGAGCAGAAACCGTGCCAAAGGGAATCAAGATTGTAAGAACATGGTTCCTACCTAAAAAATGTGTAGATATTTACTCTGAAATTTACTAGAGATGAAAAACGAGAAAGAAAGAAGAGAGGGTAGAAGAATGTACCATTCCAACCTCAGGGCATTTGCACGTGCTTTTCCTTCTACCTGGAAGGTTTTTCCACCAGATCTCCCAGAGCTGACTCCTCCTTGTCATTCAGATCTCAATTCAACTGTCACCTCCTCAGAAAGACTTACCCTGACATCTCTCTCCCCATCTAAAACATCCCTGTCCCATCCCACATCACTCTCTAGCACAGACTATTTTCTTCATTGCATTTATTCGTATCTGTATTTGTGTTTTTATTTTTGTTTGTTGACTTGCTTATTATCTGTCCTCCCCGCTAGAGTAGGCTTAAGTACCTTTATTCTGTCTTGTTCACTGTGCCCCCACTGCCTTCAATGGTGCCTGGGACTTGGAGGGGTTCAAAATAGTTGTTGAATAGATAAACTGATGGATGAATCAATGAATAACTCTGGAAATAGTGAAGAAGAGGAGAAAATGGCAATGATAAAAGAGAATAATATAGAAAAAAATGAGAAGTAATAGAAAAAAAAGAATGTGGAAAAATTGAGAAGAGCAAAGAAAGCAGGTAAGGAAAGAGGAAAAGAACTTCAGAAGGAAATTGCAGAGGGAACAAAAGAGTTAAAATCTGCAGCTGCTGCCCAGATGCTTAGTGTCTGAACAGGATGATCAAGGGGAATAGTGCTGAACAAGGGTCTTGCATCTCATCTGCATCCCTTTATCCATCAAAATCTGACCAGGGGGCTTCCCTGGTGGTGCTGTGGTTAAGAATCCACCTGTCAAAGCAGGGGACACAGTTTGAGCCTTGGTCTGGGAAGATCCCACATGCCGTGGAGCAATGAAGCCTGTGCGCCACAATTACTGAGCCTGCACTCTAGAGCCCACAAGCCACAACTCCTGAGCCCGCGTGCTGCAACTACTGAAGCCCACGTGCCTAGAGCTTGTGCTCCGCAACAAGAGAAGCCACCGCAAGGAGAAGCCCCTGCTTGCCCCAACTAGAGAAAGCCTGCGTGCAGCAACAAAGACCCAACACAGACAAAAATAAATAAATAAATAATTAATTAAAAAAAAATCTGACCAGGAAGCATCAAGTTGGAAATTGCTACACACTTTGCATTCTTCCTCTGTGCTGAGAACTATTACAATAGCTCAGAACCAGCCCTACAGGAATACAAAGGTCAAAAGTCAATCTGTTTCTTGTAAATAAATAATAATAAATCACCATGTTTGAATACATTCAAGAACTCCACTGTGCTGCAGTGCCACTCTGGATTAGTCTCTTGGTGACAGCCCAGGAGCTTGAGGCCCAGAAGGTCCTAACTGTTTGCCTAAATACCATCTCCCGCATTAATTCTGGCAAATTACTGCCTCCTCTGCATTTATTCTTTTTCTCCTTCTGAGATTCCTACTAGAATTCTAATTCTTAACTTTCCTCTTGTTTTCCAAAGATGTATCCCTCCCAAATGCTTTCTGGGACAGTTCACTGGCTGAATCCTTCAGTTCACTAATTTGTTCTCTAGCTGTATTCATTCTGCTGCCTAATTTACCCATTGACAACGTATTTTCCATTTTTTACAATATATTTTTCATGTCCCAGATTCCAAGTGGTTCTTCAAAACTTCTTATTCCCAGTTTATGTTCCTAAGATCTTTGCTTATTCCTATCAGGACATTGGTTTCCCTTATTTTTAAAAATTCTAATTCATTATTTCTGCTTCTTATGGCCTAGATTATGGAATTTGGTGTCTTGCTACATTTCCCTATGAACTCCTATTCCTTTGGAACTATCAGCTACATTGGCTGTGATGAATAAAGGGAGGGAGTAGATGGGGTTGGTGGCAAAATCCTTGATCCTATTCTGTACTTCTCCTGGTAAACTGGGTTGTGGGGAGGATCTTTCAGGTCAGAGAGCCTGATGTAACAATTCATTCACAGTCACTTCCTTTATTGGCCCTATCCCTCTCCTCTTCTGGGAATGGACCAGATTCTAGGCTGCAGACGACACTGCTCTCCATGGGCTGCCACCCTCTGTTGGGATTATCTAGAGGTCAGGCAGCTCACCAGCCATCCTTGCCATCAGCTTACCACCCCCACGGAACTCCAGCCCTGTCTTGTTATTATTCCACCTGCCTCAGGCTAGCACTGGGCTGAAGCACTGTTTCCCTGCCTGCAATAGCAAAGAGGGGGCTAACTCTGACATTCTCACCCTGCCTACCTGCCATCTGTGGCACCTGGACCTCTCTGTACCTTTTCATACCGACACTCTATCACTTTCATGCTCTCCAAATGATCCCATTGTTTCAGTTGCTTTCTAGGATCCATAAATCTCTCTCTTACTTCTGCAACATCTCCAGGATAAATTCAGGAAGGAGCCAGAAGTCTTTATCAATTCTCCACCTTGGCTAGTGTATTCTTCATTCATAGACTAACACACACACACACACACACACACACACCCCACACTCAATAAAGCATAATAGTTAGGACTTCATGTAAGCATATTTGCATGACAAATTTTCTTGAAACACTGCAACAATGAATAGGCTTATCTTAAATTTTGATAGAAATTGTCCAAGTGCCTTCAAAACGGTGTACCAATTTGCACAGTCAATCTCAGTGCCAATTCCCCTGCAAAACTGATACATTGGTGTTACCAAACATTTCAATATTTGCAACAAAAATGTATAGAAAAAAATGACATTGTTCTTTCAATATGCTATACTTTAGTAATGAGGAAGATTGGGTGTTTTTCCATATGTATATCGTAGCATTTCTTATAACAGTTAGAAAGAGGGCTTGACATAAATATCATCTAAGTGATTTGTTAAATAATTTGTGGAATATTCAGCTTACAGAAAATAATATAACAATGATGAATAAATATAAGGAAAAATACTTTAACTATAATTAAAGAAATATGAATTAAAACAATAAATATAACACCATTATTTTTTAACCTCATACCACTGGGAAAGATCTAAAAATTTAATAATTCCCATGGTTGGCAAAGTCCCAGTAATGCTTCTGCTAGCACTAATTCAAATAAAAGTGATGACCTCTGTCATATGTTTTTGCCCCAAATCTTGCCTCTCCTACTTTTTAATTCCCTACGCTACTAAAAAGGTAGCATTAAAAATCCCTTTCTACCACCTATTTTCTTACTTTCTCTGAACTCGACACTCATAGTCTCTTAACTCTGGATGAGCAACAAGATAAAGGGAGAAAGAAATCAACTAGAATTCCACTAGCCAAAGTTTAGTCCTCCAAGCATCTGACACACAAGGGATCATCTAGTGTCTTAATTTGGTTCCCTTGAAAGCAGTAATAGCTGAGGACTTGAGTACTTATTTGGAATGTAACCCCTGGAAGCAACAGTAAGGGGGTGGTGAGAATGAGGCAGGAAAAGGGTAAATGTCACAATGGCGCAGTTCTGAGCTGGTTAATGCTGTGGGCAGCTGGGACTCAACCCCACTGGTGACCCTTTGAGGAACAGTACTGCACCTCAGGATTGTCCCTATGAAGGACAGGTGGCAGGGGTCTTTGTTCACTCTCTCCCATCCCCTATCCTTTGAGGGTTACCTCAGGGTTTGTTAACTTCCCTGCTCTTCCAGGCTGTCATGTGGCTTCAGAAAAATACACTGAGGTGTGAAGGAGGAGATAAGATACCAGCAGAATATTGCCAGCATCCACGGGAATGGTCCTCCGGCACCAACACTGAAATTAGAGGTGAGCCAAGCACATGGAGCAGATGCACAAAATACATCCACCCAGTCTTTACACTGGCCCTCTTGTCTTGTGGCTATGATTAAGGAGAAGCCCATGCTCCTCTAGTTCTTAATAAGACCTTTCCTTTTCCAACACAGCTATTCCTAAGGTAGCTGAGAAGAACTTGGCTCAAGAAAAAAAATACAAGCATCTCCAACCAAGACAAGAATCTTTGCTTGTTTCAGTTCCTAGAAAAGTCTTCTTGACCCCATAGGATAAATCTCTTCTCTCCCTAACCCCAGGCCCCGAGTCTGAGGGCCCCAGCTAAAGTTCTGCTGAAACTACAAATATATGACCCAAATCTGTCAAAACCACCTGTGTCCACAAAATAAGGTACTGGAACTCAGGTTAAAGGCCCCTGATGTTCATCCATACTAAAGTCTTCCAGTTGCTAAAACCTTCTGCCTCCAAGAGCCGACCTTGGCCTTTGGGGCCCCTTCAATAGCATCTGTTACCACATTGCTCTTTTTCCTCAAGTGCTAGTCCTTGTGTGGAAATTTTTTTCATTTCTTTTTATGCTTTCTTATTTTTTTCCCCCTTGTGTGGAATTTTTAAGACTTACCAGCCAACTCTCTATATGTTGAAAATTCAGGGACATCAGTCATGCCCTTTCCTCCCTATATGGATCCTAACCAATTTCAGGAAAAGATGCAAAGACCCAGAAGAGAATCAAGAGAAGAATGAGTTTTTAACTTAGCTGAGCTGGAGAGCCTTACATGGCTCTGCTTACAAATCTGCGCTTTGAGACCCGTATGATCCAGATTTACCCACCTAGTTACAGGCTGAGAAGTTGGAACAAACACAGGAGAGGCTGCCTGATCTTCAAAAGGAGAAAGACATTCAATAAAAACAAGTAAATAAATTTTGAAAAAGAATATGAAGAAAAGAAAGTGTTAGAAAAAAATGAGATATTACCCTCAAGATACTTTGCTTCTCTACCTTTCTCACTTGAAAAACTGAGAAACGTGTGTTTTAGTGACTGCTAGGACAATCCAGCAGCTACAGTGAAGACTAAATATCACTCCTCTGAAATGTCAAATGTTTAAATATGTTTAATAATAAAATTCTAATGTTATTAAACAAAAAAAATAAAAGAAAGAGAAAGACATGCCAACACCTTGTTGTACCTGGGAGAAGGCAGGTCCGAAAGAGGAAGGAGGAGAGATAGAAAGAAGCAGGGAGAGACATAGAGAAGGAGAAAGAGAGGGGGGGAGAGAAGGAAGGAGGAAAACCACGGACAGAGAGAAGGAAGGATGGAAGCATGCCCACTGGTACACCGAACAAGGAGGTAAGCCAAGTCTTGCCCAAGTGCATAAGCTTCCTCCCCACACTTATTAAAAAGCAGAAGAGTTAACAGAACTACCTTCCTCACTGGGCCAAAGTGGAGAGTAGAGAAAATAGGACTGGCTGCTAATTTCTTTTAGACCTTGAACTTATACTAGTAGGGAGGTCTGCTTCAGATGCTAAAGAGTATTACCAACATTAATTGGAGGTTTCACACAAAGAGAAGATACTCGTGGAGTTTTGAAATACCAATAATCCCAGGTGTGAGGTCCCCAGTAACCTTTCTCCCACTGCACTCCTGCATTCATGGGAAATGACGCATGTTCCCTTTTGGAAAAACGTAAGCCTACCTGGACATCTCCAGGCATCTCTACCCACCCACCCCAACTCCGAGCACCAAAGGCTGCCTCTGAGAAATCATTATTTATTGCACAACCATCGTGGGGGAGATTTGTCACAGCTGCTGAAACACTTGCATTCTCTGCACATCTTCACTCCTTTGGGAACCCTGACCACAAAATGAGTTGACTTTAACTGTGTCTTGCAGGGAGTGCACATATTTTTAGCAATTATCTTTGGAGTCACTGAAATAAAAGCTTCTGAAAATTAATGATTCTCACCAAGGTGTTGGCTTCTTTATATGCAGAGCTCAACTGCACAAGATTAAAGAAAAACCAGGCAGATGGTATTAAGCTAAGGGTGGTTTTTCCGAGAAGAGAATACAGAGGGGGAGATGGTAGAGGATAAAGAAAAGAGCTATGGACGCAGAGTTAGGAAATCAGTCAAACCCTGTATGACCATAAGTAATTCACTCCCCTTCTCTGACTCTCAGTTGTCTTTTTTTTAAATGGAGAAATTAAATGTGAAGGAACAAAAATGAGTCTCCTTAAAAGGTGACCTCCAAATTCCTCTGAGAAGGGAACTGATCTACTTTTCATAAGAACATATTTCAGTAGGTAGTTTGGCTTATAAAATGAGACATTCTAAACAAAACCAGGTTCATCTGGGGTAAGTAAAAAAGAGATAACTAAATTTTTTAATAAGAAATGAACAGGAATTTAGCATCAAGTAAGCTAATGGGAAGAATAGAGAAATTCAAAGGAGAGAGGAAGGGATTTCAAGTAGGGTAGGGAACGGATGTTAGAAAATAAGAGATGACCAATAAAATGTGAGTGGAGGTGATGTTTGTCATTTTCACAATGAAGCAGTGAAAAGCACATGCACAATTCTCTTTCACCCTCAGCACTGAGAAGACTTCCTGTTCCCTTTAGAACCTACCAGAAGGCAGAGCACAATTAGCTTGGGCCCCTGAGAGACCGCATGGAGCTGAGCCCTGCATGGCAACGATACAACGGCAAGCCATGGTAAGATGTAGAGGTTGGTTGTTTACAACAGTGTAACCTAGTTTCTTCTGGTTCTCCTTTCCTGCTTCTAGCATAAGTCCCCCTAAGAACTTCTAGAAAAAAATGGGTTTTCTACCATATATGGGGTTGAAATTGGTGCCAGTCCCATTCTACACTCTTCACTGCTCTACTCTGTGTTTAGGAAGTAATGACTTCTGCAGATTGAATCCCCAGGTATCCCTTACCTGTTGGATAGAAGCAGCCAGTGGGAGGTGACAGCAAGAGCTCAGAGAGTGAGAGGAGACAGAGCAGGGGGGATATTTACACCTGGCCCCCTGTTAGGCTCTGGTTCAGCCCACCTACCACCACTACTCCTGGCCGGCTGGCCCCATCCCACATGTAGGGCTTTCAGCTTCCAGTAACACTGCTTCTCCCTTCATCCCTCCCCCACAGTGGTAATGGCTCCCCACTGTTGCTATTCCTGTGTGTTTCACCAACTCTTGTTGGCTCCTTCATCCTGCCCACACCTCTATAAAGAGAGGCTGTCATTCCTCTCCCCAGGGAACTCTGACATTTACAAGGCCAACACCAATTTTATTTACATTTCAGAGGAAGAGGTAAACCCAGTGTGCTGAAGGTTGTAGGAACACCCAGGCAGTTGACATCTGGCATACAAATAATGACTTCAAAAAATTGTATGAAAGTGACTAGAACGTAGGAAGCATGCTACACATATGGATCTGAATCAAAGAAATAAAGCTTTGGTTTCAATGAGGCATCCTGGCACTTCACATCTGCCCATTGTACACTTACCTTGAAAGGGCTGAGGGTCCTCAGTTGCCTTAGGCTATAAATCGAGGAAACTGTCAGTACATCTTGAAACAAATCTCTTGTGGATTTTATCCTAGCTCTAACAGAGGCTCCTCAGGATGGGGTTGCAGGGAACTTGAGATGACTAAAGTCCTGGGGATGTTCTTTTTACTTCCCCTATAAGGTCTCCTAAATGGAGAGGGCAGATGTCCATAAGGACCCCTCCCTCCCTGCCCCCTGCACAAGCCTCACACTGCCCCACAGAGAATGTGAAAATCTGAGAGCTTTTTTTTTTTTTGGATAACTTATTATTTTCCTAGATATCTCTTTTCTTAATTTTATTGGAATATAGTTGATTTACAATGTTGTGTTAGTTTCAGGTGTACAGTAAAGTGATTCAGTTATATATATATACACATATTCATTCTTTTTCAGATTCTTTTCTCATATAGAGAAAAGAATATTATCACAGAATATCACAGAGTATTAGGTAGAGTTTCCTGGGCTGTACTGAGAGCTTTCTTTTCTTTCCTCACTCAGACACTGAGGCACCTACATTACGAGCGGGAAACATCGAATAGGAGTGGAAAAGCCAAAACACTGTGATTTGATATAAGCATAAATTAGATTCCAAATCTTGTTTGATAAGGTAAGAGCAGACTTGAGGACCTAATCATTGTCAGTTTAACACAAGAACGGATGCCAAATATTAACAGTTACTCAAAAATTGGTCTACAGGAAAATGGGAAACTGATGCTAATGGTAAGAGTGAGGTATGTCGGTACATGAAGCAACTCCAGAGCTCACCATTCAAACAGAATAAGATGTGAATGATGCCCCCTGGAGGTGTGCAGTGCAGGGCACTCATTCATCCAGAGTCTAGAAGACAACTCAGCAAAGATGAATCCTTGCAGTTCTTGGAAAACCCTGGTGGCTACCCCCATTCTTTCACAGACATTCCCGTTTGTTTTAAAGGCATGGTCCTCTGAGCCAGCTTGTGATAGGCTGGGTTCTCCTTCTGTGAAGTGGGGAAATCTAACAGGAGTTGCCATACCTTCAGATGGGCCATCAGGCTAGGACTGTTTAGCGGAGTTAACTCAATCCTGCTGCTCCTGATGTGGCCAGACAGAGGGAAAGAGTGGAAAGTATTATCCTTGCTGACATAAGTGACTTTCTGATGGAATTTACAAATACACAATCTAATGTTTGGAACAACCCAGAACTCTCTTTGAACCCAGGACTCAGATTATTAACTAGCTACTGAGCATCAAGAGATAGAATAACATAAAGAGACAGAATAACATAATGTCTAAATAACACAATAATGTCTAAGACCCAAGTGCTTGGGTGTCAATCACCAGTCTGTCACTTACTAGCTGGGTGATTACTTCACTTGGATGAATCCCTTCACTACCATGCTTCAGTCTCCCATGACTATAAAGTAGGGAGAATATGAGTACCTCCTTAAGATTGTTGTGTATGTTAAATGAGTTAGTATGTTTGGTGCCTAAAATAATGCATAGCACATAGTAAGAACCACCTAAGTGTTTGTTATCTTATCTCTGCATGGCCCACAGGCAACACAAACTCAAGTGTTCAAAATGGAAATCATCATTTCCTTTCCCTTCAAAACACATAAAATTTCTTCTAGGCATACTGAGTTACTGATCTTATAAATAATTTCACTATTTCTCCCAGGACCAAAATTCAACCTCTTAAGACTTCTCTGCCTTCCCCTCCTACCTCCCCACAACTGCTAACCAAATACAGCTAATTCTGTCTTTGATGCATCTTATAGCTGTTCCTCCCTCTCTGTAGCCTTCTACCATAGCTTCAGTTCAGACCTTGGACTGGACCACTGAAATGACTTCACAATTCATTTCCCTGTTTTCAGTTTCATCCTGAATCCTCATCCCCATCCCAAGCCAATCCTTCACACCACCTCTGAAATCATCTCCCTGAAGCGCAGATCTGAGTGTGTGCGTTAGGCAGGTTAGTCTAGGCTATACTACCAAACCTAAGGGGCTTAACACAGTGAAGGTTTATTTCTCATTTACATAACAATCCAATGTAAGTTGTAGGGATCTTTTCAGGGACCCAGCCTGTTTCCATATTTTTAGCGATGCCATCTGCAGCTCATGGCCTGGTGGACAGCAGCATAGCCTAGACCAGTAGTTCTCAAATTTTGACCTCAGGATCCCTTTACAGTCTTAGAGAAATCTGTTTGTGTGTATTACAAGTAGCAAATTTTACCACATTAGAAATTACAGTAGAATTTTTCTAAAATTTTAATCTATTTGTTCACTTAAAAATAACTAATTCATTACATGGTAATATAATAAAATATCTTTATGAAGAATAAAATAATAAAACAAATAAATATATAGAATAGTTTGTTCCAAAACAAAACAGTTAGCAAGGAGAGTGGTGCTGTTTTGCATATTTTTTGCAAATCTTTTTAACATATGACTTAATAGAAAAGAGCTGGATTCTCTTACCTGCTTTTGCATTCAGTCTTCTGTGATATGTTGTTTTGGTTGAAGTAATGAGGAAAATCCAGCCTCACACAGATCTGTAACTGAAAAGAGAATAGTATTGTAACAATGTTTTCAGATAATTATGGATATTCTTCTTTGAAACAATCCCCAAACTTGACAAAAGCTTATTTTCTTAAGGGTTATTTGCAATACAGACTATGAAATCCTATCAACGAACTTTTCATATTCTGCTACATTAAAATACATTGGTAAATCATATAGTTTGATGGGTCTTTTACTTGCATGATTTTGCAATATCATGCATTGGTCATTTGGAAATTATTGGTTCACTGAGCTATGCAGAACTTCCAAAAGGTGAATTTCATTGTGCAACGTTTTTTAAATTGCATCAGTTAATATCACCCATTTCATCAGAAATGTCTTTAAGAATTGGGACGCTGTTGAGCTCATGGTGAGTGGCACATACACGTTTTTTGAAACTCTAATTTTCTCCTGGAGGATGAACTTGAGCATCTGCAATACTGTCAGTTGCCTTCCTTAAAGTTATAGACTCACTTCATTCATTCTCAGGAAATACCCATATCTGAATAACCATCATTTATCTGTCATTGTTCTTTCAAGTAAAAATGGTGTTACATTTAAAAAGCAGCTAGATCATTTTTTTTTTAACTGTATTTTCCAAATCAAAAATATGGTAACTCGATAAGAACCTTCATCTGGGGGGAAAAACATATGCCTAAGAACAGCCCAAGAAAATCTCGTAACAGGAGAACAATGATAAAGGACCACACATCACAACAGATTGTGAAACGGCAAGACTAAAACAGTAAGACACTAGCCCAGGAGTAGGCCAATGGATTAAAAGAACATAATTTGAGTGCCCAGAAATGGACAGATCAGAATTCAGTGTATGGTAAAAATGGAACTTCTCATTGATGAAGGCAAGAGGGGGTTATTCAATAAAAGCTGTTTTGTACAATTTTCTATTCATTCAGGAAAAAATTAAGTTAAATTCCAACCTTAAACCAGACAGAAAAATCAATTGAAACAGTATTAGAATCTAAATAGAAAAAATAAACATTAAATGTACCATAACACATTTACTTATTACAACAGCTCTACAAGATAGCTATTTGATCCCCATTTTGAAGATGTAGAAACTCAGGCTCAGACAGATCAAACGGCTTACACAAGGTCACACAAGTCACATGCAGCAGTTCATAAGAGAATCACAGACACTTTTTCCTCCAAATGTCCCTATTAGGTGAATTCATTTTACATTTCTCTTTCAACCTAGCTCCTAACTTTTAGCAAATGATCTTCACCTTCAGCCCAGGACAGAGCCCAGGCAAAGAACCTAATGAGACCTTAAGTTCAAGAGAAAATTCAGGTAAAGACCTCCAGTTTCACAACCTGGGTTCTACCCAGTGAGGGAGATGAACAGGTGCCATGGAGAAGAATGCTGGGGGGAATTTGAATCCGAACTAGTGGTCTTCTGGTGTTTCAACAGCATAGCTTAGTGATGTGGTAGAGACTGTCTTGTGGAAAGATGAGCAGGTACCTCCTAAAGACTGGGCGGGGGGTGGGGGTACTGCCTCCCAGCTCATTCCTTCTTTACAGAGAGTTTCTCCCATGGGGATGGAGGCTCAGTCATTGCACACTTCTCCCAACCATGGCCCAGGGCTGAGAGAGGAGCTCACAGATTATGGAAGGCAAGTGACACAGCATCCAGTACCCAATGTGTTCAGTGCTGTATTAGGGTCTTCATGGGGTGCTATAGAAGACAGAGGTGTGCACAACTGACTCTCCCCAGCCTTGACCTCTACTGCCTTCCAGCTACCTCTAGCCACACCTAATTCTTCACATCCTCCCCACCCCTCACATTCTCTGTAACATCCTCCAAGTCTAAGTCTACATCTCCCCCAACCGCCTTCAGACCTCCCTATGTCCCCAATCCCTCCTAACTGCCTGTTTCTCTTAGTTCCCCTCCTAGTCCTGGATCACCTCCAAGCCCCTCTCTGTCTGCCCCCAGCACACAGTGTGCTCCAGTCACTCCCCTGTGCTTCATATTCAAAACAGTACCCCCCCACCACGTCTCTTCCACCCTCTACTTAATTCACAGAAGAAAGAACCCCTTCAAGAAGGGCTCAGAAGGATATGTATGAGTTTTCCAGGCAGAAGAGCAGGAAACAGAATTCCAGGCAAAACTAACATGGAGAGAACAAGGAGGCATCATAGTGCTCTGTGAACAGTAAACATTCGGAGCAGCCTAAGTGAAGTGTCCACTGGCATGGATGCTTGCTAGGCGGACACCAACCAGATTGTGAAGGATCTAGTAGTATTCTGTGTTAACAGAAGTTGAACTTCATCCAATAGGAAATGGATAGTCATTGAAAATGAGGTTCTGGAAGGCACCAGCCCTCTTTTCTACTGGATTTGTAAGATACAATGTAAATCCACACCAATGGCCTCTCATCTTGAAAATGCTAAAGACAACAGGAGTCCACGACTCTCAGCTGCAGGTTATTTCAAGTGATTTGGGATATCAGGTTGGCATTGCCTAGTAGTCTGTATTTTTGTAGTGGATCTGGAGAGCCATACTGTCAAGCAGTGCCTTGCACGCTGCTCTCTGGATACTCTTGCTGGCTTCAGACCTTTTCCTCTATGCTCCTCCCTAAGGCTAATGAGGACCTCAGCTCCTCTGCTCAGGATGACCTTACTCTCCATCACTGATCAATAGCAAACACTGCTCTCATATTCTGACATTTTGACCCCCACGGACATTTAATTTCTGACAAAGTTTTGAAAGCTTGGCAAACAGCATTCCTCTCTCTCAACCAATCTCCCTCTCAATCTCTCTTTTCCTCTCTCTCTCATTTGCTAGGTCTCACTTCCATCTATGTCTTTCTCTCTACATCTCTATTTCTATCTCTCTTTCCTCCTCCTCCTACTCTGTTCCTCTCTCTCCTCCCTCTCTCTCTTTAATCTTTTTTTCTTTCATACACATGTGCACAGAACATTTTTCACAATTTCCTGTGAATAAGAAATAGAAAGCATCATTATTTTAATTCAGTTTGTGATGGGTTGATTTTTAAATTACTGGTACAAATAATCAATGCTAAATAAAACTGATAACAGTGAAAACCACAAAACACAACTTGTTATTGACTACAAATTGACAGAAGAATCAAATTTTGTTTTTTAAAAAAATTAGATTTGTATATTTTGACCCCGGAAAAAAAACAGAAATAAGGACTATTACACAAAGTAGAAGCCAGAATCAATAAAATTTGCTTGGATAATGCCTAATCAATACATCAAATTTTGTTTCAAATTTTAAATGGAAAATAATTGATCCAAATGAAAATAATTTTAGTAAGAGTTAACATTTTTGGAAATGGTTTAACTGCTATGGAGAAAATTGATCAAGGGATTAAATTGGCTTAATGGAATTTACTGCGGAAAACACTTTCTGAATGGAAAGTCCATCTGAGTTGATACGATTCTAATTACAAGTCTTGGATTCAAAATGTTCTCAGGGTCAAAAGGGCGGGAACAAGTGTTCCCAAAGTCAAAACAGAGGGGTCGAAATGGTGAGGTCAAAACATCCAGTGGTATAGCAACAGATGTAAGGGGACAGCATGCCAGGCAACTTCATTTTGCCTCAAAACAGGGCTTTTGATCTTCTAAAAAAAAAAAATTAAAAACAAGAACAAAAACTGTATGACTGAAGGCATAAGCCAGTCACACAGAAACACATGAGCTTCTTAGGCATCTGGAATATTAGCCAGAACAGAAAGTAACATGTGAGAATATGGAGAACAACATTTATAAAACGAAGATTATAGTAGAACTACACATCGAGACGGTAGGATCAAGTAAGACAATCCCTAAAATACAGTCAGCTTCACACCTAGTAAGACAGCAACAAACACTAGCTCTATACCAGTAGTAACAGTAGCAGTCATAGTAGTCATTGTCTTACTGACAGCATTATTTGAGAAACTACACAAAAGATTTACATGTCAGTCATAAAACTAGGTTCAATCTGAAACAGAGCAGGACCCTGTGGTCCTTCCCTGCCATGTCCTCCACTTGCCTTTTGTCTGTAGAAAAACTTTAGCCAAAGAATAATTTTAATCAGAGAAGTGAGAAAATACAGAAGCAAAGGAAAGCAGTCAAACAGGACATAATAATAATAGTTTAGTCATTAACAAAGTCAAGGACCTTTAGTTCCTCCTCAAGGGCTATAGGTAATATTCTGAGCCCTATCCCCTGAGCTGTCTTATAGATACTGAAACCCCTACCAGGTGGAAGAAGTTAACTGCATGATGATCAGTCTGTAGCCATGACATAAGCTGCCACAATTCCGAGAATTGGCCTCAAGGAAATGGGAACAAACCGACCCTAGGACTGAAGATTAACTGTACTTAGAACAATCAAGATGATGCTGATCAGACCACCGCAGGACCAATTTCAAGATGATTGTCAGAGCTGACTGCTGTTTCTGCATGGAGCCTCTTCCCTCCACCTCTACACCCCTGAAACTCCCCTTCAAAAGCTCTTGCCCACTGATTGTCAGTGGGGATTCGGCCTTTGGACATGAGTTCAGCCTTCCCACCCCACCCCACCCCCAGCTGCTGGCCTCCAGAAGACAGCAAACTTTCCTTTCCACCAACCTCGCCTCTCAAGTGCTGGCTTTAGAGTGGCGAGCAGCCAGACCCCACTTTCGGTAACAGATTTAGAGAAACATCTTATACTCCCTGCTCTCCTCCTGAAAACCACCTCGGACCATCCCCTGCTCCTCGTTTCCCAATGCTCGCCCTGGCGCACACAAGCGCTCGCACACCCTACCTCACGGAGTGTGCAGAGCTCTGCCCTGGTCCCTTTGCTCTGGCTGCTCTCCTTCCTGGAATGCCCTCTCTCGAATCCCCACCTGAAAAATATTCATGTGTCCTTCACAACCCAGATCAAAGGTCATTTCTTCTATGAATTTTCTATGGGCTCTTCCACTATGCACCAGAGCCTTTTATTCATATTTTATCACCTCATATTTTAAAAATTGTGTGGCTATTTCCCCCTTAAACTGAGTTCCTTGAGGATATTTCTCTCCTTGAGTCCTTGGCCCTTGGTACCCAGGAAATGTTTATTCGGGCCACATTTACTAATGACACTCAAATTCGGATAAATCTTCCCTCTAGAGAGATTCATTAGTGTAATCTGGCCTATTTTGCCTATTTTGTATTGCCTTTGAATAGGAACACTTCTGACTAGTGATGTTCTGATGAAATACCAATTTAATGTTAAGAGAAAGCTTCCAGAACAATCCACAGAGCTGTGCAGATGTTTACCTGTGAAGATTTGTGACTGTTCTGTTTGCAAGAAGTTTTCCAAGTCAGCAGAGATCTCGTTACTGACAGAGTCAAGGGGATTCAGAGGCTATCCCCACACCCATACCCACAGAAAACCTGGGAAATTAAACGACATTGACATCTAGAATGGTTTGATGCCCGGAGATACATACTATTCCAAATTACCATTGTGGCAAGATAATTTATTGAGATGTTAATGTGTTGAAGAATTACAAGAACAAGAGTGCATTTGTGTTCTGGAATCTGAACTTCTCCCTCTCTTAGCCTAAGAAGGTAGCCAGGCTTTTGTTTTGTCTTTCTTCAAAGTGTTTTCAGAGCAGAAAGTCAAAGTTCCTGAAAGACAACATCTCTCTCTGGCCTTTGTGAAAACCTAAGATCACCAGGAAGATGATGGTGGGCATCCTGGAGGAGGATGGGACAATGGTGTGTGCCCAAGGATGGTGAGTAAGAGGAAAAGCTGAGAGGAGAGAGATTCCACCACAAAAAGAAAGAGATGGGATCCTTAGTAGTGGGATTACTGATCCACAGCCCCACAGAGCCTGAAAGACTTGGTAGGACTGTGTGTGTTACACTCAGCCAGGCTGGGCCTTGGACACACACAGACTTTCAGCCCCAGTGAAGTTTTTCATGCCCAGGCACAGAATGGAGGCGGAACGTCCCAATTTCAAGGTGCCATATGGGCTTATTATTACAGGTAAAGAGTATGGACTAAGACTAGAAAGAACCTCCCCAAATACTTTACTCCACTTAAAACCCCATGCCCACAGGGCAAGTCAGATGAGTAAAGTGACTCTCAATAAAGAGAACATAGATTTTCCCACCAGCTAAGCAGGTTGCTGGCTCAGCGTGGAACTTAATCAAATAAAGAGTGACATTTCTTGCATAACCTGGATGGTGGCTGTGAATTCATTAGCTGTGTCATATGAATGCCTTGCTGGAGAATATATCAGAGCATGTGGTACTTAGCCTCTTACATTACAGATACCATGAGGATGTGTTCTCCCTGACAAGACAACCCCCCTGAAACTCCTCAAGGGTTCTGCAAGCTTGTCTGTTTCCTCCTGGCCTGGAAGCTGTTGGATCGATGTTGACTTCACCTGAGTGTGTTGCAGTGGGACCCACATCAGAATCTCAGTTTCACAACCAGCATAGAGATTTATGGAACTCGTTGGTGAGTGCTAATATTTAAAGTTCCAAAGCTCCTGAGCTTTTTTCATTTTTCATAAAGTTTTCATTTTTATAATATTTGGTCAATAAATATATATTTAATGCTTATTGTGGCTCAGGTACTGTGCTAGGCACAGAGGATGCAATGGGGCACAGCTATTCCTAAATAGTGACACATTCTATTGTATTCTCTGGGGACTGAGTTAACAACTGGCTCCCTGGGGAATGTACATCATGTGTTTACAGCAAGAAAGGAAAAGGAAGGAGCTCTGTCTTTTGGTCCAGATGTTTTAAGAACCTCATATGTCTAGGGCAGTGATAGGGAGCTCCTCTGAGGTAGGTGACTTCTGAAACCATGGTGGAGAGTTGGAGAGAACACCTGTACCTATATCAGCACATGACATCACCACCCACCTGGTGCTCTGGCTTTCAAAGCTGTGACATGTGATTAGAAGAATTCTGAGGGAGCTTTTAAAATATCGGTTTCCAAGCCCTACCCCAGACCAATTAACTCAAAATCTGGGGATTGGCCGCACTTAAGTGTATTAAACAAGCTCCCAAGTGATTCCAAAGTACTAGTGTCTGGATCCCACACCCAGGGATTCTGATTTAATTCATTGGTATGTGGCCTGATTGGGCATTTTAAAAGCTCTCCTCCTGGGCTAAAAACGGTCCCTGGATTGACAATATCATCTGGGAACTTATTCAAAATGCAAATTCTCAAACCCCACCCAGAATCAGAAACTCTGGAGGTGGGGTAGAGCAATCTGTGTTCTAACAAGCCTTCCGGGTGTTTCTGAAGCATGCTAGAGTTTGAGAACTACAGTAAGTCCCCTACATATGAACCTTCAATTTGTGAAATTTCAAAGATGTGAACATGCGTTCCATCAACGTCAGGCGTGAGTGACATTGCAGCTTGCCCTCCGTCGTCTCCTACTGCTGAGGATCCTTCAGCCCTACCATCTCCCACCTCCCCTCCCTCCTCCAGTCAGTAACTCTTCTTGCCTGTTCACTTGATGCCAGCCCCTGTATGCCAGCTGTTGTACTGGACTACTGTACTTCTCAAGGTACTGTACTGTAAGATTAAAAATGTTTTATTTTTTATGTATTATTTGTGTGAAAAGTATTATAAACCTATTACAGTACAGTACTATATAGCCGATAGTGTTAGTTGGGTACCTAGGCTAACTTTGTTGGACTTACGAACAAATTGGACTTATGAACGTGCTCTCAGAACAGACCTCGTTCGAATGTAGGGAACTCACTGTATTGCTAATAATTGCCCAAGCCAGAAACCTGGGAGTAATCCTCGTTTCTTCCCATTCACCCCCTCTCCACATTCAGCCAAGCCTGTCTATTCTGTTCAAAAATGTATCTCAAATTCCACTCTTTATTGCCACTGTTCCAGTCCAGATGGTCATCATCTCCTGCCTGGGCTGCTGTGACAGCCTTCCAAAGCAGCGGTTCTCAACACTGGCTGCACACTGACTCCTGGGCCCCACTCCCACACGTTCTGATTTTAAATAGCCTGGGGGTGGAGATGCAGCTGGGCATCAGTGTTCTTTAGAAACTACCCCCGCCCCAGGGGAGTGTAACATGCAGCCCGAGTGGAGAACCACTGCCTGAAATGGTCTTCCCCTTCCACTCCTGCCTTTTCAGAAGGGCTACTGCCAAGGTCCAACCCCAGGGGGTACCATTCACAGTGCAGTCTACATAAAGGGTACCCACTGGGGTGATGCTAGGGGCAGCCCTTCCCTAGAACCTATTCTCCACTAAGCAGGAGGATCTTCTTAAAACATAAAGCCTATCAGGTCTCTTCCCTGCTTAAACCCTTAAAGGTTTACCATGAAACCAGAAAAGAAAATCCAAAGTCTTTATCAAGGTCTAAATGCCCTGTACCATTTGGCCCCTATCTGCAACCTCATCTTCCCTCCAACACCATCCTCTCCCCAGACTGGCCTTAATCAGTTCCTCAGGCCCACAAAGCCCTTCCCTACCTACATATCTTCATGCAGTTTGTTCCCTCTGTCCAGGATGTACTTTCTCCACTGGTCACATGGCTGACATCTTCTCATCCCTTGGGTCTCGGGTCTGCTCTCCTATTCAGAGTCATTATCTTTGGCCACACACACCCCTTTTTTGCTCAATTATTCTTTATCTCAGTGTCATGGTTATTGTCTTTACAGCATTTATCATAACTTGTAATAGTTTCATCTGTCGGTTTAGAACTTGTTTCCTCTCTCTGTCTCTCCTCACCCAGCCCAGTCTAGATTGAAATATCTGTGGAGTCAAGGATAATTTTTGTTTTGTCCACCTAAGCACACTACCTGGCACATAGTATACAATAAAAATTTGTTGAAGCAATTAATTAATCACGGATCTAAGAAATGATAAGAAGTCCAAACAAGTTCCCTAAGTCTGGACCTCCACAGAGAACACATTTTAGAAATAAAGACAGGAGTGCAATGAACACCAAGGAGATTGGGCCAAGATTATGAAACCCTTCCATGGGGCTAGAATCCAGAATCAGGCCTCCAGACTTAGAGAGAAAACTGGGACCCTAAATGGCCTGAGCAGAAATTCAGGAAAAAGGACCAAGGTAAAATTCCCATCTTGCAAACTAAGGCTGGAGAAAATAAGACCTGATAGGTGGATATTGAACCCTACTGGTAGAAAAATAGCAGAAGAGAATAAGAAAGCACAGCAATCTACGGGACCACAGAAACATTGGTAGGTATTCCTAGGAACACGTCACAGTGGCCCAAGTGATGCCAAACTCCTCACAACAGGCATTGCATATGTCCCATGATTGAGGAGTTTGCTAAGAACTGTATTCTCACAATTTCCCTTATATATACACTGAACACCTTCTATATGCCAGGCATTGTAGTAGATGCTGGCTTAAGTGGAATGAGGAAAATAGACAATGTCCAAGCTTAGAGTCTAACAAGAAAGCTAGATAATAAATGAGGAAGTTGAGCAAAGCAAGCTCAACTTTTGTGGGGCTGGAAGCCTATATAATTTGGGGAGGAGGGACTGTCCCCTAAAAAAAATACAAAATTACAAGTACAAAATTAGATGCAAAAGTAAATACCTATATACTTGTCAAACTCACAGAACTATACACCAAAAATATATATGTAAATTAAAAAATAAATTCTAGGGAGATTGGGATTGACATATACACACTATTGATGTTATGTATAAAATAGATAACTAATGAGAAGCTACTGTATAGCTCAGGGAACTCTACTCAGTGCTCTGTGGTGACCTAAATGGGAAGGAAATCCAAAAAATGGAGATATATGTGTATGTAGAGCTGATTCGCTTTGCTGTACAGTAGAAACTAACACAACATTGAATAGCAACTATACTCCAATAACAATTAATTTAAAAAAATGAATTCTAAACAAAAGCAAAAATCAGTGTCTGGCAGGAAAACAAGCACTCAATAAATGTTATATTGCATTACTGTCTCCAAAACATAAAGTAAATATGTATTAAGAATGAGTAAAGAAATCACAACAAATTACAAATTAAAAAAAAAACTGACATATACCGCAAACCACAAAATCCAGGAAAAAATATTATAATATTTATATTTATTTCCCCAGGTATTTGACCTCAAACTTTTCGATTGCTTCTTTCTACGAAGACAATTTTGTAACATAATCTTCTTTGGACAGACTAGCAGGATAATTTAGTATTTCTTCTAGGATAGTTGATTAAAATTAATTTATATATATATATATATATATTTTTTTTTTTTTTTTTTTTTTGCACGGGCCTCTCACTGTTGTGGCCTCTCCCATTGCGGAGCACAGGCTCCGGACGTGCAGGCTCAGCGGCCATGGCTCATGGGCCCCGCTGCTCCGCGGCATGTGGGATCTTCCCGGACCAGGGCATGAACCCTGTCCCCTGCATCGGCAGGCGGACTCTCAACCACTGCGCCACCAGGGAAGCCCCTAAAATTATTTTTTCAATTAATTGTTTCTTTAAGCTTCACCATTTTTTACTGGTATGTTAAGTAAAATTTGAAAATTTTTTGTCCTAAGTTGGAAGACCTCTATTCAGTTGCTTTCATATGTGAGCTATAAGATTTGGAAGACTCGTCTATAGAAGAGCTTTTGGCTGTGCACATTTCAAACTTGGCTTCTCATCCATTGCCCATATAATTCTGGTGCCAGGTACTGAAGGGCACATTCCAAAAGGGATTCAGTCTTGGCTCTGCACTTGTCATGCCACAACACCCCATGAGTTGGCACAGTAGGCAGCAGAAGTATACCTGAAAGTCATTTTTATCATCGGATTGCTAGCAACAATTTAACCATGTGCATAAGTAACTGCAAGCTACATAAATATATCTCATTAACCATAAACTAAAATGCATCCCTGACTTAACTTCTACTTAGTTACAGAAAACTGCCTGCAGTTTCTTCAGTGCTACTCAATGTGAAGGAAATGCAATGGAGAGAGCAAGTCACAGTGGAGAGAGACATGAGTCTTAATGGATTGCACTTACAGTAGTTTACTTTTGCAAATTTTAAAAATGCCCATGCAAGTAAGGGGGCCCGAAGCTAGCAAGTACTGGGTCTGATGAAAATGGTTACTGTTGTTTTGTATGTTCAGCACCCTTACTTCCCTCTTTGGACAACAGAACCCTTCTTTCCAGATAACAAAACATTCTTCTGTATGATTTGGAGTGAACATATGAGCTGGACAGGCTATCCAAGTATGGATTGCCAGTACCCCATTCCCCTGGTTACAAAGATTGGTACATGGATGGGCACTTGATATGAGAAAGATCAATTTGCATCTTCTCTGAAGTTTGACACATGGATCTGGGAGAAAGATGTACTTGCTGCCTCCATGACTGTGGGCTGTAAGGTTACTGTAAACTAGAACTAGAACTTCAGCAGTACAAAGTGCTAAAAACATGTTTTTTAAAAAAGGAAGAAAGGGAGAAAGGAGGGAAAGAGGGAGGAAGGAAGGAAAGAAAAAAGAAAAAGAGGAGGGGGAAGGAGGAGGAGGAGGGGGAGGAGGCAGCAGTAGCAGCAATGGTAAGGAGAGATGAAAGGCAGACAAACTGCATGACAGATCTTCAGCTCCAGTATCCACCATGGTTCTATCCATGAGTGCTACATGGTCTTCTTAATTACATGACTCAAGAAATTCCCTTTCTGCTTAACAAGTTTGATTTGAGTACCTGCTCCTCACAAGGGAAAAGGTCCTGACCAGTTCAGAGAGTGCATGGCAGGGGGAGTTAACCTAGTGCATGGAGTCAGGAGGGCGCTCCCTAAGAAAGTGACCTTTAAGCTGAAACTGGAAGGGATAGTGGGCAGTAACCTCCAAATCATTTTAATTTTTGAGTAACCCAAAGCTGCCTGCTTGGCTTCAAAGGAGAGGACAAGATCCTATAGATTTAATGAGATCTCTGCTCCCTTTGAGATGAAGAAAGCCTGTAACAGTCCAGGAGCTCTTCGCCATACGTGAAGTTTTGCACAGGGACGTTTCACTAGACCTGAGAAGTAGGAGAGAACATCTGTACCCTCCAAAGGTCAGGTGTATGGTTCAGCATGGCTCCAGCCTCCATCCTCAGTCACCAGGAAGTCTTGGTCCTGAAGCTGATATCAAGGACCAATACCAGGGATACGGGGAGGGGGGATAAATTGGGAGATTGGGATTGACGTATACACACTACTATATATAAAATAGATAACTAGTAAGAACCTGCTGCATAGCACAGGGAACTCTACCCAATACTCTGTAATGGTCTATATGGGAAAAGAATCTTAAGATTAAAAAAAGAGTGGATATATGTATATGTATAACTGATTCATGTTGCTGTATACCTGAAACAAACACAACATTGTAAATCAACTATATTCCAATAAAAAAATTTTTTAAATAGTTAGAAAAAAAAAGACCAATTCAAGGAACATCACAGAGGACCATGAATTAATGGCCACTACCACAATAGCAGAAATAATAAAAATGATGTGTACTTTACAATGTTCCTATGCTATTCCCAGGGAGTGTTCTACCAATTTATTCTTAATTTCCTAAAAGCTTAATAACCTTATATACAGCTCTTGTATATAATTTATATATAGCTTTTGTATATAGATTTTTCCCCACAAAAAAAGTGAAGAATTATACTTTCTAGTCATTTTTCTGGTGACCTCATTTAAATTTCTTACCCCCGTTTTAGTGATAAGAAAATGAAGGTGCAAAGAATACCAAAATTGAAAATATGAGAAAGTCCAACATGAGAGAGTGGTTACCCGTCCTGGCATGGGGATCATTCAGAACCTGGAACCATTCTTGGTCACAATCACACTTAATAATATTATATTTTTAAAATAAACTTCAAGGGCTTCCCTGGTGGCGCAGTGGTTGAGAGTCCGCCTGCCGATGCAGGGGACACGGGTTCGTGCCCCGGTCTGGGAGGATCCCACATGCCGCGGAGCAGCTTGGCCCATGAGCCATGGCCGTTGAGCCTGCGTGTCAGGAGCCTGTGCTCCGCAACGGGAGAGGCCACAACAGTGAGAGGCCCACATACCACACACACAAAAAAATAATAATAAATAAATAAAATTAAATAAAATAAACTTCAAAAATGTAGAGGAGCTTATGGCTCAACACGGCAGGCAGAGTATCCCCAGTCCTCCTACATCCCATTCCTTCCAAAAGGTGTTGGAAGAAGGGGTGTACCAAAGAAATACACTCGGTAATGATTTAATTTGAGAGAATGGAAAAGTTGAAGACTCGATAAAGGAACATCAAGTTTTTGGCAACAAGTAAAGGGACAATTAGAAACTCCAGGCTTTAAAAATTATAAGAAAGTCATGGTATAAATATCAAAGTAATTAAATGTGGCATGATTTTAAACAACTGATGTAACAATATAAAAACTTTTTAACCTTGATGCTTTTGTCATTCTTATTTGAATGACCCAAGGGCTGTGACTTTAGACTGGCAGGGGAAAAAATGTAGTCCTAGCTCAATCCTTGGTCCAGGCATGAATGATAATTACATCATTGTAATAACGAGAATGCTGGTTTGTGTTTAGCTTTTAGTGTCAACCTATTGGCAAAGAACTTGACTGTGAAGGACAGAATGTAGCTGTTAACCATCTTGGTAATATGAAAATAACAGGGTTGCAGTCAGGGGAGGGGAGATAGAAGGGTAAGTTGAGCCAGAAGGAAAAAGGAAAGGAAACACTAATGTCCTCATCTTACAAAGAATAACGGAAAATAACACTGACGAAATAAGAAATGGGAGGATAGAGAAGAGCATTTAAACTATATTATAGAAAGTTACAAAGGTAATTTTTTTTTTTTTTTTTTTTTGCGGTACGCGGGCCTCTCACTGTTGTGGCCTCTCCCGTTGCGGAGCACAGGCTCCGGACGCTCAGGCCCAGCGGCCACGGCTCACGGGCCCAGCCGCTCTGCGGCACGCGGGATCCTCCCGGACCAGGGCACAAACCCGTGTCCCCTGCATCGGCAGGCGGACTCTCAACCACTGCGCCACCAGGGAAGCCCTACAAAGGTAATTTTTAAGGAACTAAAAACAAATGGACCAACTATTGGGAAGAGAAAGACAGAAGGGAGAGTGTTTGTTACCTGAACTAAATCCTCATCTTTCATAGAAAAGAAGAAATAAAAACTGCCTTCAGTAGATAAACCAAAAAATAGAGATGTAAATGTATTATTTAGAGTTTTGGTGGCAAAAAAACAGAAAGTTAGAAGGAAGTTGCCGCTGGAGAGAAGACTGCAGGTGGGGTGAAACTTTTTCTTTTTATCAGCAAGTGCTTCTGTATTATATGACTCATTACCATGTTTGTCTATTCCTTTGATTAAGTTTTAAAAAAATTTAATAGATAAAATTCTGGAAGTGGATTCTCTGAATCAATGACAATGTTATGACAGTATCTTATGATGGTTTTAAAAAGAATGGCCCTGATTTAACAGTGCCTGGGGAACAGTGGTATCCCCCACAATTTCAATTCTGTAAACATTTATTGAGTAAATAGATTCTCGGTGACAGGACTTCTGTTAAGCCATGGGGAGGATAAAAAGATGAATCAGACATGGTTCCTGCCTCCAGGAGCTTACAGGAAAGTAAAAGAAAAACATGAACACACAAGCTAAGGTAGAATATACTTAAGGCATATAATTCCATCACAACACAGTGGGGGGTAGGGAGCAGAGAAGAAAGGGCTGGTTATGGGATTTAATACGAGGCAATATGGAAGTGTAGCCAGTGCTGTTAGCACCCCACCCATACCCTCTTAACTCTCTCCACCCCAGTGTATACTGACAGCATCCCAGTGAAAACATCTGTAATTCTTCACATAAGGGTGAAGAGTATCTAGACAGAAATACTATTATCTTGAGTGACCCTGGACCACAGCATCTCATGACCATTGGTAGATTAGTAGAGAAATTCCCTGACTACAGGATTATGGTCCTTTTAAATAAAGTAGCTCCTGAGTTGAGGCCTTGAAGAATGGGTAAAATTTGGACAAGCAAAGAGCACTGCAAACAGAAAGAGTAGAAGAAGCAGAGACAGGAAAGGTAAACACAGCTTTGTTCCTCTATGGAATTTCCCATGGCCTCTGAATTTCTTTTGAAGGATTCATCTATCACCCTTAAAATTACTGGGTTCATGTCTATCTTCTTCAATTGGGTAAGCCCGTGAAACTAAAAATTAAGTTATTTAGTAACTGCATCCCTAGTAATACCTAACATCTATAAGATGTTCAACAAGTTGATGAAATGAGAAATCACAAAATGAGAAGAGGGAAGAGGAGAAACAGGATAGTAGCTTAGTGCACAAGCCTATCCTTTGCCCTGAATAGCTACCTCCCTTCCCGTAGAAATGGCAACTGGCATCTTATAAGAGGCCCCCTTGTTGCCGAAACGCGACCTCTGTTTACTGGTGCTGAATAGAAGCATGGAGACAGAGTTTTGGGTGAAGCAGGAAAGAATAGCTTCATTGCTGTGCCAGGCAAAGGGGGCCACAGCAGCTAGTGCCCTCAAAACTGTGTGCCCCACCCCGGAGCAGGTAGTGAGGAGTCTTATAGTGTTCAAGGAGCAGGGCGTGGTCAGCTCATGGACATTCTTCTGATTGGTTGGGGGTGAGGTAATCGGGAGTCAGCATTATCAACCTTCTGGTTCCAACTGGTCTGGGGTCCACACCAACTGGTGTGGGCAGCGTACAATTAACTTCTTCCACCTGGTTTGGGGTTTCAGTATCTGCAAAACAGCTCAAAGGACATGGCTCTGAATATTATCTATAGTCCTTGAGGAGGAACTAAAAGTCCTTGACTTTGTTTATGGCTAAAGTATTATTAATTTGTCTTGTTTGACTCTTTTTTTTTTCTTTCTGCATTTTCTCACTTCTCTGATTAAATTTATTCTTTGACTAAAGTTTTTCTACAGACAAAAGGCAGGTGGGGGACATGGGTGGGGGTCTATTCTGGGAAGGCCTCCTAGGGTCCTGCTCAGTTACACCCTCCCCTGTGACCTTCTGCCTTTGGTCATTTCTCCATGCACCATCCTTCTCTCCCCACAACCTGTTCCTGTTTGCACTGGATACTTTTATTTCCACCCATCTCTTCACATTTGATACCTCAGACTGTCTCTGGCTTCCGTGCTCACCTGTGATCTGGACTCAGATTTGCCCATCTGACCAAATAATATCGAGCTCTTATTGTATACCAGGCACAAGGACACGATTTCTGTTCTCTCTGAACTGACATTCTCCTGTGGTAAGCAGAGAATCATGCTTAAAAAATACTACAGACTGCGTTTGAGTGATATGAAGGAAACAGACAAGATGTTACGAGGTAGAATAATAGGAGATCTAAATTAGTCCTCTGTTGGGGGGGACGGCACAAATGGGGAGTTATAAAAGACTTTTCTGGGGGAAGAGACATTTAAGCTGGGATCTGGAAGAAAACTAGCAGTTAGGTAAAGAGAGAAATGTTTGAGAGATAGGCTGGAGAACCAAATCATTAAATCATTCAGAGCCTTACAGACCATATTAAGTTTTGCTGTAGTAATAAATATCAATGGCTTATAACAGCAATCTATTTCCAACTCATGTTATATGTCCATTGTGGGTCTTGTCTTCATGCCTGATGGATCAGCCTTTATCTGGGCCAGTGCCAGCCTTATAAAAAAGGGAGGAGAGAGAAATAAAGAGCAACATATATAGCTCTTAAACCTTCAGCTTAGAAGTAACACACATCACATTGACCGCCATTCCATTAGCAAAGCAAGTCATATGGCTACTTTTGTGTTCAGTAAGGAGGGAATATATAATTCTCTTGCATGGGTTGGGGGTGAGGAGTCCCTTCAAGTCACATGACCAAGCCTAACATCAGAGAGGCAGGGAAGTAGAATCCTTTGCTAGGGAGGGACATCAACTATTTTGAACACAAATACAATTTCCTACATAGATTTTATCCCAAGAGCAATGGAAAGCCATTGAAAGGTCTTTAGCTGCGATAAGACTCATTATTTTTTTAAAAAATCACTCAGCTACGGTGCAAAGAATGACTTGAAGAGGGTCAAAAGTGGATGTTGGTTGGTTATTTTAGTGGTAAAGGTGGGAGAAAACGGTGGCTTGGACTAGGGTGAAGGCAGTGTAAATACAAAGTAGATATGAATTAGATGAAATTTTTATGAAATCGAATTTACAAGACCTGGTAATTTGTTGAGTTGGATAGTGAAGAAGAGAGATGAATCAAAAATGATGCCCAGGGCTTCCCTGGTGGCGCGGTGGTTGAGCGTCTGCCTGCCGATGCAGGGGACGTGGGTTCGTGCCCCGGTCTGGGAGGATCCCGCATGCCGCGGAGCGGCCGGGCCCGTGAGCCGTGGCCGCTGAGCCTGCGCGTCCGGAGCCTGTGCTCCTCAACGGGAGAGGCCACAACAGTGAGAGGCCTGTGTACCGCAAAAAAAAAAAAAAAAAAAAAATGATGCCCAGATTTGACTGTCCCTACTTTCACATCATAGTTACTCACTCATTCCTAGCCACCCTCTTCTCTCACTAAATACTCCATATCCTGGTGTACCATTTTCCTCTCCATTCCAAATCCTGTCACTATCCCAAGTGACTTCAGTATCCATTTGAGCAACACATCCACTATCTCTGCCTTTCAAATCCTTTACTTTCTCAGATCCGTGGCCTTCTCCTCTACTTCCATCCTCTCCCATGACCACACCCTAGATCACGTAGCCATCCAATGAGAAATGCCATGCTTCTGAAATACTAAATTCTAAGATTTCTCTTTGGTAACAGCTGATAATCGTCCCAGCTCTCCTTTCTTTTTTCCTTCCTTTCTTTCTTTTCTTTCTTTCTCTCTCCCTCTCTCTCTCTCTCTCTCTTTCTCTCTTTCTCTTTCTTTCTCCCCCCACCTTTCTCTCTCTCTCTTTCTTTTAATCCTCTGTATCAATGCCTGATTTTATCACCTACCTGGGAAAATTCTAACCCTGGATCAATCCAACATTTGCCTCCCATGCATCTTCACTAGGCTGTGAACTTTGCTGGAAGAAATCACAGAACCACAAGGAATGGAATCTTTGCAAATGTTGATCTGAACACTCAACTGGACCCTTAATGCTGCTCTGAATATCTTCTAAGTTTCCTTTTTCTGTAGTTGTTTCAGATAGTCTCCTAAACTTTCCTACCCACCTCTTCTCTGCATACCCTTGGGTTGAGACCTCACCTTCTACTTCCCAGAGAAAGTAAAAATTCTACACCATCTCTCTTCCCAGAGCCCCCTCAAAGGGAAACTTAAGGGTATGGCCAAGATGTGATTCACGCTAGTCCATCCACTGTCCAGCCAGGATGGCTTATCCATTGGCTAGCCAATAACCAACAGTTTGTAAGCCTGACTCAAAAAAGTATCCAATCTGATATTTTCCTGAATTTGGAACTGAGAAACTGAAGCAGCTGAACTCTCATAAGTTGGGCAATTGGTATGATCCATGGGTAAGCAAAAGTTATTATCAACTAAAAACAAAATATAAACAGAAGAAGCTGGTTAGCAGAGAAAGGAAAACAGGTTGGAAGTACAGGGAGAAGATGGCAAGACCCTGCCATCCATTAGAAAGGGAGAAGCCTGATCCTCAGTTCCAAATTCTGTAAGACCTGGCCCTCCTTTGGTTCCTCGGATACCTGAGATACCCGAGATTTTTCATGTATTCTTCCATGGTGACATTGCTTGCCTGTCCACATGTCCTTCATTTTGCCCTAAATAACACAACCCTGATTTTGTTGGGGGAAGATATGCCCAAATGAATATACTCTTCTCCCCAAACCCTCTTGCAGATAGAATGGTAATGTGTCCTGGTCTGGTGAATGAGATATAAGTGGTAGATGACTGCTGGGGCCTCAAGGAAAAAAGTTTTTATTAAAAAAAAAAAAAAAACCAGAAAAGCCTAACTGACATGTATCTTTTGCCCTTTTTTCCTGCCTGGAGATCAGACATGATGCTTGAGTAAACATCACGTGGCCATGAGGACAAAAGCTACACACGGAGTGTGGTGAAGCAGATCCCTAGAAAGAGCTTATATTCTTCATCATTTCATAAAGTACCTATATCATCCCTGAACTGCCTACCTCTAGATTCTCCATACTTCAGAAATATAAGATCCGTGTTAGACTAAGCACATATTCTTGGATTTCTGCGTGAAGTGCTAACTGATAAACCCTCCTGAGCAAGCTCTGTTCCTTACAACCACAAAAGTCACAACAGCAAATAATGAAATCATGGCATTTGTAGCAACATGGGTGGACCTAGAGATTATTATACTAAGTGAAGTAAGTCAACCAGAGACAGACAAATATAGTATGATATCACTTATATGTGGAATCTAAAATATAACACAAATGAACTTATTTACAAAAAAGAAACAGACTCTCAGACATAGAAAACAGACTTATGGTTACCAAAGGGGAAAGGTGGGGAGGGATAAATTAGGAATTTGGGATTAACAGATATACACGACTGTATATAAAATAAAAAAAACAACAAGTACCTACTGTATAGCACAGGGAACTATATTCAATATCTTCTAATAACCTATAATGGAAAAGAATCTGAAAAGAATATATATTTTATTTATAGATATATATTCAGATATATATATCTCTATATATATCTGAATCACTTTGCTGTAGACCTGAAACTAACACAACATTGTAAATCAACTATACTTCAGTTTAAATAAATAAACTACATAATTTAATAATAAAAACATAAAATAAACCCTGCCCTTAATCCCATCTCTTCTTCTTGTTACCACCATGAATTTCTTGTTTTCGTCAAGGTTCTATCAGGAATTATCTTCACTCTCAACTCCCATTTCAACCCCTTGCATTCACACATTAAAGACAATTTCATCCCCAACACTTCAATGAAAAAAAAAACTTTTTAAAGAACAGCTTTATTGAAGTATAATTGGTATACAAAAAACTGCACATATTGAATATATACAACTTGATGGTTTGAGACATATGCATACATACCCGTGAGACCATCACCACAATCAAGGTAACAGACATATTGATCCCTTCCAAGTTTTCCTTGTGTCCTTTTGCTTGTTTGTTTTGCTGTGTGTGTGTGTGTGTGTGTGTGTGTTAAGAACGCTGAACATAAGATTTCTGCCTTAAAGTTTTAAGTGCTCAATATAGTATTGCTGACTATAGGCACTATTTGTACAGCAGATCTCTAGCATTAATTCATCTTGCATTAAAAAAAAAAAACAATTCTTGTTGAGGACTCCAAAAACAGAACACACTTTTCCCCCCAGTCACCTAACTTACTTGCTGTTACAGCCATGCTGTTCTCATCTTCAGGCCAGGGCACAGGCTATAGCTGGGATGCACTCCTCACTCTGCTCCCCACCTCTGCCCCGCATTTATCTGGTTATCTTATACCTATCCTTCAGGTCTCACCTCAGACATCACCTTTTCCTAGAAGTATTTCCTAAAACACTTTCATCCCCTTTGTTCCCAATTAAGTTCTCTGTGCCTCAGTTTTCTCAACTATAGAATGGAGCTATTAGTAGTACTTACCTTAGAAAATGTCATGAAAATTAAATGAGTTAATATCTATAAACACTTAGAAACATAGCTAGCACACAGCAAGCTCTATATAAGTGTTTATTCAAAGAGTGAATACTCACTTGTTGAAATCACTCCTGTCAGACAATTATTACACTGTACTGAAATTGCCTGTTTGTCCTACCCTCTGGACTAGTGGCTCTCAACTCTGGCTTTACAAGAGAATCACTTGGGAAGCTTAAAAAAGTTCTGATCCCTAAACCATATCCAGACCAATCAAGTCAGTATCTCCAAGGATGGTGCCAGGCATAAGTATTCTTAATACACACAGGTGATTCTATTGCATAACAAAGTGAAAAGCACAACTCTAAACCCACAGAGTCTAATCCCTAGCTGTAGAGTATATTATATAAAGAGTTTTTAAAAAGTAGTGGTGCCCAAGCCCCACCCCAGACCACACTCAGGATTTCTGGAGATGGGGCCATCAGCATTATTGCAAAGCTCCCACATGACCCTTGTACACAGTGAGATATAAGAATCATGCTCTAAACCAAGGGTTGGCACACTATGGCTCATGGGCCAAATCCAGTCTGCCATCTATTTATGTAAAGAAAGTTTTATGCGTGGGGGGAAGGGATAAATTGGGAGATTGGGATTGACATATACACACTACTATATATAAAATAGACAACTAATAAGGACCTACTGTATACCACAGGGAACTCTTCTCAATACTCTGCAATGACCTATATGGAAAAAGAACTTTAAAAAGAGTGGATACATGTATATGTATAACTGATTCAATTTGCTGTACAGCAGAAACTAACACAACATTGTAAATCAACTATACTCCAATAAAAATTAATTTTAAAAAAGAAAGTTTTATAGGGATACAGCCACACTCCTTCCACTCCATATGTCTGTGGCTGCTTCCATACTATTGTGAACAAATAAGAATGAAAGAGCAGAAAAACAAGAAATGGAGGAGCTTCAAGATGGCAGAAAACTAAGATGCGGAGATCACCTTCCTCCTCACAAATACATCAGAAATACACCTACACGTGGAACAACTCCTATAGAACACCTACTGAACGCTGGCAGAAGACCTCAGACCTCCCAAAAGTCAAGAAACTACCCACATACCTGGGTAGGGCTAAAGAAAAAAGAAAACACAGACACAAAAGAATAGGGACGGGACCTTCACCAGTGGGAGGGAGCCGTGAAGGAGGAAAGGTTTCCACACACTAAGAAGCCCCTTCGCAGGCGGACACTGCGGGTGGCGGAAGAGGGGAGCTTCAGAGCCGCGGAGGAGAGCACAGCCACAGGGGTGCGGAGGGCAAAGTGGAGAGACTCCCGCACGGAGGATCGGTGCCGACCAGCACTCACCAGCCCGAGAGGCTTGTCTGCTCACCCGCCGGGGTGGGCGGGGGCTGGGAACTGAGGCTGGGGCTTCGGTCGGAGCGCAGAGAGAGGACTGGGGTTGGCAGCGTGAACACAGCCTGAAGGGACTAGTGCGCCACAGCTAGCCAGGAGAGAGTCTGGGAAAAAGTCTGGAGCTGCCGAAGAGGCAACAGTCTTTTTCTTCCCTCTTTGTTTCCTGGTGCGTGAGGAGAGGGGATTAAGAGCGCTGCTTAAAGGAGCTCCAGAAACGGACGTGAGCCGCGGCTAACAGCGCAGACCCCAGAGGCGGGCATGAGACGCTAGGGTTGCTGCTGCCACCACCAAGAAGCCTGTGTGCGAGCACAGGTCACTCTCCACACCTCCCCTCCCGGGAGCCTGTGCAGCCCGCCACTGCCAGGGTCCCGGGATCCAGGGACAACTTCCCGGGAGAATGCACGGCGCACCTCAGGCTGGTGCAACGTCCCACCGGCCTCTGCTGCCTCAGGCTCGCCCCGCATCTGCCCCCCTCCCTCCCCCCGGCCTGAGTGAGCCAGAGCCCCCGAATGAGCTGCTCCTTTAACCCCGTCCTGTCTGAGCGAAGAACAGATGCCCTCAGGTGACCAACACACAGAGGCGGGGCCAAATCCAAAGCTGAACCCCGGGAGCTGTGTGAACAAAGAAGAGAAAGGGAAATCTCTCCGAGCAGCCTCAGGAGCATCAGATTAAATCTCCACAATCAACTTGATGTACCCTGCATCTGTGGAATACCTGAATAGACAACGAATCATCCCAAATCGAGGAGGTGGACTTTGGGAGCAACGATATATATATTTTTTCCCCTTTTTCTCTTTTTGTGAGTGTGTATGTGTATGCTTCTGTGTGTGATTTTGTCTGTATAGCTTTGCTTTTACCATTTGTCCTAGGGTTCTGTCTGTCCGTTACTTTATTTTACTTTTTTTAGTATAGTTTTTAGTGCTTGTTATCTTGGTGGATTTGTTTTTTGGTTTGGTTGCTCCCTTCTTTCTTTTTATTTATTACTTTAAAAAATTTTAATAATTATTTTTTATTTTAATAACTTTATTTTATTTTCTTCTTTCTTTCTTTTTTTCTCCCTTTTATTCTGAGCCGTGTGGATGAAAGGCTCTTGGTGCTCCAGCCAGGCATCAGGGCTGTGCCTCTGAGGCGGGAGAGCCAAGTTCAGGACACTGGGCCACAAGAGACCTCCCAGCTCCACGTAATATCAAATGGCAAAAATCTCCCAGAGATCTCCATCTCAACGCCAAGACCCAGCTCCACTCAACGACCAGCAAGCTACAGTGCTGGACACCCTATGCCAAACAACTAGCAAGACAGGAACACAACCCCACCCATTAGCAAAGAGGCTGCCTAAAATCATAATAAGGCCACAGACACCCCAAAACACACCACCAGACGTGGACCTGCGCACCAGAAAGACAAGATACAGTCTCATCCACCAGAACACAGGCACTCGTCCCCTCCACGAGGAAGCCTACACAACACACTGAACCAACCTTAGCCACTGGGGACAGACACCAAAAACAATGGGAACTACGAACATGCAGCCTGTGAAAAGGAGACCCCAAACACAGTAAGTTAAGCAAAATGAGAAGACAGAGAAACACACAGAAGATGAAGGAGCAAGTCAAAAACCCACCATACCTAACAAATGAAGACGAAATAGGCAGTCTACCTGAAAAAGAATTCAGAATGATAGTAAATATGATTAAAAATCTTGGAAGTAGAATGGAGAAAATACAAGAAATGTTTAACAAGGACCTAGAAGAACTAAAGAGCAAACAAACAGTGATTAACAACACAATAAATGAAATTAAAAATTCTCTAGAAGGGATCAATAGCAGAATGACTGAGGCAAAAGAACGCATACGTGACCTGGAAGATAAAATAGTGGAAATAACTACTGCAGAGCAGAATAAAGAAAAAAGAATGAAAAGAATTGAGGACGGTCTCAGAGACCTCTGGGACAACATTAAATGCACCAACATTCATATTATAGGGGTCCCAGAAGAAGAAGAGAAAAAGAAAGGGACTGAGAAAATATTTGAAGAGATTATAGTTGAAAACTTCCCTAATATGGGAAAGAAAATAGTTAATCAACTCCAGGAAGCACAGAGAGTCCCATACAGGATAAATCCAAGGAGAAACACGCCAAGACACATATTAATGAAACTATCAAAAATTAAATACAAAGAAAAAAATACTAAAAGCAGCAAGGGTAAAACAACAAATAACACACAAGGGACTCCCCATAAGGTTAACAGCTGATCTTTCAGCAGAAACTCTGCAAGCCAGAAGGCAGTGGCAGGACATATTTAAAGTGATGAAGGAGAAAAACCAGGATTACTCTACCCAGCAAGGATCTCATTCAGATTTGATGGAGAAATTAAAACCTTTACAGACAAGCAAAAGCGAAGAGAATTCAGCACCACCAAACCAGCTTTACAACAAATGCTAAAGGAACTTTTCTAAGCAGGAAACACAAGAAAAGGAAAAGACCTACTATAACAAACCTAAAACAATTAAAATGGTAATAGGAACATACATATCGATAATTACCTTAAATGTAAATGGATTAAATGCTCCAACCAAAAGACATAGACTGGCTGAATGGATACAAAAACAAGACCTGGGGCTTCCCTGCTGGCACAGAGGTTAAGAGACCGCCTGCCAATGCAGGAGACGCGGGTTCATGCCCCAGTCCGGGAAGATCCCACATGCCACAGAGTGGCTGGGCCCGTGAGCCATGGCCGCTGAGCCTGCACGTCCGGAGCCTGTGCTCCGCAATGGGAAAGGCCACAGCAGTGAGAGGCCTGCATACCGCAAAAAGAAAACAAAAAACAAAACAAGACCTGTATATATGCTGTCTACAAGAGACCCACTTCAGACCTAGGGACACATATAGACTGAAAGTGGGGGGATGGAAAAAGATATTCCATGCAAATGGAAATCAAAAGAAAGCTGGAGTAGCAATTCTCATATCAGACAAAATAGATTTTAAAACAAAGACTATTACAAGAGACAAAGAAGGACACTATATAATGATCACGGGATCAATCCAAGAAGACGATATACCAATTGTAAATATTTATGCACCCAACATAGGAGCACCGCAATACATAAAGCAAATACTAACAGCCATAAAAGGGGAAATCGACAGTAACACCCTCATAGTAGGGGACTTTAACACCCCACTTTCACCAATGGACAGATCATCCAAAATGAAAATAAATAAGGAAACACAAGCTTTAAATGATACATTAAACAAGATGGACTTAATTGATATTTATAGGACATCCCATCTAAAAACAACAGAATACACATTCTTCTCAAGTGCTCATGGAACATTCTCCAGGATAGACCATATCCTGGGTCACAAATCAAACCTTGGTAAATTTAAGAAAATTGAAATCAAATCAAGTATCTTTTCCGACCACAACGCTATGAGCCCAGATATCAATTACAGGAAAAAATCTGTAAAAAATACAAACACATGGAGGCTAAACAATACACTACTTAATAACCAAGAGATCACTGAAGAAACCAAAGAGGAAATCAAAAAATACCTAGAAACAAATGACAATGAAAACACAAAGACCCAAAACCTATGGGATGCAGCAAAAGCAGTTCTAAGAGGGAAGTTTATAGCAATACAATCCTACCTTAAGAAACAAGAAACATCTCAAATAAACAACCTAACCTTACACCTAAAGCAATCAGAGGAAGAAGAACAAAAAAACTCCAAAGTTAGCAGAAGGAAAGAAATCATAAAGATAAGATCAGAAATAAATGAAAAAGAAATGAAGGAAATGATAGCAAAGATCAATAAAACTAAAAGCTGGTTCTTTGAGAAGATAAACAAAATTGACAAACCATTAGCCAGACTCATCAAGAAAAAAAGGGAGAAGACTCAAAACAACAGAATTAGAAATGAAAAAGGAGAAGTAACAACTGACACTGCAGAAATACAAAGGATCATGAGAGATTACTACAAGCAACTCTATGCCAATAAAATGGGCAACCTGGAAGAAATGGACAAATTCTTAGAAAAGCACACCTTCCAAGACTGAACCAGGAAGAAATAGAAAATATAAACAGACCAATCACAAGCACTGAAATTGAAAATGTGATTAAAAATCTTCCAACAAACAAAAGCCCAGGACCAGATGGCTTCACAGGCAAATTCTATCAAACACTTAGAGAAGAATAACACCTATGCTTCTCAAACTCTTCCAAAATATAGCAGAGGGAGGAACACTCCCAAACTCATTCTACAAGCCCACCCTGATACCAAAACCAGACAAAGATGTCACAAAGAAAGAAAACTACAGGCCAATATCATTGATGAACATAGATGCAAAAATCCTCAACAAAATACTAGCAAACAGAATCCAACAGCACATTAAAAGGATCATACACCATGATCAAGTGGGGTTTATCCCAGGAATGCAAGGATTCTTCAATACATGCAAATCAATCAATGTGATATACCATATTAACAAATTGAAGGAGAAAAACCATATGATCATCTCAATAGATGCAGAGAAAGCTTTTGACAAAATTCAACACCCATTTATGATAAAAACCCTACAGAAAGTAGGCATAGAGGGAAATTTCCTCAACATAATAAAGGCCATATATGACAAACCCAGAGCCAACATCATCCTCAATGGTGAAAAACTGAAACCATTTCCAGTAAGATCAGGAACAAGACAAGGTTGCCCACTCTCACCACTATTTTTCAACATAGTTTTGGAAGTTTTAGCCACAGCCATCAGAGAAGAAAAAGAAATAAAAGGAATCCAAATCGGAAAAGAAGAAGTAAAGCTGTCACTGTTTGCAGATGACATGATACTATACATAGAGAATCCTAAAGATGCTACCAGAAAACTACTAGAGCTAATCAATGAATTTGGTAAAGCAGCAGGATACAAAATTAATGCACAGAAATCCCTTGCACTCCTATACACTAATGATGAAAAATCTGAAAGTGAAATTAAGAAAACACTCCCATTTACCATTGCAACAAAAAGAATAAAATATCTAGGAATGAAGCTACCTAAGGAGACAAAAGACCTGTATGCAGAAAATTATAAGACACTGATAAAAGAAATTAAAGATGTTACAAATAGATGGAGAGATATACCATGTTCTTGGATTGGAAGAATCAACATTGTGAAAACGACTCTACTACCCAAAGCAATCTACAGATTCAATGCAATCCCTATCAAACTACCACTGGCATTTTTCACAGAACTAGAACAAAAAGTTTCACAATTTGTATGGAAACACAAAAGACCCCGAATAGCCAAAGCAATCTTGAGAAAGAAAAATGGAGCTGGAGGAATCAGGATCCCTGACTTCAGACTATAGTACAAAACTACAGTAATCAAGGCAGTATGGTACTGGCACAAAAACAGAAATATAGATCAATGGAACAGGATAGAAAGCCCAGAGATAAACCCATGCACATATGGTCACCTTATCTTTGATAAAGGTGGCAAGAATACACAATGGAGAAAAGACAGCCTCTTCAATAAGTGGTGCTGGGAAAACTGGACAGCTACATGTAAAAGAATGAAATTAGAACACTCCCTGACACCACACACAAAAATAAACTCAAAATGGATTAAAGACCTAAATGTAAGGCCAGACACTATCAAACCCTTAGAGGAAAACATAGGCAGAACACTCTATGACATAAATCACAGCAAGATCCTTTTTGACCCACCTCCTAGAGAAATGGAAATAAAAACAAAAATAAACAAATGGGACCTGATGAAACTTAAAAGCTTTTGCACAGCAAAGGAAACCATAAACAAGATGAAAAGACAACCCTCAGAATGGGAGAAAATATTTGCAAATGAAATAACTGACAAAGGATTAATCTCCAAAATTTACAAGCAGCTCATGCAGCTCAAAAAAACCCCAAACAACCCAATCCAAAAATGGGCAGAAGACCTAAATAGACATTTCTCCAAAGAAGATATAGATTGCCAACAAACACATGAAAGAATGCTCAACATCATTAATCATTAGAGAAATGCAAATCAAAACTACAATGAGGTATGGCTTCACACCAGTTAGAACGGCCATCATCAAAAAATCTACAAACAATAAATGCTGGAGAGGGTGTGGAGAAAAGGGAACCCTCTTGCCCTGTTGGTGGGAATGTAAATTGATACAGCCACTATGGAGAACAGTATGGAGGGTCCTTAAAAAATAAATATAGAACTCTCATACGACCCAGCAATCCCACTACTGGGCATATATCCTGAGAAAACCAGAATTCATAAAGAATCATGCACCAAAATGTTCATTGCAGCTCTATTTACAATAGCCAGGACATGGAAGTAACCTAAGTGTCCATCAACAGATGAATGGATAAAGAAGATGTGGCACATATATACAATGGAATATTACTCCGCCATAAAAAGAAACGAAATTGTGTTATTTGTAGTGAGGTATATGGACCTAGAGTCTGTCATACAGAGTGAAGTAAGTCAGAAAGAGAAAAACAAATACTGTAAGCTAACACATATATATGGAATCTAAAAAAAAAAAAATGGTCATGCAGAACCTAGGGGCAACACGGGAATAAAGACACAGACCTACTAGAGAATGGACTTGAGGATATGGGGAGGGGGGAAGGGTAAGCTGGGACAAAGTGAGAGAGTGGCATGGACATATACACACTACCAAAAGTAAAAGAGATAGCTAATGGGAAGCAGCCACATAGCACAGGGAGATCAACTCCGTGCTTTGTGACCACCTAGAGGGGTGGGATAGGGAGGGTGGGAGGGAGGAAGACACAAGAGGGAAGAGATATGGGGACACATGTATATGTATAACTGATTCACTTTGTTATAAAGCAGAAACTAACACACCATTGTAAAGCAATTATACTCCAATAAAGATGTTAAAAAATGAACAAAAGAGCATTGCTCACCACCCAGTTCTACAAGGATTAAGTCACAACCCACTGCAGCCACCCACGAACGGTGTACCCTGAGAGGAATTCAGGATGAGGTACTCTGTGCTTTGGATAAACAGGCCCTTAGATAGTTAGATGTATATCTCAAGAAGAATTTCAATGACCACCAGATTCTTGCATCTGCCCATATACAGAAAAGCACTAAAATCATCAAACCAAGATATTTGTTCTTTCTGATTAGCACTACTCTTTTACCAAGATGTATGCTTGACTGCATGTATTTCCTAGCCAAAAAAAAAAAAAAAAAAATCATGTAGAAACTAGCATCTCCTCCCCCTCTTCAGAGCAGTTCCTCAGAGCTGTCTCCCAGGCTATAGTCCTCAGTAAGACCCTGAATAAAATTTAATTTCACAGCTCTCATGTTGTGTGTTTTTCTTTAAGTCTCCACTACGACAGCAGAATTGAATAGTTGTGACAGAAACTGTATAGCTCAAAAATCTAAATACTTGCCCAAGACCTGTTGTTTCACCATTGCATCCATATCACCAAGCTTGGCATGTAAGCTTTTGAAAAATTACTTGTCCATGTTAGTCTCTCTCTCTCTCTCTCACTCATTTTCTCTCTCTCTCGCTCATTCTCTCTCTCTCATTCTCTCTGTCTCTCTCTCTCTCTCATTTTCTCTCTCGCTCGCTCGCTCATTCTCTCTCTCTCTTTCTCTCTCATTTTCTCTCTCTCCTATAAACTAACTGCCAAGATTCTCTTTTGACTTGCCTTTTTGGTTCAATAGAATGGATTTAGCAAGTCTTGGAGACAATGCCCTTCACGAAATGTTTCACTAGTTCCAGGACACTTTATCAAAACAGGGCTCATTTTACTTTTCCACCAGTAAGCAGCTGCAAACAAAGACTGCTGCCTCCCCAATAAGAAACTGTCCTCTGGGAGACTTGACATTCTCCATTTAATTACCAGAAACAGAGTCAGATTATTTCCCCTGGGCGTTACCGTATCTCAGCCAGGAAAGTCAGTCACGCAAGAGAAGGACGGGGTGTGTGCCCTGCTACCAAGGCTGCCCACCTCCACCATCAAATAAAATAAAAGGAACCTTACTCTCAGTCTTCTTTTCCTCTCACATCATCTCATTCCGCGGCCCCCCAAAAAATGTTTCAGTTCATTCGGCTCTAGATAACCTCAAAAGAATAAGTCCTTCCCAGCCTGTGGATAGATACCAAGAAAACTGCTACAATTTTAAAACAAGGTATTTTACCTACTTCAGCTCTTTGCAAAGTTTGTCAGGAATGCAAGGCCAGCAGTCTTTAATTTGGAAGGAGACACAGAGCAGAGCCTCTGGGCCACTGGGAAAGAAACTGGTGAGAATCATGAGTTATAATCTTGCAAGGTTCTCTCCTTGGAGGTTCAAACAGCCCCTTTCATGGCACAGTGTGATTTTATTTGTTAGTCTCCTTCAGCTGCTGGGGAGATCCCAGACCTAGTTCTCGGGATGCTCCCAGGTGATTATCCAACAACGGATTCACTCTGGCCCCTTAGGAATGTCAGTTCTTGTGCAGCATAATTCGATTTCTGCAAAACAGGACTAATTTTCTCATCTCTTGTCTGTTTTCATAGTGGTGCTCTGAGAGGAAAATTCGGTGAGAGGGAGAATTAAGTGATACTCCTGCAGTCCATCAGATCTAGTCCCTTATCTCCAGGCTGTATTGCTCAAGGATCAAAGAATTTTAAGGCCATTGCTCATTTTCTAAAGGAGCACAGTGAGGGGAAGTCTTTTATGTGACTGCATTTCCAACAGCCCAGATGACACCTCCCTTTGTACAGCTAATAGGTTTGTCAAGTCTAGCATATCGAGAACTCTTGGTTTCTTCTCATTGTCCCCAGACTCCCTCCTCCCCATGTAAATATACAGCTACACTGTCCACCTGCTTCATTGCTCAGGCCACAACCTGAGGGTTGTCCTTGGTTCCTTTCTTTCATGGAAGCTCCACATCCAACCCATCAGCAACCTGATCACCTCTGCTTCCCAAATCCTTCCATTTCTCTCCATCTCCACTGCTGTTCCCCTAAACCAAGCCCCCCATCTCCATTCACCTGGAATACTTACTGCTACTACTACAAAATAACTTTTTTTAACTCATTGCTCTTTCTGTTTCTACCCTTGATCTGCTACAAAGTAGTTTCTATCAGCAGCCATAGTTATCTTCTGAAATATGAATACCACAAAGACATTCCACTGCTTCAAGTTCTCTGATGGATTCTCCTTCACTTACATTGAAATCCAATCTCTTCCTTGGCCTATAAGGCTATAACCTTGTATACAGAGATCAGGGTTTTTATATAGAGATCAGGGTTTCTCAACCTTGGGGCTTTGGACATTGAGGGATGGATAATTCTTTTGCTGGGGGCTGTCCTGCACATTGTAAGAGGTTTAGCAGCATCTATGGCCTCCACCCACTGGATGCCAGTAGCACATCCACAACCCCAAGTGGTGACCCTGCCTGTCAATCCAAACTCTCCAAACTCATCTAAAGCCAGCTCCCTGCCCTGGTTCACTATCCTCTAACCTCACTGTCCCACTTTCAGGCTTGTTACTAAATTTACATTTGCTGCTCCTCTGCCTAGAAGGTTCTTCTCCCAGATCTGCACATGGCTCCTTGCCATCACCCAGATCTCAGTTCAAATCATTATCTCCTTAGAAAGGTCTTCCCTAACATAAAGCAACCTAAAGCAGCCTACCCTTCACCCTCCACCTCGTATTCCCCTTCTCATTGCCCAGTTTATTTCCTTCATAGCACTTACTAGTACCTGAAATTATCATATTCATTTATTTGTTTTGTCTGTGGTCCTTTCCTAGACTATAAGCCATAAGAGACCTTGGTCCATCCTGCTTTCCTCTGAATCACCAGTGCCTAGCTAGAGATTGCATATAGTATGTATTCAATAAATAGTTATTAGGGCTTCCCGGGTGGCGCAGTGGTTGAGAGTCCGCCTGCTGATGCAGGGGATGCGGGTTCGTGCCCCTGTCCGGGAAGATCCCACATACCGCAGAGCGGCTGGGCCCGTGAGCCATGGCCTTTGAGCCTGCGCGTCTGGAGCCTGTGCTCCGCAATGGGAGAGGCCGCAACAGTGAGAGGCCCGCATACCGCAAAAAAAATAAAAATAAATAAATAAATAGTTATTAACAAATGGCTCAATGAATGGATAAATAGGATTAGAACTCATGTCTGTATGGGCTTTATACAGGATTCCTTCCAAGATCCCAACACAGTTGGATTAAGAGAGAAATTATCTACCACAAGAAACTATCACTCGTTAAGAATACAGATTTCCTGAGTTCAAATCCCAGCTCCGCCATTCATCACCTGTGTGACCTCAGGCAAGTTGCTAAGCTCTCCAACCCTCAGTTTTCTGGTCCATAAAATGGGAATAATAATGGTCTCATCCTCATAGGACTGTTGCAGGTATTAAGTGAGATAATAAATATAAAATTCTGAATGGTATTTTATAAACATAAAACTCTTAGTGTTATTTTATACTTAAATATAAAAACTCACAGAGTAAGTACTGTGTGTTTGTTGTTTGTTGTTATTGTGGTACAGTGTTTCAAGAATTTTTCAGGGGATGATGACAACCACTGCAGGATACAAAATTCCAGTGCCTCGCCATCAATCTACTTTGAAAGAAGAAAAGTAGTCCCACAGAACTTTTTATCAGGGACTTTTTCCCTGAAGCTATTTCCCTACAGTTAAAATAAATCTGACTTTATCTTGGGCCCCAGCAGAGACCTACTTATGTCTAGTAAATTTTAATAGCCCAGAGTAATATAATTGCCATCTCTTAGCATTCTCTTCTCCAGGGTAAATAATTATAATGCCTTCAATGCCTACTTGCTTTTCCCACTTTCTGATCTTTTACATTCATTGTTCTCAGTTTGGAAATAGATCCAAAAGAAGGAGGAGAGTTGCTGTTGTCATAGCAGCTGTAAAGTGATGGACAACCAAGTTCAAATGAAATAAGAAAAGTTGAGTTGTTTTTGTTGTTTTTTCTTTTCATTTTTCTGTCTGATCGAAAACATTCCATTGCTTTGAAAAGGAGACATGTGGCTGACACTATCATTCTTGTATATTGCCTCCTGATCTCTGCCCTCCTCAACCCTCAATGGAAAGGGAGAATTATCAAAGCAGGATGGGACAAAGTGCTTGATGACACCTTATGTTATCATCACTTTTAAGGCTTAGTTTTGTATTCATCCAACATAGTATGTAGCCTCTCTCCCTAGTTTCTCTCTTGGTTTGCATTACAGACAGTTGGGCACCTGCCTATTCCCCAGCTAAACCAATAAACTCCTAAACATCAGGAATGGTGTTTGTTCCTTATTTTTTTTTAAAAATCATTTTTAATTACACAAATAAAATAGCACTATACAATAACTTAAACAATCTATGTGCATACCCCCTACATGCCACCACTAATTCCCTAATTCCACAGCATACACTCACACACACACACACACACAAATTTTTATTAACATAAACAGAATTATACCACATGCACTGTTCTCAAAGTTGCTTTATTTACATCATATGACACAGATATTAATATTATGGTCCCTGTCTCCTCTCATTTTTGTTATTATTTGCCTAGTATAACTTTTTCCAACCCTTTATTTTCAGATTTTATATATATATATATATATTTTTTGCCTTGGTTTATCTCTTATAAACATGTGAATAATGTTATTTTAACAAAGCTGAGTGGCAGTTTAATAGAATGATAAGAGCACAGCCTTAAGCATCAAAGAGCTTAGGTTTAAGCGTGGATTCTACACTTTAAGCAAATGACAGTCTCTCTTAAGCTTCAGTTTTCTCATCTGTAACAGGAGGGTAAAAATAGAAGCCACCTTGTAGAATTTATCATTAGCATTTAATAAAATTATCTATTTAAAGTACCTAGAACAATGCCTAAAACATGGTTAATACTCACTAAATGGTAGCTGTAGTTTCTACCTCTTTATAGAGAAGTTTAACTCATTCACGTTTAATCTGAATACTAATACTTGAGTTTATCCTTGCCACATTTCATGTTTTTTATTGTTATGCAGAGAAGGGCTCTGAATGATAAAATTTCTAAACACTTGTATAAATGAAAATGTCTATTTTTCCCATACTTGACTGGTTGTTTGACTGAATGGAGAATTTTAGGTGCAACGTAATTTTCTCTCAGAATTTTGAACTCTATCTTTCCCTAGGAACCAGTGCTGCTACTGAGAAGTCTGACACCAACCTAATTCTCTTTTCTTTCTTGGAAGTCTGTTTCTTTCCTCTGGAAGTTTCAAGAATGTTCTCCTTATCCTTGGGGAACTAGAGTTTACCTAATGTATCATAGTCAGTTTGTTTGTTCGTAACACTTCTCAGTACACTGTGCATCTGTCTTCAGCTCTAGGAAATTTTCTTCTATTTTTTATGTAATGATTCTCTCCCTCTTATTCTCTATTATCTTTTTTGGAACATCGGTCCAATTAATTTTGTGACGTACAGGTCTATCCTCCCTGCCAACATTTCAACTGGATGGTAAAATTGTAAAATATTAAATAAATAGTATTGAGTCTGTTGGCTAGCCTTTTGAATGAATAGTGCTACATCCTTAACTAATTCTTTACACCATAACAAATATCAAAAGGACAAAAAAGGGCTTCCCTGGTGGCGCAGTGGTTGAGAGTCTGCTTGCCGATGCAGGGGACATGGGTTCGTGCCCCGGTTCGGGAAGATCCCACATGCCGCGGAGCGGCTGGGTCCGTGAGCCATGGCCACTGAGCCTGTGCATCCGGAGCCTGTGCTCTGCAACGGGAGAGGCCACAACAGTGAGAGGCCCACGTACCACAAGAAAAAAAAAAAAAAAAAAAAAGGACAAAAAAAACTTAAGTTGAAAAATTACTTTTAGAAAGATGAATTTTAAAATAAATTTGGAATGGGAAGTCTTTCCAACTGTGGCATAAAATCCAGAAGCCACAGAAGAAAAAATTAAATAAAGATAAATAAATTGACCTTATAAAAATTTTTAGGGACTTCTCTGGTGGTCCAGTGGTTAGGACTCCAAGCTTCCACTACAGAGAGCACAGGTTCAAATCCTGGTCAGGGAATTAACATCCTGCATTCCATGTGGCAAAAACAAAAAAAACAAAAAAAAAATTTTTTTAATGTCAGCACAGCAAAAAATACAAACCAGTATAGCTGGCTATCTGTTTTGTGAGGAAAGAAAAGGGATCTGAGATTAAAATATACCTAGATCCCTGGGCAGTGGAAAATGACTTGGCCTGGATGGAGAGTGATTGATTTATCAGGGACAAGGAGATGGACATGGTGGAAGTGGGCATGAAGGGTGAATATATTCCTGTCCACTAAAGAGCATCCATCAGGGACAAAGCACTAAAAAACTTGGAAGACAAAATGGGTTTTATGGATCATCTCAACTGGTTTTTTTTTTCCTGTTTCATTTGTTTCTGCTTTTATTTTTATAAATTTGATCCATCTGTTTTATTTGGGTTTATTTTAGTTTTGTTTTCTTGCCCACTGCTGCTGGAGTGTAGTTTGAGATTTCAAAGGGAAATTTAGCAGTACTTTAAAACAAAAACAAAAACAGTACATACTTTCTGACCCAGCAGTTTCACATCTCGGAATCTATCCTAGAGAAGGATTCACACATTTGTCCAAAGAGGAAATATAAAAATTTTCTTTTCATGCTATTGTTTATAACAAAAAAAGAAAAAAAAACCTAAAAGTACATCAATACGAATATAACTTACTAAACTATGCTATACTGAAACTACGGAATAGTATATAGCAGATAAAAAGAGAAATAGAGCTTTGAAAATGCTGCTTTATTTTTTTTCTCTAAATAGCTATCCAGTTGTCTTTAAATCTTTCACTAAATAATATGACTTTTTCTCCACCACTTGGATATTCTATCCTTGTAATATACTAAAATCTCATCTGTTCTTGGATCTATATTTCTATACTTTATTCAATGCCATGGAGCTGTTAGTCTCTCTGTCTATATTCTGCTGTTACGAATTTTGTTGCTTTATAATGTACTTTTAAAATAAATTTATTTATTTATTTTTATTTTTGACTGTGTTGGGTATTTACTGCTGCACGTGGGCTTTTTCCAGTTGCAGCGAGCAGGGGCTACTCTTCGTTGTGGTGCATGGGCTTCTCATTGTGGTAGCTTCTCTTGTTGTGAAACATGGGCTCTAAGAGAGTGGGCTTCAGTAGTTCTGGCATGCAGGCTCTAGAGAGCAGGCTCAGTAGTCGTGGCACACGGGCTTAGTTGCTCTGCGGCATGTGCGATCTTCCGAGACCAGGGCTCGAACCCGTGTCCCCTGCATTGGCAGGCGGATTCTTAACCACTGTGCCACCAAGGAAGTCCCTATAATGTATTTTAATACACGATGGAACAGGTTATTTCTCATTACACTTCTTTTAGAGAATGTTCCTGGTAACTGCTTCATCTTCCAAGAAAAAACACTATTGAAATTTTGATTGAAGTAGCATTGAATTTATAGATTTCTTTAGTGAAAATTGACATGTTTACAATTTTGAGTCTTTCTATCCAAGTGCAAGGTTTGACACTCCATTGATTCAAATCTTCTTTTATGGCCCTCAATGGAGGTTTATAATTTTATTTATTCATATGGATCCTTCACATTGCTTGTTAAGTTTATCTGTAGATATTTTATGAGTATCATCTCACAAGTATATGGAATCCAGTATATCCAAAACTAAACTTTTAATCTACCTCCTGAAATCTATTCCTTCACCAGGTCCTCTCCAGTGCAATTTGGGCATGTGTATTCACCTGGTGCAATTGTCAGGCATCTGAGTCTGACCTGAGTCCCCCCTCAACCTCACATCCAACCCACAACCAAATCTAACTATTCTATTTCTAAAATATATCTCAAACCCACTCACTTCTCTTTACACTATCACCCTCCTTGTCCAAGCCAAGCCACCATCTTAACTTGTTTCAATAGCTTCACAACTGCTCTCTTTATGTCCTCTCCTTTCTTCTTCCAATCCCTTCTTTACATGGTAGCATTTTTTTAAGGTAAACTGATCATATCACTCTCATGCTTAAAAATCTCCAATGGCTTTGCATTGCACTTACATGCAATTCAACGTCTTTAGCAAGGGCAACAAGGCCCTAAATGATCTGGCCCCTAACTAGCTCTTCAGCCAGATATCCCACCACTATGCTTCTTATTCGGTGGACTAATTCTAGTTCTTCAAATTATTGACTGTGGTTGATTACATTATTGCTTCTAATTCTTCACTTCATCCATGTAATAGAATTATATATCTTTGTCTCATTGATATTGGACTTGCCATGTGATTCACTTTGGCCAATGGAATGTTAAGTAAATGATGCAAACAGAGGCTTTAAATGTGCTGACATGGTTTGGCTTGTCCTCCTGTCACTTGGCAGGAGAAAAGTACACTATGATTAGCTGCTGGTCCCAGATTGAGAGACAAGTGCAGCAGACCTGAGCCCACCCCTTACACTAAAATTGTTTTGCCCTAAGCAACCAGAACACTCTTGAGCAGAACAATTTGTTGTTTTAATTCCCTAAGATTTGGGGATTGTTTGTTACACAGCATTCATCACAGCAATAACTCACTAATGCACTAAGTTCCTTCCTATCTCAGCGTCTTTGCTTAATGTATGTACTTCTCTAGACTAGAAGTATCATGATGGTTAAATCTGTGTCTATTCTATGTACCTCTGTATAGACAGGGCCTAACATAATACTTGTTATGTGGTAGTAGCTAAATAAATATTCATGAAATAAATTATTAGTGGTATTATAAATACTATTTTTGATTCCATTAAACTTTGTAACATTGTTATAGGTATATAATTGACTTTATCTGTCCTGCTATCAATAATCTGACTGAACTCTTTGTTTCTAATCACTTTCCAGTTGATTCTTTTGGATGGTCTATGACTAAAATCATGTCATGTAGTTGTAGTCTGTTAAATTGTGGTCCCAATAAACCACACCTCCCAGCATTCACACCCTTGTGTAGTCCATTGCCAATGATTCTGGGCAGCGCCTGTGACCTGCTTTTTTTTTTTTTTTTTTTTTTTTTTTTTTTGGTGGTACGCAGGCCTCTCACTGTTGTGGCCTCTCCCGCTGTGGAGCACAGGCTCCAGACGCGCAGGCTCAGCGGCCATGGCTCACGGGCCCAGCCGCTCCGCGGCATGTGGGATCTTCCCAGACCGGGGCACGAACCTGTGTCCCCTGCATCGGCAGGCAGACTCTCAACCACTGCGCCACCAGGGAAGCCCCTGACCTGCTTTTTTTAATCAGTAGACTACGGTGGAAGTGACACTGTGTCTAAGCTTTAAGGAAGCCTAAAAGATTCTACTTTTGTGCTTTCGGGAGCCCACACCTACCCTGTTAAGAAGTCTGGTTCCCCCACTGGAGAGATCACATCGAAAGGCCACATAGAGAGAGAGAGAGAAGGGGAGGAGCTACCCCAGTTGGCAGAATCATGAGCAAATGAAATGGTTGTGGTCTTAGGCCACTGAGTCTTGGAGTAGTATGTTACACATTAATAAATCATTGAAACATCTGTAAATAACAACTCTGTGTCCTCAGTTAAAATTGCTGTGCTACTTTACAAGCCTATCTAAATGTATTAGCTAGTCTTTGACCCCATTTTGTGATTCATCAAAAAAACCATAATAAATCATAGTACTTGCTTAGGAAAGTAAAATTGAAGAAAAAAGGCATCAAACTACTCATACTGGTTATTTCAAGAGTGTGGAATTATGGAGGGAGAGGCTTTCAATTTTCATTATATTTTTCTGTAATGTTTAAATTTTATATCACAACATGCATTACTTGCCTCATTTTATTCCTCACTTTAGTGGAAATTGTTTAATATTTCACTATTAAGTGAACACTGGCTTTTTTTTTTACAATAGGTGTAAATGTGTGTCAATTTTACATATTTTGTCATGTTAAGCACATGTCCCCTTACTGTTATGTAACCAAATGTTTAAAAATCAGCATTGGATTTTGAAATATATTGAATATCCATTTTTGCATTTATCTAAATCAAATAATTTTTCTCCTTTTATCTGTTAATATGGTCATTTATCTAACCTAATATTAAATCATCCATGCATTACTGATTTTACTGGGGAAAGAAAAACCTTCTTAATACAGTAGGGGATCTGCCACAGGAGAATTTCATGAGGAAGGATTGGGGCTTGAGAGAGAAGCAAGTAAGTGTCCCCAAGTCTCTTCAAATTGGCCCAGTAGACAAGGAGTCCACATGTCCAGAATGTAAGCACTTTCTGAATTCCTTAAAGAAAAACTCACCCCACACCAAATGCCCTTTAATCACAATCCACATTTGCTGCCCGAGCCACAGTGATTTTCAGTTGTGCTAAAGGAACCACACTAATCAACCTAGACAACCAAATAGTTCAAGCAAACACCATGAAAGACAGGTATGAGGCTGAATAAGCAGAGGAACTAACCCCAAATGAAGTAGAGTTAATACAAGAATCAGAAGAGAACTCTAAAATAAGTATAGTTAATACACTAGGAGACAGTTGAGTACATATAACATTCTTAAATCAAAATTAGACTGCCAACAATAAAAATAAGCAGAATTCATGAAATTTAAATCATGGATGCTAAATTAAAAACCCAGAATAAAAGCTGAGTAGCAGGACAAACACATGAAGACCAATTTGGGGACCTGGAAAATCAAAGTAGTTTTTTCTCTAGAACACAGTGCTAAAGTAAAAATAAGAATTTTTCTACCCCAACACTCTCTCCATCCTTCCTACATAGCTCTGGAAAATTTAGAGTCACCTTGTTGAGCACGCCCTAGGAGCAGGAAGACAGAAGCTGTCACTTTACTTTCAAAAATCTTTAAATACAATCTTTTAATTTTAAATTTTAATAAAATAAATAATAAAATTAAAATAAGATTAAAAATTAAAATTAAAAAATAAAATCTTTCAATGGAATTTGAAATATTACATGGGATACATTTGCTAAAATAGACTTTTCCATGGTTTGAGGTGAACTGAGTGACTAATAGTGACCAGGAAAATCCTGGAGCTTCCCTGGGATCTCTCTCATGGCTCCAGAATGGGTTTGAACAGACAGTGGAAAACAAAAATAAAATTGTTGAATGATTATCCCTACAGTCCTGCTGGTTCCACCTAACGACTCCATTTGGTTTTCGAACTATAGAGTACATCAGAAACTCCAAGAGAGCTTGTTAAAAATAGATCTGGGGGCTTCCCTGGTGGCGCAGTGGTTGGGAGTCCCCCTGCCAATGCAGGGGACACGGGTTCGAGCCCTGGTCTGGGAAGATCCCACATGCCACGGAGCAACTGAGCCAGTGTGCCACAACTACTGAGCCTGTGCTCTAGAGCCTGCAAGCCACAACTACTGAGCCCTCGTGCTGCAACTACTGAAGCCCACGCTCCGAGAGCCCGTGCTCCACAACAAGAGAAGCCACTGCAATGACAAGCCCGCGCACCACAATGAAGAGTAGCCTCCACTCACTGCAACTAAAGAAAGCCCGCGCGCAGCAACAAAGACCCAACACAGCCATAAGTAAATAAATTAATTAAGTAAGTAAGTAATTAAAGAAAGAAAGAAATAGAAAAAAAAAAAAAAGATCCAGAGGCCCCAAGCCCCAGAGAGTCATAGTCAGGAAGTCTGCAGGGGGTCCAGCAATCAGTATTTTAAACAAGCCCCACCAAATAATTTTGATCAAGTTAACCTGCTCACCACACCTTAAATAATACTCTTCAAACTCACAGCCCAATCTACAATTGCTTTCCTCTGTGCATCAATGAAAGCTTTTCATTTCCCTTAAAAATCCCTACCTCCATTTCAACAGCCTGAAATACCATTTCTTTAGCAAAGCTCTCCTGGATCCCCTTCTGGGTTCCCATTTTCTTCCCTTACTTGGGGCATTTGTAACCTTCCCCAAATTTTAGCACTCTGGTTAAAGGCATAGGCTTTGGATTAAAACAGACCAGGGTTCAGGTCCCAGCTTTGCCACTTATTAGCTGTGTGACCTTGACCAAATCGTTTAAATGTCACGTGTCAAATCAGCAGTTGGGAAGGGGAGAGTAAAGCCCCAAGAGCTGGAAAGAGAACATCACATACAACAAATCCAAAGGACCAGAGGTAAGAAATGAGGTTGGACTTCCGGGTAAGATGGCGGAAGAGTAAGACGCGGAGATCACCTTCCTCCTCACGGATACACCAGAAATACAGCTACACGTGGAACAACTCCTACAGAACACCTACTGAACGCTGGCAGAAGACCCCAGACCTCCCAAAAGGCAAGAAACTCCCCACATACCTGGGTAGGGCAAAGCGGAGAGATTCCCGCACAGAGGATCGGTGCCGAGCGGCACTCACCAGCCCGAGAGGCTTGTCTGCTCGCCCGCCGGGGCGGGCGGCGCTGGAAGCTGAGGCTTGGGCTTCGGTCAGAGCGCAGGGAGAGGACTGGGGCTGGCGGCGAGAACTCAGCCTGAAGGGGGCTAATGTGCCACAGCTAGCCGGGAGGGAGTCCGGGAAAACTCTGGAGCTGCCGAAGAGGCAAGAGACTTGTTCTTCCCTCTTGGTTTCCTGCTGCGCGAGGAGAGGGGATTAAGAGCGCTGCTTAAAGGGGCTCCACAGACGGGCGCGAGTCGCGACTGAAAGCGCGGAGCCCAGTGACGGGCGTGGGACGCTGGGGCTGCTGCTGCCGCCGCCAAGAAGCCCGTGTGCGAGCGCAGGTCACTGTCCACACCGCCCTTCCGGGAGCCTGAGCAGCCCGCCACTGCCGGGGTCCCGGGATCCAGGGGCGGCTTCCCTGGGAGAACGCACGGCGCGCCTCGGGCTGGTGCAACGTCACGCCGACCTCTGCCGCTGCAGGCTCGCCCCGCACTCCGTGCCCCTCCCTCCCGCCCGGCCTGAGTGAGCCAGAGTTCCCGAAGAGGCTGCTCCTTTAACCCTTTCCTGTCTGAGCGAAGAACAGACGCCCTCCGGCGACCTACACGCAGAGGCGGGGCCAAATCCAAAGCTGAGACCCGGGAGCTGTGAGAACAAAGAAGAGAAAGGGAAACCTCTCCCAGCAGCCTCAGAAGCAGCGGATTAAAGCTCCACAATCAACTTGATGTACCCTGCATCTGTGGAATACATGAATAGACAACAAATCATCCCAAATTGAGGAGCCAGGAGTCAGTACTGTGCCTCTGAGGTGGGAGAGCCAACTTCAGGACACTGGTCCACAAGAGACCTCCCAGCTCCACATAATATCAAACGGCGAAAATCTTCCAGAGATCTCCATCTCAACACCAGCACCCAGCTTCACTCAACGACCAGCAAGCTACAGTGCTGGACACCCTATGCCAAACAACTAGCAAGACAGGAACACAACGCCACCCATTAGCAGAGAGGTGGCCTAAAATCATAAAAAGTCTGCAGACACCCCAAAACACACCACCAGACGTGGACCTGCCCACCAGAAAGACAAGATCCAGCCTCATCCACCAGAACACAGGCACTAGTCCCCTCGACCAGGAAACCTACACAACCCACTAAACCAACCTTAGCCACTGGGGACAGACACCAAAAACAACAGGAACTACGAACCTGCAGCCGGCAAAAAGGAGACCCCAAACACAGTAACATAAGCAAAATGAGAAGACAGAAAAACACACAGCAGGAGAAGGAGCAAGATAAAAACCCACCAGACCTAACAAATGAAGAGGTAATAGGCAGTCTATCTGAAAAAGAATTCAGAATAATGATAGTAAAGATGATCCAAAATCTTGGAAATAGAATAGACAAAATGCAAGAAACAGTTAACAAGGACCTAGTAGAACTAAAGATGAATCAAGCATCGATTAAAAACACAATAAATGAAATGAAAAATACTCTAGATGGGATCAATAGCAGAATAACTGAGGCAGAAGAACGGATAAGTGAGGTGGAAGATAAAATAGTGGAAATAACTAATGCAGAGCAAAATAAAGAGAAAAGAATGAAAAGAACAGAGGACAGTCTCAGAGACCTCTGGGACAACATTAAACGCACCAACATTCGAATTATAGGGGTTCCAGAAGAAGAAGAGAAAAAGAAAGGGACTGAGAAAATATTTGAAGAGATTATAGTTGAAAACTTCCCTAATATGGGAAAGGAAATAGTTAATCAAGTCCAAGAAGCACAGAGAGTCCCATACAGAATAAATCCAAGGAGAAATACGCCAAGACACATATTAATCAAACTGTCAAAAATTAAACACAAAGAAATCATATTAAAAGCAGCAAGGCAAAAACAACAAATAACACACAAGGGAATCCCCATCAGGATAACAGCTGATCTCTCAGCAGAAACTCTACAAGCCAGAAGGGAGTGGCAGGACATAATTAAAGTGATGAAGGAGAGAAACCTGCAACCAAGATTACTCTACCCAGCAAGGATCTCATTCAGATTTGATGGAGAAATTAAAACGTTTACAGACAAGCAAAAGCTGAGAGAGTTCAGCACCACCAAACCAGCTTTACAACAAATGCTAAAGGAACTTCTCTAGGCAAGAAACACAACAGAAGGAAAAGACCTACAATAACGAACCCAAAACAATTAAGAAAATGGGAATAGGAACATACATATCGATAATTACCTTAAATGTAAATGGACTAAACGCTCCCACCAAAAGACACAGATTGGCTGAATGGATACAAAAACAAGACCCATATATATGCTGTCTACAAGAGACCCACTTCAGACCTAGAGACACATACAGACTGAAAGTAAGGGGATGGAAAAAGATATTCCATGCAAATGGAAACCAAAAGAAAGCTGGAGTAGCAATTCTCATATCAGACAAAATAGACTTTAAAATAAAGACTACTAGAAGAGACAAAGAAGGACACTACATAATGATCAAGGGATCGATCCAAGAAGAAGATATAACAATTGTAAATATTTATGCACCCAACATAGGAGCACCTCAATACATAAGGCAAACACTAACAGCCATAAAAGGAGAAATCGACAGTAACACAATCATAGTAGGGGACTTTAACACCCCACTTTCACCAATGGACAGATCATCCAAAATGAAAATAAATAAGGAAACACAAGCTTTAAATGATACATTAAACAAGATGGACTTAGTTGATATTTATAGGACATTCCATCCAAAAACAACAGAATACACATTTTTCTCAAGTGCTCATGGAACATTCTCCAGGATAGATCATATCTTGGGTCACAAATCAAGCCTTGGTAAATTTAAGAAAATTGAAATTGTATCAAGTATCTTTTCTGACCACAATGCTATGAGACTAGATATCAATTACAGGAAAAGAGCTATAAAAAATACAAACACATGGAGGCTAAACAATACATTACTTAATAACGAAGTGATCACTGAAGAAATCAAAGAGGAAATAAAAAAATACCTAGAAACAAATGACAATGGAGACACGACGACCCAAAACCTATGGGATGCAGCAAAAGCAGTTCTAAGAGGGAAGTTTATAGCAATACAATCCCACCTTAAGAAACAGGAAATATCTCGACTAAACAACCTAACCTTGCACCTAAAGCAATTAGAGAAAGAAGAACAAAAACATCCCAAAGTTAGCAGAAGGAAAGAAATCATAAAAATCAGATCAGAAATAAATGAAAAAGAAATGAAGGAAACAATAGCAAAGATCAATAAAACTAAAAGCTGGTTCTTTGAGAAGATAAACAAAATTGATAAACCATTAGCCAGACTCATCAAGAAAAAAAGGGAGAAGACTCAAATCAATAGAATTAGAAATGAAAAAGGAGAAGTAACAACTGACACTGCAGAAATACAAAAGATCGTGAGAGATTACTATAAGCAACTCTATGCCAATAAAATGGACAACCTGGAAGAAATGGACAAATTCTTAGAAATGCACAACCTGCCAAGACTGAATCAGGAAGAAATAGAACATATGAACAGACCAATCACAAGCACTGAAATTGAAACTGTGATAAAAAATCTTCCAACAAACAAAAGCCCAGGACCAGATGGCTTCACAGGCGAATTCTATCAAGCATTTAGAGAAGAGCTAACGCCTATCCTTCTCAAACTCTTCCAAAATATAGCAGAGGGAGGAACACTCCCAAACTCATTCTACGAGGCCACCATCACCTTGATACCAAAACCAGACAAGGATGTCACAAAGAAAGAAAACTACAGGCCAATATCACTGATGAACATAGATGCAAAAATCCTCAACAAAATACTAGCAAACAGAATCCAACAGCACATTAAAAGGATCATACACCATGATCAAGTGGGGTTTATCCCAGGAATGCAAGGATTCTTCAATATACGCAAATCAATCAACGTGATACACCATATTAACAAATTGAAGGAGAAAAACCATATGATCATCTCAATAGATGCAGAGAAAGCTTTCGACAAAATTCAACACCCATTCATGATAAAAACCCTGCAGAAAGTAGGCATAGAGGGAACTTTCCTCAACATAATAAAGGCCATATATGACAAACCCACAGCCAGCATCGTCCTCAATGGTGAAAAACTGAAACCATTTCCACTAAGATCAGGAACAAGACAAGGTTGCCCACTCTCACCACTCTTATTCAACATAGTTTTGGAAGTTTTAGCCACAGCAATCAGAGAAGAAAAGCAAATAAAAGGAATCCAAATTGGAAAAGAAGAAGTAAAGCTGTCACTGTTTGCAGATGACATGATACTATACATAGAGAATCCTAAAGATGCTACCAGAAAACTACTAGAGCTAATCAATGAATTTGGTAAAGTTGCAGGATACAAAATTAATGCACAGAAATCTCTGGCATTCCTATATACTAATGATGAAAAATCTGAAAGTGAAATCAAGGAAACACTCCCATTTACCATTGCAACAAAAAGAATAAAATATCTAGGAATAAACCTACCTAAGGAGACAAAAGACCTGTATGCAGAAAATTATAAGACACTGATGAAAGAAATTAAAGATGATACAAATAGATGGAGAGATGTACCATGTTCTTGGATTGGAAGAATCAACATTGTGAAAATGACTCTACTACCCAAAGCAATCTACAGATTCAATGCAATCCCTATCAAAATACCACTGGCATTTTTCACAGAACTAGAACAAAAAATTTCACAATTTGTATGGAAACACAAAAGACCCCGAATAGCCAAAGCAATCTTGAGAACGAAAAATGGAGCTGGAGGAATCAGGCTCCCTGACTTCAGACTATACTACAAAGCTGCAGTAATCAAGACAGTATGGTACTGGCACAGAAACAGAAAGATAGATCAATGGAACAGGATAGAAAGCCCAGAGATAAACCCACGGACATATGGTCACCTTATCTTTGATAAAGGAGGCAGGAATGTACAGTGGAGAAAGGACAGTCTCTTCAATAAGTGGTGTTGGGAAAACTGGACAGGGACATGTAAAAGTATGAGATTCGATCACTCCCTAACACCATACACAAAAATAAGCTCAAAATGGATTAAAGACCTAAATGTAAGGCCAGACACTATCAAACTCTTAGAGGAAAACATAGGCAGAACACTCTATGACATAAATCACAGCAAGATCCTTTTTGACCCACCTCCTAGAGAAATGGAAATAAGGACAAAAATAAACACATGGGACCTAATGAAACTTAAAAGCTTTTGCACAGCAAAGGAAACCATAAACAAGACCAAAAGACAACCCTCAGAATGGGAGAAAATATTTGCAAATGAAGCAACTGACAAAGGATTAATCTCCAAAATTTATAAGCAGCTCATGCAGCTCAATAACAAAAAAACAAACAACCCAATCCAAAAATGGGCAGAAGACCTAAATAGACATTTCTCCACAGAAGATATACAGACTGCCAACAAACACATGAAAGGATGCTCAACATCTTTACTAATTAGAGAAATGCAAATCAAAACTACAATGAGATATCATCTCACGCCAGTCAGAATGGCCATCATCAAAAAATCTAGAAACAATAAATGCTGGAGAGGGTGTGGAAAAAAGGGAACACTCTTGCACTGCTGGTGGGAATGTGAATTGGTACAGCCACTATGGAGAACGGTATGGAGGTTCCTTAAAAAACTACAAATAGAACTACCATATGACCCTGCAATCCCACTACTGGGCATATACCCTGAGAAAACCATAATTCAAAAAGAGACATGTACCAAAATGTTCATAGCAGCCCTATTTACAATAGCCCGGAGATGGAAACAACCTAAGTGTCCATCATCGGATGAATGGGTAAAGAAGATGTGGCACATACATACAATGGAATATTACTCAGCCATAAAAAGAAATGAAATTGAACTATTTGTAATGAGGTGGATGGACCTAGAGTCTGTCATACAGAGTGAAGTAAGTCAGAAAGAGAAAGACAAATACTGTATACTGACACATATATATGGAATTTAAGAAAAAAAAAAAGGTCATGAAGAACATAGGGGTAAGACAGGAATAAAGACACAGACCTACTAGAGAATGGACTTGAGGATATGGGGAGGGGGAAGGGTAAGCTGTGACAAAGTGAAAGAGCGGCATGGACATATATACACTACCAAACGTAAGGTAGATAGCTAGTGGGAAGCAGCCGCATAGCACAGGGAGATCAGCTCGGTGCTTTGTGACCGCCTGGAGGGGTGGGATAGGGAGGGTGGGAGGGAGACGCAAAAGGGAGGGGATATGGGAACATATGTATACATATAACTGATTAAATTTGTGATAAAGCAAAAAATAAAATAAAAAAAAAAAAAAAAAAAAAAGAAATGAGGTTGGAGCTGCAGAACAGTTTAAGCGTTCAAACCAGGGACAAGAAAGAGAGAAGAAAGAGGTAAAGAAATCAGCAAAACAAAAAGAAAGAAAAGAAATCAGCAGGGGGGTAGAGATTTGGGTGTCGAACATTTGCAGCTGGCTCACATGACTCATATGACTCTTGAGGGCCATTGTACATACTTCTCCCCTGATCCACCTTCAGTGACATCACACTGTGCTTGAAATCAGCCACTACAGTATTTATACCAGGGAAATCGGCAGACCCTGCAAATCAGAGTTTTATTTTTTTAGCGAGTTGATTGTCCAAACTTTACCAGAACACCACTGAGTCTATCTGAGGAGATCGGTTGATCTTAAACATCAAAATTTGTGAGTTGTCTTTTTTGGCAGGCAGGTTCATGGTGCATGGGCAGAACAGGCTCACCCAAATGGCCATGAGGGGAAAGAAAGGAATGAACGAACGAACGAATGCATGCATGAATATATGAATGAATTTTCCTGAAGGGGCTCCTAATATGAACTCCTAAAGGAAAGGCATTATAAGCAATTTTACTAATTGCAGCTTTTCACATGGCAAATGAGAGAGGCATCCTCTACAGACTGCAGTCAAGAACTCAAGCATCATTATTCAATCACAGACATCACTTCATGAAACCCAGTAAACAGACATTTCCTGGGAATTTGGCAAAGCCAGTTTTTGCAACCTCCTTCGCCTTTCAGCAAGGAGAGTGGGAAAGTTCATGATGGGAGTTTCTCAGCTGAATGAAACTCATGAACAAACATGGATTGGACTCCCCCAACAGGTGAAGACTCTCTGATTGCTCCAGGATCAAATATACAATTAGGAAGCTGACACATTTCAGACCTCAGCAGTCTCTCCGTGCTAGGTCTCTCCACCAAAACTAGCTTGGCTGGATAGATCAAGGAATGTGTTACTGATTTTTAACATCTGGACAGGAAGTGATAGTTGGCATACAGTTAACTTAAGCCAAGGATGGATTACAAATTAGCTGTGAGAGCTATAACATACTTTCTGCCTCTTTACCTGATGTATAACCATGTAGTCAGTCAGAAGTGTTGAAAAAATGTAGACTGAACAAGTTTTGGTATATGCTTTAAAAAAAAAAAGCCAAGGATGGACCTAGAGATTATCATACTAAGCGAAGTAGTCAAAAAGAGAAAGACAAATACCATATGATATCACTTACATGTGGAATCTAAAATATGACTCAAATGAACCTATCTATGAAACAGAAACAGACTCACGGACATAGAGAACAGACTTGTGGTTGCCAAGGGGGGTGGGGAGGGGAGGGAAGGAATGGGAGTTTGGGATTAGCAGAGGCAAACTATTATACATAGGATGGATAAACAACAAGGTCCTACTGATAGCACAAGGAACTATATTCAATATCCTGTGACAAAACATAATGGAAAAGAATATGAAAAAGAATATATATATACATGTATGTTTAACTGAGTCACTTTGTTGTACAGAAGAAATTAATACAACATTGTAAATCAACTATACTTCGATAAAATTTTTTTTAAATGAAAACAAAAAGAAGCCAAGGGACCTGCACAGATTCCTCAACTCATTTTGAACTTTCCAGATCTTTATTTGGAGAAATCATTGTATAACCTGCTAAATATTTTTAGTGTATGCTTTAGAAGCCCGGAAAATGTGAATGTGTCCTTTAAGTATATCTATTATCAGAGCAACAAGATAATAAAACAGCTGCAGCAGAGCCTGATTAAGTTGTGATGCCTTCACCTATTTATTGAGGTGCTCAATAAATACTTGGTGTTGAACAAATGCAGTAGAGTTAGAGAAGAAGAAAGCTTATAAGAAGGTGTCTCTTATCCTTTTCCAGCTTAGACCAAGCTGCTCAAAAGGAAAACTTGATTAGTAAGGAATCAGACATTCTCCCTCCTGGGAAGAAGGCTCAGAAGAGGCAAAATGAGCAGGATGCTGTAGACAGTAATACTGATTAGGAAATTAGGAAGCAAAATAATCTCTTCTCACCAATAAATGAAAGCAGGTCACTAGAGGCTTCTTGTGAAATTCGAGGACAGTCTCCTGTAAGGACTACCGACTTTAGAGATGCTCTAAGGCTCAAACCGCAGAAGTTGAGTCCCATTTGGGTATGAATTCAGGTTTTGAAACTTATCCTTCTCCTGGTCCTAGTAGTACAATTAGAATTAAATTAAATTGGATCATGAACAGTTCAACTGTTCATGAAAAATGCTAAATCACATTTAGGCATTCATTTTTCTTAAAATTTTGCTCTAACCCTTCGATATTTTTTTTTATTGAAGTATAGTTGACTTACAATATTCTATTAGTTTCAGGTGGACAACATAGTAACTTGGTATTTTTATAGATTATCTACTGGCTATATTCCCTGTGCTGTACATTACATCCTTGTAACTTATCTGTGTTACACCTAATAGTTTGTACCTCTTAATCCCCTTCACCCATTGTGCCCCTCCTCCCACCCCCTTCCTTCTTGCAACCACCCATCTGTTCTCTGTACCTGTGAGTCTGTTTCTATTTTGTTATATTTGTTCACTTGTATTATTCTTTAGATTTTACATATAAGTGAAAACATGCAGTATTTTTTTGATATTTTTAAGTGTTTATAGTCAGTTAATTATGATTTATCTTATTTATTTAGAGTTTTTTTATTTCAGTGTAATTGACTGGCTAAGGTTTGCAGTAGAGACCTAGGGGGATGTCTGTGAGCCCCTGACCCACCCCCTTCTCTAAGAACTGCCTTTGCCCTTCTGGACCTTAGCCACAGTGACTTTCCTACATGGCCCTGCTTCCCAGCATAGCTGACTGGGTCAGCGTGGACACAGGCTCAGGCTGAGACAAATTCTCTCTCTCTCTCTCTCTCTCTCTGTAGAGAATTTGGACTTGGGATGCAAGGAATAGATTCTAGGGAGCGTGGGAGGATGTTTGAATGCTGGACATGTAACTTGGGAGTTTGGGGTCAATTAAGGGCTGTAAAAGCAAACAGAGCCAGTTTAGTAAAGAAGTACAAAGCACGTATGCTGACCAAAAAATAAGAGGCGGAAATATGAGACCTGAGAACAAGAAACAGCTTCCTGTGTTCCCAATGGCTTGACAGATTCTGCTTCCAGCCTCCCCAGGTTCTAATTTTTCTTATGTGAAAAATCCCAGCGTCCCTTCTAGTAGATATAAATTAAGGCCAGGATGCAGGAGTAGTTATGACACATTCTAGGGAACAAGTAGATCATTTTAAAACATAAAGTCAGAGCATATCGTTCTTAGGATCAGAACAATCAATGGTTTTCCATCTCACTCAGTTTTGATAAAAGCCAAAGTAGTCACAATGAACAGTTTACAAGACTCTTGATGATGTGCCTCAGCCCACTCTCTCTCTCTCTCTCTCCCCTGCTCTCCTCCAACCCACTAGCTTTCTCACAGACCCTTGAAATCACGCCAGGGCCCTTGCACTTACAACCTCCTCCTCCAGATATCCACTTGGCTTGCTCTCTCAGCGCCTTCAAGTCTGGATTCAACAATCACCCCCCTGATGAGCTATTCCATGAACACCCTTTTTAAATTGTACCACCTTCCTCTCACTCCCTACTCCTTTCTTGCTTTATGTCTCTCCACTGAACTTACTGCCTTCTGATAGGCTCCATCTGTCTCCCCAATTAGAATGAAGCTCCACGAGGTCTGGGATTTTGTTTCTGTTCACTGCTATATTACCAGTGCCAAGAAAGGACAGTGCCTGGTGCTTGATAAATGTTTATTGAATGAATGAATGTGGTTGGTCACAAAATGGCTAAAACAAAAGAGAAGTTATCAAGAGCGAGAGCACATGCAGGCCTGTATGCTAAGACAAGGAGACACAACCTAAGTCTAAATCCTGTGAGGAGCCATGAAGGGTGACAACAGGGTGTGGTCTGATCAGAGTCACGTTGTAGAACAATCTCTCTAGCTGAAGTGTGAAGTTGAGACTTGGGGAGGGAGTGCAGGGCAGGCAGCAAGACCACTTCTCAGAGACTAAGGCTGTGATCCTGATGAGAAGTCAAGAAGGCCTTAATGGAGACTATGAATGACCACAGGGATGGAGGAGGAGGGACAGAGTGCCAGACATCTAAAGAGAGAATCTGTAGGACATGGTGACCGATTGACAATAGCAAATACCTAAGAGGGGATGTGATGTCTTAAATGACTCCTTGGTTTCTACTGCAGAATATGAGTGGCAGTTTGAAGAAGGAGTGAGATCGATTTTGCATATATTGAATTTTATGTGCCAATGAAGATGCCCATAACTAAATATAGAGATTTGATGTTCAGTGAAGATCTGAGTTAGACCAAGAAATCTCATTGCATAAATGGTAGTTGCAGGGGACCCAGTTGAAATTGTAGGTTCTGGAATTTTAATGGAAGCCTTACTGTGGCATCCTGCAGTTGGGGCTGAGAGATGGTAGGGAGTATTCCCATTGATAGGAATCAGATGGGAAACAGATTTTACTCTCTCTCCAGGTGGAATTTGGAATGTGTTATTCCAATATAATCCCCTATGGTAACTGACCCTGGAGAATAATTAGGTATAGCACTATTGTTCACCTACATTAGGGGTGAATTTGGTCTTGTGGGCTAGCCTAGGGACCTAACCACTTCCCGCATAATGCTGTTTCCCTGGTAAAATGTGTAGCCCATTCACAAGCTGAGAACTGCTGATATTATAAGATGAGAAATCTCCAAAGAAGCCCACATTTTGCAGAATTCCAGTTGTACCTTGTGAATTTTTCCATCTAAAGGACAACTGTTTCATAAAATGTGAGTAAAGTATGTTTCTGACTCCCAAGTGGGTTGTTGATGCTGAGGATCATAGATCATCTACACAGTATCGTAGCTGAAGCTCTGAGATGGAAGAAATCCTTAAAGGGAAGAGTATAGAGAAAAAAGAGGTAAGATCCCCAGACATGATAACTGAACTTTGGGGACACAAATATCTGAGAATACATTATAAAACTTGGTAAATATGTTACACACAGAGTCCGTGGAATTCAGAGTGCAGGATTTGGATAAAATAAGTAGCTATACTAGCTAGGATTCTTTGGGTTGCAATTAAAAGAAACTCAAGAGTAAAAGAAAGAGAGAGAGAGAGAGAGAGAGAGAGAAGGACGGAGGGAGGAAGGAAAAGGAGGGAGTGCCATTGGCTCACATATCTGTGAAGTCAAGGGGTAACTACTACAGCTTCAGGTGCTACTGGATCCAGGGACCCAAATGATGCTTTCTGGTCAGTTTGGTTTTCTACCATCTTTTTTTTTTTTTTTTTTTTGCGGTACATGGGCCTCTCACTGTTGTGGCCTCTCCCATTGCGGAGCACAGGCTCCGGACGCGCAGGCCCAGTGGCCATGGCTCACGGGCCCAGCCGCTCCGCGGCATGTGGGATCTTCCTGGACCAGGGCACGAACCCGTGTCCCCTGCATCGGCAGGCGGACTCTCAACCACTGCGCCACCAGGGAAGCCCTCTACCATCTCTTGACTCTGGTTTCTTATATGTTGGCTGCTTAACAATCAAGTTGACCCTTCATAGAAGCAAGATGGCTGCCATCAGTTTCAGGTTTGTTTTTATTTTCCCAACACCTTAACAGAAAGAGGATGCCTCTTTTCCAATCGGTCCAACAAAAAGAGTGAACACAACTGATTGGACGAGCTTGGGTCATGTGTCATCCGTAAACTAACACTACACCCAGAGGGAATAGAGCCCCTATTAGCCACAACTGGGTCACATGCAACCTAAAATGCAGTCAGGCTGAAGTAGGAGAAATAAGTGATTCCCCAAGGAAACTATGGATTCCATTACCAGAAGGAGGATTGGATGCCAGGCAGCAAGAATACCAGATGTCTCAGGGGAACCAGGCTGGAGAAAACCTTCCTTAGGGGCTTCTCTTTCCCAGAAGGCCTCTTTGAGGGCTGATCCAAAGGTGTTGATGGCCTTAGTGAGCTCAAAGAGTCAAAAAAAGATTTCACATGAAGTGTGGAGAGGATGGATATTGACTGAGGATATAACTCCCTCCGATGGATGCATTTAGCTCAAACCTCTGTTCCGCCACCCTTCTTCTGCTACAACACCCAACAAGTTGATTTTAATACCCAGCCTTCCCCAGCGTCCAGTGTCACTTTGATTTCTGCTGTTATTTGGCAGAATGATTGAGAAGAATAAAAGGAAATTAAGTTCAGCAATTCTTGAGATTGAGGTAAGTATGGAAACAAAGCACACTTCTGAAGCTTGTAGGTGTGCTTCTACATAGGGTGTCCCCCCACTTCCCCTCACTTTAGAGTTTCATAATGGGTGTGGCCCACCCTTAGGCCATACTTCTAAAAAAGAGAGAAATTATTATACTACTTGTAGGGAGATTGAATCATAGGACCTGCCAGATCCCCTGTTTTAAGTGGCAGGGGAAGAGGGGATGGGTTGGAGCAAAGAAGGACTGGGGTGGACGCAGCTCAGGCACCAGCCAATGGACCAGTGTCAGTAACTGGTTTAGTAAAGCAGTCTGCACAGGTCACAGGATGGGTCTAAGATGAGAGAGGTAAAGTCCTAACTAATGATCAGGATACCAAGAAAAGGCAAATAGGGAGCCCGAAGACATGGTGTGAAGCAACATGGGCTCCAGGGTCCGCAATCCAGTTGTTTTAACAGTAGTGCTACAGCCAGGTGGGGAGAGTGTGAGAGTCAGTCCCCAGAGGAAATTCAAGCTCAAAGACAACAGGAATTAACGAGGAGAGAATGCACAACGAAAGCCAAGTTAGTACATTGTTGTCTGAATAGATTCATTTAGCTAATACATGGGACTCTGGAGTAGGTCCAAGGTCATGATGCTTGGACACTGCTCCATAAATCTTAAGATGTAGCCTTTTAAGTTGAACATCTGATATCAACCAATAATATGTCCACAAACCTTCCTAAGTCCTACTCTACTGGGGCCAACTTTATAGCCTGGTGTTAAAATAGTGTTTTTCCATGAATTCTTTATTAAACTTGTTTCTTGACTTATGATCTGTCAACAAAGCGCGTTGCTGTCTCCTAAAATATGGATCCAGCTTTCCTAAGGCCCACACTTTGGCTGGGCACTCCTTTAGGAAAGTTTCCTCTTTTGATGGATATTTTTCTGCTGAAACAGGTCATCAATTCTTTCAGTCTGTGTTATTGTCATGCCTGAAGCATTTATGCCTTACTTAAGCCTTCCATTATAATCAGCTGCCCTTAGCTTGCTATTGCCTGCAAGGGCTTTGCCTCAATCACATAAGCATTACAACAACTGCTCTTTTAGCTGTGGATCAAGTTTTATTTAGGGTGCCCTATGTAAGTGAGAACACTTCAAAATGCTAATTTATAATGAGCCAAAAGTTGACTGACAGAGTAATAATAATAATACTATGAGTGGACTATTGAGAGGCCAAAGGAATGGACCGAGAAAGAATATGGCTGGGAAAAAGAGGTAAGCTGACCAAAAGCACGGACAGAAAAGAAAAGGAAGAAAGAGAAACATAGGCAAGCAGTGATTGCCAGTGGGGGAATGGGTATGGTATTAGGCTGGAAGGGAAAGCGAAAAAGACAAATTTTTTTGTTACTGTCATGACAGCTGTGTAACAGAAAACAATATGACTTGGGAGTCTCCAGGAAAAATAAGTAAATTTGATAGAGTAATCGATAGGATTGAAGCACTTAAAAAAAAAACTATGTACATGAGAAAGGCAAGTAGTACAAATAAAAACAAAAAAAAAGGAAGGGAACTAGGAAACTTTTCAAGAAAAGAAATATAATCATTGTATACCTTTTGGCTCTTTGGTGAACGATATCTGTTATTGTTCACCAATATTGATATGATGACAGTTTACCCTTGAACAACACAGTCTGAACTGCCTGGGTCCACTTATACACTGATTTTTTCAATAAATATGTACTACAGTACTACACGACCCACGGTTGATTGAATTCACGGATGCAGAACCACGGATACACAAGGCCAACTGTGCAGTGATACAAGGATTCTTGACTGTGTACGTGTCGGCACCCCTAACCCCCTCCTTGTTCAAGGTTCAACTATATAAACAGTGATATCACTATATTAGAAGGATGGGAGATAGGGAGTATAAGAGAACTAAATCCTCAACCATTATTTCAGGATGTGAATATATAATACCTGAAGTTGATACATCAAGAAATAGGTAAAGGAGCTTATCATTTGGAAGACAGCTCAGAGAGTTTAAAATGGTTGTCTCCAGAGAACAGGAAAGGAGGGTAGAAGAGAGATTGCTGCTTCTCATCACAAGCTCTTTGTGCTATCCAACTTTTTTTTTTTTTTTGTTACGTGGGCCTCTCACTGTTGTGGCCTCTCCCTTTGCGGAGCACAGGCTCCGGACGCAGAGGCTCAGCGGCCATGGCTCACGGGCCCAGCTGCTCCGCGGCATGTGGGATCTTCCCGGACCGGGGCACAAACTCGTGTCCCCTGCATCGGCAGGCGGACTCTCAACCACTGCGCCACCAGGGAAGCCTGCTATCCAACTATTTTTAGTTAGCATGGGACTTAGTGTCAGGAAAAGTTTTACTGAGCACCTGCACTGTGCTAAGTATTACACACACATTATTTCACTTAAACCTCACAAAAACAAACACTTCTCTAGTGCTTACTGCCAGATACTAAGCACTTTACATTTTCAACTCATTCAATCTCTGCAACAACTTGATGAAGTGGTTAATCTTATTTTGCCCATTTAACAGAAGAGGAAATTGAGGCACAGAGGATGAAAACCTTGCCTGAGGTCACACAGTTGAGAGTGGTGATGCTGGAATCTGAGCCCAGGAAACTCAGCTCATAGCCTCTGCACTTTGCCTGCTGTCTAACAAAGCCAAAGCATAGATATTATCTCAACTTTGGAGATGAGGAAACTTGGGGAAAGACAAAGCCATTTTCTGAGATCACATAGATAGTGTGTGGGATTTGTTTGACTATGGGTTAAATTAACTTTAACACTCACGCTCTGTCTCTCCATGGCATCATGCAAATCTGTGTTTAAAAAGGTGAGACAGTTGTGAGCAAGGCAAGAACATGCATTCTTGTCACTGTTGTTTAACATAGTGCTGAAAGTTCTAGCCAGTGCAATAAGGTAAGAAAAGAAGAAAAGAAAAGGAAAGGAAAGAAAAGAAAAAGCAAACTGATCAAAAAAGGAAGAAATAAAGTGGTCCATATTTGTAGATGACATGATATTCTACATAGAAAATTCCAAGGAATCTACAAAACATAACTAGAATAACTGAGCTCAGCAAGGTGACAGGATATAAGATAAACATACAAAAATCAATTGTATTTCTATATACTAGCAATAAACATGTGGAAACCAAAATTAGAAATACAATACTATTTACAATTGCTCAAAAAAATGAAATAGGTATAAGTCTAACAAAATACATACAAGAATTATATGCCAAAAATTATGAGATCAAAGATCTAAATGAACAGAGAGATGTACCATGTTCATGAATTAGAAGACTCAACATAGTAAAGATGTCAGTTCTCTCCAAATATAACATAATTCCTGTTTCGTCTTTTGTGTTGTCTGTTTTGCTAAGTTTGGCCCCTGCCTTCATGGAGTTTATAATCTAATCAGTTGAAGAAGAAAACAAAAAGGCATCAAGGAACAAAATAATAAATAAAATAAAGGAACAATGGTTCTATAATAAAGAATATGGGGAGGCTTCCCTGGTGGCACAGTGGTTAAGAATCTGCCTGCCAATGCAGGGGACAAGGGTTTGAGCCCTGGTCTGGGAAGATCCCACATGCTGTGGAGCAACTGAGCCCGTGCACCACAACTACTGAGCCTGCGCTCTAGAGCCCACAAGCCACAACTACTGAGCCCACGTGCCACAACTACTGAAGCCCGTGCGCCTAGAGCCTATGTTCTGCAAAAGTGAAGCCACTGAAATGAGAAGCCCACACACTGCAACGAAGAGTAGCCCCCGCTTACCACAACTAGAGAAAGCCCACACGCAGCAACGAAGACGCAACACAGCCAAAAATTAATTAATTAATTAATTGATTTTTTAAAAAGAGAATATGGGAGAAGAGCAGTCAGAGAATGCCTCTATGGCAAGGTGATATTTGACATGCTGAGACATGAAGAGTAAGGACTCTATAAAGACTGAAGCAAGAATGATCAAAGTAAAGAAGTAGCAAGAGCTCTGATGTAGGGGAATGAGTTTGAAATTGTTCCAAGAACTAGAAAAAGTCCAGTGCAGCTGTAGCAAAATGAGCAAGATGGGAGAAAGGATGGAAGGGAGTTTGGAGAGAGAAGCAAGAGCCAAATCCCACGGCACCTTGAAAAGGCATAATGAGGCGTTTTATCTTTGGAAAACAATTGAGGGGAAATGAAATGATCTGATTTCATTTCAGATTGAATGATCACTCTGGCCACTCTGTAGAAAATGCTTTGGAGAGGAGTAAGGATGAAAGCAAGAGAAGTGGGTGGGAGATCATTGCAGTAAATAATCCAGGAAAGAGATAACGGTGGTGACTTCAGCTAAGGCAGTGGCAAGAAAACAGGGAGATATGGAGGAATTTTGGGGGGTAGAGTCAGCAGCATCTACTACTGGATTGAAAAAAAGAGGACAAGGAAAAGGGAGGGGATCAAAGACAACTCCCAGGGCTTTGGCTTGAACATCTGGAAGAACAATGATGCTATTTGCTAAGATGATGATGATCATGGGAGAAATGAGTAAGCAGAGAAGTGGAGTTGAGAAATCAAGGTTTCAGTGCTGGACATAATAAGACTGAAATTCCTAAGGGACAACCAAGTGAACACGCCAAGTAGACTCTCTGGAGACAAAAGAGAGGTCTGGGATAGAGGTTGAAAGGGGACATCTTCAGCATATAGATGGGTGGTTCTTGACTGTGGCTGCTCAATAAATTACCTAAAGGACTTCTTAAATGTGTTGCTGCCCACATCCTACCACTACATCAATTAAATCAGAAGCTGTGGAGGTGGAACCCAGGCATCAGACCTTCTAAGGAACACTTATGTTTAGAGATTGGGGGAAGGAGAGGGAACCAGCAAAAGAAGACTGAGAAGCGGCCAGTGACATAGGAAGTCACCCAGGATATGTGGCTCACGGAAGCTAAGTGGGGTCTGTTTCAAAAAGGAGATAATATACTGCTACACAGGGATGTTATGAGAATTCAATGAGAAATACATGCAAAAGCACTTTATAAATTGTTAACTGATGAACAAATACTAGATGAGGTATTAGCATCATCTAAGGGGAAAAATTATTCTCCTCCTGGTAAAACAGTCCTACCTGTGCCACAGAGGAAGTATATTTGCAACAAACCTGACCCTTGGAGAAATGCTGGGGAGGGAGGTCCACCCCTAGCACTTCTTACATTTGTGAGAAGTAAGCAAAAATCCTACAATTATGAAGATTAAATAAATTAATGCCCATTATCCTTAGCTCAATGCTTAGTACATCATCATCATCATAGTAATAATAATTATTATTATTATCATTATTGTTATTAGCGAAGCTAACACAGAGTGCTTTCTATTTGCTAGGCAAAGTTCTAAATGCTTTACATATATTTATTCAGTTAACATTCAAAAAGCTAGCTACTGATTTGTTGTTGTTGTTAATTTCAAATGATTTGGTTTCCTGAGTGGGTACTAGGGGAAGGTACACAGATGGGTTCAGCATTCCAGAACCATTGTTCTGATGTGCAGGTTAATAATGGTCTCATGATACTTCTCTGGAAATGGCAGAGAAGATGGGATCTGTCCCAAGAGCAGTCTATGGGCCTCCAGAGCCATGAGTCAGTTCCTAGCACTACCTGAAGGACAGCAGGACTGTCCTATGGGAGGACCATGTCCCACAGTGATATTTGAATTCCTTCATGGAGGCTGTGTCATAGGCAGGTTCACAGCTACATTTGAAGGTTTCTGGGTATAGAGACAACTTCATCTGGGTTCTTCAACTCAACTACTGATCACTCATAGATATCAGGTATTTAAGCCTCACCTTGGCTTTGTGAAGTAGAGATGGTTATCCCCATTCTACAAGAAAGGAGGCAGAGACTTAGAGAGGTTAAAAACTTGCCCAAATTCACACAGCCAGTTAGCATCAGAGCCAGGATGCAAACTGCATACCCTAAATCCAAGTTCAGACTTTCTCTTCTACCATGATAGTCTTATTTTTTTTTTTACCAAATTTTGAGGAGTTAGAGCTATGGCCAAACTAAAAGAAACCCATGACAAGACCCAGAAAGACTTCATATTCAATACAGTAAGGGGAAAATGGGCAAAAAATATGAATAGGTAATTTGCAGAAGAGGCACACAAATGCCAAAAACAAGTAAAAAGATGCAAATAAAATACAAATTTTAAAATACATATTATTATTTTATACCCATCAGATTCATTTTAAAAATGCAGAAATCAGAAAATAACAAGCACTGTAAAGGATATGGGGGTACAACCCTCAGACATTGCTGGTGGGAGCTGTAAATTAGTGCGTTGAATCCAGAAAACAAGGCGATGGTATCTAGAAAACTGAAAAGCCCATAACCTCACATTTCTACTTCCAGGTATAGTCCATAGAGAAACTTCCCTCATTTCTGTACAAGGAGACATGTACAAGGATATTTCCTATTGGTAACATGAGAAAAAGTAAACTACTTAAACGTCTATTTATCAAGGAATGGATAAATAAAAGACGGGTATTCATTCTATAGAATACCGTCTAGCAGTTAAAATGAATAAACTAAATCAATGTATGTAATAATGAATGGATTTCAAATATACAGACTTGACTGAAAATGGCAAATTAGCAGAATGATACATAAAGTACAATATCATTGACTGAAAGAATGACTTTTAGAAGTATAGGTTCTAGGATTAGTGCAGAGTGAAGAGGAAATAAATTTGGGACCAGAGCAATCTTTGGTTAATACTCTTCAACAAACCAAAAAAACCAAAAAAAACCTCTGCAACAAATCTATTTCCAAAGTCTCCCCATTTCTTTCTGACACCATCTTTACCTCTGTCTTCCTTTTTTCCCTTCCAATTCCCTCTCTCTCTCCTAGAATCCCCTAATCTAAGTTCCATGAGTGGTTTCAGAGAAATGGTAAATCCTCTGACATTATAAGTAAAATTTTGTATCTCTGAGTATTATTCCTGGGGAATGGGTTCATAGTTTCTGCAGATTATCAGAAAGGTCAGTGTCCCATAAGATTAAAATTCAAGGGAAAAAATTTTTCAAAGAAACATGTAGCTATGATACAGTTTCTTCAGTCTATCATGCCCTGAGAGTAAGAGTTATTTCTCATCAGAAGAAAAAAATAAAAGAGAGAAAAAATGTAAAGTGATTTGTTCTGACCCTGTTTCCACTAGCCCCATGCCCTGGGAGAAAATGCCCTGCCTTTGGAAACATAAACATCTCCATCCTCCCCAGCCTGACAGGCCTCACATCCATCATTTCAGGCAGGCTCAGGGCAGCAGCAGCTGGCCTCCTTCACTGCCACTCATGACCCTTTCCATCAGATGTCAGGGTCTAGCTCTGGCCAGCTTGTTGACAATTATGAAGATTTTTTCCAACCCAGCCAAACAGCCTCTGCGCCATCAGAGCTCTCCAGAGCTGGGGAAACTACAAGAGACTGCAAAAGCAGAACTTGTTTTGTAGAGGACACCCCAACAGAGGGCCCAAACCCACAGGTCCAGGCACAGCTACAGGGGCTCCCCAGGGCCTGGGATCTAAGTGGGCTCCTCTGTAACCTCGGGTTAGGGGCCCCATAGTTCTCTGCTCTAAATGCATAGGTTATCTGGGGAGACCAGTGAGATGGAGACAATTATTACATACACCTGGGGTCAGTTGAGGGTCAGCCAGGTGGCTCTGTTGATCTTGTTTGGATTGCTCACATGTTTAGGTGTCAGCTGGCTGTCAGCTGATCTGGACTGGCCTCTGCCAGGTGCCTGGGTTCTGCTTTGCTTCAAGTGTCTCTCATTCTCCAGCACACTAGCCTAGGCATGCTCTTGTAGTAAACGGAAAGGTATAAGGGACAGCAAGCACTGAGCCTATGTTAAGCCTCTGCTTGCATCACATCCACTAATACACATTGGCCAAAGCAAGTCACAGGGCCATGCCCAGAGTCAAGGACAGGGCTTGTCACCCTGCCCACAGTGAGCAGACACTGCAAGCCAGGTAAGAGGTTGCATTTTGGGGTCAGGCTCTGCCTCTTACCAGGGATGTCTCTTAAATTCTCTGAGCAAATAAGACACTACTTTTCACCTATCTGATTAGTGAAGAAAATTTTCTTTACTCTGGTAATACACAGTCCAGAACACAGGTGTAGAAACAGGCACCTTAACATGCTATGGGTGGGATTTTATTATATTTTATGGGGCAACTGAATCATATTTATTGTGGAGGATTACAAAATGGCCCAAAATTCTTCTCAGCCCTGTGTGCATTTCCCCTTTTCAATGTAACCTTGCAGTTCCTCCCCCCATGAATATGAATTAGTCATGTGACTGTTTAGGCCAAAGGGGTGATAGCAAATGTGACACAGGCAGAGGTTTTAATAGCACTTGTACATTGGGAATTGCCCCTCTTTGCTGTACTTGGAAGCCTGAGAGTGCTATGCAAATGAGCCCAAGCAAGCCTGCTATAGGATGAGAGGCCACGTGGAGGAAATTAAGGTGCCTCAGTGGACCTGAGTAGACAGAGTGGACAGATGCATGAGCAAACCCAGCCAAGATCAGCCATGCCTGGCCTACATCAAACAAGCTTTCCAGCTAAGCCCAGGCCAAACTACCAAATCCCACAATCCCAGGACGAGCTCATAAAAGATGCCAATTCATTTCATCATATTCTCATGAGGGGCAGTGTGTTTCAGAAGTAGAGCTACCATGTAGATTCACTCAACAAATATCTATTAAGCCCCTACTATTACATGCTAGGATTGTTCTAGGCACTGATGATATAACAATGGGGGAAAAAAGATGAAAAATGTCCCTGCCTCATAAAGCTTTTGTAAGGGGTAAGAGGCAGAAAAAATTTTTAATTACTATGTACAATACATTGAACAATAGTGACAAGTGCTATGGAGAAAAATAATAATAATGTATAACACTATGTTCCAGGCACCATCTAAATGAAGATAGGGAGCGTTGAGAGGGGATGTCATATTATATGGGAAAGCCAGACAAGACCTCCATGAGAAGGAGGTGAAGTGAGTAAAGATCTGAAAAAGGTGAGCAAATGAGCCTCACTGAAATCTAGGGGAAGAGTCCTCCTGGAAGAGGAAACAGCAAAGGCAAAGATGGGCTTCTAAGGGTGGGCTAGAGCCAAGGGAGAGTGTAGGATTTGAAGGCAGAGAGATGAAAGGGGGGCCAGGCTGTGCAGGGCCACTATAAGGAGCTTTTTTGTAAACTCTTGTACCATTCTAATTTTTTTTTTAACCGAATGTGTGTGTTCCTTTCAAAACAATAATTTTAAAGAAATATATAGAGCAAAACCAAACAGCAATCCTGAGCTGTTCTCCCAGATTCCAATATTAGTGGACTCTACGTGCATTTTATCATAATCCCTGGCCACTGCATCCTTAGAGCTTTCTGGAGCCTGCAGAATAGCATCATTATTGAGCACAGGCTGCCCTCTGCTGTTCACTTTTGGTGACGAACACCTACAAGTATCCCCTGAGGAAGCAGTCACTGTCCCAGGAGAAAGCAGATAAGCAGTTATCAGAATACCTCATCTTCCTTGCCAGCAAGCTTGACATCTCAGGAAGCCCTTGAAGGACAGGATACAAGGAGAAGGCATCTCCCTAAGCTTCACACATTCATCTTCCATCATATATTATGTTTGAAGGGACTCAGTTATTTGCCCACTTGCTCATTTGATCCTCCACAAATCCCTGTGGGGCAAGCCATGGGGGACTTGGTAGCCTATTTTGCAGGTGAGACGACTAAGGCTTTAGGAGGCTGCGAAAGTTGCACTCAGTCTCATTAGCCAGTGCATGGTAAACCAGGGTAAGGGTCAAGATCTCACTTCAGCACAGCTGAAGGGCAACAAAGGGGAGATGACTTGTTCAAAGTCTCAAATGTGAAGCAGAAAATTCAGGCTAAAAAGCCATGACTTGTCATCACTCCAACCAGGACTCCTTCTCATGGTCCCTTCCTGCCTTGTTCCGAGTCTCCATCACAGGCCCATAGTGATTCTCTGGTTTCTGATATGAAGGTTCTGCAGCTTTTGGCAGGAGGGTGGAGAGGTGGGAGGAAGGCCAGGACAATTTGCTGTGGACCACGTCACTCTGTCCTTTTTGGGTAGCGTTTCTTCTAATTTTAATCTATGCTTCTTTCCTCAGCATCTCCTGCTTCCCTATCCATCTTCCCCATCTAGGGAGTAGCAAAAGTTTCCTAGACCCATGCCCTCAGGGTAGAGTTGCAGAGATGCAAAGAAAAAGAAAAGCATGGATGCTCACTTTTTCAGTTTTAAAAATAGGCTTTTGAAACTCACAGCAGAGGAAATCATTTGAGAGAATGGGTTTCTGTTTCTCCAAAACCTAGGCTTGGGTTATCAGTCACCAAGGCCCTGAAGTCACCAAGCATCAAGTTTAGATCACAGACCACAAAGTTGGAGGGTGAGGGATCGTGTTTTCCTGCCCTCCAAGGAGATAAAGCTCATCTGGACTGAGAGAGGAGGGTGTACAATCTGAGAGAAAGCAAGAGTTAGTTGCTAATCCTTGTCTGGAGGAAGGGATCTGCTCTTGCCACACCGGCCCTGGCTAAGTTTTGAGGGGAAGGGAGATGGAAGACAGAACTCCCAGATCAAGTTGGGAAACCAAAAGTAAGTAGAAGAGACCTATGTCCCTGTTTCATGGGTGAAGTCCAGGAGGGAGGCATGTCCAACAGTGGCCACACCCCCAGTCCCATCACCACCAGCACCAGCCTCATGCAGCAGCAGTAGAATGAAATGGCAGCTGGTCAACCTGGACCAAGGAGGCCAGAGACTTTCAACCCCCAATGGGTTCAGGAGACCATCTGAAGTTTCCCGCTCTCCCCTGCCTCTACGCCACCTAGGAAGGCTCCACGGGTAGCTGAGGGAAGGCTGCTGGACCCAAGGAGCCCACACAGTTCAGCCAAGGCTGATACAAAGTAAACCTGGGAACTGATAAGCAGGGCCATCCTGGTGGATGCCAGAGTGGACAGACTAGAGTGAGTCTGGATTACCAATGCTGTGGAACTAGGTGAGCCCGCCCTGAACACAGACAGAAGAGGGAGAGAGAAAACAAGAAATTGATAGAGACTAATCTGAACTGACCAAGAAAAGCTTGAATTTAATGAGGTTAGCTCAAATTGACTAAGATTATATTCCCACCTTCAGCACAGTGGGACTCAAAATAGAAATTAAACTGGGGTATAAAAATCAAAGGTAATAACAGGCACATGAAAAGATGCTCAACACTGCTTATTATTAGAGAAATGCACATCATAACTACAATGAGGTATCACCTCACACTGGTCAGGGTAGCCATCATCAAAAAGTCTACAAATAATAAATGCTGGAGAGGGTGTGGAGAAAAGGGAACCCTTCTACACTGCTGGTGGGAATGTAAATTGGTGCAGCCACTATGGAGAACAGTATGGAGGTTCTTTAAAAAGCTAAAAATAGAGCCACCATATGATCCAGCAACCCCACTCCTGGGCATATACCTGGAGAAAACTATAATTTGAAAAGATACATGCACCTCAATGTTCATAGCAACACTATTTACAATAGCCAGGACATGAAAGCAACCTAAGTATCCATTGACAGATGAATGGATAAAGAAGACATGGTATATATATATATACAATGGAACATTACTCAGCCATTAAAAAGAATGAAATAATGCCATTTGCAGCAACATGGATGCAACTAGAGATTATCATACTAAGTGAAGTAAGTCAGACAGAGAAAGACAAATATAATATGATGTCACTTATACATGGAATCTAAAAGAACAATACAAATGAACTTATTTACAAAACAGAAATAGACTCAGAGACATAGAAAACAAACTTATGGTTACAAAAGAGGAAGGGGGGGAGGGATAATATACACACTACTATATATAAAATAGATAAACAACAAGGATCTACTGTATAGCACAGGGAACTATACTCAATATCTTGTAACAACCTATAATGGAAAAGAATCTAAAACAGAATATATATATATATATATACACACACACACATACACACATATGTATATAACTGAATCACTTTGCTGTACACCTAAAACTAACACAACATTGTAAATCAACTATATTTTAATAAAAAATTTTTAAAAATCAAAGGTGATGTGTTTGCACACTGGAGTGTTGTAGCCTGAGAAATGTGTGCCCACTAAAAAGAGGAGAAACAGCACTGAAGTTGAACCTCAAAGACCTGTGCGCTTGTCCTGCCTTTCCCTCTGACATGGAGATGGTTTAAGGCAAATCCCTTAATCTTGCAGTTTCAGTCTCTTTGAGGTTCATGATACCTCGGGGGGGGTTGCTGAGGGTCCATGAACTCGGGAATGTGACCTCACTTGGAAACACCATACACTGTGACAAGCCACCAAAGGGACAAATGTGAACACCCTCAAAAGAAAATCATGTGACTCCCACTCAGAAGAAGGTGAAAGTGAAGGACTTTTTTGTTTGCTAAGAGCAAATGATCTCTATCCTTCTATACTGGTCTCTAGCCAACATGAAGGCAGTATTGATAAATGGTAGTGGGTGGCACGTTTGGATATAAAAGCTGAGAGAGCTCTAACTTCTCCAATCTGAGATAGGGAAAGAGGACAATTCTCAGGAACACTGAGGAAGAGGGGGTGTGGCTGAAGCCTTGCACTCTGGAAGCTTCAGCCAAGGAGAAACAGGCTAGGAGACACTTTGCAGAAAGTTTTTTTTGAAGTCGTGTGCTGTATGGAGTGTCATGTAAAACTCTCCATCGCTTCCCTACAAAATCTTCAGTAGGATCTGCACTGCCTCCTAATGCTTAGGGAAGTATGACTTGTTTTTCAGGTGATGTGAAGAAATACCAAGTGCTGCATTAACTGTACCTCAAGGTGAAAACCGAAGTGATGCATAAAGGGAAGCCAATATACCAAATGCCATAACATCCTTGGCCTCGGGAAGTTCAAATCTCAGAGAATGAAACCTCTTTATCAAAGCAATCATTAAAATATAATCTGATAAATATGTTAAAGGCTATTCTAGAAATACAAAGTATTGTATGTACACATTGGTGGGAGTAGCTAGCTCTATCTGGGAAATTGAAGAACATTTCACATTTCAAGGTGAAATGATAATTTGACAGATGGAGAAGTAAAGAGGAAATCATTCTGTTAGAACTAACAGTAACTGTCTCAAAATAGTCACGATTCTCTTGACTGCTGTGGATAACAAAGTAAAAGAGGGCAGAATCTTAGGAAAACTGACTGGATGAAATAAACGAATAGGCAACGAATTAGAGCACTAAAAAATAAAATACAGATGAAAAAAGAAAGCATGAACTACATTCTAACTGTGAGATGTGATTTAAAGAAGAAAGTATTAAATAAGCAAAGAGGTTTACATTAATGATGACAAAGGTACAGCCCACATGAAGATCTAACCATCATAAATGTTTATATACCAAATAACATGCCCTCAAAGTGCTTACAGGAGAAACAACAGAAACTATAAGGAGAATTAGACAAAAACACAATGGCAGTAAATATTCATTCAATTCTCTCAGTCCCTGACAGATGAGGTAGATAAAATATAAGGATATAGAGCTTACAAAAAATACAGTTAATGAAGTTGAGCTTTTAAGTAAGGCATAAACATGAATATGGTATTCAGTCAAAAACTATTTGTTGAGCACCTACTATGTGCCCAACACTATTCTAGGTGTTCAAGGTACAGGAGTGAATAAAACAGAAATAAATCACTGTACTTGGGGACTTACATTACATTGCAGAAAGAAAAACATATGATCATTGGGCTAAGGTGATGTCAGCCAGGTTTCTCCATTGTAAAGTTACTATTTTTCCATTTGTAAACAATAGATTTCCTTTTGGGAGATACTCCAAGATTATGTAAATATCCTGTTTCTTATCATGCATTTACTTACAAGTTTTAACATCCACTGATGACTTTTTTTTTTTTTCCTTTTTTGTGGTACATGGGCCTCTCACTGTTGTGGGCTCCCCCGTTGAGGAGCACAGGCTCCGGACGCGCAGGCTCAGCGGCCATGGCTCACGGGCCCAGCCGCTCCCCGGCATGTGGGATCTTCCCGGACCGGGGCACGAACCTGTGTCCCCTGCATCGGCAGGCAGACTCTCAACCACTGCGCCACCAGGAAAGCCCCACTGATGACTCTTACCTGAAAAAATTATTGCTGTGGTTACTGCCAAGTGGTGACTTTCTAGTTCCCTCATTGCTTCTATATTTTCTAGTTGCAATTCTACTGTAAGCAAAAGGTTTCCCTCCTCCCCATTTATTTATTTATCCATATAGTTACTTAAGTCTATATGGACTCATGGATTCTTATTTTATTCCACAGATCATCATCCATTACCATCATTATTTATTTTGCTGTTCAAACTGTCCCAGATTTGGTCAGTGGGAGACCCTTAAAACTGGCTCCTGAGTCCTTTTTGCATGTCCCTATCATTTGAGTCCTTCCCTTGCTTGCTGGTATAAGATATTCCAAGTACATATTGTACTTTTCCTGCCCTTGCCTTGGAATCAGACATTTCTCCAAGACATCCTGATTCCTTTTATTGGAGAATGGGATTTAGACACCAAGATATCGGTACTAGGTATGCTCATTATAATTGGGGTGTCATTGCTTCTAGGCCATCTCAGACATAGATAGATAGACATACATACATAAATATATTTCTGTATTTTTCTACCTACATTTAAAACCTTGAATTCACACTGATATGTTCAGTTCCAATCCTACACCACTGGATTTATTCAAGCCTTTCCTTTTCCCACATTTTCCACTTCTTCTGGCAGTGAGAAGCTTATCTCTCATTTTTCACAATATATTTCCTTATTGGGATACACATAAAACAGTTACAGAATTGTTACTTTTTCAAAAACAAACATTTTGAGGAGTTGAGTCTCTGAAACATTAAAAGACTATGGGTTGGTCTTTTTTTATTTAAAATAGAGAGAAAAGGGCTTCCCTGGTGGCGCAGTGGTTGAGAGTCCGCCTGCCGATGCAGGGGATGCGGGTTCGTGCCGCGGTCCGGGAGGATCCCACATGCCGCGGAGCGGCTGGGCCCGTGAGCCATGGCCGCTGAGCCTGCGCGTCCGGAGCCTGTGCTCCGCAACGGGGAGAGGCCACCGCAGTGAGAGGCCCGCGTACCGCAAAAAAAAAAAAAAAAAAAAAAAATAGAGAGAAAGAGGAGAGAAAAGTAGAGTCCAAAATATGCACTGAAAAAGGATACCACAGATATAAAAACAGATCTTTTCAACAAATTAGCAAGAAACCCCAAGTTCACAGATGAGAATCTCTCATTCCTTTTCCAGCAGGATAAGAACCTCATATGTAATGCTAGTTTAGCTGAATGTAAAAGTCTGAGTTCAAAATTGCTTTGCCTCACAAATTTGAAATCATTGATTAAACTGCCTTGCAGGGGCTTTTAGATTTATCCTCCATATTTCTTAACTTTTCTCTCATAATTTCTTTTCTTTCCTTTTTGTCACCCTTTTATGTTACATGCTGGGACAAACCATCATAGATTTTATTTTCAATTGTGACTTTTCAATGATTTAATCTATCTTGAGTTTTTTTTTTAATGTCAGTGTGCTCATTTCAAGATCTTTAATGGTTCTTTCTCATACCAGCCTGTAAAATGTTCTGTGAATGCTATTTCTTATCTAATGACTCTTAAAACATGAGTTATAGGGACCTCCCTTGTGGTCCAGTGGGTAAGACTCCACACTCCGAACGCAGGGGGCCAAGGTTCAATCTCTGGTTGGGGAACTAGATCCTGCATGCATGCTGCAACTAAGAATTTGCATGCTGCGACTGAGAGTCTGCCTGCCACAACTGAGAAGCCTGCATGCTGCAACTAAGTCCACGTGCCACAACTAAGAAGTCTGCATGCCACAACTAAAATGATTCGGCACGCCACAATGAAGATCCTGCGTGCCGCAACTAAGACCTGATGCAGCCAAAAATAAATAAATAAATGAATAAACAAACATTTTTAAGAAACATGAGTTATATCTATGTTAAAGTCTTTCTTTCCCATATTTCCTATTTTCCTATTTGTGTGTTAGTTTTTCAGTTTACTCAACTTGTTACCTACTTTTTAATAATGTTATTTCCCAAACATTTTTGTGATTCCTGAAGTTATGCTTACCTTTCAATTGACAAAAAGAATAACCTAGGAGCTCCAAGAAGTTAAAAAAATGTAAAACCAGTTACCCATATAAGAAAAAAATCATGATATCATCAGACTTCTTAACAACACTGAATATCAGAAGACAGAGAAGCAATGTCCATGAAGTTTTGAGGGAAAATTATGTCTTAACTTCTAGTTCTAGTCCAACCTATGACGAAAACCAGTGCCATAAAAGAAGAGCCCCGAGCCCATGAAAAAGAAAATTAACCGCTAAAAAATTACAGTTAGTTGAGGAGGCAAAAGACAATGTTAAATTGTATATTAATAGTTTCAGAAATATTCAATAAGAAATCAAGTACATTAAAAACTCCTATTACCTACCTCAACATAATAAAGGCCATATACGACAAACCCACAGCAAACATCATTCTCAATGGGGAAAAACTGAAAGAATTTCCTCTAAGATCAGGAACAAGACAAGTATGTCCACTCTCACCACTATTATTCAACATAGTTTTGGAAGTCCTAGCCATGGCAGTCAGAGAAGAAAAAGAAATAAAAGGAATCCAAATTGGAAAAGAAGAAGTAAAACTGTCACTGTTTGCAGATGACATGATACTATACATAGAGAATCCTAAAAATGCCACCAGAAAACTACTACAGCTAATCAATGAATTTGGTAAAGTTGCAGGATACAAAATTAATGCACAGAAATCTCTTGCACTCCTATACACTAATGATGAAAAATCTGAAAGAGAAATTATGGAAACACTCCCATTTACCACTGCAACAAAAAGAATAAAATACCTAGGAATAAACCTACCTAGGGAGACAAAAGACCTGTATGCAGAAAACTATAAGACACTGATGAAAGAAATTAAAGATGATACCAACAGATGGAGAGATATACCATGTTCTTGGATTGGAAGGATCAATATTGTGAAAATGACTATACTACCCAAAGCAATCTACAGATTCAATGCAATCCCTATCAAATTACCAATGGCGTTTTTTATGAAACTAGAACAAGTCATCTCAAAATTTATATGGAGACACAAAAGACCCCGAATAGCCAAAGCAGTCTTGAGGGAAAAAAACAGAGCAGGAGGAATCAGAATCCCTGACTTCAGACTATACTACAAAGCTACAGTAATTAAGACAATATGGTACTGGCACAAAAACAGAAACATAAATCAATGGAACAAGATAGAAAGCCCAGAGATAAACCCACGCACCTATGGTCAACTAATCTATGACAAAGGAGGCAAAGATATACAATGGACAAGAGACAGTCTCTTCAATAAGTGGTGCTGGGAAAACTGGACAGCTACATGTAAAAGAATGAAATTAGAACACTCCCTAACACCATACACAAAAATAAACTCAAAATGGATTAGAGACCTAAATGTAAGACCGGACACTATAAAAAACTTAGAGGAAAACAAAGGAAGAACACTCTTTGACATAAATCACAGCAAGATCTTTTTGACCCACCTCCTAGAGTAATGGAAATAAAAACAAAAATAAACAAATGAGACCTAATGAAACTTAAAAGCGTTTACACAGCAAAGGAAACCATAAACAAGATGAAAAGACAACCCTCAGAATGGGAGAAAATATTCGCAAATGAATCAACAGACAAAGGATTAATCTCCAAAATATATAAACAGCTCATGCAGCTCAATATTAAAGAAACAAACAACCCAATCCAAAAATTGGCAGAAGACCTAAATAGAAATTTCTCCAAAGACATACAGATGGCCAAGAAGCATATGAAAAGCTGCTCAATATCACTAACTATTAGAGAAATGCAAATCAAGACTACAGTGAGGTATCATTTCACACCAGTTAGAATGGGCATCATCAGAAAATCTACAAACAACAAATGCTGGAGAGGGTGTGGAGAAAAGGGAACCCTCTTGCACTGTTGGTGGGAATGTAAACTGATACAGCCACTATGGAGAACAGTATGGAGGTTCCTTAAAAAACTAAAAGTAGAATTACCATATGATCCAGCAATCCCACTGCTGGGCATATACCCAGAGAAAACTATAACTCAGAAAGACACATGCACCCCAGTGTTCACTGCAGCACTATTTACAACAGCCAGGTCATGGAAGCAACCTAAATGCGCATCGACAGACAAATGGATAAAGAAGATGTGGCACATACATACAATGGAATATTACTCAGCCATAAAATGGAACGAAATTGAGTCATTTGTTCAGACACTGATGGATCTAGAGACTGTCATCAGAGTGAAGTAAGTCAGAAAGAGAAAAACAAATATCATATATTAACGCATGTATGTGGAACCTAGAAATATGGTACAGATGAACCTGTTTTCAGGGCAGAAGTTGAGACACAGATGTAGAGAACAAACGTATGGACACCAAGGGGGGGAAACCGCGCTGGGGTGGGGATGGTGGTGTGCTGAATTGGGCAATTGGGATTGACATGTATACCCTGATGTGTATAAACTTGATGACTAATAAGAACCTGAAGTATAAAAAAACAAAGAAACAAAAAACTCCTGTTAAGAAAAATAAATAATTTAATTGTTAAAATTATTTAAATTTTAAATAATTAAAAATTGGAAATTTAAAAAACACGTTCACTATAATTTGACAATATATGAACAGCATAGACTCATGGCGTTAAAAGTCTGAATTTATGATCTTAACGATCAAGCTGAGAGACTCCCAGAATGAATCATAAAAGGACAAAAAGATTAAAAGTCTTAGGTAAATAAAGTTCAGAGAATTAGAGAATAAATACAGAATTTCTACCATTTTTCTATCCATAGCTCCAAAAAAAGGGATCACAGAAAATGGAGGGGATAAAATAATAAAAGAAATAATAAGGGAAAACTTTCCCCATGGTAAGGAAATAGAAATCTATAAATAGCCAAACTAAAGTTATCTTTAAGACATTCAAGAATTCAGAAAATTGGCCTCTCATTCTTCTTTTTAAAAAAAGCCTTCATTCTTTAAAAAAATCAAAACAGAGGAAAACATAGAATCTAAGATACAATGGAGCTAACCTAGTAATACATGAAAGGGAGTCACCTGGACATTTGTGTAGCACGTCCAGAAAGCAACTAGTTTATATCCAGTCTGGAAGTCAGAGGGCTCTGGGTGAGATGTCTTTGTAAAAAAGACTACGCTCAGCCGAGAGTGGAGTTAGACATCTGTTAGAAATATGGTTATGCTTAGGGAAGTCATGAAGACATTCTTCTTGGGTTACAGAAAGAAAAAAAAGGGAAAGGCACTTAAAAGTTCCAGAACTCACCCCCCGCCCAAAAAAGCTATATAAGAAAGTTAGGGTCTAGGGCTTGCCTGGTGGCTCAGTGGTTGAGAATCCGCCTGCTAATGCAGGGGACACGGGTTCGAGCCCTGGTCCAGGAAGATTCCACATGCCGCAGAGCAACTAAGCCCATATGCCACAACTACTGAGCCTGCGCTCTAGAGCCCTAGAGCCACAACTACTGAACCCTCATGCCACAACTACTGAAGCCCGTGAGCCTAGAGCCTTCTCTTGTGCTCCGCAACAAGAGAAGCCACCACAATGAGAAGCCCACCACCACAAGAAAGGGTAGCCCCCGCTCGCTGCAACTAGAGGAAGCCTGCCCGCAGCAACGAAGACCCAACGCAGCCAAAAATTAATTAATTAATTAATTAAGAATAAATAAATAAATGTTTTAAAAAAAGAAAAAGAAAGTTAGGGTCTAAATATAAAGCCAACCTAAGTGTGAAGTGATTTTTGAGCAATTGATGGATCCTAAGATAATCCACTTCATTTTGAGGCCCTGGAACACATACCTTCAAGCACAGAGGTTTAGCAGCATAAGATCATATTTTCCTTTCTATAAGACCAATCATACTACTTGGCTCTGAATTGAAAGATATTTACATTATCATAATATTTATAATATCATAATAATAGGTAGTATTTATTCATTTTCGATTTCTGTACTAAATCAATTAGCAAAGTGTAAATATTATGAACTTGCAATGCACAGAAGTTGGGAGGCAGAGGAAAGTGAAAAATGTAGGAGTACTAATGTCTACATCTTTGATAGTATCAAAAGATATTGTCTAAAGTTAATGGAACAATAAATTAAAGTTCATAGATCATATTTACTTTATAGGAATAATTTCAGGAACTACAAATAATAAAGTAGCTAGTTATATTTGGAGGTGGGACTTTTAAGTAAGACTATTCCTTTTTTGTTTTGTTTGTTTTTGCAAAGATTTATTCTCTTTATTCCTTTGTCTAAAGAAATTTTCCATAGGCTTGACAGTATTATCATCAGTTTCACAAAGATATTATGGCACTTCTTTTTTTTTCTAATCTGGAACTATTTTACTTCTTTATTTTTTTTAATTTTTATTTTATATTGGACTACAGTTGATTTATGATGTTGTGTTAGTTTCAGGTATACAGCAAAGTGATTCAGTTATACATATACATATATCTATTCTTTTTCAAATTCTTTTCTCATTTAGGTTATTACAGAATACTGAGCAGAGTTCCCTGTGCTATACAGCACGTCCTTGTTGGTTATCTTTTTTAAATATAGTAATATGTGTACATGTCAATCCCAATCTCCCAGTTTATCCCTCCCCCCTGCCACCTTTTCCCTCTGGTAGCTGTAAGTTTGTTTTCTAGGTCTGTGAGTCTGTTTCTGTTTTGTAAATAAGTTCATTTGTATCATTTTTCTTAGATGCCACCTATAAGCGATAGCATATGGTATTTGTCTTTCTCTGTCTGACTTACTTCACTTAGTACAATCATCTGCAGGTCCATTCATGTTGCTGCAAATGGCATTATTTCATTCTTTTTAATGACTGAGTAGTATTCCATTGTATATATGCAAGGTAAGACTATTCCTTAACTTTTAAAGTAGAGCTTCAATAAATACTGTCTGTATATGATAAATTTGAAAAGTATAAAAATATTATTTGTTATATAAGTATAATAATTCAAAAGGGAAATGGTTAAAAAGTAGATTATGCTGAGGAGTGGAATCAGGGGTAGGAAGTCTAGAAAAGTCTTGGTTTTCATGTTATGCCTTTCTGTATTGCTTAGCTTTTTTTTTCATATTTGTGCTCTAATTTAGTAATGATTTTTTTTTTTTTCGGTACGCGGGCCTCTCACTGTTGCGGCCTCTCCCGTTGTGGAGCACAGGCTCCGGACGCGCAGGCTCAGCGGCCATGGCTCATGGGCCCAGCCGCTCCGCGGCATGTGGGATCCTCCCAGACCGGGGCACGAACCCGTGTCCCCTGCATTGGCAGGCGGACTCTCAACCACTGGGCCACCAGGGAAGCCCAGTAATGATTTTTTAATGTGTTAAAATATTAGGGCAACCACTGAAGAATAGAATACAATCTATAACTTCCGAAACCCAATATGGAAAAAATTAACAAAAGAAAGTCAATCAATGCAATAATATGCAGGGGAATGGGCGGTGGCGGGAGGGACAAAGAACAAGGAAGTATTATAAACAGAAAACATAAAATATGACGGGGAAGAAAGATACAAAACTCACGAAAGGCAAATGGGTCCAATGGTAAATCTACCGTATTAAAGGAGAGAACATATTAATTTAAGAAATAAATTGGCAAAGGGTTTGGATATATTATGTATGTCTTGTTAATAGCAATAAAATTCAAATTGTGAATGCAGGGGGGGACCTTAGGGGGAAAAGACTTGAGAAGAAGAAGAGAGAACAGAGGGTTGTATATTTTTAGGTCCCCAGGAGTGAGGTGAGTGAAAACCACAGCTGAGTCCAGCCAGGTTCAGCCGGGGGGGGCAGCTGTGAGTGAATGGGGGCCAAGGCCATGTCTGACCACTCAGAGAGTGTTATGGGCTGAATTGTGTGTCCCACACACACACAAATTCATACATTCAAGTCCTACCCCAGTACCTCAGAATGTGACTACACTTGGATATAGGGTCCTTTAAGAGGTGACTAAGTTAAAATGATGTCACAATGGTGGGCCCTAATCCAATATGACTGGTATCCTTCTAAGAAGTGGGATTAAGACACAGACACACACAAAGGGAAGACCATGTGAAGACAGAGGGAGAAGACAGGCATCTACAGTCAAGGAGAGAGGTCTCAGAAGAAACCAATCCTGCTGACACCTTGATCTCAGACTTCTGGCCTCCAGAACTGTGTGAAAATAAATTTCTTTTGTTCAAGCCACCCAGTGTGTGGTAGTTTGTTATGGCAGCCCTGGCAAACTAATACAGAGGGTCTCCTTTTCTTGATAATGATATTATAATTAGAAAACTCACATGCCAAGAAACAGACAGAATAAACAGTAATTATAGGTAGAACAGCCTGTGGTCTAGCCAGTTCCACTTTGGCAGAAGGTCTGGGGTGTAGTTTGGGAGGTTTATGAGCAGTTAGCAAAGGATAAGAGGGAGAGAGGGGCTTGGGATGTAAACTCAAGGAACTGGGATGAAGCTGGGGGCTCAGGAAATTCTTGGCTACTGCAGCCCTACGCTGTCTTTCACTGACATGGTCATAACTTAGGTAGAAAATGTTGGTACATCCATGTTGCCTAATTCTTTTATCTGATGACCACTGATCAGTGGAAGGGAAAACCCACACGAGTAAAAGCAGGCTCATTCTCCTGATGGCTTTGTGAACCAGTTTACTAGCAGTCGGACAATCATCTGCCTTGTTTGCTTTTCTTATCCCTTTGCTGTTGCCAAGAAATATTGGGCCTAATTAAAGAAATTAGGATATATAGAAGGGAGTCAACAAAGTACAGCAATAATCTCCAATTAAAAGACAAAGACTCGAAGTAAGGATAGGCAAATAGATGAATGGAACAGAACAGAGTCCAGGAAGACTCACACCTACTCAATCCATTTATTTTCAACAAAGGTGCCAAGTCAATGCAGTGAGGAAAGAGAAGAATTTTTAACAAATGATGCTGGCACAATTAGAAAAAAAATAAAAGAACTTCCACCTCTGTCTCACTCCATACACAAACATGAATTTGAAATGAACCACAGACTGAACTGCAAAACGCTCAAAGCCCCATTTTTTACAGGGCAAAACACTTGAACAGAAACTTCATGTACCAGTAAGCACAGGAAAAGGTACTCAACGTCATTATTCATCAGGGAAATGCAAAAGACAGAGACTCTTTGTTTCTTTGTCCTGCTACCCAGCTATGGACTGTACATTCCAAAAAAAAAGGAAAAAAAGAAAAAGAAAAGAAAACTCTCTTAAAAAATGTGGGATATGAAAGGGATGGAAAATCAATTCTCATTCTTCATTAAGAATGTACTTGGCACAGCTTTTTAGAGAACAATTCGGCAGAATTTAACATCATTTTATGCAATCATCTTTGACCCAGCGATATCAACTGCAGGGATAATCTAAAGAAAACTCACCCCTGTGCACACAGGCGCATAGACAAAATAGTTCACTGCAGATTTGTCTGGAGTGAAAATCTGGAAACTCTCTAAAATGCCCATTAGTATGGGGAAAGGTTAAGTAAGTTATGGTGCATCCATTACTCACATGATAGGTGCAACTGTTAAAATCACAGGGTAGATGTCTATTTACTGACATGGAGTGGTCTCCAAAGTATATAGACCTATTGCTAAGTAAAAAGAAAAAAGTCACTGAACAATGTAAATGGTTCTCTTTACATTATTAAAGACATGTCTTTAAGATGCACATTTCATAAATAAAGGCAAAGATAAATTTCTGGAAGGATACACATGGGAATGTAACAGTGTCCACCTCTGCACACAGGGAGTGAGGATACCTTTCATCACTTTTTACTCTTTCTATGTTGTTTGAATTGTTTATAAGTAGGATGAATTTACTTGTTACCTATGTAATTAAAATAATATAAAAGGTGCTTATTAAAGTACTGAATATTAACTATTAATGGAACTAACACAAGGTTATGTCCCACACTCTGTGATAAAAAGGCTTACATACATTATCTCATTTAACCTCACAAAATGGGCACTGGTACTCATTTTTTGTTACATGAGGAAGTTGAAGCTTAGAAAGTTTGTTAGTGGTGCAATGGCACCTTAAAATCATCTGAGGAGTGGTTCTAAAAAAGAAATTCTGATGACTGGACCTCATCTCAGATCTACAGAATCAGAACGTCTGTGGGTGGGGGGTCCAAGCATCTGTATTTTGTAGTTAAAGCTCCCGAAGGTGATTCTAACGTGCAGTCAGGGTTGAGAACCAGTGATTGATATTGATTCTTATTGTGAGGTCACATTGCTTGCAAATGGAAAAGGCAGAGGCTGGGATTCAGGGCTACACTGCCACTTCATATGCAAAAGATGATAGAGAGATAGAGATAGAGCTGATAGAGATAGAGATAGGGACAGAGATAGAGACAGAGATAGAGAAAGAGATGGCATAGATGCAGGCAAAGATATACATATTGAATTTTTTTCAACTATTGAGGAAGAGCATCTCAAGCATAAAATGGACCATGCACTAGTTCCTCTTCTCCCTTTTTCCAGCAACCCATCCTCTGTATCTGTCTTCTGCAGAGGTCCCTAAAACTCCTGAGGGGTGATACTTCAAATAGTTAACAAGCAGACAGCACAGGCCCTGACCAATCAGAATGGACCCTGGACTTAGCACTGGAGCAGGAGTCAGGCTTTCACATTTTGATCACTGGATCCTGAAGAGGTGAAGCATTCCCCAGGGAAAACAGCAGTGGGATGCCACTTAGTGAGCTCAAGACAGTAGCTGTTTACTAACTGGTATGGAAATAGTTCAATATTTTGACAACTAGCACAGTAGCACCAGTGTCTGTCTGCACCTAGATTGAGGTCTGAGGGTTTTATTTTAAATATTTTTTGAGTATTTTTAAAAGGTTGTTCTAAGATGGTCTGCCTATCAGGCAACTATTTTATGTCTCTACCCAAAGACTGCTTGTGAAGTGTCAGGAAGAAAAGGAAGAGGCTGGCACACAATCTGTGAACCACACCGGGCTGCCCCATCAGCTGTTGTGTGCCTAGCAGCCCCTGCTCCCAGCCCGACTCATTCCCAGCTCCTAGGGGGTTTGTCACTTTGCTGGTTATTGCTATGTTTCCATCCTGAAGTGGCAGCTCCAGTTGTGTTTCCCAGATAATTTCCAAGACGCTAATTGCCACCTGCTGATTTCCTGTAAACACTGTACTTTACACATGTGATTAATCAGAGAGCTGTTGACTGTTCTGAGGGAGCGTGTGTGTATGCGTGTGTGTGTGTGTGTGTGTGTGTGTGTGTGTGTTTCATTACTGTGGTGGATTTAAATCACAGGCAATGTTTGCTCACAAAGCTGCATAAGCAAAACGGCAGGGAAAACAAAATTACAAAATACCATAAACTGCAAGTTCACAGACTGTGTAAACAACAACTCCAGTCAGCTGACAATTCACTGACTAAATTCTAGAACCGAGCATAAGGAAGGTAGCCTCTCTAAAGGAGTCTTTGAATCATACATAGGTGATTATGTTTCTGGGAGAAAACAAACCTGAAAACATTTTCAAAGGTTTTGGGGAAAGTGTATTCTCTTTAGATTCTAGATCAACCTTGTACCAAACCCTAGTTCTCTCAGTGACTATCTGTAACGTTCATGCAAATTACCTGGACCTTCAAACCTCCATTTCCTCATCTGTAAAATGGAGATGATAATTTCTAAGTCACCTGAGATAACATGTAAAATGCTTATTGCATATATTAGTCAGAATTGCATTGGCTGTAAGTGACAGAAATTTAATTCACAGTGGCTTTAGCAAAACAAGAAATTTATTGGCTCAAAATATTAAAAAGACTAGGGCCTCTGTTCAGGTCTATGAGCTCAAATGATGACTTTAGAACTCTACGACACCCTCTCCACTTCTTGGCTCTGCTTTCCTCTTTCTGGACCTCATTCTCAGGTAGACTTTACTTATGGCAAGCTAGTAGATTAACCAACAGCCCCACGCATACGTCTTATCCTCTCGGCAACCACAGAGAACTGGTGTAGATTGCACCCCACCTGGGAAATGACCCACTAGCCCATTCTCAGATCACACAAGCATGGTGGGTATCATCACCCCAGGGAGGGGACTGGAAGGCCCTAAAGCAGTATATTAAGAAAGGGCAAGCCAGGACTAGTACTCTTAATTCATCTGATATCACGAATATTGATCCAGAACCCTGGCCTGTGGCACCCACGATCAATAACACTGGGTATGGGTACTCTTTTTCGGTCACTCAAACTACACAGGTAGCCCATCAAACTGGTGACAGGAAGGGCCCTAAAAATACCACCATCAGAGCCATGGGTGGCTGCAAGCAGATTTGGGATGGGTTCATGTGGGTCACCTCAGGTTGTGGACATTTAAGCACCTGGGCAACTCTATGTTGGGAACAGAAGAATCACTCTAAAAAGAACCAACCCAATTGCACCAGGAATAGGGGATGGATATCACTGGAACTGTGTGGTCACACCACCCAGATACTTATTGGGTGGCCCCAAATGGGACCCAATGGTTGTGTGGCTCAGATCTTTGGCCGTGGCTTCTACCTGTGGTTGGGCTGCTGCACCCTGGGTTTTCCTGAGCCCAGGGGAGAATCCAACCACAGTAACAAAAACTGCCAACTTCTCTCTCCTCAAGGCCAGATGGGCACGTTCTGTTTTCCACTGGTACGATCATTTGTCCCCTCCATTGGCCTGAAGGACACACAGCACACATAGAAGCCCTTACTAAGTTCACCCAGCAAGCTTTCAATGACAGCCGGCAAAGCCTGTCCTTACTGAACACTGAAATGTGTCTAGTGAGAAAAGCCATCCTACAAAAGAGGATGGCCTTGGACGTTATTGCTGCCTTGCAAGGAGGCACCTGTGCCGTTATCAAACAGGATGTTGTGTGTTCATACCTGATGAGTCAGCTAATGTATCACCTTTATTAAACCACGTGAGGACACAAGTGATTGCCCTGAGTGATCAGACCCCCAGCTTAGGGAGGTTAACAAATCAATGGCTCAGGTCATGGGACTCTCAGTGGAAAAAAATTATTACTTATTTTGGGAATCATTTTCCTGATCTGTTTTCTCCTGCATGTACCTCTATGGCTGCTGTGGCATCTGCCTCCAGTGCAGCCAGACAGCCGCCCAACGAGCCACCTCCATGCTAGTGACACCCCCTTGCTGACCACTCAGGGCCCACTGTGGAAATGGGGGCCACGTGGAGTGCTGGAGAAGGTCACCAAGAGAACGTGACCGCCAGTTGACCCACAAGCTCGTCCCAGGTAAGCACAAGCTCCTCACCCACTTCCCTGTCCTTGGATCCTTGGAAAGTACATTCTGCCCACAGTGGGAGCCATTTCAAGGACACAGCCTTGAGAGAGTAAATGTGGTTTTTAAAATAAATCTATTTATTTATTTATTTATTTATTGGCTGTGTTGGGTCGTTGCTGCTGTGCGTGGGCTTTCTCTAGTTGAGGTGAGTGGGGGCTACTCTTCATTGCAGTGCACGGGCTTCTCATTGTCATGGCTTCTCTTGTTGTGGAGCATGGGCTCTAGGTGTGCGGGCTTCAGTAGTTGTGGCACACGGGCTTCAGCAGTTGTGGCACGTGGGCTCAGTACTTGTGGCTTGCGGGCTCTAGAGCACAGGCTCAGTAGTTGCGGCACACGGGCTTAGCTGCTCCGTGGCATGTGGGATCTTCCCGGTCCAGGGCTCGAACCCATGTCTCTTGCATTGGCAGGCAGATTCTTAACAACTACGCCACCAGGGAAGCCCAGTAATGTGTTATTGAGACCATCTTGACAGTATTCATGACTGAACCCTGTTAAAGCCTCTATATAAACTTTTAAGATTCTTGGGGGGGTGACTTCAGAGATCTACTCATCTTGTGGCCACCCAAGATATGCCTCATATATAAGTTCCCTTGCTTGTTATCCCTGCCATCTACCAATCTGGAGTGACTGCCTCTTTTCAGTCTCCTTGTACAGGGACCAGTTTATGAACTAGAAGTGGCTCAGAGAGCTCAGCTGCAGGAATGGACACGTGGCCCAGGCCTGACCAATCAGGTACCCCATCCCCCCAGTCACAAACACTGGTTCAGGAATTGGCACATGACCCAAATCAACCAACCCCATGAATGTCAGCCCCAAAGTTTTTGCTGGAACTATTGAAAAAAGGAAGAGGTACTCTCTTTCAAAAGACCAGTAGCTACCCATATGGTGATGAGAACCTTCATGAAAATAAAGCCAATTCAGAAGAAGAGCTGAATAAAGGGAAGAATCAGAAGCCTGAGGGCATGATCTGGATCTGTGGATACAGCTATGCCTGAACTTAAACTTTCCTTGGACATTTCAGTTACATGAGAAAACAAATTCCCTTCACTCAACAAATACTTATTGAAGGCCTACTGTTCTGGACACTAAAAGACATCAGTTAACATTTTTTTAACTTAATATGGTATAAACCTAGATTTCTTCACTTGTAACTGAAATAGCTCTTGTCAAAAAAGACTTCATGTTGCTTAATTCTTGCACTGTCATTTAACATCCTTCATGTGGCTGCCTCTTTTTCCCAAGTAGATCATGAATTCTTTAAGAATAGAGACCCTGGGCTTCCCTGGTGGCACAGTGGTTGAGAGTCCACCTGCCGATGCAGGGGACACGGGTTCGTGCCCCAGTCCAGGAAGATCCCACATGCTGCGGAGCGGCTGGGCCCGTGAGCCATGGCCGCTGAGCCTGTGCGTCCGGAGCCTGTGCTCCGCAACAGGAGAGGCCACAACTGCAAAAAGGACCGCGTACTGCCAAAAAAAAAAGGGCAGAAAGGGATTAACTGTGAAGATGGGAGTGGTTTCAGGGATGGTCCACATTCAAAACAGGAAGCAGTGGGTAGCGAATGGTTAATGGAGTAATCGGAGACCTGAGTTCAGAGCAGTTGAGTGGTCAACTCATTCACTGAAATTCTTATGCCACTGGGGAGTAGTAGCAACCACCTTTTCCTACAGAATACAGCAGTGACTCTGAACACAAAGGAGGAAGACACAGGACATTGCCAAAAGTATCTTGCAACTCCCAGGAGAGACAAGAAACATTCAAACCAGAAGAAAAACTACCAGCTCACTCTACCTGGCAGCACACCAAGTCCCTTCTAACACTGAAGATAAGCTGATAAAGTCATCATCAATAGGTGAATATCAAATGTCAATCTCAAACATGGAGGGGGGACAAGAACCCCCCAAAATATTGCAAAATCTAGTCCATTCTAGTTAACTATCCTCCTCTTATTTAATCTCTCAACAGCCTTTAATAAAAACGGCCACTCTCTTCCTGCAACCCCTATTTTCCTTGGCTTCCATGACATCACACTCAAGTGGTTTTCCTTCTACTTCTCTGGTGACTTCTACTTAGTCTTCTATGCTAGATTCTTCTATTAGTTAGCTAGCTGCTGTAACAAAACACCACAAACTGAGTGGCACAACAAGGTGTCAGCAGAGCCACATTCCCTCTGAAGGCTCTGTTCCAGGACTCTCTCCTAGCTTCCGGCAGTTCTTTGATTGTGGTAGCATAACTCCAGTCTTCATGTGGACTTCTCGCAGTGTGTGTGTCTGTTTTCAAAGTTCCCCTTTTTATGAGGACACCAGTCATAATGGACTAGGGGCCCACCCTAGTCCAGTACGATGTCATCTTAACCTAACTAATTACATCTTCAATGACCCTATTTTCAAATAAGGTCACATTCTGAGGTACTGGGGGTTATGACTTCAACATATGAATTTTGGGAGGACATAATTCAACCCATGAAAATTTTCCTCCTCCTCCACGGTCTTCTAAATGATGGCATGCTCTAGGGCATGGGCTTACCTTCTCTTCCCTTCTGTACCTATACTCTTTTCCTATATGTTCTCATCAAGTCTGATGGCTTTTAATATAGGATAATGACCTCCAGGTTTATATCTCCACCCATGGCCTCCCCCTTGAGGTATACCCACCTGTCTACTTGACATGTATCTAATAGAGATCTCAAAATTATCACATCCAAATCAGAATTAATCATTTTCCCACCACCACTCCACTCCAAAAATCAGGTCGCTACCAGTTCTCCCCACATCAAAAACTGTAGTGCCATCAGCCCACAAATAAAAAATCTAGGAGCCATCCTCAATTCCTCTCTTTCTCTTATGCTCCATAACCAAGCTATTCCAAGTCCTGACAGTTCTACGTTCAAAACATATGGAACACATCCATTTCTCTCCACCTTTGTTGTCACTCCCAAGTCCAAGGTACCATCACCTTTTGCCAGAACTAAATCCAGAAGCCCACATCTGGCCACACTTCCTTCATTCTTGCCTCGCTCCAATTCATTCTCAACATCAGCCAGGGTGATTTTGTTAAAGTGTACATCAGATCTTGTCACTCACTCGTTTAAAATCCTTAAATGTCCACTTTTAGAATCAATTACCATGGCCTGCTAGGCTCTCGCGACATGGTCTGGCCCCTGCCTGGCACTGCATTTCTCTCTGGTCCCATCCCTTCCCTTGCTCACTATGCTCCAGCCACACTGGTCTCCATTCAGTTTTTAGAACACTCCACACTTTCCCGCCTTCAATGGCAAGGTCTTCATTCTCTTGCCATTTCCCCTTCCAGAAATGCTCTTCTACAAGCTGCACATCTATGGTTCCATCTCACCCTTCAGACTCCAGCTCAAAAATCAAACCTTAGAGAAACGTTTATTGATCAGCCTTTCTAAAATAACCTCTGCCTAGTTACAGTCTGTCCCATCATCCTATTTGTTTTCTTCTTAGTATTTATAACAACCTGATATTATCTTGTTTACTTATATGTTTCCTTGTATGTTATTTTTCTCCTTCTCCAATCTCCATCTAGAATGTAAGCTCCTTAAGGGCAAGACTCATGTATGTCTTTCACCACTGTGTCTAGTATTCAACATTTTACCTGAAACATAATTAGCTTCTATATGTGCTTAATGGATGGGTGGATGAACAGAAAAATTAATAGACCCCAGAAATCATCTTACTCAAGTTGCTGTATGCTGAGTACTCTCTCAGCATCCTCTTTCCATAGTGGATCTAGCCCAGATGTCTATAAGGGACAGAACTCTCCCAAAGATACAGAGATGCCCTCACCTTCCTACAGAAATGGGCACACTTTCTATTGCCTTCATCATAAAGTCCAAATTCTCTCCAACCTGTGTGCACAACTTCATCTTCCACCATTTCCTTCCCCCGTGCTAAGTTCACAGCACACTCAACTTCATACCATTACGTGAAAATACCAGTCATGTTCATGACCTTGCCTCTCTTTGAAATGCCTCTCTACCCCCCTCCTGCTAAACATCACTCAGCTTCCCTCTATGAAGCTTTGTCTGGTAGCCAAAGAGGTTATACTCTGTACTGTCACAGACCTTCATGCATCCCTCCACCACCACATTTATTCTAATATATGATAATTCTATGACTAATTTCCCCCATTTTACTGTTAATACTTTGAGTAAAAGGGTTATGTCTTATGTCTCTGTCTATCCCACTAGTGCCTAGCATGATGCCTTAGAGAGAGATACAGAAGAAAAAATGTTGACTATTATATATGCATATTAAGAAATAATTTTTTAAGAGAATTTTTAAAGAGAATTTTTCATTATTGTATTGCTCAATGGGGTGAAAAGAACTGGAACATATTAATGGTTGTTATTCTGTCAACTATCTGACCACCATTAGTGAACCAGTGGGAGAGGCAATTTTTAATTTATGAAATGGAAATTTATTTCAATTAGTTATAATGTGGTTAAGAAATCACATTTGAAAATATTTATACTATGTCTGAAATAGACACACTAATACACACATACTCAACCTTTTCACTTTTCACTTTCAGCTTGGATTTTTTTTTTAACTGAGCATAAGCATTGACAGCACTTCTTGGAAATGTTTAATGTATATTTAATGTTCACTTTTATGGTAACCCTACACTAAATCCCATTGGCCAGAAGCAAGTTATAGCTCTTCTGGTTGCTGGCCAAAGGCTGGTGGATCAGCACCATGGACAGAGGGAAATGGTGCAAAAGGTCACTCTAAGGCTACTTGTAAAATAACAGCTGTGATAGCAGATGTACTACCAAGGAGAGAATGGTGTGAATGTTCCCCTGGGGATCATGGGAAGAGCGTGACATCAGGGTTGCGGTCAACTCAGAGGATGGGGTCTTAAGAAAACAACCACTCCTCCAAGATGTCTCTGAGTAGCATGATCTGCTTCATTTATTGACCCATATCGATTTCAACAATTTTTCAACAATTTGCTCTTCTGTTCACAAGGTGCCAACATTTCCAAGCTGAAGTAAACATAAATACCTAACTAGAAAATATGAAGGACATTTGTTCTTTTTACCTGTCCAGCATCTATGACCCTTTTTTCCTTTGCAAACCACCTTTCAAACAAATAAGCTGTTCTTAAAAGATGACACTAAGGATTTGTTGATGCTATGGGGAAGCTTTTGTGATTATATTGAAGTGATGTTTAAGATGGGAGTCCCTGTCTTTTAGCAGTACATTCTGACAGCTACAAATGAAATAATATGATGTCTGGGATTTGTTTCAAAATAATCCAGGATCAGGGGAGTAGATAGAGATAAAGGGAAGACAAGTTTGGCCATGAATTGCTAATTGTTAAAGCTGGAGCATGAGAACACAAGAGTTAATTCTCTCTACTCTTTTATATGTTTGAAATTTTCCATTAAACGTACACATATACGTGTGTGTGCATGTAACACTGAGAGGCCACAAAAAATAAAAATAACAATGATTCCTGAAGAATGTATAATCCTGCACCTAAGAGATAATGCAGAGCAAGCTTTAATACCCTCTACTCCAAGAGGAGCTTTAAGGAGACTAAACTATAACTGTCCCCTGCAGACCTGAGATTTCTGTCTCGTTCAAGATCACATGATGGACTAGGGAGTTCAGATGTCTAGGGATGTTCACTTCATTCTGGAGCAAGATGTCTCAGGAGAGTAGTTTCTAAGAAATGAAACCTCTCATGCACCTCCCCTGGCAAGAGGCAGCTGGGGGCAGCTTGCAGTTGCAGGGGCTGAGGCTAGTGTAGGGAAGGGGTCCCTGGTTGTGATGATGGGCCCACGGTCAACACCTAAAGTTTGGGGTCAGAACTAAAACAACAACAAAGCATTCTTTAAACATAAAATGGACTAGATAATTAGAGGCAGTCGAGATATGATGCCAAGTACATAGGGAGAGGAGCTAAAACATGAAGAGGGTGGACAGGTACAAAAGGAAGACATACCTAAATATTTCCTGGATTGGGGGAGGGGGTTGGGGGGCTTTTCATGCAGTACCCACATCAGAAGCAAATAAGGAGCCAACAGAGACGCTGGTGGATAAAATAAGAAAGTGAATGTAAATTTGCTTCAAAATCTGTGGAACTGTGCACATATGGCAAGAATTACTCAGAGTTCATGGACAGCAGATGAGGTTGAGTGCCTACTATGTGCAAGGCATTGCTCTAAGCACCTGGCACACAACAGTTAAATAAATAAATAAAGTCCTGCTTCATTGAGCTAACAGTCTAGTGGGGGAGACAGATAAATGTATTTGCCAATTATTTAAAAGTGTGATAATTTCACCTGGCTTTTTCCTTTAGACAGAAAAGATGGCCTCCAGCTCACTGCAATCCCCACTATTCCCCATTCCCTACTGTCTTTTTTTTTTTTAAATAAACTTATTTATTTTTGTCTGCATTGGGTCTCCCTTGCTGCGCGAGGGCTTTCTCTAGTTGTGGCGAGTGGGGGGCTACTCTTCGTTGTGGTGGGCGGGCTTCTCATTGCCTCTAGAGCGCAGGCTCAGTAATAGTGGCGTACGGGCTTAGTTGCTCCGCGGCATGTGGGATCTTCGCGGACCAGGGCTCGAACCTGTGTCCCCTGCATTGGCAGGCGGATTTTTAACCCCTGCACCACCAGGGACGCCCTCCCTACTGTCTTATACTCTACTTCACTCAATTATGTTGTCTGCCTGAGCCTTGCAGCCTTTCGAGTTTGTGACCCCTGCCCCCTAATGTCCCTGAGGTGCTTGTGACACTTGCCTCTCCTAAAAACACCAAATGGCTCAAGGAGCATATAAAAGACCCTGTTCGGACTTCCCTGGTGGCGCAGTGGTTGAGAGTCCGCCTGCCGATGCAGGCGACACAGGTTCGTGCCCCGGTCCGGGAAGATCCCACATGCCGCGGAGTGGCTGGGCCCGTGAGCCATGGCCGCTGAGCCTGCGCGTCCGGAGCCTGTGCTCTGCAACGGGAGAGGCCACAACGGTGAGAGGCCCGCGTACCGCAAAATAAAAAATAAAAAATAAATAAAAAAAAATAAAAGACCCTGTTCTTACCCGACTCAGAATCGTGGGTTGCCACTTAGTCTAAAGTAACCTTGGGCAGATATATCACCTCACTGGGCTGTCGATGTCCTTAACTCTAAAACAGATGTAATCTTACCTGTTTTATAGGATTTCTGTGAGGATTAGACTTTGCCTAGTCAGCTCTTACTCCTCCTTTGGATCTCATCCCTAGCTTTACCTCTTCAAAGAAACTTTCCCAGACCTCCTAAGTCAACTCCCTCTAATACACACAGATTCTAAGCATCATGTACTCGTCGGCAGTACCTGCCGCAGTTACAACTGTACATTAGTTTGTAGATTATTTGATTAACACGTGCCTCTCTCACCAGACTGAAAGCTCAAAACTGGCAAAGGATGCTGTGTTTTTTGTTTGTTTTGTTTTTCTCACCACCTGTCACCATGTCTAGCAAAAAAAAAAAAAAAAGGTGACCAAAGAAATGAAATAAAGGAAAGTAAGCTTGTAGACAGCTGTGTAAAGACAACCTCTGGCATGTACTAGCTGCCCAATAGATTCTCACCTAATGCCTCTTGGCTGCTAGAATTTGCATGTCAAGTTTTTCTTTTTTTTTTTTTTTTTTTTTTTTTTTGCGTTACGCGGGCCTCTCACTGCTGTGGCCTCTCCCGTTGCGGAGCACAGGCTCCGAACGTGCAGGCTCAGCGGCCATGGCTCACGGGCCCAGCCGCTCCGCGGCATGTGGGATCTTCCCGGACCGGGGCACGAACATGTGTTCCCTGCATCGGCAGGCGGACTCTCAACGACTGCGCCACCAGGGAAGCCCTTGCATGTCAAGTTTTAACTACGACTTTCTCTAAGAAAAAAAGTCACTAAGTTTTATTTTTTAATAGTCTATCTACCTGCCAACCCCAGAATAGGGATTTTTGCTTTGCCCACTGATATAAGCCAAATGCCTAAAACTGCCTGGCACCTAATCAGTAAAGGGATGGAGGGAAGGAGGGATGGATGGGTGGGCACAGTTCAGGGGTTTCACAGAAGTTGAGAGACTGGACAGCTCCTCCTGCCACCACCAGGAGGAAGCTGGGGCCTAGTCGGAGGATCTCTGAGCCAGAGATGACATCCTCTCCCAACAGTTTTAGCTACACCGACTTCCCCGGTGCCCGGGGCAGTAAGAGCCCCCGAGGCGAAGAGCAGCCCCCGTTGCTCCGCAGGCAACGGATGGGGACATTCATGGATGGGGATATTCACAGATGCGAACATTCACATGTGCTCCCCCAGAGGACGGCCGCTGTCCCGCCGAGGGTCGCCGCCTACAGCAGCCCGTCCAGCACGCGACCGTTCACAGCGCGTGACAGAACCCTCCGCCAGGCAAACGAGTCCTCACACCCCGCGTCAGAAAGGACTTCGCGCCGCCTCCTCAGTAGCGCTCCTCAACCTCACGGACTCTCCCCGCCTCCCAGATTCTCCGGCTGACGGAGAACGCCCACTCCCCTTTCTCACTCTGTTCCACTGTCTCTTGCAAAGTGCCTGCGGTGTGTCCGTCCGCTCCGAGGAAGAGCCGCCGCAACCCTTCTCATTCCTAAAGTGTCTCAGCAGCGCGTCGCTGCGCTGCGCGCTCTCGCGAGAGTCCGCCGCGCCGCCCCCTCCCCTCAGCCCCTCGCCGACAAGGAATTCTCCGCTGAACCCCGCGGCGCGCGGGCGCGAGTGGCGCATGCGTGGCCGCTGCTCCCAGCGCCCCCCGCGCAGTCCGGGAACAGAGCGGACGAGGCCGCGAGCGAGGACCCTGCAGCCGCCACCCTACGAAGCGTTGTTTGGTCCCCGCGGCTTCTCTCCCCTTAGGGACAGGACCGCTTCGCTTTCCTCAGCGTGTGGAGGTTTCCTGAGGACGGCCCGGGCCACCTTGGGCCAGAAGAGCCGGGCGCTGGCCTCGGATAACGTCGGCCCCCACCAGCCACCCGCAGCGGCCTGGGCGCGCTGCCGTGCCCCGAGCCTCGAACCCGGGGCCGGGCGGGGCCTGCGCATCCGGCCCCACCCACTCGGGGGCCTCCCTTCCCCCGGGCCCTTCCCCGGGTGTCTGACACACCCCCTCCCGGCCCGGCTGTCCGCCCCCGCCTTCCTGTCCGCGGTCCCCTTGATTTTCTCCCAGTCCTCTAGCGTTGCTCTTTCCGACATTGCACTAAAAGATGCACCCTGGAAAACCACAACGCGGGGACACATCTTGTTGGGAGAAGAGGCTGAGTTCTTGGACCTTAGGGTACATGTTCACCTTTTCAAGGGCCTAGGATAGATTTGATTAATCAGCCTGGGGTACCCTGTTCCTGCTGACACTGCCGTTTTCACTTCCCTGCCTTCCCACACTTCCAGAACCATTAGGGAGCTCTCGAAGGTTTGCTTTCTTCAAGTCTCCTTTAAGCTAGACGTGAGGTTGACCCCCGGGTTAGAGCATGGCTGCATCCCTGGACCCTCAGATCGACGTGCCCCTGGAGGTTGAGAGATGCCTAATAATGAAGGTGGAAAAGGAGCCCGAGTGGGCATCGCAGCCCATTCTGGAAGGATCGGACAGCTCTGAGTCCGAGACTTTTCGCAAGTGCTTCAGGCAATTCTGTTATGAGGATGTGACCGGACCCCATGAAGCTTTCAGTAAACTCTGGGAACTTTGCTGCCGGTGGCTGAAGCCAGAAATGCGTTCCAAGGAACAGATCCTGGAGCTGCTGGTGATTGAGCAGTTTCTCACCATTTTACCCGAGAAGATTCAGGCGTGGGCACAGAAGCAGTGTCCGGAAAGTGGAGAGGAGGCGGTGGCCCTGGTAATACATTTGGAGAAAGAGACTGGAAGACTAAGTCAGCAGGTGAGAGAGGATTTTCCAAATTTTTGTATTTAGCAAGAAGGGGGTGGAAAGGAAGATGGGCAAGGGATGCATTGCAGGAAATGCAAATTATGGAAGGATAAATGGTAATAACGAAAGACCTTTAAAGGGAATCTTCTTAAAAGGGATCAGAATTTCATATTAAATAGAAAAAAAGCTTTGGTTGAACTATTATCTTGCAAATGACACTAAACATTATGCACCTAAGTATTTGTTTTAAATCTTTGCGTAACGTTTCCCCCCAAAATTATATGAGAGAACAGTACATTCTGCTTCACAGGATTTTACGTTTGTAGCTTGATCCTAAAGAGGGCTATTTTGCCCTGCCCCCCACCCAAAAAGAAAAGGAAAGAAAGGACTTTATCAGTTACCCCAGGGCCTCTTGTAATCCTTTAATATTCCAATCCGTGTCTTCTGAAGTGCCCTCAATGTCATCATCCTTGTCACTCTTCTCCATTTTAATTGCTGATCCTTATTTGTCAGTGGCTTTGCATGCTCTTCTAATTGTTTTTCAACAGCCCTTTCAGTAACCTCATGAAATCCCGCAAGATTTGCACTTTCACCTTGTACAGGATTTGTGTAAAGATCTGACTATTAGCAAGTTGCTGTGTTGGTCAGAAATAGACACTAGATGTCGAGATTAATTTTCTAAGTTTTCAGTGCACTAGTGAATTAATTAGTGTTCTGAGAACTTTCACTTCTCTGTGAACCTAATAGATATGAGGATTCAAATAATGTCTAGTCTGATAACAGGGAGGCTTTCTAGTATTTCACTCCTAACAGATTTTGCCCCTCTGTTTACTAATAAAGAGCACTCTCCTATTCCCTTATGCCCAGACTTCTGGACAATACTATTATCCTGATGCCCTCAGAGGTCCCATATAGGGAATGGAGTGAAATTTTCATTCCTTCTCACATCTTCTATCCTTCTTTGATATCTTTCTTGGGGAATTTGGCCCTGATCTAGCCCTCTTTAACTCTCTTTTCCCATTATGGCACTGACTTTATTTCCCAGGTTAGCAGTCCTGCGTACTCACAGAAGCAAGCCCCACTTGGAGCAGCATGGCAGGTGGCAGACTTTCAGCCACAGCAGGTGGAGACCCAACCCAGAGTGATGTCTCTGGGGGGAGCTGAAAGCCTCCACTCAGGACACCAGGAGCAGCTGAACCAAAAACGAGAGCTTCGGCCCTTACCCAAGAATGGTAAGAGGAACTCAGAGCATGCCCAGTGCAGAGACCATGGCAAATTTGTTTTGTAGCCCTAACACTGTGACTTGTTCAGCATAGCGTCCCCTCAATACATATTTGAAAGTAAATTGAATATTGGGGAGAAAGACTTCATTAGCTTCAAGACTTGGGAATATGTGTGACATAAGTAAAAGGGATCTTAAAGATGGAATCTGAGAAAACATAGATTGCCCAGACTGGCCTTAAGGTCTCATAGTGTTATTTAAGAATCTCCATCCTACAATCAGCTTGTGGTTTTTAGTCCTGCTGCATGTATAAGTGTGTGTGTTCTTGGCTGACTATATGCAACTTGGAAAAACTGTTTGAAAGAGGAAATGAGATTTTTTTCAAAAAGTGACTGACAGTAAGGCATCACAGAAGTGGCATATGAGAGGGATGAACAATAAGACTTCATAGAGAAGAGACAACTGGTGTTCATATCTGCCCTAGACGTTAATGAATCATGTCAAATACAAGGAAATGAAGACCCTGTCCTTCCCAGTCCACAGTGATCTCTCCATCCTCTGCAGCATGGTGTCAGGCTTAAAGAGAAGAGTGGAAGGATCACTGAACCTACAGTAGAAAGACATGGGTTTATATCCTTTCTCTGCCCCCTCCCTGTGTTATCTCAGGCAATTCATATTAATTAATCTCTGTGTATTAATGCATGGAGATTAAGAAATTAGGCTTTAGAGGTAGACAGTATGCGTTCAAAACCTACCTCTGCCATTCTTTATCTGTGTGGTCTTGGTCAAGTTACTAAACTTCTGAAACTTTCCATTCTGTCATCTGTAAAAGGAAAATACTAAGGTTGTTAGCGTAGATTAAAGGAGGCATCGTAAAAAGGGTCAGTGAATAATAGTGCTCAATAAATGTTAGTTTCCTTTCTCCCATAATGGCATGATTATTTTTAAACTTCAAATCTGTCTGACTTACAGAACCCCTCATCAAGAGGCAAGATTGACCACTTTGGACTCCACCTCCTTATCCCTCCTGAAATTCATATTATGATAGAATGCATTGCAAATATTAATGGTTTCTGGACTTTTCAGTGTTTGTTCATCAGCATCAAAGTTCCCTTGTTCACATGGATTAGATGCTGTCCATTACTTTACCTGATAAATTCATGGTGTTTCTGGATTTTGCCATCTCAGGTGATAAGGAATTCCTAAAGAAAGGTGGTTCTATTGAGGTCCTTACTGGGGGTATGGAGGACAGAAAATTTGAGGGATAGATATCTCAGAAAGGTGAATTCCTTCTAAAAGAAGAGATAGGATTTCAGCCATGTGTGCCTAGGGGAATAATGTATTTCCAAGGAAGTGATTCAGTTTGATTCCATAGAAAGTGGTAGATCAAGCTTTTGAGTTCTTGGTCACAGTAATATTTATTCTTAAAGTTTTCCTAGATAGTGAATTCTAGAGTAGAAGTTAGACCACAGACTGCCTTATACTATATAAGCTTATATATCTTCCTTCCACCTTTCTGGGAGTATATTTGCCTGTAGTGTTCAGTACTATGTATCTGTATACGCTAACATTTTTTAGGACAGTATTCACTCATAGGGGATTAATTTGTGCTAGAAATGGCGAACTGGTAACTCACGCGCCAAATCGGATTGTTTTGTTTCACCTACAAAGAGTTTTTGGTTTGGGGGTTTTGTTTGTTTATTTTTAGTTCTCAAGGTTTAAGACTTGAGATTGTACATAAAAGTCCTGCTTTCTGGCTTCTCTTGAAAAAGTTAGAAGCTCTGGGGCTTCCCTGGTGGTGCAGTAGTTAAGAATCTGCCTGCCAATTCAGGGGACACGGGTTCCAGCCCTGGCCCGGGAAGATCCCACATGCCGCGGAGCAACTAAGCCCGTGCACCACAACTACTGAGCCTGCGTTCTAGAGCCCGAGAGCCACAACTACTGAGCCCGCGCACCACAACTACTGAAGTCTGCATGCCTAGAGCCCGTGCTCCACAAGAGAAGCCACCACAGTGAAGAAACCCATGCACTGCAAAGAAGAGTAGCCCCCGCTTGCTGCACTTGGCAAAAGCCCACTCACAGCAACGAAGACCCAACGCAGCCAAAGATAAAATAAATAAAATTAAAAATTAAAAAAAAATTAGAAGCTCGGTGCCAGGGCAATAATCTCACAATGAAGCATCAGCTGGAGCTGAACACTGGGTGTACCCTTTCAGTGGGACATGTGCTCTCCAGTTCCCCACAGTCCTTACCTCTCCCCTTTCATGATGTCCTTTACCTGCTTACTCCCTAAAAGCATTTGTGTTTGTGAGCCCTGCTTTAGGGTACCATGGTTTGGGGCATTGTTCTGAACTCATTGAGAAAATGACCAATTTATATTTGTCGGTTTTTTATACATGCTCATTTCATAAAAGGAGAAGCAGCATGAATAAAATGGCAGAGCCAACAACACTAATTGTTTCTTTCTCTTCTTACAGCTCGGCCTTCTCCCTGGGTTCCTGCTCCTGCTGATGAATGGAGCACCATAGATCAGGAAGTAACAGCCACACGAGTTCCTGTTGGGTCCCAGGTAGATTGTAATTGTTCTCTCTAGCCTAACTTCCTAGGATATTCAGTCACAATGATTTCCTCAAACTTTGATACTCCCTCCAAGAGACTTTTTCCACCTTGCTCCTTTTCCAGAAGAGACTGTACCCAGCCATCTGAGTAATGGGACTCCTTGCTGGATCATCTCTCTTATGATTCTTTATAGTACCTTCTGCTTCATTTGGCACATAATATACACTTGGTTCTTTGATTTTAATTTTTATTTAGGGCCTTTCTGTGCTTCATCCATGATCATTCATCCTTCAAAAACCCATGTGGTTATCTTGGTAGTCATTACTGTTAGTGTGTTACAGGGACCAGTGAAAGATGTCCACATGGCAAGAGGTTTTTCCTACAAAAAGAGTGTGCGTCAGATTCCTGCTCACAGAGACCTCTACCGGGATATTAGAAAGGAGAGTATTGGGAACATGGTCTCCCTGGGTAAGGATTCTATCCCTTTTCAAATAAAAGATTTGGGGATTTCTAATATATTCACTTCTACCGATGATAAAATAGTTATAAATGTTATCACTTTAAGGACCTCCGTGGGTTGTCTAGTCATTTCTGGCCTCTAGCATACCATGTTCTCATACCTCACTCATTCCTTTCTTCCAATTTATATTATAGATTTTTATATATTCTTATAATTTAGTGATTAAAACATTGGGGAGATTTATATATGATTGTCATATTATTGAAATATAAACTTACCTACATCCACTAGACTAAAAATTCCATAAAGTCATAAGGTCTTTTTAGGATTTCTTTTTGTTTAACCCATAGTAACCCCAACACTGTGCACATAGCCTGACATATGGGTGGTGCCCAGCAAATATTCATTGAGTGGATGGAAATCTTATAAACAGAAGAAAATAGCGTGTTGTGAATTTTTTAAATTGCACAAATTTTTACAGGCACACATAACAACTGAAATGTAATTTTACAAGCAAACTTTTGAAGAGCTGTATCATCTGCTTTAACAATAGGGCTAAATATGGTTCATTCATATGTAAGCTACAAGTCAGAGATTACTTATGAATAAAATTATAGGCCTAAAATGTGCACCAGTACACACTATAGATACTATAAACCTTTGTTGTCTAATAGAGTAGCCACTAGCTACACATGGCTATTTAAATTTAAATTTATAAAATTAATTAAAATTAAATAAAGTTTAAAATTCAGTTCCTCAGTGGCAGTAGCGACATTTAAGGTATTCAACAGCTGTATTGGACAGCACAGTTATAGAACATCATCATCAAAGAAAGTTCTGTTGGACATTGGGCAACAATACATATAGACCCTGAAGTACAGAGATTAGAAAATAGGCCGTGTCAAACTGAATGAATAAAGATAAACTGACAATTGTTTATAATCAGAAAGTAATTAAAGCAGTTTAAAAAAATGATCAACTTAAGATGACACACCAGTAACAAAGCACTCTTCCCAAAACAGCAGGACCCTTGATTTTATTTTGTTTTTATTATTTTTATTTTTTTAAATTTTTTGGTCACACCACACAGCATGTGGGATCTTAGTTCCCCGAACAGGGATCAAACTTGCGCCCCCTGCAGTGGAAATGCAGAGTCTTAATCACTGAACTGCCAGGGAAGTCCCAGGACCCTTGATTTTAACTTTTACTTAGGGTCTCTGCACTTCATCGCTGATCATTCATCCTTCAAAGACCTATGTGTTTATCTCGGTAGTCATTGCTGTTAGTGTTGTTACAGGAGCCAGTGAAAGATGGCCACATGGCAAGTTGCCTACACAATAGCTGTTTCCTAGTGTTGCCTTGGATCACACAGCATCCAGACCTAGTAAAATGATGAATTAGAGGTCTTAGTAAAATCTGCCATGAGTGGGTTAGAGACCATACTATGGACATTCAGATTTAGCCCAGTGCCTCCATGTATAACAATTACATATGGAAAGGCCCAGGCCTACAGACACCTGGCTCGGTCTTTTATCATAGATTGTAAACTAAAGGCTTATGAGTCTAGCCTACAAACATATTTGGGCCTTGCACAGAGTTTTAATATAAAATTAGTTTATAAATCTGGATTTCCAGTATCTCTTAAAAAAATCAAACGTCAGGCACAATGGGCCCACCTTCTCTCACAGCAGCCACTGACCACAGCTGAGTGGAGGAGCTCGTGCTAAAATGCCAGGGCGCTCACTCCAGCCACCTCACTCCTTTACTTTGCCTGCCTGGTCCTTGTAGATGTTTGAACTTTCATTGTCCCTACGCTTACTTCTCTCATGTGAAAGTGAAGAGCAAATCTCCATCCCCAGGGTTCTTTCAGCAAGGATTTGTTTTGATGCTGCCTCCCTAGGAGAATTCTGTGAAGCTCCTATGTGTGTTTTCTATAGAAGGAAACTAAATGTTATTACATACTTATTAGGCATTGGACACTTTACAGATGATCCTTTATTTAATATTCCCAGCACCTTGTTGAATAGATTATATTATTTCCTAGGAAACTGAGGCTCAGAGAGATTAAGAAACTTCCCCTGGTCAGAAAGTAAAATAAGTGGTGGAGCTCGGATTCCAATTTAAGACATGTTGATCTCCATCGTATTGTAAAGTAAAAAATTAAGTTACTTTCCTATGCTTAACGTCTCTTTCCCATTAACTTCGCCAGAATGTCTCCAAAAGTTCTTGACTTCTCATCTCCCATAGCCCTAGTGTGTGTATGTGTGTGTTGAGTGGGGGAGTGAGGGGATGTGGGGAGCAGGTGTAAGCACACTTTATAAGTAACAAATACTGGTTCATAGGAGCATGCTCTGAACCTAACACAATGTTAGATACTGAGGGGGAATTGAAGGTAATGAAATACGTGTTTCTTACCCTTAAAAGTTTTCCTTTAAGAACTAGCTGGGGAAGGAAGTGGTACATATATGAGAAGTGAAACGGTAGTCTAAGCTAGTAGATGATTGTGCCAAATAACTCGTGTAAGAAACTAGTGTGCATGATCGTGATTGAGGAAGACTTTAGAGAAGGAACTGAACAAGACCTTTAAAGGATAGGTGTGAACAAGTGTTCCAGGAGAGCATACTACAGCAGGAGATTGGGGCATGCAGTGATGATCTCTCTAGCATGAAATATGTTTCTCTTACTCTAGGAAACACAGTGTCTACAGCTAACAAGATGGCACAGTTGGAGCAAAGAAAGGAGCCATGGACAATAGGTCTACAGTCCCCTAATAAGAGGAGTGTCCTACGAAGCAACTATATCAAGGAAAAGTCAGTTCATGCTCTTCAGACCCCTGCAAGGAATGCAGGGAAAACACGGAGAGAGCAGCAGCAGTGGGGTTTGGAAGATGAAAAAATAGCAGGCGTGCATTGGAGTTACGAGGAAACTAAGACTTTTCTTGCAATTCTCAAAGAGTCTCGCTTTTATGAAACACTTCAGGCCTGTCCCCGAAACAGCCAGGTATATGGTGCTGTAGCTGAATGGTTGCGAGAATGTGGCTTCCTCCGAACACCAGAGCAGTGTCGGACCAAGTTCAAAAGTCTACAGAAGAGTTATCGAAAAGTGAGAAATGGCCATGTGCTAGAACCCTGTGCCTTCTTTGAGGACATGGATGTTTTGTTGAACCCTGCAGCTCATACTTCATCCACGGATAAGCCAAAGGAGATTCTGTCTCTCCCCAGACTAAAGAGAATTGGTATCAGTGCTAAAGAACAGATCAATTTGGTGGAGGAGGAAGAAGCCGCAGAAGAATCTGATGGTGATGAAATGAGTGTTGAGTTTATCCAGAAGTCTGAGCTTCGTGGTGCTCCTGTCTTATTTCAAAACCTGAGTGGTAAGAATGGTGCTTTTTTTTTTCTGGTTTGAAAATGGATGGTGTGGTCTTGTGGAAAAAGGAGTAGACCAGAAGTGACCAAACCCAGGGAATTCTGTCACGCACACCTTGCCACTCGTCACTGTAATTGGCCATGTAACTGAAAGTACTCCCAGGTGTTTTGTTACCCCCAGTGCAGTCTGAGTAACAGCCATGAAGGGTTCTTTTTTGGGTTAGAGCACAGCATGAATTTTGAGTATTTGGGGTCTGTGGAAGGAAGACAAATGGAGTCCAGGGTTCTAAGGATCTAACATCATCTGAGAATTGTTACAATGCAGTCAATTGTATTAGATTGTAACAGTCAAGGATACATTATTATACTATCAAGGGTAGTCCATAAAGGAATATGTAACTAACCGAAAAAAAGAATTAAAAAAAAAGAAATTCAAAGAGAAGACAAGAAAGGAAAAGAAGAATCACAAAGTAGATGCATTAAATGGAAAAAAATCAGTAAGATGATAGATGTAAATCCAAATATATCATTAATTACAAACTTAAAAGTCTAAGGTTATCAGCTATATTTTTTAAAACTGTATTGCTTACAAGAGATACATCTTTTTTTTTTTTTTGGAGCAGAGAAAAAGGCTTATTGCAGGGCCAAAGCAAGGAGAATGGGTGGCTTATACTCAAAAACCCAGAACCACAAGAGATACATCTTAATATTCAGAGATATTGAAATTAAAAGGATAAAAAGAAGATACTATGCAAAAGAAAGATGGTGTTGAAATTTGGGGCCTGGGACAGGCAGAACTAAACCACCAGTTAGTAGCTATGTGACAGCTGACATATCATATAACTACTTTGAGCTTCAATTTTCTGTCTAAAATATGGCTAAGAATATGAGGGTAGTTGTTAGTGTTAAATGAAATAATGTAGATGAAGGCATTCTGCAGATGCTAAAATGCAATAAAACACTGCCTGGTGTCACAGTTATTAGTAATGTTTCTGTACTCTACTTTATGAAAATATGGTAATTTCTTAGGTAGAATGGAAAAACAAACCAGGCTGGGAGATCTGAGACTGTACTCATGACTGTACCTATTCAAAACAAACAGATCTCAGGAAAAAGATGGGAAAATGCATTATACAGGTATTCATCATTCTGGAAATCCATAGACATGAGGGTAGGTGGTTTCAAATATGGAATCGAATGATATGACTGAAAGAGACCACCCAGTAAGGTAGAGGACAGAAAAGATTTTCCTACTACAGATTATAAAACACCCAAAAAGCATGTTTAACAAACTGTCTTCAGACATATCCTGAAAAGCTTAATTCTGCTATAAAAGCAGGACATCTGCCTGTCTTACAGATGGTTTCATCTCTCAAAGTAGAGGACTCAGTAACATCAAAAACTACCCTGGACATAGTTCTGCTGTTCAAAGAAGACGAGCTAAAGAAATGATAGGGAATTTGGGGGAAAAGTTCCTGCTGGGTGTCCTAGCCCATTATTCCTAACAATTTTTAAAAGACAGAGAGCTAAATCCTTAATAACCATAGCAATGGCTGCATTTGGGGGGCTGCCTTTTTATTCTACCAAGTAAACTTTGAGATTAGTTCATCAATTTTAATTTTAAAATCCTATTGGGATTTTGACTTTATAGATTCGACAATTGATATCTGTACAACTTGAATCTTCCTATCCAGAAACATAATGTCTCTCCATTCTTTCTAGTTCTTTTATGTCTTTCAATATAATATTATAGTTATTTTATATAGACCTTCTCATTTCTTACAAAGCTTATCCCCAGACATATAATAGTTCCAAGGAATGGGATTTGTTTTCTTGTACTTCTTATATTTTGTAATGTATAGAGGCTTCAGACACCTTGTATCTTTGAACTTTATCCTTGAATGGCAGGTGTGCACTGGGGCTACGAGGAAACCAAGACTTTCCTTGACATCCTCCGTGAGACTCGGTTTTATGAAGCACTGCAAGCCTGTCATCGGAAGAGCAAGTTGTACGGGGCCGTGGCTGAACAGCTGCGAGAGTGTGGCTTCCTCCGGACACCGGAACAGTGCCGGACCAAGTTCAAAAGCCTTCAGAAGAGTTACCGCAAAGTGAAAAATGGTCATGTGCTAGAGTCCTGTGCATTCTACAAGGAGATGGATGCCCTGATTAACTCTCGGGCATCTGCCCCTCCCACCAGCACCCCAGAAGAAGCCCCGTCACCCTCAATTCAAGAAAGAGAGGACATTGAGATTGAATCCCAGGAACCTACGGGCTGGGAACCTGAGGAGGACTCACAGGAGGCAATAGTTGAAGATTCCAGCAGTGAGAGACTGAGTGAGGAGGAAATTGTGCCAGAGCCAGAATTCCAGGGACCTCCAGGTTTACTGCAAAGCCCGAGTGGTAAGGATCATGAGGGGCTGTGGTCTAAAGAAGAAGGAAGTGGGATTTACTGACAGATCAGGAGCTGGCACATCGCTCATGAATGTCTGTTCATTAAGCAGATATTCGTGTGTCCTGTGCCATTTGAGGAAAAGGGGGAGGTATTGATGAATAAAACAGAGTCCCTGTTCTTATGGTGCTTCTGTTCAAGGGAGGAACTTGGACTCTTGTGATTTGGTTTTTGGGATCTCAGCCTCGGTTTTTGTGTGTATGGGGCAGATAATGTTTAATATCTCCTAGAAATATTGTGGGGAAGAAGAACTTGGAATTATACGTGAGAAAAACTCAGATCGAGGAGGAGTGTAAGTAAGCTCAAAACAGAAATGTCTCAGCTATGTGTGATGTGCATGAAAAAAAGGATAGGCAGAGACAAAAAGACTTTATTCTGGTACTGAGCTCCACCTGCGGGTTTCCCGCTGACCGCTGGATGCCCTCACAGGCATCTCACCAGCAGCCCAGGCTTAAAATTTTCAAAATTAAAATCAGCATCTTCCTTCCCACACTATGGCTCTTCCCTGTGTCCTCCCACAGGTCATCCAGACTTAAAAGATAGAGATTTTTTTGATGCCTTCTCTCTCATTGTTTACATCCAGGCAGATGATATGTTTTTTCAACTGTTGTAGAACTTCCATCTGCCCCCCTCTTTAGTTACCATAACCATTACCCTAGTTTAGCGTTTCTCTGTCTTTTGCCTAAACTATTGTAAAAGTCTCCAAACCAGTTTTCTCCATTAGACTTGTATTAAGGTTCCAGAACCATCCTTAATCTGAGTTTGTCTTTCTAACCTTACCTGTTATTATTTTCCTTCCTGTACTCTATGCTTATTCAAAACAAACATTAGAAAAGGAGGTTCACACATATGCTCTCTGGTAGTATTTATACAGGAATTTGTTTTTGTATGGGAATGAAAGCTGAAATTATTAACTCTGTAACTGGAACTGTTAAAGTTGATAACTTTGGAAACAAAGTCCTTCTCTTGTGAATCTTGCTTTTTAAGGTGAGCTCCAGACCTGTCATCAAATTATCAGGCTCTATCTGAGGCAACTGCTAGGCTGTAACTTCCTCCAAATCCCAGAACAATGTTGGACCCAATCAGAGTGCTTCAGAAGATGACATTGTTAGGGCTTTTGACCTAAGTCAGTGGATTCATTGATGGCTGCCCTCCTCTTCCAACCCAGGGCACAGCCACCCCGCTTAGGACTGAGGGATGTTGGCAGTTTCAGCTCAATATGTGGAAGGAAAGTAACATTGAAATTAGCAAGTAGAAACAAGACAATACAGCAAAATGCATAAGAAGGGTTTGAGAATCAAGCAAACCTGGATTGGGCCTAAGTTACAGTTTGTGAACTATTTATGGATCAAATAATATGATGTCTGAATTTACTTCAAAATAATCTGGGTAGAGGGAGCAGAGAGTGTGTGGGAATAGAGATGAAACAAGATTGGCCAGGAGTAGATCATTGGGTAAGTGGTTCATGGAAGTTCAGTTTTATGTACTGTTCTCTACTTTTCTGTGTTTAAATTTTCCATAATAAAAAGTTAATACAAAAACCACACAGTTAATAAGTGACCAGAATGGAATCATAACCAGAGCTGTATGATTCCAAAGCCTATGTCTTCACCACATCATGCTCTCTGTTCAGAAAACTTCTTGGCAAAGCTGAGATACAAGATGTACTCTAGGATGTAGATAAAAGAGTGAGGAGAAGATAATTCTGGTTTGTCGAGCAGTGAGAATTAAGATTTGAGTTAGTGTGGTCTGCGTGCGAGACTGCCAGAAAAACAAAGTGACAGCAACATTTGAGAAGAAAGAAATACTCTTGGATAGAGTATGACTACAGGTTGATGAGCTTAGAAGTCCATTGAGGAATTTGGACTTGATCATTAGAATCTAAACACTAATGAAGTGTAGTGTACTTTCATACAGATGAGAAATTTTGAAAGCAGGATGAATTGTAGTGGAATTTCAGGGAGATAAACTAAGTTGCTCCCATGTTAATCAGGATACAGATTGGGGATACTGGCTTGGATTATAATTAAATTCCGAAAACATTTCCAAAGGCCTACTTTGTGCTGGGTATTATTGGCTATTCGTGGAACTGAAAGAAAATAAGGCCCAGTGAATCAGGAAAGAGTCCCCACGCCTGAGGCCAGTGAAGCACACAGGGATCCTAACAGACAAGGCCTATAGGCCATGTTGTTTATGTTGATACATGACTGGTCTCAAATGTTTATTGTCTTTTTTTTTTTTTCAGATTTTGAAATTGGAAGTGGTATCAAGGAGGATGCAACACAGGTAATATATAAGGACATGGAGCAGCATAGGGCATTAATAGAAAAGTCTAGAAGGGTTGTTTCTCAGAATGCTGATCCAGGTAAATATTGTAAAAGGGAATGCATCTCAGGAAGACAATGGGAAAACCTTCAAGGAGTCAGGCAGGGAAAACTGATGTCTCAGCCTAGAGATTTAGGGAAAGCTGTCGTGCATCAGAGGCCTTTCACGGGGAAAAGGCCCTACCGACTCCTCAAGTATGGAGAAAGCTTTGGAAGGAGTGCTCGCCTCCTGTGCCGGATGACCCACCAGAAGGAAAACCCTTACAAGTGTAGTGTCTGCGGGAAGAGCTTTGGTAGAAGCAGGAGTCTAATCAGACACCAAAGAATCCACACAGGAGAAAAACCTTTTAAGTGTCTTGACTGTGGGAAAAGCTTTAACGACTCCTCAAACTTCGGTGCCCACCAGAGAATCCACACAGGAGAGAAGCCCTACAGATGTGGAGAGTGTGGGAAATGCTTCAGTCAGAGCTCGAGTCTCATTATACATCAGAGAACCCACACTGGAGAGAAGCCCTACCAGTGTGGAGAGTGTGGGAAGAGCTTTACCAACAGTTCTCATTTCAGTGCCCACAGGAGAGTCCACACTGGTGAGAATCCCTACAAATGTGTGGATTGTGAGAAGAGTTTCAATAACTGTACGAGATTTCGAGAACATCGGCGAGTACACACTGGAGAGAAGCCCTACGGGTGCATCCAGTGTGGCAAACGTTTCAGTAAGAGTTCTGTTCTCACTAAACATCGGGAGGTTCATGTGAGAGAAAAGCTTCTGCCATACCCTCCAGCGCTCTATGCCCCAGAGAACCCACACAAGGGAAAGACTGATGAATTCAGGCAAACTGTTTGATGATGATCTCTTCTCTTCCTAAATGTCCCCTTAGCCATTTTACCCTAAACTCACTCTTGGAAGCAATCTTTTCTTAGCTATAAAGTATAATTCCCAAGATAAGTTTGAGAATATAAATAAAGACTTGGATCCTGTCCTCACCTCTGCCTCTAACTTCATCAGTCTGTTCCTCTCCTTCTATGTGTCTCAACTTTTCCTTTAATAAAGTGAAGAAGATACAGTGCCTGAGTGCAGAATGGAATTCTCTTCAGTATGTCGAGGCCACTGCCATGGGATTGCTAAACCCAGCAACATCCAAGATCCTTCAGTGTATGGGAGAGTTGTTATCAAGGAGATAAAAAATGCTCAAAGTATTTTTCATTCTCTACCACAAGCGATCTGGATGCAACTTGATCACAGAGTTTCCTGTTTGGGTAGAACTTTGAGCAGCCTGATGAGAACCACATCAGATCCATCTTGGTTTTGAAGATATTCACAAAAGGAGATTGAAGATTTTATAGTTTCTGTCAGAAGTCTGTTGCAGTGTACCTTTTTTGTGTCAAGAAGTTGATCTAAATAGCTAAGGTAGAATCCCTGTATTGTCACTGAAATAATGCCTTGCCCTCCATAGAGATGAGAAGCAACTGATCACCCGTCGTCCTTTGTAGACTAACCTTTTCTGTACCTGAAGACTGAAAGCCTCTTGGCTGCTGTTTCTCCAGCCTATAAGTAATCCAGTTCCTGTTACTATTTCTCCTAAGTCCTACACTTACCTCTTAATTGTTCTGGGTGCCCTTGTCTGACTCTTCTGAACTACCATGCCCACCTCAGGTTGAATAGCATGCATGCTCATGGTGTGTCTCATTAAAGTAGAATTTCAGACACATTCTAGTTCTGAATATGTGACTTCACTGGTTTTTATCTAGAATATGACTGATATGTTGGCATATTTTATGCCTCCCAAGCCCACACTTCAGTATAATATTGTATAATTTTAGATAGTTTTCTAAAACTCTAAGGAGATAGGGAAGGAGGTGAGGTAGAGACCTGAAACATTCAATATTTATAAGATCAGTTGGACTCCTTAGACCTGCTTTAGATCAGATAGCCACCTTGGTCCAGACCAGCACTTCACAGCTGCTTGTTAAGTTTACCGTTCTCTTTTCTGAGGCTTCTAGTACCTGTTCATGTGGTCAAAAACCTCTCTGTAGAACCCTGAGTAATTTATACAGCTCTATACCTCAATGAGTAAATGGAAATATTTACTGAAACTTCCAGTCCAGAACACTTCGTTTTCCACATTTACCAGTTGGTCTGAAAGATGTCTTTGACAACCCCCAGAACTGGCCCGATAAATATTGAAGGAAGGGTTCAGATGGGGAGACAGTTCACTTATGGACGTTGCAAACCAGGGATTTGGTCATCCAAAGCTGTTAACTCCAGGATGAGGCCAGTGGCATTTATACCCTTAAGATGAAGGTAACCTCGGGGGGCTTTGCTTTGGGGAGGGAGAAGTCATAAGTTTAGTGGGAAGATAACCAGAGTCAGGGCTGTAGATCATTTTTTTGATGTTATCTCCTTTCCTTTGTCAGATGCTCTCTTATTTGAAGACATCTGAGTATGTTTGAATCTTTTGAAACTTGTTCAACAAAGTACCAAGGAGGGTAGGCAGTGTAGAAAGAAATCCAACTTACGGTGCCAGAATCGGGTGTGGCCTGTTGGAAGGCAGGTGACTCAGGTAAACATTGATAAATGTTTTGTACATTTGTTAGGAATGTTAGGATTGTTCACATCTCAGTAGGTTGATTTCCTCTGTGTTGTCTGAATTATAGACTTCTAATGGTAAGTGCAGTTTCATGTTGGTAGTGTGCCTAGCACAGTGAGGTGTGTGTGGTGCCAGTGGGCGTGTGCTTGTATTGTGTCGATGTTCTGGAATTCTAACTCTAAAGACGACGCACATTAATAGAAATCACCACTTAGTAATAGGTACGCAGGATTGATCATTATATCGAAGCATGATTCAGGAAAGTAGATGATTTACTCAAATATTTATTAAGCACTGTTATGTGTAAGGCTATATTCTAGGCACAGTGAGGGATATGAAAATGAAAAAAAGCATGGTCTCTGTGCTCAAGGAACTTGCAATATGATGGAAAAAGTAGTGCAGCAAAAGGTAATGTCAATTACGGAACATAATTAGTTTATTAATGAAAAAATCACCTTCACTTGCAAAAAGATTTTCTAATTGCCTAAAATCGTATTCTCTACCTCTGTCGCTTCAATTTCCCCAGTGGCAGGAAAGGCTCAAGAACCATTCCTTCTCCAGTGGAATAAACTGATTCTGTCTGTCATATGTCTGGGATCAAGCTAAGGTGAGATTTGGGTTCCCTTACCTTTTCCCAGTTGTAAGTGGGCTATTTGAACGTGTATTAAATTAACTTACTGGACTTTGCTTCTGAAGAAATAGAAAGTCCTACCCACCATCTTAGACCAAGGCAGTTTGTATTTTATCTTTTTTAAGGTGGAGCATGAAAGTCAAAATGAACAGTCATACTCTGATTACTGTGTCTCATTTCACATAAATTGCCTTTATGAAGATCCTTAGGAGTAGGTTTCTTCCTAGGTCTCAGTACCAGAGAGAGTTCTGATCCTAAAGCCCCCCAAAAAAAAAAAATTTACCTTACAAACACTGATTTTTTTTTTTTTTTTTACAACTTACTGCTTTTCTTTTTTCTGGCTGCTGGAACAAAGAAACTTACAAAAACAGAACTTACAACTCACCTCAATCAACTACTTAAATCTATATTTATCTAATACTGTATTTTTTCTTTAAAAATTACCCCAAATCCTATTTTTTTAAAGTGGTGCAAACAAGTAGGCATTTTATTCTCTGACCTCTTACCCGAGGCACTTTGGAACCTGGTTGTATCCCTGCATAGGCTTATTTTGTTACTTCCACTAATGCCGTGATTCTTACTGGCATTTTTATTATACACATACAACCTACTTTATTCATCTGGAAGGAAACCTTAGTTTTTTTAAAGAGGAAAACTTCACAATATGCTTAAACAGTTCAGGGCAGCCTGCACGTAGAATGAGCGTTAGACCAGAAGCCAGAAGACAAGTTTCATTCTTGTCGCTACCACTTTCTGAGTGTTGCTGGACAAATCAGCCTCTCTCTGGGCCTGATATCCTTATCTGAAGAGAAGTTGAGCATGATTGCCAAGACCGCTCTGGCTCTGATGTTTTGTGAGGCTATGGGGCATCGTGTAGAGAGGAAGAGGTTATAAGACCAGGCCACTGCCCTGGCTTACCACCACAGGCAGCATTTCGGGCCGCACTGAATCCACCCCATACTTTAGCAAGAGGATGCTGTGAGCAGTCCGGGAGCTTGCTCAGTGAGGAGAAAGGACAAATCACTCATGTTCAACCGCAGGCAGCCCCTGAGTCACCTCGATAGGCAGTGGCAGGTAGCTGCAGTGGAGAAAGCCTATTTTGTGAGCTCTGGTGCCCAGTGACAGACACGATTCAACTCTGAGGGAGCTGGGGAAGCCCCAAATGCAAGGAGTGTCTGAGTGACTTGTGTAGTGATAAGCCTTTACCTCTGAATGCATTCCAAGTATAAATGTATGTCTACTCATTGTTTTGTATTAATGTTCACTTAGATGTCTTCTTGAAAACTTGTATGTGAAATAAATGTCTAAAATAAATGACTTCCATTGGTTTTTGCCATAATTTGAAGGCTGTCTTATATTAAGGAAAAAGAGAACTTATCCAAGGGATAATAAAAGCTGATCCTCGTAGCTCAAGAGAATTTCAGTTTCATTCCAGCCCACTGTTCTCCCCGCAGCTAGCAGGGATCTCTTGGGAGTCCACAGCTATTTCTGTGCTGCAGTCCTCTGATAGTTGTCACTGCCATTGTCCCAGAAAATGTTTGGCTCTAATTCTAGAGTGGAGTTAGTCTTGGAGGCACACACTGCGTGTGTTCTTGAAGGGGCACTCAACCACAGCCTCTGCTGCTGGAACAAGTCTTGACATGAATTCCCCAGATATGGTGGTGCCTTTGGTTTACTATTTGATTTAAAGAGTCCCAGTGGCTTCCACTTAGCCCTTGTTCCCATAACAACTCCAACTCCATGGGTCATAGAGTCAGTGTAGAGATTTTGTCACTTGCCGAGGATGTATTTCCAACTATACTCTTAGAAACTGTAAGAAGAACCATAGGATGGATTTAGAGCCAGTTCACCTAGACATGAGGTAGATTCCAGACAAAGTGTATCTCTCACCTGGACTTTATAAGCAGCCAACTGCAATAGCACCCAAGGTTCTCAAGAATTATAACTGCTCGGGGTCAGTATCTGAGAGCCCCTCTACATCTTCTACATTTTCCTTGAGTAAATGGCCATAACCTTTTTAGAGGAAACAGAGACAGAGTCTCAGAATAGGGACTTCCCTGGTGGTCCAGTGGTTAAGAATCCATCGTGCAATGCAGGGGATGCCAGTTTGATCCTGGTCAGAGAACCAAGATCCCACATGCCACAGGGCTACTGAGCCCACGTGCCACAACTAGAGAGAAGCCCGCGCACCGCAATGAAAGATCTTGTGTGCCACAACTAAGACTGAATGCAGCCAAAAACTAAATAAATAAATATTAAAAAGAAAAAAAAGGCTCAGAATATTCATGTGCGTTGTTACATCAGAATCCTTGCACAAGATTACCTGATCTTCCATTCTTTTATAGAGATTTAAGTCTGTGAACTGACCCACGTCTGGGAGTTAGATGAGAGACTTTAAATCTCTAAGGGGAAAAAAATCTCTAAGGCTACAAATTTTCAATTCCTATAAACCAGTTAAGGCAATTAGATTTTAAGGGAGGAGAATGAATGCTTTGTGTTTCAAACACCAAAAGGAACAAAGCTAGTCACAACCTCCAAACACCATGGTGGGTCCAGGGACTCAGAGGGGAAGCAATGGTTTTGGGTCCCAAGAGAGGCGAATGCCTGAACCCACTTTGAGGTGGTAGGACTCTGGAGGAAAATGGCAGTGTGGGGATAGAGGGGACGGGGGGGCGAGACCCGAAAGGCCCGGCTTTAAGAGTTGCTTGGATACATGAGCATGGAGCCCGTGGAGCACACAGGTGTGCTTGGTGTGGACGTTGTGGAACTGTCAGTAAACAACCCTTCTTTCTAGAAACCGCCCTGGCCGAGACAAGTGTGACTGACTCAGCTATAAAATGCGGCTGCAGCGGGCACGAAGTAAAAAGTTAGAGCAGGAAGACCATGGGCAGATGAATGGATAAAGGAGATGTGGTATATTTATACAATGGAATATTACTCAGCCATAAAAATGAATGAAATAATGCTGTTTGCAGCACATGGATGTACCTAGAGATTATCATACTAAGTGAAGTAAGTTAGACAAAGATAAATATATCACTTATATGTGGAATCTTAAAAAATGATACAAATGAACTTATTTACAAAACAAGAAATAGACTCACAGACACAGAAAACAAATTTATGGTTACCAAAGGGGAAAGGGTGTGGGGAGGGATAAATTAGGAGGTTGGGATTAACAGATGTACACTATTATAGATAAAATAGATAAACAACAAGGACCTACTGTATAGCTCAGAGAACTGTATTCAATATCTTTTAATAACCTAAAATGGAAAAGAATTTGAAAAAGTATATATATATAAAACTGAATCACTTTGCTGTACACCTGAAACTAACACAACATTGTAAATCAACTATACTTCAATAAAAATTTTTTTTAATATTAAAAGTAAAATAAAGCAATTTCCCTGGTGGTCCAGTGGTTAAGATTCCATGCTCCCAATGCAGGGGACCTGGGTTCGATCCCTGGTCAGGGAACTAGATCCTCATGCTGCAACTAAGACCTGGCACAGCCAAATAAATAAATAAATATTTAAAAAATAAAATTAAAATTAAAAGTTAGGACATGAAGGTAGAAGACTGGCATATTTCCCCTTTGGATTGCTTAAACTCTCAGAGTTCTTGGACAGTCTGGTGAGAGAAGATGCGAGAACATAATACTAGGCTTCTCAACAACACAGAATGTGAGGACTCAAACCAATTCTCGCAAAAGGAAATGAATCAGTACTTGTGCTCCAAGGGTCTAAAGAAGCACATGCCTGCTGCAGTAGAAAAAAACACTAGAGAGTGTGTCCAAAATCCTGGATTCTAATTGAGCTCTGCCACTAGATCACTGTGTGATTAAAATCAAATTATTTAGCTCGCCTCTCTGGGTTTTGGGATTGGACAGCATGAGTGCTTCCCAACATTTTCCCCTCAAGAGGCCCAAAGATCCTTATATGAAGATAGTTGATTGAGAAAATACATACGTGCAAAGTCCGTTTAGAAGCTTCTTGCCAGAGCTCCACTCCCTTGCCATGATTCTGATACCTGCACATTTCCAAACCTTTGATTAGAGGGACTTCCCTGGCGGTCCAGTGGTTAACACTCTGCGCTTCCACTGCAGGGGGCATGGGTTTGAACCAAGATCTTGCGTGCCACACAGTGCGGGGGAAAAAATTTTTTTTTGATTAGACAATAATAAATATAAGAGCTATCACATTGTCCACTTACTAGGTATGAGGCATTGTGCTAATGCTTTACAAACACTTATCCTCACACACATTCTGAGGCAGGTTTCCCATTTTAAGGAAACAGGCTGAGAGAAGTTAAATAACTTCTTCAAACTTATACAGCAAAAAAGCCAATGTTCTGAGATTTAAATTTGGATCTTTCTCAGAATCCAAACTCGTAGCAACTGCTTTTTACTACTGTCATAGAGTTTCCAGCTCTAACATCCTAAAATTCTGTGACCTCGTTGTTCCTGAGAAGACAGGAGGTCGGGTGGAGGTAAACTTAGGTGATCTGGGTCAATTCTGGATTCTACTCTGTAGGGTCAGAATGAATTTGAGTCATTAGGATCAGCCTATGCCATTCTTTCAGTCAACAAGTACTCAGTCCCTTCTATACGGCAGTGAGCCAAATAATGTGGAATCACAAAGAGGAATTGACATCGATCTTCCTCTTGAGAGCTTGTGGTCTAGAAATTGACACGAAGAGCAGGACTTGAAATCCAATTACAAGTTAGTGAGTGAGAAGAGTTACCATACACGTCCTTCTGTCCCCCTCTTCATGGGGGACTAAGGGGCAAGTAGTCAGGCGACATACTGTCCCTTATTCAGCAATAGTAACCTGTGATGACAAAGATCATGAACCCTGCAGTCAAACGTACCTTGTATTTTGGCTCCACCAATGTACTAACCATGTGACTCTGGGTAATGTCATCTCTTGGGATCTCCATTTGCTCCTCTGGAAAATGGGAAGAGTAAGAGTGGCTACCTGTATTCATTTCCTGAGGCTTTCCCTAGAAACGACCACAACCTCAGTGACTTAAACAACAGGTATTGGGGCTTCCCTGGTGGCGCAGTGGTTGAGAGTCCGCCTGGCGATGCAGGGGACACGGGTTCCTGCCCCAGTCCAGGAAGATCCCACATGCCGCAGGGCGGCTAGGCCCATGAGCCATGGCCGCTGAGCCTGCGCTCCGCCCCGGGAGAGGCCACAACAGTGAGAGGCCTGAATACCGCAAAAAACAAACAAAACAAAACAAAAAACAGGTATTTACTCTCTCACCATTCTGGGGGCCAAAAGTCTGAAATCAGGGCGTCAGCAGTCCACACTTCCTCCAAAGGCCGCGGGGAGAACCCTTCCTTGCTTCCTCTAGCTCTTGGTGACTCCTGGTACTATCATGTGATACCATAACGCTGCCTCGGTCCTTCCATATGGCCACCTTCTCTGTGTCCTTTTCTGTCTCTTATAAGGACACTTTCATTGGATTTAGGGCGCACTCTAATCCAGTATGGTCTCATCTTGACCCTTACCTTACCTGGGTCTGCAAAACCCTTGTTTCCAAATAAGGTCACATTCTGAGGTTCCAAGTGGACATGAATTTAAGTGGGGACACTATTCAACCCACTACACTACCTCATGGGATTGTTGTGTGAGGACTAAATGAAATAGGCATGGAAAGCATTCTGCACAGTGCCGAGCACATAATAAACAATAAATGTTAGCTGTACACGTGTATGCATGTGTGTGTGTGGGTGTGTATATATACATGTATATATATATATATATTTTGTTATTTACTAGATTTACCAAAGGTTGATTTCATTATTTATTTCACCAAAGGATGTAGTAACTTTTAATGTTTTTCACTCTTTGTGAGTTTTCTAATGTATTGTTTCTGATTTCAAACTTTTACTGAACATTTACTGTATGCTAGGTGCCATGTTAAGTCCTTCCCATTGCATTAACTCATTGGACCCACACAATATGCCTGTTGCTGAGGAAACTGAAGCTCAGAGAGCTTAAGTGAATTGCCCAGGCAGGGTCACACAGCTAGTAAGTGTGGTGAAGCTGGGATCTGAACCCAGGTTCAGCCAACTCCAGAGTCCTACTTCTTAACTGAAGTAGGTCCATCAGCGCATACGTTGGGTCTTGAATTTGCCTTCATTGAGTTCTTTGCCTTTCCTCTCTTCACTTGGGTTCTTTGAGCACATCATTTACCATCCTTTCCTATCTCAGCCTATTCATTTGATCTACTGGATAAATTACAAGTTCTTACTAGATGTTCTTCCAGCAAAGACTCATCCTTTCCTGACTAACCCTAACGGCTCTTCCTATTATTGCACAGTTCCCCTGTTAACAAGTCTGTTTGTTCTTAACCCCATGAGTTAATGTTCGCTATTTTTTTTTTTTTTCCTGTACACGGGCCTCTCACTGTTGTGGCCTCTCCCGTTGCAGCTCCGGACGCGCAGGCTCAGCGGCCATGGCTCACGGGCCCAGCAGCTCCGCGGCATGTGGGATCTTCCCGGACCAGGGCACGAACCCGCGTCCCCTGCATTGGCAGGCAGACTCTCAACCACTGCACCACCAGGGAAGCCCCCGCTACTTGTCTTTAAGTGCAGCTATATGTCTTAAGATTACATGAACAGTATAAGAGCCCAGACTCTGGAGCCAGACCACTGGGATTTGAATCTCAGCTCTGCCACTTCCTGAGTGTCCTTGAGTAAGTAATTTGACTTCTCTGTGCCTCACTTTCCTCATATTGTAACATGAAAAAAAAATAATAATATGTACCTGTACAGTTGTGAAAATGAAACAAATTACCACCTGTTTCGAACACAAAGCAGATCCTGGCATGTAGAAAGTGCTCAATTAGTGTCAGTAGCTATTTTTACAATTACCTTCACATCACTGAACACAGGTTGTCTGAGTAGCTCTTCTTTTAGGTTTGTTGTTATTGAAATTTATTATTCTCTTTTTCTCCAAAATATCTTGGATATTTGGGTAGTGTCCATTTTCTCAACAGGCAATCTCTCATTGTATTGGTAATATTCTCCAGTGAGCATTTTCTTCCTTTATACTCAGGTGAGTATTTTGCTTGTCTAGTAGAAGTGGGTGATGTTTTTGTTCGTTGTTGAGAATTATTTTTCCCTAGCACCCCTTTGCGGTGTTAGAATGATCACCTTCCATAAATTACCCACAGATTCTTGTAGAGAAGACACATACTCTACTTTTAAGGTGTGAACTTCATAACGTGTCTTTTTATTCTTTTTTATCCTTAGTTATTCACTATACTCATATCTTCCACCTAAATGCCTCTGTCTCTCCAGACCTGTATTATGCCACATTATATATTTCTTTGGGAAATCCTTGCAGCTCTGGTCCACCCCCATACCCACCCGCATCCCCAGCTGGAGTGCCATGAGTGGGTCAGTCTATGTCCTGGATAGCTTTGGGCACTAAACCATGCCCTGGAGTCTGCATTGGGCTTTTCAGCAGGGTCTTGAGGTCTGTGGTCTGGAACTGATTCTGACCAGAGTCCAAACTGGACTCCAGAATGGACTCTGAGCTCCAGACAGAGCTCCCTTGGCTCTGGCTGAGAGGGAGACGGGCTTTGGGTTGGTCTGCACTCTAAGTACCTACCTTGGCCCTGGACTCTAAGCTGGGCTCGAGCTAATTAGACTCTGGACAGCTAAAGCTCAACCCAGACTTTTGCTTCCCCCCCCCGCAGTGGTGTCCATTTCTGAAAGGAAAGGCCAGCCAGTGGGCACACGGAAGGAAACATTGGACTATTTATTGCAAAGCTAGACTGACAGCACAGGCCGCAAGGAAACAGACCAAAGAAGGCCCTTCTATAACAGAGGAATCGGGGAACAAGAGAAGGAGAAAGGGGATGAGGGAAGTCAGCAGAGACACATAAACGGCCACCTCTTCCACCCAGTCTTCTGCTCCTGGGACCTTCCCTGTCAAGAAAATCTCTTCTTTTGTGCTTGTTTCTATCTGTCTCTGGGCGTTGCTGGCAACACATTCCCCAGGCTGAGGTCTCTGATGAGCACAAAGGAATTCGAAGGAACTAGCACATCTGAAAAGCCAGACCCAAGTCAGGGGAAGCGTATCAGTCACTTCTCAGAGCTCTGCCTCGGCAGGAAATGCAGACCTGTCTGGTCTGCAGTCCAGGACAGGTCCACTGAGGGCCCCTAGGGCGGCAGGAATTCCACCATCTCAGCTTCACTGCCCCTTTAGTATTAGGCGGGTTTTCCCATCTCCAATGAAGAACCTACAAAAAAGGTGGCCCAGTGAGGTCTCTGAGTCTCCGGGAGAGACCCAACCCTCCATCAAATGTCTCCAGGCCCAGAATTCTCCAGAGAGATGCCATCCTGAGCCTCTCCAGCCTCAACAGCCAGATCTCCTTGGGGAGAGGGAGAAACTCTTTCCTGTTGGGTCTCTAACCCTTTTCCTGAAGATCCCCATCTCTACCATTCTGAAAGCATCAGAGAATTATTTGTGATGCTTTTCACTAATCCATAGGCTAAGCCAGGACTGCACATAGGCAGCAATGCAAGCAGTCTAGATCAGCTCAGCCCAGTGCCTGTCCTCGTCCAGAGGGCGGGCACTGTACCTACTTGTATCCCTGCACAACCTGGAGCAGAAAGAGAGGACACTCTGGATCCTTGAGGTTCACAAGAAGAGAGCTGGAGGAGCAGCAGTCAAGCAGATATTATCCTTCTGATAACACTATCAACCTTATTACCCATTGCCCAGCTCCAGGGAGCACTGCTCACATTGTGTCTTATGTGATTGTCATCTCATGACATACATGCTCTTGGGGACACCACTAACATGGTGTTCTATGTGGATAGGGTCCCTTGAGTTATACAACACCCCTGTGGGAAGCTATTCCTCCTCTACTTTCAGTCCATACAGTTGTTCAGATGAGGCTGACCTCACCCCAACTCCAGGATAAGATTCATGCTCCAGACATAGCCAATAAGAGTGCCTGGGGCTTCCCTGGTGGCGCAGTGGTTGAGAGTCCGCCTGCCAATGCAGGGTACACGGGTTCATGCCCCAGTCTGGGAAGATCCCACATGCTGCGGAGCGACTGGGCCCGTGAGCTATGGCCGCTGAGCCTGCGCATCCAGAGCCTGTGCTCCGCAACGGAAGAGGCCACAACAGTGAGAGGCCCGCGTACGCTAAAAAAAAAAAAAAAAAAAAAAAGAGTGCCTGGCCCCATGGCTACAGAGGTCAATTCAGAGGTAGACATGGCCCAAGCTGGACCAGTCCAACTCAGAGAACAGCAGAGCCAGGACCTTTGTAAGAGCTGTTGTTCTGTTTCCTCTGTTTCCAGCTATTAAGCTGCTAGGATGTAAGTCTGGAGTGCCTGGTGGGCATCTTTGCCTCTACTGGAGAGCCTGTCTAAGCATGAAACCTACCCGGAGGACAGTAGAGCCTAAAAAGACCAAGCCCTGAAGACACTGTCTGAGCTCCCACCAAAGCCAGGGCCACTTGTGAACTTTTCAATTATGTGAGCCAATGAGTTCCCCTTTAGGATGAAAGCTGTGTTCAGATGGATTTCTGTCACTTGCCACCAAAGGTCCCAGAGCCATCATCTCTGCCTCTGAAGAAGGCTTCCTCTTCTCTTCTCCAAACCCAAGAGAGACCCTAGCCCTCTAGACCTGGATGTTCTAGGAACTGTCACCATGCCCACCAGATGGGCCATGACCCTGTGTCACATTCCTACCTGATGAGCACTCCTACAAGCAGGCTGGCCAGGAGTGGGCCCAGCCAGTAGATCCAGTGGAAGTCCCAATGGTTGGCCACCACAGCCGGTCCAAAGGCACGGGCAGGATTCATGCAGGCTCCAGACACAGCTCCCCTGCAAACACCCAGCCACAATGGTCGGTAGAATCTCAGCCGAGGAGCCCCGACCCACCCAAGTTCATTTCCCCAAGTAGGCTTAAGTCACACGCTACCCAGAAACCCCCTCTAAGCTACCATATCATGGCGGTGTGGGAGGTTCCAAAGTGAAAGGCTTGACCCCCTCCCCGGAGTCCTCCCTACAGTCTGCCACTGCCCACACACCCTTCTAGAAGAATGGGCAAGTAGTGCCTGTTCAGTGACGGCAGGAAGGAAGATGGATCTACTCCTTCTCCACAGTTGATAAGGCAAAGTAAGCAGTTTTCAGCTATATGAACTCTGGGGTCAAGCAGATCTAGACTCAAAACCCAGCCCAGCCATTTCTAGCTATAACCTTTGTTTAACCTCTCTGTGTTTCAGCTGAGAGGAAAGTACGTATCTCATAGGTTGTTGTCAGGAGTGAATGAGGAAACGCATATAGAGCCCATGTTTCTCCTATATTTCATGTGCAAGTGCTAACTCTAATCTAGCTGACCTGGTTGAGGCCTTTGTTGCACCACAAGCTAGGGACCCAGCATCTCCCAAAGAGGGACTGTCCCCCAACAGCACCTCTCTAGTCCCAATGTCTGTACCCTTGCCCCATTCACTCAAGCTGGGGTCCTCACTCAGGCCTCACCCCTCACAGGCCCCACCTGTGGCCAGCAGCCAAAGCCAACTGGATGAGTCAGTAGGCTTATAAGTGAACCAAAAGCCACTAGGAGGCATCAAAGCACTGCCACAGCTCTGCACATGCATTTCCCCAGACTCCACCTCCCAGAGGATGACTTAGGGCTGGAGGCAGAGGAGAGAAAGGTTACACTTGATCCTGTGTCCAAGAGGAAAGGAAGGAGTTGGCCTGTAGGAAGGAGCTCCCTCATCCCCTATATTTAGCAGGGCCCTTGTCCCAGATCTCTCATTTAATTTGCCACTTCCCAATGACCTTAAATAAGTCACTTGTGTCCTCTCTGAGCCCCAGTTTCCTCATATATAAAAGGGAAGAAATAATCCTTTGTCTCCTTAATCCCTTCCCAAGCCTACTGAGAGGCTCTAGATAAACGAGACAATGGGTGTGGAAGCTCTTTTAAGTCTGAGGCTAAAACCTGGCTGCCTGCTGGCAGGATAAACACAGTCCACAGAAATGGTTTACTGATACTACAAAAAGTAGAAAATTCACATAAAAATCCAGTCTTCTGACTTCCCTAGAATGAACTTAGAAGGGTCACCCCAAGCCCATATTCCCACACAGCGGTAACTTATCAGAGGTGCGTGGTGGTGGCCTCCTTAGATGCCACAGTCCCCACCATTCCCTGTTGTCTGCCTCCTGCCAGCCCACTTCCCCCGTTTACATTACCTGTGTGGCTTCTATTGGTAACCCTCAGGTAAGCTCAGCAGACCTGCCCTCCTCCAGGGGCGAGCCTCGGTCCAGGGCTGAGCACTGTGGTCCCACAGCCAAGGGGCACTCACCCTGCTAGGATGTCTACGGTGACAGAGAAGCCGATGGAGAATGGGGCCAGAGGACCCTGAGTCTTCTCGTTTATGGTGCCCATGCATACAGCCAGTGCCAGCAGTGTCGTTAGGATGATCTCTGCCACCACTGCCCCCGTCACCTGCCTGGGCTCCTGGACTGTCACGAAGGCTGCCCCAGACGCGTTCCAGAACCTCTCCTCGGAACTCACCGCCTGCAGAGAGCAGTGCTCAGCCTCATGTTGGGGGTGGAGAGACAGCTGGGAGCTGACAGGAGGGGCCCCATCCCTTTGAGCCGGGGGCGGGGGGTCCTGTCCAATGTGCAGTCAGACATATCTGGACCCACATCCCAGCTCCACCAGTTCCTACTGTGCAGCTTTGCCTGACCTATTGGACTTCCCTAAGCCTCATATTGCTCTTCTGTAAATGGGGATAACCCAGCGGTGGCTCCAGGTATTGTAGGCCTGAAGGGTATGTAACTTATATGACCCTCTTTGAGAAAGAATACTAAAATACCTTATTTTTACAAACTTTGCAAACACATATACCCAGGTAAACACATTACCAGCCCCCTAAAAGGCCCCTTCGAAGGGATGAGAAGAGCCCTGAAGCTTAAGCCCCACTGGCTTCCCAGGAAATCGGCCTTGGGGTCATCACGACACCTGGGGAGGGAAGACTGCAGTGCAGACAAGCTTCTGGACCCGGGACTCAAATCCAGGCTCAGCTGCTCCCCAGCTCATTTGAACTTGGGCAAATTATTGCCTTCTCTGTGCCTCTGTTTCCGCCTCTGTAAAGTAGGCGTGGTCATGGTAACAGCCCTGGGCCCAGGTGGGGAGTGCTCTTTAAGGACTGATGCAGGCTTCTAGTCAAGTTGAAGATTAAATGAGAGGATTCTACCAAGAGCTCGGGGAGGGGGGAGGGCACCCAGTGAATGACCACTGCTGCCCCACACTGGTCTCCATCATGTTGGACAAGTTTACAAGTGACCAGGCCTGAGGGAGAGTCACAGCACTGCTTTCCATTGGGAATCAGAGCAGCAAGGTCCGGGCCCCGTTCTAAACAGACGGGGGAGCAGGGCCTCAAATGGGGGCACAGGAAGACCAGGGCAGGGACGACAGCAAGATGGGATTCAAGACCAAAGTCTGCAATGGGCAGCGCTTAGAGCCACAGACCAAACCCCAGGCAAGCTAACAGGGTGTCCCCTTCACCCCTTCTCACCTCCCCACTCCCTCCAATCCCACCCCCAACACAAGCCAAGCAAGACTTCCAATTTGAAGGGTCCCTGGCTGAGACTTCAGAACAGCAGGAAAGAAAGAGAGAGAAGGAAAGAAGGAAAAAAGGAAGTCAGGCAGGCAAAGAGGGAGGAGGGAAGTCCTTCCGTGGAGTTACGTGTAGAGCTATAAAAATTCTGTGGCTGACAGGAAGAGCTAGCCTTCCTACCGGAATGGAAGGATTCCAGTAATTTGAGCATTAACTCCCATTAAAGGTAGAGTAACTCAGTTTAAAGGCAGGCAAACTGGAGAACACACAGAGAAGTTAGCTCAGGAGTTTCTCAAGAATAACCCTGTATATCCTGTACTCTCAGAAAGTGCTTAGTGAGATGTTTGTAGCATGAATGAAGTGAATGAATGACTGAATGAAAAAAATAGAATTGTCTAAATCTAGAAATGGACTCAGGAACAGAAAACTTGAGTCCTGAATTCTGCTTCCTGGTCTGTCTAGGGAGGGCTGTGTCCAGACACAGACAGAACAGGGTGGGTTTGAAGGAAACCAAAGGCCCTTTGACTGTCCCCTCCGAGGTAGAAAGGTCCACCCAATCCCATTGGAGGCAACAGGAAAAGAACTGGACAGGACTTCCCTGGTGGTGCAGTGTTAAGAATCCGCCTGACAATGCAGGGGACACGGGTTCGAGCCCTGCTCCGGGAAGATCCCACATGCCGCGGAGCAACTAAGCCCGTGCGCCACAACTACTGAGCCTGTGCTCTAGAGCCCGCGAGCCACAACTACTGAGCCCACGTGCCACAACTACTGAGCCCGCGCGCCTAGAGCCTGTGCTCCGCAACAAGAGAAGCCACCGCAATGAGAAGCCCGCGCACTGCGGAGTAGCCCCCCGCTCACCCCGCAACTAGAGAAAGCCCATGCGCAACAATGAAGACCCAATGCAGCCAATCAATCAACCAATCCAGTTTTAAAAAAAGAATTGGACAGTCCCCACTCCCTGCCCCTCACCCACCCCAGCAGCCCCGTCAGAGCAAAAGCCCCCAGCCCAGCCCCCTGGGGGATCACCCACCTTGGCCAAGGCAGCCCCGATCAGCCCCCCACACAGCTGGGAGATCCAGTAGGGAAGGAGCATCATCAGGTGGAGGCCTCCGACCAGCATGGCTGCCAGGGACACCGCAGGGTTGAAGTGTCCACCACTGTCACCCACAAAAGCAGAAGGAGTCATGAGGCCAAGGCCCAGGCACTGGGTCCCAGCAGCCCCACCGCCTCCCCAGATGGCCTTGCGGGGCCAGAGTCCGTCAAGGGCAGCCCAGGTAGAAAACAGGCACCAAATTACGCCCACTTTCCCCGAGGTGCCAAGTGGTGGGGGAGAGCCTGGGAGGGGAGGGCAGCACCATTCCTGTCCTACACCCAGACCCCAGGGTGGCGCAGACAAGAATACGGTGGGAAACTGTCCCTCAGCTCTTTCCACACCCCCTAAGAGCTGCGTCCAGCCCTTCAGAGCCGTGGCCACGGGTCAGAATGAGACCCTAGGCTTCAAACTCACAGCCCAAGACAGGTAACCTGGCCTCCCCTTAGAAGAAACCAGGCCGTGAACAACAGCTCCTGATTGGCTGAACTCAACCAATAAAAATTTTTATTGGTGGAACTCAGCCAGTAAAATTCCTATTTTTGGTCTGAAAGTGTGACTAGTGTTGCCTGTAAAATTGAGATTAGAGGTTCCTGGAAATGGCACTGGGAATCAGGATCGAGGTTAGAGGTTCATGATTAAGTTGGGTTTGGGATGTGAAGGGGATTAGACAAAGTCAACCTAGGTCAAAGGGCTGGTTCAAGTTGGCTGGTCCTTCCAGAGGTCATGGGCCAAGAGCCTTCCTTTTCACCAAGATGCTCAACCAGTCCAAGCCCCAGAGCCTAGAGGGCCCCCCAGTGCCCTGCTACCCCCATTGGCATCCTATCCAGTCCCACTCAGATGAAGGAACTATCCTGAGAGGTTGGCTCACCAATCCCCCTGGTGCCTGGGATGGACACACCCAATAAGAGGGATAGTGACCCCAAGGCCCCCCCATGTCAACCCAGATGTTTACAGCCCACCAATGGGCCTGCCCACCCAATGGACACAGGACATTGAGCTGAGACTGGACAGAGGACCCTGGCTCTGGACACAGGGACTTTGTCCAACATGCTGACATTTCAGGACCAGCTGCCCCAACTTGTCCGGTGCAGCTCTGTGCACAGGCCCTTGGGTGAGCTTCCTGCAGGATCAGGAAGCACCAGCTCATCTCAAACTTGACCAGCGGGGAGAGGGGCAGCCAGGCTTACTTGGCCTCAATTCAGGTCCATGACCAAGCTTAGCCTGGGCTCTGCCAAAGCAGAGAGGTGAAGGTGGAGGTGGGGCGGCCTCCTGCAGGAGGGAGACTTAGAACCCTCTCGGCCGTCAGCCTCGCCACCAGGTCCCCCAGCCCAAACGGGGAGAGACACTGTCACTCAGAGTGTGGCTCGACCAGGAGAGGGCTGGGACACTTCACACTCATTAACAGTAAAAACAATCAAGACACCTTCTTAGTTTTCTCATCCATGGTTAGCTCAACAAATACTTATTGAAGACCTACTCTGGTGCTAGGTGCTGTGTCGGGCGCTCCAATAACCTCAGAGTCAGTGCCGAGCACACGGTAGGTACTGAATAAATATTTGTTGACAAAAAACAGATGGCTGAATAAAAGGCTGGCATTCCAGATAGGCAGTCTCCTGCAGCGCAAAGCAATGTTCTCTCCTGCCAGCTGGCCTGGGTTCAAACCCTAGCTCTGCCACCGAAGAGCTGTATGACCGTGGGCAACTTATATAACCTCTCTGTGCCTCAGTGATCCCTACCTCATAAAGGCTGCTGCAAAGATAATTAATACATGTTCATATAGAGTACTAGCATATAGTTAGTATTCAATAAATATCAGCTATTATTATCATCCCCTTTTATTCCACTGAACATAGAGAGGTTCAGCTAATTGCCCTGGTCACCCAGCTAAGCAGTGACAAAGGTTGCCTTCAACCCCAGACCCGTCATCGAACAGAAGACTCTGTGTTTTTCATCCCACCTGCAGCTTCCCTTAGATATTTAAAGAGAAATGTTAAAGTTCTCTTTCCGTTCTGTTTTTCTAGGAAACAGTATTTCAATTTCCTTACTCAGATCCATTTTCTGTGTGAGATTAAATACAGACCAACCAGGTTCTAGAGGCCCCTGCCAGACACTCCATCCAAGACATGTGTCATTGCGGTTGGTTCTCCTGGGAGCCCACGACCTCCCGGTGGAGCTCCTGTCCAGGGGAGGGCTATGCAAGGGGAACCCTTCAGGCCTCCCTGCCCCACCGGTGGGTTCTTCTGCATAACTCTGCCTTACCCTAGGCTGGAGCAAAACCCCATCCTAAAGGTAACAATAACACAGCAACCAACAGTGATTGAGCGCTTACTATGGACTAAGCTCTTCACATCGTTTCATTCTCGTGCCTCCCCCAGGAGATGCTGGGTTTAGGACAAACAGCTTGGGTTTGCCTCCTGGCTCTGCCATGGGACTCTGGACGAGTTACCTGGCCTCTCTCCTTCATGTGTTGGCTTGAGAAATAAGATTTAGAAAATACTCCCACTGTTCCCATTTCATAGATGGGAAGTTTGGGTTTGGGGAGTGGCTTAGTCAAAGCCACAGAGCTCACAGGCTGAAGAGCCAGGATTCAAACCCAAGCAGCCTGACCCCTCCCCCAACCCACATTTTACCCACACTGCTTTTGGGATCCTGGGCATGTGCCCAGGGGTCCCTGCCCACAGCTCTGCTCCCTGCCCCTGGCTCCCCAGGTTGGCACGAGGCGGAGTGCTCAGAGCTGTTCCCACCTGATACTCCCCAGCGTGGCGATGACCAAGCCCAGGGCCAGCCCATGGGCCAGTGCCGGCTGCAGCAGCCCAGTGTCGGTCCCGTGCTCGATGACCGACAGGCAGCCGATGAAGATGAACAGGGCAGAGCCCAGCAGTTCAACCAGGCAGGGCTGCACAAACCGCTCGTACCAGCACCCACGCCACCTGCCCCCCTCGCTGGGCTCCTTCACCTTGATGCCACCAAACTCCAGGTCACACATGGATGCAGCTGCCTGAAGGGGGGGAAACGGAGGGGGACACAGATGGGAGGAGAGCCCAGAAAGAAGCCCCCCAGTGCCCCAATCTTGAATTAATTCTCAGCAACCGCTTGGATGGCCAGGCTGCAGAGGAAGAGGCCAGCAGTGTACTCACCTCTGCAGACATCAGGGCGGAGGTGACTCAGGACGGGACTCTGGCCTGCACTGGCTGGAAAACCCGCACCTGCTCTCCCAGACAGGACACTCTTATCTCCAGGACGGGGGCTGCCAGCCCACTACAGGCTCTGCCCCTTTTAAAGGGCTACAGAGGCTCCCGAGGGTGTCAAGAAAGCAATAAAGCCCAGTAGGAGGTGGCCCTGAGGCCCCGGAGAGGAAACACTGTTTTTAACCTTAACTGGGTAGGACAGGGGGTGGTCAAGGATTGCTGAGCTTTCTGCCAACAAAGGCAAAAGGTGTCGGCTTCAATGCGTCACCTGGGGAGGGCTCCAGGTCTGCCCCAGCAGGAGATGGAGGGCCCTGATCCCCAGCTCCCTTGGTCACTACCGGGGCCCAGAGGAGACCCACGTGTGTGAGTGAACACGAGGAGGGCCCTGCCAGATCAGGACCACACATGGGAAGTAACGGTAAACTCATCTTCAGTGATTTTTCCATGGACTTCTAAGGACACCTCCTTGTATCTGAGGCCCTGACACCTCCACAAACTCACGCTGTTAGGCTGATCCAGGACTGAGGGTGTAGACGGATGACCATCTCTGGAGATTGCAGAGGCAATGGTAAAGCCTGTGGACTTTGGAAAGAGGCTGCCTGGATTTCAATCCCAGCTCCTCCGTGAACCAGCTGAGTAACCTTGAGCAGTTGCTTACCCTCTCTGCACCTTATTTTTTCTCCCGTGCAGCATGGATGATAGTGGTGGTACCAATGACATCGGGTTGTGTGGCTTAAATAAGTTAAGATCATAAAGTGTTTATGACAGAGTCAGACACATGATAAGCACAATACCAGTGCCTGCTGATTTAGAATATGTATTTATGTGAACTAATATTTACTGAGCACTTTCTACATGCCAGGCGCTGGTCTAAGTACCTTATATGTATTATCTCATTTAAACTTCCCAACAACCCCATGAGGTAGGTACTATTATTACAGCCACTTTACAGATGAGGAAGTGGAAATTCCGGAAGGTTAAGTTTCCCAGGATCACACAGCTTTTGTGATCGTGGGCTAAGTCACAAAAGGTCATCTGGTCTTCTTGCTTCAATCAATTTCTTTTTTTTCCTTTAATTGAAGTATAATTGACTTACAATGTTGTGTTAATTTCTGCTGTAAAGCAAAGTGATTCAGTTATACATAGATATACATTCTTTTTCATATTCTTTTCCATTATGGTTTATAACAGGATATTGAATATAGTTCCCTGTGCTAAACAGTAGGACCTAGTTGTTTATCCATTCTATATAAAATATTTTGCATCCATTAACCCAAATTCCCAGTCCATCCCTTCCCCACCCACCCCCTTGGCAACCACAAGTCTGTTCTCTATGTCTGATGCCGCACCCAATTTCAATCCATTCCTTTAAAACTGGCTACCAGCAGGGCACAGTTTGGCACTTGGGTCCAGGTTTGGAGATCAAGCTTCTCCACCTGTGCCCCCTAAGTTCCCTCTTAGCCTCGGTTTCCTTGTCTGTAAAAGTGGGCTAATGGTGGTACCCATCCCCATAGAATTGGTGTATAGATTAAATGAGACAATGCCCTTAGTACACTGCTCAATTCAGAGCAGGTGCCCAACAACTAGTAGCTCTTATTATGGTTCTCATTAGTCAGAGTAGGTGCGTAACAAGTAACCCCAACACTTCAGTGGCTTAACATAGTAAAAATTGATTCCTTGTTAACAGAATAGTCCAGAGCAGGCCCTTCATCACATGGTGACTCAGGGAGCCAGGCTACTTCCATCTTGGAGATCCACCATCTAGGTCCTCAGATCATCTGCACCAGCCAGCCAATGGGGGAAGAGAATGTGGAGGACTGTGCAAGGGGTGGTTTGTGGGGTAGGCCTAGAAATGGCAAATACCACTTCCTTCCATATTTGATTGACTAGAACTCAATCACATGGCTTCACCTGGCTACAGAAGAGTCTGGGAAACAGTCTAGTGGTGTGACCAGAAGGAAAAAGAAAGGCATTTTGTGATCGCCCAGAAATTTCTACCACACCACATGGTGGTTGCTGTTGTTCCCCAGCCTGTCAATCTAATCCCATCCTTCCCTGACTTCAAGCTTTCTAGCACCTTCTGTGGCAGTCAGTGCCAAACTCAACTCCCATAGCAGCCACACAGGTCTACCCTGGACTCAACTCCTGCCACATGAAACACCATAAAGGATTTGTCAGGTGAGCCCTGTACCCTCACCCTCTCCCTGCCCATGCCATCCCCTCTGCTTGACCTTCTCTTTTGCCCTCTTGGCCAACTTCTACTGCTCACTCAAATCTCAGATCCAGATATTTGTCCTCCCCGACTTCTGGGCCAACTAGCTGTCAGTCCTTGCTGCATGCCCCTCCCCCACGAGAGCCAGGATTGGACTCAGTAGCTCCAAAACCAGTGGTTCTCCTGAGAAAATCTGAATGTCATTCAAGCAAAACAATGTATTTCCACAACGTGAGATTTTTGTGTGGCCTGATGTCTCCATATGCAATGCACTGGTCTCCCAAACCACCAGGATAACTAGTACACTAGGGAAATGATGTCTTCCTAAGAAATTGTTTGACTGGAAAACTTTTCAGCCTTCCAATCCCAGGTCTGGTTGACATGGCCAAAGCCTCTAATTTTTAACTCTGTTTGCATAGAAACATTTTAAGACATCTCTGCATCTGTCGGCACCTGTCTGCCATCCACCACCAGGTCCAAATGGAGTATAAAAGCAGGTTGCATCTTATCCTGACAAACCACTCTACCCTCCTTTCTCATATTGATGGCTGCACACGTGTGCAGGACATGTTCACTTATGTCATGGTCCTGGCACTCATTGCCATCATTGTCAAGGGCCTTGTTAAATTGTGCCAGGGACATTCTGAGCACTTGCAGAGTACTCTGCCCTTTCTCGTACTCAAGTTGGGACACCCTTAATTTTGTAACAGAAGAAATAAAAAACCCAGAAAGAAATTTGCCCCTGGCCATTGGGATTTCTATGCCAATTATGACACTCATCTACATCCTGACCAATGAGGCCTATTACACAGTTCTGAGCATTTCGGACATCCTTGGCAGTAATGCCATGGCTGTGACATTTGCTGACCAGATATTTGTCATGTTTAGCTGGGCCATTCCCATTGCTGTTGCCCTGCCCTACTTTGGGGCCTCAACGCATCTATCTTTGCTTCATCAAGGTTGTTCTTTGATGCTGTTGTGGAAAAAATGTGATGTTGGTGCCATGGCAGCCACCTTGAGATCATGAGGTGTAACTGGCCAGAAGTGTGGATCCTTGATGACACCACCAAGGCCCCAGACAACCCCAAGACCAGCTACTCCAGACTTCTTGTTAAATAAACGTGCACTTCCCAGAGAGCACCCCAGAGAGAGTGAATTCATAAAGTGGCTGTGGGATATTTTAAATTTTCAAGGGAAATAAATTGATGCTCAATATCTGTCAGACAGGGTGTGAATTACTAGCTCAAGGTAGTTCACAGTTTTCTATTAGATGGCCCTACATTCCTTTCAATTACATCATATCTTTGCAAACCTGGTTTTATGGGTGTTGCCATATTAATAATAATAATTAAGAAAAACAAGTGCTGCATGAAAATCAGGAAAAGGAAGTAAGAGTGGCAGTGTCCAATCTGACTCCAAGTCCTGAGAACCTGTGCAGTGCCCCAAAGGTATACATATCCCATGGTAAGCAACTGTAGTATTTAAAAATGAAAGCTATTAAGAATGCAATTAAATTGAGTTATTTAATTATAGTTATTTAAGAATGAAATAAACAGAAATAAGATATTTTTTCATTTCAATGTATGTGTATTTTCTTAAATGGCCACTAAGTAGTTAGGCCATAAATACTAAGTGTTTTTTTGGGCCTAACTAATAAATACAACTATTAGGTATTCCTTTTGTCCAAGGAACACCATGAACCAAGAAAGTTTGGGAGCCTCTGAAACAAATAATACATGTCCTTCTCTTTCAGGCACTGGGGGTTGAATTTTCTATCCTTTGCAGCAGAGAACATTTATGGCTGATAAGCTCCCTCCCAATATACCAAAGATACTGGGCTTTCGGTCTAATAATTTCTTCTTAAAACAAGTCACTATTTGTAGTAATGCAGATGCTTGATAATTCAGGCTGATCCTGAGATTTGTGCGCTGTGGACAGTCACAGAAACTTAAAGCAGAACTGTTACTGACCCGGGTTCTTGGATTCTTTAATCAATAGAAATTGATAAGAGGCCAGACAAGGAATTCAGGCAAGACTTTACTGGGACTCCTGCTGCAGCAGGAGGGAGTGAAAACAAGTAACAGGTTCCCTTGCTCGCTCCCTGAGGCGGGAGCGGGGGAGGGCGATGCAGCGAGCTGGTTCCATAAATAGGGTGAATGTAAGGGCGCACTGGTGGGTCGGGCCAGAGGGGTAGCTTAGGTGGTCTGCCCACCCCCTTGGTGGTGCTGTGTGCAGGATCATGCTCAGGACCCCGCTTTTGCTCCCAGCACCTCAGAAGTGGCAGTTGGATTTTGGTCTTTTTATATCTTGCTGTTCATAATTTGCCCCAACTGCACATACTCAAGTTATTTTTAGTCCCGTATAGTTTCTTTGTATTTTGTTGCTCCAGGAGACATTTGTCCAGGTTCAAGCACTGCAGAAAAGGATCCCAGGTCCCAGCCTGTCTCAGAACCCCTCACTGTCTTCTGAAACTGTGGCTTTATTTCTATCTAAATAGCTCTGCCATTGTTTTCAATGTATGATCACTCACTTGGAGCTCAGGGCAAGTTTGTTGTTGGAAATCAGTCTAGTTTTCACCTTTCTCACTGCTCAGATCACAGGTTTAGTTTGAACCTGAGCACCTTCCTTCCTTCCTTGTAGAAGCCACCAGCATCCTATTTTCTCCCCTGCAGTGTCCAGTTCAAATGCTGATGTCTTTGGAGTCACTGGTAACCAGACATCAGACATGCTGGCTACATCAGAACTTATTACAGCCAAAAAGTCATTGGACTGAAGGAGCAGTCCACTAAGTCTCATCAGTAAGGGTTCATTTGCTCACCATCTGCATGTTTGGAACAACAGTTAAAATGGTAGTAATAATGTCTACTATTTACTGAAGAGCTTGTCACTGTGAGCATATTTCATATGATAATCAGAATGTTCTCATGTTGTTGACTTTATTTTTTGGTTCTATCATTTTCTCTACTATTTGTATAGTAATACTTATTACAATTAAATAGCTCTACAGAAGAGGAAATCTAAAAGGTCAGCAAACATGAAAAGATAATAGCCAGAAAAAAATTCAAAGGAAAGCAACAGAACAGAAAATTTTAAAACGTGATTAACATCCAGTACCGACAAAAAGGGAGAAAATAGGCAAACCCATGCATTTTTGGGGGGAGTGTGCGTTACTACAATATTTTGTAACACAATCTTGCAATATTTATTAAATCTGTAAATTCACCTACCCCTAGACCCAGCGAGCCTTATGTTTGAAAAATCGATCCTATAGAAATAAAAACTCCAATTGGTAAGAGTATATGTACAGGGACATTGATTTCATTATCGTTTATTGGTAGAAAAAGCTGAGAACTATCTGAATGGTCGTAATTATGAAAACACCTACCCCAGAATGAATGTCTGTTTTCAGTATCCTGAACATCCCATTGTTCTACTCAGCATCAAGCCTTTGGACAGTCTGTTTCTTTTACCCAAACTGCTCCCTAATTCTGACAAAAACTTTCTCATCCTTCAAGTCTCAACAAAGATATGCTAATGTTTTTAAACGGTGTAAGAGAGAAAGTATCATGAAAATGTGAATCACGGGGACTGGCTTGCAATTGGATGAATCTCACAAACAAAGTGAAAGAAGCCAGTCGCAAAAGAGCGCATACAGTGGAACAGAAAGTTCGAAAATAAGCAAAGCTGACTGTGCTGTTAGCTTTGGGAGGTAGTGACTCGGACAGGGCACATGGAGACTTCGGGAATCTATCACTTTCTATTTCTTGATCTGGATGCTGGCCACAGGGTGAGTTCACTTTGTGAAAATTCATCAAGCCGATAATGATGTGTGTACTTTTCTGTGTGTACATTGTACTTCAATAAAAAGTTAAAAATACACCCAATCTATTTTAGGAAGTTACCTTCTGGATATAACCAAGAGAAAATCTGTAGGTGAACCAATGGTACCTAAGAAGAGAACACTGAATGCAACCTCTACTTTGTCGCCTGTAACATTTTATCCCCATAAAATATTAAAATGTGCTAATTTAGAAATTGCCTTTAAAAATCAGAAGCTTTCACTCTGCTGTTTTTCACTCCAATAGTTGAATTGTCATCAATAACAATACAAGTTAACAGTCAGCAAGCCCTATCCCAGGGCTTGTACTGAGCATTTTAACAAACATCACCCTGCTGGCTCCTCATGACAGTCCTGTGAGGTGGGTGTTGTTCCCATTTCTCAGATAAGGAAACTGAAGTTCAAAGATCTAGCGACTCACCAAAGGTCAGAGGTAATTAGGGTCAGAACTGGTTTGCTAACTCCAGAGCTTATGCTTTTACAGAAAAAATATCTCTATAAGAGGTAAAGTAGCTAAAAAAAGAAATCAGAAATATCTTTTGTGAGACTCATTTGGGTTTTTTTTTTTTTTTTTTTTTTTTTTTTTGCGGTACGCGGGCCTCTCACTGTTGTGGTCTCTCCCGTTGCGGAGCACAGGCTCCGGACGCACAGGCTCAGCAGCCGTGGCTCACAGGCCTAGCTGCTCCCCGGCATGTGGGATCCTCCCGGACCAGGGCACGAACCCGTGTCCGCCACATCAGCAGGCGGACTCTCAACCACTGTGCCACCAGGGAAGCCCCTCATTTGGGTTTTTAAAAATTATTTCTAAAACAGCTCTATTGAGGTACAACTTATAGACAATAAATTACCGGTCAAGTATACCACTGATGCTTTGACGTGCGTATACACCCATGAAACCAGCTCCACAATCAAGACAGTGAACATGTGTATCATCCCCCAGTTTTCCTCATGACCCTGTTCCTGTTCTCAGGCAATCACTAATCTGCCACTATAAATTAGTTGGAATTTTCTAGAATTTTATAGAAATAGAATCAAATATATAGAGAACAAACTAGTGATTACCAGTGGGGAGGGGGGAGAGGAGCAATATAGGGTTGGGGAGTGGGAGGTACAAACTATCAGATGTGAGATAGGCTACAAGGATGTATAGTACAACACGGGGAATATAGGAAATATTTTGCAATAACTGTAAATGGAGTGTGACCTTTAAAAATTGTGCAAAAAATTAAAAATTTAAAAAACAGAAATAGAATCAAACAGCATGTGTTCTTTTTTATCTGGCTTCTTTCACTCAGTGTACTTGTTTTTGATTCATCTATCTTGCTGCATGTCTGAACTTAATTTCTTCTGGTTGCTGTGTAGTATTCCATTTTTCTATACTACAAAGCTACAGTAATCAAGACAGTATGGTACTGGCACAAAAACAGAAACATAGATCAATGGAACAGGATAGAAAGCCCAGAGATAAACCCACGCACATATGGTCACCTTATCTTTGATAAAGGAGGCAAGACTATACAGTGGAGAAAAGACAGCCTCTTCAATAAATGGTGCTGGGAAAACTGGACAGCTTCATGTAAAAGAATGAAATTAGAACACTCCCTAACACCATACACAAAAATAAACTCAAAATGGATTAAATGCCTACATGTAAGGCCAGACACTATAAAACTCTTAGAGGAAAACATAGGTTTTTTTTTGTTTTGTTTTGTTTTTAACAACACCATTTCTTCTACTAAATATTCAAAAGCCTCACTAAGATTTTTGGAGAAAAGGATCACTTTTCATCAATGGCACCTGGCACAGTCCCCAAACAGGAAATAAGCCAATGTAAAAAATTGTGAAATTTATCAGAAATAATGAAATGAGGCATCAGGGCAACCACACCCTGAAGGAATGGTGATGGTGGGGAATGTTTATATGCTGTCTGGGGCAAGGGGAGAAGGGATATATATAATGTAGTAGTCAAGAGCACAAGTCCTAGAGCCAACCTGCCTGGTTTCAAATCCAGTTCCATCATTTATTGGCAGTGAGGACGTTCCAAGGAGAGAGATGGTTGCCCATGTCAGATGCTACTGAGAAGTTGAGACAGCCAAGGACGGAGAAAGGGTCACTGGGTGTGATGGTTTCAACGTCACTGATGTCCTTCCCAAGGGCAGGTTCAGTTCAGCAGTGTGTGTAGAAAGGATTACCAGAGGTTTTAGATGAGTGCGTGGGAGAACAGGAGAGGCAGTGAGAGGCAGTCACTCCTGGGGGAAATGAGTTCCAAGTCCCAATTCGAAAAGCCAAAACCACACTTTGGAATGCATGTCTCAGTCGTGGGAGGTATGGGAGAGGGAGGGCATGAAAGCTAACCCTTGGTGAGATCCTCTGCCCCTGACACCCCCTACACTCCCGTGAGAAACTGTAAGGTTTCTATAATGTTATAAGATAACCATTCCGTCACGTGGTGCTTCTCAACTTCAGTATTTCCAAATACATCACCTCCCTGATTTCTGCATGTCCGTACAGTAGCTCTACCATTATTTTCTTAGTAATGGTCTTTAAATGGGCTCGCTTTTAAAATGAAATTGACAGGTACTTTAAGGGATATTTTATAACACAACCATCAGTAGTAATGGCGTATCATTAGCCTTGAACAGAACGTACTCCATAAAACTAAATGCAAGGAAAAACAGAAATATAATTGAAGCCAAGCAAAGTTTTTAAAATTCTAGCCAAATGCTATTGCTCCCTCAGTTGGAGAAATGCTATAACACTCTGACCTCCACCTGTGATCAAAACCAAAACCAATGCTAAGGGGGAAGGGGGGCTGGGGGAGGGAAGTATTGGGATGTAGGGATTGGCAGATGCAAACTATTATATACAGAATGCACAAACAAGAAGATCCTACTGGACAGCACAGGAAACTACATTCAGTATCCTGTAACAAACCATAATGGAAAAGAATATAAAAAAGAATGTATACATATGTATAACTGAATCACTTTGCTGTACAGCAGAAATTAACACAACATTGTAAACCAACTACGCTTCAATTAAAAAACAAAACCCAAACCAAAACATTAGAAACAGTGCTAACATGGTAGTGTATACACACATAAAAATGAAACAAGTTACAAAAAAAGTACTCACCCTTACTACGGACGATGTGCTATGACATTCTCCGTTCTAGTCCGTATCTGACAACGTGCTATGACATTTTCCGTTCTAGTCCATATCTTTTTAAAATAAGGGACTTGATTCCCTACATGGAGTCACCATCCATTAATGGCCTAGTACACGGTTTCAAAAACAATGGATTAGTAAATATGGCATTAGTGTTAAAGACACACCAGCACCAGCCTGAGATCTTCTCCTTGGACTTCTTAAGATCTGAAAGGTCCTTAAGACCTTACTGAAAAGGCAGTAACTTTCTCACTGGGTGATTCAATGTCATTTCACGCTGTGTCACCACCCGGACCCCTGTCAACAGGCGTGCTGCTGTGTAACGGGGGACAGGCCACACTGTAGGGAAAGCTGATCTAGAGACTCTGCAAGTCTCTAGTAAGGGGCCATGATCTCTCTCGGATGGGAGAGGGCTGGCGGGCTGCCTCACTGCCGTTCTGCACACACAGGCTCAGGTTCACAGCCCCAGTCACATAACCAAAAATTTCATTAGGTGTGGACAGGCCTTATGTCTTTGAATTGGAGGCCAGGTCTCCAGGGCCCCTTTTAATCTGTATCATAACTGTATTAGTTTCCTACTGCTGCTGTAACAAGTGACCACAAACTTAGCGGCTTACAACAACACAAATTTATTCTCTTACTGTTCTGGAGGTCAGAAATCTGAAACCAGCTTCACTGGGCTAAAGTCGAAGTGTCAGCAAGGCTGGCTCCTTTTGGATGCTCTGAGATGTTCTCTTGCCCTTTTCAGCATCCGGTGGCCACCTGTATTCCTCCACTTCCACCCCTTCCCCCACATTCAAAGCGCATCACTCCAGTCTCTGCTTCTGGCGTCACATGCCTCCTTCTCCTCCGACCCTGACCCTCCTGCCTTCCCTTATAAGGAAGGAATCTTGTGAGGACATCTGGCCCACTTGGAGGCTCCTGGGTAATCTCCCATCTCAAGATCCTTGATCACATCTTCAAAGCCCCTTTTGCCACATAAGGTAACATATTCACAGTTGGAGGGCTCAGGGGCTCATCATTCATCCTGCCACAGTGACCAAGGTGAAGGCGGATTTAAGCAGGAAAGGGCAAAAACAGGAGCAGAGACGAGCTCCAACATCTGGTCAAAGTGCCAAGTCCAATGTCGGGTGCTGCAAACAGGAGCACACAGGAGTAAATCCCACAACGGACGCAAGGGCATGAGCTGAGTCTGACTCACAGGGAGTGAGCCAAGGTCAAGGTCGGGTTAGGACCCCTGGTTCCAGCTGACACAGAGGTGAACCGCAGCCCACCCAGGGGAGCAAAGGACAAACAGCAGAGGACCAACACACTGGCAATGGCAACTGAGATTTATTTAAACGGTAAAAGCCGACAGGAACAGGAACTGGTACAAGCACCTCGGTCAGTGAGGTCTCTCGGCGAGCGGGGAGACTGGTAGCCGAGGCCTAACCATCACTCAGGAAACTCGGAGACTCAACTCCGGAAAGGTCAGTGGCTTCAGCTCTGGCTCAGCACGAGTCTTGAACAGATCAGTAAGTTATTTCCTTCAAGCCTGGGAGGAAACACACAGAAGCTGTGAAGAGACTCTCACGGATTGGGGCAGAGAAAACAGCCAGAGGTGGGAGAATGTGACTCCCGGATCCCAGGCCCACAGTGACCAGCTCTGGGGCACCAGCCACATGTGTGATCACCGCAGCCCCGGCCTCCTGGTTGTGTAAGATGAGACTTCACAAGGCAACAGGAGGTTGGACGAGACTGTGTTTATGGGTGGTTTTGAAGGGATTGAGAAATGTTATAAGAGTTTAAGGGCTCTCTGCAGTAAACCTGAAAGTGTATCCTTTAAACGCTGAACTTTTTTTTTTCTGAATAATACTTCTCATTCGAACAACTTGTTTAAGGAGATCATTCTTTTTTTTTTTTTGGCGGTATGCAGGCCTCTCACTGTTGTGGCCTCTCCCGTTGTGGAGCACAGGCTCCGGACGCACAGGCTCAGCGGCCATGGTTCACGGGCCCAGCCGCTCCACGGCACATGGGATCCTCCCAGACCGGGGCACAAACCCGTGTCCCCTGCTTCGGCAGGCGGACTCTCAACCACTGCGCCACCAGGGAAGCCCCAAGGAGTTCATTCTTGAGTCTTCTGCTTTTTACCTTAAACATTTAAAAATTAATATTGGCCTGTTTTTGGTGAGAAAGAAGCCAAAGGGCCAGTGACTAGCCTTAGCAATTTTGTTCACCCTTTTCTATTTGAGTCAAATTCAGTAATAAAAAAGACTAGTGTAGGAAATTTATTTCTTCACATGTCTAGTAACTTTTTTTATCGTATACTGACATGGCAGATAATAAGTTGAGGAGACTCTGAATTCTAGTATCTTCCTCTGAAGAGTGTTGAGTTTTGTTCTAGCAGGCAATTATATTATTGGAGAATCATCCTGATCTTCTACAGTCTTGGTTGCAGGGTTGTTTTAGTATGAATCTGTCTAGGTTGTGTACCAGAGCCTATTCTTTAGGAACTTGGCCTTTTAAATGCTGAACTTCAAGCAAACACAGTTCTTTCTTCCCCACACACGCAGAAGTACAGTAAGTCCCCTACATACGAACAAGTTCCATTCCGAGAGCACATTCGTTAAGTCCAATTTGTTTGTTAAGTCCAACAAAGTTAGCCTAGGTACCCAACTAACACAATCGGCTATATAGTACTGTGCTACAGGTTTGTAATACTTTTCACACAAATAATACATAAAAAATGAAGAAAACATTTTTAATCTTACAGTACAGTACCTTGAAAAGTACAGTAGTACGGTACAACAGCTGGCATACAGGGGCTGGCATCGAGTGAACAGGCAAGAAGAGTTACTGACTGGAGGAGGGAGAGGAGGTGGGAGATGGCAGAAATGAAGGATTGTCAGCAATAAGAGACGGAGGGCAAGCTGTAATTTCACTCACGCCTGACGCTGATGGAACGCAAGTTTGCATCTTTGAAAGTTCGCACCTTGAAGGTCTGTATGTAAGGGACTTACTGTACTGATACAACAGAGCAGCCAGGCGCAAAGTGGGGAAAAGAAGCCCCTTATATAAAAATGCTCAATACATTGCTACTTTACAGAAACTACAATTAACTCTATGCTATTACAAACCACCTATATTTTTTAAAGTGTGAGAAAGTTAAGTAAATTCAGACATAGCCTCATGACAGAATATTTATAAAGCCATTAAAATGCAAGGGGAAATGCTTACAATATTAAGTTAAAAAGATCAGGAATCAAGGTTACATAAATAGATAAATTCAACTCTGCTAAAAACAAAACAACAGCTAGAAAAAGAATGGAAGTGAAAAGCTGCCAGAGGTTATCTCTGAGGGAGGGCGTAAGGGTGATTGTTTTTTCTTTGCCATACTTTTTTAGAAGTTTCCACAGTCCCTACTAAAAATTACACTGTTTTTAAAAGTGCGGGAGGACAGCAGTACAAAAACACACTAATAAATGATTTTTTAAATAAAAAATAATTTAAATGGATTTTGTGGACTGAACTGCCCAGCTGGGTAAATTTATAAACTAGCGGAAAGATAAGCCCAAGCGGGATGACTAACAACCTGGAATTTTCACACAGGAGACAGTCCTTGACTCTGCCAAGTTCTTTGTTTTGTATGGACTACCTGCCTAAAGCCATGTGTCAGACACATCATAGGAAGCTTAAGGGCACCTATGACATTAAAGGCCAGGACCGAGATCTAAAATGGTCTCCACTGGCTGGAGAGCCGCCCAAGGGCTATTCCCCCAGGGGAAGCAAGGTCAACAAGGGGCAGCTGTAAAGGAGGAACTCGATCAAGATCAAGGCAACAAGAAACACTGAGACACGGCTCCATGCTCTGTCCCTATGGCCCTACTCTTCCAGGCCGGGGAAATTCATCTTAAATATAAGAGAAGAGAGAAATTCAACCCACAGCTGCAGGGGTGTTAGAGAGATATAATGATCTGTGTGTTTAACATCTAGTAAACCTGGTTACAAGTTGATTAAAAACACAATCATTGGGCTTCCCTGGTGGCGCAGTGGTTGAGAGTCCGCCTGCCGATGCAGGGGACACGGGTTCGTGCCCCGGTCTGGGAGGATCCCGCGTGCTGCGGAGCGGCTGGGCCCGTGAGCCATGGCCGTTGAGCCTGCGCGTCCGGAGCCTGTGCTCCGCAACGGGAGAGGCCACAACAGTGAGAGGCCCACATACCGCAAAAAAAAAAAAAAAAAAAAAAAAACACAATCATTGGGTCCTTTTATTAAGATGATTACAAGACTCAAGGTCTCTTACCATCCAGCTGAGAAAATTCCAGTCTTCTAAAGGGCTGTTGGTTTGTTTTCATACATGTGGTTTATTTAAACAGTTCTCCTGGGTTTTGTGCTACAAAAACACGGAGGATATAACAGCTGATTCTCTGGCTATGTTCATGGATCGGATCCACGTATATATATACATCCCCTAGTTCTTCCTGGGTCGAAAATTCCCGTCAAGTCTTATGTTCTCTGGAGACAAAAAAATTCCCCCTTTCTAGGTTACATCAATACAAGTGAAGTCACTTACCCAGTTCACTTCCTCCTTTGGTGGCCCAGCAAAGGCAGTAATGCTGCATCAGTTGTTCGAGAAGCTCCATTTCATCCAGGAATTCAAGGGACTCTATTCTGTGGAGAGAATGAAGAGACAACAGTATAAATGTATCCAATCAAAAATGAAGGTCATGACCCATGCTTATAGTCATGGAAAGGTGTTCAGGATATACTATGTGAAAAGAAGCAGGCTACAGAATAGTATGCATGGTGTGGGCCCATTTTAACTTATTTTTATTGAAAAGAAGAAAAAATCCCATAAGCAAAGTCAAAAGTGACAAATGACAAACTAGAAAAAAATGTCTGCAATACAAATGACAAGGGGTAGATTTCGTTGTTATATAAAGAGCTGTTACACTTCAATAAGAACATCTTTTAAAACTTATTTAAAAGATGGGTAAAAGACCAGTTCACTGGCAAGGAAAAACAAGAGCTTTTCAACCTCATTTATGTGAAAAGAAATGTAAATTAAAACACATGAAATGTTTTCAGCTAACAGTTGACAAAGATAAAAAAGGCTGATACATCCTTAAAAATAAATAAATAAATAAATAAATAATTTCAAAAGGTTGATATACATTTTACCAAAGACATGGGAAAGAGGTGCTCTCCTGCATTACTAGCAGGATGACAAAATAGTATAACCTCTCTGGAGGGCAATTTGACCACCTCCATCAATGTTTAAAATGTACGTCCTTTCATTCTGCAATTCTGCTTTAAGAATTTACCCTATAGGTGTTCAAGAAATCTCACTGCAGCATCACAGCTGCAATGTAGTAACAGCAAGAAGACAAAACAAAAAACAAACTTTAAAGTAGAAGAGGTGGGTTGAATAGATTAAACACATTCATACAATAGGATACTGTGCAGCCATATAGGGTAGGTTTATATGAATTGACATGGAACAGCCTCTAAGACCTATCATGGAATTTAAAAAGCAAGTTGTTTAGGAGGTAATGTACCTAGTATATTACGATCTATGTAAAGAAAAAGTGGGGGATATATATGGTTATACATGCATGGACTAATTTTGGAAACTGCAGAAGAAACTGGTAATGGTGGTTGTCTCTTGAAACAGAAGGTAGCTGATAGTAGTGAGGGTGAGGTGAGGGTGTTTTGTTTTGTTTTCACTGTACTACTTTTTTCTGGTTACTTTTTTCCCCATCATGTGCTTATATGACCTTTTTCCAAAAATCATTTTAAATGTAAACTTTTAAATATATACACACACAGAGAAACATATGAAAACAGCTCTTTAATATGTTTTCTGTTGAGATATGCACACACTGGGGTGGTGGGGACAACGCAGGCATTTCCAAAAAGAGTAAAGAAGGAAAATAAAAGGTGATCCATATTCCACTATTTACAGCCACTGTTAACATGCTGGTATTGCCATTCGTCCAGGCTGTGTGCATCTGTGTTTGTGTGCATATGCGTGTGCATGAAAGTGTATAGATGTACACACTTGTGCATGTTTCTGTATTTGTGTTTAGCTTCCGCCCTGGTGTGCAGGCCAAAGAGTCACATCTGAAGAATGACTATCCAAGGAGTACTCTGGTGGCTTCCCAACTAATCTTAGCAGAGGACCTCAAGGCAGGCTTCCTAGTATGAGAAGAAACCAGCATCACGATCAAGGCTCCATCACCGTCATGACCAAGTTCAACTATCAGGACACACTAGACTGTGAAGCTGTTCCCTAGAAGGTGAACTCCACAAAGGCAGGCATGATGCACAGTAGGCATCTGTTAAATCAACAGGCCTGCCTCTGGTTTCTTTTTATACAGAGTATCTGGCAAAAGCCCTCGACAAATGTAGACACAAACTATGAGGCATCTGCAGAGCTGGGAGGGCTGGTCGGCCTGGGGTGGACAGACCGAAGCCTGTCCCGCCTCTTTATCCACCTCTGTTAGGACAAAGGCTGCTGTCTGCAACATAACTAAATGCCCAGCTATAGACATTACTTTTTAATTACTTTAAAATTATTATTATCAAGGAAACAACCTAAGTGTCCATTGATGGATGAATGGATAAAGAAAATGTGGTATATATACTGACATTTACAATGGAGTATTATTCAGCCATAAAAAAGAATGAAATCTTGCCACATGTGACAACATGGATGGACCCAGAGGACGTTATGCTAAAGGAAATAAGTCAGAGAAAGACAAATATTGTAGGGTCTCTCTTCATGTGGAATCTAAAGGAAAACAAACAAACAAACAAAACAATTGGTAGGTGCCAGAGGTGGGCGGTGGGAGGGCAGGCAGGCAAAATATGTGAAGGGGGTCAAAAGGAACAAACTTCCAGCTGTGAAATACGTAAGTCACAGGGAAGTAATGTACAGCATGGTTATTATAGTCGATAATGCTGTGTTGCATATTTGAAAGTTGTTAAGAGTAACTCTCAAAAGTTCTCATCACAAGAAAAAAAAATTCTGGAAAAGTAGTGAAGATTGCTGCCATGTCCTGCCTGCCATTTGCTGCACACGGTGGGGTGTTGCTCCAGGGCCTTGCTTCAGATGTGATGGCCCGCACTATAGAACCAGTGGAAACTTCTTGCTCATCATTTGCCTGAAATCTTGGCTTGTGTTCACCTTTTTAAACAAAAAATATGCACCAAAAATGCCCACAAATTCAGCTACTACATCTCCTTTAAAGATCTTCTTTAGAAGATCTTTTATTCTTTGGACTAACTGTGAAGAAATTGATGGAAGGCTTATTATGTTCTAAACGGAGTTTTGTTTACTACTCAAAATAAAGTGGTTCTCCTTAAAAAAAAAAAAAAAATCCTGTATGTGCAGTGACCGATGTAACTGGATTTATTGTTATCATTTCACAATATATACAAACATCGAATCATTATGTTGTGTACCTGAAACTAATGTTGTCTGTCAACTACACCTCAATTTTAGAAACTGTTATTAACATGTATCCACACATAAATAACAGGTACCACTAAACAGGATGTGGTAACCCTGAACATCTTGACATGTAGAGATAAATACAATCTATTGTTAAGCTTTTGAAAGGATGGTGGTTTACAGACCAATACATGTAATATCAATCTACTGATTCAAAAAATATAAATCTATATATTGATAAATATTTATCTTTATATACACATAGAAAAAGAATACACCCCAGCTGTCTCTGGAGGGTGCTACAGAGCTCACAACTGCTCTATACTTCATGCACTTTACACTGCTCAAAAACTGTTTTATTAGAACGAGCATGTATTTCTTTTATAATGAGACGAAAAGTCCACTTAAAAATCCATAAGCAGACTTTTCCCCCCTTAGGAGCCCTTGGGCAACGTCATTTTCCTGCTTCTCCAAAACACAGGGATTGTGCAAGATTTCCACTGCAGAGGTGTAACCGCTTATTTCAACTAAGATAATCTGTTTGGGCATAAACCTTATCTTGGCTAATAGCTAATGAGTTACTCTCAAGGAGCTATCAATGTTTAATCTACATTAGCAGCAGCTTAACTTGTTTCAAAATAAGTCTAGTTCAGGGTTGAATTTTTTTTTGTTTTTGTTTTTAACATGAAAGGATACAGACAACGATGCCTTTAGTTCACAGTTATCTGCCACGGAGCAAACTCTTGCCAATCCCATACCTGCTCACTTCGGCACGCGGTAATTTGCTGTACAATTCCATCATGTCGATGGCTGATGCCGATTCCCACCCACTTGACAGGAGCCGTTCTTTCTAAAATGTGCAGTGGAGAGAAAGGGAGAGGACAACGTGCTGTCATATGACCCAAGACACTCTTCACGTACACAGAATTTCCCTCAGAGGACTCCTCTTTCAAAAGCCCACTGTGGCCACTATCATCTTTTTTTTTTTAATTTTCCCATTTTCTATACTGAACACACATTGTTACAATGGGGGAAAATGCACACTAAAGTATAATATTTAAAGAGAAATAAAGGAAAAAACTTTTCTATAAGCAACAGTTTTTTAAAGTACCTCAGTGGTAATGTGACACAAGCCATGTAAAAACTAATGTATTCAAATGGGGGCAGGGGTGGGAAGTGTCTCTTTAGCAAAATATTTTCAAAGGTGGGGGAGTGGTGGGGGAGGGAACTATTACAGGTTCCAAGAGATTTAAGGGACCGATCAGTCAAGTACAAAGTGGGAACCATGTTTGGATCCTGATTCAAATACACCAACTATGAACATTTTTTTAGACGACTGGGGAAAACTGGAGATGAATTGGGTGTTAAGTGCTATGAAGGAGTTCGTGTCGACTTGTAAGATGTGATAATGGTATCATCACTATCCTGGGGGTGGAAGATCCTCATTTTTTTTTTCATTTCTTATTTTATTTTTGGCTGCTTTGGGTCTCTTTTTGCTGTGCACGGGCTTTCTCTAGTTGCGGCGAGTGGAGGCTACTCTTTGTTGCGGTGCGCGGGCTTCTCATTGCGGTGGCTTCTCTTGTTGCGGAGCACGGGCTCTAGGCGCGTGAGCTTCAGTAGTTGTGGCATGTGGGCTCAGTAGTTGTGGCTCGTGAGCTCTAGAGCACAGGCTCAGTAGTTGTGGCGCACGGGCTTAGTTGCTCCGCGGCATGTGGGATCTTCCCGGACGAGGGCTTGAACCCATGTCCCCTGCATTGGCAGGCAGGTTCTTAACCACTGCGCCACCAGGGAAGCCCAGAAGGTCCTTATTGGTAGGAGAGTCACACTGAAGTATTTATGGGGAAAATGATACACTGTCTGGGATTTGCCTTAAAATATTCCAGTGACACCACCAGCAAAAATTTGGAGGCAGGGGGATAAATCAAACGATAATGACAAAATGTTATTAAATTATTGAAACTGGCTGATGGAATATGGGTGTTCATTTTAACTATTCTCTCTACTCTTATGTTTGAAAAACGGCATAATAAGAAGTTAAGATAATAGGGGGTCGGAAATGTAAATCTGCATCTTCCATACCAAGATGGCAGGACAGGGCTTGGATTTCCCCCCAGCACAATGAACCAGTAGCCCACGTGGAGCCCTAGCTGCCCAGAGGCAGGCACTCATGAGGGACTCTCACATTCTCTTATCTGTGAAGGGAGGGTGCCCTTTCTCGGTTGGCTAACGGTACAAGAGGACGTCCTGGTCTCTGCCCTCTGACCTGAGACTCTAACGACTTGCAGGTCTCCACTCCCGCCAGGTCACACTGTCGTCTCCGCAGGTTCTCAATCATGATCTGCCCAAACCGGTCATCCATGTTCACCTGGGAAGGGACAGAGGAGGCTGGGCATTGCCATAAGGATCTCTTTGTTTGTTAAATATGCAAGATTAAAACAACGACATCCTATTTCTAACCAGTCAAGGCTGATAATACCCACTGCTGATCACAGAATCCTGAGTGCCATGCTGATGCAGTAGAGCCCCTCGAAAGGCAATTGGGCAGTGTCCATCCACTGCAAACACTCAGTCTGGGATCCAACAATTCCACTGCCAGCAACCTGTCCTACAGATAGACGCACACGTGAACGCAAAGATGCAAGCACATTTACTGCAGCATTATGTATGATAGGAAGAATCTGGAAAGAACTTAAATACCCATCATTTGGGGTTAAATTAATTCTGGCATGTTCATATAATGAAATACTATATAGCTGTGAAAACAGGAAAGGAAGATAGATAGATAAACAGACGGACAGATATGAAATGATTCCTAAGATAAACTCTTGAAAAGTAAGGTACAGAGGAATGTGTATAGTATGCTCCCATCTGCCTTTAGGGGAAAAAAAAAAAAAAGAAACTCTCTCCACATTTATATACGCATAGGAAAATTCTGGAATACAGCAAGGTTGCTTCCCAGATTAGAGGCTGAGGTATTGGGTAGATAAGAGACTTACTTTTCTTTGTCTACCCTATCGAACTATATGATTTTTTTGTTTTATTCTGCATGTGGCATTACTTTTTGAATAAAAAACTGGTTTATAAAACATAATTTATATATGTGCACAACTGCCACAAAACAAAATATTATGTACATGGGAATTCCCTGGTGGTCGTGGAAAGAGTCCGTGCTTTCATTGCTGAGGGCGTGCTTTCATTGCCAAGGGTGTGGATTCGATCCCTGGTTGGGGAACTAATATCCCACAAGCCGCATGCAGTGAGGCCAAAAAATATATATATATTATGTACATTATTGTATTGATAGAATATACACTGTTACTTTGTCATATACAAGGTATCAAAAATTCAGCACTTTAACAATATATGAAGTGATTCCCGGATTCATAAGCCAACACCAACGCCAACGCTGCAAGACAAAACCCAATGTTACTCTTTTTTAGGGGGATGAATAAGGCTTATGTGGCACTAATGATAGGATTGCACACTATTCATTCAGGATACAAGCGTATTTGTGAGCACAAACTCCTTCATTTTATTGCCTAGGTTTGAATCCTGGCTTGATACTTAATAGCTGTGAGCAAGATGCCTAACCCCTTGGTTCAATAGTCCTCTTATATGTATGACTGATTCACTTTGTTATAAAGCAGAAACTAATATTAAAAAAAAAATAGTCCTCTTACCTGTAAAACTAGGATAGTACTAGTACCTACCTTGAGGGTTGTTGTGATGATTAAATAAGTTAATATATATGAAACTCAAAGAATAGCGCCTGCTATATAAGTCATCAGATTCGAAGAATGTGCAATAATTATTATCATTACTGAAATAACCGTCATCCATGTGGTTTTGTCATTTAACCACTAATTAAAAAATAATACATGTTATGTGAGCAATTGACAAATGTGAGGATGATGATTCTGTACTTGTTAGGAAAGAACTGAATTAAGTTAAACGTTTATTATTCACAAAATGAAGGTGTTGGGTAGGGTTTAACCCCATCTAAGGACAGCTGTGGTCAACATATTGAAAACTGGCACATTCTCAGGCCTGTTCCAAAGTGACAGTGTCTCTAGTCAAAACTCACTTAACCCACTGTCTCTCATGTGATGTTGAATAAAGGTTTGTTGAATAAAAGAATACAAAAATGAAGGAGAGTGAATGAAATGGTACACATCCGAAATGTGTGGAAACATGGGAAGTGGAATTCCTTTTCCCCCAGGTATGGTATCCTGAAAGCAAAGACAGGTCACCAGGATTTATCCACATCAATACTAAAGACCAATGAGGCCAGCTACCATTATATCCATTCACTAGGACAGAAGACTGAGTCTGAGGAATGCCTCCAATTAAACAGAAAAGGAAGAAAAATCAACCAACCAAGAACCACCTATACAGGAACCTGGACTGGGTGAGGGGTGGGCAGGAGGCCAGGAGATCAAGGTCTAGCCTTAGACCTCTCCAATAGCTACATGACATTGGGCAAGGTCCTGTACTGCCCTTATCTGTAATAAAATATAAGAATAAAATAAAATGAGGTAAAAAACAAAATAAAATCAATAAAGCTAAAGTAAAATAAACAATAAAAGTAGCTGAAGTGTATTCAGTGCTTATCATTAGTCCTCTGCTGTTCAACATCTCATGAATTCCCATAATAATCCAGAGAAGCAGGTATTCTTTTTTTTAATGAATGCACTTGCCCCATTTAATCTGAATTATTTAGACTTGAGAGGTAGGTATTCTTTTCCTAGGTATCTAGGTATCTAGATCAGAGAGATCCAAATAATAGCTAACTTAATAATAGCTTACTTAATAGCCAGGCAATGCTGTAAATGCTTGTGCACCTATTAACTCATTTATTAATTATGAAGTCGGGATATTATTATCCTCACTTTTCTGATGAGGAAGCAGACACAGAGAGGTTAAGTAACTTGTCCAGGTCACAAAGCTAGGCAGTCTGCCTCCAGAGCATGGACTCCCAACCACCAAGCAATTCTGCTCAGGTCACACAGTCAATAATAAGAGCTAGGGCCAAGATTCAGATCCAATCTGAATTATTCCGAAGCCCTAAAACATAACCCCTTTTGGCACTAGATCAAAGGAGAAAAACAGGGAGCTCGTGGGCCAAGCTCAGTGATTTTAGAAAGTAGGAAATTTTACATTAAAATCCTGCATTTCTAACATTTCTTGAAAAACTGGGAGCTCAGGCAACTCCAGGCTCACTCCACATGGTAACAGTTGGCTGGAACTGAATAGTGGGCACCCCATGAAATGGAACATGGGTGCCCCAGTTCACCACAGTCCCCATGACCCCACACTATATAACACCTAACCAACTGCCTGCATCTGCATCACTACCTGCCTCTGAAGGCATCTGAGTTTGCTACCCCTATGCTGATGATAGCCAAAATTCCTTCCATCAAAATCTATGACACTACAGGAAACACAATGATAAGAACTCAAACAACTTTCTTAAAGGACAAGACAGAAGTTCCAACAAATCTCGCTAAAAGTTTGCCAGCAGTCAAGAACTCAGGAGTACTAGGTTTGCGGGAACCGATTAATAAAGGAGATATGTGAGTGGCTGGAGGCAAAAGGAAAAGAATAAGTGAAAACATATTCCGAGGGTGCTCAGAGAGAGAAAGCCACCACTGGAGTCCCAAGAAGAAGGCAAATTTCTCGTGCTTCCTTTTACCTGTTCGTAGTTTATGAACATGGCAGTCTCAAAACTCTTGGCTGCCCACTTGAGAAGGTTTGTAGACTGCTCTGGAGTCATGTAAACCAGCACACACTCAGCTATCAGGAGGGTTGGCAATCTTAAGGAAAGAAAAAAAAAAGGCACATAAATATGTTTTCATCAAAATGGGACTCTCAAATTGCACTCACATTACAGGGAGGGCACTTCATACCCCAGGAAAACCAGAAGCACTAGTTTTCACATCAACAATCAGTGCATTGGGGCCCAAAGTTTTACACTGTAAAAAGGCGAGCAATCAGCAATGAGTTTTGTCTTGCTGGTGAAAATGTGTTAAATGTGTGTGGTAGACTATAAAAATAGCTAGTCTTCCCTACCGTGCACCCACAGTGCGGCGATGTGAACCCGCAGATTCTCCCACTCAGGAGGTGAAGCTTATTTCCCTTCCCCTGGAATCTGGGTTAGTCATGTAACTTGCTTTGGCCAATGGAACAGCAACAGACAGGATACAAGCAGAAGCTCGGAAATGACTTACACACTGGTGCTTGCTCTCTTGCAGCACTTGGAAACCTGAAACCACCATGTGAATGAAACCAAGCTAGCTTACCACTGGAGGGGAGGTCCTGTGGATGAGAATGAGGCAGCCCAGCTGACCTGCCCACTGTCCACACATGAGTGAACCCCAGGGCACATCACCTAAACCTGGCCCCCAGCAGACGAGCCACCCACCTAAGCCCAGGCCAGGTAAAGATGGCTATATGGGAGTTTTTTGTATTATTTTTGTAACTTTTTTGTAGATTTGAATTATTTAAAAATGAAGTTAGATATTTTTACCATATATTTTCTAAGAGGTAGCCATTAGCAATATTAAAAAAGAGGATTAATATTTTTCAAAATATAAGTGAAAGAAAAGCAAAGACAAGACAGCCCATAAAGGAAAACAGAGAATACAAATGAAACCACAAGGAGGAATACATAATTCGAATACTTGTTTCAACAATTGTTTTTCATCCATTTTATAGATCTCCAAAAGCGAGGCAAACTTCCCAATCAAGAGCTAGCCCAACTTATACCCAATTACTTCCCTAACCTTCCAGCACATCTGCCAAAACAGATGGTTACTGCAACTATAGTTAGAGTCAGAGGCAACTGACTCAGGGCCTATCACGTGCCAATTCCTGTTCAACTGTTTTTGCATGCCGTTACTTGATCTTCAAAACCATCTTGTGAGATAGTTTTTAGCCCAGTTAATAAATGAAAACACTAAGCCTCAAAAAGATTTAAAAAAACAAAAAAAACCACTCTCCCCTATTAAACAACTAGTGAGCAGGAGAAGTAAGACAGAAACCCAGGGTGAGATTCTAAGACTCGTGCTCTCCTCATCCTGAGAGGGCTCCAGGCCCATCGGTATCAGCTTTAACCAATCTACTTCTGACTTCACAAACCATGTGCCCCCAAGAAATCCAGTGGTGTCCTTGAAAGTTAAGACTTCCCTTCAGCTAAAAGAAAACACACTACTTGCTCAACATCGCTGATTATCAGAGAAATGAAATTCAAAACTACAGCAAGGTACCACCTCACACCGGTCAGAATGGCCGTCATTAAAAAGTCTACAAATAACAAATGCTGGAGAGGGTGTGGAGAAAAGGGAACCCTCCTACACTGTTGGTGGGAATGTAAGTTGGTGCAGTCACTATGGAAAACAGTATGGAGGGTCCTCAGAGAACTAAAAATAGAGATAGAGTTGCCATATGATTCAGCAATCCCACTCCTGGGCATGTATCTAGACAAAACTCTAATTCAAAAAGATACATGCACCCCTACATTCATAGCAGCACTACTCACAATAACCAAGACATGGAAATAACCTAAATGTCCATCGACAGATGAATGGATGAAGAAGGTGTGGTACATATATACAATGGAATACTACTCAGCTATAGAAAAGAATGAAATAATACCATTTGCAACATGGATGCAACTAGAGATTACCATACTAAGTGAAGTAAGTCAGAAAGAGAAAGACAAATACCATATGATATCACCTATTTGTGGAATCTAAAATACGGCACAGGGCTTCCCGGGTGGTGCAGTGGTTAAGAATCCACCTGCCAATGCAGGGGACACAGGTTTGAGCCCTGGTCCGGGAAGATCCCACATGCCGTGGAGCAACTAAGCCTGTGTGCCACAACTACCGAGCCTGCACTCTAGAGCCCACGAGCCACAACTACTGAAGCCCGTGCGCCTAGAGCCCATGCTCCACAACAAGAGAAGCCACCGCAGTGAGAAGCCTGAGCACCACAATGAAGAGTAGCGCCCGCTCGCTGCAACTAGAACAAGCCCACGCGCAGCAATGAAGATCCAACGTAGCCAAAAATAAATTTTAAAAAAGGGCACAAATGAACCTATCTATGAAACAGAAACAGGCTCACAGACAGAGAGAACAGACTTGTGGTTGCTAAGGTGGGAGTGGTGGGAGGGACGGACTGGGAGTTTGGGGTTGGCAGATGCAAACTATTATATTGATATATAGGATGGATAAACAACAAGGTCCTACTGTATAGTGCAGGGAACTATATTCAATATCCTGGGATAAACCATAATGGAAAAGAATATGAAAAAGAATGTATATATGTGTATAACTGAGTCACTCTGCTGTACAGCAGAAATTAATACAACATTGTAAATCAACTATATTTCAATTAAAAAATAAATTTAAGAAAATTTAAATAAATTTAAATAAATTTAAGAAAACACACTACATTCTGCAATCAGTGAACCACCTAAGGGTCGTCCCAAAGGAAAAAAGAAGCACAAATACTCTTTACAGTGTATTGACCTTACTTCTGAACACCTGGTGAGACAGACTCAGACAATAAAGCTGGAGTGACAACACTGGGTCAAGTAGAGCTGTCCCTGACATTTGAGCTGGTGGAAGTGTAAATCCTAAGAATGACAACCTGGTTGATGATTCTAGACTAAACACGTAAGCAAGAACTTCAATATGCAAAGGTCACAGCCATCACTGTGCTGAAGTGTTAGGAAGATCACACTTTAACCCCCTATACTTCCCACCCCTCCATCGCCCAAAGCTCACCTGTATTTGCACCTGTCCTTACCCTCCTTCCTGCCCTCTCAGAAGAACAGAGTGTTTCTCTTCCCTCAAGGCTAGTTAACCTCAGTCCATGCTCTACATCCTCCCTTCCCTCTCCTCCAGCAACGATTTCCCTTGTTGCTAATTTCCTTCATCGTTTGCCACTGATTCTTCAATTTATTCTTTAAAATAACTTTCCCTTTCCCTTACCTGCCTTCCAAACCTCTCCCTTGAGTTACTCACCTCAAATATCCTTGAAAGTGTCATTTTCACCTACATTAGACCAGGTGGATATGCCTTTTCCTCCCACTAGCTCTTTATCTATTTGACCAGCATCACTGTGCTAAAACCACACATCTCACTCCCCTCCTCTGCCTCCCAAAGGTACCCACTCTCAAGAATTTGGTGTGAACCCTTCTGGTCCATTTTAAAAATACTTCTGTTACGTATATATGTAATCATGAAAATACAGTATTTGGGGGGGTTTGACTTTACACATTTGGTATCACACTCTGTAATTTAATTTTTAAAAACTCAACATTAAGTTTTTGAGTTCTCGCCGAAGTCATGCATTTTACATAGCATTCATCCATTCTCCTCCTGATGGACGTTTAAGTTGTTCCCAATTCTCTGCTACTAAAAACAGAAGCTGCAATGAACATCCTCCTTGTACATACATGTAGACCTTCTCGGGGGGACACACCCAACAATGGAACTGCAAATTCATATGGTACTGACAATTTCACTAGATAATTCCATATCATTCCTTGCAATGGTCACACCAAGATCACTCCCACCAGTGGTGGACGACCATTCCTTTTCCCCCCGATATCCTTGCCAACACTTGATACTGTCAGACTTTTACATTTTTGCCAACTTGGTGGCAGTAAAACAGAATTTCATCTGATTACTACTTAAGTTCAATACCATTTTAATATGATACCCCATTTCCTCTTCGAGCTGCCTGGTGATCTATCCTTTGCCCATTTTTCTACTGGACTTTTTAAAAAATAGTAGGTATTCTTTATATACCCTGGATGCTAATCCTTTCTTTATATGTTACAATTATATGTTTCTATGCATACAATTATCTTCCCTCAAACTTATATTAGTAGTCAGTATTTTACAAAAGCAATACAGGTGATTCTCATGGGAAAACAGACTCAAGGAACACTGCTTCTCAAAAAATTTCAGAAAACTACTCTAAGTAGCAATGAAAAAAAAAACGGTACATGTTATCATGCTGTACCTCCAACTGGCCTTATCTCAAATTAGCATGAAATCACAAATGTAAGAGGTTAAAAAAAAAATCTCACTGTGTATTCATGTTACATTTCTTTAGTTTCTCTTCCAGTTCAGGTATATCTCGGAGATCTGCTCCAATGATGGCATATCTTGTTGAATCCATCATGTGCCCATCTGTAAATGTAAGAAGAGATTATAATTTCAACAGAAATTGATCAAGAAGAGATTATAATTTCAATGGATGTGACTTTTTCAAAACTAAAGTATATGTATTGTTTTTCTCCATTATAAAAATGCATGCTCGCGCTTCCCTGATGGCGTGGTGGTTAAGAATCTGCCTGCCAATGCAGGGCACACGGTTTCGAGCCCTGGTCTGGGAAGATCCCATATGCCACAGAGCAACTAAGCCCGTGCTCCACAACTACTGAGCCTACATTCCAGAGCCCGCGAGCCACAACTACTGAGCCCACGTACCACAACTACTGAAGCCCACACGCCTACAGCCCGTGCTCCACAACAAGAGAAGCCACCGCAATGATAAGCCCGTGCACCACAACAAAGACTAACTCCCGCTCGATGCAATTAAAGAAAGCCCTCATGCAGCAACGAAGACCCAACACAGCCAAAAATAAATGAATGAATGAATGAATAAATAAATTTATTAAAAAAATAAAAATAAAAATCCATGCTCATTATGGGGAAAAAAATCAGGTAAGAGGACGGTGAAAATTAACTAAAAATCATACCTTCCAAAGACAGCTATTAGTGTTTTGGTGTATAACATTCTAGCCTTTTTTCTATGTGCTTAAACTCCTATACACAACATGGACACATCCACTCTCTCTCTCTCCCTCTCTCCCTCAAACGCACACACACACACACACACATACACACACACCCTGCACAAAAAAAGATAATGGGGTCACCCAATACTTGTTTTGAAAGCTTTTCCTATTTAACAATAGTATCACAGACATCATTCTCTATGATTTCTCCATGCTCCACGGAGTAGATAAAACAACTTACTTAGCCAATCGCTCAATATTAGACAGGCAGTATTTCCAAGTTTACTCCATCTCAGGCACTGCAACAAACATCCTTGTATACATGTCACAAAGGACTTGTCTGTCCAGTTACACAGGTTATGATGAGAAGAATTAGGAGATCAAAGAGTAAGCCTATTTAAATACTGGTACCAATTGCTCTCTAAATGTTTTGTCAACTTGTGAGCTATTATGTTTAAAAGAAAATAGTTTATGTACTAAAGTATTTACAAATAAAATATTTCCTTTAAAATATTCCACCAGAGGTTGGATGGAATGGTATGTATAGTAGTTCTCAAGCTTTGGCAGGCATCAGATTCGCCCAGAGGGCTTGTTAAAACAGACTGATCAGGCTCCGGCCCCTGAGTTTCTGATTCAGATTTTTCAAAAGTAGAAATCTGTATTTCTAACAAGTTGCCAGATGGGGTTGATGCTGTTAGCCTGGGACTACACTTTTAGAACCACCAGTATAGATGAAATGAGACTGGCAATAAAGTTAGGCGATGGGTACATGAAGGTTCATCAATCTAGCCACATTATTTTTGTGTAGGCCTGAAATTCTTTTCAATTTAAACTATTTTTTAAAATAGATTATAATAAAAAAAGAAATTAAATTGCTTGATTATTTACCTGAAGCACTGTTCACTCAAATTCCTCAACGGTACAAACCACGGAAGAAGCTGGGACATTCTACAGCCATCCTACATCATTGCTAAGAACTCAAGTTCTCTCCTGAGAACCCACAGCAAAAAGTGTGGGAAAGGTGAAACAGCATGTAAGCAGGTTCTCCCTTATTTTCTTGAGAACCCCATTCAGCTGGTTCAAATACACTTGGCCACACCCAATAAGCTACAAGAAATACCTCCTAGGAATCTGCTAGATGTCAGGAAACCACCAAAGGGCAAGGCTGGGAAACCCAGAGTCAGTCCCAAGCACCATAACACCTGAGTCCAGAAAAGAATATCAAGGATGTGAAGGCACTTGCTTGTCCTGCTGTGAAAACAAGCAGTGATTCCCAAATGCCTGTGTGCCTTCTTACAAATAATATATATATTCAAGATGAGTTTTTCCATCCCTGACCACACACACACAGACATACACACACAAAGAGACCATCAGAATGTTGAAGCATGTGGTTTCCTTGAACCGTGCAATTCACAGAAGACAAGTCTTACTCAGAGATGTGGATCTAAAGGTAGCACACAAGACAAAAATGGCACATGGTCATGATTACTCTTAAAAATTGAGCACAGGGCTTCCCTGGTGGCGCAGTGATTGAGAGTCCGCCTGCCGATGCAGGGGACACGGGTTCGTGCCCCGGTCCGGGAAGATCCCACATGCTGCGGAGCGGCTAGGCCCATGAGCCATGGCTGCTGAGCCTGCATGTCCGGAGCCTGTGCTCCGCAACGGGAGGGGCCACAACAGTGAGAGGCCCGCGTACCACAAAAAAAAAAAAAAAAAAAAAATTGAGCACAAGGTCAAAATTGAGCAAGGGTCAGTGACTTGGGGCATACCCAGCAGTGGTCCATCCGTGTGCCCTGGCAAGCTGCCTGGGAAGTGCTGGATGTGATGTCCCCAAGGTCCCATTAATGATAGATCTGATGCTCTAGTAACGCACACCACACACCCATCATGATCCCCATGCTCCTCTGAAGTCAGGGGCTACTCAAGCTGTGTAGAAATAGAAGGTCTATTATCCGCCCTTGAAGGATGCCTTACCTTCATTTCACAAGAAACAGAATGCATTTGGTAGAAGATACAGGCTCAGGGCAAGTTTCAAAGGAGTTTTACTATTCTGGGAAGATATGCCATTTTTATAAAATCTAACTCTAGCAAGAGACCATGGGAACAACAAAAAAACCTTGATACTTTTGGAACGCTTCTGAGACTGGGTGAGAAAAAGACCTTGTTCATCAAAACGAGACCCACAATCCCTTCCTTTTTTTCTATTTTCTACTTCCTAAGAGAAGAACGGGATAGGATTAAAAAGCTTTTTGTGTGATACTCTTATAAGAACAACTTTCTAAAGGAATAGCCCATACTTGCCCAATTCTGGAAAGCCAATTAACATTGATTGAAAACCTCCGAACTGCTACTAGTAGTTCCTTCTGTGATCAATCTTTAGAGGATTGACTTTAAGAGGATTTAAGAGGGAGAACCCCTGAAAACATAACACTATGATGGGTTTTTAAAAAATTAAGAACCAATTTGTACATGGCCAGAATGAAGAAGCAAGTATGAAAATCCTATTCCTCAGGCTTGGTCATCATTTCATTCAAGCAGCAGTTCTCAACCAGGGCAACTTTGTCCCTAGGGAACATCTGGCAGTGCCTGGAGACATTTTTGGTTGTCGCAACAGGGGGATGCTAGTGGCATCTAATAGGCAGAGGTTAGGGATGCTGCTAAACATTATAAACTATGCAGGGCAGCCCCACAACAGGGAATTATCCAGCCCCAGGTGTCAGGAGGGCTGAGGTTAAGAAACCCTGCATTAAACTTACACACAAAAATTCAAAATCACTAGTCGACGTTAAATTTTTAAAATCCTTAAATAGTCCTAATTATTCTTGGATAGGGACAACTTTACATGCCGTAGCTTTTATCCAGGACATGGTTCCCAAGATGAAAACTCTCTTTGGAGTACACCTGCAGAGGAATGGGCTTTGGTCTCAAACAGCCCTGACAGCAAATGTCTACTCTGCCAGTTCCTAGTCATATGACATACTGCTCACGCCTACTTTTAAGTATAAAATGCATACAATGGCAACCTCATATGGCTATGGCTACGATTAAGGGCGATGTCAAAGTGCTGAGCTCCATAGATCCCAAACTGTACTGAGGTGCCCTGGGGTGGCACAACCAACTCACAAGGGCAGAACAGGATGTTTTAAATTTTTGAGGGAAACCCAGAGATACTCAACATGCACCAGACACAAGCAGACCACCAGCTCAAGGCAGTCACAGTTTCCACAGGAGACTTCTCTGCACTCCTTTTAATGACACCGTATCTCTGCAAAGCTGATTTCTCAGGTATGACTGTGATGAAAAAGCCACTACTGCTCAAACATCATTTGCAATATTACAAGAGGAACAGGTGGTAGCGTCCAATCTGGCTCCCAGGTGAGGTCATAAAGGGCCCGACAGGAGCACATATCCCATTAGAAGTAACTGTGGTTATTTAAGAATGAAATTAAGAGAGTATTTGTTCTTAGAATGTAAGTGGCTTTTTTTTCCAATGACCAAAAAGTTGTTAGGACATAAATACTTACAATGCTTGAACCCAACTTATTAATAAACAGAACTGCTGATATGTTTTTTAACCTAGAGTCATCATGAAAGATTTACTGAGGCACTTAGTAAAGGAAAGTGGGCATGCACTCCTTGGCCTAACTCAATGGTGGTACATCGTGGAGGTCTTCTGTGAAGACCAGACCACAGATGATTAAATCCGGGCAGGTGCTGAGAAGCTCCACCCAGGTGAACCCAACCCAAGTTGCCAAGCTGCAGGATTGTGAGCTAAACAGACGGCTGTTATTTTAAGCCACATGCTTTGCAGTGGTTTGTTACAGAGCAAAAACTCATATAGGCTTTAATTATCTGCCTCATTCAGCTCACACCTATGAAAGGCAGGAGAAAGTAGAAGATTTACACAATGTAACATGGTAGTTAAACACACACACACACACACACACACACACACACAGAATCCACAGGGCATACAAGTCACGATCTCTTCCATCACCTCCAAGTCAGCATTTCAAGAGAGATGTGTTCCCATGTGCTACTGACCTGTAGTGAGTCCCATCAATCCCATTCATTATATGTCTTCAAAGACAGACTTATTATTAGGATTGCAAAGTGTTCCTTTAGGTCCCCAGATTTTCCTAGAACATTTTAGTTTAAAAATAAAAAAGCTGGGGCTTCCCTGGTGGCGCAGTGGTTGAGAGTCCGCCTGCCGATGCAGGGGACACGGGTTCGTGCCCCAGTCCGGGAAGATCCCACATGCCGCGGAGCAGCTGGGCCCGTGAGCCATGGCCGCTGAGCCTGCATGTCCAGAGCCTGTGCTCTGCAACGGGAGAGGCCACAACAGTAATAGGCCCACGTACCGCAAAAAAATAAAAATAAAATAAAAAATAAAGCTGGGATTGACATGTACACACTGCTATATTTTAAAAGGATAACCAACGGGGACCTACTGTATAGCACAGGGAACTCTGCTCAATATTACGTGGCAGCCTGGATGGGAGGGGAGTCTGGGGAGAATGGATGCATGTACATGTATGGCTGAGTCGCTTTCCTGTGCACCTGAAACCATCACAACGTTGTTAATCAGCTATACTCCAATATAAAATAAAAAGTTTAAAAAATTATAATTAAAAAAAAGCATTGTAAAATAAAGACAGCCTCAGGTGGATTTCTGGACCACACAGAAGTTTTGCTTGTTTGTCTGTCCATCTGTCCACCCAGGAGTACTTACTGAGCTCTCATTATGTCTTGGGCACTGAGTCCTGGGAAGAAACTGATGAACAAAAAGGCACGGTCCTGCCCCCATGGGGCCTGCAATCCAGCAGGGAAGATGAAGAGTGGACAAGTGTGGGAACACTACAAAGGGGGGTGCAGTCTTTTGGGAGCACATAACAGGGTCCCACCTCCCTTAGAAGAGAGTCCACACTACTTGGCCTGGCTGAGGAGATCCTGCATGATGCAGCCCCGCCTTCTTCAGCTTCATCTTGAGCCATGCACCCCTCCCCACTGCCAGCTCCAGTCACACTGGCCTTTCAGCTTCCTCGCATGCTCCTTCTTTCCCTAAGCTTGCCTTGTGTGAGACAATCTTCCCCCTAGAGAGTTTCTCCTTCTTAAGGCTCAGCTGAGATACCTGACACCACTCTGAAATGCTTTGATTTGTTGCTCTTTTTACTTTATACTCAACCAGTTCCACATCGGAGTTGAGATGGATTACAAAGACACAAACATTCACTCATCCAAGCATTCAGGTATGTATTTATTCCATCAATAATCTCTGTGTGCCAGGCACTGTTCTAGGTGCTGGGGACATAGCAATGAACAAGATAGGAGAGGTTCCTGTGCTCTTGAGGCTTATCCCCTCAAGGAGGGAGAGATGGTGAATCATTAAACAAATGAAGAATCAAGATAGCATCAGAGTATTAAGAGCTATGAAGAAAATAAAAGAGGATGAGAGAAAACTATGCCTAGAGTAGGAGGTGGCAGCTGAAGTGGGACATGGGTGATGAGATGGAGCCCATTAAGCAAAATTAGGGGGAAAGAGTTCCAGGCCAGGGGAAGAGGAAAGGTTTGAAGGTGAGAGCAAGCTTGGCACATTCAGAGGACAGCAGGAGGGCAGTGTGGTGAGATCATAGTTACTGTAGTCGAAAATAAAATCGCGGGACTTCCCTAGTGGTGCAGTGATTAAGAATCTGCCTTCCAATGCAGGGGACACAGGTTCGATCCCTGGTCGGGGAATTAAGATCCCACATGCCATGGGGCAACTAATCCCGTGTGCTCTAGAGCCTGCACCACAACTAGAGAGCCTGTGTGCCACAACTAGAGAGCCCAAGCACTCTGGAGCCTGCACCACAACTAGAGAGAAGCCTGCGCACCCCAACGAAGAGCCCACGCACCACAACTAAAGATCCCACGTGCCTCAACTAAGACCCAACGCAGCCAAATAAATAATAAAAATAAATATTTTAAAAAAAAGGAAAGAAAATCAGGAGGCATCCAGACACCCAATTAACCATGTAAATTTCAGCACTAGAAAGATTGAAGCAGGAAAGTAATAGAATCTGACTTACTTTTTAAGAACTCATCCTGACTTACTTTTCATTGTGTGCTCATTTACATACTTTTAATTTCTTACCCTGTGCATAGTTCAGCTTAAGAAAACATCTATCATCAATTCTAAGATGCATATATTTTTCCCATTTTCACATTTCTGAAATCTGGATGCATCTAACAGTCGATAATGTATCAGTTTAATTTGTCAGCACTTTTTCTCTCCTATTGATAAATAAATAGTGGTGATTCTTACAATCACAGCCCCAGGGGTTTGATGAAAAAGGGTAATTTTTAAATGAAATTTTGGTCAGTTTATTATCATCTATCACTTTTCTCAGATTTTCATTCACGTTTTTATTTATTTTTACTCAGATTCCTTTCTCAGTATGATGGCAAGATCAAAAACTATTGATATAAAGGACAAGACTGGAGAATTTACCCACATAAGACACAAACATAGATTTAAAAAAACAAGCAAAAGACTAAGAAAAAAATATACAATAAAAAAAGTTGACAAGAGACTTCCCTGGTGGCGCAGTGGATAAGACTCCATGCTCCCAATGCAGGGGGCCCGGGTTCGATCCCTGGTCGGGGAACTAGATCCCACATGCATGCCACAACTAAGAGTTCGCATGCCACAACTAAGGAGCCCACAAGCCACAACTAAGGAGCCTGCCTGCCGCAATTAAGGAGCCCTGGAGCTGCAACTAAGGAGCCCAGGTGCTGCAGCTGAGGACCCGGCGAGCCGCAACTAAGGAGTCTGTGAGCTGCACCTAAGGGAGCCCACCTGCTGCAACTAAGACCCGGTGCAACCAAATAAATATAAATATATAAATAAATACTTTTTAAAAAAAAGTTGACAAGAGGCTTTTATCAAAGAACATATCTGTATGTTATAAAGGGTTCCTACAAATTGAAAAAAAAAAGACTGGGGGGAAACAATGCAACTGAAGAAAAAAATGGGCAAAGGAAATGAAAAGGCAATTTACAAACAAATTCCTAAAGGCCAATAAAACTATAGAAAGATACTCTATCTCATTAGCATTCAAAGTTATATAAAATTTTAAAATAATGGGACATTGTTACAGCCCATCAGATTGGTAGAAATTTTTAAAAATGATAATATCCAGCATTAGTGAGGGTGTAGAGAGAGAGAGTCCTCATCTGCTCTTAATGAAAACATAAATTAATAAAATGTTCTTGAAGATCAGTTTGGTAGTAGCTATTAAAATTCAGAATGTACAATTCTCTGAGCTAGCAATTCCTGCAAATACGCACATATATATGTGTTTTCTACAACACTGTTGAATATAAAAATATAAAAAGGCAGCAATCTAAATGACCATCAGTAGGGAAAAGATTAAATAAAATGGACTTTCCATGCAGAGGAGTACTGTAAAGCCATTAGAAATAATGAGGTAGATTTATATATTCTGACATGAAAAGACAGCCATGATTTACTAGGACATGAAAAGAGCAAGTCACAAAACAGTATGTATAAATTATTTATTTTATTAAAATTACATATAAACCTATATTTATATATAGAAGTATAGATCCATTGGTTCAACAAATATATGTTACACTACAACATATATTTATTCAATGTATATATACATTCATTCAACAAAAAATTATTGAGACTTTTATGTGCCACGCACTGGATTATATCTGTGTGTGTACTTTATTATGTGTGACATTTACCTTTCTCTGGGTATACTGTTCATCTGCAGTAGAAAATACTCTGAACACTGGTTATCTTGGGTGGGAGGAGGGATTATGGTAAGTCTTTACTTTCTACTTCATATGTTTCTACATTGATGGATCAAAGTCCTAGAAAAGTACTAGCACATTCATTGCAGATAATCATTCTGACACCAAATACATAGAAAATTACGGTAGCAAAACTGTACAGAAAGCAAATAGGCCAGCAAATGGCAAAGCCTGAACAGCTTCTACTTACAACTTGTATAAGGGAAACAAAGGATGGGGGAGATATCATTTTCTGTGGAAACTTTATTGGGAATCTGATCACCAGGAGGATGACTAAAGCACTGCGGTTGTGTAAAAGAGGACGCATATCTAATCGTCTGATGTTTGCTGTGCTATCTGTGTCAACCATCCGAGAAGGCCATCCTCTCTAAGCATGTTTTCTGACCCAAATTATTAATAAGGCCCTGGAACCTCTCTGTCAGATAGAGACTGAAAACAATGGAAGATTCTGGAAGAGTTTTACCATAATTCGAAAGGCTTAGAAATGAGGAAAGTGGTGTTGTAAACATTCATAATTAAAACTTAAGGGGAAAAACTGACTACAGGGGCCAAGGAGGTGACATAAACCAGGAAGCAGGTCAGGTGTAAGACAAGAGGGAGTGGTGGGGTCAGAACTGGAGAAGACACGACCCTTCCAAATGAAGCGGCCGCTGCTCAACGACTGCCATGTAGGAGCTAGATGTGATTTTTCCAAGCAAAACTGAAAATCAAGACTTTCATGAAAAATCTCCCATTTTTGAAATGTTCACAACTAATTTAAATTCTTTTTAAAGAGTGGGACCTGTGGACATCTAAGAAGAATCACATCAAAACTGTTTTAAATTCCTTTATAGTAACTGTGGTGGAAGTGAAAATGTATCAGCAGAAGGATACGTGTATTCGTGTACACACACACACACACACACACACACACAAACACACACACACACCATCTTTAAAAAGAAAAGGGGAAAAAGAGCAAAAATTGTTATATAGCCCAGGTTGTATTACTTAGGTTAAGGATACTTGCCCATTTGAAGTGTGTCCTCTGAATGTAAGTCTAAAATGGGTTTTGATAGGAGAGGTTTCAATCTGTAGAAGATGAGAAAAAGAAAGGTGAGTCAAGCAGCTCATTTACTGCTAAAATGCAGGCAACCACTACAGACATGGCAAATAGGTATCACTACTATTCAAAGGAAGGGCCACGCCAAAGGGTCATCTATTTAATCACATTTGACCCTAGGCACATACAGTAAAAGTCCAGGGGACACAAGTCAGTTAGGTCAGCTAAGCTTTACACGGAGAATCTGATATCAAATCACAAACTGATCATGACATACTTACTTAGAAACAGCTACACACAGGTTAGCAAGAATTTTCCAAATGTTCCAGTGTTTTTAGTAACATTTATGTGATAACTCTCCCAATCAAAAATATGCAAAAAACCAGGGAATTCCCTGGTGGTCCAGTGGTTAGGACTCTGTGCTTCCAATGCAGGGGACATGGGTTCAATCCCTGGTCGGGGAACTAAGATCCCATAGGCCGAGCCCAAAATAACTGATTAACTTCAGCCTCCCATTCATTCATTCAAAAAATATTTACTACACATCTATTCTGGGCCAGGCACCTTTCTATACCCTGACGATAAGTAAGCAAAATACACATAAAAATTCAGATTAATACACAACATTGTTAATCAACTACAATCCAATATAAAAATTTTTTAAATTCAGATTATTAATCTACTCTAGGTCATTTTTTTAAATGTTCAGAGAAATTACATGAATGGAGAGAAGAGTCACAAAGGAGGGTATATTTTATGTTGAAGACTGCACAATATGTTGGAATGAGGGTCCCGGGGGCAAGAAAGAGGGAGGAGGGGATGAAAGGAAAGCAGTGCCCTAAAATGAGGTCTCCTGCCTCAGACCTGCCGTCTACCAGGATCTGGTTCTGAATCTCACCAGGCTCTTGCTTCCGGCCAAAGCCACACTTACTTGATGCTGTGCAGCTTTCTCGTGACTATCATTGGAAAGTCGATTTCAAAATATTTACTTGGTAGAAGATCTTCATCCTGAGAAAAAACACACAGTAATCTTTCTATAATTATTTATTACTCATACATTTACCTATCATCTTCATGTACCAAGTGCTAGGGCCTGAAGAGCAATGGGATACTTACAGATTTAAAATCAGGGGAACGATATGGTAAGAAACGTACTTTTCAAGTTATTTGGTCTCAGCATAAAGAACAAATGGAGGGAAAAAGGAGCTTATTGTAGCTGCCCAGTAGACAAGTGACGGGGAGCCTGAATCAGGGGAATGGTCACTGGGATGTTAAGAGATAGACTGGAAGCAGGACATTAAGAGTATTTCTCAAAAAAACAGCTTGATGTGCTCCGCAACAAGAGAAGCCACCACAACGAGAAGCCCGCGCGCCGCCACAACTAGAGAAAGCCCGCGCGCAGCAACGAAGACCCAGTGTGGCCAAAATTAATTAATTAATTAATTTTTTTTTTTTTTAAAGTAGCTTGAGACCTATTAGAGAGGGTCAAGAAACCAATGTGGTGGGTTGTGACCAGCAGTTTGGGGATGAAATAGAATAAAGTAGCAAATATCAGAAAGCATCACGTGGAATGAGGGATACATTTATTTTTTTCTGTGATAGTGGAGAATAGTGGGGTGGTAAACAGCAGGCACTCTGGAGCCTGGAGGGACAAGGTTCAAATCCCAGCTCCACCACTTGTTTGCTGTGAGGCCTGGGGAAAGTCACTAAACTCCCTGGGCCAAGGTTTCCTCATTTGAAAAGTAGAGAAAATAACACCTCATAGGGTTGTGGGGATTAATGAGGAAATACGTGAGTGACACTCAGAACAGGGCCTGCCCTTAGTAAGTACCATGTGTGTGCCCTTATTATTTACAGACATAGGTACATAGACGTGGGTCCTGGCTAGGGATGTACAGTTATTTTTTTTTTTTTACTGTGGCTGCAGTTTTAAAAAGTGTGAAACACACACACACAGCCTGCTTCCCCCTCGTGCTTTTCCTAGCTGAGTCGGTGGCTACACGCCCATCCACTCACCTACTGGTCATGCTAGAATTCTCCAGCTCCTCCTTCCTGTCCAATCAATCACTCAGCCCGAATATACACAAATGTCAGATCACTATGTAATACATACTATGCAACTAACATAGTATTATGTGTCAAATCATATGATATCGCTTATATGTGGAATCTAAAAACAATGATGCAAATGAGCTTATGTACAAAACAGAAATAGACCCACAGACAGAGAAAACAAACTTATGGTTACCAAAGGGGAAAGGGGAGAGGGATAAATTAAGAGTTTGGGGTTAACGTACACACACTACTGTATATAAAACAGAGGAACAACAAGGACCTACTGTATAGCACAGGGAACTCTACTCAATATTCTGTAATAACCTATAAGGGAAAAGAACCTGGAAAAGAATAGATATCTATATCTATGTCTGTTATCTCTCGCTATATATATATAACTGAATCACTCTGCTGTACACCTGAAACTAACAAAACATTGTAAATCAACTATACTTCAATTAAAAAATTATGTTGGGCTTCCCTGGTGGCGCAGTGGTTGAGAGTCCGCCTGCCGATGCAGGGGACACGGGTTCGTGCCCCGGTCCGGGAAGATCCCACATGCCGCGGAGCGGCTGGGTCCGTGCGCCATGGCCGCTGAGCCTGCGCATTCGGAGCCTGTGCTCTGCAACGGGAGAGGCCACAGCAGTGAGAAGCCCGCATACCGCAAAAAAAAAAAAAAATAAAAATAAAAAAAAATTAAAAAAAATAAAAAAATAAAAAATTATGTCAAGTATTGATATATGTCAATTTAAAACAATCACTCAGCCCTGCTGAGTATTCTCAAATGCATCCTCTCCTCAGCTCTATTATCACCAGCTGTGAAGACTAAAACACCACCCCTTTCTGCCTGCAACAGCTCTTCACACTCCTAAGACTTAGCAAGAAACAAGGCGCTCCATAACCTGCTACTCTTTTAATACCCTCATGCCCACCTGCACTTATATCCCAGAAATAGAGAGCTACTTATTTAAAAAAAAATTTAAAAAGAGGAAAGAAAAAGAAAGTTGCTGATATCCAGAACCTGGTGGTGGCTTCTTTGGTGTAGGATGGGATAAAGAAAAAGGAGGAGTAAGGATGTTTCCTTGTTTCTGTTGAGCAGACTGGCAGGTAAGAGCACCATTTACACAGACAATAACTAGAGATGAAGGACAGGTCAGGAGGGGCAGCAGATCCGCCCCCCCAGGACAGAATGATGGAGGCAGAAATCATGAGGAAGCAGTTCCTGGTAGGAAGGTGACCCCTAAGGGCAAGTAACAGAATTGGAAGATCCACCCACACGGAAAATGGTCCTCAGTTAAAATTTCAGGGGGTCTGGTCTGGGGGAAGGAGGGGAAGGACAGAGAAGGAAGAAGAGAAAAAGAAAGAAACAAAACAAAGGGACAATACGGTTTCCTGACATCAGAGGAGACCTGGACTCACCCACCTTCAGCTGTTCACTCTTGGAATTGCAACACATACCTACTACCTGACTACAGAGCAGGGCTGTGTAAAAGTTATCTGAAGATATTCAGAGGATGTGTTTAAAGTATACACAGAAATAACTTTCTCTAAGAAATTCTACAACACCTTTCAAGAACTTTTACTCACAGGTATAGAGTGTTAAGAACAGTCTAAAATTCCAGAAGACCATGAGGACAATCAAAAGCAAATAAATGAAGGACAGCATAGTGTCCCACATCTCACACAGGACTTCTGACTTTTTTTTTAACATCTTTATTGGAGTATAATTGCTTTACAATGGTGTGTTAGTTTCTGCATCATAACAAAGTGAATCAGCTGTACATATACATATAACCCCATATCTCCTCCCTCTTGCGTCTCCCTCCCACCCTCCCTATCCCACCCCTCTAGGTGGACACAAAGCATTGAGCTGATCTCCCTGTGCTATGTGGCTGCTTCCCACTAGCTAGCTATTTTACATTTGGTAGTGTATATATGTCCATGCCACTCTCTCACTTCATCCCAGCTTACTCTTCCCCCTCCCCGTGTCCTCAAGTCCATTCTCTACGTCTGTCTTTATTCCTGTCCTGCCCCTAGGTTCTTCATAACCATTTTTTTTATTCCATATATACGTGTTAGCATACAATATCTGTTTTTCTCTTTCTGACTTACTTCACTCTAAGACAGACTCTAGGTCCATCCACCTCACTACAAATAACTCAATTTCGTTTCTTTTTAGGGCTAAGTAATATTCCATTGTATGTATGTGCCACATCTTCTTTACCCATTCATCTGTCGATGGACACTTAGGTTGCTTCCATGTCTGGACTACTGTAAATAGAGCTGCAATGAACACTGTGGTACATGACTCTTTTTGAATTATGGTTTTCTGAGGGTAGATGCCCAGGACTTCTGACTTTTTAAAGAGCTTTCCCAGGCAGTCGTGTACTTGATCCTCATAAGAATTCTGAATAAGGGGTAACCGAGGAAGGAAAGCTTACAAAAGGCACACCTGGAACTTTTAAGAAACAGACATCCTCTTTCTCAGCTTTCAGAAACGGGCAAAATGGCTCTGGCAAGTGATGCTTCAACTTTTTATTCCATGATTCTCTGCGGCCCTCTGACACTCCACTCCCAAGTAGCTCGCATGGCACAGGAGGCAGGGGAGACACCCAAGGCAGGGCACAGTCACCGGGGGGAAGCCAGGAACAGCCACGAGGAAGGGTGGCCCTCAGACTCCAAGATCCAAGGTAGTCGACCACTTCACAGGCGGCCAAAACTGAGTCTGCTTCCCCTCCATACCCGACCCTTTGGTTGTACAGGAACAGAATTCAAGAGACACCAAGAAGTGAGGCCACTTAAAGGGTTTCACTCACCCTTTATTCTTTGCTCATGACAATACCAGCTTTCCCTGGCCCTGTTTTTGCCTGCTGCCTGAAGATGAGAGTCTTCGACTGTCCAGTCTTGGGCCCCTGAGATTATATAGAACAAGCTCACACAGTAGTGGCCCCAGAAGGCCTGTGACTCGCAACTAAGCCTCTGCTGGTGCAGCCGGGGGGCCATCCCAGGTGGAAAGAGCACGAGACTATAAGATCGATGGACACGACTTCCCCTGCTCTTTTACAGAGGCGCATATAGCTCTAAAACAGGGATTAACAAACTTTCTGGAAAGAGTCAGAAAGTAAGCATTTTAGGCTTTGTAGGTCATAATGGTCTCTGCTGTAACTACTCAGCCCTGCTGTGAGAGCCATAGATAAGATGTAAATAAATGGGCATGGCTGTGTTCCAATAAAACTTTATTTACAAAAATAGGTGGCTGGCCAGATTTGGCCTGTGCAACCTCAGCTCTAAAAGAGCAAACAAGGGAATTCCCTGGCGGTCCAGTGGTTAGGACTCCGCCCTTCCACTGCAGGGGAACGGGGTCTGATCCCTGGTCGGGGAACTAAGATCCCGCAAGTACGCAAGCAGCCAAATAAATAAATAATAAAAAATAAAAATGAAAGGCAAACATCAAATCGGGGGGAAAACTCACAACAAAACGGAAAAGACTTAAAAAAAATAATAAAAGAGCAAACAAGCATAACTTAAAAAAAAAAGAGAGAGAAACTTCAGATTTTTAAAAATCCCTTCGGATCAATACAATTATCAATAAAAAAAAAAACTTCCACAAAGGACTTTAAGGCCCTGTGCTACTCCCCTTCCTCACCTTTGACAGAGAACCTTTTTCTTGGAAGGGGCACATAAGCCTCGGTGTACCTGGCTCAGAAATTAAAATCTCAGATTTATTCATTATTAACCTACCTACAAGATGGGGGAAAAAAACCAAACCACATGACCAAATCAAAAGGGTAAAAAGGAGGAATTTCTCCAGTGTCCCCTGTAATACCGGCAGTGCACACACTCTTACACTACATTCTGTTCCAGTTGCTTCCACCACACCAGGGTCACGGCGTTACAGAGGCACAATCGACCCACAGAAAAGACTCTCCCGAACAACCACAGAGCTGTGTGCAGAGGAAAGAGGAAGGAATTGGGAGCTTGATGGGCTGGAGCCAATGTTGGTTCCACGTCCTAATGCCACTGGCTGTCCAATTTGGGGGAAGACACAGACTTTCAAAGCCCCACTTCCCTCAGATGTGTAAGCTCCCCCACCCAACACAGCTCTTGTGTTAACTTATGATGTCATATATGTAAAGACACTTCATAAATGTCAGTTATCTCACCTAGAAGGAAGAATGCAGAGGCAAACGATACTAGGGCCATGTTGAGGACACTGATTCTCAAGTAACAGAAAGGTTGGGAGCTCTGATGACCAAAGACCTTCTTATCAGGTGAGCTAATTAGGGACAAAATAGATAATGCAGGTCAAGTTATACCTACCTACTCTCATCTATCTTGGTGTACACCTGCAAGAAATCTGAAGAGGGACTTCCCTGGTGGCGCAGTGGTTAAGAATCCGCCTGCCAATGCAGGGGACACGGGTTCGAGCCCTGGTCCAGGAAGATGCCACATGCCGCAGAGCAACTAAGCCTGTATGCCACAACTACTGAGCCTGCGCTCTACAGCCTGCAAGCCACAACTACTGAGCCTGAGTGCCACAATTACTGAAGCCCGCTCACCTAGAGCCCGTGCTCTGCAACAGGAGGAAACACTGCAATGAGAAGCCCACGCACTGCAAGGAAGAGAAGTCCCTGCTCACCGCAACTAGAGATAGCCCGCGTGCAGCAATGAAGACCCAATGCAGCCAAAAACAAATTAATTAATTAATTATTTTTTAAAAAGAAATCTGGAGAGACGCACATACCCATTACTACCACATGACTGACCTGACAGAAGAACCAAGAAAAATCTGTACAAACCTACAAAAAAAAAAAGAAAAAAGAAAGAAACTGCAATCAGTGAGATATTTGTAGGGAAAAGGTTTGGCAATAAAATCCAGCCCAGGAATCAGAGACCAGAACTTTAGTCCTGGTTCTGCCACTAACTAGACCCAAGTTTCCTTTCCTATGAGTGAGTATAATTACACCTGCCCTTGAACCCAAATAGAACAATTGAGGCATCAAATCAGAGAATGACTACAAAAGGGCTTTGCATCATGTTATCATTACCCAGGCTTGCAAATCTCCAAATGTTACCTAAGACACTGCGATGCCTACAATAAAATCTTAAGTTATCGTCAAAATTACAAACACGAGTGTTCTTTTGTCCCAGCAGTTCCACGGGTAGAATCCTTGCTCCTTCTCCTGGTATACTGCCACACATGCAGGGGAAATGTACTCAAGAATGTTTACTATAACCCACTTAGTAGCAGCAAAAGGTGAGAAACCACCCACATATCCTCACTAGGGCTCTGGTGAGATGAAGTATGGGGACGGAGGCAGTTGTGGGGCTGGAGGGCTGCAAAGAGAGGTGGGAGACAGGCTGCCACTGCACTGCATTTTAATCTTTTCTTTACGCTTTTGAACCAGGTGAATGTCTTCAACAAATTAAATTTAAACAACTGGAAAGAGAAAATGGGAAATTTTAATTTACCTTTAACCTCCAGAAGGTGGTATCCATCCCAGCCCCGAGGTTTAGAATTTGACAATTACATTCTGTCTTCCGTAGAAATGCCTTTATAAGCTGGCTGACGCCATGGACTCGAGCAAAATATCCTAAGAGACAGACAGAGAAGCAAGCTATCACTCGGTGACGACAGAAATAATCTCTGCAAAGCCCACGGTGCTAGGGAGAGCAAAACTACACTTTGCCCTTCTTCAGGGTCAGCATTTATCTGTAAACTTCATGGGAGAAATAATGACTTTCAAACTCTCTTCCATTTTTTTATTTTTAAAAAGCTGGTTGAACAAAAATAAGTACTAGCTACTTAATGGTGGAATTAACGATCTGAAGAAAAATAGTGTCCTATACTTTTACTTAGGAAAGACAAGTGTTTTATATCAAAACATCTGATCTAAATGTTCCTCTTGTAAATGTGCTTTTTCACGGCTCTAGGGAAAGCTAATTAGTACTCTGGTAAAACTCAAAATTGCAAGAGAGCGTGGGAAATAATATTTTTAGGTCAGGAAATGGGCAGATGAATGTCAGTCAAAGCAAAGAAAACCATGTTTCTTATCTTGTTCCTTTCACCTCTGTCTTGTCTGGGTTAGAGCCTCTGTGTTTATAAAATGGCATCGCATCGCAGACAGCGGGAGGAGAGACACCAGCAAGTGGTGGCCTAATTAATGGACTTGTTAAGCTCTGGGGTGGGGAGCTGGGACAAAGGAGATGGGAAACCCAGAAGGGAGACAGGAAGACAGTGTCTGTCTTGTTCTAAATGCCTGTTGCTCAAGGTGTGACCTTTTTTGTTGTTGTTGTTTTTCTTTTTCGTAGTACGCGGGCCTCTCATTGTTGTGGCCTCTCCCGTTGTGGAGCACAGGCTCCGGATGCGCAGGCTCAGCGGCCATGGCTCATGGGCCCAGCCGCTCCACTGCATGTGGGATCCTCCCGGGCCGGGGCATGAACCCGTGTCCCCTGCATCGGCAGGCGGACTCTCAACCACTGCGCCACCAGGGAAGCCCGAGGTGTGACCGTTTTAAGAACAAAATTTGAGAACAGCATTTAGAAACTTTATTGCCATTTGTCAGAGAAATTTTATGTCTGGTGAGTGTGTTAATAAATAATTCGGGGAAATTCCCTAGCGGTTCAGTGGTTAAGACTCTGCGATTCCACTGCAAGGGTGCACGGATTCGATCCCTGGTCGGGGACCTAAGGTCCCGCATGCCACGCAGCATCACCAAAAAAATTAATTAATTAATAAAATAAAATAATCAATTTGATAATCCCTACCTTATAAATAAATAAATAATTTGGACTTGTGTCTACATTTCATTTTCCTAGTACATCATCTTTATTGTATGTTACAGAATATCATCCACAATGGATTTGACTTGGGAGAAAAAAATATGTCTTCACCACAGCCGTTTGGGAAGCGCTCTCCTACTGGGCTGGAGGTCCCCAATCTAGAGATGCAAACCGGGAGAGGAAGAAGGAAGGGGGGCTGACGTGCCGCCTGGGGCACCGAGCCAGTTGCCATGGTGGATCCCTGTCTCTGGAACATTCGTTGGGAAATCTGTCTCAAGAGCTGGGGAGGGAGGCTTAAGAAAGGCCTCTTAACCAGGCCTTGCCCAATCTAACTGATGCCTGGATTCACCCTCAGCTCAAAGTAACTACTATGTACTTCTTCTCAGGAATAACCATTTACAAATTCCTTTGCCCTTCTTATAGAACCCACCTATGGAACCCATCTTTAGGGCCTAGATTCCCCACACATACAAGAATTGCGTTCATTGGTCAGTTTCTCAATCTGGCTGAAACTAAGTCACACTCCTGTCTCAACTCCTTTGACTTCCTTGATAGAAATTACTTGCAGAACCTAATAGTGTTACTAACACTTTAAAAGGGCAACAACAACAAAAATAATCCCTTATGTGAACAGACAGCTCGCAGTAAAAGATATACAAATGGCTTTCATAGTAAAAGATATGTAAATGGCTTTTATATTACTGTGAAAACCATTTTTCACGTATCAGGTGAACAAAGATGAAAAGTTTCATAATACACTGTGCTGGTGAGGAAGTTGGGAAACAAGCACTTTCATACACTGTTGAAGACAGTACACCCCGGAACTCTCTTTTTAAGAATGAATCCCTAAAACCTCAGGCCTCTCAGCTGATGAGATGTCAGGAAGGGAGATGGTCACTTGCCTCTGTTAATTTCTGGGGCCTTCCTCTCTTTAGATAGTCTCACCAAATGCTGGATGTAAGGGTCCTGCCAGTAGCCAATGCTCACTGCAAACCTGAGAGATGAAAAAGGAAGCAGGTGAGTAGAGAGTAGGTTCAGGTCACGTTCCACGGCCATGTTCCCAGGAACCAGGTCAAGGAGCCACAGAAAATCTATTGACCTCAAAAGGCCAAATCATGCAACTAGAGATCATCATACTAAGTGAAGTAAGTCAGAAAGAGAAAGACAAATACCATATGATATCACTTATATGTGGAATCTAAAAATATGATACAAATGAACCTATCTATGAAACAGAAACAGACTCATGGACACAGAGAACAGACTGGTGGTTGCCAAGGGGGAGGGGGTTGGGGGAGGGCTGGAGTGGGAAGTTGGGGTTAGTAGATGTAAGCTATTATATACAGAATGTATAAACAACAAGGTCCTGCTGTAGAGCACAGGAGACTATATTCCATATCCTGTGATAAACCATAATGGAAAAGAATATATTTTTTAAAAAAGAATGTATATCTATGTATAACTGAATCACTTTGCTGTACAGCAGTAATTAACACATTATAAATCAACCATACTTCAATTTTCAAAAGGCCAAATCACATTTAATGCTCCAGCTTAAACAGACTCATCCATCCACCTCTGCATTCACATACACTGCCCATCACATCTCCCACCATGACCATTTCTTACCTCTTCCCCCTTATCACTAATTCCTTTCCCAGGACCCTAAACAGCAAATAACCTCACCTCATACTTCATACAGAAGACCTGCAACCAATTATTCATTCAGCAAACTCACTGGCCAGAGCTAGCCAGATAACTCTGCTCAACCAAGTTTTGTGTCCAGGGGAAGGGAGACCCAGAAATATCTGGCAAACGTCACTAACAACTACCAAAGTACTTCTCCTGACTTCGTATTAAATACTTGTCCTTTCATGTCCCTTAAGGAGGTCACAGTGGGGAAACTAGGAACAAATAAAACAGCTATAACTTGGAAAATGCTAGGGTAGCCCAAACTCCCTCTAACCCAGTCTACACTACAAGCAGTTAAAGTTGTAGTGTTCCAAGCCTAGGAGCTGAAGCCCTGATTACCACTGGAAGTCTCCTGGCGACCATGAGTGGAACCAGCCTTAGGACAAATGAGAAGTCAGGGAAGGAAGCTGGATCCCTAAGGCCACATCACACCCCTGTGGGCCTGGAGCCTTCTCTACCTGGCAACGAATACTTAGTGAGATAAGAAACATCTTTACCACTTAAGTCAAATTGAGTCAGGCTTCTGTTACTTGCAGTCTTAAGCATCCTAAGTGATATCCTGAATAATACATCCATTTCCATGTTGCTTGATAAATAAGCTGAAACTTAAGGTGGCTGGGTGTTTGTTTGTGTGTGTGTGTGTGTGTGTGTGGTGTCACCCAGCTAAGCTCTAAGCTCCCAGAGCACATATTACATCTTTCCGTTTCTCCATATCTACCAACAAGGCTTACTGCTGCCTTGACAGCAATAGGTGCTGAATTCTGCACAAACATGCCTCCTCCAGTCTCTCGCATCCACGTTTGCACATCCACAGACACCCACAACAAAGCACATATGTTCAACTACTCAAGGCAGCAACTCAACACAGAAACACACAAAGTACTAAGGAACACAATTTGCTATAAGCCCAGACTGTCCAAGGAAAACAGCAGACCCACGGAGTTTTACAAACAAACTTGCTCAGTTGTCTAAAATAGTGCTTTTCAGGAATTCCCCAGCGGTCCAGTGGTTAGGACTCTGCGCTTTCACTGCTGAGGGTGAGGGTTCAATGCCTGGTCAGGGAACTAAGATCCCGCAAGCCACACAGAACGGCCAGTAAAATAATAAAATAAAATAAAATAGTGCTTTTCAAACAATGAGTTGTGACCCATTCATATCATAAAATCGATGTAATAATTTGCAAATCTCCCTTTTAGAAAATGAAGTCGAACAGAGTAAAACAGAAAATAGCACCATCATTCCACATTGTAAGAGTGTTTTGTGAAGCTTTTGTTTCAAGTGTGTGTTGGGGGTGTAAGTGCCGTGTGTTCTCACTGTGGGTGGCAGTTTGAGGAACGCTGATTTCAAAGGAATCATCTCGCGCCATCTAGTGGTAAAAGCCATATCTGCAGTTGAAGCAAGGACGGTAGACCAGTGATGAGAACACGCCTCGAACAATTTAGAGCTTGGAAGGGATCTTAGTCAAGCCCAACATCCAGAGCAAGAATCCTTTCGACAATATGCAGCCACTGTTGACTACTCCCCACAGAGAAGGCACTCACCCCACTGCGAAGAAACTCGAACTGGTGAAAAGCTGGTCAATTTGCCTCCCTCTAAGTGCTCCTTGTTGGATTTATTAGTGCCCTCTCGGATAACAAGGAGCAGTTTCTATTCCTCCCAACTCTGCATTATCAGTTGACTTAATATTATTGATTCGGTCTAGCAATATTTATTGAGTGTCTGCTAAGTGCCAGGCATAGGGTTACAGTGGTGAACAAAATAGAGAAGGGACAAAGACAAAGACAGAGATTATGACAAACGAGGGATATAATGGTATGGTGGATGGAGGACCTACTTTAGAGGTGAAAGGGAAGACCTCTCTTAAAGGGCATGGCTGAGTCGAGTCCTAGAGAATTAGGGAAAGGCAGCTGTGCAAAAGGCATTCCAGGTAGGAGGAACAGCAGATACAAACACTCGGGGGTGGGACTGCACGTGGAGTGTTCTAGTAGCAGGAAGTAGGCAGGGCGGCCGGAGAAGAGTAAGAAAACAGGAGAAACTGGAGAAGAGGTTGGAGAGAGAAGCAGACTCCGGTCACACAGGGCCTGGCAGGAGCCTGGGATGATCTCCACAACACACTGGACGCGGTCAGCGATGTACAGCAGTACAGAAAGGTGGGGAGATGCACGGACATAACACAAGGGCCCCCGATCATTTGGGGAGATGCCTGGACATAACACAAGGACCCCCGATCATTTGGGGAGATGCCTGGACATAACACAAGGACCCCCGATCATTTGGGGAGATGCCTGGACATAACACAAGGACCCCCGATCATTTGGGGAGATGCCTGGACATAACACAAGGACCCCCGATCATTTGGGGAGATGCCTGGACATAACACAAGGACCCCCGATCATTTGGGGAGATGCCTGGACATAACACAAGAACCCCTGATCACTAGTTCCCATGACTCCTACTTCTTAATTTTTCCAACATGTGTCTCTCTGCAGTCCTCAAATCTAGATGACTGCCAGTGGTTTCCATGCCTTCGAGGAAAAAGGCTCACTGCTTTGCCTGTGAGAGTGGCCAAGATAAAAAGATGTACAACACACTGCTGCAAAGAAGGAAGAGGGTGCTGCTGGGCATTGCTGCTGGGAGCTCTGACGGAGGCGGGCACCATGATTCAGCCGAGCAGATTACAGTGCATCCACACAATGAATACTAACCAGTCATCTGAAACGTAAATTAGAAGAACTGGGGACGGCAAGAGGTTCATGAAACATAGGCTATATTTCATTATATCCAGGACACCACCAACTGTAAGACTGAAAAAAGAAATTAAAGGGACTTCCCTGGTGGCACAGTGGTTAAGAATCCGCCTGCCAATGCAGGGGACACGGGTTCGATCCCAGGTCTGGGAAGATCCCACATGCCGCGGAACAACTAAGCCCATGCGCCACAACTACTGAGCCTGCGCTCTAGAACCCACACGCCACAACTACTGAGCCTACACACCGCAACTACTGAAGCCCGCATACCCTAGAGCCTGTGTGCCGTAACTACTGAGCCCGCACTCCACAACAAGAGAAGCCACCGCAATGAGAAGCCTTCACACCACAAGGAAGGGTAGCCCCTGCTCGCCGCAACTAGAGAAAGCCCACGCACAGCAACGAAGACCCAACGCAGCCAAAAAATAAAAATAAAGAAAATAAAGAAAAAAGAAGTTAAAATAACACTGCCAATTAGTTAATGTTTTTTTTATCGCTTAGAATTTTAATTTTGTGGTTACTGAAAAAGCTCCTTCATTGGGACAGAGTGTCATCATCTCTCTCTCTTGTACAGACAGAAAAAGGAAAAGGTGAGTGAAGTAAGCTGCTAAGACTTCAAGTTCAGGATGTCTGTGCCTTTCGACACAATATCAACCTCCGTGCCAAGGGCGTTGGCGAGGATACATTCCTTAACAGATCTCCACCATCCTCTCTGAGATTTTCTTCCAAGCAGCTAACCCTCACCCTGGAAGTTTTGATACTGGCTCTTTCTTGATCTCATTAGAAGGTATCAAGGGATGATTTTCAACAGCAATCAGGATCTGGGTTCTTTCTTCAAATGGCCCTTAAACAGTATGTAGACTAAAAGCACCAGGGACTGTGGTCACAGCTGCCCAACCATGCCATACCAGCAGAAATAACCTCCATGCCTGCTTGCACAGGTAAGGACACCTCTAACAGACTTGACAGTGTCTGCAGGACACATTGAGAGTAAGTCACATCTGATTTCAGAGAAGTTAAAATGCAATACCATGTGTGCCACAAAATGGCTCAGATAGTATTGTCACATCTATATAACTGAAATCAATTTGTTGTACACCTGAAACTAACACAATATTGTAAATCAACTATACTTCAATTTTAAAAAATAGTATTGAACTATGAGGAACCACCATTGCCTATGATGACAAGGGACTCGCCAGATGTCAACATTTAGCAATGGAATAGCTAACAGGGGAGGAATATTTGCCTTTTTTTTTTTTTTTGGCTGTGCTACACGGCATGTGGAATCTTAGTTCCCCGACCAGGGATCAAACCCACGCCCCCTGCCATTGAAGCGTAAAGTCCTAACCACTGGACCACCAGGGAAGGCCCAATATCTGCCATTTTTAAATGATGTTATTCTATTTCTTTTTAAGCTAAATTAATTATTTCCATCAAAAAGACAGTATTGTCTTCACAACAAGAGCAACAGTAAGTTTGGATTTCATAAACAAACATACAAGGCAAATACTACACTAGGAAAAATATTTGTAACAGGTCACAAAGTGCTAATATCCTTACAATATAAAGGACTCATAAATTAATATGGGAAAAAACTAATATTCCAGAAGAAAAAGAATGGGTAAAGGACAAAAATGAACCATTCACAAAAGAAGAAAAACTGACCAATGAACATACAAAAAGCTCAGCCTTATCAATGATTTTTTAAAAAAAAGCAAAATGAAAATGAAAGCAAAAACAAGAGAGCAGTACTGCTCTTATCAAATCAGCAATAAAACTGTTTTTTAATAGAACCTGGCTTTGGAGAGGAATGAGGAAGAGGGCCCTGGAGCACCAATGTCCAAACTGGAAACTGGCACGGTCATGCTTCAAGGCACTGTGGCAACAGGTATAAGAAGCCAGAATAACGTGCGAACACAATAGCCAAACAGTCCCACTTCTGGGATTTTATCCTTAGGAAATAACCAAGAATGAACACAAAGATTTTTTTTTTTTTTTTTTTTTTTACAAGAACGCTGTACCTGGAGTTATAGTATCAGGTCGACAAAACAGGCCACAAGATTATATGGACAGGACATTCCCAAGTTTGTTAGAATGAACGTACACATATATATAAAGAGTGCCCAGAGTAGATACCAAAATGTTAATAGTGGTTATCTGCACACCCCAATACTGTGCACCCAGTTCTGTCACTTCCACGATCGTCCTCTGCTTCCCAAATCCAGAGAACATCCCTTTCATTTGAATATCTTGATTTCATGTTTCAAACCCAGAATCAAAGAATCAAAAATCTCAGATCTGGAAAGACCCAAAAGATTCACTCAATCTTCATTCAATCACTACTGCTTTCAAAATGTTCATGACACTCACATACCACCTGTTCAAAGTAATGTCTTTTTTTTAACATTTATTTCATTGAAGTGTAGTTGATTTACAATGTGTTAACTTCTGCTGTACAGCAAAATGATTGTTATACATATATATATATTTTTTCATATTCTTGTCCACTATGGTTTATCACAGGATATTGAATATAGTTCCCTGTGCTCTACAGCAGGACCTTGTTGTTTAACCATCCTATATATAATAGTTTGCATCTGCTAACCCCAAACTCCCAATCCTTCCCTCCCCTGCCCCCTCCTTCCCAATGTAATATGTCTTTAAATAAACTCAATTTTCTTAGTACTCAGGTCTGATGTGTTACCTAATATTTTCTTCTAACACACACTGTAACGAATACCTAACCATTAACATTTAAAACATCTATCTGTGTACCGCCTAAAACCATCTCACATTCCTCTCATAGGAAACAGTTATCTGGCCCAACCACCAATTCATTAAAGAGACATTTACTGATTCTGTCCTATTTGCATAAGTATCAGCTGTAACAATGGGAAATTCATGTGAAGTTGTGAAACACCATCCAACAGGCATTTCTTCATCTGAGGATTCAGGGACTGGGAAAGGCCCTCCCTGTCTCCCTGACTATGAGAGTAAAGGCTGGGGCTGGTTTGTTTCACTTCTCCTAGACACTGCGTGCTTACCGCGGTGCCAGGCATCATTCAAATGCTTGACAAATAGGAACACATTGAGCCCTTGTAACAACCCTAAAGTAGTTTGCCCGAGCTGTGGAACCTTTAGGGAAATTAATTTGACTGCTTTACAAACCTACCTACCCACCTGGATTTAGATCCCTCACCCAACACTTCAGTGCTTAAATGATACATATCTATCGTGCGTGTGTGTGTGTGTGTGTGTGTGTGTGTGTGTATTGTTTAGCTGCTTATAGATACATATGTATCTGTATGTATGCAAATCCATATATATGCAATTGCAAAAATCAACTGAATATTCTCAGCACTAATTTTCAAGTTTGGGATTTTAACTGCATACTTCTTATGGTCCTCTAATTTTTAATTTTATTGTTGTTCTTCTACACCTTTTAGTTTCAATTTTTGGTTTCTATTTCCTGTTGGTTTTATTCTTGGTTTATAAATGGAAGATAGGAAGCAAAGTCTTAAGGGCAATAGACTCTGTACCTAAACAGAGTCTGGATTTGCTTCCTTTCTTGGGAGCTCTTGAAAGCTTCTTTTTGTTTTCCTAAGCAGATCGGCAGACCTTAAGTGTTCAATCATCTAAAAAACTGGGCCTGAATAACTAAGAAGACTCACAGGCTAGTTTCCTCCCAAAGGAGACTACTGGTATTGCCTTTTGGCTTCATCTAACATCTAATTACTTTACAAGTAATATGATCTACAATCTACTGTCTCTCTTGTAAGCAGTCACTGAATAGTGGGCAAAGCGTAAATGGAAAAGGAACCTACATTCACAGAGAGTGAAATAAGTAGAAGAATCAAATCAGTCCCCTTGGTACAATGTCCCATATCTAACTTTTTAACCAAAAAAACAGAAAATGTAATTAATAAAATTAATACAGAACACAGTAACAGGATGCCATGGACCTGAATAATGCTGATGTACTTTTGAAAAAAATAAAACATTTAAGAACCTGTATTCTGAATATTTTCTCCAGTCTGAGGCTTGCCTGTTCATTTTCTCAGTTTATCTCTTTATCTTTTGTAGTTAAGACTTTTTGTGTTCTACATACTAAATATTTACCTACCCAAGGCTGCCAAGGTATTCCCCTATGTTTTCATACAGAAGTTTTACGGTTCTAGCTTTCATATTTAGGTTTATGGTCCATCCCAAATTAGTATGTGTGTACAGAAGGAGGTCAGTGTTCATTCTGTTTCCACTTGAATACCCAGTTGATCCAGAATTATTGGTTAAAAAGACTTTACTTTTCCCCACTGAACTGCCTTGGTACTCGGGGCAAAAATCAACTTACAGCACCGGTATAGGTCTATTTCTGTTTCATTGATCTATTTTTCTACCTTTATGCAAAGACCACATTGTTTTGATCACTGTAGCTTAACAGTGGGTATTAAAATTCAGTAGATTAAGCAGTGTAAGTTCCCCAACTTCACTCTTCTTTTGAAGATTTTTTTGGGCTAGTCTAGATTTTTTGTGTTTCCATATACATTTTAGAATCAATTGTTAATTTCTTCAAAAAAGATGGCTAGGGTTTTGACTGGGATTTAGACAGTTGGTTTTTTAATGTTATTGTAAATAATATTTAAAATTTTCACTTTCCTATATGTGTACGTACATTTATAACACATCTATCTGACAAACAATTCCTATACAGAATATACAATGAACTCCAACAAGTCAAAATCAACATTATCGTTAGTGAAAATGGGCAAGGGCTTGAACAGACAATTCACAAAAGAAGATGCAGGAATGGCCAATAAGCACACAGTAAGTATACATCTGTCACCAGGGAAATGCCATTTCAGACCTTAATGAGATGCTATTTCACACTCACTAACAATACTGAATGTTTAACAAGGATATGGAGCAACTGGAGTTTTGATACATTGCTGGTGGGAAGTGTAATCTGATAAACCACTTTAGAAATTAGTCTGGCAGTTAAATGCATACCCACCCTGTGACTAAGCAATTCTACTCCTAGATATTTATCCAAGAAAAATTTCAGGCGTATAAAAGAACATTCATTGCAGCTTATTCACCATGGCCAAAAACTAGATACAACTCAAATGTCCATCATCAGGTGAATGGATGAACAAATCGTGGTACATTCATACAACACAAAAAGGAGCAAACTATTTTACCCTGAGAAAGCTCCTCTCCTTGACCAAACTCTAGCCAGGCTCCTCTGAGACCTCCTCTATTAGGCATCAACCTTGGCCTATAATATAAAGACCTGAGCAAACATTAACATAGTTCCTAACAGCTCAAGGCCACACCGCTAGGGTGTCTCTAGTCCCCCTTAGCATGCCTGCCTGAGAAAACTCAAGGCTGCCAAAAGAACCTACTGTTGGTTCCAGGCAACACCTAAAGATAGGGCCTCCCTGTCTCCCAGCTAGCAAATCCAGATGGTTTCTGCTGGACCAACACCCCCTTTTCTCATTTTCTGTAATTTTTTCTCTGATTCTACTGAATCCCTGCTCGGCCCCCTCCTTCCTCCCTCATTTGCCCTTTAAAACACCCTCTGTACAAATCAGAGTTGAGTTTAGTTCATGCTGGATTCTTTTCCCTGTTGCAATAGTTATTACTGATTAAAATCTGACGTTACCACTTTAGCATCCGGCTTTATCTGTGACAACGGGTGTTTATCTTTGACAACGTGTACAACATGGATGAATCTCAAAGAACATCTTGGGTGAAAGAAGACACAAAAAGAATGCATACTGTATGATTCTGTTTATATGACATTCAAGAATAGGCAAATCTATGGTAGCCCGAAACAGCAAATGGTTGCTGGGGGGCGGGGGAGTGGTAAGGAGACTAACTAGAGACAAGGGAACTTTCTGGAGTTTCAGAAATATTTTGTATCTTGTTTCGGGTGGTGGTACACAGATATATGCAACTATCAACACTCATCAAACTGAACATTTTATTCTGTATAAATCATCTCCCTCTCCCCATTCCCCTTCTCTCTTAAGAATACCTGAGGAAATTCTAGAAGGAAAAAAAAAAAGGTGAGGGATATAGCAAATCCTCCAAGTTCCCTTTCCAATATCCATTCACCCTTTCTTCCTAAGAGGACCCCAATTTTGTTTGAGGCATCAATCTGCCCTATTAGAAATTCTTACCTCCCCACACTTTGCTGCACCCAGGAGTGGAGCCATGTGTCCTAATCATGGCTAATGAGAAGTACACAGAAGTCTACAGGGTTGGGCTTCCCAAAAAGCTACTGCTTTCCTGACGAAAATGGGCAGATTCAGACACATACATGTCTCTTGCTAGTATTCCTTCCTTTTCTTTCTTCCTGGAGCACAGCTGCTCAAACAGACTAAAAAAATTCTGATAACCCTGCTACAAACCTATCCTCACCCTGTGAAGCAAGCTGTGGGAGCTTTGAATCAATTCACAGCTGAGTACCTTTGTGAGTTCAAAGTTTTCAGACATCAAAATGGAAAAAAAAAAAAAAAAAAAAGCGATTTCAACTGGAAGTCAAGAAATGACAACCAAGGACCTACTGTAAAGCACAGGGAAGTATACTCGATGTTTTGTAATAACCTATAAGGAAAGAGACTCTGAAGAAGAATATAGATATATATATATATACACATATATATGTATAACTGAATCACTGTGCTGTACACCTGAAACTAACACGATATTGTAAATCAACTATACTTCAATAAAAAAAAGAATGACATATGCACTGCTGTGTTAAAGTATATATAAGAATTTAGTATACAAGTGACATTTCAAATCAATGGGGAAAATAAGACCATTCAATAGATGATGTAGGAACAAATGGCTAATAATTTGAGACAAAATTAAGTTAAAACTGCTACCTTATAACATCCAAAATAATAAATATAGATGAATGATCTAAGCATAAAAGCCAAAACCATAGAAGTGCTAAAAGAAAATGTTATAAAGATTGAGAATGGCCTTTCAAAGCTTTACGCAAAAACCACAAGCCATAAAGTTAGATTGCCAGATTCTATACCCTAAAGCGTCACCATTTCTGTATTATGAAATGTACAGTACAAGCTATACTGAAAGACAAGCAACAGCTTGAGAGAAAATGCTGCAACAAATACCAAGGCAAAGGATTACTATTCCAGATACAAAAGGTTCTTACAAATCAATAATAAAAATACAAATAACCGAACAAGAAAAAGACAACAACCCAGTAGGACAGCAACATGGGAGAGAGGATTCACACAGAAAATATCAATGAGTGTGCGAGCAGACAAAAAATGCTCGGTCTTAGTCATGATTTTAGGAGTACAAATTAAGAACAGGTGTTATCTTCCACCTGCCAGTTGGTGAACAAGCTAAGAGACTGAGAATGTTCCATGATTAGCATCTCCGTTCACCATAGATAAGAATGGAAATGGATTATCACCTCCTTGGAGGACCATCTTGCAGAAGCTTCTCCCCTGAAATCTGTCTCAAGGGAAAACTCAAACACGTGTGCAAAGATGCTCATCACAGCATGATTTTAAGAGCAAAATCATACCCACCTAAATGTTGACCAAAAGAAGAACAGTCAAATAAGGTATAACCACACTGCAGAATACTGTGCAGCCAATAAAAAGGATGAGGCAGATCTGGGTGAAATTACATGTACAATATGTTCATAGTAGGCTCTCGAGTGGGGAAAAAGTACAGTTGACCCCTGAACAACGTGGAGGTTAGGGGTGCTGACCCCCATGCAGTAGAAAATCCAGGTACAGCTTTACAGGTGGCCCTCTGTATCCTCGGTTCCGCATCTGCAGATGTGACAACTTTGGATCATGTAGAGCTGTATTTAATGAAAAAACACTCTCCCTGCATAAGTGGACCTGTGCAGTTCAAACCCATCTTGCTCAAGAGTCAACTGTATTCACCTTTCTCATTTAAAAAATTAAGCTTTTAAGAGAGGGGGAAAAAAAAAAGATGTGATATTACTATTTGAGATCTAAGATCACTACCTTTCACAAATGTTTTCCAAAATCTAATGTTTTCCTTTTATTAAAAAAAAAATGGGGGCGATAAAACATCCACAGTTTATTTGACCTTTTTGATGGGCAAGGTTGGCAGCTAATGTAGTATCCTCCACAGTATGTTCTAGTTCTAAAGTGACATGTCTTCTCTGGGAGTGGAAGGTACCTTGGCACCTGCCTTCAAAATATTTCAGATCAGAATCTCAGCCCTGCTCTCTGGGGCATAGCTGTGAAGACGCAATCCGTGTGCTGGAGAGGCCAGGGCCCTCGGGAAAACGCTGGCTTTCCTGAGAGGTGATCCTGTGTCCTGCTTTCATGATGGGGTAGCGGGGGACATCTGTCGATTTGGTTGAGAAATCAGATGAACTTCTATTATTTGCACAGTGGAATTTCAGCCATACAGCCCCTGGTCTGGCTTCTAACACATACGGACCGCTGAAAACCAGTTAAACAGAAAACCAGAATTTTTAAGACCTCATCAGGAAATATAATCTTGAGCATTTGCATTCGGGTCTAATCAATTTAGCCATCCGACAGATAATTGTTGTGTGTCTACAATGCGAATGGCACTAAGGTAGACAGGTCCCTGCTCTGTGTTGTTTTCATTCTGGCCGGAGGGACAGACATTAAACAGCATGTCTGAACTACAACTGGGCTGATGACCACAAAGGAGATGCACAGAGTGTTATGAGAACACGGAACAGAGGCTACGTCTTGTCTGCAGGGGCCAAAGAGGCCTCCTGGAGGGAGCCACACCTGAGATAAGCCAAAAATCTTGGCGTCACCTCTGACTCCTCACCGCACATCCAACCGTCAGTACATTCCATCAGCTTGACCTTCACAGTGTATCCAGAATCTAACGGATTCCCAGCACCTCCACCGCTACCATCCTGAGCCAAGCCCCCAGCATCTCTGACTTGGGATATTCTGAGAGCAGATCTCCCTGCCTCCATGCTGCCCCCTACAGTCTGTTCTCAACAGAGACGCTGAAGGGATCCTGTTCAAACCCAAGTCCCAGTGGCTCCCATCTCACTCAGAGTGAAAGCTGTGTCCTTAAAAGAGCTCCTCTCCCCCTCACTCAGCCGGCCTTGCAGCTCCTGGGACAGGCGGGGCCAGCTCCTGCCTCACAGAGCCTTTGTACTCTGCCTGGGACATTGCTTCCCCAGAAGTCCATCCTCAGGGCTCACTCCCTCCCCAGCACTGACCTTCTTGTCCCTGGCCATCCCGGCTCACGTGGCCTTCCAACATTCCTACAGCATCGCCCACCATCTCACGTGCCAGGTATGTTGCTCGTTTGCTTCCTGGCTGCTTCCTCCACTGGAATACATGCCCCACGAGAGCTTCGCTTTTGTCTGTTTCATTCACTTCTGCATCCACACTAGAGCAGGGCCTCCATAAATTGAGCAGGGTCTCAATAACGAATATCAAGTGAAGGCATCAGTCTGAGGGATGACATGGAGCTGATCAGACAAGGAAGGGTGAGAGAAAGCATTTCGGGAGGGAACGGCCTGCTGAAAGGCCCCAGGAAAGACGGGAACAGGGCTCGCCTGAGGAACTGAGAGGACGGTGGCGAGAAGGGAAGAGTGGGGGGAAGCAAGACTGGAGAAGCCAGACAGAGCAGGCAGGGCCGGGCGGACCATGTGAGAAACTTCGCTCTTTTTCTAACAGCAACAAGAAGCCATTAAACTAGGGAGTGACAAGGTCCCATGTGCCTTTTGCAAACCTCTGGCTTCAGTGTGAGAACTGGACTTAGGGAGGTAAGCATGACTGGGGAGCTCAGCTGGCAGATGAGTGTCACGGCTCAGACCACGGATGACCTGAGTGTGCACTGAGATGGCAGCCGCAGAGGTGGAGGAAAGGTGGTAGATTCCAGAAACACTTTGCAGACACAATCTAAGGTCTGGGTGATTGATCACACAGGGGGTAAGTGAAAGGGCAGCTCCACGATGACTCCTACCTTTTTTACTCTAACCGAGGGGACAATGGCATCACCCACTGAGTTGCGGGGGTGGGGTGGCGTGGAGGAAAATTCGGGAAGGTGATCTTGAGCGCAGTTTTGGAAATAATGAATTTGAGATCATTCTGAGAAATCCAAATGGAGATTTCCAGCTGGCAAGGATCAGATCCAGGGCAGCGTGATCAGATCAGGAAAGGTGAGGTGTGTCGCTATTCATCTTGTGGCTGACGGAGAATCAAAGAGTTTCAAGTAGCAAAGAGACAGGGTAAGATCTGTGATTCTGAAAAAATCACCCTGGCCACGGCATAAACACCTGGACAGGGGAGATGGCCAGACTAGAAGCAGGCAAAACAATAAGGACGTGTTGCAACAAATCAGGTGAGCGAGGGCTGTGCCCGTCGGGAAGGAAAAGGGACCAGACTTTCCCTTTGTCACCAGCCCATCTGCTGCACAGCTGCTGGGGATTTTTCTAAAACACAAACCCAGATCATGTCAGTTCCCCAACTTAAAAGCCCTTGGGACCTTCCCCATTTTGTTCTCTGACAACCTCTCCAGAATTCACTCTTGCTACCCAGCACCCATCCAAGGTCAAGTTCCCCTAACACTTCCCCTAAGAGCTTCAATCTCTATGTTCTTTGGCTCCTGCTCTTTTCTCCTGCCTGGTAAACACCCATTCGTCTTTTTTTTTTTTTTTTTTTTTTGTGGTACGCAGGCCTCTCACTGCTGTGGCCTCTCCCGTTGCGGAGCACAGGCTCCGGACGTGCAGGCTCAGCGGCCATGGCTCACGGGCCCAGCCGCTCCGCGGCATGTGGGATCTTCCCGGACCGGGGCACGAACCCGCGTCCCCCGCATCGGCAGGCGGACTCCCAACCACTGCGCCACCAGGGAAGCCCCCATTCGTCTTTTTAAGACTCACCTCTCCTCCCCTGTGAAAATAAGAAAACCAGTCCTGACCGCTAGGAGTTGGCCTGGTACCATGAGCCAGGCTTCTCTGCAGTTAGATGCTTGCCTGGTGCTCACAGAAGCCACGCTGTCCTTCTGTTGGACAGAAACAATCTCGCAGGACCAGCAGCGCAAGGTCGCGCTGCAAGAGCGATGAATTGAGACAAAACAGGACCCCTTCAGAATTTTGTCTAACAGACAAAACCAAGGTCATCATGCCAGCCACAGGGTCCCAAACACTCCTCTCTCCTGGCTGAGATGAGCAACTGTGGCTTCTTTACGAATCACAAAGTGTCTGACTCTAGAAAAGTCAGACACACCTCCTTCTAGAAAAGACTGAGCTACCCAATCACAAAATTGTCCCCGCCTCCTGTGAGCACCGAATCCCAGGCAAATCCTGCTTCCTTGAACCCTCCCCCAAATTACCCAACTGAAGCCCAAATCCTGTAAGTTCTTTCTAACACCCCTTACGGATAGGCCACAAAGCTCCCTTAACTTAAAAAGAGACTCCTATTTTAACTCAGGGCTTTCATCCGCTTTCCCAAGATTAATAACTTTAAAGTTTCAAATTCATAGATGAAAAAGAAAACTTCCCACTGGCTGGAAAATAAGGCAATTCTAAAATAAAATGTCTAGGGCTTCCCTGGTGGCGCAGTGGTTAAGAATCCGCCTGCCAGTGCAGGGAACATGGGTTCGAGCCCTGGTCCAGGAGGATCCCACATGCCGCGGAGCAACTAAGCCCGTGTGCCACAACTACTTAGTCTGCGCTCTAGAGCCCATGAGCCACACCTACTGAGCCCACGCACCACAACTATTGCAGTCCGCGCGCCTAGAGCCCGTGCTCCGCAACAAGAGAGGCCACCGCAATGAGAAGCCCGCGCACCGCAACGAAGAGCAGCCCCCGCTCACTGCAACTAGAGAAAGCCCGTGGGCAGCAATGAAGACCCAACGCAGCCAAAAATAAATAAATCTATAAAATAAAATGTCTATCAACTTTTTTTTTTTTTTTTTTTTTTTTGCGGTACGCGGGCCTCTCACTGCTGTGGCCTCTCCCGTTGCGGAGCACAGGCTCCGGACGCACAGGCTCAGCGGCCATGACTCACGGGCCCAGCCGCTCCGCGGCATGTGGGATCTTCCCGGACCGGGGCACGAACCCTCGTCCCCTGCATCGGCAGGCGGACTCTCAACCACTGCGCCATCAGGGAAGCCCACTCCCCAGTTTTGATGGCTGTGGAGCCCTCTCCTGTTGACCCCGTTACCTCACTCATGTCACCGCCCTGCCCACAGGCCACATTTAAGCCAACCAAAAGGTTTGCACGAAGCAACACAATCTAAAAATATTACCATCACGTGGGACCTGATTTCTTTTTCTTCTTTTTTTTTTTTTGGTACGCGGGCCCCTCACTACTGTGGCCTCTCCCGTTGCGGAGCACAGGCTCCGGACGCACAGGCTCAGCAGCCATGGCTCACGGGCCCAGCCACTCCGCGGAATGTAGGATCTTCCCGGACCGGGGCACGAACCCGTGTCCCCTGCATTGGCAGGCGGACTCTCAACCACTGCGCAACCAGGGAAGCCCTCTATCAACTTTTTTTTTTTTTTTTTTTTTTTTTTTTTTTGCGGTATGCAGGCCTCTCACTGTTGTGGCCTCTCCCGTTGCGGAGCACAGGCTCCGGACGCACAGGCTCAGCGGCCATGGCTCATGGGCCCAGCCGCTCCGCGGCATGTGGGATCTTCCCGGACCAGGGCACGAACCTGTGTCCCCTGCATCGGCAGGCGGACTCTCAACCACTGCGCCACCAGGGAAGCCCTCAACTTTTTAATGTTTCATTTTTATTACGAATTTTACACTCAAAACACTGGAGAATAGGAAAGTGAGCTAGCCAGAGAATCACGCTGGAATGAGCTGATCCTGCAAGGGCACAGGTGAGGCTGGCTGACATGAAATCACAGCAGTACGAAGCCACCCTGCCGTGTGATTTCTACCACCAGTATTCCGGGTGAAAACGGAGAGTCTGGTTCAACCAGGGTCGGGGTTTACTAGGATTAAGGGCAAGGGAAATAAAGCCATTGTCAAGAGAACTACTGAAGAATGGACTATGAACTCGAAGCTCAATTAAGAGGTAGCAGCCTACAGGGAAGTGTCTAAAGGCTGGAGAAAACCATGGAGGTCCTGAGGAGAAAGATGCTGAGGGCAGCGCAGAAATAACTGATCAAGCGTGCTGGAAAGAAGAGACTGGGTTTGAAGGGCGCTGCACTGTTCGTCTGTGAGGTGGTGCATGCAGCACCGGGATGGAAATCCAGGGGATGGTGGCAGGAATGGTGACAGAGGTGGATGAGCAGAGGTAATCACTGCAGATGAGGTGTTCAAGAAAATGAGTGTTCCCGCGTGTACACTGGGTCCTCCACATGCACGCTAGGAAGTCAACTAGGATGATGGCAAGAACTGAGGCAGAGAGGAAGGCCTGTGGGCCAGATACCCAAGTCATCAATGAATTAGGTGAATAACCCGCAGAAGGTAGAAAACAGTAATATGGAGGAGAGGATGCTGGGGACGTGGGCCTCAAAGAAATGGGGTGAGGGAACAAAGAGCAGTGAGGACACAAATTTTGATCCTCCTGATTCTAGGATATCCAGGGTATGAGAAAACAGAGGCATGACTTGGCTTCAAGAAAAGGATATCCCCAGGGAAGGGCCAGCGTCAATACAAAGAGAGGGAGGGAATGACTAAAGAGAGGCTAAGGAAATAGAGGTGGGGGGTGATCATGGAGTGGTAATCTCAGAGGGCACAGTGGGGGCTGCAGGAGGGGTGCGATCAAGGGTAAAAGAGTGGGGAACTGACATAGGGGCACAGCATGATGGGGAAGATAAGGAGGACTGGGGAGTGGGGTGAGTTAGCCATCCTGGTAAGTGCACTATAGATAGCTGTTGAATCAAATGGGAGTTATTAGGCATAAACCTAATATATCCAATCAGAAGCGTTCTAACTGTTGGACTGTAGGAGTGATAGAGTCTGTGGTGATGACGATGATGATGATGATGATTTGGTGACAATGGGACAGTGATGATGACAACAACTACCAATTTTGAACATCTAGTGTGTGCCAAGCACTCTTGGAAGCACTCCACATTTAAGCCTCACAACAACCCTCTGAGACCGATAACAGCATTATTACCTGCAGAAGGGCTCTAAACCAAGAGGGAGCAAATTAAAACAGAAATCACAGAATCGTAGGAGCCCTAGGGAGCTAATCGGCTTTTTGAGCATTATTTTAGGGATCTTACAGGTGTAACTCGTGGGGGCAGGAACCAGCCTGATCCACAGCTATTTCAGTAACTTCAAACAAATAATATTCAGACTGGAGGAAATATCAAAATAACAATAAGAATTTATTGAAGGCTTCACTTCGTGCCAGATCCTGTGCTAACCTTTGCGTGGCTTATCTCATTTAATCCTCACATCTAAAAGGCAAGTTACCATTATTATCCCCATTATAAAGATAAGAAAACTAAGGCAAAAAGAGAGTAACATGCCCACAATTCACACAAGGAATCCCTATTTAATAAGATGACTTTTTGACAAGACTTAAGGGTTTCATATGTCACAGTGAAGGTGCAGGTCACAGTATCAACAGAACTTGAAAGTCATTAAATCCTGCAAAATATCTTAAAACATTAACTTATGGATTCTCACCATCTCTTTGCATGTTTTTTCCAGACGAGAGAAAACCCAGTGCAAAAAAGCTTTGATGAAATGCATCCAGATGGCAAACATGTCTGGTTTTTACGGCCCGGGAACCTATCCCAGAAGATTCTGATTCAGTGGATCTAGAGTCAGCCCTGAGTATCTGCGTTTCTTTTAAAAGCTCCAAAGGCTATGCTGGTGTGCAGTTTGGGCTGGGAACTACTACCTTAGATTCTCTGCAGTTCCAAATCCAAACTTCCCCTATGACGTTGAGATGTCTGAAGACACCAAGGGCACTGGAAACTGAGGCAGAGAAGAGGTGAAATTATAAAAACTATCTAACAGAAAGCCAAGGAAAGGCATGTTCTGGTTATACTATTTCTCTGTACTTTTGTGTCTGAACTATTTCCCAGCTAATTTGCTTTATTTTCTTAATTTTTATTGTAGTTGATTTACAATGTTGTGTTAGTTTCTGCTGTACAGCAAAGTGAATCAGTTATACATATACATATATCTACTCTTTTTTAAGATTCTTTTCCCATACAGGTCATTACAAAGTATCGAGTAGAGTTCCCTGTGCTAGACAGTAGGTTCTTATAAGTTATCTATTTTATATATAGTACCTAATTTGCTTTATGTAGGCAAGTTGGCCAAAAATGTTACCAACAAATATTAAATGAGCCAAGTATTACCAATAAATATTAAGTAAACCTGGCCCTAATGTGCTACTGAAAAGTATTTTATTTCTCTCTGGTAATTCTGATGGCACTTCTGATTCTCTTAGCAAACAGCAGTCAAATACGAGAAAAATTGCTTCTAATTCAATAATGCTACGGATGTGGTCAATAGAGATCAAAAGCTGGAGAAGAAATACAGTTGGGTATAATTCATTTAAGTTCACAAATTTCACCAGGGACTGCCTTCAAGCCTTTAATACTTATGAATGTATTTATCTATTTATTTAATCAACCACCACTAACACGTACTACATGCCAGGCACTCCACTAAGTGCTTTACTAATATTTAATATCATTTCATCTTTACAAGCACCTATGAAGTGGGTATTATTTTCATCCCCACTTTACAGATCAAGAGACTGAGACACAGAGTGATTTAGTAACCTGCCCAAGTTTACGCAGCTAGTGAATGGCCCAGCTTGACAGTCTGGCTCCAGAGTCCATGCTCTGAATCACTATGCTTAGTCTCCAAGACCTACAAAAAGTTCAAGCCTTAACCCAAAACTTGTTTTCCCCACCAGGTCCCTACAAGGCCGCAGCTTCCAAGGCATTCATTCAGTTCCTCAAACAGTCCATACTCCTTCCTTGACCTGCCTGAACACCCTCCTATATCCCTATTTTCTTTCTTTTTTTTATAAGTCATCTGTTCTCAGCTCAAACATTATCAACTAAATTTCAAACTCTAATAGCACACTGTATTTCTCAGCATTAAACACAAAATTGTAATTATATTACTTCCTGGGTAATTATTTATTTCCTGTCTTTTCCAACTAGGAGGTGAGTTCAGACACCGTGTCAATCTTCTTCAGGTGTTCTCAATCACTGAATACCCACCAACCAGCCAAAAGGAAGTAAGCTCTCCATAATTTGGGTTTTTTTTTGTTTTTGGCCGCGCTGCCAGGCTTGTGGGATCTCAGTTCCCTGACCAGGGACTGAACCCGCGCCCTTGGCAGTGAAAGTGCAGAGTCCTAACCACTGGACCGCCACGGAACTCCCTCAATAATTTTTGTTGAATGAATGAATGAGTGGCATACACTCAAGTCTCATGCTTTCTTTTTCATGCTTTCAGGTACGTGACACATACCTGTGCTCGCAACGGCCCCCCACATAGCCCCCACTACACCCGCGAAGTGCAGACTCCAATAGCTCACAGGAAAGCGCTCTGGAAAATACTGGCTCTGCACACAAATATTATGTGACCCTGAACAGGTCATTTCCCCCCTTAACTGACCTGAGTTTCAGGTGCACAATGGGGATCACGCCAAGTCCCAATGGAATGTAACCTACCAAAGAGGGAGAACCTGCACTTCTCCCCATAACCTATCGAAACTGTAGTTATTACTCGCTTCAAGTGTGTTTCCAGCAAGACTTTGGCTCCGAGAGGGCCAAGTCCACGTCTGCCTGGTTCAGCGCCGTATCCCAGGCACGGTATTCACGGGCTTGTACCGTGCCTGGCCCACAGCAAAAATTAGATAATTATGAGTTAAGTAGATGAATGCCTGCTCTGAGCATTTCACAGATATCGCACGAGTTGACGGGTAACTTCTGGCGTAAAAGCGTATTCCTTAGACACAGGCCCGGCTCCCACCTAGGCCCCAGCCCCCCAGGGATGCCAGCCCCTAACCCCACGCCAGGCACTCACCTCTTGCATATAGAAGCATCTTCGCAAGTGCCGCGCACGCCCTCGTCGTCCGTGTCGGTAGGAGAAGAACAGGCGGTGAAAGAGGGCCTCCTCAGGCTAGCGGCCATGGGCGTGAAGGTTTCGGGGTGCTGCGTCCACCGGTGACATGGAAGCGGGGTCGACGGACGCCGGGAAAAGGAGCGAGCCCCGGACAAGGTAGTAGAGAGAACTAGGCTCTACAAGGCTCAGCTGGCGCGGCTCAGTGACGCCGCCCACGGCTGCTTCCCCAGCAACCTTCCCGCTGATTGGCGCCTTTGCGGAGACGCTCATTGGACAATTTCCCCGCCCCATCAGCCTGCGGAGGTTCCCATTGGACAACCCCTTGGCCCCGCCCACACAACCCGGAAGTACACGGAGGGAGAAAGTAAACTGAAATTGACGCAAGGGAGCACCGCAATGCTCTCTGGGAATTGTAGTCTTATGTGCTTTGAGAGGCCACTGGGTTTCTTTTCTTTTCTTTTCTTTTTTTTTTGCGGTACGCGGGCTTCTCACTGTTGTGGCCTCTCCCGTTGCGGAGCACAGACTCCGGACGCGCAGGCTCAGCGGCCATGGCTCACGGGCCCAGCCGCTCCGCGGCATGTGGGAATCCTCCCGGACCGGGGCACGAACCCGCGTCCCCTGTATCGGCAGGCGGACTCCCAACCACTGCACCACCAGGGAAGCCCCACCAAGTCCCGCCTAGCCCCGCCAAGCCCCGCCAAGCCCCGCCAAGCCCCGCCACTGGGTTTCTTATTGCTAGTCACGAAATTTTATAACTGTAGTTAACTCAGAGCGGAAGAGCTGGAAGAATCCTCAGCACTGGGGCGAAGGGCAGAGAATCCAGCCGGAAAAACAAGTGTCAGTGTTACAGTCAGTTGGGGCTCAGTCTCATTCAGAAATTGAACAAGTATTTACTGAGTGCCGACTCTACCCCAGGAACTGGGCGAAGAGCTTTGCACACGTAATCGCCTTTGAAATGTTGTGAGGGAAGGAATATGTGGAAAACGAATACAATGGAAAACTATGTAGCAGGGAAAATGAACGAACTAGAGCTACCAGTTACAAGCATCAGTGTCTGAATTTCAAAAACATGATACTCGGTGAAAGAAGAAATAGATAACAGTTTTGTAAAGTTCAATCCAAGCAAAAGTAATGTTATTTAGAAAAACAACATATATGGTAATAATGTACAGAAAAGTAAAGGAATGAGTGGAGAAAAACAGAAGTTAGGCTCTTTGTGACCTTTAGGGAGGAGGGTAGGACACTCCAGGGAAAGGGAATGGGGAAGGAGTATATAGACACTTCAATAATTTCTACAGCTGAGGTAGGTTCACTTGTGTTTGTTTCACTATGATACATTTTCAAGATGTTCATATATTTTGTACTAGACTTATTATAAAACATTTTCTTTTTTTAACTTTTTTTTTTTTAATTTTTGGCTGCGTTGGGTCTTTGTTGCTGCACACGGGCCCTCTCCAGTTGCAGCGAGCAGGGACTACTCTTCGCTGCAGTGCACAGGGTGCGCAGGTTTCTCACTGCGGTGGCCTCTCCTGCTGCAGAGCACGGGCTCTAGGCAGGCAGGCTTCAGTAGTTGTGGCGCACGGGCTTAGTTGCTCCACGGCATGTGGGATCTTCCCGGACCAGGGCTTGAACCCGTGTCCCCCGCATTGGCAGGCGGACTCCCAACCACTGAACCACCAATAAAACATTTTCTAACTAAAAATTTTAAAGTGTGTTTGCATGTTCCATTTCATTATCTGTCAGGAGCAGAGAATGGATATACTCAAACTTGAAGAACCTTGAATCTTACACACACACACACACACACACACACACACAGTAAACAAATGACAACAAAAACCCAGTACAGATATCTTGGGGCAAGATCAGTTATCAAATCCTTGCTTAGTATTCAGTGGAGGAACAAGAGCCCATTGATACCCAAAGTAGAAATGACAGTGGGGAAGGCTGAGGTTAGGGAGTTCTGCCAGGGGGAGTGGTGATGAGATGAAATACACCACTTTCTTTGAGTGGTCCTTTGCCAAGAGGGTAATGCAAACCAGTGGACACGCATAGTCTCCCAACTTGACAGTGTACACATTCCATGGGTGTCAGTGGGCAAGAACAGTGGGTCAACAGCAAGTAGTAGTATAAGACATCAATTCCATAGGTCTGGATGGTGAGGCTGAGGGACTAGAAGAAGGTGGAAACTTCTTCCTCTCTTGTTTGATGAGCAAAGAACATCTCTGATCTTTGCTGAGAGTTTGATTCAGAAAAACTGGTGATTCAGAGGACTTTGGTCAGTTTTTCACTGAGGGGTCACCCCAGAGGCTTCCTGCAGGCAGGGCTAGCTCATTCCATTTGAGCTCCTGGTTAAGGTGCTGGAACTTTATGGTACAGGAGTAGAATCTGGAAATGGCAAGCTTAGCCATCTTAAGCTGCATAATGCCTCCAAATATGAGACCACGCTGGGGTGGTCATGAACAATGTCCCAGCGAAAGTTCACTGACAATTAATCTGCATCCCCTGATAAAGTCAAGAAAAGAGAAACTAGAGTTTAAAAGCCCTGTTGAACATTAGTTAATATTGGGAGCAAATAGCTGGGCTTTAACCATGAAACTTCTCCCTGAGAGGCTAGAGTGGACGTTTGCCGCTTTGGCTATTCAGTATTCTTTCTTCTATAACAACAACCAGAGTTTATTATGGAGAACCAAATTCTCCTTTTAGTCCACATGGATCAGGTAAGGCTCCGTGCCTGACACTGGGGGTGGAACCTTACCAAGGCCTGGCCAATCATACACAAAATCACCCTAGCTACACCTCAAGAGTGTGTGTGTGATGTGGTGGTGGTGACCAGGTTGGTCCAATTAGAATGAATCCCAGGAGTTGAATGGGAGTTGTTAAGTCTATAAGAGCTCTCTTTTCTGGCAGACTTGAACCCAGGAGGCTGTACCTTTGAAGCTACTGAGGGCCATCTTGCTACCTTGTATAGCCTGAGAATTTTTCTATTGGGAAGGCTAATGTTGTCTGGAGTACTATATGCTCAGTTAGGGGTGACCTGACTTTGCAGTGTGGGGCTGATGGGGAAATCACCAGAGCCTGTGACGGATCAATCAGAAGAGGCTGAATTTAGAAAGATGAAATAAACACCTGCAGCTTTCATCCTGAGCTGCGTGCACATTATCCCTCCCCGCCCATCACTACCTGGTAGAACCTCAATCAAATCATTGTCTTCCTTCTTGGCTGGTCCAGTTTTCCAAGTTTTTAGCCTGCGATTTCCTCACAAGCTTTCCATAGACAGCTATGGCCTGTTAAAAAGGCTATCTTTCCTGCTTTGAACTGCTTTTGCACAATTGTCAAAAATCAGTTGAGCGGGCTTCCCTGGTGGCACAGTGGTTAAGAATCCGCCTGCAAATTCAGAGGACATGGGTTCGAGCCCTGGTCCGGGAGGATCCCACATGCCGCAGAGCAACTGGGCCCGTGCGCCACAACTGCTGAGCCTTCGCTCTGGAGCCTGCACGCCACAACTACTGAAGACCGCATACCACAACTGTAGAGGCCTGCATGCCTGGAGCCCATGCTCCGCAACGGGAGAGGCCACCAGAGTGGGAGGCCCTCGCACTGCAGCGGAGAGTAGCCCCTGCTTGCTGCAACTGGAGAGAGCCTGCACACAGCAACGGAGACACAACACAGCCAAAAATAATAAATAAATAAAATAAATAAATTTATTAAAAAAAATCAGTTGAGCATATTTTTGTGGGACTATTTCTGGATTCCCTGTTCATTGATCTATGTGTCTATCCCTCTGCAAATACTATACAGTATTGGTTACTACAGCTATATAATAAGTTTTGAAATGGAGAGGACTGACTGCTCCCATTTTATTACTTTTTTCAAAATTGTTTTAGCTATTTTAGTTTCCTTATCTTTCCATAAAATTTTAGAATAAACTTGCCTATATCTACAAAAAAAAAGGCTTACTGGGTTTTGATCGGAATTGCATTAAATCTATTAATTTTGGGAGAATTAACATGTTTACTATGTTTTGTCTTCCAATTCATGAACGTGGTATATCTCTGCATTTGTTTAGATCTTTGATTTCTTTTTTTTTTTTTTTTTTTTTTTTTTTTTTTTTTTTTTTTTTTTTTTTTGTGGTATGCGGGCCTCTCACTGTTGTGGCCTCTCCCGTTGCGGAGCACAGGCTCCGGATGCGCAGGCTCAGCAGCCATGGCTCACGGGCCCAGCCGCTCCGCGGCATATGGGATCCTCCCAGACCGGGGCACGAACCCGTATCCCCTGCATCGGCAGGCGGACTCTCAACCACTGCGCCACCAGGGAGGCCCAAGATCTTTGATTTCTTTTACCACTGTTGTAGAGTTTTCAGTATGCAAGTCCTGGACATGTTTTGTTAGATTTACACTTAATTATTTTATTTTTATTAGTGACTGTAAATGTGTTTTAATTTTTGGTGTCCACATGTTCATTGCTAGTATCTAGAAATACAATTGATTATTGTCTTTATTTTGTATACTGTGACATAATTGAACTCAATTATTAGTTCAAGGAAGAAATACTTTTTAATAACTTCTTGTGGCATGAGGCCTGAAATTAAAATTCAATATTGAGAGCTGTCTTAACATCTAGTAAAATTAGGAGGGCCTCAAATAGTCTAACTGCAATTCCCCACTACCTCTTCTCCCACATGTAAGGTCCCCTAGCTATATGATCCTTCTTATCATAGGAACCAGACACAGTGCCTGTTTATTCCCGAGTAGCAGGCTTCAGTTCCCTATCAGCCCACTGAATTATCCAAACGAGCCCATCATACCCTCCTGTGGGAACCAGGGCTTGTCTCCACCCTCTTGTTACTACAAAGTCTGCCTCCCAAGACCCTACTAGTTCATTCTGTTCCAAGTGTAATCCCCCACGTGGCCCTGCATGGTGAGTGGTGTCCTCTCTTGGGCTGTGGGTAAATGTGACTTGTAAACTGCTGTTCATCCCATCTTTCAGCGTAGAGTATCGTGTGTTCAGCCAACCGCATTAGTCTAGGGAGGGAATCTCTCTCTCACTGATGGATTGAAGAAGAGGTGAGTAAGACAATTGGCATCACAAACAGGATGGTCTAACCTCAGCTGAGGACACTTGGTCAGCTTTAACTACCAGCTCCTTTGCGACTTAACTGGTTTGTAAGGCAGCAGTTACTATCTGGGATGTAAGTACCAGTTGCTGTCCAGCTTGGGCTTTAGCTCGTGTTCTGTTATTTCAAATGGATGTTGCCATCTCTTCGCACCCTAATGTCTCATGCTTGCCAACAAGGCAAAAACTATTGTTAATTGACCGTATCCCAGATGGAGGTGCCATCAAGTGTGGCTTGTATGTGACAGGCGGTCTCTGAGGCTCCTACCTGAGACCAGTGACAACATAATGTCCTAACTGGTGGGTGTTTGAGTTCCACTTACTGGGCATGGGCTAGCACTTTGGTCATTGTGTCTAGCCTGATAACCATCACTGGCTGCTTGGGGCAGCCATAGAGACTCTGGGAAAGTAACCCCACCCCCACCACGCCAACCACAGTCCTGGGGATGACCCCTTGTGTTGTTTGTAGAAAGGAAGGAGGCCATGACCCCAGGAAGATTTAAGAATGGCCCCCCGGTTGCCTCCTGAGTCATTGCTGTTCAGGCAAAAGTAGTGACCTTGTCCATCTCTCCTGTGCTGCATCTTCCCTTGTAGCAGTTGTGTCCTCTCCTTACTCCTAACGGTTTTGACGTGCACATCCATGGCAGCCCATGGCCCGAGAACTGATGAAAAAAACAAAAGTGGGGGGAAGGGACATGGCAGGGCCCTCCAAAGTGTGCTGTGCCTCCTGTTTCTCTGGATCTATTGGCATAAAAACTTCCTCCAGGACAGTCATTTCTGTATCTTTGTGTCTTACTGTACCTGATTAAAACAAATCCTGGGTACCCCTGAAATACCTGGGATCCCACTAAATTTAAATATGGTAAATATTTTGCTATTATAGATTTGGCTAATAGGTTCCATTCAATGCCTATTTCAACATTCTCTCAGCCTGTTTGCCTTCATCTCCAAAGGGGCACAGTACACTTTTACCTTGTTACCCACAGGGTAACTAAACAGCTCTGCTATCACACACAGTCTTTGCAGACAAGATCTTTAATACACCCACCTTTCTCCAGGAGTACAGGTATGACATTACCTTTATGACATCCTCCTTTGCAGACGTTTGTTTGACACACTTGTTAAGGATACATGAGTCCACCATCTTTTAGTCCTTTCTGGGTTCTGGAGGCAACGAATTCCTGGTTTACAAATTTTACTTAAGCCCATTTATGCTGTTACTTTTAAATGAGCCCACTTGAGTGGGGGTCCCTCCAACAACAGGCTCTAGAATCTGTCTAAATTAAAATCAACAGGCAGTCTCCTTAGTGCCCTCAGAGACTCCTTCAGTGAAGAGGCTTTAGCAACTTCCCCTCCTGCTTCCTGGAGTCTCTGGACTGCTCGTGATGTCTGTAAGTTGTCCTTGGGCTTCTGATGCAGGAAACTGCCCTCCTTGGCCCTGCATCACATACCATCAGAGCAGGAATTTCTGGCCATGCACTGGGCTCGTCTGGAAATAGAGTCTCTCCCAAACCCCAAGCTTCCATACCCAGCTGCCCATTATTCCTTGAGTCATGGAAGCAACATTCCCACAAGCTCAGTAGGGTTATCAAGGCCTCCTTGCTACAGGGTGGAGCCAAACCTGAGCCCTCTAGCACATCCTACCTGTAGGTGGGTATGGCCTCCCGTCATCAGTCCATTGCCAGATGCCATGGAGCTGGAAGATGTTCCCCTCCCCCAGACCCTTTGGGATCAACTAAGTGAACATCGAGTTCATATACTTTATGATGTTGAGGACCACGTCTCCCTCTTGGTCAAGTGCCAACTTCACTGCCTAGGAAAGGACTTCACCTACTCCCTAAAAGTCTCAGTCATCACCAAGGTTTAAATTGATGTCAAGCTATCAAAGAGTCAATTGTGGTATAAAGCTGTGAAATCTAGATTCACTATTAAGCATTGCCTTGACATCTGGCAAAATTAGAGGACTTCAGATAGCCTAACTTTAATCTACTGCTTGGTGACAAGCCTATTGCTTGGGTGACAAGATGGACAGAGGTTTAGGAGATGATAAAAGGAAAGGAGGAGGAAGAGGGTTCTGAGGGAAGATACTGAGTTCCCTTTTGGACATGACGATTGTGAGAAGCCAATGGATATCCTGATAGAGGTGTCCAGCAGACAATTAGATAAGTCAGTGTCAAGGCAGGAGAAGGGGGAGGTCAGATACAGGCATTCAGAAGTCATCAGCATCCAGGTGAAAGTCAAGTGGATGAGCTTGCCCTGAGACCACAGGGAGAGTGAGAAGATTCACTCAGCTGACAATGATACCTTAGAGAACATATGCATCAAGAAGTGGCCTGAAGATGAAGTCACAGAAGAAGCAGAGAAAGAAAAGTCTGATGTTAGGAAGGGAACCTAAGGAGAGTGGCATCCCCAAAAGAAAGAGGGTGGAGAGAATTTAAAGAATGAAGATGGAGGGCTTCCTGGTGGCGCAGTGGTTGAGAGTCTGCCTGCCGAAGCAGGGGATACGGGTTCGTGCCCTGCTCCGGGAAGATCCCGCATCCCGTGAGCCATGGCCACCGAGCCTGCGCGTCCGGAGCCTGTTGCTCCACAACGGGAGAGGCCACAGCGGTGAGAGGCCTGAGTACCGCAAGAAAAAAAAGAATGAAGATGGGGATAACATTTATCAGACACTACAGAGAGTTTAAGTAAGTAAAAAGACTACTTTCTAAGGCATTCAAAAATGCCTGGGGCATTAATGAGACAAGATTTTGTGATGCTTTCAAAAAGAAGTCAGTGAGAAATGAGATGGTGACAAGGAGTAAAGAAGTTTTTTCAGAAGCTTAGCTGTGGAAGGTAGAGAGGGTGGTAGCTGAAGGAGCAGAAAAGGGAGGATTGTTTGCTGGGAGAGACTTGGACAGGCTCTGAAGCTTAGGGAAAGAGACAGGCTCAAGATAAAGCAGGAAGGAAAATTAATGGAATGAGGTCTTTGAAAAAGTCTGAGTGGACAGTTTTGGGGGTACAATGGAGCAATTAGCCTTAAACTGCAGAGCTGGATCCCTTTTCCTCTAAAAAAGAGGGAAAGAGTAGAGGTGGATGGAGGGAAATGGGTGGATGGTTAAATATAGGAAGAGGGTATGGGAAATTGAGAGTTCTTGACTGCTGGCCTCAAACATCTTCAGGAGGGCATAAGGCCTGATAATGCTTCAGGAAAGTGGTGAAGATTTGGAGCAGCTCTTAAGGAAATGGGCAAGAGAGTTGGCCATGGCCATTTGATCGTTTGGGAGGTAGAAACTGCTTAAAGGCTGATTAATAGGAGCTAGTTAAAAGAATTAGGGCACATCCACACTGCAAACTAATGACTGCTTTTAAAAAGAATAAGATGGGGACTTCCCTGGTGGTCCAGTGGTTAAGAATCTGCCTTCCAATGCAGGGGATGCGGGTTCCATTGCTGGTCGGGGAACTAAGATCCCACACGCCGCGGGGCTACTAATCCTGCACACTCTAGAGCCTGTGCGCCACAACTAGAGAGAAGCCTCACGTGCCGCAACGAAAGATCCCCCTGCATGCTGCAACTAAGAACCGATGCAGTCAAAAAAAAAAAAAAAAAGAATAAGATGGAATTCATTTGCATTTGGAAAGATCTCTAAGGTGTAGTGATTTTTTTTTTAAAAGTCAGAGAATAATATGCTCCGATATACACAAATCTGCATATATTTCTAAAAGGCCTGAGAGAATACAGATTACCAATGGAGTGGTTTCCCAGGCAATGAAAAGAGGAGTGGGACTTAGCCAGGAAAAGTGAACTTTTATTCATTTTTTTTTTATTATTCAAACAGAAAGTCACAAAAATTATAATCATCCTCATAATGAACTTTCATTCTTAAAAATGTTATGCATCTTGTACTTTTCGGCTGTTCACCTTTTTTCTTATATGAAGAGTATGCACTTGTGTACTCTATAATTTTGAACATTAACACAAGTTAGTGTTTTAATTCCCCAAGATCTGCCTAAGTACCTGCTCCCTGTAAAACATGAAAGCATTACAAAAACCATTTGAAGCATCCCTTGATCAGCCTTCAACTCCACTCATGCCCTTTCTCACAAGAAGTAACCACTGTCTGAAGGTGGGTGAATATCTTTGAAGTCCTTAAAACTCCCTTTTTTTTAAAGTATTCGTATTTTTATCAAGCAAAGTCAAAATACATGGCTTTTTCAGTGACTTGGTTTCTTAAAAATGCCATGTTGTCTCTGGCTGAAGAATCATCTATGGCTTTGAAAGGTCTTTCAGCACAACTCCAGCCCTCTTGCCAGGTGACAGCAGCAAAGGCATATATGTGGGCAAAACATCAGTAACAGCATTTAAAAGAAGATGCCCAGATCCATCCGTTTCAGGTCTGGGTGGGTTAATCAGAGAGACAGCTGCAGAACGTTGATTCACATCTGGTTTTTTGGGTGTGGATCCCGAGGTAGTTTTAAGACTTGATGGTACATTTTTAGCTAGTTTTTTCTTTCCCGGTGAATCCAGAGGTTTTGGATCATGAGCAGAGGGTTTTAGTGGTGGAAGTGTGAGATGAGATTCTGTTTCTAGAAATTTAACAAAGAGTTCTGAAAAAGAATTCTTTGGCCTTGATTGCTGATTTGGTCTCAGAGGTGTGTTGGGGACACTTTTTGATCCAAGCCAGCCAGTCATCCATCTGGTACCACCGCCTTGCTCTTCATTAAAAACCAGATCTATTTCTTTCTTTCTAATACCCAGAATGTTGCCCGTTATCTGTAGCACTTCATGACGTTGTTGTTTTGGTGTTTGAAAATACCCCAAGAAGAGGTTCCTCATGAGGCTCTTGTCAACTTTTCCTTCTGTGTTACTTAGTAAGTTCATCAATTTCTTCTGTACATCATCCAGCACTTCCTTTTGGACCTCATTTTGTTTTTTCAAATCTTTAATTTGTTCTTCCTTCAGAGTCGAGGCAGCATTCACTTTCTCCTGGTGTCCTTGTGCCGATATTAGTTTTTCTTCTAGATTATCTGCAACTATTTCCATCCATTCTGTGACTACCATCCTCATGTTAGCTTAGCGCTTGTGCATACTACTTTTCTTGTTCTTGGGAAACAGAAAGCTGTAGCCAAATGTCATCTCTCTGCTTTGTGACAACATTCAGTTGTTTCTTCAACGACTCTACCTGCAAACTGGCTTGCTGATTTGCATTTTCCCTCGCATTGGAAGATAGAAGGAGCTTTTCCTCCAATGCGGTGACTTTCATTCTTAGTTTAGCTGCTCTGTCTTCTGCAGCCAAAGCTTCGTGGTTATGAGACACTTCTGATTCTACTGCGTGCTTACGCGATCTCTCCGGCTCCTGCTTTAAGTGTAGTTCTTTGTCGTGTAAATGTTGAACCTCATTCTGGAGGGCACAGTTTTCTACTTGTTTCTGTTTCAATGCCAACATGGTCTCATTTCTGGCCTGTTGAAACATAATAGTCTTTTCTTGCATTGATGTAACTGCATTTAAAAGCTGACTTAATTCCCCTGTCTTGCCGAGTTCTGTTTCTTTCAAAAGATGCTCAAAAGCAAGCGTCTTCTCCTTCATTGAACATATTCCAATTCTTTCTCTCTCCGCATCATAGAAAACCACATCTTTGTCTCTTGATTTTGTTTCCTCTTCCCTAGATGTTTCTACTAATTTTTCATTTTCCTATTTCAGTTTAAACATATCCAGCTCAAAGTTGACGACTCCCTCCTTCAGGTTGATTACTCCCTGCCTCAAAAGTTCATTTTCACTCACTACATTAGTGAAACTTTCACTTAAAGAAAGTAATTCATCACTTTTTGCTTTGATTAAAAGCTCTTTTTCCTTAAGTAAGTTTTGCAAGTCATCTTGTTTCTCCCGTAGCTGCTTCATTTCTGAATCCATTTGTTCACGTCGTTTTCTTTCTAGTTCTGAACTGTCTGCAATGGAATCAGACAATCTCTGATTATCTTCCTGGAGTGTTCTAATGGTTGCATCTTTTTCCTCCATTAATTTTCTTAACTCTTCTATCTCTTCTTTGAGCAATTTAGAAGATTCACTCAATCCATCAGGTTTCATTGCCTTCAGAGAGGCTGCTGACTCGGATGTAAGTGATTCATTGGAGGACTGTAGTAAAATAAGGTCAAACATCCCTAACAGAATATCTTTGGTATTGCAAAGCTGCTCTAGGCTAAACTGAATTGGCGCTACTTGCTTCTCCAAGTTTTTGAGTTTGATTTCATTCCCATCATAAGTTTGATCAGGTCAGTATAGTTCATCTGTAGTTTAGAATTATTATCATTGTCAACTAACACCTGTGCCTGAAGTTGTTGAAGCTCTTTCTGAAGATGGGGTGACCCACGCTGCATATTTTGTACAGTGGCCATCACGTGCTCTTTCTACTCTTCCATTATCTTAACTTGCTGTTTTAATTTATCACGTTCCTGTAGAAGCTCCTCAAACTGATCCATATTAACACCTCTCACTTCATCACCATTGCTGGATGTTTGCAGTATTGCCAGTAAAGTCTGACACTTCTGAGTTAAAGCATCAATTTCAATATCTTTTTCTCGAATGATGTAGGATAAATTCTGCATCGTTTCTCTAAACATATCCTGACCACTGTTTTCAAATCTGGTGGAGAGTTTTGTATTTGCATCTTTGAGTTTCATGAGGTCTGCTTCTTTGGCAGCAATTATATCCATCATTCTCAAGTTTTCTCTTTTAAGATTGCTGTTTTCCCTAGTCTTCTCATCTAAAACAGCTAACATTTATTCTCTTTCCAAAGCATAGGCTCGCAATTGCTGTTGACTCTGTCCGTTATCTTGGTCACTGGAAGAAGCTGAAGATACTTTCATGTGGACACACAAATCTTTTTGCTGGATAAACTGAGTTAGTTTACCAATCTCACCTTTGGACCGCTGATCAATCTGTTCCATTAAAAGGGTATTCTTTTCAATTAGAAGTTTAATCCCCAATTTTTGTTCTTTTATTCCTTGTACTGATCTTTCAGTTTCAGCTTTAGATAAGTCATGCTTTTCATTTCCATTTTCTATATTAAGACTCTGAACTTTTGTTACTTGAAAAGTATCAGAATGTTCTGTTGGCGTGTGCTGGAATTTTTCCAGTGGCTGGGTTTTGATTTGTTCTATTGCATTTTGCAAATTCTCCTTTTCCACCCCTTTGGCCAAAAAGAGCTGATTGTGTTTAATATTCATTTGCCCGTGTTGGTATTTCGGATTTTTCTGTTTCTGCTCTTGTAAAGATTGAAGTAGTTGCATTTTACTCTGGTTTTGTTCTTCAATTATCTTTTGATGAGGTTTAATCTCAAGATTATCTTCAACTGTTCTCTGTTGAGTTACCTCAGATTCTAGTTCTGTAACAGTGTCTAGAGTTTTAGGGTCAATCATAGGTGCGGTTTGACTGTGTTCTTCCCTCAGTCATTCCAATTCTTCTTTCAGGTGACTGTTTTCTTCTTTCATGGATGCAAGACTTGTATCTTTTTCCTCTATGGTTTGTTGTAAAATTTCCATTTTTCTTAAGGCTTGAGTATATTGATCTAACTCCTCCTGAAGCTGTGAACTTCCTTGAAGTTTTTCAATAAAAATTTCTTTCTCTCTTATGAGTTGTTTCAATTGCTTCTGCTCTTCTAAACTAGATGACAAAAGTTCCTTAGTTTCTTTGTGCTCAGCAATCATCTGCTCAATATTCTTTTTGAGTTCTGATATTTCACAGTCTTTCTCTTGACCGAGTTTAATTAAACACTCATGCTCCAGCTGTAAGGCACAGCTGTCTGGGTTATCTGTATTTGACAGTTCTTTAACAGCTTGCTCATACTTCTTTTCTTCCAACAGTCTCTGTTCATCCTGACAAAATTCTGCTTCTAACTGTCCTTTTTCCATTTTTAAATGAATTAACTTTTCTTTTTGCCCATCTAACTCTTTAGTAATGTTCATTTTATCATCTTCAAGTTAACGAACTTTTTTTTCTCATATTCTAGATCTTGTTTTATTTTACCGATGATGCTGTCTCCTTCAGTTTGTTGTTCTGTTTGCTGGTCTTTCATCAAAACCACGTGCATTGTAGTTTTTTGTTTTTGCCTGTGCAACTCTCCTAACTCAGGAATCAGTAATTTCTTTTAAGTAGTACTCTCATTGACTTTTCCTTCTTTGATTTCCCAGTCACATCTTAAATGATGTACCTCTGAATCCGAATTCATGTCTCCTGTAGCTGCTCTTTTAATGAGTTCATATTCATTGCTCAATTTGACAAGTGATAATTGAAGTTCTTCCTTTTCTTTATTTAATAATGAATTTTCTTTTTCTAAAACTTGGACTCATTTTTAAAGTTTCAGGTTCTCTTCCATGAGATTTTTATCCTGCTTTAAGCTACTCAATCGCACTATTTCATTTTCAGCATCAGACAGTGGCTGTTTCTATCTGGACACTTCTTCCAGTGATGTGCTCTGTGGAAGAACTTTTTCTTTTTCTGTCACAGCATCACTCCACCTCCTAATAGAAGGTTGCAACTCACCTTCTTCAGTTCTTTCGTTCATTTCATTTATCTGGTCTTGTTCTCTAATTAAAGCATCCCTTTCCTTTTCTACAGAAGATAATTTTTTTAAAGATATTTTACTCTAATCTCAAGTCCTTTGATTTTTTTGGTGGACTCTATTTTTTCAGCTGCTAGGACTTCAATAGCTTTTTGCATATCATGAATCATTCCCTCATTCCCTTTAATTGTTTTTGATGCCTGCGACTTATTTCTGCCAGTTTCTGTTGATGAACTTCCTGCAACACTGCTATTTCAAGTTGATGGTCATCAATTTCCTTATTTAGATTCTGTTCAAATTCCTTGATGGTATTTTGCAGTTTGTAGATTTCATTTACATCAAAACTATAGATCTAAATGAAATGCTGTAGAAGTTTGAGCAACATGTCTCCAATGGCTGACATCAGCCTCAGGTCTTAAGACTTCTTTTGACAATCTATTTATTTCTTGCTGTGACCAAATTAGGTCAGCAAAGTCCATATCATCATTCTGGAAAACTAAAGCATGCTGATAGATATCATAACCCAGTGAAGAGGGTACACGAGTTGAGGGCACAAGGCCAGCCTCAAGATTTACTATCTGGGTGACTGACTGCACCTTTAGCAACTGATCCTTCAGCGCTATCTGCCTTGCTTTAAGAAGTTTGATTTCTACGTCTTTCTGGTGTAATTGATGTCTGTAACTTGCAGCTTGCTGCTTTAGTTGAAGCTCTGAGGCTTCATACTTCTCGTCCACATCACTACAAAGATTCTAAGTCTCTCAGCCTCTGATTTTAAGACTGACTGAGAGTCTTCAACCTCCTCTGTTGTAGAGTCAGGTATTTCTACATTTTCAGCTCCCTTCCTCAGCACAGCTTTTGTGAAACTAGAAATGTGGCCTGTGAAAGATGCCACAGTACCACCCACTTGCCCCAGGGAATGGCCTAAGCAGGAGCCAAGGCCACCAAACCAGGAGGACATCAAAGCAGGTCATAGAACTGACCTGGTCCGCTCCGAAAAAAGTGTCCAGCACAGTCGGACAATGCCGCCAAGTGTCACTGCACTGCTGCCAGCGCGAGGTTAAGAATCAAAGCACAGTGAGGGGTTTCTAGGCAATGCGGGCTGCGAGGGCCCCTCAATGGCCACACCTGCCTGGCAACGCCCAGGCCTGGCCTGGGACATAACAAAGGGCCCGTCTCCAGTGACCTGTCCCCTCTCGGGCCTCTGTTCATCCACGACTTCCTAGCGCTGGAGTTGGGCTCTTCTCCTCTCCTTCCGTGATTTTCCCAGTGCCCTGCGCCACCTCGGCCCCCTGGACGCAGCCACCATCACAGCTGCTCTGAAGGTGCCATCTCTGAGCTCCTGTTCGTAGAAAACACACCTTGCCTCTGATTTTTTTTTTGATATGGAATGATATGCAAGGTAGATTTTAATCAATAAAAGAAAAGCAGTACTAGAGTAATACTTTTCGAATAGGAGTAAAATATATTTAATTGCCTTTGACTTTTTTACTAAGTGGCATCACACTGTCCTGCAGCTTGTGAGTTTCACGCAACCATTTTTTTTTCTTAAAAAAATCGAGGTAAAATGTACATAGTGACACGCATCCCTCTTAAGAGGACAGATAGCTGCATTTTGTCAAATGTCTACACCTGTGCATAAGTACGGCCCTGATAAAGACTTTGAACATTTCCATCGTCCCAAAGCTCCTTTTCGGGTCCACCTCGGCCCTCCTCCCTCAGCGAGCCCTGCCCGGGTGTCTAGTTCCGAAGATAAGTTTTGGCGGTTCTTGGACGGAGTGTCGCACCGTCTACACTCTTTGTGTCTGCTTTGTCCACCGTGTGTTTGAGATCTAGTCTGGGAAGTGAATTAAATATCACTCGAGCGGGCGATCGCTGAGCGAAAGCACGCCGAGGTCCGAGTGGACCTCAGGGCCCTGGGCGGCCGCGCGTCGCGAGGCCCGGGGACCGCCTGCGGGCTGGGAGTCGGGCGGCCCCCGGGCCGGGGTCGGAGGCCTGGCTGCGCGCCGCACGGGGCCTGGCACTCCTCGCCCGACCAGACCCCGCGGGCCCGGCGGGCGGCGTCGCTGGAAGTGACGCGACGAGGGCGGGGCCGCGGGCCTGGGGAGCCGCTGCCGCCGCCGCCGCCGCCTCCGCCTCGGCCGCGAAGCGATGTAAGAGCCGCCAGGCCGTCCCCCGTCCCGCCCGGCCTGAGCCCCGCGGGCCACCGCCGCCGTCGCCATGAAGAAGCAGTTCAACCGCATGAAGCAGCTGGCCAACCAGACCGTGGGCAGGCGAGTGCGCCGCGCCGGGCCGCCCGGGGGTTGCGCGGGCCGGGGGCCGGGGGTCACGGCCGGGGGCCGGCCGGCTCCTCCGCGGGCCCGGCCGCTCCGAGCCCGGCCGCCGCCCCGCCCGAGGCCGGCGGGGCCCGGGGCCGGGGGCGGCGCCACGCCGCGGCCTGGCGCCCGGCTCTGGGCCGCCGCCTGGCCCCCAGAGACCGGCGGGGCGGGCCGCGCCTCCCTGCTCCCACCCCTCGGGGTCCCCACTGGCCCGCGAAGCATCGCCCTCCGGGGACTGGACCTGTCCCGGGTCTTTCCCACCAGGAGATCGAGCCGGCCCGGGCCGCCGCCTGCGGCTGAAACTCCGATCAGTGGTGTGTCCGAGGCTGCGGGGCTTGGGGGCGGCATTCTCAGCCTTTCCGGATCGCCCCGCTGCCGCAAAGCCTAGCTTACAAGTGCATGGTGGCAGTAAAGAAGTAAAGGGTCATTAAAGCCCAGCGGATCTGCCTACTGAGTTTCAGAACGCCCTTTGAGGGAATTTAGAGGTGGTGCCGTCTCCAGACCAGGGGCGAATATGAACGGGATGCCTTGACATGTAAAAAGTTGGAATTGGGAGAAAAGGATTCTGGAAACGCCTAGTGCCAATTTAAAAGGAAATTACTATTTTTTTTTTTTTTAATTCTTTCTCACTTTGGGTTTGGAAGCAAATCCTGCACCATGTTTCTTTGGGATTCCTCGACTGCTTGACAAGCATTGATTCTGTAATGACAGAATAGACCAGAGTTTGTAGATGACCAGGCTGTTGGAACAGGACTGGTTTGTGGTTTTGAGAGCTTCTGGAGGTGATTGTCATGTGCTGTGTTATCTGGGGCAAATATTTCAAGGTCTTCCAGGGCAAGTTAGCTGTATGGTACGGATTTTGCTGTTTATTCTGGGAAGAGATATGAAAGTGGGAATTTTTCACAGCTTTTGCTTCTTCTTTCAGCAGTTGAGTCAAACGGGGAGTTTGGTTTGGCCGGAGCACGTGGGACACTTCTTTTTTTGTGTGTGTATGAAAATACTTTTACTTCCTCCTGAGTTTTCTAAATTTGCTCTTTACTGTTTCGTTTCCCTCAACTTTCTGCTTAGTTTTGTTGTTTAATTTTTTTGGTACCCCACCCTGTTAGCTGGGTGTGCATTTATCCTATTTCCAGAGTTAATTCCTGTCTAGGCTAAAGCCTAGGTGTGCCTACTTTTCTGTTATATGTGGGGAAATGATAGAAATAATGCTGAGAGAGAGGAAGGTAGACAGAGTATTAGTGACGGCTAATGTTTCAACCAAGAATCTGTAAATGAATTACAAGATAATTTCTGTGAATTCTCTGCCCCTCTTAGCGTTCTCAGTAACATGAATTGTGGAATCAGTACTTATTGAGTGTCAAGATGCATTTGTCAGATAGTCATTTTGGCCTGTTTGTACATTGTATCAGGCAAGTGATTTTTTTTTTTTTTTAAACAAATTTCTGAGGCTTTAAAAGCTACAGAGCAGTTCAGGGAAGCTGTTCAGGGTGTCTCTGGCCCTTGCTTCCTCTGTAGCAGCTACTCTCTTTACACTTTTAAGTTCCAGCCATACTTGCGTACTTTCAGTTTCCAGAGGAGGCTGTGCTTTCTTATGTTTTAGCCTCTACCTGGAACTCTGGGAAACCTCTTTCATCACACCTGCCCTAGGCCACTTCCTGCTCATTCTTCAGGTCTCCTCATAAAGGTCTCTGCCTCTAAAAGGCCTTCCCTGATGCTCCTGCATAAATTGGATGTCCCTCCTTGGTGCTTTCATAATTCCATGTAGCACCTGTTTTTGCATAATGTAATTGCCTCTTTACTTGCCAGCGTTCTCCATTAGACTAAACACTTGAAGAGTTTTTGCCCATTCTTTTTTGATTCCCAGGGTCTGCTGTGGTTCCTATAACATGGTACATACTCAGTAAATATTGTTAAACGAATGTAAATCCAGTTCTCAGTAGATTGCCCTGGTGGTGTGGGCCCAAGTATGGGAAAACGAGAATTGGATGGAGTAAGTGGTGTGACTCATCCTGGGACTATAATTCTGGCCCTGACCTTTGACTCTGTTTGAAAATCTTTATTGCTTGATGCAGTGGAAGCTGCAGCTATTACAGAGCTATTAAGGGTATGGCAATTATGCACCTAAAGTCAAAACTGTTTTTACTGGGGAACCTGTTGCTTTACTGCTATTGATTTCCTAGATATATTTGTTGTTGTTTTTTTCCACTTAAGTAATTGTAAAGGACTAGGGAGGGAAAATGGAGGTAGGAGAGAGCCTAGAATTGTTATTGGGCAGAAGCAGATGGTTGGTGGGCACCAGAATCAGGCTTCTGGTTGTATTTGGGTCAAAACAAAGCCTAGAAAGCACACATGCACTAATGAATGAAGTTATTTGTGTGAATGGCTTGCCCATGGTGTGTATGTACTATCAGTTTGTAGAGTTCTAGGTGGTGTCTTGTGATGAAGTATTCTCTTCGCAAAATTAGGAACCTGTGAGTAACCCCACAGTGAGGTTCCATGGGATGGGCATGTGGGAGAATTAGTAATGGATGGAAGGAGTGAGTTCTCATGATGCAATTTGTTTACAAGGGGTAGATGAGTCTGTTTCAGAAGACGGTTTGTGTCCCATAGGGTCAAGGCTTAGGAGGTGTTCTCCTGATATGGGTGTCCCAAAGGAGAGAAGGAGGATGGTTCCTTTCGTCCCCCTGACTTTTGTTGATTCATCCATTCAACAGACACTTGTCGGCCCAAACTGTGTGCCAGTGTGTGAGGTATTAAAGAGTCAAAAGTGAATACGACACAGTTTCTGCTCTGAAGGAGCTCAGTAGATTTATGGAAGAGATAGGCAAGCAAAGAAATAATTATCTACCCTGAGCTAAGTGCTTATAGAAGGATGGCTAGTGCCAGTTCTTATTGGATGGAGAGAGGCAACCAAAAAACAGGAGAAAGTTTGAGCGAAGGCTTTGTTTCCATCTTCGAGCACTTCTTTCAGATTTCTCTTGTATTGATGAGGTCTCTTTTGATTGTAAGAAAACCCAAATCAAACTGCTATAAGCGAAGATGGGAATTTATAGGCTTACATGTGACCAGAAGAATCCAAAAGGAGTATGGCTGCAGGTTGGTCTGGATGCAGGGCTTCCACTCTTTAGACAAGCTGTGTCCACAAGGAGAACCCCCAGCCCCACCCCCTTCTTCCATTGCCCTCAGTTCTGGACCCAGAGGGACAGAATATTTTTCTTCCAGTCACTGTTGCCAAAGGCCCAAGATTGACTCTGAGTGCTTCTGACTGGGTCCCATGCTTTTCCCTGGAAATGGGTATGGAGTAAACCCTGTCTGAACAACAGGGACTGAGAGTGGGGGAGCGCTGGCTCCCCAAGGGAAACCGGGGTGCTGGTCAGGAAATAAGAAACATCATGTCGTGTCTTTTGTAGTCCTGCTAAGAAAGATATTTTGTTGTTTGAAAATCCTTGATGCAGATAATCCAGTGGATGTAGGTGGTGATTTGGGGGAGGTGATGACCTGCATGGAGGAAGGTGTACACAGGATGAGGAGCTTGAGGGAAGTTTAGTTATGAGGTCGAAGTGTCCAGGAGAAAAGGAAGCTGAAGGACTAACCAGGAGAGTTATTACCTAGGTGAGGCTCTGGGAGGGAGTGTCTCATTGGGTGTGGGTTTCTGCCTGGATTGAAGTACTACTCCCTGGAGGTTCAAATGCTTTCCCAGATAGTTCACTTTAGATAAGCCAAGGTTACAGACTCAAATGCCTAGAGGGGCCAGACTAGTAAAATAAATGAGTGACTGAGGCCAGGTAAGGGTTGGGGGCATGCCCCCCACCATGAGCTCACCAAAGGGGCATGTGGGAATATGGACCCAGAGTGACTCAACCGTTGTAGCTTTCCAGAAAAGCCTGAAATCTGGATTTTAATGAAGGTTAGATGGCATTTAACGCAAAGGAAACAATCACCATGATACTATGTGGGGCTAAACAAAATATATCGGTGGCCAGATTTGGTGTGTGGGTCACCAGGTGGCAGTTGCTTGTCTAGAAGGACCTGGAGGTTCAGAATCCCTATTATTATTTTTCTTTTTCCCCCTGTACCTTACCCTGATATTACTGCATTCCTAGTTCTTTGGATTTGTTGAAGAGCTCATTCTTTCCTTTACAGAAACCTTTAAAAGATTTGATAGTACTAATCATCAACTTTTCTCTAGTTGGTTTAGTTTGCCAAATGCTGTACCAGACCACCTGGCTTGGTTCTCACCTACTGGCATTGATCATTTCTATTCTAGAAAGAGGGAAAATGACTTGCCCTGTTCACACAGCTGCTAAGTGGCCGAGGCACGACTTGGGTCCAGGGCTTCTGACTCTGGATCCCATGTGCTTCCGACTACAGAATCTGGGCTGCCTTTTCACCAGGGAAGGATTAATGTTTATTAAAAGTTTTTGGTGCTTATTAAGCCGCTGGGCTCAGTGCTTTGCATAAATTATCTCACCGCATTCTTGCAGCAGCTCTAAGAGGCAATGTTATTTGTTCCTGATTTAATGATGAGGAAGCCAGAACTCAGAGAGGTCATCAGGCTAGTAAATGACAGAGCTGTGGACTCAAACCCAGGTTTCTGATTCCAAAGCAGCTATAAATCTTCACGTGGGCAACTCTTATGTGAAAAACCTGTTGTTTGAGTCGTGAGTGCTGCCTTCGTAAAATCCTGAAGGCTGAGAGCTGGATGTTGCTCTAGTCCAGTGGCTCTTACCAAGGTATGGTTTTGCCCCCCCAGGGGACATTTGGCAATGTCCGGAGACATTTTTTGATTGTTGTGACTTGATTGGGGGAGGGGTAGATAGAGGCCAGGGAGGCTTCTGAATATGCTGCAGTGCACCTGACAGCCTCACAATCCAGACGTATCTGGTCCCAAATGCCAAGACTGCTGAGGTTGAGAAACCCTGATCTAGTCCTTCCAGGGTCTGGACGTCTGAATTATCAAAACCAAAGCTCCACACTGCTTGCTTGCAGGCCAGAGATGTGTTCTCTTTGGCCTATTCAGTATTTATTTATTTTTTTACAATCATTGGCTCATATTTAAAAATGAGAAGTTTTCACATGAAAACCTGGATTTCCAGCTGCTTCTAAAATCTTGGAAGACCTGGCAGTGCCTGGCATCCCTCCCGAGCACAGAAATCAGGAGCTCAGCAGCAGCTGTCCCATCTGGGTGGGGCATGAGCCATCCAGTCCCTACCTGGCTTGTTTTATTCTGTTACGTTCTTTGCCGACCCTCCCTGAAGGGCACAGGTATCTAATGACCTTCTACTCCAGGCGGGCAGCACTAATTCTCAAGGTGAGTCAAATACCCCTTACCCTGCACACCCCAGAGCAGTCCTCTGGTGCCACATTGAATCCGTCTTGTCTCTCTTCCGTGAGACAGCCCTTCCTATGTTTGACGGTGCAGACCGTATCCTTACTTTTGCCAGCATCACATTCTACATCCCTTGCCTACTCTGCTGCCTCATTTTACTCACACTGATTTCCTCTGGACAGTAATTCTGAGAAAGGGGAGGTAGCTGTGCTCTGCTTCAGCCTGAGTGGATTCCATCCAGTCTCTGCATAGAGTGGGGGTGGAAAGGAGTCTGGTGTCTTTGCAGCTTCTTCTGAATCTGATCTTCTGTGGCCTTGTTATGTACTTTACATATTGTGAAATCCTAGAATAGCAAACAGGGTATTTATAGGTGAGTGAAAATCCATTGTTCACTGAAAAAAAAAACACAATCCTAAAAGGATGTGGTCATAAGCATCATTTTCACATATCATATAGAGTATGTGAACACAGCATGTTATTCTAATATGGAATTACCTTGGTGCCAGTGATTCCCAGTGTGTGCACGGCAGGACCCCGTCCCCTGCCCTGGGAATCAGCACTGGGGTATAGGGTCCTAGAGTCAGCATGTGCTCTATGCATTCTTATCAGACTGCGATGGTTTTGCATATATCATTCTATTTCTGTTTATCAAATGTAGGTAGATGCCATTGTAATTAATCCAGTATAAATCCATTTAAAAATATTATTACACTCCTATCTGCTTTGTGTATGTGTGTTTTCTTAAACATAGATAGTAAAAGTATAACAGGCCCATGGTCCTTTATCCCAAACCCCTGGGGTCAGATGAGTTTCAGAACTCAAAATTTTTCAGATTTTAAAGAAAAGTAGGTACTTCCCTGGTGACACAGTGGTTAAGAATCCACCTGCCAATGCAGGGGACATGGGTTCGAGCCCTGGTCCGGGAAGATCCCACATGCTGCAGAGCAACTAAGCCCGTGCGCCACGACTACTGAGCCTGAGCTCTAGAGCCCACGAGCCACAACTACTGAAGCCTGCGAGCCACAACTACTGAAGCCCGCGCGCCTAGAGCCCGTGCTCCACAACAAGAGAAGCCACCACAATGAGAAGCCCATACACTTCAACGAAGAGCAGCCCCCTCTCACCGCAGCTAGAGAAAGCCCACGCCCAGCAATGCAGCCATAAATAAAATAAAATAAAATAAATAATTAAAAAGAAAAGAAAAGTAATAATGCACATATGCTGTTATGTAATATCTCCAGTAGGGTCTGAGGCAGCAGCCTGTAATCATCATACATGTTATTATTTCCATAGCAAAATATATGAATGTATTTCACACTAAATGGAATCTTTAAAGATTAAAAATAGGTTCATGTTAGCTTAGGTCAAGTTATGTTGCCAAATGAGCTACAAAAAAACTTTTCTTTTTTTAGATTTCAAAGTGATGGATAAGGGATTATGGACCTGTAATGTTCCTGGTGAGAGAGTCTGAACTTTTGCTTTACATATGTCTCCCATATTGCAAAAAGTTGGAAACCACAATTATAATTTGTAAGCAGGGGTCGCAAATTCAAGTGCCAGGGCAATTAAAAGTAATAAGTGAAGTAGGAGATAGGTTTAAGGCAATAGGGGATGATGAGGACTGCAGTGAATTAGTGAGTACATGTTCATTTAAAGGGGAGAGTTGCTCTCAGCTCCAGCTAGTTGTTGCCATGGTGAAATGTGTGTAGTATAGTCACATCTCCTTATTTCTAATGGTATTCCAGCATGCTGATTTCTTGATGTTTAATGTTGGCAACTAAAAAAAAAAAAAAAACAAAAAAAACCACTGCGTAGGCCAAAGAAAATGTATCTTCAAGCTTTATCTGGTCTTGGGCTGCCTACTTTGATCTCTAGTTTAGAGACTAATTCTTACGGTATGAAAGTTGGACAGTGGTGTTTTGGTAATGAACTTCTTCACTTCTTCTTAAGTTGGAGACCAAATATTTGTTCTGTCATCATTCATCATACTTAATGCACATGTTATATATGTTTTGAGTGTAAAATTCATAATAAAAATGAAACATTCAAAAGTTGATAGACATTTTATTTTAGAATTGCCTTACTTTACAGCCAGTGGGAAGTCTTCTTTTTCATCTATGAATTTGAAACTTTAAACTTATTAATCTTGAGAAAGGGGATGAAAGCCCCAAGTTAACATAGGAGCCTCTTTTTAAGTTAAGGGAGTTAATGGAGATTAGGCCATAATGCCTCTACCGTTCCAGGGCTGTAGTGACCCAAAGACATTGCCCATCTGCCCTTGTATTGGGACAAGGAAGTGTCCTTCATGTCCTCTCTTCTGAGGCCATTCCCCCTGGGTGATCTCAGCCCCATAACTGCCACCACCTGGCTGATGACTCAGTTTTATTCCTCTGGCCCTGGCATCTCTTCTTCTGTAGATTGAACGTCTCCACTTAAATGTCCTGCTAACACTGAACTCACGAACTTCATCCTGAAATTGGCCTCCTTCCCCTGGATCCCGTAGTCTATGTGTTGGCAAACTTTGGCCTGCAGGCCAAATCCTGTCTACCTCCTGCTTTGTAAAAAAAGGTTTATTGGAATGTAGCCATGGGCTGATGCAGCAGAGCTAAGTAGTTTTAACAGTGACTGTATGGGTCGCAGAGCCTATGCTATTTACTGTCTGTTCCTTTTACAGAAGAGTTCCCTGACACTTGCTCTAGTGCATGGAATGCCACCACACCTACTTAGTCACCTGTCAGTCCCCCCATCTCTCTTCCACGTTCTTTATTATCCAGGCTCTCACCACGATCTGGCAGTTCTGCCTCCTGAGTGTCTTTTGACTTGGTCTCTGCCTCTCGATGGCCATTCTTCCAATTACTTTAGTTCAAACTTTCATTTTTTTTCCCTTGGACTCACAGTTGTCTTTCAACTGGCTTTGCTGTCTTAAGCTGGTCATTATCCCTTCTGAGGGACATCTAGGCCTCCCCTTTCTTTTGACATGGCCAGTCACCATTTTAATGATCATAGCTGTTCCCCTCTAAATTATTTTTTTCTGATGAATTCTCTGGAGTTTAGAATCACTACATTTGTAGGAAATCAATATTTACATAGCGTATTGCCAAATTGCCTTCTAACAAGATAGCGCTATCATTTCACTTGCAGCACAGCAAGTAATGTTGCATGGCAACACATGTCGCTGTGTGTGACATGATGAATGCCATGTCTCACCGTCACCCTAGTAGCACTAGACATTGTCTTTTTAAAATTTGCTACTTACTTAATTTTTTCCACTAAGGTTGAAATGACCATTGTCCCTATATTCATATTTCCTTATATGTTCAAGTTTTCTGTATGTCACTTGTTTATTTAATTGCCATGGAATTAATGTTCAGTTGTCAATTTCATCGTTCAGTTACCAGTTCAGCTCAACTGATGTCTGTTGAGAACCTGTCAAATGCTAGGGTCTGGGGTTAAAAACATAACCGGTTCCTAGGAACTTGAGTGGGAAGATGGACATACAAACAGATAATTTGAATATAGCCAAAGGTACCTATTCTAACATTTCAGGTGTTAATAATGAAATGTTAATGCCATATCTTGATTTATTCATATATTTTAATATAAACAAGTTGATATTCTTATTCTCAGATATATTACTTAATGAAAGCAGTGATGGAATCTTGAGAGAGCATGTCTATGACTAGGTGCAGATTTGATATAAGTTTCAGAAGATAAAGCAGATTCTGTTGAAAATCTAACCCTGTGATTTATATAAGAAACTGCTTTTGAATAGGTAAAGCCTATTTGTAGCAAATGATGTGAAAACAATATTCAGTTCACCTCAGCCCTCCAGGTTGTAAGACTTGTTTCCTATGTCCTAATATTTCACATTAATTATGGCTTATTGATTATTTGCATAGGCCACTTCCTTTTAATTAGTCCTAAGACGTTTCTCTTCCTCTCCTTTCCCTCGGTTCTTTTTTAGGTGTCTTATCAGAGATACCTTTTGGTCTAGCAGTCAATTTGATCTCCCCTTTAATGTTTCATTAGCATTTCTTCTATGGTTTCTCGGTGTTCTTCCACATGGGTTAGCCAAGTTTATGCCTCCTAAAGAGTTTAAATGATAAATTGTAAACTAAGTAAACAGGTGCTCAAATGAATACAAATATTTAAATATATAAATGTTCAGAACTGACAGAAATTCTTGTATGCAGCTACCAGCTACCTGTCACCTATCAGCGTGAACATTTACACATCTACCAGCTTGGATTTCACGTGGTCATTGGATACTTTCAGATGCATGGGCTGGAGTGGCCACTTCAACCCATGCCCAGCTGTACCTTGGGGAGATACACCAGAGTATTTCTACTTCACTAGCTACAGTGAGTGCTAGGATAGATGGAGCATGGACTCAGGCATGGGGGCTCTGAGATATGCTTTGGGCTCAGTGAAGGCACCTCTGACATGTGACACTTTAGCAATCTCGATAACAGGCAGGAAGGGATGACAGGTGATTAAGAATTCCAAGGGGAAAGAAAAATTCTTAGGGGAAACCTAAAACCCTGAAAATTTATCCTTTAACTTAATATTTTTTTGTCTATAAATTGGAAAAAGACAACTATATCTGACTTTTAACAGTGGAAAAACTCTATGCAGCTCTTAGTTTCAAATTAGATATTGAAATGTTATTAGGTAGTGAAAAGTTGTGTGTAGATCCACATGTTCTCAAGTCCGGAATGACTGTGGTATTTAAATTCACAAACCCTGGATGCATTTCCATCCAGTTGGAGGAGCAAGTTGGTTCCTCAAAGCTTTAAGAAGCCTTAAAACCAGAATATTCAATTTTCTTTGCCTCGTGTAGCAAAGATGGCCATCTTCCCCCAAATAGACAATTTTGCTGT